>NC_136411.1:147181439-148538939 GCF_051521515.1 Lactuca serriola | reverse complement strand
AACAACCTAAACACGAATATTATTAAACCTTAGTATTCTTTCGTATTTTTAAGTTTAATTGTTATAATATTTTTATTATATGTATCAATAATTCCAAAATAACATAGACGTATACTGATAAGCAACAACTAGATAAGATCCAATACAAGAAAAACGTGATTTTGCTAGGGAAGTAATCCATTGCGAAAAGCTAAAATTCCGTTTCAAAAGACGAACAACGAAGAAATTTGTGACGACCGATTTTCGTCCCAAAAAACCTCGTAGCAAGGGTTTGCTAGGGAAACTATCATTTTGTCGCAAATGTTACAATAGAATGAAATCCGTTGTAGATGGTATTCCGTCGTGTATTCCATTGTAGGATTCTATCACAAATTATGTGGTTGTTCTTCCATCACAAATTCCGTTGTAGTTAATCCCTAGCAAAATCCGAAGTGATGAATCCCTAGCAAATTTCATGGTAATGAATCCCTACCAAATGTCGTGGTAGTGATTCCCTAACAAATTCCTTGGTGGTGAACCCCTAGCAAATTATGTGCTAGTGAATCCCTAGCAAATTCCGTGCTGGTGAATGTGACATCCCTAAATTCACGGTCATTATAAAAATTTTATTTATGCTTATTTGAAAATCAGATTATTCATTTTTAAAGAATAATGTTGCAGAATTTGTTCCCAGAAAAACATGATAAATACATTATCAAAGCATTCCCGAAGAAATGTATTTTATTCATTTTAAAACATTGTGATGTCATTGTCAATACACAAACATAAGCATAAACAAGCCTTACATTCATTTACACTAGTGATTTACATCTCCTTTAATCTCTCAGTGCAATATGTCTTCATATCGATACATGTGATACAAATAGACTGAGTGGGTCAGGATGGGAAACCTGGTGAGTACATAGTGATTTCAATCCCATAATGTTATATATATATATATATATATATATATATATATATATATATATATATATATATATATATATATATATATATATATATATATATATTAGAACTCACAAAATATACAATTTCACCATATATAAGCAACTTTACCCTACCACGTCGATCCTCACAACGATACGATCTATAATCTCGGATCTAAACCTATTTACCTAATCCATACTCCCGAATCAGGTATGTCTGATCCATACTCCCAGATCAATAACTATGCCCATTCCATACTCTCGGACTAGGGACAATTGACTATGTCTTAATCCATACTCCCAGATTAATAACAAATAACTATGTCCTATCCATACTCTCGGAATCAGGAAAACTAACTAAGTCTATTCCATACTCTCAGATCAATGACAAGTTTTAAAGTTATTCCCTCCGTGTATGTCTCATTCGTACTTACAAGGAGAGACTTCCCAAGATCCATCTTAATTTATTTAGGTCTACTATGTATCGTAAATCATCATATATTTATCAGATGTGCTCTTAGCACGTATTTCAGGAAATATCAAATATTTCACACATAAAAAATACAATTTAATACTTGTATTAAAATCATGTTCATGAAAGGGACTATGCACTCACATTAGTAGCGTGATTTGATAGAATCTAACTAGAAACGGTCAATGGTTCGTGATCGTCGGGCTCGGGATAAGGAACGCCTTCAGGAAACGAGAGAGGGAAAGAGGTCTTGGTGTAAGGAGAGAAAGGGTCTCACTTGCTATTTATAGGCTGTTATGGACCCATTCATGTCGTGGACATGATGTTCACATCGTGACACATGGCTGAATCACTTTGTAGGCTTGCCATCTACGTTCTAGCTTCGAAAGGTGTCCGGATGACATTTCCACGTCGTGAAATACCTATGTTCACGTCGTGAATTTCCATGAGTCATCACATAGCCTTAGCACATGTTTTCTAGCCTCGATTAGTGTCTTTCAATAGTTTCACGTCGTGGACTTAATTTTCACGTCGTGCACTTGAGGCGGCTAAGGTTTCTGCCACGTGCCATGCCCTTAGACAGCTACATCTTCGGAAGGTCGTAACTTTTGCATACGAGCTCCTTTTTTGACGTTCTTTATATCCACGCATAGGTGGAGACGTACTCTAAAACTGTAGTTTAGGTCACTAAGGTGAAAAAGTACTTTATCATAAACTCAGTTTTTAACATTCACAGTGTCGTGCCGATTTTGTCACGAAAATTTGACAGGTCATAACTTCTTTGTTATCACTCAGATTTCATCGTTCTTTATATTTACCGAAACCTTGTGACATATACTACAAATTAGTTAAGATTATTTATTCTAAATAATCACCTATCAAAAAGTCATTTTTGACGCTTATCGTCTCTAAATTGACTAACCCGAATCCGCGGGCATTAAAGTGAATCCCTAGCAAATTCTTTGGTGATGAATCCCTAGAAAATTATGTGGTGGTGATTTCCTAGAAAATTTTGTGGTGATAAATCTCAATCAAATTTCGTGGTTGTGGATCCCTAGCAAATTTGGTGGTGATGAATCCCTAGCAACTTCAATGGTGATGACTCCCTAGCAAATTTTATGGTCATGATTCCCTTGCAATTTTTGTGGTGTATATTTTATAGCAGATTCCGTAGGGACGAATGGATAATCGATTTATAAATTAAATACATATTATTTTCTAGTACTATATGAAAAACAAAAATTACAAAAAAATCAAATAACATTATATCATAAAATAAAATAATAATAATTTATTACATGGAAAATGGAAAGTGGCTACTATAAAATAAATACTTTAGAATAAACATACAACATCTTTATGACTTACCGATGTTGTTTTGTAATTACATTAATAAGATCCATTGTTTTTTTTAAGTTGTTTTTAAAGTTGCTCGACTCTTGGATTGTGTTGTTCTTCTTGGGCCTTCATTATTTCTTTAAGCTCTTCGTTTTTCTCTTTTTGTTTAGCAACAAACTCGCTCATTTCTTCCATTTCATCATATTTTTTTCTGGAATGTAAGATACATCCATTTTACCGTTAATATTGGGAACTGCCTAAAGAGCCTAATCCATAAAGTTTACTTTTTTTCATGGCCACCAACAACATCATAAAATAGTTTTCCCTCCTCAAATTTAGCACCTTCAACTTCCAACTCTTCCTGTTTTTTTGTATAGGCCACCTACAAAATAAAAATAATTTAACTTAAAAGATATCAAAGTGATGAATGACATTAAGGATTAGCTACAATATAGAAGTTTACCTGCACTGAAATGAATATTACATGAATTTCTCTATCTTTTTCATTTATAAATGTGAATCCATCGTAATTCTTCGTGTGTGTATACAGGAACATTTCACTATGGGGTGGATCACGTCCTAATTTCCTCTTCTGCATAAATACAATAAAATGGAAAAATATACACATAAACATAACATTGATGTAGCATTAAAAAAATTGTTAAATTAGAAGCTATTGTCAAATGATTTGTGGATCCAACATTATGGGTAGGTTGTGTTATTCCATTAGCCACACCATTACGCCTATTTATCTTGTGCTATTTTGATTTTAACTTGTATTCATTTGTACTCCATTTTACTTGCTAGGAGTTCCAGACTTCTTGTGCAATATGAGCTGGTTTAAAGGCATGTGGGTTCCTATTTCTACTCTACATGTTGTAGAGATATTGACCATAAGTTTGTGCAACTTTGCATACCCAAGCTTTCCTCACTAGTGAGTCTATTGCCTCACCCCAACAACATTTTTTCTACACATTAACAGTATAAACATAAGAATAAATGTCAAAGTTTACCAAACAACAATTTATCACATATACTTAACTACCTGGAACTCCTCCGAATATAATTCACGCGTTTCTTTGCTTACTTTTCCCCAAGTGTACCCTTGTGGATCTACTCTTTGAAAAAAAAGACCGACTAATAATGTGTGCACAAGGGCCTAGTGGCATGAGCCTGCAAATAATCATGTGATCATTTTAGTTTTGAATTAATATGTACGTGGACACTAAAAGGTTATACATATAAAAAAGTTGTAAGATATGATTGGTAACTCACGTTTTTTGCCATCTGGTCCACAATCTCCAGAGGAATTTTTTCACCTTCTACATTTTCCACAATAGAGCCATTCACGGTTGGTTGTGTTGGTGATGGGGTAGATTCTAGGGTAGGTGTTGGGATATATATATATATATATATATATATATATATATATATATATATATATATATATATATATGTTGAGGATATGGTAGTTCCTTTAGGTAAGGAGGATGTGGTAGTCACTATAGTTGTTGAGGATAGTAGTGTCGATGAAGGTGTTAAGTTTGTGGTAGAAGATTTAGGTTTTGATGATGTGGTATCGGATGCCAGTGTTGAGGATGGTTTCGATGATGTAAGTGCTAAAGTTTTGGTTGTAGATGTAGGTGTTAGAGATGGTATCAATGGTCCAGTTGCTGAGGTTTTTAATGTATTTGTTGAGGATGGTGTGGATGTTGTAAGTGATGATGAGGCAGTGGTAGTGATCCTTGGTGTTAAAGATTTAGGTTTAGAGGTTTTGGAGCTAGATGTTATAGGTGCATTGGATGTGGTTGATGATTTTGAGAAGTCGACTTCTTCATCTAGTAATTGTCTGCTTATGAATTTTGCAGTTGAAGTCCTGTTACAATTCAAAACCTGAGGTGCAATGAATTTAGTTGACTTCACACCTGATGCTCCATTTTGTTTCAAATTTGACATATTTCTTGCTAAAAAATAAACAAAAAACTATAGTCAATACCAATTTATTAAAGATGATAAACTATTGATGATCAGAGAACAATCATACAATCACTACAAGAAAAACGCGATTTTGCTAGGGAAGGATTCTGTTGCGAAAAGATGAAATTTCGTTGCAAAGGATGAATAGCGACGGAATTTGTGACGACCAATTTCCGTCCCAAAAAACCCTATAGCAAGCGTTTTCTAGGGAAATAATCATTTCGTCGCAATTGTGACAACGGAATGAAATCCGTGGTAGATGGTATTCCGTCATGTATTTCGTAGTAGGATTTCGTCACAAATTCCGTGCTAGTTATTCCATCACAATTTCCATTGTAGTTAATCCCTAGAAAAATCCGTTGTGATGATTCCCTAGCAAATTTCGTGGTGGTGAATTCCTAGTAAATTCCGTTGTGGTCATTCCCTAGTAAATTCCATGGTAGTGATACCCTAGCACGGAAAATTCCGAGGTGTTGATTCCCTAGCAGTTTCCGTGGTGATGAATCCCTAGCAATTTCCATGGTCGTGGATCCCTAGCAAATTTGGTGGTGATGAATCCCTAGCAACTTCCATTTGATGACTTCCTAGCAAATTCTGTTTGATGACTTCCTAGCAAATTTTGTGGTCATGAATCCCTAGCAATTTCGTGGTGTATATTATATATCAAATTCCATATCAAAGATTCCATTTGGACGGATGGATAATTGATTTATAAATTAGATCCAAATTATTTTGTAGTAATATATGAAAAACAAAAATAACAAAAAAACCAAATAACATTAGATCATAAAATAATACAATAATTATTTATTACATGGAAAAAGGAAACTTGTTAATCTAAAATAAATACTTTACAATAAACATATATCAACACTTTACGACCTACTAGTGTTGTTGTTTTGTAAAGACAATAATAATATCCATTTCTGTTTGAATTCGTTTTTCAAGATGCCCGACTCTTGCGTTGTTTTGTTCTTTTTGGGCCTTCATCATTTCTTTAAGCTCTTTGTTTTGCTCTTTTTGTTTAGAAATAAGCTCCCTCATTTCTTCTACTTCATCATTATTTTCCAGAATGTAAGATACATCCGTTTTACCGTTCCTATTGGGAACCGCCTTTGCAAAAGAGTCTAATCCATAAAGTTTTTTTTTTCATAACCACCAACAACATCATAAAATAGTTTGTCCTCCTCAAATTTAGCACCTTCAGCTTCCAACTCTGCCCGTTTTTCTGTATAGGTCGTCTACAGAATGAAAATAATATAAGTTAAAAGATATCAAAGTTATGAATGATATTATGGACTAACTACAATATAAAATTTTAATTGCACTGAAATGAATATTACATGAATTTGTCTATCTTTTTCATTTGTGAAAGTGGTTCCATCGTGATTCTTCGTGTGTGTATACAGGAACAATTCACTATGGGGTGGATCATGTCCTAATTTCCTCTTCTGCATAAAAACCATAAAATGTCAAAAATACAGATAAACATATATAAACATTGATGTATCATTAAAAAAAATACAAAATCAGAAGTTATATTCAAATGACTTGCGAATCTAGCGTTATGTGTAGGTTGTGCTATTCCATCAGCCACACCGTTACGCCTATTTTTCTTGTTCTGCTCGGATTTTAGCTTATATTCATATGTATTCCATTTTAATTGCCAGGAGTTCCAAACTTCCTATGGAATATGAGCTGGTTTAAAGCCATGTTGGTTTCTTTGTGGGCTCCGCATATTGTAGATATATTGTCCATAACTTTGTGCCACTTTCCTAGCCCAAGCTTGCCTCACCAGCGAGTCTATTGTTTCATCCCAACAACATTTTTCTACACATTAACAATATAAACATAAGTTTAAGAACAAATTACTGAAATCGTCCCCATGGTTTAGTCAAAATTACGAGTTTGGTCCCTAACTTTTGTTTTGCACTCGGACCGTCCTTACAATATGATTTCGTTGCGTTTTTAGTCCCTGCCACATTTGAAAAGACTATATTACCCTTTGTTTTTTTTTATATTTCAGTTTTTTATTATTTATTATATTTCAGTTTTTTATTATTTTATTATATTAAAAAATTAATAAAACATGTGGGGCCCACCTGAACTCTTTTATCTCCTCAACGTTAACCTAAATCTCGCCCTTCCCTTTGACTGAAACTCATCTTCATCTCCCTCATTCTTCTTCATAACCGGTGCTGTCATCGGACCCATAAATCAAACACCACCGCTACCATCATCTGGGATAAATCAAACGCAGGAAGTACCTCCCTTTGTTGAACCTAAATCGCTCCACCACCATCGTCTTGGCGACTGCTTTTCTACCATCGTAAGTGGAGCGTTGTGTTGGAAAATGAGACAATCAAACCTGTCAATGCCTTGAAAGAAGTTTCCTTCCACCGCCACCGTCGTCTCCTTCTCTGTAACCCCGACCACCATCATCTCCATCAAAAATCATTGAAAGTTAGACTGCCAAATCAAAAATCGTGAATATTGTCATTCTCCTTTAACCTAGTTTCTTCTTAAAATCATATTTGATTTTTGGGATTCCATGAGATTTTTCTTTCATCTCCGATTTCAGGTTAGTTTTTGGGTTTTGATTTCCAAATTTGTTTTTGATTTCTGGATTTGATCTTGGTATGGTTTTGATTTCCGAGATTTAATCTTTGGGTGTCACCTGATGAAATCGATGATATGGTGGTGGTGGTTCCGGAATAGGTGGATAGTGGTGGTGACGGAATAGGTGGGCGGTGTTGCCAGTAACCGATGGTGGTTGCCTGTGGAAGTGGCAATATAAATGGGTCCCACATTTCTATTAATCATTTTCTTTAACTAGTAAATAATAAAAAATTAAAAAAATTGAAAAATAAAAAACAAAGGGTAATATAGTCTTTTCAACTGTGGAAGGGACTAAACATGCAACGAAATCATACTGTAAGGATGGTCCGAGTGCAAAACAAAAGTTAGGGACCAAACTCAGAATTTTGACTAAACCACAGGGACAATTTTAGTAATTTGTTCTAAGTTTAAATGTAAATGTTTACCAAACAACAATTTATCACATATAGTTAACTACCTGGAACTTCTCCCAATATAATTCGCGCATTTTTTTGGTTACTTTTCCCCAAGTGTACCCTTGTGGATCTACTCTTTGTAAAAAGGACCGACTAATAAAGTGTGCACAAGGGCCTGGTGGCATGAGCCTACAAATAATAATGTGACTGGTTTAGTTTTGAATTGATACTTACATGTAAACCAAAAGGTTATACATAGAAATCATTTTAAGATATGATTGGTAACTCACATTTTTTTTTTCCAAAAATGAACAGTTAAACGTCCATCTGGTCCACAATTTTCTGAGGAATTGTTTTCACCTTCTATATTTGCCACAACAGATCCATTCATGGATGGTTGTGTTGGTGATGGGTTATATTCTGCGATAAGTGTTGTTAATGGGGTATAATCTGGGGTAGGTGTTGGGATAGATGTATATGTTGAGGATGTGGCAGTTTTGTTACATAAAGAGGATGTGGTAGTTACTGTAGTTATGGAGGATGGCAGTGTAGATGCAGGTTTTGAGGTTGTGGTAGTAGTTATAGGTGTTGGTGATGTGGTAGTGGATGTCGGTGTTGAGGATGGTTTAGATGATGCAGGTGCCAAAGTTTTGGTTATTGATGTAAGTGTCGAGGATTGTATTGTTCCAATTTCTAAACTTTTGGATGTATTTACTGAGGATGGTGTGGATGTTTTAAGTGATGTCGAGGAAGTGGTAGTCATGGTTGGTGTTAACGATTTAGGTTTAGGGGTTTTGGTGGTAGATGTTATAGGTGCATTGGATGTGGTTGCTGGTATTGGCAAGTCAATTTCTTCATCTTGTAATTGTCTTCTTATGAATTTTTCATTTGAAGTCCTGTTGCAGTTCAAAACCTGTGGTACAATGAATTTAGTTGAATTCACACCTGATGCTCCTTTTTGTTTCAAGTTTGATATATTTCTTGCTAAAAAATAAACAAAAAACTATAGTCAATACCAATTTATTAAAGATGATAAACTACTGATGAGCAGAGAGAACAATATCCAAACAATAAAAAGAAATCATAGATGAAGGCATTACTACGCATGCAAACTTTGAATATAATCAAAACCAATTTAGTTTTAATTTAAGATGATAATATACATAAAGATGATCAGAGAACAAGAAACGATGATCACGACAATAGTAAATTAAATAAGATTAAATTTTAGATGAGCGACAACCTATATCACCAAAGTCAGTACACAAACGTAATGAACAAAGATTTCTATCAATTATCCGTCGGAGATGATGATTATAGAAAATATAGACCCTATTTATAATCAGTAAACTTACCCTAATATGCAGCCTAATCGTGTGTAGGTTGGAGGGAAAGGAATTGCAAAATATTTTGAAGCTCCGCTAATGAAAAATTCGAACTATGCTAATTAGCCCTAAATATTTAGTAATTCAAATTTATTAAAGTAGTTCCAAATTGAACGATAGGATATATATATATATATATATATATATATATATATATATATATATATATATATATATATAACGTCAAGAAACGTAGACTAACGAGGTGTTCATAACATAATTTGAATTTAAAATTATAAACGAGAATTACACAACAATAAACTATACATCCTTATGCTTTTATGTTTAAAGCAAAATCTATATATAAAAGACGTAAGAGTCATGCTAATATGGTAGTTGCTTATACTATCATGGTATACCTATGCATGGATGTCATACGGGTCATTGGTCAACGTGGTAGTTGCTTATAGTGTCATGGTATACCCATGGATGACATACGGGTCATTGGTTGACATGGTAGTTGCTTATAATGTCATGGTAACACCCATGGATGACATAAATGGGTCATTGGTCAACATGGTAGTTGCTTATAGTGTCATGGTATACCCATGGATGACATACGTGTCATTGGTCAACATAGTAGATGCTTATAGTTGTATGGTATACCTAAGGATGACATATGGGACATTGGTAAACATGGTAGTTCCTTATAGTGTCATGGTATTCCCATGGATGACATAAGTGTCATTGGTCAACATGGTAGTTGCTTATAGTGTCATGGTAACACCCATGGATGACATATGGGTCATTGGTCAATAGGGTAGTTGCTTATAGTGTCATGGTAAACCCATGGATGGCATAAGGGTCATTGGTCAACATGGTAGATGCTTATAATTGTATGGTATACCCATGGATGACATATGGGTCATTGGAAAACATGGTAGTTTCTTATTATTCATGGTATACCCATGGATGAAATACGGGTCATTGGTTAACATGGTAGTTGCTTTTAGTGTCATGGTAACACCTATGGATGACATACAGGTCATTGGTCAACTTAGTAGTTTCTTATAGTGTCATGGTAACACCCATGGATGGCATATGGGTCATTGGTCAATATGGTAGCTGCTTATAGTGTCATGGTATACCGATGGATCACAAACGAGTTATTGGCAACATGCATATGGTAGTTGCTTATAGTGTCATGGTAACACCCATGGATGACATACGGTTCACTAGTCGACATGGTAGTTGCTTATAGTGTCATGGTAACAACAATGAATGACATATAGGTCATTGGTCAACATGACAGTTGCTTATAGAGTCATGGTAACACCCATGATGATATACGAGTCATTGGTCATTATGGTAGTTGCTTATAGTGTCATGGTAACACCCATGGATGACATATGGGTCATCTATAAATATGGTAGTTGCTTATAGTGTCATGGTAACACCCATGGATCACATACGGGTCATTGGTCAACATGCATATGGTAGTTTCTGCTAGTGTCATGGTAACACCCATGGATGACATACAGGTCATTGTTCAACATGGTAGTTGCTTATAGTGTCACGGTAACACCCATGGATGTCGTACGTGTCATTGGTCAACATGGAAGTTGCTTATGGTGTCATGGTAACACCCATGGATGAATTATGGTTCATTGGTCAACATGGTACTAGCTTATAGTGTCATGGTAACAACCTTGGATGACATACGGGTCATTGGTCAACATGGTAGTTGCTTATAGTGTCATGGTAACACCCTTGGATGACATATGGGTCGTTGGTTAATATGGTAGTTGCATATAGTGTCATTGTAACACCCATGGATGACATACCGGTCATCGGTCAACGTGGTAGTTGCTTATAGTGTCATGGTAACACCCATAGATGACATACCGGTCATTGGTCAACATGTTAGTTGCTTATAGTGTCATGGTAACACCCATGGATGACATATGGGTCATTGGTCAACATAGTATTTGCTTATAGTGTCATGGTAACACCCATGGATGACATACGAGTCATTGGTCAACATGGTAGTTGCTTATAATGTCATGGTAACACCCATGGATGACATATGGGTCATTGGTCAACACGGTAGTTGCATATAGTGTCATGGTAACACCCATGGATGACATACGAGTCAGCTGCGGAAGTGCCTAGTGGACGATTCAGCGGTGGTGCCGCTAGAGGATATACAGGTTGATGATAGCCTGAATTACATTGAGCGCCCAGTCGCAATCCTCGACAGGAAGTCGAAGGATTTGAGGAACAAGAAGGTGGAGCTAGTGAAGGTGCAATGGCAGCACCGCAAGGGTTCGGAATGGACTTGGGAGTCGGTGGATGAGATGATGGAGCATTACCCCGAGCTGTTTCAGGTTCGAGCAGCAAACTTCGAGGACGAAGTCTAAAATAAGTGGGGGAGATTTGTAGCACCTAGTTCTTGGTACGTAAATCCTATTTGAGTATTCTCTTTTTTGTAGCCTTGGGCTCGGCGAGTCATAGGTCCGACTCGCCGAGTAGATACGGGACGCGGGACACATTTAAGTTGGCGACTCGGCGAGTCCATATCCTGGACTCGGCGAGTCACTGCTGTTGGATGAAACCCTAAGTTTCAGGGGTTTTCACCCTATTTAAACGTCATATCCGCCCCAGGCCAGCCCCCATTCACCCTCAGAGCTCCCAACCCTCGTTCTAAGCTTGTTCATTGAGAGTTTGAAGAAATTGTTGTGTGTTCTTGAAGGTTTTGAAGCAAAAGGGGAGTAGATCAAGAGGAAGGGAAGGAATCCAAGCATCTTTGTGCTCTCTCAGCAGTTCCTTTGAGGTATAACCCATTTCCCCCTGTTTCTATGCTTATTACTTCATGTAAGTCATTCTTGAGCCAATCCCCAAGCTTGTATGTGCAATATAAGTCGTCATAAGTTGATTGGCCTTTAGATCTAGGCAAGATTGAGCTCCAGGAGCTCAGATCTGTTACCTTTATGGACCCATGTTGCTTGTTCACCCTAGATCTGTAAATGGCATGGACTGGAAACTTTACGTGTCATTCATGCTCTAGGAACCCAGATCTGTAAATGGCATGGACTGGAATTGAGCAAATCGCATATATAGTGAATGCATGGCGACGACTCGGCGAGTCGTTCATCAGACTCGGCGAGTCTGCTCGCGAGTCTCCGAGTTGTCCCCTTTTCGTTGTGTCGAGTGGGTGTAGTGAGTCACGGGGTGTGACTCAGTGAGTTGGAAGCCAAAATCATCCATGGAGGAACTCGGCGAGTCCATGCCCTGACTCGGCGAGTTCAAGGCAATCTCCTTAGATCAAGAACAGACTCGGCGAGTTGTTCATACAACTCGGCGAGTCACAGTATAAAGTGTTCTTCGGATGAAGATGAACTCGGCGAGTTGTTCATACAACTCGACGAGTAGGATGAAGGACTTGAACCTCAGTTAAGAAGAAGAACTCATCGAGGCAACGCCTAACTCGACGAGTAGGGTCGGGATCCAGGACAGTCGTTTGGTTAGGGACTCGACGAGTTGGATAGCCAACTCGGCGAGTCGGGTCAACTGAAAGTTGACTCTGACTTTGACTTATGACATGATCAGGGGTAAAATGGTCATTTTACCCAATGGACAGTTAGCAGTGATTGACTGAGTATGTTGTGGGATTTGCAGCCGGAGGATTTCCGGAGCAACAGTAGGCAGTCAGTTCTCTACCAGATTAGCAGCTATTTCGAGGTGAGTTTCCTTTTCAGTAGAAACAGGTCTAAGGCACCAAGGCCGACCCGTGTAGACGAGATGTTAGTACGAGAGTGTGGTCCGAGCCCGTATCTCTGGGTTTAGTTGAGTATGATATATGTGTCAATATGATAGAGTTGCTTATACTTGTTGTCTGTGTGATACTTGTATATTATGGGTTAGCGGTTGAGTGTGGGCAAGGCCCGTATCTCTTTGAGGTTGGAGTGTGGGCTAGGCCCGTATCTCCCAGATAGTAGAGTGTGGGCGAGGCCCGTATCTCCCGGCTAGCGAAGTGTGGGCAGGGCCCGTATCTTCGCAAGTGTGGGAGAGGCCCGTATCTCCCCGCTAGCGAAGTGTGGGCAGGGCTCGTATCTTCCCGAGTGTGGGCAAGCCCCGTAACTCCTAGTTGAACGTTGTTTGTTATATGCTTGCATGGTATGAGGTATTATGGGGGAACTCACTAAGCTTCGTGCTTACGGTTTTCAGTTTTGGTTTCAGGTATCTCCTCAGCTAGGGGAAAGGAGCCGGCGCGGTAGCAGCATGTCACACACACTCTCTTGTTTCCGCAGTTACGAGTTTATTCTGGGATTGATACTCTGATATTTTGATTGATCGAATGTTGTGGTTTTAATTTGGTTTTCGATGAGAAGTGGTTCAACTAAACAATGTTTTAATTGTTAATGTTTTCTATGTAATGTTTTACAAACGAAATTTTTGGACGTGAAGTTTTGGGTCGTTACACCGAGTGTGTCTGAACTCAAAGTAAGGAAGTGGTATAAAGTTTTCAAGAGAAAACTATGGTTACAAATTTTTTTTGAGAAAAGAAAACAATTTTAGAAAAAGTATAAAGAAAGGAGTTTTAGAAAAAGCGAAAAGAGATTTGAAAAGAGAAAAGGGTGTGGTGCATGCAATCAGCCGAGCTCAAGTAAGTACTCCCAAATTACCCATACAAGTTTATGTTATGAATATCAGTTTCAGTTTCAGTAGAATAACATGCTAGAATAGGACTAAGGATCTAGGACGGATGCCTTATGTTCCTATTATATGTGTATCAGCTTTATGAGAATTGCATGCTAGTTAGGGCTAAGGATCTAGGGAGGATGCCTTATGTGCCTGTTATATGTGTACCAGCTTATTGAGAGATGCATGCTAGTACAAAGTAGTCAGTATGATAGCCAGAGTAGTATATGCTTTAGTATGTGTACTCAACGCCCGAATGTTGCTTGCTTTGTGCTCCTAGGAGTTCTAGTTGTCTTTCACTAACTAGTAAACGAATATGATAAGTTACATATTGCAAGGACTAAATAATTTCAGAAGGTTAGGTCTAGTCCTATTTCGCAACTCTTGTCTGAGTCCAACCGTTGTAGGGTAGGGTCTCTCATTCGAAGAATTATCTAGGCTGAGTAATATGTAATAGTATTTGCAAGCTAGTTAGGGGAAGAAAGTAGGAACTTCTTATGCAGCTGATGGCGGGGAGTGAGTTGGTGGAGTCCGAGATTTCCCTAGGGCAATCCTAGGATGAGAGTAGTACAGATCAGTAGTAGTAGAAGTGACTTTGTGGAGTCGAGGCAGTACTTGAGGAAAGTACGGATAGATGTAGAAGGTAGTATGGGCCCATACTACTGAAAGCAGAGGATCCGTACTCGAATCAAAGAAGGCTGAGATGAATCCAGGAAAATGTAGTGTGTGAGATCCCTCGAGTTTTGATGAGCATTGTGATGTTAGTGGTGGTATATTACCGAGTATAGTGACGCTACGTGGTAGACCGGATGGTAATTCTGGCGTCGACGAGGGATCAGGCTCGGACTCTGGAGTCGGGAAGATTGATGATCAGATGACGGAGTTCATTCCATCCGAGAATTTCGCGTAGTATCATTGACTAGACTCCTGTGATCCTCAATGATTAAGGAGAGCATTATAGAGATTTGTAATGAGAGGCCGAGTGCATTCTGCACTGAGATAACAGTCATGATAGAGACCCGTACGTTGATGTTTCAGGAATTCAGAGTTTGTGAGGCTTCAGATTGACATGGGTGTTAGGGACCCCATTGTTAGTAGCAGATGGTTAGCAGATGTTGCCAACACTTTTCGTACCAGACGTTGTCTCGAAAGGAGACAAGATCTGACTTACTTCCTGTCTCCTGAGGGATAGAGCACGAGATTGATAGGAAGAGGTCGGTAGTGAGGTGTGTGATGGTGCGGTTAATGCTAGGTCGTGGAATGACTATTAGACTAGATTCTGGGCAGAGTGTGCCCAGGCGATTGAGGCGCAGTAGTTGGGGCAAGAGTTGTTAGATCTCCACCAGACGACTGAGACTGTGGCAGAGATCACTGCCAAGTCACGGGAAAGAGTTTATATGGTACCACAATATGCAGCAGATGAGGAAATAAAGAAGGAAAGTTATCAGGACATACTGTGGAATGATAGCAGGGAGATCATGAGTATCTCGGGGTGCAAGACCCTGAATGATATGACTTCTGGAGCTTGATAACGAGGTATGGACTTAGAGCACACTAGGAAGAAGGAACCAGATCAGTTGCTTATAGTGAAGGGTCTCGGGAGGAGACCGTAGATTCTAGATCAACTTTTGAGAGGCTAGCAGGGTCAGATTCGGTACAACACGTGCAAGAAACTACACAAGGGGGCCTTTCGTTTCAAGGGTTTGAGTAAGTGTAACCCTGATTTATCATCTGTTTGTGTCTGAATTGTATTTTTAAGAGATGTCATATGCCAATTGCATACTGAGAAGCATTTGCGAATAGTGAAAGAGCAATTCCCCAGATTACGGGATTGGGAAAGTACAACATCATCTTGGTTTATTCCAAGCCTGAGGAGCAGCACGAGAAGCACCTGAGGGACGTGCTAGAGACTTTGAGAAGGGAGAGAATTTTCACAAGGTTCTCCAATTGTGAGTTCTGGTTGTGCGGGGTGCAATTTCTTGGGCAACTTGTAAATTAGAAGAGTATTCTAGCCGATCCGGCCAAGTTAGAGGCCGTGATGCAGTGGGAGATTCCGAGGTCTCAAATTGAGATTCGGAGCTTCCTAGGTTTAGTGGGTTATTACCGGAGATTTATTCGAATTTTTAGAGTTGTGTGATCTTTTGGATTAGCTAGTGTTGAAACCCTAGCAATGGTAAGTGTGGTTTCTAGCAGATTGGTCATGGGTGGTGAGAAGGATTGGGAATTCTTCTAGTTTTGTGTGCTGTAGGGCATTAGCTGAATCAAAGTAGGGGAGAATCGCCCAAGGATTCGGAAGCAGAAGCAGTTTTGAGATGAGGATAAGTTTCGCATCTTTATTGGGAAGGAAGATAGCCCAAGCTGTCGTATGGTTTGAGGATAGTGTGATATGGAAGTTCGGAAAAGTTTGCCAATAAGGAGATTGCGTTCCCGTGATGTTACTAGCAAGCCTTAGGGAATCAGGTTTGGGATTCCAGTCAGGACACGAGTTCAGCTGAGTGTGGGGCAAGCGCGTGTTCGATCCAGTATTAGAGTGTTGTAAGGCTGCGAGTGTAGCCGTAGCATTCACTAGCAATCAGATAGTATTAGAGTGTTGTAAGCCTACGGGTGTAGCCGTAGCATTCACTAGCAGTCAGATAGTATCAGAGTGTTGTAAGTCTGCGGGTGTAGCCATAGCATTCACTAGCAGGCAGATAGTATTAGAGTGTTGTAAGTCTGCGGGTGTAGCCGTAGCATTCACAAGATTAGCAGATAGTACTAGAGTGATGTGAGTCTGTGGATGTAGCCGCAACCTTCACTAGGTTGCTAGATAGCGTGAGTGCGTTGTTAGGACGCGGAAAGAACAGTAGTACCCACCAGTTCGGGTGTAGCAGTAAGGATATGGAAATCCATGGATTGGATTTTGGAATTATCTAGATGGATTAGATCTAGTTGAGCCAGTGACAAGATAGTTAGTAGCAGCTAGATCCATAGAAGGATTTCGTTCAGAAGTCATGTGAGGCGGATAAGTAGGGAGTCCTTTGGCTCCGTAGTCGGGTTGGAACCCGGTATTTCAGATAATTGGTGATCGAACTAAGACCAGGGAGGTCTCGTTAGATTTTGGAGAGCATCCATGTGGCAGCATACTGCTTCAGGCAGTTCAGTGTTCGGGCAGTTTCAGCGTTTGGGCAATGTTAGTAATTGTGCCCTAAGTGCAAATACAGATAGGATATCTGGTTTATTGGGAAGTGACAAGTCACTCACAATGGAAAGATCTGAGCATTGACCAAGTATAAGTGATCTACAGGGATAATTAGGTTTGTGAACCTGTTTTGTAGTGGGAATTTCGAGCTAGCAGGATGTTGAGGGGTCAGTTGAGAGATAAGCAGGCTGGTTTCATCAATAATGATTTAGTAAGAGTGGTCTGTCAAGATTCAGACCATCTCGAGACAACATAATTCAGATGAAATAAATGTGATCTTGTTGCGAGGAATGAGTTCGCTTGCGGATGTTAGGGCTTTGAGATGATTGGTTACAGTTACCCTAGAAAGGCTAGGGTGTGCCCAGGACGGTGGCCATGTTACTAGAGTAGTTAGCATGTAAGGTATGATAAGGAATGATTTCAAGGACGAAATCTAATTTAAGTGGGGGAGAATTGTAACACCCCGTTCAGTAGATAAATTAATAGATAAAGATTTATTAAAAGAACAATAGCCTAAATGCGAAGTAGTGTAGCAAGGAGTTAGTTTTGGGGGTTAAAATGTAACTTCCGGACTGATTTGTAAACGATTTTGGAGGTTGAGGGCTGGTTGGTAATTATTGGGATTAAATTGAAAGGATTTTAAATGCCGAGGGTTTAAGGGGGAACTTATGGGACTTGTATTGCAATAAATTATTAAAGATAGGGGCTGTTTGGTAAGTATTGAACTTAGTTCGAAAGAAGAAGGAGGTGGAGGGACTAGAAGTGTCATCATGGAAAAAGTTTGGTGATGGACGGGAGTATATATGGCATCAACCGTTTAACCCTAAACCCTAGCCCAAGATTTGCAGCCGCCATCGTCGGAGGGTCCTCCAGCACCGCCACCCTTGTTCCTCCCATCACAGCCACCGCCTGCCCTCCTCTTCACCATTGAGCGATCGTCGGACGCCATGAGTGGACCGCCACGCGTGGAGCGCTACCACCACCGGACTCCCTCTCATTCTCCTACCTGTTCAATCCCCGAACGACTGCCGACGTCGATCCGCTGTTGCTCCAGTTGCCGACGAGGACGCAAGCAGCCGTCTTCTCTCTGTCGTGTCGTTGCTACTATCGTCGAGGGTTATGTTTCCGTCGCCGCTTCGTTGTTAGTGTTTTCCGTCAAGGACTGCTCCACCTGCCACCTTAGAAGCTCTTCACGTCGCTGCTGACGGTCTAGAGCGACGTTGCTGCCGTTCGATGAGCACCACCGGTTGGCTGACTGCCGCTAGATCTCGATAGTGGTGTGTGTGTGTTCGCTATCTCGCTGCTGCCATGACCTTCTGCCGCTGTAGCGTCGCCGATGACACCACTGCCGCTTGTCGTGGCCACTAACCACTGTGGAAGGTGGTTGTGTGTGTGTTTTACTATGTGTAGGTGTATGTGGTTGTATTTCCGTTAGCAGCATGTGTGTTTGGGTGTTTTGTTTAGTAGGAGTTCACGGAAAGCCTCTGCCACCACCGTGAGGTGGTGGCTGTCGCCTTGTACCACCGCCGGCCACCACTAGGGTGGTTGTGTGTGTGTGTTAGTTAGTTAGTGTGTGTGTATAAAGCATTGTAATTGTAATTTACAAAAGATTAATGAAAAGAAATGGAAAACCACCACCTTAGGGTGGTGGCCGCCGCCATGAGCCGCCATTGACCACCACTACCCGAGGCGGTAGTGGGTGGTGCCCCACAAGCAAACCCTAATGGGCCTAGCAAGACCCTAATGGGCCTAGAGATTAGTTTTGGGCTTATTGGGCCATGTTTGGGTGGAAAACCCTAATTATGAGTATTGGGCCTTAGACTTATTGGGCCCACTTGTGGACCATTGGGATTCGATTGTGAATTAAGCCCAAATTATTCCATGCCATTTATCTAGTGGGGTAAAGGAATTAATGGATTAAGTCCTTAATGGGCTAATTGAGAAAATCCTAATATTTGAGAATTTATCATGACACACACGAGACTTATTTTAATAAGTGAAATATTAAATAACAATCATTGGCAGAAATTAATCTAAGCAATAATGGACTTAATGGATTAAGTCCTTAGTGGGTTAAGCCCTTAATGGGTTAAGTGAGAAACACTTAACCCTAATTATCATTTTATGTGAAACCCTAATTTCACATGGGCTTGGTGTGGGCCATCCAAGAATAATCAAATGGACTAGAGTAATTAGTTGGGCTCTAGGGTAAGGCCCATATGAAGGATTAGGCCCAATTTGGAAAATTGGGCCATAGATTGGCCATAGTTGGGCCTAGTTGGTTGTATGATATTGGGCCCTTAGAATGAGACATGTTGGACTGGACTGAGCAATTGGGCCATAAGGGAAGTCCATGTAGAGGTTTGGGCCAAATTTTGAAAATTGGGCCATATTTTGGGCTTTGATCCATAGTTGACTTTGGGCCTATGGATTGGGCCTTGGGCTTGGGTAAGCCAAGCTAGGGGTAATGTAGTAATTACCCAAAGTATGTATTTATAGTTATGTGTTAGAACCCAATTATTAATTGGGTGTTATTTTGATGTTGACAGATCGGGGATCTGTTATCTAGCAGCTGGGGTCAAGTCTGCGGGACTTCAGCGGTGTAGGATTGAGTCTGCGGGACTTCAGCAGTGTAGGATTGAGTCTGTGGGACTTCAGCAGTGTGAGGTGAGTTTCCTTCCAGTAGGAACGGGTCTACGGCCACAATGCCGGCCCGTTTAGTTAGCAGTAGTTCCAGACTACAGTCTGATGCAATAGTTCATTATGCTTGGTGTCTTTGTGATACAAATGAGTTATGTGTTCCGGACTACGGTCCGATGTAGTATGCAGTATATGTGTTTATATTATATGCTATGATTATGTTATGCTATGTTCAGTTAGTTCCGGACCTCGGTCCGATGCAGTAGTTAGAGTGCTTGATGTCTTTGTGATTCAAGCATGTTTTGTGTTACGTGTTCCGGACTCTGTTCCGATGCAGTATGCAGTATATGTATTCATGCTTGTTGATATGTTTATGCTATGTTATGTTCAGTCAGTTCCGGACTTCGGTCTGATGCAGGGGACAAGGTCCCAATCAGTTCCGGACTTCGGTCCGATGCAGAGGGCAAGACCCTGGTTAGTTCCGGACTCCTGTACGATGCAGTTTCCAGACTTCGGTCCGATGTAGAGGGCAAGGCCCTGGTTAGTTTCCGAACTTCGGACTGATGCAGTTTCCGGACTTCGGTCCGATGCAGTGGGCAAGGCCCAGTAGATGCTTTATATGTTATTGTATGGTATGTGGTAGTTTGGGGGAGCTCACTAAGCTTCGTGCTTACGGTTTTCAGTTTTGGTTTCAGGTACTCAGTTTTCAAAAGAGGAGCTCAGGAAGATTGCAGTGCACATACCATTTGTTCAGCCTGGGATGTTTATACTCTGATATATTTGACAGTTGTTAAGATATTTTGAGATACATTCTTTATGATTCTTATATGATGATTGATGAATATGGTTTTATTACTAATTTAAAACGAAATTTTCAGACTGTATTTTTGGGATGTTTCAACAAATACCATCACAAATTACCTAGACTTTTTGTTCCACAACAAAACAAGCAAACAAAATCAAATTCCCTAGCAGAATTCCCTAGAAAATACCTACGAATGATACTTCCATAGCAAAGCAACTACGGAATTGGTTTTCGTCAAAAAGTTCGTTGCATAGTAACCATGATAATTAATTCCATAGTTGCAATACAACAGAAAGTGATTTCATAACAAATGTCATTGGAAAATTGCTACAGATTTTTTTTCCATAGAAATATCGGTAGCATAAAACCATTAGATATGGACTCGGTAGCATTTTCCCTAGCAAGTCTCATTCTCGCTACCTGAAATAAAATCCCTAGCATAAAACCATTAGAGAACAAGAAACGATGATCACGGCAACAGTAAGTTAAATAAAAATAAATTTTAGATGAGTGACAACCTATATCATCAAAGTCAGTGCACAAACATAATGAAGAAATGTAGATTTAGATCAATTAGCCGCTGGAGATGATTACAGAAAATGTAAACCTATTTCTAATAAGTTAACTTACTCTAATATGCAGCCTTAACGTGTGTAGGTTAGATGGAAAGGAATTGCAAAAAATTTTGAAGCTCCGCTAATGAAACATTTAAACTGTACAAATTAGCAATAAATACTTAGTAATTAAATTTTTTAAAAGTAGTTCCAGCGAGAAAGAAGGGTATATATCGTTAAGGAAGAACAAAGAGTAACGAGGTTTTCATACCATAATTTTAATTTAAAATTATAAATGAGAATTAAACAATAATAAAATATACATCTTTATGTTGCTATGTTTGAAACAAAAATTATATATAAATGACGTATGGGTCATGTGTCATGTGTTAGTTGTTTATATTGTCATGGTAATTTTTGGATTAGGTGTTTAAGCTCATAACTATCATTGGTATGTATTTGACTCGAGAGTAGCCTGGTCCATTTGGGTTGCATGACATTAGAACAATTTGGATAGACTTTTGTGAGAAGAGGATATGTATGATTTATTAATATATTATAAGTTCTAATATATTAATATAAAATCATATTATTTAATTAATATTGATCAAGAATTAGTTTGGAATTAATTTTGTGATCAAAAAAGACTAATTAAATAAATGGGGACTGATTTGGTAAATCATTCATTCTTATAAAGTGGGCTTATGATCCATAGTTCTTCATGTTGGGCTAAACCCATGTGGTTACCCATGGATACTCCATGGAGGTTAAAACCCATGGATCATGAGGAATGTGGAAAGTCATGAGTTACATGGTGTAACCCTAATGTGGAAACTATATCAGAAGCCTTATAGCTCATGGAATGTGAGCTAGAGTCTTGGTAAGGAGGGCTAGCCGATTTCATGAAGTGCAAGTGTTCTTCTCTCAAGTTAATCCAATTGTTGGTGGTGTTGTGTGATTCCATTTGAGGTGCAACACTTGGGGTAGTAAGTTCTTAAAGGTCCAAGGCTTCCAACTACAAGAAAAGGTATGTTATCTAACTTGTTTTATTACCCAAGTATCAATGTTTGGTAAGCTACTTAGGGTAATACCTTGGAAAGTTCAAGATTGCATGTATAATAGAGAAAACATAGATCCAAGGTATTTAGGGTTGCATGTACACCTTAGGAGTGTTAGAATACTCAAAACCCAACAGTGGTATCAGAGACTAGGCTCGCTTTCTCATATACTTGATGCTTCTTGTTTTTCCAATGTTGAAAATGTGCCATTTTAGCATCTAATAGCTCACCACGACGTGGCAACTTTTACCACGACGTGATGATGCACATGTGAGCAAAATTTTGTGTTTTGGCTTGCAATTGGATTAGGATCATTACCCTAAACTGTTTTTTGAACCTAGAAACCTGTTTTTCAATAGGTTAATGTTCATGCTTGTCCAATTAAAATATAATTGTCAAAGTTTCATGTTTTGTAATTGTTTACATGAAATATGTTTGATATGAATTGTCTTGTTCTTATGAGTTTAATTTAGTTCATTGACAAATTGATTATTTTTGTAAGTTATAATATTCGATCTAAATGGATTTTGATGAATTCTATAACATGTCCTCAAGTTATGGATGTTATGGAAAAATGAAAAGTTTTCTTTTAAAGTGATCATTAAAATCATTGGTTATTAACTTGAAGAGTCTTTTTCCCATAAATGGTTTTATGAACTCCATAACTTGTCCTCAAGTTATGGATTGTCAAAAGTCTTTTCATTAAAATCTATATTAAACTCATAAGTTATGGATTCCAAAAGTTTTTAAATTGTTCAAAACTTGCCCTCAAGTTTTGGAATTTGTAAATGTAAAAGTCTAACTTTTGAAACATTTAGATCCAAACCCTAGAATTTTAAAAGTTTAAAATTTAACCCTTATACTATTATAAATATTATATGACTAATATATATATATATATATATATATATATATATATATATATATATATATATATATATATATATATATAAGAACAAAGTCAGTCTTACCGTTAGTAGGCCTCATTCACAAAGCCGATCTATAAGGGGGTATAAGGTTACTTCCTATAAAATGGCAGTTTAATGGGTTTCCACTCTTACCCACCGCTTCCTTGACTGGTGGAGGGTGGTTAGCCGAACGGGTAGGATAAGACTCTAATTCTCCCTTCATTAAAAGTATAATGATAAAATAAAGTAACTAAGCACTTATAAATTCCCAATCTTAGTTACTTAGGAAAATGTGAATATGGTGCTAACCCATGAAATTACACTTTCCACCTTGTTAAGTCGTTAGTGGAGCGTGTGTGGTTAACCGGTACACTAATCGGGACTGACAGTGCGTGACAAAGGGTAGCTTGATGTTAATCATAGATCAATGGAGCGTGTGTGGTTAACCGGCACATTGATTAGGTGGTTGTAACATTGGTTGTACCAAGCTAATTTACATGGTTATTCACACCTTTTTTGTGATCCTCGACATCCCAGTCACAAACTTGAAGGGCACATTCAAGATTTAAACATGTCATTGAATTGTTCGATGAATCTCAAAGGATCTAGGAGTTTCAGTTCACTTAAAACCTAAAATTCTTTTTCATTTTTTGTGGTGGAAATTGGTAAATCGTCATTTACCTACCTTCAAATATTTTGCAGTTTGGATTACATCATCCCTCTTCCAAATTGTAAAATATTGTCTTAGGTACTAGCCTTAATATTTCATTTGGGTGTTATATTAAGGACTTAAATCAACTAACTTGAATTTCTACCATTATTGATGTCTAGTTTAGACAACTATGGTCTTCCCAAATCCTTTGGAACAAGTTTTCCTCTTGAAGATGATGTCTCGTGGTTGGATCGTGGAAGTCATACTTTACTTTCTCCACCTCCTCTAATAATTCTCCCTAACCCACAAGTTCAAAGACTTGAAAGATTCAAGATCACTCAAACCCTACTTGCAATGAAACATCAAGATGGAAGGCATGTGTGTACTCATGCCTTGGAGATGAAATCACATATTGATAGGCTGAGAGTATTGAGTGTCGAAGTCTCAAGGAAGTTAGTTTTTGACTGGGTTCTTCAATCACTTCGTGAGTCATACAGTGAGTTCATTAAGGACTACTATGTAACAGACCACGACATGACCCTTATTGATCTTAACTATTTGCTTCTTGCTACTGAATCAACAATGATGTGGTACACTGGAAAAGTAAATTTGATTGGAAGATCTACTCCCCAAACTTCCATGGTCATTAACAATGGAAACATTGAAAGTATAGAAAAGATTTCTCTTTCCAAGGAAAAGAGAAGGGCTAAGTCTGAGATTTTCCCGTGTACCATTCCCAAAGAGTCCATATGTTTCTGTTGCCAAGAAAAGGGTATTGGTTGCGAAGCTGCCCTGACTACCTGAAAGATCTGAAAAAAGGTAGAATTGAAAGTTTGACTCTGCTTCAGGTAAGTCTACTGTCTAACTCTATTAAGTTCCTAATTGTTGATTCTGAATACATGATGTGACAAGGTTTCATTTTGTTGCTTTGTAGGATCATGCAAAGGGAAGGAAGCTTAAAGGAAGAGTATGTTGAATCTAATCGCGAAAATGGATTTCTATCGCATGGTTCGATGATCCGGTTTTTGAGTTGCTGCTTAAGAGTTATGATAGATTGCTAGGAAATATGTAATAACATAGTTTGCATTTGTAATTTCATTGTTAGAAAAAAAATTCTGCACTTTTCAAATAAATAAAATTTTGATTTAGTTTATTATATCCCCTTGCAATGGCATTTGTGAAAAAGGATGTGTGTATGTTTCTACGTTAGCAATATGAATTTGATTCTTTTGTTTGTGGTATTGTTAAGTATTTGCCAAATAAGGAAATATTCTCATCACCCAAGTTTCAATTGGACAGAAACTTGGAATCATGCAAGTTGTATTTTATGATGAATGAGAATTTTCATCTTTGGTAAATTAAGACTAATTCCTTGTTCACATGAATATGTGAGTCAAGTGAAGGACTAAGGGATCGGGTACACTGTATGTGCGATGTTCAAGATCTACCACAAAGACCGATAAGACTATTCGTCATGATTTACTAAAGTTTAGTAAACATGGTTATGCTTACAAGTTTATGTATAATTCTGAAACATCAGAAAAGGTTCAATGTATGGCAGAACGAATAAGAAGAATCAAATTAGGCAGAAAGATAAAAGTTTCTCCAATCTGAAAATATGGGAGTGTATTTTAGTATCGTGTTTTATGATCATCTTAATGTTTATGGAAAACCATATCACAATTGATCCTCTAAGGTCATCTTAGTGCATTTCTATGGCTAAGAAGAGGAATCGTCAATTGTTGAAATAGTTTAAATCAAGAGGATGAGTCATAATTTGTTCCCCAAACAAGTCTTAGAGTCATACTCCAAGATTGTAACCTTGAGTGACATAATCTTAAGAAAGGTTTAAAACACTTATCAAATGTAGAGTAAAAGTTTTTTACTCTTGTACATTTGAAGTGGGTAAGTTGTGATGTTTTTGGATAATACAAAGACCAACTAAAGCCAATTGTGTGAATTGTTTGTCTTTATTAGAATCTGCACTAACTCTTAAATATTTGTTTGTCAAGGAATGGTTCATGACAAGAGAATATTATATGTCAAGAGGTCAGTGAAAGTCTTAAGGATCTTGACAAGTTTCAAGAACTAATCAAGAATAAACCTAATGTTAAACACTAGCACATGATTTGAGGTTTGTAACCTATCGTGTTGACATATTCTTGTTTATGTGCCTATTCATGTTAAGGTTGACTACGCATGTGAGTTCTATGAGTTCTCAATTGTTTGCATAACTACTCGGAAGCAATGGTAGGCCTTGTCCTGCCAAGTGGTAAGAAATTAAGAATGAACAAGTTCAGTCCATTTGAGTTTGGATTTGTCGCTAACCTTGTCTTGTGATTATGGTTATGACAAAATTCACACGGATAGAAACACATACACCATAAAATCTAAGTGTCATAAGGTTTCTCTCTGATTCATGAAAATGACGGTGAGGAAATGCTTTCACTAAGTAGATTTTAAGGAGATAGAAATTGTGATATTTGCCTTCTAAAATACGATTATGATTACGACATCCCTTTTCATAATTCGAATTGTGAGAAGTGACAAAAGGTCTAAACATTTGAGACTTATTGTTGTAAGTTCTTAAATTGTTTAGACACACATGTAAGCTGTCTAAGGAAAGGTGTATAAGTTTGAGACACCTAGATAAATCCTTATCAAAGCATCTCATATCCGCAATCTGAAATTTGGTAAGAAAGTCAGCAAAGTGTTGATTTCTAGAAGTCCAAATGATTTATGAGTACAAGTCAAAGCTAGTGGGAGCATAAGTGTTATGTTGGTAAGATAATAATTATCATGCTAGTGGGAGATTAAGTATTATTGTAAGTGTTTCAAGTTATCAATGTTAATTATATAAAACAAAAGTTTCAATTCACAAATTTATGGATTTGAAAAGTTCTTTTGCTATAATTAAGGGAGATAAATTTATACTTCATTTCAAAATCTAAAAGCTTAGATTGAGTCTTTTAATCAATTTTAGTCAAATATATATGAATGTTATGATGGAATGGTTCAACATAAGGAAATTCTATATATGGAAAGGTTAATTGTGTTCTGAAAAAATTGGTTATGATTACGGCATCACTCTTCATAACCAGAATTATGAGAACATAGAAAGTAGAAATATTATAGCAAAAGGCTGATCAAGTATCATGTCTTTATGTTAAACATTATGAATCGCATCCCATATGCTTCGGGTATAGGATCGATTGCATATGCTACAATACTCTTGTGTTCTAATTTTCCAAATGCCTAGGACATTAAGAGGGAAAAGGGAATAGAACCGGAGATGACTAAAGTGGTTAAATGTGATGTTATGTATTAGTGCCCGTCATGAGAATTAAATAAAGTGAAATTTTATCATTCTTTGGTACATTGAAAGCATTTACTAAAAGGGGGTATGTGTTTTTGATATATTTGTATGTACATATTTTCATTAAATATCCAATTAAGTAATCGTTTATGTTATAATCCAGTTTTTGTACATTGAAATGCAAAAAATTATTCAAGATAACATAAACATATATAATAGCAAATGTTTGCTCTTTCCTAATACTAATTACATATAAAATACAATAAAACAAACAAAACATATTACCAATTCAAAAACATATCATTCAAACCATATCTTACCAATTCCATTGATCATAATAACAATTCATCCATAGAATAAGAAAATTAATTAAGTATACAACATCCCAACAAAGAAACAAACCAAACACACCATCATGAACTTGATGATTCCACGAGTTTTATTAACGGTGCAAATTTCCGTAGCTAAATATCTATGAAATTGAACTACTCCTTATCAATGTTGCTATGGAATATAATTTCATAACAAATACCATCACAAATTAGCTAGACTTTTTATTCCACAACAAAACAAGCAAACGAAATCAAATTCCCTAGCAGAATTCCCTAGCAAATACCTACGAATGATACTTCCATAGCAAAGCTACTACGGAATTGGTTTCCGTAAAAAAGTTTGTTGCATAGTAACCACGATAATTAATTCCATAGTAGCAGTACAACGGAAAGTGATTTCATAACAAATGTCATTGGAAAATTGCTACAGATTTTTTTCCATAGAAATATCGGTAGCATAAAATCATTAGATATGGAGTCGGTAGCATTTTCCCTAGCAAGTCTCATTCTCGCTACCTGAAATAAAATCCGTAGAAATTATGGTAGCAGCCTTGCTATGGAATGACATTCCATAGTACGAATCATTGCAAATTAACAAAGAAAACACGTTCCATAACGAACTTCCCTAGCAAAATCATGTTTTTCTTGTAGTTAATAAGTTATAGATGAAGGCATTGCTACACATGCATACTTTTGAATACAACTTTTGAATAATATTGCCTACTTCGTTAACATGTAATTAAAGTGCATTGATTATGAAAGCGAAACCAATGTAGCTGTAACTTAAGATGATAATATATATGAAGATGATCAGAGAACAAGAAACGATGATCACGACAATAGTAAGTTAAATAAAAACCCAACAGTAATACCCATAGATGCATGGCATATTGGTCATGTATTAGTTTCTTATAGTGTCATGGTAATACCCATGGATGACCTTGTTAGGTTATGAGCAAAACAACAATCCTATGGTACACATGCAAACCCTAAAGCTTTGGATCTAGGGTTTTCTAATTGTACATGCAATAATCATCCAAAGCTTGTAAACCCTAAATCTAGCCTACCAAAATCGAAATCAACATAAATAGCAAGTAAGAATGTTAACTTTCAATTTGAAGCTTGAAGATCCTTGCCTGGAGAGCTAAGTATCACAAATGTAATGCTTTTAATCGATCACAAACACCACAAGCAATTGGAGAATGTTAGAGAGAGAGGAGGAGGGAGGATGATTTTTGCTCTAAGGATCCTTCTAGGGTTTCTTGTTAACGAAATTAATATGCTAAGGGGGTCTTTATATAGGTGAGGGATTAGGGTTTTAGTCAAATACCTAATATGGTTGCTTAATCCCTAAGCAGCCCATAGGAACCTTGCAGAACCCTAGCCTTGGACGAAATCCTTATGGGCTCCTATAAGATTTCGTCTACGTCTTATCCAAGAGGTCCTCAACCCATTATTGCAATTATCACATAATTACAATATCAGTCCCTTTAATTCAATTAAACCCTTTTGACCACAAAAGTAATTCTAAACTAATTCTTGACCGATGTTAATTAAATAATATGATTTCTCTTTTAATATATTATTCTCATAATATATTAATAAATCACATTTATCCTCTTTCTCCATAATTCTTCCAGTCAAGTTACTTTGGTGAAGGCAACCCAAAAGGACCATGCTCCAATCGGGTCAAGTACATACCAAATATAGTTATGGGCTTAGACACCTAATCTAACAGACATATGGGTAATGGGTCATGTGTTAGTTGCTTATAGTCTCATGGTAATACTCATGGAAGACATATGGGTCATGGGTCATGTGTTAGCTTCTTATAGTGTCATGGTAATACCCATGGATGACATATGGGTTATGGGTCATGTGTTAGTTGCATGTAGTGTAATGGCAACACCCATGGATGACATATTAGTCATGGGTGTCATGCTAACACCCATGGATAACATATGGGTCATGGGTCATGTGTTATGGTAATACCCATATATGATGACATATGGGTCATGGGTCATGTGGTAGTACTTATAGTGTCATGTTATTACCTATGGATGACATATGGGTCATAGGTCATATGATAGTTGGTTATAGTGTCATGGTAACACCCATGGATGACATATTGGTCATGGGTGTCATGCTAACACCCATGGATGACATACGGTTCATGGGTTATATGTTATGGCTATACCCATGTATGATGACATATGGGTCATGGGTCATGTGGTAGTTGCTTATACTGTCATAGTAATACCCACATATGAGATATAGGTGATGGGTCATGTGGTAGTTGCTTATAGTGTCATGGTAACACCTATGGGATGACATATAGGTTATGGGTGTCATGCTAACACCCATGGATGACATATGGGTCATGAATCATGTGTTATGGTAATACCCATATATGATGACATATGGGCCATGGGTCATGTGGTAGTTGCTTATAGTGTCATGGTAACAACCATGGATGAAATATGGGTCATGGGTCATAAGGTAGTTGCTTATAGTGGCATGGTAACACCCATGGATGACATATGGGTAATGGGTCATGCGGTAGTTGCTTATAGTGTCATGGTAACACCAATGGATGACATATGGGTCATGGGTATCATGCTAACACCCATGCATGACATATCGGTAATATCCATGTATGACGATATATGGGTCGTGGGTCATGTGATAGTTGCTTATAGTGTCATGGTAATACCCATGGATGATATATGGTTCATGGGTCATGTGGTAGTTGCTTATAGTGTCATGGTAACACCCATGGATGACATATGGGTCATGGTTGTCATGCTAACACCCATAGATGACATATAGGTCATGGGTGTCATGCTACCACCCATGGATGACATATGGGTCATGGGTCATGTTTTTAAAACAAAAAAATATTAAGGACTAAATGTGTACAAAATATTAAGGACTAAATACGTACAAAAATATTAAGTACTAAATGTGTAAAAAATGAGAAATATATTACCCTATTAAGTCATTTTTCCCGGCTAGTCAGGAGTAACCTGTCATAAGTAGAGTTGGCAATGAGAAATATATTACCCTATGGTGATCGCTTTCCAGATTAGTTTCTACCCCAAGGGGTCGAAGGTCAGATTTGATTCATGTCCTTTGAAAAGGCAGAGCTCGAGATTGGTAGGAGGAGGAAGATTTCTCTTTGTGAGTCGAAGCCATTGAGACGATGACTTGGGATGAGTTTGTTACTCGGTTTAGGGCGTAGTTTTCTCTAGCCATTGAGGTGAAGTAGTTGGCGAGGGAGTTTAAGAACCATCGCCAGATAACTAAGACTCTGACAGAGATCACTGCCAAGTTTAGGGATAGGGATCTTTTGGTTCCATAGTATGCCACACACGAGGAGATGAAGAAGACAAGGTACCATGATATGTTGTGAGACGATATCCGGGAATTTGTTAGCTTTTCAGCTTGTCAGACTTTGGAGGACATGATAGCTAGAGCCCGAGAGTGGGAGATTGATATGGAGCACCTCAGTAAGAGGAAGTCAGAGCAGATTCAGATCGCAGTATGCCAGGCGAGGAGGCCCAAGACTCAGGATTCACGTTTGGGAGGCCATCAGGGTCGGCGCCGTTATACCAAGCGTGGGAGGACCCATGAGGGAGACTGTTAGGAGACAGGAAAAGGATGTTTCAGTTGTGGTCAGATGGGTCATTTTAATAGGGATTGCCCCTGTGGATCAGTTCCGATGTGTTTTCATTGCAGCCAGGTGGGCCACACGAAGGCTGACGGTCTGATGTTGTGGGGTGGAGCAGTATGTGCACCTGCTCCAGTTACTTTGAGGATCGCTAATGGTCGTGAGAGCAGAGTGAATGTTCCCATGGTGGGTATCGAGCATTACAGTTACAAGCTGAGGAGATCCGAGTTTCACCAGTTGACGTCGAATGTGTTGTTTTTCTTCCTACATGTTATTGTTGTTTGCGTTTGTGATGGTATGTTTTGTGTGAGACGCTATGTGTGGTTTATCTAAGTTTCCACCTAGAAATTACAATTTTCCTCATGATGGTCTAGACATTTTATTTTGAGAATCTTCATATGCCATTTTGCATACCAAGAGCCGTGCTTAGAGGATATTCGGGTGATCTGGTTTTCGATTTTGATATGGGAGGCATTGTCCACTGTCAAAGCAAGATTTAAGTAAGAAAAGACCAGCATCCGGTTCAACAAGTTCAGATAACGAGTCATCTGAGCCTGCTCAGAAGCAAATTCCGTGAAAAAAATCGCCCACTCGGTGAACAATCAGGAAATCTTCGTCACCGTCTTCGTATCTTGTCGCAGATCCAAGAACTCCTGCGCTAGTCTCTCCCGCTCAACCCGCGGGACGTAACAGGTACTGGACATGTCTCTAAACCGATCCCAAGTAACTGTAGCCCGCTGCTCATCAAAATATGATCCAGTAACCAACCTCCACCAATCCTTCACTCCGGACTTCAGCAGGTTCAGAGCGTACCTCATCCTCTTATCAGCAGGGCATGAATACGTGAAGAAACATCCCTCCATATCAGACATTTCATATAATAATTCGGGAACCAACTCCCAACAAAGCACTTGGGGTTGTAACTTCCTTGTTACTCGTATGGGTCCTGTGCTTTCAGTAGTACGAGCCAATACTACCTTCCACACCTACCCATACTTTTCTCAAGTATCATCACAAAGACCTATCAATATATGTAAGCATGGCGTACGCTCAATCCTCACTACTAGAGGAAGGCTAAATATCTTATAACTGGCTGAATAACCCCGCAAAACTCACCTATGAAACTTGCAGCAACCCTGCAACACTCGTGTATGTTAGTCGTACATAACATTGGACCCTATAGACATTCAAATATCTGATCCTACCCTTAACCCTTCATCCAACAAGATCAGGAAATAAGGCCAAACACAACATTCTCAGGCTATAAGATCTTAATTATGTACAACCATGATGGATACACTAAGCAACCACGGTAATTATGTCAATTTCATATAAGGAAGACCGTAGTGTATCAGACATCATATAATTAGGCAATTCTATCATGCAATTCCTAAAGATCCCAAGCCTAGAACTAGCATGTGGTTCTAACATATCATAATATCAAATATTTATATGGTATTTTGGGGTCTACTTACTGGCTCCAACTGATCGTACACTCTGCATCATCCTTTAGTATTTTGAAAACCATTTGAAAATCATTTTGAAAATCTTTTCCCTTAGTTTGAGACTGGATTCACACGAGTGTTCCTCCAATTCACTCAAAGTAAGGCTCTGATACCAACTTGTAACTTCCATAAAATTCAAGCCAATTTAAAACTTTTTTTAAACATTCAAAAATCATCATTATTACAAAACATTTTCAGAATAGTTTCATATCTGAGTATCCCAGAAATCAAATCATAAAAATGCGAGGAGGTGCATGATCATGCCTTCGCCTTCTTGCGATCATCCGAAGTACTTAAAACAAAATCCAAAATTGTAAGCCCGAAGCTTAGTGAGTTCCCCCAAAATACCAACGTCATACAAATCATAACCATAACATAGTAAACAACATGCATATAGAGTCTACAATATGACTGGACTGCCCTAACCGGGCCTTCAGTCTATCTAGCCCACTCTCAGAACCTTCAGCACGTCTGGTCCGCCCTTTCGGGCCTACAGCCTGTCTGGACCATTCTCTGGGCCTTCGTCCTGACTGGACCGCCTGCAACGGGCCTTCAACCAATTCGGGCTGCCCTGGGTATGTTATCCTTCAGCACACAACAGGACCACTATAACCCAACCACAATCTCACAACCAATCACATAAATATCAAAAGCTAGCTAGCATGCGCAAATAGTCAAACAGATCTAACATATCACTAATCATGACACCTTCCTAGCTAGCAGGATACATATATAACCGATTAATAAGCATAACACCATCCTATCTACCAGGCTGCAGATCAATAAGCATATCATGCAATAAACCCGGATACAAATCTAAAAAGGGTCGGCCGTGGTGCCTTAGACCATGTTGATATAGTGAGAAGAACTCACCTCACAAAGTTGATCGGAACTGAAATATCAAACTCTCGAAATGCGGCTCCAAACACTAACACCTACAACCACCATTGATCCCATTTCATAAATTCCCAGATTACCAAAATACCCTCAGAATCAACTAGTCAACCTTTGGTCAAAGTCAAGGTCAACGGTCAAGGTCAACAATCCATGTTGACCCGACTCGTCAAAGTGCATTTTGTAGACTCGTCGAGTTCCTTCAGAACTCATAAAGTCGTGAAATCCCCCATCAACTCGCTTAGTTACCAACTAACTCGACGAGTCCATGCAACATCCAGAACATCGGGACAAACCATGACTAACTCGTCGAGTCACCTCACTGACTCGTCGAGTCCATGTAGAAACCAAAAACAAGAAATCATCGTCCGACTCGTCGAGTTGACCATGCAACTCGTCGAGTCCCTTCAGTCCTTTTCTCATCCAGATGTTTTTAATCAAAACTAAGGCTCCAAATTGTAGATCTAGCCTCATTGGGCATAGTTACCACGTAAAGTTGCAACCTTTATGTGCATGCAAGGCCTTAAATGCCAAAACCTAGCTAAGGTAGAGTTTTAAGTCAAAGAGAAGGGCCAAGCTTGATAAATTCAATAACTTTATGACCATGAGGCCTTAAAGGAGTCTAGATGTGAAGTTACAACTTCAGATCATGCTCAATACCAGAAATGACCCATAAATATGCTAAAAATGGCCTTAAACCCTTGAATGAGGAGATCTAACACTAGAATGATTAAGGTAACAAATTGTTACCTTCAAATGGAAGCCAAGACAGAGTAGGTACTGGATCTATAAGCTTCTCCTTGATCCAAGTTGTTGAGTCTTCAAGTCTCCTTCATTAAAACCACCTTCCAAGCTTTCACACACACAAAATGAGGAGTAATACACGATTAGAGTTTTCCGAGGTCATTAGGGGTGGTAAGAGAGGCAGAGGGTGGCTAATGAGCCTTTAAATTGAGTGAAAACCCCTTGAAATTAGGGTCTCATATTCCAGCACCAACTCGTCGAGTAGGCCCCAAAGTTTACGCGACTTTAACCTTCTCTACACGACGAGTTGGGGTATCCAACTCGTCGAGTAGGTCTAAAAACATAAATATAAAACTTCAAAATTTATACATGGGATTTGGGGTGTCACAGTTAGTTATCAGGTATCTAGAAGATATGGTCAGATCGTCTGATTACCTGGAAAGTAGCATGGAGTGATTTCGAGGACGAAATCTAATTTAAGTGGGGGAGAGTTGCAACACCTTGTTTCAAGTCGTTTCATAATGCGGGGCCGTGACCAGAAGATCAAGTATCATAAGGCTTCGGGCTTTGGGGAAGAGACGTTTAGACCCATTTGGATGTGGGTCATGTTGTAACATCAGTAAAAGTTTATAAAATTTGAACTTTTCAAAGCGACCATTTTTCTATGGAAGTATTTCAAAAAACCCATAGTTTCCAAAACATTATTTCAAATTAGAATCGTCCTCAACATTGTTTTCAAAACTTTGTCATTATCTGAGTATCCCAGAAATCACAAGTCCAAAAAGAGGAGTATCCCAGAAAACATTATTTCAAATTGGGTCTGTTAGCCTTCAGCAAAAAGCAGGACCGCTTCAACCCAACCAAACACACACACAAAAATCATGTAGACATATACATAACAAATAATCATACATATCATATACTGATATAAACATTACCGGGTTTGTTCACAGGCAGCACAAAGCAGTAAACTGTCTCAACCTAACCACACTACCTCAAAACATGCGACCGGTAACATATAGCCAGAACATATAACAGGAAGATCTAACAGATCACTAAGCGTAGCATCATCATGTCTACCAGCACACAGATCTAATAGATCACTAAAGCACACCATCATACGATAAACTAGGATGACAATCCAAAGGGTCGGCCTTGGTGCCTTTGACCCGCTAGTATAGTGAGGAAAATTCACTTCGAATACTGAAGTACACCGCAAGAATCCTTAGTTGTTTCCCCGACGACACCACCGATCCATCAGATCAAAAAAACACATAATTAGCAATTGGGTTTCATTCTAAGGCCCACCATTTTATCCCTGACCCAACATGAACCAAAACTGACGCCCAACTTTATTAACCAAAAGTTCCGAAACCAAAAGATCCACAAAAGCCCACTAGTCGCCTAATTTTCCAAATTAAGCCCAACCTCATATTATTCTTATCTAAAGCCCATAATTTCCTTTATTATAATTCAGGTTACCTCAAGTACCCCCTAAGGACAATTTGGTTAAAGACATAAGTGAAAAAGTCATGGTTAACGGTCCGAGTTGACCCAACTCGCCGAGTTGTTCCTTCAACTCGTTGTGCTTTTCCATTTAACTGCAGAGATGGAAAAACCGATCCAACTCGTCGATTTTATCAATAAACTCGCCGAGTCTGCTCAAAACTCAACAGCTTAGTACAATAAGCACTTAATCCATAAGGACATGACTCCAAAACCTAGATCTGACTTCCTTGAGCTGGAAAAGCACGTGAAGTTGCCAAATTTACGTTCATGCATGTGTTAATGAAGCTCTTCAGCTTAAAATGGGCTTGAGAATTGACTTACTACATGCAAGACACCAAAATCCTCATAAAGCTTGCAACGTTTACCCAAATGAGGCCAAAAATGGCCAGATGTAAAATGACAACCCATGAAACACTCAAATCCTTCTACAATCCATCAAAGAATCCAATAATCAAGATAAAACCGCAAAAGAAGAGATCTAATCAATGAAGAAGAAAGGTACAAACTTTATACCCCAATGAGACTGCAATAAGTGGGGAAGTTCTGAATATAAAGCCTTTCCACCAAGCTAGACATCTTCACTTCAAGGCTCCTCCAAAAGAGTACCAAAAATCAACACTCAAAGCTCTCCACAAGCTCACACACTCAACTATGGAAGATGATACTCGAATTTAGGGTTTCTGGACAGAGGAGGCTAGTAAGGAGGCCAGCCAAGGGACTTAAGGCCTTTAAATAGGGTGCAACACCCTAAAAATTAGGGTTTCCTTCCTAGCTGTCAACTCGCTGAGTTGCTTCATTAAATCCCACGGCCAAAACATTCTTCAACATGCCAAGTTGATGCTACCTAAATTGTCGAGTTCGACTGGAAAAATCATACAAAAGATAACTCCTATGCCTGGAAGTCGGGATGTTACAACTCTCCTCCACTTAAATTAGATTTCGTCCTCGAAATCATTCCTTTCTAACATTTATATCATATTAACATCCTGATGAACGCAACCACAAATTCTGCACATAAAACGACCTTCCCAAAACAATCAAACCAAAACAGAAACTGCCAACCTGAAGAAGAACGACCCATAATCTGATGCCAAGATCCAACCTTATATATCCGAACTTAGGTATCGAATTGGTATGACTCCCTGACATACCACCCAAACTGAACCAATTGCTAAAATCATGACACTTATCCATCGAACAACCTATTCAACCTTTGATGATAACAATTCCATAAACACAATGAGTTACAAAAAATGGATTTCCTTAACTGTCGAAACGATATGCGGCTGCTATAATCTTGAAAACCCCACGACTTGCCCGACCTTCATACCGATAGAACCATCCCAGGGGAAAAACACACAAACTAAGTCCGGACCCTCCACCTGATGCCTTTGACATACCGATTCCTTAACCTCCTCCGTTCGGGGTATAGAATTTGCACGAACCCACTCGCGATTCCCGACATGAGTTTCCACCAAACGTTTGCTCGAAAATGGCTACTCATGGAACCTTCCCTAAAGCTGATGAATATCTAATTGAATCTACCCCTAGTCCTTGACTAGGCACTACCAGAACCATGCAGAATGATCCTCAAAACACACCGACCGCGAACTTAAACCAAAACCAAACCATATGATGAACCAAAATCTTAACAACCCTTTACTCGTTTCTATGCCATTACCAACCACTACTTTACCAAGAGAAGATGATTAAACCAAGAATTTACGCTCTACTTCCAACCACTTATCGGCTCAGGTGCACCCCCACCTGGACCACCACTCGAGATAAGTCTAAAAAACTTTATGACTTGAGACCTTATAAGAAACTTCCAGCTAGAAAATCAAAACCTTAACAACAGTTTGCAAACAACTAGAAATATAATGTGTACATCCTGCATAGACTTTTTGATACCTGACTGATACTCTACACAACCCTTACTGCTCCCTTTATCTAACCAACAGAATTACAACTCGCCCGACTCCTATCAGTGTGTCAACACTAAAAGCACTACAAGCATAAGAAATGAACTAGCATGATCACCAGGCCCATAACTGGAAATCCCTTGATAACACACCGACCTTCTCAACACTCTCACAGAGCTAACTAAGCATAAAAATGTTGTAACCCTACCACATACGTTTCTCTTTATAGAATAACCTACAACCCAAGCAAAACCTTACGAAACCATGGTCGCACAAGACCCGAGGATAGGATAATGGTCGAACTCTTGATCTAATTCGCAGACTATAACCCAACTGAACCATGCACATAAGTCGAACCAAACCCCAATGCTACCTTTTATAGCACATAGATATACACAAATAATTACCGCTATGCACATTCTTAGGGAACCCCTAACCTTATGATTGATCGCAAAAAGATCCCATACTTGATTGAGGATGAACATATTCTAACAACACGAAACTAGCTTGAGAAGACTTCCAAGGTGATCCCAAAGGTTTCCAAAACCTGAGTCTGCTACAAATAAGAATTCCACTCCACCATTGAGGGTAAACATACCTAAGGACCAAGTGAATATAAACACACTGCACAGGAGGCTAGGTGACACATTCCTTGCTCTTAAACTGTCACCACTTGAATCCTTCGGAGAATTCCCATTGAAAGACAATCCATGACCAATGGTCTAGGACATCTTGAAACGTAACCTAAAGAACAACAAACCCACCTGGAGCTGAACATATCCTCTTCTAGAAAGGGTTCATCGATCAACATCTGCCCAACAAATCTGAAAGCAGCAATCCGAACAGCGAACAGACAAAACCCTCAATGATTGGCGCTCAACCTAAGAATCCCAGTTCTCCCCCACTTAGAACTCAAACCACCACCCACTGGTGGTGAAACCAGAACATAACCAAACCGACCCAACCAGGTACAACCATACTTGACCATGGAATGAATAACATACGCATAATAGTGTTGGGTTTTATTTAAAACTTAGTTTCAAAAACTACAAATAATGGCAAACGAAAGTCTTGAGTTTAATAAATAACATAGAAATTTTATCACCCACAAAGGATCATCTTGCAAGTAAAAGAAAGATTTCAAACATAACCATAGAAGCAAGAAGTGGTAATAACCTTTGAAGCACTTTGAGTCCTCTAGGGGAGGCTTGGAAGTTGATGGAGTGAGGATGAACCCTTGAGACACCAACAATGTTCCAACTTGAGGTAATGCTAGTTACAACTCTTAAGCTTTAGGTCAAAGCAAGATTATGACTTAAAGAGAGAATGAAAGCAACAAGAAATCTTCAAAGTGTAAGAATTCAGATATACTATGGAGAGGGGAGTGAGGCTCTCGACCTTTTGCTTGTTTTTGGTGCAAGAAGCAGATTGCAAGAGTGCAATCTTTATATAGCCATGAAGTGAAGTCAATACCTACTAGATATTAAACCTTTTTGCAAGCATGCCCCTATTTCATGAGAGTGTTTCTTCTAGCTTGTATTCTTTTCAATAAACAAATACAAAATGTCATACCCTTCACTAGTCTAGATTAGTTTCGGCCATTCTTTTAAAAAGAAGACAAAATGTTTAAATTTTATAAACTCCAAGTTTATAAAATATAAACTTTGTCTTTAGGTAAAAGACAAAAGACTCAACTAGCCTAAAATGTTGTACATGACTTATTAATTCATACATTTTGAAATAATGTGTTACTTGTATTGTAAAATAATTATTTCCTGTAAATAAATATTTTCCCAATTTATTATAAGAGTTTGTGAATATTTATTAAAATCAATTTCTAATAAATAATCATTTGTATCAAGTTGTTGTTAATGTGACCCTTAGGATCATATGTTATTTAGAAATATCATTTTAATAAGACTCTTGAGCATACCAGATCTTTCAATCTCCCACTTACGCAAGACTCATATCAAATTGATATAGACAGTGGTGAACGTCTAGCAACATTTTCACTGCCCCCAAAAACATATGACATAGCTCCATTCCATCAACGCCCAATTCCCCTGAAGCCCCAATGTTACAATTGGTGAGTAAGGTAAGTTTATCAGTTATCCCTTTGTTACAAACATCATGTTGAACATGAGATATTGATCGCATTCAAAAATCATATAAGTGTTCAACTTTACATCAGGCCTTAGATGTCAAACTCTCAATGAATAAGAGGAACAAATCCCATCTAGAGTACTTATGCCTCTTGCATGGTTTACATCACACCCGATAATAGCTTTTATAACTGCCTAATAAAAGAACAACTTTTGACTATATCAAAGCATAACGTTCCCCACACTCAAGTCCCATATATGTATCTCAGGTGTTAAGGATATACATATATTACCTTTTATCAAGTATCATTCATGACAGCGATACATGAGGTGATCTTGAACGGGTCACTACAATACTTACTCTCTAGTAAGTATCTATGAAACTGGTTACAACGCTTTCTTAACCATCCCATTTCATATTAGTCTTATTTCGTTATTGCTTCCACAACAATAACTGACTATGGAGTTTTAGAGAGAATAAATTTACTCAAAGATTAAACATGTTAATAAAGAACACAACAAGTATTTAATGAAAAGATCATATACCACATATATCATAGTCATTACAACAGATGATGTTACATATTGTTCCATTATTCAATACTAATACATAGATCAAATCCAATCACTAGAATAGCAAAGTCCTATTCATCAAGCATGTCCTTCAAGATTTGCTTGAGGAAGAGGCTTCATGAAAGGGTCCGCCAAATTTTGATCAGTGTGAACTTTGCAAATACTAATTTCACCTTCTTCATCTTTATACCAGATGAAGTTGAATCTGTGGCTAATATGTCTGGTCTTCTTCTGTGCTCGGGTTTCTTTTGCCAAACCAATAGCACCCTCATTGTCACAGAAAACCTCTAGGGGGTCTTGAATGGTAGGGACTACCCCTAGATCCCCAATGAATTTCTTCATCCAAGCAGGCTCTTGTACAGCTTTAGAAGCAGCAATGTATTCTGACTCTGTAGTGGATTGTGCAACAACACTTTGCTTGGAGCTTTCCCAAGAAACTGCACCCCCATTGATAATGAACACATATCCAGATTGTGACGTGCAATCATTTCGATCAATTGTGAAGGAAGCATCAGTGTAGCACTTTACACTTAAGCTGTCTTCCATGCCTCCATAGACGAGGAACAAATCCTTAGTTCTTCGTAAGTACTTTAGAAAGTTCTTCACAACTCTCCAATGACTCTCCCATGGATATTGTTGGAAATTTCTTACCATGCTCATAGCATAAGTAAGATCAGGTCTTGTACAATTCATGGCATACATGATGGATCCAATTGTAGAAGCATATCGAATATCTTTCATCTTGTCCAGCTCAGCCTTTGTGCTAGGACATTGTGATGAAATTAGTAGAGTGCCATGTTCCATGGTTACAAATCATCCCTTAGAGTTTTCCATATTGAACCGTTTTAATACTTTCTCAATATATTTACCTTGGCTTAGACCTATTAATCGTTTTGATCTATCTCTATAGATTTTGATTCCAAGAATGTATTGTGCCTCACCTAGGCTCTTCATCGAGAAACACTTTCCAAACCAAGTCCTTACACCTTGTAAAGTTGGAATGTGATTTCCCATGATTAATATGTCATCCATATATAGGACCAAGAATGTCATCGAGCTCCCACTAGTTTTCATGTAAACACAAGATTCATCTTCATTTATTATAAAACCATACTTTGTTATTTCATCATCGAAACGATGATTCCAGTTACGAGATGCTTGCTTTAACCCATAAATGCATCTCTTGAGCTTACATACTTTATTAGGATGCTTTTGGTCAAAAAAACCTTTGGTATAATCCATGTAGACATCTTCTTCCAAGTGTCCATTTAGAAAAGCGGTTTTGACATCCATTTACCTTATCTCATAGTCATAACGTCCAGCTATGGCAAGTAGTATCCTAATTGATTTAATCATAGTTACCAGTGAAAACGTTTCATCATAATCAACCCCAACAGTTTGAGTGAATCCTTTATCAACCAATCTTGTTTTGAATGTGTGTAAGTTGCCATTCATTTCAGTCTTCTTCTTGATGACCCACTTACTTCCAACAGTCTTGCTATTGGGAGGAAGATCAACCAAATCCCTGACTTGATTTTCTCTCATGTATTGCATCTCAGCGTTCATGGATTTAAGCCATTTGGTATATTCAGGATCTGTCATTGCATACCGGTAGCTGACCTGCTCATCAGAATTCGTCATTATGAAGCACTCTTCAATGAGAAACCCATATCTCTCAGGTTCATGACGAGTTCTACCTGATGTGTGAACATCTTGTGTTTCAGTAGGTTGAAGGACAATGATCTCTTCATCTTCAACAACCTCTTGTTTAGTACTAGTGCCAACTAAAGATGCATCGGGTTGAGGTTTTGGATCTTCTTTAAGTTCTACAAGCCTCCCACTAGCCTCACCCATTAGAAACTTGCTTTCTAAGAATTCATCTTTTCGTGAAATAAAGATCTTATTCTCACTAGGGATGTAGAAGTAATATCCTAAACGATCTTTAGGATATCCTACAGATATCCATTTGGTAGATCCATTTGGTCTTGGAACTCTTAGCTCAAGTACTCGCCTCCTCTATCCGAACGAAGGATTTTGATTGTTTTTCGACTTGATTTTCAACTTCACTCTTAAATAATTTAAACTTTTCAAATGCTTCATGTTTTTGTTTCATCAAATACACATAATCCAAATGACTGAAGTCGTTAGTGAAGGTGATATATATATATATATATATATATATATATATATATACACACACATTGTTTTGAAAGGTCCACATACATCAGTGTGTATGATGCCTAATAAAACACTTGCCCTTTCACTTGTCCCAAAGAAAGGGGATTTTGTCATCTTGCCACATAAACAAGATTCACATATGTCAAATGACTCCGTGTCATTTCCCCCCAAAAGTCCACTCTTTTGGAATTGAGATATGTGTTTCTTGTTAATATGTCCAAGGCGACAATGCCATAGATATGTTTGGTTCAAATTTGGTTTGAGCCTTTTTGGTGTTAACATGATAAAGGGACTTATTGTTTGAGGTGTCATAAAAGTTTAATTCATAAATTCCATTTATTGGTCAAGCCTCAAAATAGAAGATTCCTTTGAAGAATGAGTGAATGTTATCATCAACAAATTTGAAATCATAACCATATTTTCTCAAACGTGAAACTAAAATGATATTTCTAGTAATAGAAGTAATTAAACACACATTGTCTAATGTCATGTACCGACGAGATGGTAAACATAAATCAAAATTTCCTAAAGCTTGGACCGCAACACGTGCTCCATTGCCGGCATGCAATACCATCTCGATTGCTTTCATCTCCTTACTCTTTCTGAACCCCTACAACGAATTACAATTATGAGTTCCACAACCAGTATCAAATACCCAAGTGTTAGATGAAAAAGTAAATAATCCCATTTCAATCATGAAAATGGATATACCTGAAGGGCCTTCCTCAGCCTTCTTGTTCTTTAACTCAGCAAGGTACTTGGGACAATTCCTTTTCCAATGCCCGAAAACTCCACACTCAAAGCATGTGTCATATTTGGCAACCTTTTCCTTCTTCTTTGGTGGTGGGTTTTGGGGAGATTTCTTCCCTTTTCCCTTGACAGCTTGTGGCTTTCCCATGAAGTTCTTGCCTTTGTTCTTCTTGACTTTTCATTCCCTAATCATGAGCACTTGAGGAGTTTTACTTGGTATATTTTTCTCTATAGTTTTTAGCATCACGTACAACTCATAGACAGTTTTCTCCCACCCATTCATGTTGTAGTTCATGATGAAGGTAACATAAGACTCTGGAAATGAGTTCAAAATTAAGTCTGTGGTCAAGTCTTGTGGATATGGAAAGACCAATCTCTCCAATTGATCCAGATAAGTTTTCATCTTGAGAACATGTGTGCTCACATTTCCACTCTCCTCCATTTTCATTCCATGGAGTGCCCTCACAGTTTCAAACCTTTCGGTTCTATCCTACTTACCAAACATCTCCTTGAGATGTTTAATCATGTCAAAGGCAGTAAAGAGTTCCAAATACCGTTGAAGATCGAGAACCATAGAGGCAAGCATAAGACATGAAATATCAAGTGAATCATCTATATGCTTTATCCATGCATCATGTTCAACCTTTGGGAGAGCAGGTGGTTCATCAAGGGTTTGGTTTTCAAGGACATAGTCTTTCTTTTCTTGTTTCAAAACGATTCTTATATTACTGTGTGAGTCCTAAAAGTTGGAGTGGTTGAGTTTTTCTTTGTCCAGAATTGATCGAATGTTCATTGGGTGGTGATGGGTTACAGTAGTTGGAGGAGCCATCTACAAAAGTATAACAAAGTTTTCATTTAGTATTTAATTCTTAAAAAATAATACCCTTTTTGTTTCCAAAACATTATTTATTTAAAGTCTAGGATCCAAGTTACAACTCAAATAAATGGTTAGGTATCCTTTATTCCATTTACTCAATTCTAACAAGGTAAATAACTTGTATTAATTACACCATTTGTAACTCCTAGATGTATGATACCCTTAACAATCTATTTGTTAATTTGTCATGTTTGGTCTCATATATGCCTTGGAACACTCTTGCTTAGGTGACCTTTATCACAAGAGGTTTCCAATCAAGTCATCCAATTAGAGAAATGCGTATAATTGATCTCTAACTTGGTTATAGAAATCACAAAAATACTTTGGCCACCAAAAGATCATACTAATAGTCAGATATCCTTTATCCCACTAACATCATACAAGTGATGTGCAAATTGTTTCTAAAGTTGCACGGTATAGACTTGCATTTAAAAAAAATGATTTTAATGTTTTATTATTATATTTAAAACATGTTATATCATGACAATTGCATGCATCCGATATGTCATGGTATCAATTTTTCTAAAAAAATCACTTTTAAGGTTCCTATAAAAATCCAGTTTTTTATATTTCGGCTTGGTTCAATTTTAAAATCAATATCTAGTATTAAGTTTGTGTTTGAGCCATGTATAACCTTTTAATATTGTTTAATAAAATTTCATTTTATTAAATAATACTTTGGAGTTTGAATAAGTTATAAAAACATGATTTTTACACTTATAATTCAATATTTCAAAAGTTGCTGTAATTAACAATTTTATAAAACCAGATTTTATTTTATGGCTAAAATATGTTTCATCCAATGTCCATATTTTATATTTTGAAATCCAAACTTCATGTGACGTTTATTTTGTCCAAAAAATAGTTTGGGTTTATGAAAAACTAAATTATCAACCACACAAATATTTACTTGAAAAATAAACAACACAAGCATGCATTTGACATAAACAAGCCTTAAACTATATAACACTTTTGTGAGCCAACACAAAAGTGTGAAGTCCTTCCAAAGGGACAAAGGGACCAAATATTACAACTTGTTCTACATGTGATCTTCAAGATCCCACTTGAAATGACAACCAACTTTGTTGCAATTTTTAAAAAAACTTTATAAAAGTTATGAACCTTTATAAAAACTTTATAAAGCTGCGGGTCTCCATGGTTCTTCAAGAAATGGCCTCCATCTTCATCTTGTTACATTTTCATCAAATAAATATAGTCTAAAACTAATCTATTACATAAAAATAACAAGAATAAAAACTAGCTACTTTTATTACATACTTTATGAATAAAAGAATATTACAAACCATTTTCAACCAAATCACACAAACAACAACACAAAATAGTCCAAGGATTGTTTATGCACTCTAAAAAACATATAAACTTAAAACCACCTATGTTTTTCTAAGAAACCTTTAAGTGATCAAAATGCATGTAAGTTTTTGTCACATAAAATAACAATTATAAAGTTGTCAAACAAAATATGTATGAACTTGTTTTTATACAAAAACAAGTTATCCATATTCTCCAAAAACTAAGATTTCCATAGATCAAAAATCTAACCAAACTTGCAAGGTGACTCTGATACCAATTATTGGTTTTATTTAAAACTTAGTTTCAAAAACTACAAATAATGGCAAATGGAAATCTTGTGTTTAATAAATAACATAAATATTTTATCACCCACCAATGATCATCTTGCAAGTAAAAGAAAGATTTAAAACATAACCATAGAAGGAAGAAGTGATAACAACCTTTGAAGCACTTTGAGTCCTCTAAGGGAGGCTTGGAAGTTGATGGAGTGAGGATGAACCCTTGTGTAACAACCCGAAGTTGTTCATCGCCGAAAACCCATTCTACCCGTATAACTCGCTGTATATCGAAACGTTCCGATGTCGTTTTTAGGTTAAGTTAATTAAACTTATATGTTTAATTGATGCTAATGAGTGTCCAAACCCCTTTGGAACTCATGAAATTAGCCCAAAAAAGTTATTTCAAAAATTATAGAACGTCCCCGCCGGGTTACAAAAACTTAATCGGGTGCGACCAAAAGCCCCGTTTAATGTCGGTATCGGGTAGAATTTCACCGTGTCCAAGTTTTGCAAACTATATAAACATGTTAACCCTTTCATTTGAAGCTTTTTATCTCTCTCACTACTCTCTCTCTAACTTCTCTCCTAAATTCAAGTTTAAGGGTCCAAATCATCAATTTAAGGCTTCAAATCTTTGAGGTACCTTCCTAAACTCATTTTATAGCATATTTGGCTTTCAAATTCGGGATTAAAACATGAATTAAGGTCTTGTATATGAGTTTACGGCCCTGGAAGGAGCTTGGGCCGTAAACACATAGTAAGGGGGTTTTATTGCCTTTAAACCTCTCCTAAACAATTTTGGGACTTAGATATGGCTTAATGGCTTAATGAACTGGACTTAGAATGCCTTTAACATGGATTTTGAATAGTAAACATGAGTTTACTGCCCAAGAACATGCTTGGGCCGTAAACTCATATATATGGGGTTTTTATGACCTTAAAACCTTCCAAAACACTAATAAGGCTTAGATATGAATTTTAGAATTATGGATTTGGCCTTGGAACACCTTGAACATCAATTTAGAGGACGAAACTTGAGTTTACTGCCCAAGATCATGCTTGGGCCGTAAACTCATTGTTCATGAAGAGTAAACTCCTCTAAATGTGTTAAAATGCCACTTTAACACACCTAAAGCCTCGGGATAAATTCTAGAAGTGTTTGCAAACAAGTATTGGACCTTAAAACATATTATAACACCCTTCCAAGGAGTTCACGGCCATGAGGGGGTTCATGGGCCGTAAACTCCTAAAACCATGTCAAAAGTCCCTTAAAAATCCATTCAAAGCTTGGAAAAATCATTAGAATCACATATGTTTGATTAAAGGACCAAAACATTAAGGATCTTGTGTGTGGGGGAGTTTATGGCCGTAAACTCCAATAAATGGTCCCTAAGTGAGTTTAAATTCATTCCTATGCTTTAGATGCAATCCTAGCTAAGTTATCCATGAATTATGAAGCCATTTAGCATCCAAAAACACCACTTATGAGTTCACGGCCGTGAACTCATGTGGGTGTGGTATTTAGGGCCGTAAACTCCTTAAGGAGTTTACTCTTGAAGTTCCAATTCAATATCCTAGCTATATGTGTCCCCAAATGTCACCCGGGTCCTTCCAAACACTTGTAAGGGAGTGTTTCCGCAACTAGAAGTGTTTGTCTCTACCAAATAAATAATCTAAGTCCTAATTAGATACAAATATGTATCTTTTCATAATTCATAGGAACTTCGTGCGTTTGCAAGCCCCGAACCAACGTTTAGCATCCGAAATCATCACGTTTCTCGTCCGGTGAGTTCATACCCCTACGCTTTTTCTGTGTTTTTCAATGTTTTCAGGGGGGGGGGGGGGGGGAATACAAGCAAACTATAACTGTTTTTGAATTATAACATTGATATGTTTCAAATAATATCTGGCAAACTTATAAACACTTTAACCCCTTATGTATTATGTTGAGCATAAGGGATGATTTATCAACTACAACTAAATGGATTTTAGTTAAGAAAATAACCAAACTAATCAAATTATTATGGGAATAATTTGGGGTTCTTTAGTTCTCGTTTTATCATGTATTGATATGTGTATAAAGTTATTAGATAAACTATGTCTGATTCAGTTTATCTCCGTATCATTTGAATGTATTGCCAGATAGTTTCATTGTATGTATCTATATTCACTGTATTATGTTTCATAATCTTTTGTATGTTTGATATCGTATGAGAACCCTGTGAATAGTTTAGTACTAGTTTGTGAGTTAGTCACTATCCTTTATGGATGATCAGTAAATCCTCCCCGGAAGTGTAACCAGAGTCTCCTGGAAGGAGAGCGAGGAATTTGTGAATAGATCTATTCGGGACTGACAATCCCACACCTTAACTGCTAGCTACAGTTAGGCGGGCACGCCTGGGGTGACAAATTTTGGATATCGTCCGACGCCTGACAAGCGTCAAGGAGGTCTCGTTGTCGTATCAGCATGGTTACCCGACTCACAATACGTATTAATATAAGTTTATTCACGACTTTAGTTTTGGATTTGATTTTAAATCAATCTTCTATCTTTAGATCTTATATCTAGTACGAGATGGGAATCCCATGGTTTTTGGTCTATAGGGTTCATATTTATTGCAGGATGTTATTCCTATGGTTAGAATCTATATCTAGTTCGGGATAGTGATCCCATGGTTTTAACAAACAATCTTGTATCTAGTCCGGGATGGTAGTCCCATGGTTTTCAGTCTATATTTTCAAGTATATCAAACTATCTTGTATCTAGTCTGGGATGATAGTCCCATGGTATTAAATCTATACGTAATACGGGATGTTAATCCCAAGGGTTTTCAAACTACTTTCTATCATTCAGTTCACGTATATTAAAGTATTTTATATCTATTTCGGGATAGAAATCCCAAGATTCTCAATATATAGTTTTGTGTATTAAACTATACTATGTGATATTAAATCGGTCTTGTAATTAGGAAAATATGGGATTTTCCTGGGGTAATGTGTAACGCGTAATTGAACTGTAATGAAGGATAACTAAACTGTTTTACATAAGAAAATATGGGATTTTCTTGGCTAACAAACCCTTTCGGAAAACTAAAGGAAACTGGTACATTTTCAGAAAACAAACATCTTATGAACTCACCAACTTTATGCTGATTTTCAAACCGCTTGTATTCTCAGGTCCACTTTAGACAGCTACCCGGCGATATCTTTTGGTGAAGACGGAGTGCTCAGAAGACTCGTCTCAACTTTTGTTCATATGATATATGTATAACACTTGTACAATTTACTTTTGAAACAAATGTAAACTTTCAAATATATGTAATGTAATGGTTGTTTACTGTGATTACTATGTACATTGGATTTGATACTCAACGTGGAATCAACCCAGGAAATGTTTCCGCCTTTGGTTTTTGGGGTGTGACACCTTGAGACACCAACAATTTTCCAACTTGATGTAATGCTAGTTACAACTCTTAAGCTTTAGGTCAAAAAAAAGATTATGACTTAAATAGAGAATGAAAGCAACAAGAAATCTTTCAAGTCCAAGACTTTAGAGAGAATATGGAGAGGGGAGGCAGGCTCTCGGCCTTTTTCTTGTTTTTGGTGCAAGAAGAAGATTGCAAGAGTGCAATCTTTATATATCCATGAAGTGAAGTCAATACCCATTAGATCTTAAACCTTTTTGCAAGCATGTCCCTATGTCATCAGTGTGTTTCTTCTAGCTTCTATTATTTTCAATAAACAAATACAAAAGGCCATACCCTTCACTAGTCTAGACTAGTTTCGGGCATGCCTTTAAAAAGAAGACAAAATGTTTAAATTTTATAAACTCCAAGTTTATAAAATATAAACTTTTTCTTTAGGTAAAAGACAAAAGATTCAACTAGTCCAAAATGTTGTACATGACTTATTAATTCATGCATTATGAAATAATGTGTGATTTGTATCGTAAAATAATTATTTCCTTGAAATAAATATTTTCCCAATTTATTATAAGAGTTTATGAATATTTATTAAAATCAATTTGTAATAAATAATCATGTGTATCAAGTTGTTGTTAGTGTGACCCTTAGGATCATATGTTATTTAGAAATATCATTTAAATATGACTCTTGAGCATACTAGATCTTTCAAACAGTCCTCCAAATACGGACCGAATGAACCCCAAGAGAAACCCTAATTCCAGCTAAAAACATCTAAATTTCCAATAATAACCAATTATAGAGCATAGGCAACTACCGATTTACAATCCAAACATACACCCATTGCTTGCAACCCAAGCGAAAAATCCAGAACCTGGATTTCCAATCTCCCACGGATACGGACCTTGCTCACATCGCTAAGGTACTCGAGCCACATCAAACCACTTACGCACACCGGCGATGACATACTGTCGCCCACCATCGCGACCAACATACCTCATGCTGATAATCCAACCTAACTCGGGAGGTCACAATCCTGCCCAATCCTTCGAACTCGAAAATATGAAGGGCAAGATCCTTGCCACAGATAATGACAATCTAATATGACAATCTGCCACTTAAATCCCAGATGTAATTTCCAAGCCGATCATATCAACCACTTCCTCGCCGTGTCTCGAGGTCCAAGGCATGACCAAAAAACCCTCGAGAATTCCAACCAACATACTCATATGGGTCTGAACCACTCAAGCGACATCGTCGTCGCCACTGGGGCCTGAACAACACAAAACTCATCCTCGCATAAGCAGCCCATTCCAAAAGATCGATAGATACGGAACCACTGCCTCGAACCATGGTATCCAACCATGCTATCTTTCCCGGCCAGTCCTTAGAATCCCTGAAACCTCCCTTGATTCGATTATGGATCATGTGCTTCTAGTAGTACAGGCCCAATACTACCTTCCACACCTATCCATGCTTTCCTCAAGAATTATCTTAGGTCCTCTAATACTTAGTCACGAAATAACCCTGAAACCTGCCCACGGTGGAATAACTGCATTAAAATACTCCCTAGGCTATCCTAGGCTTCTACACTTGTCTGCCATCAGCTGTTGAAGAACTCCTCACAATGTCAATTAGCCATTCCATGAATACAGTCACGTGCAACAAAACTCAGATAATCCTTCGAGTAACAGACTCATCCCTACAACGGTTGGACATAGATAAGAGTTGCGCAATAAGGTCAAATTCGTCACTCTGAGATTATTCAACCTTTTTCACATGCGACTTGACATATTCACTTTATGGCTAACCTACATCACCCATGAGTTCCACAAAGAACAAAGCAAGCAGCATTTGTGTAGAGCAGCCGACTGGCACTAACATGCAACAAAATCTGAAAAATCCTCCAATGAAATCCTCAATCTCAGACTCCCAGCATCTCGGGCGCACTTTCGCCTTGCCCTCACTCTCTCAAGAGTGGCTAATCCTTCATCACGCCGACCCGCTATTAACCGTGCCCATTCCAACGAAACCACCGCTACCTCATCTAATAACACAACTGGTCGGCTGACCCTACACGACTCACCATACCACTAGATGCCACGCGACTCTCCATTGATTCCAAATGACAATTGCATGAATACAATTACATACCCCACAATTTAAACAATCTTAGACTAACAGATTCAATCCCACAATGGTTGGACTCAGAAAAGAGCTACACAGTAGGGCCAAACCCCTTACCCTAAGATCATCTAAACCATGCAACATGTGACTTAGCGTATTCACTTAATAGTCAGTTTACATGCGAAAGAGTAATACCACAATCAACCAGGGGTTTTATAAGAGACAAGGCATCATATAATCAAGTAATTCTATCAAGCAATTCTTGAAGATCCCTAGCCTATCACTAGCATGTTGTTTAAACATATCATAACATAATCTCAAATAACTGTATGGTAATTTTGGGTCTACCTATTGGCTCCGGCTGATCGTAGACATCGCATACTGCTTGTTATTTTAAAAACCATTTGAAATTCGTTTTTAAAATCTTTTTTTTCTTAGTTTGAGACTGGATTCATACGAGTGTTCCTCCAATTCACTCAAACCAAGGCTCTGATGCCAACTTGTAACATCCATAAAGTTTCATAAAATTTAAACTTTTCAAAGCAACCATTTTTCTATAGAAGTATTTACAAAACCCATTGTTTCCAAAACATTATTTAAGATCAGAATCGTCCTCAACATAGTTTTCAAAACTTTGTCATTATCAGAGTATCCAAGAAATCATAAGTCCAAAAACACGAGAATGTATACGGTCACGCCCTCACCCCGACAAGATCCGATGAAGTACCTGAAACCATAAAACAAAAATGTAAGCACAAAGCTTAGTGAGTTCCCCTAAAGTACCAACACCCAACATATAACATATACAAATAACAGCATGCATATAGATCCTTCATCCTGTCTGGACCGTCTCATCGGGCCTCAGCCTGTCTGGACCGTTCTCTGGGCCTTCGGCCAGACTGGTCTTCCTCATAGGCCTTCATTCTATCTGGGCTGCCCTGGGTCTGTTGGCCTTTAACACAAAGAAGGGCCGCCTCAACCCAACCACACACACAGAAACCATGTCAACATTTACATGACATATAGGCACACATCATATACCGATAATAAAAATTACCGGGTTTGTTGACTGGTAGCACAAAGAAGTATAGTCTCAACCTAACCGCACTACCTCAAAACATACAACTAGTAAACATATAGCCAAAACAGATAACAAGCAGATCTAACATATCACTAAGCATAACATCATCCTATCTACCAGGATACATATCTAACAGATCACTACAGCACACCATCATAAGATAAACTAGGATGACAATCCAAAGGGCCGGCCTTAGTGCCTTCGACCTGCAAGTACAGTGAGGAAAACTCACTTCGAATACTGAAGTTCACTGCAAGAATCCTTAGTTTTTGCCCCGAAGACACCTCCGATTTATCATATCAAAATAACTCCCAATTAGCAATTGGTTTTCATTCTAAGGCCCACCATCCATAGTTGGGGTGAACTGACCATTTTACCTCTGACCCAACATGAACAAAAACTGAGGCCCAATTCCATTAACCTAAATTTCCAAAACCAAAAGATCCATAAAGTCCCACTAGTGTCCTAATTTTCCAAATTGGGCCCAACCTCATATGAGTCTTATCCTAAGCTCATAATTTCCTTTATTACAATTCAGGTTACCTCAAGTACCCCCTTAGGAAAACTTGGTCAAAGACATAAGTCAAAAAATCAAGCTCAACGGCTCGAGTTGACCCAACTCATCGTGTTTTCCAATTTAACTGCAAAGTCGGGAAAAACCGATCCAACTCGCCGAATTTATCAATAAGCTCGCCGAGTCCACTCAAAACTCAACAGCTTAGTACAATAAGCACTTAATACATAAGGACATGACTCCAAAACCAAGATTTGACTTCCTTGTGCTAGAAAACCATATAAAGTTTCCAACTTTACGTTTATGCATGTCTAAATGAAGCTCTTAAGCTTAAAATGGGCTAGAGAATTGACTTAATGCATGCATGACACCAAAATCCTCATAAATCTTGAAACTTTAAGCCAAATGAGGCCACACAATGGCCAGATCTAAAATGAAAACCCATAACACACTCTAATCCTTGGACAATCCATCAAAGAATCCAATAATCAAGATAAAACCCTAAAAGAAGAGATCTAATCAATGAAGAAGCAAGGTACAAACTTTATACCTCAAAGAGACTGCAATAAGTGGGGAAGTTCTGGATCTAAAGCCATTCCACCAATCTAGACTCCTTCACTTCAAGGCTCCTTCAAAAGAGTACCAAAATCAACACTCAAAGCTCTCCACAAGCTCACACACTCAACTATGGAAGATGATACTCGAATTTAGGGTTTCTAGATAGAGGAGGCTGGTAAGGCGGCTAGCCAAGGGACTTAACGCCTTTAAATAGGGTGAAACACCCTAAAAATAGGGTTTCCTTCCCAGCTGTCAACTCGTCGAGTTGAGGCTACTCAACTCGACGAGTTGCTTCATTAAATCCCACGGCCAAAACATTCTTCAACACGTCGAGCGGATGCTACCCAAATCGTTGAGTTCAACTAGAAAAATCATATAAAAGATAACTCTTATACCTGGAAGTTGGGATGTTACAAATGTAGATTATGTGATCCAAGAGTTCGGTTGGTGCTTTGGATTCAAAGGGTAAAATGGGAAAAGTGGTGTTTCATACTTCTTTTATGAATTAATGATTTTAGTTCTATGTGTTTTAAGGAAAAAGTAATTAGATAGGTTTGTATAGCTCCTCAACACCTTTCTGTGGATATAAATATCGTCGAAATCAGAGTTGATAGGAAAATTTTATGATCGTTTGAAGTTAGGACAATTTTGGGTTACGCCGCGTATACTGGGTGAACGGGGAAGTACATTGGCCGTACTAGGGCATCACTGAGTATGATGGGCGTAAAAAGAGTATGTTGGGCATACGTAATCAGTTCCCAAACCCTATTTTCACGGTTTAAGATCTATTTAAGCTCCTTAAATTTCACAAGCCCATTCCATTCTCATCCTCCACCTCTCCAACTCCCTCCCTTGAAAACCCTAACCTTATTTTGAACTTTGTGAGAAAAAGAAGGTGTTCTTGAGTGATTTAGAGTGTTCTTGGTGCATCTTGGAAAAGAAGGAGCTCATTGGAGAAGTGTTGGTTGCATTGGAGCTTGTAGATCTAGACTTTGTTCACCTTGATCTTTCTTCTAGAGGTATAAGGATTGAATCTTGATAATGCATTTGTTGGATCTAGCTAGTTTTTGGTATTATGGGCTTTTAGTCACTTTAGTGCATAAATTTTAGATCTTGAAAGTTTGTGACCTTGTTATGGATAAAGTTGGGAACTATTATCCATCTAAACATCATATTGATTCAAATCTAAATGTTAGAGACTTGGACTTAATGGATTAAGTTGAAAAAGATGCATTTTTGGTCCCTTTGAGACTTAAAGACTAGATCTTGGTTGTTTGGACCATTCTAATGGATAAAGTTGGAAAATTTATCCATTAGGGAATTATTAGTGTTGGATTAGGTGTCTAATCCCATAACTACAAGTGGTATGTACTTGATTTGATAGTAACATGGTCCTTTTGGGTTGCCTTCACACTAGCAACTAGACAGGATGACTATTGGAGAGAGAAAGAGAGAGAGAGGCTGATTTTATTATTTAGAATAATAAAGTGGTGCATAATTATGATTTATTAATATATTATAAGAATAATATATTAATTAGAAATCATATTGGTAATAAGTATTTAATCAGAAATTGATTTGGAATTAATTTTGGGATTAAAGGAACGGACCGAAAGTGTAGGGGCTGTTTTGTAAATATTTGATAGCTGAGGTTTTAAGACATTGGATAACCCTTATTAGGGAGGGCCAAATCCCTAGAAGGTTCTAGAGATTTTCGTCCAAGCCCTAAGGAAGGGGTCCATGGACTTGTTTAGGCCCTAAGCTAAGGAATTAGGGTTACCGCCTTAAAACCCTAGTTAGCCTCAAGTATAAATAGAGCCCCTTGGCTCTTGAATTCGACCACCCATCTGGAAACCCTAGAAGAGCCGAATTTTTAAGCAATTCACTCCTCTCTCCTATCTCTCTCTCTCTCTCTCTCATATTCATTCTCTTTCCCTAGTGTGTTTGTGAGCCATTAGAGGTACTACACTTGTGGTACTTGTTCTCAAGAGCAAAGGATCTTCAAGATTGGTTGTTATTACCATATAGCAACAAAGGTATGTGATCTAATCTTTGTATATTTTGAATCTTTAGATGCATATTAGGGTTTTCCTTTTTGTGTTCAATGCTTGTATGTCTAATAGAGAAAACATAAATCCAAATCTAGGGTTGTAAGCACAAATAGGATTGTTTGTATAAAACTCATCAATGGTGTCGAAGCTTTTGGTTTTGTTTTCAATTAGATTTGATACAATAGATTGAAATTAACAAATTAGGGTTATGACAATTAAACCCTAGGGCTTGGATTTTTGAAATTAGGGTTTCTAAACCCTAGTTTCGAAAATTGATTAGGGTTTTTGAACCTGTTCCTTTGGCCATCATTTTTCCGATTTCTAGGGTTTGCTAAGCCTAGAATTTTCGAAAAATGCCTTGCCCAATATTAGATTTCGAAAATCTAGGGTTTTGGGTAGTAGTGTCTTTTAAATTATTTAAATGGATAATCCTATGAGATTTAATAATTCAAATTAATTGTTTAATTTTGGATAATTATAAAATCAAGTTTTTTAATATTTAAGATTTTAAATTAAAAGGTATTAATTACAAAAATTTTAAATTAGATTAAAAACCCTAGTATTTTGAAATGTTTAAAATACAGCCTTATACTATATATAATTAAAAGTTTAATATTGTATATGTATAAGAAAAGTCAATCTTACCATTAGTAGGTCTCATTCATGAAGCTGGTCTATAAGGGGTGTTTAAGGAAGTGGCCTATAAAATGACCGCCATTGGGTATCCATTCTTACCCACCGCACTCTTGACTAGTGGAGGGTTGTTAGCCGAACGTGTATGATAGGACATTAATTCTCTCATTAATATGTATAATGATAAATTTAAAATAACTAAATGTTTTTATAAATTCTCAATATTAGTTACTTTGGGAAAATGTGAATTTGATGCTAATCCATGAAATTGCACATTGAACTTTGTTAAGTCGTTAGTGGAGCATGTGTGGTTAACCGACACACTAACTTAGACTAACAAGGGTGGCAATGGGTAGCTCGTAAATTATCATAGATCAATGGAGCGTGTGTGGTTAATTGGCACATTGATTAGGTGGTAAATGACATCGAGAGTACCAAGCTAATTTGCATGGTTATTCACACCTTGTTTGTGATCCTCGGTATCCCAGTCACAAACTTGAAGGGAATAATCAAGATTAAACAGGCCATTGAATAGTTCAATGGATCTCAAAGAATCTAGGAATTTCATTTCATTTAAAACCTAATTATTTTAATTTCGTTTTTCATGGTGGAATTGGTAAATCATCATTTACCTACCTTCAAATAATTTACAATTGGATTACGACATCCCTCTTCCGAATTATGAATTATTGTGTTGGGTCCTAGCCTTAATATTTCATTTTGGGTGTTATATTAAGGATTCCTTCTAATCAAAACTTTTTCCTTCTTCTTTTGCAGATGTCTACGTCAAACAACGCTTCCGGTTCCTCCAACAGTAACTCCAAGAACTCTTTCTTGCTCTTGAACATTTGTGTGAGGATCAAGTTCAATGGTTCCAATTTCAATGATTGGTTCCAAAAAAATTTGAATGAGCTTGTGTTATGAGGACAAAGAATAGGTCCTTTACAAACCGTTGAATGAGATTGATGAGTCCAAAGCTACTCCTGAAATAATAGCTAAGTATGGGGCTCACTACAAGGATGATACTAAGGTGTCCTGTATTATGGTAGCCACCATGACTCCTGAGCTGCAGCGGTTCTACGAGTACTATTGGCCTTATGAGATGTGCAAGAACTTGATGGAAAAGTACCATCAAAGAGTGCGTCAAGAGATGTATGAAATAGTCACCTCATTCTTCACGACCAAGATGAGGGATGGAGAGTCCATCATGACCCACCTGCAATGCATGCAAAGATATGTGGATCATCTCTTGAAGTTGAATGTGAACTTTGATGAAGAGTTGGATATTGACATAGTCCTACACTCTCTGACTGCTTGCTATGATCATTTCAAGATGACTGATCATATGAGCAATGAGTAAGTCACATTGAGGAAGCTTCAAGGCCTGCTAAGAAGTACTGAAAGTGGATTAAAAGGGAAAAGTGTCGAATTTTGCTCCTACTCCTGCTACTGCTCCAGTCCTGGCTATTAGACAATGAAAAGGGAAACAAAGGAAAGCTCCCTCAAAGAACTAGAAGGGAAAGTCTCATGATGGATCTTCTTCTAGTGGATCCAAAGCTAAAATCAGTTATGCCCCTCCCTCCTCTGATCCAAAAGAAGCAACGTGCTTCTACTGCCATGATAAGGGGAATTAGAAAAGAAGCTGCCCAAAATACTTGCAAGGCATCAAGGATGGGAAGATAAAGCCCACCTTTACAGGTATTTATACTATTCTATCTAAAAACACATCACATGCTAGTTCTTGGGTCCTTGATACATGATGTGGTTTTCACATTTGTTCTGATTTTCAGGGGCTAAGAAGAAGTAGGGATGTGGACCATGGGAAGATGAACTGATAATGGCAATAGGAAGTTGTCTCTAGATACCAAGATCGGAGTTTACTCTTTAGTTCTTAGTAGTGGGTTAGGGTTGGATTTGAATGATTATTGCTACTCGTCAGAAATTACGAGGAATGTTATTTCCTTTCATTGTTTGTACAGACAAGGCTTTAGATTTTCGTTTAATAATGAAATTGGTTCTATTAATGCTTATTATAAAGGTTTATTTTTGTTTTGAAGCATTGCCTTGTAATGGTGTATATGAAACTGTGACGGTTGTAGGTAAGTTAGGAAATAATGTGTTGCATATTGATTCGTCTAATGGTTTAGACAAGGCATGCTTGTGGCATTGTCGTCTTGGAAATGTCAACAAGAAGCGCATAGCCCAACTCCGAAAGGATGGAGTGTTGGAGTCATTTGACCTTAGGTCAGATGACACGTGCAAATCTTGTTTTCTTGGAAAGATGACTAAATCACATTTCACTGGTACTTGTGAAAGAGGTGAGGGATTGTTGGATCTCATACACACAGATGTGTGTGGGCCCTTCAGATCCACCACAAGGGATGCTAATCACTTCTATGTGACTTTTACCGACGATTATAGCAGATATGGATACATCTACTTAATCAAGCATAATTCGGAAGCCTTTGAAAAGTTCAAAGAGTTTAAGGAATAAGTGGAGAATCAATTGGACAGGAAGATAAAGATGCTCATATCCGATAGGGGTGGTGAGTATCTTAGTATCGAGTTGCATGACTATCTTAGGGAATGTGGAATTGTTTCATAATTAACGCCTCCTAGGACACCATAACTTAATGGTGTGGCTGAAAGGCATAATCGCACCTTGATGGACATGGTTCGTTCCCTGATGAGTCGAGCTTTGCTACCAATCTCATTATGGGGGTATGCCTTAGAGACTACCACCCATATCCTTAATCTAGTCCCAACAAAGAAGATTGCCAAAACACCCCACGAGATGTAGACGGGGAAGGTTCCCTTCTTGGCACATGTCAAGGTTTGGGGTTATGAAGCTTTCGTAAGACGAGAGACTCACCAAAAGCTTGAACCTCGAAGTGAGCAGTGTATTTTCATCGGCTACCCACAGAAATCCGTTGGATATCTTTTCTACAGACCTAGTGATAACGTGGTCTTCGTAGCAAGTAGAGGAGTTTTCCGCAATAGGGAACTCATATGCCAAGGGGATAGTGGGAGGACAATTGATCTTGAAGATATTCAAGAATCAAGCGGTGAAAGAACCTCTAACACTAGCACTCAACCTGAGGAAAAGATTCTTGTTGAACCCATTGACAATTCATTACCTCTTAGACGGTCCTCTTGAGTTAGAATGTCACCGGAGTTTTATGGTTTTCATATTACTACGGATGGTGATACGTTTATCAGTGATAGTACACTGGTAAATTTAGATGAGCCTTCTAGCTACAAAGAAGCTGTGGCGGGCCTTGAGTTTGCAAAATGGAATGAGGCAATGAACAGCGAGATCCAGTCCATGTATGACAATCAAGTTTCGAACTTTTTTGACAATGTATGAGGTCGAAAGACATTTGGGTGCAAGAGGATCTTCAAGAAGAACACCGATATGGATGGAAAGGTGCACACGTTCAAGGAACGGCTGGTTGTGAAGGGATTTACTCAAACCCCGTGGGGTTGACTATGATAAGACCTTCTCTCCAGTGGCCAAGATCAAGTCTATTAGGGTTCTGTTAGCCATCTTTGTGTTTCGTGATTATGAAATCTGACAGATGGATGTCAAAACCATTTTCCTTAATGGGAAGCTGGCTGAAATTTTTTACGTATGTCAGCCAGAAGGTTTTTTGGGTGCTAAATACCCCAATAGAGTGTGCAATCTTGAGAAATCCATTTATGGATTGAAGCAAGCATCTCGCAGATGGAATCTTTTCTTCGATGAGAAAGATAAAGAGTTTAGTTTCTCTAGGAGTAAGGATGAGTCATGTGTATATGTCAAAGCTAGTGGGAGTATAGTTAGCTTTCTAGTATTGTATGTCGATAACATACTGCTCATAGGAAACGACGTTCCAACCTTGCAGGATGTTAAGTCGTGGCTTGGGAAGTGTTTCTCTATGAAGGATCTAGGGGAAGTTGCTTATATTCTGGGGATGAGGATCTTGACAAATAGGAGTAAAAGACATAATTGGACTTAGCAATACCAAACTGAGTAACACTTAGAGTCCGAGTACTGATGCAAAAATAGCAGAAATGAGTCGAGTGCCATATGTTCCGCCGTTGGCTCGATCATGTACGCCATGACATGTACTCGCCCTGATGTGGCTTTTGCTTTAAGCATGGTAAGTCAATATCAAGGGAATCCGGGTAGAGCTCACTAGATAGCAGTTAAGAACATTCTTATGTATCTGCGAAGGACCGAGGATTGGGTCCTTGTCCTTGGTGGCAGAGATGACTTAAGATTCATAGGGTATAGTGACGTCAGCTTTCATACCGACCGAGACAACTTCCGTTCTCAGTCAAGTTGGGTTTTTGCCCTTAATGGAGGAGCAGTAACTTGGAAAAGTTCCAAGCAGGAGGTCGTCGCTAATTCAACGTGAGAATTAGAGTACATAGCTGCTAGCAAATCGTCGAAGGAGGCTATATAGTTGAAGAACTTCATTGGAGACCTTGGAGTTGTACCAGCCATAAAGGAGCCCATGGAGATTGTTTTCGATAATGAAGGAGTAGTTGCCTTAACCAAGGAACCAAGGGATCTTGGCAGATCCATACATATCGACAAAAAATACCATTTTATCAAATATCGGGTAGAAGAAGGACTCCTCGTCGTCAAGAGGGTATCGTCAGAAAAGAATCTTTTAGATCCCCTCACAAAGGGTCTGAGTAGGACTAAGCACATTCCACATGTGAGGAACATTGGTCTGTAGGACGATATTAGTTTTGGTGATTAGATAGATATTTTAGAAACTTGTAACAATAAAAATGTAGTTGACATTTGATGATTAATTAATAGAGATTTATCTATAAGTAATTGTTTACTATCTTTTGTCAATTGTTTATTTTGTGTTTCATTTTTGCATGTTTTACTTCATGAATAATTGGATTATTTAAAAATTATCCACAGTCGATCATACTTTGGAAGTAAATAATGAGTCCAGACTATCATGAATTGGCTTGTAGATTGTCTAAGTGCTTAGACATAGCAAAGGTTTAGGATTGAAGTATTGGACTAAACCCACGCTCATTTGACTTACTTCATGGAATTTATCACGAGTAATTGTGAGACGATAATAGCCTATAATCTAAAAACCAAGATATATGAGTTGTTGTTTACGAGTTGGTTGTGCATTGATAATGCGTAAACGCATCAGTAACTTGATGTTATAAAACGTGTTGTGTATTATTTGATGAGTAACTAGTACAAGCATATAAGTTAAATTTTATTTGTTCCTTTTGCCCTAATGGGAAAAATGATATCTTGGGCCACTCGATGATTTTGTGTTGACTTTTTTTGTCGGGCCCGGTCAGGATTGAATTGATGTGTTCAATTAAGTTTGTTGTCAAACAAATCAGAAATCGGGAAACAAATTGTTGGACAATGAGAATTATTATGCTCCATGTCTTTGTCTACATGATATCTTGCAGAACGGAGGATTGTATGATCCTTTATCTAAGGACACGTGGCTGACTAGGTCAGAGTTCGACAGCAACTTTTGAGAGCTACGATTGCTAGTCATATTTTAAAGTCATACTTGCAATTATAGTTATTATACTTATCCAAGTGTGAGGCTGTTGGATTAGGTGTCTAAGCCCATAACTATAATTGGTATGTACTTGATTTGATAGTAGCATGGTCCTTTTAGGTTGCCTTCACACTAGCAACTAGACAGGATGACTATTGGAAAGAGAGAGAGAGAGAGAGAGGCTGGTTTTATTATTTAGAATAATAAATTGGTGCATAAATATTATTTATTAATATATTATAAGAATAACATATTAATTATAAATCATATTACTACTAAGTATTGATGTGTGTAAAACCCACTAGTTTTAAACCTACTTTTAATTATCAAATAACACACAAAAGGCAGTGAACCTATCAATTGTGGTATAGCTAAATAAGCAGGGTATCGAACACATGGAACGGCAAATTAAACTAAAAACTAATTTAATCTAAGTTAATTAAAAAGCAGGGGTTGTTCTCTAGTTTTACAAGACTAGAAACTTACTAATTATTACTAATTTAAGCTAGAAAATAAAGACTTTGACTAGATTCAATAACGGAGAAGTACTTCTATTTAGTTCAACTTAATTGATCCTATGGTTGATTTCAAGGTAAAAGTGCAATGGATTAATTCTTTTGCTAGTTACCGATTCAATTGATTAGTTCCGTATTCACTTCATTAATCCTTAGCAAATAAATCAATTTAAACAATGGCCAGTTGTCTATTTCAATTAGATTTACTAGATATAATATTCGGGTTAAGTTAGACTTGCAATAGCTAATTAAGTTTTCCTTTTTAATTAACTTCTTGTTTAATGGTCATCTCACAAGCTTGCACATAAATTTACTTGATTTTCTTATTAATCCTAGTTTCATGTTCACTACACTAGACATATGACAAGAAGTGTTCACTAAGCATATGAGATTGATAACTAATAGATGTTCATGCTAATTAATTATCTCCCTATTAACAGAAAATCAATTATCATTCACACACAAGGTTCTTTAGCAAGCTAAAATAACTAAATTAACCAACATAGAATTAATCCTACCAAGAATCAAACCATACTACCAATTTCGTATCCCCAAATAGAAGTTTAAAGGGTTTAGCTCATCATTGAAATAAAATTCAGCAAACAAACAGAATCTAAATGTTCAAACATAGTAACTAAACACAAAGATTTAAGAAGTATGATAAATTTTGCCTCAATGCCCCTTCGGAATTGAACTCTAGCTCGCTTTGACGATCTCTAAGGGTCCTCTGGCTTCTCAATCGCAGCAAAACCTTTCTGAATCGTCCCAGAACTCCTCTCCATCGATCTGTGGAGTTATCTTTAAATAAGCTATCCGACTCGTCGAGTCAAGTGGTGACTCGTCGAGTCCCTCTCACATTCCCCGTATTGTGATAACTATCTGGGATCCCGAGTCATTTTCCTTCTGATTCCTCGACCGGACTCGTCGAGTAGCTATCTGACTCGACGAGTAGAAGCCTTTTTTGGGTGTTTTTCCTTCTTCATTCCACTCTCGAGCTCCTAACTGTTCCTCTTGCTTCCTTTCGCTTCCGAGCTTCATCTTTGGACTGAAAAACATAATTTAACACTTTTAAGTACCTTTTGTCCATAATATGCGATAATTTAGCTAATATATGAATAAAAAACTATACTAAATACACACTAAATATGCACATATCAAAATACCCCACACTTGTCTTTTGCTTGCCCTCAAGCAAAACTGAATTTTAACACATTAGAATTATGTATAACAACTCCAATCTAACCCAGCCATTATGCCAAGACCGCAACGCATGCATTTGTGTCTAAAATTTTTCCTAAAGAACCTCCCATATTCCAAATACTCACAATCCTCATAAACATTCACCCACTCACCCCGAACTATGCTCATTTTATGCAACCCTCCGAATCCATCCGCAGAAAACCTCTTTACCCTCAAGGTATTTTTAATTGAGCAACCCAAGCATACATATTCTAGAAAATTACAATTTTTTCGATACGACTATGAAATTCTTTGAATTCTTCACTTTCTTGATAATTTGATCTTTGATCTCTTTGAATTCACCACCTTTATTGTTTGATTTTTGGTATCTTCAACTTTTTTGGATTTCTTGGAATTTTGATCTTTTGATCTTCACTTTATTTGCTCCAAAATTCTTATAACTTTTCTTGTAATTCTCTCTCTTTTTTTTTTACATGTATACCTCACTTTTTTCACTCAAAACCTACATGCTTAAGCAGGGGCGCTCAATCTCAACCTTTATTGGCTAATGATAAAAACTTTCCTGGATACATTTCAGGTTTAGGCTACTAAACATATTGCATCCCTCAGGCTGAGCAAGATTGTGTTTTTGTCTCATGATTTCACTGAAATAAGGAAGCCACAAATGCACTAGAACGTGTATAGGCTCAACTAAACATTTGGGTTATCATGCAATTATCAACACAACTCTAACATGGAATCCTAATTTTTACCAAAGTTTTCTAATTAAATCCTAAGTAATACTTTTGGTATGCAAATTTTTTTTTTTAAAATTGACTATTATGTAACCAACCCCCTACCCCACACTTATGTGATGCAATGCCCTCATTGCATATGATGCATAAAATATAAACTAAAGAGGGAATTGGAACAAACTCCCCTGGGATAGTAGTTGCAAGGTTGAACTTCTTCATTTAAAGCTTCATCTTCAGCTGACTTTAGCCATAGTAACAACTCTTCCATGCCTTGGGTGTCAAGTATCGTGTGGTATAGCTCCAAATGTAGACGAAAAAAAACTCTCGGAAACGCTCGGAAAATGTTCTTCAAAGGTGTAGCCAATTGTCGTATCAAATCATCAGCTTGAGAGACAAAATAAGGATCAACTCGTCGAGTCTGTAGGGTGGCTCGCCGAGTTGTAGCGTAATACTGGCAGAAGTCGAGTTTTTATACTGGGACTCGTCGAGTAGGTAAGTGAACTTGCTGAGTTGAAGCATAAATGGCAGAAGAATCGTGAATTTTCACATGGACTCGGCGAGTCCATAAGATGCACTCGGCGAGTAGACCGCTGTGTGACAAAAATTTTATTCTGCCCAAGTTCGTTTCTGATGCATGGGGGTTATATAAACGAATAATTTCCCTCATTTTTCTTCAGAGAATAAACACTCTATAACCCTTCTATCAATTAGACTCATAGCTTGACTCAAAACTTCGTTTCCTCTCTCGCCTAGACTCGATTTCTCGCTTCATTTAGCCTTGACTTTAGACCCTCACATGCATCCTTACACTCAAACTGAAAAGATCAAAAACAAAAACCAAGTAATAAAAAAACATTAAAATAAAAAAATCCTAAATTATCCTTAAACACTAGAAGTTTAGAAAGAAAAAGAAAAGCAAACTCTAATGACGGGTTGCCTCCCGCAAGCGCTTCTTTTTGTGCGAGTCTTTAGCTGGACTCCCAACTTAATAAACTTCTAATAAAATCAATGACCATCCATCCATTGCATTAAATATTTTCTTTGGATCAATTTGTAAAATTTGACTCTTTGCTTCTAAAATTGGCCAAACGAGCTTTAATACATAAAACCCAAGAATTCTGACAAGGGTTGGGACCGGTCGGGTACTAATCAGAAATGGATCGCGCTTCAGAACTTTCTCCAAAGTTGGAATCGTCACCCCATGCTTTGAAACACAAACCGGAAGAACAGGGGACCATGTCATGGTAATGGTCAAACCACAACTTGGTTCCTGCAATTCAGCTTGTTCTTGTTCTTCGTCTGACCTCTCTGCTAGCAACCTTTCCAGCACCTCCAAGTCTCTTTCTGGATTAAATTCTTCATCTTGTAAGTTTAGCTCTTGTGACTCAAATTGTTCTTGATTGTTAGACAAGATGATATCTAACCATCTATCAAATTTCTTCAAATCTTCATCCGAGTCATAATCCTCATCTTCCTGCACTACTTCCTCAAGAAAAGCATCAAAAGCATCGAGATTTGGAAAATACATAATAAAAAATAAAGATAAAAATTAAACTAAATAAAAAAATAATCAATAAAATAAAACCGATAACAATTAGCAAATAAAATTAACTATTTGAACCGTTCCCCGGCAACGGCGCCAAAAACTTAATGTGTGTAAAACCCACTAGTTTTAAACCTACTTTTAATTATCAAATAACACACAAAAGGCAGTGAACCTATCAATTGTGGTATAGCTAAATAAGCAGGGTATCGAACATAGGGAACGGCAAATTAAACTAAAAACTAATTTAATCTAAGTTAATTAAAAAGCAGGGGTTGTTCTCTAGTTTTACAAGACTAGAAACTTACTAATTATTACTAATTTAAGCTAGAAAATAAAGACTTTGACTAGATTCAATAACGGAGAAGTACTTCTATTTAGTTCAACTTAATTGATCCTATGGTTGATTTCAAGGTAAAAGTGCAATGGATTAATTCTTTTGCTAGTTACCGATTCAATTGATTAGTTCCGTATTCACTTCATTAATACTTAGCAAATAAATCAATTTAAACAATGGCCAGTTGTCTATTTCAATTAGATTTACTAGATATAATATTCGGGTTAAGTTAGACTTGCAATAGCTAATTAAGTTTTCCTTTTTAATTAACTTCTTGTTTAATGGTCATCTCACAAGCTTGCACATAAATTTACTTGATTTTCTTATTAATCCTAGTTTCATGTTCACTACACTAGACATATGACAAGAAGTGTTCACTAAGCATATGAGATTGATAACTAATAGATGTTCATGCTAATTAATTATCTCCCTATTGACAGAAAATCAATTATCATTCACACACAAGGTTCTTTAGCAAGCTAAAATAACTAAATTAACCAACATAGAATTAATCCTACCAAGAATCAAACCATACTACCAATTTCGTATCCCCAAATAGAAGTTTAAAGGGTTTAGCTCATCATTGAAATAAAATTCAGCAAACAAACAGAATCTAAATGTTCAAACATAGTAACTAAACACAAAGATTTAAGAAGTATGATAAATTTTGCCTCAATGCTCCTTCGGAATTGAACTCTAGCTCGCTTTGACGATCTCTAAGGGTCCTCTGGCTTCTCAATCGCAGCAAAACCTTTCTGAATCGTCCCAGAACTCCTCTCCATCGATCTGTGGAGTTATCTTTAAATAAGCTATCCGACTCGTCGAGTCAAGTGGTGACTCGTCGAGTCCCTCTCACATTCCCCGTATTGCGATAACTATCTGGGATCCCGAGTCGTTATCCTTCTGATTCCTCGACCGGACTCGTCGAGTAGCTATCTGACTCGACGAGTAGAAGCCTTTTTTGGGTGTTTTTCCTTCTTCATTCCACTCTCGAGCTCCTAACTGTTCCTCTTGCTTCCTTTCACTTCCGAACTTCATCTTTGGACTGAAAAACATAATTTAACACTTTTAAGTACCTTTTGTCCATAATATGAGATAATTTAGCTAATATATGAATAAAAAACTATACTAAATACACACTAAATATGCACATATCAGTATTTAATCAGAAATTGATATGGAATTAATTTTGGGATTAAAGGAATGGACTGAAAATGCATGGGTTGTTTTGTAAATATTTGACAGTTCAGGTTTTGGGCCATTGGATCACTCTTATTAGGGAGGGCCAAAAATCCCTAGAGGGTTCTAGAGATTTTTTTCCAAGCCCTAAGGAAGGGGTCTATGGACTTGCTTAGGCCCTAAGTTAAGGAATTAGGGTTTCCACCTTAAAACCCTAGCTAGCCTCAAGTATAAATAGAGCCCCTTGGCTCTTGAATTCGACCACCCCTCTAGAAGCCCTAGAAGTGCTGAATTTTTTATCAAGTCACTCCTCTCTCCTCTCTTCATATTCATTCTCTTGCCCTAGTGTGCTTGTGAGCCATTAGAGGTACTACACTTGTGGTACTTGTTCTCAAGAGCAAGTGATTTTCAAGAACTGGTTGTTATTACTATATAGCAACAAAGGTAATTGATCTAATCTTTGTATATTTTGAATATTTTGATGCATATTAGGGTTTTCCTTTTTGTGTTCAATGCTTGTATGTATAATAGAGAAAACATAGATCCAAATCTAGGGTTTCATGCATACATAGGATTGTTTGTATAAAACGCATCAATTAGGAACCATAAAAATATAATCTTGGACCTTAGTTTCCTTCCATGTATGAGCTAGGATGTCTTAAAGAGTTAAGAAGTTAGGTTTTTTGGTATTGAGCACTTGATAGCCATGCAAGATCATAAAGTTGGAAACTTTACGATTAAGAACATCATTTGAGGGCTAGATCTGGATTTTAGACAAAAGAGCTTAAGGATTAAGCTCTTAATGGGAAGAAAGGGTGGCAACTGCGTACGTTGGGTGTACCAAAGGGTACATTGCGCGTATGTGGTCAGCCCCTCGACTTTGGTCAAGCGTGTAGTACGCCCTGCGTATTTGTGTACGCCCAACTTGCTCATCGAGTTGACTCGATGGACTTTGACTTTGACCAATTTTGACCTAGGGGTATTTTGGTTGTGTGGATTATGAGTTAAGTTTGATCATGTTCCGATGAATAGGTGACCGGTAGAGCTGATATTCGGAGCAGTGTCATGTTTAATGATCTTTCATATTGAGAGGTGAGTCTCATCACTAGATCCATGGGTCGACAACACCAATGTCGGCCCATTACTTTGTTATGTAGGATGTTAGTTGTCTCTATGATACTTGCATGAAATACCAGGATCTGGCCCCTGGCAATTGTATGAAAGACCAGGATCTGGCCCCTGGTAATTTTATGAAAAACCAGGATCTAGCCCCTAACACTCTATGTAAGACCGGGATGTAGCCCTCGACGTTGCAAGGAAAGACCATGCTTTGGTCCATGGTAGGAAATGATTGTAAGACTATGATTTGGCCCATAACATTCACTTTCTTATGTATGATATGTGGTACTTTAGGTAACTCACTAAGTTTTGTGCTTATAGTTTATATTTATGGTTTCAGGTACTTCCGATTTGAAAGGGAAGGGCCCGAAGTCATGACACAACATCATCCCTTCATGATTTCCACAAATTGAATAATTATACTATGATGTTTGGATATTATGATTTGTTGTTGGATTTTGAAACAATTGATGAATGATTTGATAGATTTTTAATGAAAATTTTCTTTACTATTTTTGGGCTGTTACAATACCGCACATGCATCGCTGATGTTCTATGCTTTTGACTTCTATTGTTTTTATGATTATGATACAAATTATGATATGTTTTTTTCTTTTATTTTGAAACAATTTGATATTTGGCTTTTATGAAAAATAGTTTTGGTTATTATAATCTTTATTTGAAAAAATGGAATGAAAAATGGGACGTTACATGTTTAATGTGTTTTGATGGTTATAAACAGGGTTCTAAAAAGCTCGCCATAGCTCCGTCATGGCACGCCATGGCTCAAAGGCTTGTACATGCCGCCAAGCTTTACCAAAATGTCGTCTTAACTAATATATGTGTATAAAAATGAATAATAGTTGAAAATACAGATAAAAATATTAATTATATACAAAATTGTCACCTTATATCACGCCTTACAAACGATGTGGATCGCCAAGGCTCAGAAAAGCTTGAGGCTTGACATTGCCGCTAAGTCACGCCTTACATTATTTAGAACCTTAGTTATAAACATCAAATTATTTACAAAACGACAACCAAGTTTGGACTACATAAAAGGGGATCAAAATGAAGAAAATGGACGTTTAAAAAAGTGCTTATTTTCCCCTTATATTTTCAACATTACACTAATGTAATGTAAGAGGCTTTCCACTACTTCTTTATATTTCATCCTTTGGATTTCCTTTTTCATTGAGTTACCTTTCTTGATCATCTTAGATTTCTTTCTTATTTTCGTCTTCATCATAGGTGGTTGTGATTAGGTTGTATTTCGTCAACACCCTCATCTTCTTGTGTTTCTTCACCACATCTATCGAAACCTTGTAATTCTTTCTACAAAGTAATAAATACTATATCATTCACAAAGTTGTAAAAATGAGATCACTTGAAAGTTTTATCAAATACATGTATATAAGAGATCACTTATTATAAACATTTCAATTTCCAAATGTTCTCACAACACAACTAATATCTCATCAACTTATACCCTGCTTTTATGAGGTTCCTCCCTACTATATCATCATTCAAGTCATTTACAACATGAAATTCTTGAAACACTTCATCTTCTATAGGTTCTTACAACACAATATCATATTATTCTCCAACTGGATCATCATTCAAGTTATTTTGTATGTTAAACCTCCTTTCTACAACATGAACAATGTTTACACATTTACCATTTTCTTTGGTTACATGATCATTCACAAGTGATACTCCTTTATTTAGTATTTGACTTTCTTGATAAACATAGATATTATTCAAAACTAGCACTTCTTAAATTGAACCATCCTTACCATAGTCAACTCTTTAACATTGTTCGAATGATACTTCACATATAAATTTCTTCTTCACATCTTATTTGATATCCTTGGTTTTTTTTTTTTGCTTCATATTCAACTCTATAGTATATAAATGGGTAATCCATGTAGGGTTGATTAAACAACCATGTTTTAAGTCTGCATTTCAAGTATGCGTTTCTTTAAATGTTGTAAAAATTAGCCTAGGAGGTCGATTAATCGGCGTTTGGTAGCTATTCCTGACTATGATTTAATGTAATCAGTCAAGGACAAATTCAATTAAAATCAGCAAAATCTATCTAGTGGTCAAAAAGTCAAAAGTCAAAAAGTCAAAAGGTCAAACATATAAAAAAAATTCAATACTAAATTCAAAATTAATCAAAAACTAATATACTCATACCTAATTTTAACTTTTGTATCTCTTCATTTTCTTTCTTCCATCTCATATGTCTCCCTTTCTCTCTGTCTCTCTATCTCTCTCCCCTGTCTCTCTTTCATATACTTCACTCTTCTCTCATGCCTCTTGCATCTACTCTTTTACCTTTCGCATGTGTCTCTCTTTCTCTCCTTTACTGATGTTCAACACTAGAATCTGATTTTTTTATGGTTATTTACTTATTTTTTAGAATATAATAATATTTAGTTTTTTAGGAAAATAAATTCATTTATAATTTAGGGTCCCTATTAATCGCAGCCTAGGATGCCCTCAGTTACAATTCATTCAATTACAATTCATTAATATGAACCATAAATAATATACCTTTGGTGACTATAATTAATATATAGTACATTGTGCATGATTTCAAGAATGTTATATCTTCCTAACCATAATTTGAACAAGTAGACGGAACATAAAATTTTGGTGGATGTTACGGTATCCATAAAAACCATAATTAATTAATCATATCTTACATTAGCCTGTAAGTTATCGAGACATTCATCATTCATGTAATACTAATTAACCTTCAATAGACATAACACCCTTTTTAGTGAGATTGCATCCAATCAGGGGAGAACATAGGATTTCATACTAGGTATGACACGAGAAAAAGATAGTAGTGAAACAATAGTAGAAAAAATAAAATTCAAAATTTTTTGTACTGCATACACGAAAATCAGGCGTTACGGGTACTACTATGAGACACCATATAAAACTGTCTTGCATCCAATGTAAGAGGGTTCACCACGAGGCAAACCCTTAACCATAAAAAATGTCAATATTGAGGAAAAATTTAATAAAGTGGTGTGTTGTTTGAAAAACCAATCAAATCAAATAAATAAGAGACATTAAATATCCTCCTACTTTTTGTTCCTACATATCTTCTTACCCAATAAAATGGTGACATGTTTAATATTTAATGCTCCTTTAATGAGATTTAATGATATTTTAGGATACTAATATGATACATGTCATCAATTAAATGGGTAAGAAGATTTGTAGGATTAAAAGGTAGGAGGATATTTAATTTCTCAATAAATAAATGATGAATACGACTTTGGTATAATTTGTTGTTAACTTGTTTGCTAAACCATAAATGTGCTTAAACCACATTCAAGTAATCAACTAAAATAACCATAAAATTGATACAATAAAATAGAAGGGTTGATAAAAGGGTTTTAATTTTGATTTATATTTTATATGTAACGAGTAATCAAGTATAAACTGAAAGTACAGATAACAGGAAAATAAATCACAGTCGAAAGATTTGAAGGTTGCCAAAGTTGTACAATTTCATAAATTATTTATCAGCATGAATAAGTTTGTAATAATATGTTTTTATAGCTATATTTTATACATTAATTATTCGTTAATTTAAAAATTAAATAAATAAACATGTTACAAACTCAAATTTATCTCGTTTTAACCGCTATTCTAAGTTGTTAATTCTAGTTGATCCGTGCTTTTTCTTCAAATATAAAAATGGCTAGGGATATGCTAGCTAAGAATTTTATGACAATCAAAGAAGAAAAATAAAAGGCAAGATCACGCGTGCTATGAGAATCCTATCTTTCTTCTTTCTAATTTTAAAACAAGTAAGAGATAATTTGTAAAAGAGATAATTTGTAAAAAGACCAAAAAGTGTCTTGCTTGAAGTTTACTCAAACTCGATGACCATAGGGGCAACTTTGGAATCGTCAAATCCGTTGTCATTCGGTCTTAAATATTTGTTGGCAAAGTTCTTAAAAGAGTAAATTACATGATAATTATGGTTTAGGGTAATTTAAATATTTGGTCTCTAACTTATTTTTTTAACTTGAAATGTCTCTATTTTTTGTTTGTGTTATACTTTTGATCCATGTCTTATTTAAAAAGACTATTTTGTCCTTGATTTTTTTTAACTTATTTAAATAAATACACCCCAACCCACCCCTCTCACGTTACCTTACATATCTCACTATTTTTCCTATTTAAATAATAGTCTTTTTAGATAAGACAATGACCAAACGCGTAGCAAAAATCAAAAAGAGAAATTAAATATTTTTCTACTTTTTGTTCCAACATATCCTCCTACCCAATAAAACGATGACATGTGTAACATTTAATGAGATTTTATGATATTTTTAGATACTAATATAACACATGTCATCATTTAAATGGGTAGGAGGATTGGTAGGATCAAAAGGTAGGAGAATATTTAATTTCTCAATCAACACTATGGACCAAACGCGTAACAAAAACAAAACAGTAAAGACCTTCCGAATTAAAAAAATAAGTTAGAGACCAAGCGTAAAAATTACCCCAAACTATAGGGACCATTCGTGTAATTTACTCTTCTTAAAATAAAACATATTTTAAATCGAGAGGCATTTTCTTTTTCTTTAAGCTATAATATTTATATCTATTTGTCTATATATCTATATGACTATATCTATATTTATATATATTTATAATAAAAGTATTTTTTTTCTTCATCCATCTTCATTTGAAACCCCTAACTTTTCAATTTTTTTTTTTAAATTAATAGGTTAAATTTAATATTATTGTAATTTCAATATTAATTCTTTATTCTCATTATAATATAGTTAGTTTATTAATCTAAATATGATGTTAAATTCAAAACATAATTTTTATAATATATTCAAAACCTATTTTTTCTAAATAGTTAAGAAGTTCAAATATAAGATCTAAATAAAAATGTTAAATTAACAAAAAAAATTTGATTAAAATTTATTTTTTCATAATAATAACTTTTTCTTCAAAATAGATAGTTTAAAATAAACTAAAAATATTAAAAGTTTAAATATAATATTAAATATAAAACATGTATCAAAAGATAGCTTTAAAAAATTATTAAAAATAATAAATGTGTAAATAAAATGTTAAATATAAAACCTACATTGTAATTCCAAATTCACACACAACCTATAGATATATTTCATTGAAATAATATCACATAAAATATGTCTATCTAAATTGAGTTTATTATTATTTTCACGGGTAGTGGCTATTGAGATGATCCGACTTTAAATAAAATAATATGAGATCTATTATTTTATACTCATAAATCCATTACGAAAGTAATTTCGTACACCTATATTTGATAATAATTATCATTTATTTAAAATACTTAAAATAATTTATAATAAATTAGTGTTATAATTATTAATTTAAAGTAACTAACAAGAATATATTTATTTTACTAACATATATTTATCAATATTTTAATTATAACTATGCAGCACGTAGAATATCGCCTAGTGTTAAGTAAGACGCATCCATCTACCAAAAGAAAGAAACTTTTATCTTGTTTATATGATAAGAGTGCTTTACAAAAATCAAATTGATTAGGAAGACTCAATTTGTTTTTTAAAACAACTTCATTTTTTTAACGGCTAACTATATAAACTATTATATAGTTTACAATGAGATTTGAATATGGAGGGACACATTTTGAACTCCTCGATGTCATTAGACCAACAACTATTTAGTAAACAACTTCGTATTATTAAAACTAGCAAGAAGAGAGAGAGAGAGAGAGAGAGAGAGAGAGAGAGAGAGAGAGAGAGAGAGAGAGCCTTCGTTAGGGTTTTTACTCAATCAATTCAAAGTGAGTGTATATTTGATTTCTTTAACAAAACAAATTAAATGAATATTCTCTAATTGTAACACTCCAAAAATCATAGGAATTTAAAATTTTCAAAAACAACCAATATCCATAATTGTTTACAAAAAGAATAATTGCTTCAAAATTAAAGTCATATAAGAGTGTCCCAAAAATCAACATCATGAAAATAGGAAGATGTGCACGATCAGGCCTTCGCTTTCCCACGGCCCTCTGAAGTACCTGGAACAATAAACTGAAACTGTAAGCCAAAGCTTAGTGAGTTCCCCCAAAGTACCACCACACAACATATATTATACATAAATAAGCATGTTGGGTCAACAACCTCCCATTTGGATTACCCTATCCCACAACCTCTTGGTTGGATTACCCTGCATACCACATATTTGGTCCACAACCTCCTGGTTGGATTACCCTGGCCCATAACCTGCCGGTTGGAATGCCCTGACCCATAACCTCCTAATTGGAATGCCCCGGTTTGTTGACTAACAACACAAAGCAGCAGTCTCAACCCCCATAACATGTCGACATATAATAAACATCAAGCACACTCAGCAAACAGATAATCATACAACCACTAATCACAGGTAGTCCTAAGGGTTTACCAGTCTAACACCTATTAGTAGCTATCATATAGTCATATATGTCTACCACATGCTCAACATATCAACAAACAGTATGAAATAGGTTGTCAAACCAATGAGCCGGCCTTGGTGCCTTCAACATTCAAGTATAGTGAGGAAAAATCACCTCTTAGTCTGAAAAGATCTCTGACAGAACAAAGCTCTAAATGACAGCTCAACCGGTCACCTAAACACCAAATAATGACCAATCTCAAATACCACTCAAATTACCTAAAATACCCTTAGGTCAAAATTGGTTAAAGTCAAAAAGTCAAAAGTCAAACTTTGGTCAACAAAGTTGAGTACGTTGGGTGTACCCATGCAGAACATGGAGCGTAATCATCCCTTGACTAGAATCGCAAGGCTGACCTAGCACGCTCAGTGTACCAATCTGTACGCCCAACGTATGAAGCCTTCCATTAATCTTTCTATTAAGAGCTTATTCCTTTAAGCTTTTTCGTCCATTTCTCCGATCTGACCCTAAACTAATGTCCTTCACCATAAATTTGCCAACTTTATTGCATTGCTAGCGAATGCCCAAGAGTTAAAACCCCAACTTCATAACCTATGAAGACACCTCAACACTTGCATGGAGTGAAATGAAGGTCCAATATCACATTTTTATCACTCAATTTACCCGAAAACGTCTAGAAGGACAACTCATTGGGTCTAAGGTAGCTAATACCCAAAAGAACCAAGAATATGGTGCTAATAAGCATAAACTTTTAACATAAACAAGATCAAGTCAAATGATCATCAAGTTCAGAACTTTATACCTCAAAATGAAGCTTGGAGGTAAGGTGTTCCTAGATCTATGTGATCAAGATTTTCCAAGTTGGTGCTTCTCTCTTCTCCTTGCTTCAAGGGCACCACAAACACACACTTTCAAGCTCAAAGGAACACACACAAGATATTAGAGTTGCAATGGACGAAATGAGGGTTGGAGGCTGGTGAGGGAATGAGCATTGGGGAGTTAATGATGTTTATATAGGGTCCAAACCCTAAAAATTGGGGTTTGTGGATCATACACATACGCCCATCGTACGCCCAACATACGTGATCTTGGCCGCAAAATTACAAAAATGCCACTATGGGCCATTTTGCAACATTTTCCATGCATAAGGGCTAAAATGCAATTAATATTCATACTTAGGGTTAAAATTGAAAATACCTCATCATTAGAATGTTACATGAATTGTATAAAAAAATTATTTATTTTTTGTATGTTTTTTTAGCAGAACACCACATCATTTATAAAACACCAAAGACCCCACTAAGTAGTATCAATGATAGATTCAACTGCAGGCTTCTTCTTCTGTATTAAGGTCATCAAGTCAACTCATGGTAGAATCTCCAAAATCGATTCCCAAGGAGGCATCCAAAATCAAGCCATTTTCCAACCTCATGCCAAGTTCTAGCTTCCATTTCATTCAAACTTCAAAAAAAGTAGATTGAATCTTCATTCGTATTTGTACAACATCAAATTTTGTTGAGAAGATTTTACCTAACAGGAAATTAATTTAGGAGCAATTAGGGACAAACTAATTCCGCCTAGTTGGTCTATTCCTGTCAGGTAAGAAAAAACCATCCAACATTTTTGTCACTACATTAACTGATAAACCTTCTACATTATCCAATTTAAAATCCCAAGAAGGTTGTGATATAATTTGAAAATTTCAAATACATTGCAACAATTCCATGAGCAATCGAGTTGAGCATGAATGGTATCATCCCTAATTTGTCTCATCCAATTCCAATGCCAACCTATCTCACCCAATTTTTTAACTGAATAGCCCCTATCTTGTCAAAAACAATATTAGAAACATGCATTTAAAAGCCTCAATAACAACCCAAACATCCTTCCAAAATCTAGCGTTTGTACCGTCTCCCACATTTTTAATCAAAACAATATGAGGGATAACAATATTGTCATGCATACTATCCAGAGACTTTAAAATACATGACCAAATGTTATTTCCATGCACTCAAGATTCTCCAAACCGAAAGATCCCCTCCCTCATATGCAAACAATTTATAACTTCACCCAAAGAGCTTTTTCATTTATAAACCACCACCTCTATTATTTAAGTAGAACATGATTAAATCTTTTCAAACTCCTTGTATCAATACCACATTTCAACTTAGAAGGTAAAACCACTTCCCATCTAACCCACAACATCTTTTGAAGCTCCCTCTCCACACCCGAAAAAAATCAATAATGTAATGTCCCAAAACTACCGATAAAAAATTTCATTTTTAATCTATCAAGCCATATAATCATTTGTTCCAAAACCAAACAAAGTAAAATGTATTTTCAAACATCAGAGTAAATCAAAAGTGATCAATGTGGAAAAAGCAATAAGAGGATGTTGTGCAGTCAGTTCGGGCCCTTCCCTTGGAACTAGAAGTACATGAAAATGTTTAAACCGTAAGCATTAAGGTTAGTGAGCTTCCAACATACCACATACCATACATATCATTAGGCACTGCCCATATAATGGGCCTACCCATAGTAACGGGCCTAGCCTAGCATAATAACAGGCCCAGTCTAGCATACAATCGGGCCCAAACCACATATAAACGGGGCTAGTCCATCATACAAATGGGCCTAACCCAACATATTGATGCAAGAGTCACAAAGACAGCTATCATCATACACAATATAGTGAGAATACTCACCTTGCCGACGAAGTCCATAACAATAGCTCTCACAGCCAACGAACAGGTGCTAAACACCTCCTACTAAAACCACATAAGGAAAACCCAAAGTCTACCTTCTAAAACTAGAAATTGACTAGAAGGTTAACATCCAGTTTCTAGAACGAATCAGCTTAAGGCATGAATTTGGGGAAAAAAACGGGTATCACGACGTGACCATGAGGAGGTCACGACGTGATAGGTGGAAATGAAAGTCATGATGTGACAATATGATGCTCACTTCGTGAGAATGGTTGCAGCCCAAGCCCACAACTTTTCGGGTTCTCTCTGTATTTAAGTATCTTATCTCATAACCTAGGGTATCCTCTTCATCCCCCGTTCATATCAAACAAAACCCTAGCCCCATCCTTGAGTTCTTGAGCATTTGGTGGTGTATTGGAGACTTAAAGGTGACAGAATCATCTTTGGAGCATATAATCAGCTTGCAAGCCTCAATACCATCCTCTAACATCTTCTTTGGACCCTTGTGAGTATTCAAGATTCATGCTTTATGGTTTCATGTTGCTAGATCTAGAGCTCTATGCATTAATATAAATTTTTGGGTCAGTTAGGATGATGAGATTCCATAAAGTTGTCAAATTTATGGGTCCTTGGAGTTCCTTGGTGATCATATGTGGTAGATCTGAAGTTTTGTGATGTTTGAGTTCATGCTTGAGGTTTGACCTCCTTTTCTTCATAAGTGACCTAATTTGAGCTCAAGACTTACATTGGCCATGAAAGACCTTAAAGCATCGATTTTTATGGCTTTTGGGGTGTAAGGAAGCCTTCTAGAGGAGATGGGTTTGTGGCTTAATGGATTAAGGGCTTAACTCATTAAGTTGCCTTCCAGGAGTTCTCACAACGTGACAAGATGCCTGTCATGTCGTGAGGATTGAAGATCTTGATGGGTTTTGAGCAAGATAACAATCATATGGTGCACATACAACCCTAGATGGTTTGGATCTAAGTTTTCTCAAGTTATACATGCAATTTCATTTTATCCAAAGCATATACCCTAGCTAGCATGCAATTGGAGATATACAACATAAAAACTAGTTAGATGAGTACCTCTTATTTGTATCTTGTAGTTCTTGGCATTTCAAGAGCTTAGTACCTCAAATGTGATACCTCTAAATAAGTCACAAACACCAAAAACAAATTGAGGAATATGAGAGAGAGGCTAGGAGGCACCCAAAAACGGCTAGGGTTTCTTCTTTGAAGTCTTGGCCAATTTTTGGAGTGCTAGGGGTTATATTTATAGTGTGGAATTCCTAGAGTTTCAACTTGTAAACCTTAATTCATTCACTTAGGCCTTTAATCCAGTAACTCATTTGATGGGCCCTTTGGATTAAATCTTCATGGACTCTCACATAGATTTAGTCCATCCCTAATCAACATGGATCATTAGCCCAAACTATAAGTATTGATGATTTACCTAATCAGTCCCCGTTAATTTAATCAGTCTCTTTTGATCACTAAATTAATTCCAAATTAATTCTTGATCAATACTAATTAAATAATATGATTTATCAATTAATATATTATTCTTATAATATATTAATAAATCACAAATAACATCTTTCTCAAATATCCATCCTATCAAATTGCTCTGGTGAAGGCAACCCAAAAGGACCATGCTATTATCGGGTCAAGTACATACCAATTATAGTTATAGGCTTAGACACCTAATCCAACAGTCTCCCGCTTGGATAATTCTAATAACTATAATTGCCACTGTAACTTCAAAATCCAATTAGCAATCGTAGCTCTCAAAAGTTGTTGTCGAACTCTGATCATATCAGAACCGTGTCCTTTAGAAAAGGGATCAAATATTATTCCGTTCTATAAGATATTGTATGGACTGAGACATGGATTATAATCATTCTCATTGTCTATGTGATGTTTCCCGATTTCCGACTTATGACGACTAACAATCAGACTACAACTGAACACATCAACTTAGTCCAGGCTTGGTCAAGCACTTAGGGTGTCATCACTAAATCATCGAGGGGCCCACAGATATTTCTTTTATCCCACATTGGGTAAAAGGAATGGATAAACGCAACTCATATGCTTGCTCAATTTACTCATCAAATCACACACAATAAGACATTTTATAACACCAAGTTACCGGTGTATTTATGCATCATCAATGTGCAACAGACTTGCAAACTACAACTCAGATGTCTCTGTTTCAAGAATATAAGATATTATCATCTCATAATCACTCGTGATAAAATCCATGAAGTGATTCAGATGAGCGTGGATTTAATCCAATACTCAAATCTTATTTCAGGAGTACTCATGAATACTGCATCAAACTTTTGCTATGTCTAAACACTTAGACAATCTACAATCGAATTCATGACAGTCTTATCTCATTACTTACTTCCAAAGTATGATTGATTGTGGATGTTTGAATAATCTTATTATTTGGGAAGTAAAACATGCAACGAGAAACACAAGAATAATCCAATCCAATATGGTCTCAACCATATTGATTACACATTATTCATTGTATAATGTTTCGACTAATCAACTTAATACTTGAATTAAAACACCAGTTATCCCATGCTCCAAGCATGCACACTATGCTTGCCTATGGTCCTTACATTGTGAAATAGATCAGTCGAACACATTTCCAATGATGCTCATTTTCACAATTCCCTAATCCTTATTATAGTGTAAGAATACAAAATTCTTGCCACTATTAGAATCTTGTTAGATCTAAACTCACATGCAATTATCCTTTTGTAATGTTAAGGCACCAAAGTCACAGAGACTTTGTCAATGATATTACAAAGCGTTCCATTTGGAGATTGTTACAAGAAAACTCCATATATATGAAGTCTCATATTCAAAGTACATTCCTTTGAACCTCCTTCTTGCATAAAAGTTTCTAACCTATACATAGATTCTTAATATCCAACTCCCATTATGGAAACATTTCCATATTTACCATACGAAAACTCCTTATTAATAGAATCCTATCTATTCATAATAATGTCAATATGATCCATTCATTTACTATACTTCCAACTACGCATAAGTGACCAATACTTAGCGAACCTTAGATTGTCCTTGACGGTTGTTTAACTACTTTAGTCATATTTGGTTTTGGTCATTTTCCCTCTTAATTCCCTGGGCATTTGGAATAGACAGAACGGTCAAATATTACAACATATGCATCGATCCTATACCCAAAGCATATGGAATACGATTCATAATGTTTTACATAAATACATGATACTTGACCGGTCCTTTACTATAATATTGCCATATATAGAATTTCTTATGTTGAAACATTTCAACATGACATTTATGACCAAGTCTATTAAAATTTCAATCTAAGCATTTAGATTTGAAATGAAGTATAATTGCCTCTCCCTTAAATCCTTCTATAGCGAAACAACTTTTCAAACTTTGCACCTTTGCAAATTAAAACTTTGTTTCCTATAAACAACATTGCTACCTTACAACACTCATTATAACGATTATGCTCCCACTAGCATAATAATTATTCTTACTAGCATAACAATTATGCTCCCGCTAGCTTTGATATGTACCCAGAAATTAGCTAGACTTCTACAAATCAATACTTATTGACTTTCTTACCAAAGTTCAGATTTCTAATATAAGATGCTTCGATAAGACTTTATCTAGGCTTCTCAAACTCATACCTTTCCTTAGATAGCTCATATGTGTGTCTAAACTATTTCAGAACTTACAACAGTAAGTCCCGAATGTTCAGACTATTTGCCATTTCTCACAATTCGAACTATGAAGAGGGATGTCGTAATCATAATCAAATTTTAGAATGCAATTAACACAACTGTTATTTCTTTAAATCTACTTAGTGAAAGCATTTCCTCAAAATCCTTTTATGAATCGGAGAGAAACCATTTCCACTTAGATTTTATGGTGCATGTGCTCTTATCCATGTGAATTTTTCATAACCATAATCACAAGACAAGGTTTGTGACAAATCCGAACTCATATGGACTGAACTTGTTCAATCTTAGTTTCTTTCCATTTTGTAGCACAAGGGCCTACTATTGCTTCCAAGTTATTGAGCAGCTTACCCACACTGATCAATGTACTTTCACTAATCAAGGTTCTTTGCCTTATGCAATCAAATGAGGACTCATAGAACTCATATGCATAGTCAACTTGCATGGCACAAAAGCAAGAATGTTTCAACACGATAGGTTACGAACCTCAAGTCGTGTCCTAGCGATTAATAATAGGTTTAATTTTGATTAGCTCTTGAAACTCTTCAAGATCTTCAAGACCCCCACTGACCTCTTGACATATAAGATTATCTTGTCAAGAAACATTCCTTGAAAAGAAATATTCAAGAGTTAGTGCGGGCTCTTATCAAGAAAAACACTTCATTTAATTGGTCTTTGTTTTAGCCGAAACATCACAACTACCAATTCCAAATGTGAAAGAGTAAGAAACATTTCTACTCAACATTTGATGAATGTTATAAACCTTCTTAAGATTATGTCACTCAAGGCACAATCTTGGAGTGTGACTCTAAGACTTGATTTTGGAACAAAGTATGACTCATCTTCTTGATTTAACCATTTCAACAATTCCCGATTCCTCTTCTTAGCCATACAAGTGCACTAAGGTGTCCTTAGAGGATCAATTGTGATATGGTTCCATAATCATAAGGATGATCATAAAACATGATGCTAAAGTATTCTCCTTTCCTTTCAGATTGGAGATTTTTTTTTCTTTCTGCCTAATTGATTTCTCTTATTCGTTCTCCTATACTTTGAAACTTTTCAAAGTAATAGAATTACACTTAATGTTGTAAGTATAACCATATTTACTAAAATTTTAGTAAATTATGACGAATAGTCTTATCATTCTTTTTGGTGGACGTGACCAGTTCACATCAATGTGTACTAGATCCTTTAGTCCTTCACTTGACTCACATACATATGCGAACAAGAAATTTGTCTCAATTTTCTCAGGTACCAAGATTTTCATACTTCATATAATTCAAATAACATGATTCCAAGTTTCTGTCCAATTGAAACTTGGACGATGAAAATCTTTCCTTACTTAGAAAAATACGACACAACCACAATCGATATAACTAAGAATCAACCATTTTCAATATTGCTATTAATCAAAACATATAAACAACAATTTTCACAAATGCTATTGCAAAGATATCAGAAAATAAGACAAAATAAAAAATTTTCTTTATTTATAAATATGCGGAAAAACTTGTCCTTACAACGCAATTACAAATGAAAACTATGTTACTAAATATCCCTAAGCAATCTATCATAACTCCTAAATAGCCGCTCACACATCTGATCATCGAACCATGCGATCGAAATCCACTTCTTCATGATCAGACTAAGCATGTTATTTCCTTTAAGCTTCCTTCTTTCTATTTGATTCTGCAAAACATCAAAATGTAACTTTACATCATGTAATAAGAATCACAAAATGGGAACTTAATAGAGTTAGATAATGGACTACCTGGAGTAGAGTCATACTTTTTGACTTTACCTTCCTTACGGTCTTTCAGGTAGATAAGGCATCTTCGCATCCAATGTCCCTTCTCTTGACAATAGAAACAAACAGATTCTTTTGGAATGGCACACGGGACAATCTTAGACTTAGCCTTTCTCTTTACCTTTTGGTCAAGCGGTTTGACCTTGGCCGATCCCTTTCCATTGGCAAGAGGAAACATTTTTGGACTTCCAATGTTGCCGTTGTCAATGTCCATGGAAGTTTGGGAGATTGATCTTCCAATCAAATTTGCTTGACCAGTGCGCCAAATCATTCTTGATTCGGCAGCAATTAGCAAATAGGTAAGATCGATAAGGGTCACATCGTGATCTGCCATATAGTAGTCTTTACTAAACTGACCAAACGAATTGGGAAGTGATTGAAGAACCAAGTCAACAACCAACTTCCTCAAGAAAACGACACCCAACATTCCCAGCCTATCAATATGCAACTTCATTTCCAAGACGTGAGCACGTACAGACTTTCCATCTTCGTGTTTGCTTGCCAGTAGGGCTTGAGTGACCTTGAACCTTTCAGGTCGACGGACACATGGGTTAGGGATAATAATTGGAGGAGGTGGAGGAAGTGAAGTATGATTTCTAGTTCCTTGATCAAAACGTGGAACATCATCTTCATGAGGAAAGCTTGTTCCAAAAGATTCGGGAAGGCCATAGTTGTCAAAACTAGACATCTACAAGGGGATAAATTCAAGTTAATTTATTTAATCTTTAATATAACACCCAAATGAAATATTAAGGTTGGGACTCAACAAAATAATTCACAATTCGAAAGAGGGATTTCGTAATCCAATTGTAAATTATTTGTAGGTAGGTGAATAACTATTTACCAATTCCACCACTAAAACGCAATTTAAATGAATTAGGTTTTTAAATGAAACTCCTAGATCTTTTGAGTTTCATTGAACTTTTCAATGGCATTTTTAATCTCGATTATGCCCTTCAAGTTTGTGACTAGGATACCGAGGATCACAAACAAGGTGTGAATAACCATGAAAATTAGCTTGGTACTCTCGAAGTCATTTATCACCTAATCAATGTGTCGGTTAACCACACACGCTTCATTGATCTATGATAACCTACGAGATACCCATTTCTATCTTTCATTAGTCCCATATTAGTGTGCCGATTAACCACACACGTTCCACTAACGACCAATAAGGTACAATGTGCAATTTCATGGGTTAGCATCAAATTCACATTTTTCCTAAATAACTAAGATTGGGAATTTATAAAACATTTAGTTACTTGTATATCATTATACTTATTAATGAAAGTTTGTGTCCTATCCTACCCGTTCGTCTAACAACTCTCTACTGGTCAAGGGTGTGGTGGGTAAGAGTATATTCCCAATGACGGTCATTTTACAGGCCGCTTCCTTAAACACCCCTTATAGACCAACTTCGTGAATGAGACCTACTAACGGTAAGACTGACTTTTAACTCATACATATATAATATATTAGACTTTTAATTTTATATAGTATAAGGATTTATTTTACACATTTAAAATACTAAGTGGTTTAATCTATTAATAAATTAGACTTTTAATTTAATTAAACTTAAACCATGTCATTATGGATTTATTAATTCTCTCTTTTAATTAAATACTTAATTAATTTAATAAAACCATAAGAGTTTAATTTGAACTATTTAAAATATCAATGTTCTAAATTTAAGATTTCAAAATTAAGGCTATTTAATTATGTAGGGTTTCAAAGCACTCCATGGATGATGGCAATGGGCCCCTTTGATGAAGTGTAGGTTAAAAGCCCAAGACTTGTCTTTTCCCTATAAATAGTCACGTATTATTCATTATTAGGGTTAAGAGTGAGACAAAATGTAACCGCCACGTTGTGAGGTTTCTTATGTAGTGTTAGATTCTTTAGTATATGCTGAAAGTGTAATTTATTCCTCATGTTTTGAATAAATCGAGTGATCATTCGACCTAATCTTCATATTTATGTTGGTTCTTATTTTCCGCATCTTGTTCATCAAATCTCAATTAGGGTTTTATTCCCAACAAATTAAATTTTAAGTTACAAAACCAAGAAGTGCACTTATGAACCTTTTCAAATTACTAGGGATTTATAATTTAATATTTCAAAATTGAAACATTTTAAATTCCAAAACTTGAGAACAAATTTTGAAACATTTTCAAAACTCTTGGATCAATTTGGCAACAATTAAAATAATTGTGTAATTAACTATATCATAAAATTGACCTAATCTATTTTCATATAGTAAGGTAATTCACATCAAATTCCACAAATAATCAATTTATCACATAAACAATTAATTATCTCAAAATATGACGATTATCCTTCAATTAAATGAAGATAATCATTACCTTATCATAAAAAAAAACGATTTTTATCAGTCAAAATAGTCTGCGGTAATGATCCTAATCCAAAACGGCCAAAAAACTGAAAATCTGCAAATAGGTGATCCAACTCGTCGAGTCGGGCAATAGACTCGTCGAGTTGGCCCAACTCGTCGAGTCCCATTATGGACTTGTCGGGTTCATCATGCAGAGAGCAGATTTCAATTTCTTCAACTTTGAATAATTAACCAATGCATCAATATAACAGAAAACACCCTAGGCTCTAATACAACTGATGAGTTTTGAGCACTATAACAATCTTGTGGTGCACATACAACCCTAGATGCTTTGGATCTAAGTTTTCTCAAGTTATACATGCAATATCATTTTATCCAAAGCATATACCCTAGCTAGCATGCAATTGGAGATATACAAAATAAAAACTAATTAGATGAATACCTCTTATTTGTAGCATGTAATTCTTGGCCTTTAAAGAGCTTAGTACCTCAAATGTGATACCTCTAATAAGTCACAAACACCAAAACCAAAGGGAGAAATATGAGAGAGAGGCTAGGAGGCACCCAAAAACGGCTAGGGTTTCTTCTTGAAAGTCTTGGCCAAGTTTTGGAGTGCTAGGGGTTACATTTATAGTGTGAAATTCCTAGGGTTTCAACTTGTAAACCCTAATTCATTCACTTAGTCCTTTAATCCAATAACTCATTTGGTGGGCCCTTTGGACTAAATCTTCATGGAATTTCACATAGATTTAGTGCATCCCTAATCAACATGGATTATTAGCCCAAACTATAAGTATTACTGATTTACGTAATTAGTCCCCGTTAATTTAATCAGTCTCTTTTGAGCACTAAATTAATTCCAAATTAATTATTGATCAATACTAATTAAATAATATAATTTCTCAATTAATATATTATTATTATTATAATATATTAATAAATCACAAATAACCTCTTTCTCAAATATTCATCCTATCAAATTGCTCCGGTGAGGGCAACCCAAAAGGACCATGCTACTATCGGGTCAATTACATACCAATTATAGTTATGGGCTTAGACACCTAATCCAACGAATTTGTGACTATTTTGTCTTTTAGTTGGTCACAACGTAACTAATAGATTGTCACGTCGTGAAGGGCAGTTTACATGTTGACCGTTGATCGTTGAATTTTTGACTAGTTTGACTTTGAGTCAAACTTGAAAGATTTAGGATATTGATTAAGATTCTACCATTCTTTAGTGCTAGAAGGTTTGTGGGAGCAAGCAGGTAGAAAGGGGAGTGTGTTGTAGTGTTTCAAGGTTCTTCGATTTAGGTGAGTTTTCCTCACGATACCCGTGGGTCGAAGGCACCAATGTTGACCCATTAGATTTGATTATGTATCCTTGTGTATAAGATGTTGTTGTGCTATAGTGAACTGTTAGATATATTTATATCCATGTGTGTTAGGATGCAGCTTTAGTGGTATGCTGGTTAGAGTACCAGTAGGTTGGTTATCGACTAGTGAAATGGCCTAGGGGAGAGTTGTAACATCCAGAATCTACAAGGTCAATTATGGAAATAAAACCTCATCTCTAAAGGTCAACTCGTCGAGTTTGGGGGAAGAAACTCGATGTGCTGGAACTATTGGTTGCACGTGTTTTTGAAGAATAGCTCGACGAGTTGGAGAGGACCAACTCGACGAGTTGGACTTGGTTTAGGAAACCCTAATTTCGTGGTTTTGCACCCTATTTAAACAACTTAAACACCATATGTTGGCCTCATTTCCAGCAACCGTTGTCATAAACCCTAACCTTGAAACTCTAAGGCATTTTTGAATTATGTGAGCCATTTTGAGTGCTTTTGTGGTGTGTTTGAAGCCATTGGAAGGAAGGGAAGCTTGGTGAGGGTTGGTGATACAAGAAGGAGCTGGTAGATCTCGAATCCTTGCTTCATTTTCGACACTTTTCTTGTAAAAAGTCTCAACCTTGCTTTGTGAATTCATAGATCTCCTTCTTAGGGTTGTTTTGCATGTTTTTATCCTAATGGAGTGGTTGTTGGGAGTTGGACGTCCCATTTGGACAAATCCTTTCGGATCTAGGGTCCTAGGGAGCTCTTTTGGCATAAAGGTTCCAACTTTATGGTCTTAAGTGCTCCATGCATCCATTAAGCCTTTCTTCTAGCTTATTTTGAGCTTTTGAGCTTATTCTAGCCTTGCATAAGCGTAAAGTTGGATACTTTACTCATCAATACAACCTTAAGGGACCAGATCTGCAATTTGAAGCCTTATCTTGGTGATTAAGTTGCATAATATATTAAGTGGGTTTGCTGACTGAAGAACCCGACAAGTTCATAGAAGAACTCAGCGAGTTGGTTTGGGATTGTCCCGATTCTGGTGAAAAGGAGGGGAAAACTCAATGAGTTGAAGGGAATTCGGCGAGCTGGATCGATTCTTCGCGATTCTGCAATTTGATGAGAACTCGGCGAGTTAAAGGACCAAGTAGGCGAGTTGTGTCACCTGGACCGTTGACTTTGGCGTTGACTTTAAATTTTGACTTATGATTTTGTGACCAAGATTCTCCTAAGCGGTGTTTGAGGTATCCTAAATTGTATTCGAGGAAAATATAGGATTAGGATAAGACCCATATAGGATTGGGCCCAATTTGGAAAATTGGGCCAATGTATGATTAGTGGGCCTTTGGGACTTTCAGATTGAATTTTGGGTCCTAGTTTTGGAAAAGGCTGAAATAGGGGTAAAATGGACTTTGTACCCCAGGTATGAAGTTGGTTATGGAATGGAACCTAATTGCTAATTGGGTGTTATTTTTCATCTGTTAGTTTGGAGGGTCATTAGGGGAGCAGCTGGGGAATTCCTTCAGGAAGATTCTAATTCGACGTAAATCTCCATTTGCGGAATTCATGGGTCGAAGGCACCAATGCCGGCCTACTATTTGATGTTTATAGTAAGATGATTTTCTTTGTGATAATTTTCTGGTTTGTCACTACTTGTTGGTGTTTCTATGATTATTTTTGTATGCTATTATGTGGTAGTGGTAGGGTGAAATAGACGCAGTATCCGGTTGAAATAGACCGAAGGGGAGGCCAACACCCAGATATGCTCGCAGTATGCGGTTGAAATAGACCAAAGGGGAGGCCAGCACCTAGATATGTTCGGCAGTATCCGAGCGGGGCCCGATGCCGGACGGGGTCTGATGACGGGCGGGGCCCACTATATGTTTACTGTATGGTATGTGGTATTTGGGGAACTCACTAAGCTTTGTGCTTACAGTTTTCAGTTTATGTTTCCGGTACTCCAGTTTTCAAATGAAGAGCTCGGGACAATCGCAACGCATACACCCACGGTTTCCGCAAAATGTGATCTTTGGGATTGGACTATGATAATTGTTTTATTTGAAATGCTTTCCAATGTTTTGAACAAGTTACAATAGTGTTTTGAATATAATGAAAATGAAATTCTTAACCTTTATTTTTGGGATATTTCAAGTTGATATCAGGTCCTTGTTTTGAGGGATTCAGGCATGCTCTCGAGTGTGCGTGAACTCAAACTGTGGGTTTGGTGAATTTATTTTAATAAGCATTTAATTAAAAATGAATTTTTAATCAAAGAGAGGGGTATGATGCGTGAAATCGGTCGTGCTCAAGTAAGTGGTTCCCAGAGTATCAATACATGGTTATTATTTAATATGATATGATTATGTGAATCGCATGCTAGTTTAGGGCTAAGGATCTGCTCAGTAGTGTATGATAGGAGAGATGCCTTTCTATGTCTCATTGTATAAGCTCTAAGAATTGCATGATAGTATGGTTTTCGGATCAGAGGATAGAATGGGTTGATTAGTGTATGTTGGTTAGATTTTTCTGTTGCCTGAATGCTTCTGCTTGGTGCTTAGTGGGATTCTTAGTGATATGGGTCAACTACTAAGTGAATATGTTAAGTCATATGTGGCACAGGTTGAACAATCTAAGAGTGGCAGATTTGACCCTATTGCGCAACTCTCGTTTATTTCCAACCGTTCTAGGGTTGATTCTTTTACTCGAAGGATTATCTGATCTCTGTTGTATATGACTATATTCATGAGGTAGTTGGCCGATATTGGTGGGAATGTTTCAGCAGCTGAGGGTTGGTTGAGTTCGGTAACCTAGGAAAGCCTAGGATATGCTTCTGTGAGTTAGTGATGTGGTTTAGTGAGTTTTGTGCTTTGGTTCGAGGGAGTGACTTAGAGAATTCAGGAGGATTGTTGAGGAAAGTATGGATAGGTGTGGAAGGTAGTATTGGGCCTGTACTACTGAAAGCATAGGATCCATACTCGAATCAGCGAGAGCCTTGGAGAATCTAAGGAGCTTGTGGGAAGGAATTTTCAAGCATGTTTTGATCGTTGGCTTGTGGTATTTCAGATCGGTAATGAGCATGCATGGGGAAAGTTCCTAGTTTGGTCCCAGCTCAGGTGGTTAGCCAGTTAGTGGAAGGACTGCTAGGGTTTTGAGTTCGCACTTGATTGAGGAGATGGAAAGTGTTTTCCGCACTAGTCCCTACCCCATAGGAGCCAAGGTTCGGTTTGCCTTGGATCTCTTGTATCGGGCGGCAAGGAGTTGTTGGGAATTGATTGTGCAATCTATTGTGTTTTCTAAATTAGAGACTATGTCATGGGAGGAGTTTGTGACCCGGTTTAGGGCAGACGTTGCTCCATTTATCGCAGTTCAGCCCTTAGCGAGTAGGCTGGTGAGCGTGTCAAGGTGTCAGACCCTAAAGGAATTGACTTCCAGAGCCCGAGGACGGGAGATCGATTTAGAGCACCTTGGGAAAAGAGGTTCATACCAGGTGCGTATAGTGGAGGGTCCCGGAAAGAGGCCCAAGGTCTCGGACCATTGATTGAAGGGTCGGCAGGTCTAAAGTCAGTGTCGCATGTGTGGGAAACGGCATGATGGATTTTGTCATTCCAAGGGTATGGGCTGCTACAAGTGTGGCAGGGTTGATCATGTCAGCAGGGATTGTCCTCAAGGGGAAAGTCCGTTATGTTTCCTCCGCAAGCATGTAGGCCACATGTAACATCCGGATTTTTAGGGACATTATTGTGTATGTTAATCTTGACATTTAAGGAGGGACTTGACGAGTTGAGGGACCAACTCGCTGAGTCGAGTCGAGTTGCTCAAGTTGATTTAATGAATCGACTCAACGAGTCAGAGGAGGGACTCGCCGAGTAGGTGCTGGGTAGAGAAACCCTAAATTCTTGGGTTTGGGACCTATTTAAAGGCATTTATAGCCTCATTTGCGGCTATCTTCCCCTGAGAGCAAACCCTAAATTCTTTTGGAGCTAGAGAGTGAGAGAGAAGCTCATATTGTGATTCCTGGTGCATTTCTATGAAGAAGGATGAAGAGCTTCATGATAGGGAACAAAGGAAGGCAGTAGATCTGTGGTTTTGAGTGTTTCAGCTGCTAAGAGAAGGTACATAGTCCTCATCTTGTTCATTCCTTGTACTAGATCTCATTTTGGGAGTTTTAGGGCTTTACCTCCATTCTTTTGAGTCTATGAGTCGAATGAGACCTGGTTGTGGTTGGAAACCTCAGATCTGGACCTCCTAAGGTCCTTAGAGTCTAGATGTCTCAGCTTTAGTGGTCCAAATGAGGGTTGATGAGCAAAAACCTTCATAAAGAGCATGTATTGGCATTTTGAAGCAATAGCTGTTGGATAAGGTGTCTAAGTCCATAACTATTTCTGGTATGTACTTGACCCGACCCGGCATGGTCCATTTGGGTTGCATGGCATCATGCATTTGGATAGACTAAATGAGAGAATTAACAATTGTGGTTTATTAATATATTATAAGTTCTAATATATTAATAGTATTGTTTAATTAGTATTGATCAAGAATTAATTAAGTGATCAAATGGTGACTAATTAAATATATGGGTTGATTATGTAAATCATCCATAACTTATATAGTGGGCTAAAAGGCTACATGGATAATCAGGTTGGGTTAAACTCGTTGGATGCTCCATGGAGGCTCCATGGGAGTTACAAACCCATGGGTCATGGAAATGAAGAGTCATGCCACATTAGGGTTTACATGGTGTAACCCTAGATGTGACACACTATATAAAGAACATCATACTCACCAAAATCGGCTACATATAGTGACAAGAGGGCTTGAACGATTTTTAGAGTGTTACACATCCTCTTAAAGTTATTCCAAAGCATTTGGTGTTGTGTGAAGCATTTGAGGCATCACACTTGGGGTGCTAGGCTCTCAAGGTTTCAAGGTATCATAACAACAACAAGGTATGTTTTTCAAGCTGTATTTTATATTATAAAGTTCCCCATGTATGCTAGATAGGTTTATGAACCTTGGAAAAAGTATTTTGCATGTATCTTAGACAAACATAGATCCAAGGTTTTCTAGGGTTGCATGTACACTTAGGAGTGTTAGAATTGCTCAAAACCCATCAATAGCATCATGTATGAATGTAAAGATCGAAGCTTTATGTAATTATTGAGCCTTGGGATGATAGAGTTAGAAAGAGAAAGAACCGCCTTCGATTATCTAAGTCGTGAAAAGAGTATTAACAAGAGAAATTCATCCTTTGTGTTAGGAGGAGGCTAGTTCGAGATCCGAGCACGAGGTTATTTGCTCACCTGCTAGCTGAGGTGAGTCTTCTCACTATACTTTAACTAGAGTGGTAATTAGAGTTATGTGACATAGTATTTTGTATGCTATTTATGTGACGTGATGCACTGCATTATTTCTATGTGATTTATGTTGTGTGTGTGTTCCAGAGTATACAGAGTTATGACCGAAAGGTCCATAGAGTTAGGAACAGAGTGTCCACAGAGTTAGGACCAGAGGGTCCACAGAGTTAGGACTAGAGGGTCCATAGAGTTGTAGCCTCGAGTGGCTAATATGTGTTTTATGTGGTATTTTGAGGAACTCACTAAGCATTTATGCTTACAGTTGTTGTGTTATGTGTTTCAGGTACTAGCGAGGACCGTGGGAAGGCGTCGACATGATCCGTACACACTGAGAGGATTTATGTATTTGAGATATTTTGAGATTCTGGGATTTGTTTTGTTATGATGACACTGGATACAATTTGTTTGATATTGTTTTGACGATTGAAAGTATGATTTAAAAATGAAAATTTGTTTTGAAAATTGACGTCGTTACAAGTTGGTATCAGAGCCTTGGTTTGAGGGATTCGGATGCACCTTCGGGCGTATCTGAACTCAAACTGAGGATTTGAGGAAAATTTTCAAAAAATAAACAATTTTTCTAAAAGAGTAAAAGATTTTGAGAAAAGCAGAACGGAGCAGAGTGTACGATCATGTAACACCCCAATTCTTAGGTATTGCTTAAATAAGATTTATTGGGTTAAACTCTACTCGACGATTTGGTTGACCTACTCGACGAGTTGGTTGACCTACTCGCCGAGTAGCAGCGGGGTGGGATCGCATGTTAAATGACCTATTCGACGAGTCCATGCTAGACTCGGCGAGTAGGAGTTGGCAGTGGAAACCCTAAATCTCGGGGTTTGCACCTCTATTTAAAGGAGCCTTAGCCTCTTTTTGCCTCTTTATAGTCTTTGAGAGCCCCTTAAAACCCTAATTCGTGTGTGTGTGTCTTGGTGTGGTGTTTGAAGCTTGGAAAAGAGGATCTTGGAGGAAGAAAGCTAAGAGTGCAAAGGAAATTGAAGCAAGGAAGGAGTGAGAAGCAGTTTCACCTCAGCTAGCATCCTTTGGAAGTATCAAAGTGCCATTCTTACTTCCCTTTTTCCTTTTTTTTTTAGGTTTCTAGGGCTTTTTATGGATTTTCAAGTTGGTATAATGAGCTATGGGCTAGATCTGAAGTTGTAACTTCAGATCTGGACCCTCCTTGGATTCTAAAATCATAAACTCACAGTCTTGGTTGTGATTAAGGTCCCTCTTGAGCATGAAGTTCCATTAAGAACTTAGAATGGACATTTTGAGCCTTTATGGTCATGAATGCACGTAAAGTTTTCAACTTTACGTGATAAGCACGCCCTAGAAGCTTGGATCTATGAGTTAGAGCCGTTGCATGGCTCAAAACAAGTCTGTATGGAAAAAGGACTGAATGGACTCGGCAAGTCGCAAGGTTAACTCAGCGAGTCACATGAAGATGGCTGTGAACTCGACGAGTTGATGAACAACTCGGCGAGTCCGATGAAGATCGTCATAAGACTCGACGAGTTGAAGAACAACTCGGCGAGTCGGATGAGTTTTCTCTTGGATATGTATGAGTGTGTATCCGTCGAGTTGCAAGGAGGGAAATCGACGAGTGACCTTAAAGTTTGATTGAGAATCAAAGGAACTCAACAAGTCACTCTGATGAATCGGCGAGTAGGGATGTACTTCAGGGAACTCGGCGAGTAGCCAAGGGTACTCGGCAAGTTAAGGTCAACATGGACTGTTGACCTTGACTGAGGACTTTGACTTTGACCATGGGTTGACTAGTGGGTTATGGGGTACCTTATAAGGTTAAGGACTTATGAGTATGATGTACTATGATAATAGGTGGTGGAGCCTGTGTCAAGTGACCCGACAGTTGGAGTTTACCTTTCGTGTCGACATCTGCGAGGTGAGTTATCCTCACTATATCGATAGGGTCTACGGCACCAAGGCCGACCCTTTAGTTGTTATTGTTATGGTATGCTACATGTGGTTATGATATGTTAGCTAGGAATCGGGGTAGACAGTATGTTATGCTCTTATTATCCGTAGGGATTGGTATGTTAGTGACCTGCTAGGTCGGTACTCTAGTTACAGGAGAATTCTATGATTGATGATCAATGTGACAGATATCTTTGATGTTTGTATATTCTTGTATATGATAGTATGCGCACATGGTTATTTGCTTGTGGCTGGGTTGAGGTGGTCCTGCTTTGTGCTGAAGGCCAATATACCCTATGAGCGGTCCGGGGAGACTGTAGGCCCACGTGGCGGACCAGTCATGCCGAAGGCTCGGGATAGATTCAGACAGACTGTAGGCCCGGTAGGGCGGTCCAGTCAGGCCGATGGCCTAGTATGCATGTTGATTGATTGATTATTACTGTTATGGTATTGTCAGTGTGGTATTGGTATTTTGGGGGTAGCTCACTAAGACCTCAGGCTTACAGTTTTCAGTTTAATGTTTCAGGTACTTCAGGAGATCATGGAAAGGAAAAGGTGTGACCGTACCGCTCCTCATCCTTATGTTATAATTTGTGGGACACTCTGATGGAAAATGATATGAAAACATTTTGTAAACAATGCTATTTGGTTTTTATTTATGATTGAAAAAGTTTAAATTTGGCGTAAAATTTATGGATGTTACAGATCAGCCAGCGCCCGAATGGTGATTTCCCAAAATACCCTTACATTATGAGTTATGAGATATGATATGATATGTTATGCATGCTAGAATAGGCTAGGCATTCATATTAGGACTAGAGTGGCCTGATTTGTGATGCCTTAGCCTAGGAGATTACTACTGCTATGAGATGCTTCGAAAGCAAGTAGGTAGCAGTGAGGAGCTTATGAGAAGTCTACCGAAGGGTAGCCTATGCTTAGCGAGATGTAGAATGCTTATGATTTGGGATCCTAGGAGGAGGACTTGGAGTGAATGTTGATGCGGTGTGGAAGGTAGTATTAGGCCCGTACTACTGAAAACACCGGGTCAGTGCGCAGTCCAAGTAAGAATCCTTAGGGTACTAAGGAACAAGTAGGCTGAGTTATCGAGTGCGAGTACACTCGAGTGAGTCTCTGATATTTTTATGTTGTATTTCGGAGACATCATGGTTGAGACACGCCACAAAACAGAGACCAGTGACGTGAGTGACGAGGAGCTTCGTCAGATGATCCACGGCAAAGGGGGATGCGGCTATCCGCACAGAGATACCGGTGATGTTTGGGTCTATCAAGACCACTTTGATTGAGACGTTTGACGAGAGATATGCAGCGGTTACTGAGGCTGCGGATGCTGCAGCTACTGCAGCTGTGGCTGCTGCTAGACCTCAGGGGGGTGACTCGATGCTGTTTCTGGAGTTCAGCAGCACGAAGCCACCGGAGTTTGATAGGACATAGGATCTGATTGCTGCGATAAGATGGATTTCGGATATCGAGGGATGCTTCTACACCTGTTGGTGTCCGGAGCATCTGAAGGTTCGTTTTGCACTGAACCAGTTTTGCTTGGGGGCGAAGGATTGGAGGAATTTCATGGCGGCGGACTTCACTCTTGCCGAGATTTTGGAGGTGACCCGGGAGAGGTTCACCACCATGTTCAGAGATGAGTATGTTCCCCCGTTGGAGCGGGAATGATTGGCATAGGAGTTCTTGTCCCTCAAGCAGGGGACGGAGTCCGTGACTGTGATTACACGGATGTTTCACGAGCGTTGTTTTGCCCTGAGAACGTGTTTTCTGAGCAGGCACGCATGAGCCAGTATTTGAGCATTGAGAAGTAATGTCATGATTCGAGTACCATGATAAGTAGCAGATTGAGAAGTGATGTCATGGGTCGAGTCCCATGAGTTGTAGCAGGACGAGAGTTGATGTCATGGATAGAGTGGCATGATTTGAGGTGGATTGAGAAGAGGGAACGTGGTCCGAGTACCATGATTCGTAGAAGATTAAGAGGAGATAACATAGTACAGGTACCATGATGCATAGCAGATCAAGAGTTGACCATACGGTTTGAGTATCATGACATGTGGCGGTTAGTGTTTCTGGTTTTTACCAGTTATTCCGTGGAGATTGTCTAGACTGAGATCGAGGTGAATGAGTGTGGGGCCAGAAGGCCATGATGAACAAGTTTTAGTGGAGCATCCCTTGAAAGGTGAAATCGAGTGGGCTCCGAGGGATTGTGGGTGATATGCCAGTTGGAGTCACAAGACTCAGGGATGAGTAGGGATGGTGCGTTATGGGAGAATAAGGTTTGGGCCGGGTGACTGACCGATAGTGGTCATTTTCTGTGATCTTAGTGGTGTTATATCCGTTTCCTGTGGGAGACATAAGAGGTATTGAGATTTCGGTTTTCGAGTTTGGGGGTGACCCTGTGTGATTGCACGGATGGTGATCTTTAAACAGAGTATGTGGCAGTAGGTCTTCCGCAAGGTAAAGATATAGCTTGAACAGGTCGTCAGTGGGGACTGAGATGGCCAAGGAGCAGGAGACACCCTAATTGAGTATAGTAAGGCATGTGTTAGCTGCAACGTCGGACGATCAAGAGGAGTATATCAGGGCGGTGGCCCTTATTGTCTTTGATGGGTATTAAGAGTAGAAATATGGTTTCCACTCTTATATTAAGTGACGTGATGGAACGTTGGTTGAGGATTCGATGATAAGGAGTACGATAGATCATTACTTCCAGACTAAGAGTCAGGGTTAATACTGGACAGTTGAGAGGTCCAGTGATGGAATGGTGTGAGATTCTGAACGACTAAAGGCGGTCATGGTAGGAAGTTCTGAGGATTTCATCTGAGTTTTGGGGCAATTGGAGTTGCTCGATCTCTTTCAAGAGATCATCAAGCGTTGCGTAGCACCCTCAAAGAGTAGGCGCGATGTTACTATTGGAAACAGTTTATGGGATAGATTGTTGGCAAACCAATTGGTGATGGTTCGGACCCTGAGTGAGGGAGGACTGGGTACTTTTGAGGACATCCGAGATTTGTTCAAGAGCGGCTAGAGAACTGGATAGAGAGGCCTGCGGTGCGGATTCCTGAGACTAGGGTTATTACCGGTCAAGGAGAGGTGCAGAGCAAGATAGTGCATGTGGTGCGTGTTTGAGAAAGGAGGTATGTCTCCACGGCTAGTGGCCGCTGGTCGGAGACCTTGTGGTGGTTAGGAATCCTTCAAGGTTAAAATGTTGAATTCGAGGTGGTTGGCTTGTGAGGTTAGTTCGGCGGTTGAAAATTGATGGTTCAGAGTATGGGCTATTATATGCAGTATGGGAAGGGAAGAAGTTGATTGGGCAACCAACTTCAGGGTCATTATGAGTATTCTTTCATGAGTTTTGGGTACTAGAGGAGGAAGTTTCGGATTGTCATCTTCGTGTTCTGAGTCGTTGGCAATTTCTCCGTGTTTTAATTTGGGAGATGGAGTATTCCGGGGTTACAAGTGGCACGAGAGAAAGACCGGTTGCGAGATTCCGAGGAAGCAATGTGGTATCTGAGCATGATGCCACGAGTATAAGATCAGTGATAGAGTCCAGACACTGCGAGGCGTTGAGATGGTATTCCGGGGTATCCAAGTTTAATGTCCTAAATCTCGAATTATTTTGAGTTTTGAGTTTGAGATGACGAGTGGTGTATCAAGTGTCTATGGTTCTGGTGGGGTCCCTTCAGGTAATTGACACCAAATGGATTTATTTGAGAATGTGAATTGCAGTGAGAAAAAGAGGTTTTGTCACGATAGTGGTCGTCCGAAGTAGTGATGCAAAGCCTGGATGGGTGTGTGTGTATCTCTCTATGTTGGGCCACAAAGCATGAGTTAATGATCACAGTGTGATGTCAACCTAAGGGTGAGATTGTGAAGTGGTAAAAGTAAGTGCGGTAAGACTGTGGGGAGCTGCAGTTTCAATGAGTCAGTGAGAGGTTGTGGTGATACTACGGGGAGCCATAGTACTCACTATTCAGTGAGAGGTTGTTGTGATGCTACGGGGAGCCGTAGTACTCACTATTCAGTGAGAGGTTGTGGTGATGCTACAGGGAGCCGTAGTACTCGCTATTCAGTGAGAGGTTGTGGTGATGCTACAGGGAGCCGTAGTACTCACTATTCAGTGAGAGGTCGTTGTGATACTGCAGGGAGCCGTAGTACCAACTAGTCAGCGAGAGAATGTTGTGATGAAGTGCTCTATGATCAGAGCTTGACGCATAAGAGTTTTAGGCTTGGGTAGCTCTAATATTTGAGTTTATGGAAGCCTGGGGTCGAACCAAGGGCGAGACTGGGGTCTCCATGTTTGTCGAAAGTCGTTATATTCTAAATTGAGTAGTGATTTTCGTGGAAAAAGGGAAGTGGATCAGTGAGGTTCGCACTGGTTGCGGGTCATGAGTCATAAGTTAAGTGGATCATTGGGGCGAGTGGTTCCAGCTCTGGGTCAGATCAAACTCTCGAGTTTGACTTTGGCTCCGGTAGTACGTTGAGTAGGCAGAGTGAGAAAAACCGCGAAACGCATGGAACTAACGAGTAGTAGACGACAGAGGTCGAGGGTGAAGCGAATTTCGTATTTCCTTGAGGAAAAGAGAACTTCGTGACTTGAGTGTCACACTGGGCCGAGATAGCTAGTGTAGGAAGGAGGCCAGTGCGACATGTTAAGGTGTGCAATGGGTAACCCTTGGAGGTTCAACTGCTAGGTCAGGAGATGACCTGGTGCTCAGTGTTGAAAGAGATTTGGAGAAGGGAGCTGGGGTTTGATTGCAGTTCAGTGGATGAGTCCCTGGTGTGATGTAATCCTTCCATTCCTTGGTATATGACTTGGATTGTTATTCATGTCTGGGATGAGTGATCGGAAGCCAGTTTTAGGCATGGACTTGTTTTATCGGTCCCCACTAGAGAATCAGAGGGGCAGTGAGCTGTAGGGGTTTGTTATTCGAGGAGCGAATAACATGGTGACATTTAAAGATGGCAGTCTGGCTGGGTGCCAGGCTACTAGAGTTCCAGATTCATGAGAGCAGAAGGGGTAGCATAGTGGCAGGTAGGTCTATCCACGTTCCAGGGAGGAGTTCCTGTTTGGATTCAGGTGTCCAGAAAGGAAAAGAGTTGTGTGGTATGAGACCCCCTTTCGATGGAGCTGTTTGGTTATTGGATTATATCTATATGTTGTGAAGGAGCGATTTCGAGGGCGAAATCTAATTCAAGTGGGGGAGAATTGTAACATCCGGATTTTCAGGGACATTATTGTGTATGTTAATCTTGAGATTTAAGGAGGGACTCGACGAGTTGAGGGACCAACTCGCCGAGTCGAGTCGATTTGTTCACGTGGATTTAATGAATGGACTCGACGAGTCAGAGGAGGGACTCGTCGAGTAGGTACTGGGTAGAGAAACCCTAATTTCCTGTGTTTGGGACCTATTTAAAGGCATTTATAGCCTCATTTGCGGCTACCTTCCCCTGAGAGCAAACCCTAATTTCTTTTGGAGCTAGAGAGTGAGAGAGAAGCTCATATTGTGATTCTTGGAGCATTTCTATGAAGAAGGATGAAGAGCTTCATGATGGGGAACAAAGGAAGGAAGTGGATCTGTGGTTTTGAGTGTTTCAACTGCTAAGAGAAGGTACAAAGTCCTCATCTTGTTCATTCCTTGTACTAGATCTCATTTTGGTAGTTTTAGGGCTTTGCCTCCATTCTTTTGAGTCTATGAGTCGAATGAGACCTGGTTGTGGTTGGAAACCTCAGATCTAGACCTCCTAAGGTCCTTAGAGTCTAGATGTCTCAGCTTTAGTGGTCCAAATGAAGGTTGATGAGCAAAAACCTTCATAAAGAGCATGTATTGGCATTTTGAAGCAATAGCATCATGTATGAATGTAAAGATCGAAATTTTACATAATTATTGAGCCTTGGGATGATGGATCTATAGTTTAGAGTGATAGATCTAGTTGAAATCGTCTGAATGAGAAATCGGATCAAAGGGGCTCGTCGAGTCCATGTCCTGACTAGACGAGTCGGCGAGGTTTTGTCCCGATGGATTGATTGTAGGATAACTCGGCGAGTTGGGGGTCAACTCGACGAGTTGAGATGGACTTTTGAGACTTCGAAGGATACGAGGGGACTCGACGAGTCACAGGAGTGCACTCGACGATTCGGGTCAAACTTGGACCGTTGACTCGAGTTTGACTTCTGTTGACTGTGGGGTTTGGGTCAACATATGTGATAGAGACCTTGGAGGGGTAAAATGGTCTTTTACCCACTTTAAAGAGTTAGAAAGAGAAAGAACCTCCTTCGATTATCTGAGTCGTGAAAAGAGTATTAACAAGAGAAATTCATCCTTTGTGTTAGGAGGAGGCTAGTTCGAGATCCGAGCACGAGGTTATTTGCTCACCTGCTAGCTGAGGTGAGTCTTCTCACTATACTTTACCTAGATTGGTAATTAGAGTTATGTGACAAAGTATTTTGTATGTTATTTATGTGATGTGATGCATTGCATTATTTCTATGTGATTTATGTTGTGTGTGTGTTCCAGAGTATACAGAGTTATGACCGAAAGGCCCACAGAGTTAGGACTAGAGGGTCCATAAAGTTAGGACCAGAGGGTCCATAGAGTTATAGCCTTGAGTGGCTAATATGTGTTTTATGTGGTATGTGTTTTAGGTACTAGCGAGGACCGTGGGAAGGCACCAGCATGCTCCGTACATACTGAGAGGATTTATGTATTTGAGATCTTTTAAGATTTTGGGATTTGTTTTGTTATGATGACACTGGATACATTTTGTTTGATATTGTTTTGACTATTGAAAGTATGATTTAAAAATGAAAAATTGTTTTGAAAATTTACGTCGTTACACCACAAGAGATCCGTTTGTCCAAGAAGGAGGGGAGGAGCAGTGAGTGCACCTGCTCCAACTATTTTGCAAATCTCTGATAGATGAGAAGGTAGGGCAGGAGCCCCAACAGAGAAGAGTCAGACTCTGCAGTATCAGACAGAAGAAGTCAGGAGTCCAGCAGGCGATGTTGCGAGTGTGTATCTTTTGCTTCCTTTCAGTTTTAGCTGCATTTTGTTGTGGGAATTTTGCTTTGGGTTGGAATATTGTAACGGGTTGGGTAAGTGTATATTTGGTTTATTTCTCTGCTTATGTTTGGGTTATATGTTCAAGAAATGTTATATGCCTTTTGTATGCCATGAAATTTTAGTGGATTAGTAAGGGTTATTTATTGTGTAGCGAGTTTCAAGTGTTCAGGTATTATTCTGGTTTTCGGTCGGGCTCGGTCAGGGACATCATGTTGAAGACTTATGGTCCGGGTTCAGCAGGATGATTCTCCAGCATCATCGGGGTTTGATGGCTTTAGCATGGTGCTTGGTTGGCCTTTGGATGCACCGAATGAAGTGGTCTATTGCGGAGGTTTTGGTTTGAGCATCTGTTCTTTGGACTTTAGGATTTGAGTGTTGTATCATTTTATAACATTCAGGGTTATCAGTATTGTTGGGATTCGGGAAGTGCTTAGCTGGTCTTTAGGGGTTGTGTGGTATTTAGGATGGATAGCGTTAGATCTCTAGTTGTGGTAGGCGCCAGTTATCGGTAGATCGATCATTGGAGGGTAAGACGGATTGGGACTCCTTTAATTCTAGTATGTTGCGAGGAATAGTCGAATCAAAGTGGGGGAGAATCATTTAGGTATTCAGGCGTAGGAACGGGTATGGAACTAGGATGGGTTTTACATCCCTATGGGCAAGGACCGTGTAATTATGGCAATACAAATGGCATCTAGTAGAGATCATTGGGTCAAGGTTTTGAGTCTTGAGTTGCAGGACTTAGTGTGTAGTTAGTATATGACGCATAAGGGTTTATAGGCTGGGTAGCCTAATTATTCGGACTCTTGACGAACCGGAGGTTGGATCAGGTGCGAGGCTGGTAGTCTTAGCGATGAGTTGGGAACCTTTTACCTTCCGATTTGGGGAGGGGTGTATTGAATCAGAGGATTTTAGGAGAACTTCAAGTATAGATCTTTGGGTCTCAGATTACGAGTTGGGTACCAAATTGGTTCCTATTGAGAACTTGCATTGGGAATTGTGCGTGTCTATGTGTAAGGTTTTATGTTCTGGAAGTCTTGGAATAAGGTTTCAATGTGCTGAGGGAATCTATGGAAGGGTTCAGAGGTAATAAATGGTTTCAAATTATTGGCAGGTCAGGCTCATGTGCTTGAGTGTGGCCCGATATGTGTGGGGTCAGGCTAGGAAGGGGTCCTGGATTTTCAGATAGGTTTCATTATTTGATTGGTCAAAGATTTCTTCGGGTAGTTAGCCTAGGATGGGTCAGTTCGTAAGGTTGTGGGAAGACCATAGCATGTATGAAATTAGGAAGTCGAAGATCGTGGAAGATTGAGTATGAGGTAATATTATAGTTGGACCTATAGTGTTCAGATTAGCATTAGGTTGATGTTGGGATGGTTTGGGTAGTTATTGTATGTGAGACTTTCCTTCAGAAGTCATGATGGGCGATGGTGCGGGAGTCTCTTGGCTCAGCAACCGGGCAAGAACCCAGTAATTTCAAACAATTGGAAGACGAATTGGGACCACGGAGGTCTTGGTGGATTTTGGAATGCAGCCAGAAGGCAGCATGCTGTTTCACGTAGTTTCAGTGTTCCGGGCGGTTTCAATGTTTTGGGCGGTTTCTGTGTTCGGGCAATATTAGCGATTTGGGTTTTCGTGTGTATGAGAAGTATCTTGGCATTTGGTAATGCTAAGTCACTCACAGTAGGATTAAATAATCTTAGAGTAATTGATTTGACCCTGTTGCACAGCTCTCGTTTGAGTCTAACCGTTGTAGGGATGAATCTTATACTCGAATGATTATATGAGCCTTCTGTTGAGTATATGTTTTTCGTAACTGTATATGGTAAGTGATTTTGTTTCCCTTTTGAATAATTTATTTGGTCTAAAACTCTATGGGGTTGGCTTGGTGTTGGTTCGGTGTGAGAGGTTTCACAGGGAGTCAGACCATTGAGATTGTAGGTTTCAGAATTTAGGCGATATATGACTGGGTTTTATTCAAATATTGAGGATTCGTTCTTCACTGGGCTTGAAGAATTATTCTACGGATGGTTTTAGTAGGTCAGGATAAGCCATTGTATGATCAGAGTTGGAAGGGTGATTGGTTTGATGTTCGTTGTGAGATGGAATGGGTTGTTTCAGCACGGTCTATCTGTTAGGAAGTCAGGTCATTGTAGATTTCAGGTCTCAGAAGGTAGAGCTGGTTTCAAAGGGTTGAAGGTTTGGGTGTTATTTTCGGGATAGAAGTTTCGGTTTGGGTTTCGGTTGACTTGGGAAGGTTATTTTATGCACAGAATTTCCAATCATGCTCATCAGGTTGATTGTTTTGATATGAGTATTAATAAGGAGCGATTTTGAGGACGAAATCTAATTTAAGTGGGGCGGAGTTGTAACATCCGGAATCTAGCAGGTCAATTATGGAAATAAAACCTCATTTCTAAAGGCCAACTCATCGATTTTGGGGGAAGAAACTCGACGTGCTAGAAGTTTTGGTCGCACGTGTTTTTGAAGACCAGCTCGACGAGTTGGAGAGGACCAACTCGACAAGTTGGATGTGGTTTGTGAAACCCTAATTTCGTGGTTTTGCACCCTATTTAAACAACTTAAACCCCATATGTTGGCCTCATTTCCAGCCACCATTGTCCTAAACCCTAACCTCGAAACTCTACGGAATTTTTGAATGATGTGAGCCATTTTGAGTGCTTTTCTGGTGTGTCTGAAGCCATTGGAAGGAAGGGAAGCTTGGTGAGAGTTGGTGATACAAAAAGGAGCTGCTAGATCTTGAATCCTTGCTTCATTTTTGACACTTTTTTGGTAAAAAGTCTCAACCTTGCTTTGTGAATTCATAGATCTCCTTCTTAGGGTTCTTTTCCATGTTTTGGTCCAAATAGAGTGATTGTTGGTGGAGTTGGACGTCCCATTTGGACAAACCCTTTCAAATTTGGGATCCTAAGGAGCTCTTTTGGCATAAAGGTTCCAACTTTATGGTCTTAAGTGCTCCATGCATCCATTAAGCCTTTCTTCTAGCTTATTTTGAGCTTTTGAGCTTATTCTAGCCTTGCATAAGGGTAAAGTTGGATACTTTACTCATCAATACAACCTTAAGGGACCAGATCTGCAATTTGAAGCCTTATCTTGGTGATTAAGTTGCATAATATATTAAGTGGGTTTGCTGACTGAAGAACCCGACAAGTTCATAGAAGAACTCAGCGAGTTGGTTTGGGATTGTTCCGATTCTGATGAAAGGGGGGACTCGACGAGTTGAAGGGAACTCAGCGAGTTGGAGCGGTTCTCCGTGATTCTGCGGTTTGATGTGAACTTGGCGAGTTGAAGGACCAACTCGGCGAGTTGGGTCACCTAGACCGTTGAGTTTGGCGTTGACTTTGACTTTTGACTTATGCTTTTGACCAAGTTTGTCCCAAGGTGTGTTTCAGGTATCCTGAAATGTATTCGAGGAAAATATGGGCTTAGGATAAGACCCTTATGGGATTGGGCCTAATTTGGGAAATTAGTCCAACGGTTTATTAGTGGGCCTTTGGGCCTTTCAGATTAAAGTTTGGGTCCTAGTTTTGGACAAGGCTGGGTATAGGGGTAAAATGGTCTTTGTACCCCAGGTATGACGTTGGTTATGGAATGGAACCTAATTGCTAATTGGGTGTTATTTTTAATCTGTTAGTTTCGAGGGTTGTTAGGGCAGTAGTTGGGGAATTCCTTCAGAAAGCTTCTGCATTTGAGGTGAGTCTCCCTTTTGTAGAATTCGGGGGTTGAAGGCACCAATGTCGGCCCACTAGTTGATGTTTATATTTTCTTTCTGATAATTGTCTAGTTTGCCACTACTTGTTGGTGTTTCTGTGTGACATCCCCATTTTCACGGCCAGAAAAGACCGATTTTGTTTATGCTTTATGAAAATCAGAGTACCTCTTTTAATAAAAATGTTGCGGAATTTGTTCCCGGAAAAACATGATAAATATGTTATCAAAGCATTTCCGGAGAAATGTATTTTTATTCATTTTCAAAATATTGGGGTGTCATCGTCAATACAGAAACATAAGTATAAATAGAACTTACATTCATTTACACTAGTGATCTACATCTCTTTTAAATCTCTCAGTGCAAAGTAGCTTTGTAGTGACACCTGTGATACAAATAAGTTGGAGTGGGTTAGGTTGGGAAACCTGGTGAGTACATAGGGTTTTCGACCCACAATAATATAATTATTATGTTTAATCATCAAACAATTAACCCAATTACCCATCCCCGTTATCTTTTTTATTCCTAAGTACCTTCCCTAAGGATTTATCCTAAGGGTCACCTCCTACATCATATTTACCTCTCATCTCCTTACATCGCATTTCCTTATATGTTTGTTCCTAAGGACTCTCCCTAAGGATCATCGCCTACATCGCATAGACAGTGTTGATTCAGGGATTACTCCCTCAATACGTGCCCAACAAGGGTTAGGGTATCATCGCATGAATACGTAGTTACAACATCGCCTGAAGTCGTAATTCATAGTAAGGGGTTAGAGTATCATCGCATGAATACGTAGTTACAACATCGCCTGAACTCGTAATTCACCACCTACAGGTTATGAGCCTGCCGGTGTTTCCACGGGGTTGTCTATAATAGTCTGTGGCCGCCATCTATACTCTGGTAGATGACTACATCTCCAAATTACCGGACAAGGTTATAGTATCCTTCATCCTACATCACTAATTCATCATCACCTATCTATCCTCACCTAATTATTATCACCTATCTCTCATCATTTTATTTCATCACACACCAACTATTTCATCTACCCATATTTTATCCCAAAATATTTGTAGATATAAAATAAATATACAGTTTAAATCATTTAAAACATGTATAAAATCATTCATCCAGCATAGACAGCAAGTATTTAGATAATATGCACACATAACACGTAATTTATATAGAATACTTCATATCTATGTGTAAGATGAAAGTAACTATGCACTCACTTGAAAAGGTTGTGATTATGCCCTCGAACAGCGCTTCGTTATCTCAAAACAATTATCCCTCGATAAAATCCTAGTATCAATACCACTAGGGTTTAGTCTAACGTTAACCGTGACTAATTAATACTCTAGCTATTATTATTATTATTATTATTATTATTATTATTATTATTATTATATAAGCGTTAAACAACACTCTATATAACTCATAATAATAGCCCAAATAATTATTTTAAGATCCTAATAATGTTAATATAATTAATTAGAAGCTATATTAAAAATTGCATAGGCGCAGCTCACTTACAGCAAGTTTTAAAGAAAATCGGGCTTCGCTTGGAGCAGCGTTTCAAAACCGAAAGACCCTTTTTCTCGGGACTTCGGGAGCCTCGGAGCTTCCTTCGGGTGCTAGGGGGTTTACCTAGGGTTTAGGGGGGGTTAGGAGGGGTGGTGAGAGAAAGTAGAGAGATAAAGTTGTGGTGGAAGATGTGAGAAATGAGCTGCCCTCGCATGCCTTTTATAGGCGCTCAGCACCTCGGTTACGCTGGGCGTTCGGACATAGCTACGCTGGGCGTAGATCGGATAAGGTGCCAGCTTCACATCCAGTTGTCTTGCACTCGGAAAGGATAAGAACCGAAGTACGCTGCGCGTACTTGGCCTCAGACACGGGGTGTAGCGAGGGGCGACGTGTCTTCCTCCGATCAGTGATGGACGGCCCTGATGCTGCCACGTCATCATCTTTGCACGAGTTTCGTAATTTCATACCCCGACTTCTAAAAATCATAACTTTCGCATACGAGCTCCTTCTTTGACGTTCTTTATATCCACACGTAGTCGGGAATGTACTCTACAACTTTCGTTTACACTCTATCGGCTAATTTTGACTTTATTTTAAATTTTATATTTTTAACAGGCCGGGACAGGATTGGTCCGTTAAAAATCCATAACTTCTTCATCCGACATCCGTTTTCGTCTGTCTTTTTATCGTTACGCTACTATTAATGAGATCTTCGATTCTTGTTTAGGTTGTGTCGCCTAAAAACCACTCGATCTAATATTCGAACTTCGGCCTGTACACTGCTAAGCCGACACTTCAAAAAATCAGAACTTCCTCATACGAAGTCAGATTTGGGCGTTCTTTTTATGGAAGCTCTCGGTTTAACGTATACGACAACTTTGGTTTAGATTACTAAAGCCAAAAAGTCTTGTATCGTAAATTCATTATTTTACATTTCCCGGTGTCATGTCGGTTTTGCCGTAAAACTTCGATGGGCCATAACTTCTTCGTTATAACTCGGATTTTGGCGTTCTTTATATGTACGGAAACCTTTAGACATATTCTAAAAATTGGTTATGATTATTTATTCTAAATAATCTTTTTCCGAGAAGTCATTTTCGACACTTATTGCCTCTAAATTGACTAGCCCGGATCTACAAGCGTTACATTATATGATTATTTGTGTATGCAATTATGTGGTAGTGGTAGGGGTGAAATAGACCCAGTATTCGGTTGAAATAGACCGAAGGGGAGGCTAGTACCCAGATATGCTCGGCAGTATCTGGTTGAAATAGACCGAAGGGGAGGCCAGCACCCAGATATGCTCGGCAATATCCGGACTGGGCCCAATGTCGGACGGGGTCCGATGATGGGCAGGGCCCACTATATGTTTACTATATAGGATGTGGTATTTGGGGAACTCGCTAAGTTTTGTGCTTATGGTTTTCTGTTTACGTTTCATGTACTACAATTTTCAAATGAAGAGCTCGGGACAATTGCAGCGCATACACCCGCGGTTTCCGCAAAATGTGATCTTTGGGATTGAACTCTGATAATTGTTTTATTGGAAATGCTTTATAGTATTTTGAACAAGTTTCAATAGTGTTTTGAATATAATGAAAATGAAATTTTTAACCTTGATTTTTGGGATGCTTCAATTATTTTCCTTGGAGTTTTTGCATGCGTGTTGGAATTGGTAAATGTTGTTGTGGGTTCAGATTTTCCTATGTATCTGGATGTTATGGGTGGGGATCAAGCAGTAGAGTTCATGTTGCCCTAGGATTTGAAGGATTTATGAAGTTGGCAGAGTCTAGCATATTCCAATTGGGGGAGTGTGGATACCTTGCAGCAGGAAAACCTTATGCCAAGGTTCAGTTCTCATCCAGATTTCTCCAGTTCAAGACTTCCTCACAACTGCTTAATCTTTTGATTTCACATTGGGTTTATTTTCAAATGTTGAATTTCATTTCGAGTTGTCTTAGTTTTAGTTGTAATATTAATATGTAGGGCGTCCTCGAGTTTTGGACTTTAGGGTATTTGGAGCCCAGGTTGAGGGTTGTAAGGAGGGATTCCTTGTCTGTTCTTGTTTGATTGGGTTTAGAAGTCTGATTCACGGCCCAAAGGCCTGGTACGATTAGTTAAGTCTTGATGGATTGGTATGTGTTATGATAGGTTAAGAGTGCAGTTATTGGTTAGTAGATCAGGGGTAAAGCCGAGTGTAGTTATTGGTTAGCGGATCAGGGGTAAGCCTAAGTGCAGTTATTGGTTAACAGGTCGGGGGTAATACCGAGTGTAGTTATTGGTTAGCGGATTGGTGGTAAGCCCGAGTGTTGTTAATGGTTTGCAAATCGGTGGTAAGCCCGGGTATTGTCAGTGGTAGTAGAGCAAGGTTGTTAGAGTTGAGTAGAAGCATGGTCTAGTTTAGTATGTGATCGTTTGGTTTTTGTGGCATTGGTGCATTTATATGCGGAGTTAGCTTGACGTCGTTAGGCTGAGAAGGTCTAGGACCAATCAAATCTACGGATTTTTGGTTAGCATAGTTGATGGGATGGTTGGTTTAGCCTTGTATGTTGCGTTTTTGTAAGAATTTATTGTTGGTGCTTCGGTGTGTGAGGTGGTCAGCTATGGTGTAGGGTGTAGTTCTTATTTCGGATATTCGATGAGCGGTGCAAGGCCAGGATACTTTGATCGGATCAAGTCTGTGAGTTTTGGTTATGGTGTGTGAGAAATGGGGTGGCTCAGTTTACCTGATGGTTGTCTATGATTTCGGGATCTACAGGTCATGGACTAAGAAGTGGATTCTTATCTTGTGTATTAAGGATGTTGTGTGGAATTGTTTTTCGTCAGTTTGCTTGTTTCTCATTGAAGTCTACATAGGTGACGGGAGGTGATCGACTGTTCAAGAGGTGTCACAGTAGTTACGATTCATACAACTATAGTCTTTGCTTAAATTGGCTTATGAGCCTCGTTCTGGAACCTTGGAGGTCAAAGATTGTAGGTGTTGACATTCAAGTGATCTTAGCTCGTATGGAAGGAGTCTGGTTTAAAGGACCCACAAGAGGCTACTTCGAGGGTGGAAGCAAGAAATTTCGAGGATGAAATCTAATTTAAGTGAGGGAGAGTTATAACACCCAGTTTCCAGAACGGGTCGATTTAGGGCATCAAGGAGTGAAATGCATAGCCTTTGGGAGAAAACGAGTGTCACGATGTGACCATGAGGATGTTAGGATGTGACAGGTGGAAATGAAAGACACGACATGACAATATGATGCTTATTTCTTGAGAATGGTTTCAGCCCAAGCTAATGGATTTTAGGGGTCTCTCCATATTTAGGGATCTTATCTCATAACCTAGGGTATTTTTTTAGCCTCCCTTCATTTCAAGCGAAACCCTAGCTCCATCCTTGAGTTCTTGAGAATTTGGTGGTGTATTGGAGACTTAAAGGTGAAGGAATCATCTTTGGAGCATAGGAACAGCTTGCAAGCCTCAATACCATACTTTAGCAACTTCTATGGACCCTTGTGAGTATTTAAGCTTCATGCTTTATGGTTTCGTGTTGCTACATTTAGATTTTTATGCATTAATATCAATGTTTGGGTTATTTAGGATAATGCAATTCCATAAATTTGGCAACTTTATGTGTCCTTAGAGTCCCTTGGTGATCATATGTGGTAGATCTGAAGTTTGGGTGATGTTTGAGCTCATGCTTGAGGTTTTGACCTCCTTTTCTTCATAAGTGATCTAATTTGAGCTGAAGTCTTGCATTGGGCATGCAATACCTTAAATCATCGATTTTTATGGCCTTTGGGTGTAAGGAAGCCTTCTAGAGGAGATAGGTTTGTGGCTTAATGGATTAAGGCCTTAACTCATTAAGTTTCCTCCCAAGAAGTTCTCACGACGTGACAATATGCATGTCATGTCATTAGGATTAGGGATCTGTGGCTATTTTGTCTTTCAGCTTGTCACGACATAACCAATAGATTGTCACGTCATGAGGGGCCATTGACTTTCGTTGACAGTTGATCGTTGAATTTTTGACCAATTTGACTTTGAGTCAAACTTGAAGGATTTGGGCTGTTGATTAAGATTCTACCATGCTTTGGTGCTAGAAGGTTCATGGGAGCAAGCAGTGCAGAAAGGGGAGTGCGTCACAGTGTTTCTAGGTTCTTCGATTCAGGTGAGTTTTCCCCACTATACTAATGGGTCGAAGGCACCAATGCCTACCTACTAGATTTGACTATGTATCCTTATGTATAGGCTGTTTTTGTGCTATAGTGAACCATTAGATATAGTCATGTCCTTGTATGTTAGGATACATCAATACCAGTATGCTGGTTAGAGTACCAGTAGGCTAGTCATCGTCTAGTGGAATGCCCTAAGGGTTGTATGTAGCCACGTAGGATATCCTATGAATTCTCGATCTAGGTTTTCTCTCATGTTCCTTGTTTAGTTGTGGCTCTAGAGTAGGATCATATGTTCGGGTGGCTATCTCACCTCTGGTTACTTATGGCTATGCATTCCATGGAGATTTGCTAGTAGCGGAGCAATGTGTTGTGATGGGTTTAGTAGGTGGTAGTGAGATGTATGATTGGTTGTTACATGTATTTATGTGCCTACTTAATCTCTTGATTGTTTATATGTTGACATATTGTGGCGAATGAGGTAAGCCGTAGGCACGGAGGCTAGGGAGGAGCAGTTGGGTTGAGGCAACAGACCAATATACATGGGGTATTCCAGTTCGATGACCGTGGACCTGCTATGCATGTTTGTATGTTTGTGGTGCGAGTATTTTGGGGGAACTCACTTGTAACACTCAAAAATCACAATAAATTTCAAATTTTCAAAATCAACCATTGATCAACATTGTTTAAAAAAATAGTCATTGTTTTAAAAGCATTATTTCAAATCAGAGTTTCCTTAAGACCCAGTGACATAAACCAGGGAGTTGTTTACGATCATACCTTCATCTTCCCATGATCCTCGGAAGTACCTGAAACCATAAACTAAAACTGTAAATCAACACTTAGTGAGTTCCACCAAAGTTCTAAGCACACAACATATAGTGGGTCCTCAACCTATGTCTGGAACACCCCGTGTAAGGTCCTCAACATAAGTTTGGATTACCCCTGAGCCCACATTATGAGTCTGGCATGCCTATCGGGCCCTCGGCTCATATCTGGAATGCACTCGAGCCCTCGATATCAGTCTGGCATGCCAATCGGGCCCTCATCCCATATCTGGAATGCTCCCAGGTTTGTTGGCTACAACACAAAGCAGTACAACCTTAACCCAAAACAATATGTCAACATATGAAATAGATAAACTTAAACACAGAACCAGCAAATACAGATAACATGCAGGTCTACTACTCAGCCTAATACCAGTATATCACTATTCTATAACTATGATACATAAAATAGTGGGCTGACATTGGTGCTTTTGACCCAAGATATAGTGAGGAAAACTTAACTCACAGTCTGAACGCAAGCTGAATAAATCTCGGTCCCAAAAATTGGCTCAACGATTACCTAACCAGCATCAAGGACCTAATCTCAATTAATCAGCTCAAAACACCTAAAATACCCCTAATTCAATTTGGTCAAAGCTCTGCTTAAAGGTCAAGGTCAACGGGTCAACTTGGTCCACTTAGCTGAGTACGCGGGGGGTACTCAACTCCTACGTTGGGCGTACTTAGGCTTTGACCGGAGTCAGGCGGTTGAACCCGTACGCACGGTGTACGCTGGGTTATGCATGACGTATGCACATAATCCACTTTTCCTCAATATGAGGTTAATGCATTCAGCTCTCACGTCCCAATTTCAAATCCAAGGCCAAAATACCACTAAGAGTCATAAGTTTTCCAACTTTATGACTTTGCATGCCCATTAAGTGCTTAATACACAAAATCCCAACTTCTTAACACCTTAAGACCTTCTAGAGCATGCATAGGGAAAAACTAAGTATCAAGACCACATCCCTACGTTAGGCGTACTCAGGCTTTGACCGGAGTCAGGTCGTTCACCCCGTATGCGCGGCGTACGCTGGGTTACGCATGATGTATGCACATAATCCCCTTTTCCTCAATAAGAGGTTAATGCATTCAGCTCTCACGTCCCAATTTCATATCCAAATCCAAATATACCACTAAGAGTCATAAAGTTTCCAACTTTATGACTTTGCATGCTCATTAAGTGCTTAATACACAAATTCCCAACTTCTTAACACCTTAATCGGGGACCATTAATTACAAAATAATATATATATATATATATATATATATATATATATATATAAAGTGTAAAAGAATAAATTATATGTAAGTTTGCATCGTTAAAACATAAACACTATATATTTGTATAAGTATGTAATAGAAATTATATGTGTCTAAAAGAATAGATTATATGTGTTTGTAAAAAGAATAAATTATACTTCTGTTGTGTGTTTTTAATAGAATATATCATATATGTGGTGTTATGGAGTAGGTATTAAAATATACTACGTAGTGTATGTGTAAAAGAATAAAAAAAATCAGAGCAAAGTAAGAAAGTGGTTTTTTATATTTCTTGGCTATCCCACATTGCTGGATGGAGAAGAAAAGAAAGGCAAATCAACACTATAAAAGAATATGGCTTTACTAATGAAGACCGGTTGGTTAATTAAACCAGCAGGTTTTTTTGAATCGAGTTAAATCATTTCAAACTGAGTTGGTCCAGGTTTTGGACTGAGTTGGTTCAGATTTTGGGTTGAGTTTGGCCGATTTGGTCCGACTTTGACCATTTTTGACTAAGGCTGATTAGGTTAACCCTCTAAGGCCTATTCGTAATCAGTTAAAGGTCGAATAGCATCTAAGCGGGGATTAATTGGCCGCCTAGACCGATTTTGCAACACTGGTTAATATCCTTTGAGATTGTTCATGAAAAAGTATATACTACGTAAATATATCGTTCTTATCTACTTGTGAGTTTTATGACCATACTTTTAGATATGATGTGTAACGGATGCCAATATCATTTATGACTTGGTCACCCGCAGACCTGCTGGTCCAACTGTAGCTAACAGTAGAGGTGAGGGATTTTTGGTCCCATATAGATCTATACACAAACTCACACTCTCCCTCAAGGAGACTCTGGTTCATAAGGGTAGACTTCCACTAATACATATGTAGGTACCCGAAGACATGTCTCACAAACTAGATTAACGACTTTACAAGTAATAATGCGAAAACACTTTTTATAAATAATAGATAAGTTTATAAAAAGATTCTTTTGTTCCATAAACTATACTTATTTTAGTTTATAAGCTTATGTCCATGGTTTAATAAGTTTCATGTTTTAAATACAATTCAATGGTAAGAAAGATATAATAAGCAATTTATATTTTAAAACACAACATTCTTTGTGTTTTACTTGTATTCCCCCCCCCCCCTCTTAAAACATTAAAAAGCTTGGGAAAATATGGGGGTATGAACTCACCTTATGCGAGTGATTCGATTGAAGACTGGAATAAGGATGTTAGACTCACGAACGAAGTCCTGGGGCACAAACGAGTCCTAAATAGCATGTTGTGACATATATATATGTATAAAGTTAGTGCATTTAATATCTAAGGTGCAAAGGAAACAATCTATGAAGTAGGGAACACTTACAAGGAAGTGTTAGAATCTAAAAATGGAAGGCTGAAAGTTGATCAAGGCCTGGCTTAATGGGTTCACGACCCCATGAAGGGATCACGGCCCATGGATGTTCATGGCCCTAAGAAGGGTTCACATGTAACACTCATAAAAATTGCACCAATTTAAAACATATCAAATAAAAACCCGGATTCCCATCCGACAAAGGGTCGACCTTGGTGCTGTAGACCCTTTTGATATAGTGAGGATAACTCACCTGAAATTTGTCGAACCGAACCACGAAAGCTGAATCCTGAATCACTGCCTCCAACTCCAACATCTATAGTCATCAATAATCGAATGACATAAATATCCAAAAATTACCACAACACCCCTGAAGTCAAAGTCAAAGTCCACCTTCCTGATTGACTCTACTCGCGGAGTCAACCCGTCGACTCGCCGAGTCACCCCAAGACTCGTCAAGTCAACCGATCTCTGAGTCCCATCCTGTCCAACTCACTAAGTCGCCAACCGACTCACTAATCTGAGGCTTTAACCAAAAGAGGTTGGGGTTCTGCGACCAGACTCGCCGAGTCCAAGAACAAACTCGTTGAGTCCACGACAATCTTCAATAGACTCGTCGAGTTGTTCTTCCAACTCGTCGAGGTCATGCCCATCTTCATATGACTCGCCGAGTCCACCCATGCACTCGCCGAGTCACTACGCGACTTAATACCTGAAACCCTGGCCCAACTCGCCAAGTCATCTCCCAGACTCGTTGAGTTCATACGTGCATTCTCATAATCGAAAGATACAGAGCTACTCCTTTGCTCCAAACAATAGATCTGGGTCCCTAGAGTGCATTAGCAACATAAAGTTGCTACCTTTACGTGCTTCATGTCCCATAATTCCAAAACCAAGCTAGAAGGGAACTTATCTCATGCATAGCAACTAAAAGGGCTTTCTGCATATTTGATCCAAATAGAACTCAGATCTGGAGTTTCAACTCCAGATCTAACTCATGTACCAAGATCTCATCACAATATTTCCCCACAAACCCTAAAACTCCATGAAAGATGGATCTAGAAAGGAGAAGGCCAAGGATAACGATTCATTACCTCCAAAACGACCTCCCACTGAAGAATAAACCGAATCTCCACAAATATCCTTGATCTTCAAGATCTCTTCACAAATCACTTATCCAAGCTCCAATTTGCTTCCCAATGACTCTCACACACGAATTTAGGGTTTCTGGATCTCCAAGGGTGCTAAGGGGGCTGAGGGGAGGACATTAAGTCCTTTAAATAGGGTGAAACCCTAAGATTAGGGTTTTCCTCTTCCAGGACTGACTCGTCGAGTCCAGCTGCCGACTCGCCGAGTCAGGCCACTTAATCACGTGCCCGACACTCGCTTCAACTTGACGAGTCAAGAGACCTACTCGTCGAGTTCCTTCCTTAATTTTTCACATAACACCCTTCAACTTCTTGCTTCTGAACTTGGGATGTTACATCATGGCCCAAAATCAGGGAAGAAAACTTGAAGATTTTTATGATTGCTGAGTGCTTGAAGGTCCTAAGTGGTATACTAAGGAGACGCAACAGAAAAAGGGATGAAAAGAGTGAAACCGGTGTTCTTGGTATATGATACTTGAGAGAGAAAGTTGAGTTCACGGCCAAGAATGAAGAAATGAGGATAATTTCGATCAGTCACATATATATAGGGAGGAGTGTACGGTCCGAGGTGTTCACGGACGAAGGTTCACTGCCGAGGGTTCACGGCTCCGAAGACTGTTCACAGCCGAAGCCTCATTCACAGCCGCAAACCAAAGCGAGTTCACGGCTCAGATGAAGAATGATATGAGGTATTCTCGATCCCTAGTGTTTCACTTCTTAAACAAAAAACACCTTCGGTACAACATGCTTGGATTTTGTTGACTTTTACTAAACTGAAATTACGGGTTGTCACATCATCCCCCCGTTAGAGAGAATTTTGTCCCGAAATTAGCTTTCTTAGCAGGACTTCAGGGGTTGTGCCTCTCTGAATCGTAGAATATTCACTTGTAGACATGGGCAACTTTGCCCTGAAGTTCATGATAGGATTTATACCTGGTCCATCTATCATTACCTCGTGTATATAAGTTTTATATAATTAAGATTAGTAAGAAGGTCGAATACGCGACTCTGCCCCAAGTCCACAACTAAACAAGGAACAGGAGATAGGGCAGAAGCATACATTCTTAGTCCGCAAAATCTTAATTATATACTACTCTCACGTATGCACTTAGTAGTGATAGGTTAACCGTATTCGTCCTTAACCTCTATGCTTGAACTTGACCTGTTGGACGAGTAGTAGTTCTGGAAGGTTTGATGAGTATACATCGGAAAGGTTTAGGAGGGAAAGGTACTCCTCACATGAGTACTTCGGGGTCTAGAATATGAGAGAGACGATTCTGAGGTATGTGTCGGGTTGTCGTTACGAGTGACGAGCGTTTCGTTAATCGGTCAGTTAAGGTGGTGGGTTTTCGTAACACATGAACTTGGTATGGTGAGGACCACGCTAATCCACGTTTAATGACGACGTCAAACTCTTTATAGAAATAAGTGTTAAGTCGATTTGAAAGAAACGTCTGTTATAACGATGGTGTATCCCGAGTGTGATCGATAGTGCATTCTGTGTAGGCTTTCTAGTGCTTTCTCGATATCACCACTGGTACAAAACGTACCGCAATAGGGGAGTACTAGCAGTAAAAGTGCTTTGATAACTAGTGACGATACTTTATATTACGATCCTTCACGGTACCTCCATGATCGCTTGGCATATACAAGTTACGTATAATTATGATGAATAACACGCTCGACTGAGTGACTTTGCCCTAAATCCACAACCAGACAAGGAACAAGAAATGAGGCAGAATCACTCACTCTAAGCCTGCAAAATCTTAGTTATGCATAACCCTGATGTACATACTAAGCCATCATATCTCACCTACACAAATCTTTAGTTCTTATATGAATGTTGTGACTTGTCCGGACGAGCGAGTAATTTATAACTATTTTTAAATTTTCCCCAATTTTTAATATTAATATAAAATTATAAACTAATTTTTTAAATTAATTCTTATATGAAGCGAAAGAGCTAGTCACAGTTGGCAAACGAATTTCAAACGTTTCTGAAGTTGAAGAGGCGGTAACAAGATAAGATTTCAAACCGAGTCAATGGATAAGAATTGCAAAGGGCGTGTGAATTTGAAACGATTTCTGCCATCACACCTAATGACGTATTCCTCGGGATATACAGCTGTCAAATCGTGCTTTTTCAGGCGTCTATTCAGAAGATCGTATCATCATTACTGTTGATACTTTCTCTCTCCTAGGAGTGGTATATAAGGGTTTCTCACACCTCTTGTAATACTTTACCACTTCCAAATTCTCACAATAGTTGTTCAGCATATTCTCTCTCTACTGTTCGTCTTCTCCCTCAGAATCATCAATGGCGGATTCTTCTTCGGTTCATGAACAGTCTGCTCAGTTCTCTCTTCTCACAATCAAACCCAATCAGAATATCATCATTGAACTGTCACCGTTCCAGTATGATCCATACATGATGCAAGTGGTTGAATGTCTCAAATACTCACCGCTTGTCGTTGCACCTTCTAAATAAAAATTACTTTAAAGAATGAATCTGGCAATTGGTACGCCTTCTAAATAAAAATTACACAGTCTCGTGCTCTAATACCAATTGATGAGAATATTATTCTCTTAGATCGATAGATTTAGCAGATAAATGAAGAATAACGACAGGAATAAAAAACGATGAACACAATAATAAATCAAACGTGTGTTGAATGATTAATATGCTCTATCTCAAAAGAATTCAATGTGAATTGCTACTGTAGAGATAGGCTAGGGTTACAATACGATAAGCGAAGTAATTATCAAAAGTGTTAACAATATAATGCAGGTATGCACTATATATACAAAACCCTAGACAAATCACGACTGGACAGGCCCAGACCGAGAGTGCTTAATGGACCGAACTACAAAGCCCAATGACGCAATCTTCTTGGACTCAACAATAATCCTTGACCATGTCAAGCCACCTGCGTTGTCTCAAGTTCAGGTTCAGCTAGTGCATAAGATATCGCAAACTCTTGTGATATGTGTAAATAGTACATTGGACCCCATACTAGTAGTGCCGCCAAATCTTGAGGGAAAACACTACTACCCCCAACTGCAGATCGTGGGTAGGACATTGTGCCTCATGCGGCTTTAGTTGTCGAGAAGCATACGCAACCACTCGCCCTCTTGCATAAGAACCACCCCCAAACCAGTGATGAATGCATCACAAAATACAACGAAATACTCAACACCCTCTGGAAGGGTCAACACCGGGGCCCCACATAACCTCTGTCGCAGTGTCTCAAATGTCGTCAGCTGCTCAGGGCCCCATCAAAAATCCACTCCCTTCCTCATTAGATGAGTGAGGTATACAACAATCTTGGAGAAATCCTAGATAAGTCTCTGATAATATACTGTTAAACCCAAGAAACTCATAATATCTGAGGGAGACTTCGGAATCTCCCACTGCATCACAGCCTCAATCTTAGTCGGATTGACCAAAATCATGTTCTGGTTAACCAGATGCCCCAGGAACTGGACCTCTCGTAACCAAAAATCACACTTCGAGAACTTGGCATACAACCGTTCTCACCTCAACACTCCCAAAAGTTCTTGAAGGTGCTCCTCATGTTGCTCTCTGGTCTTGAAATACACCAAGATATCATCAATAAAAACAATAAATGATCGACCGAGCATCGACCTATACACCTGATTCATCAAATCCATAAACAATGCAAGTTTCATTGGTGAGTCCAAATGGCATCACCACGAACTCGTAATGCCCATAACGAGTCTGAAATGCAGTCTTCTCCACGTCCTCTTCTCTAACCCTCACCTGTTGATACCCCGACCTCAGATCGATCTTGGGGAACCAAGATGCTCCTTGCAACTGATCAAAGAATCCATCAATCCGCAAAAGGGGATAACGGTTCTTCACTGTCAACTTGTTCAACTCCCGGTAATCAATTCACATTCGGTGTGAACTATCCTTCTTATTGACGAATAATATCGGTGCTCCTCATGGCGAACTGCTCAATCGGATGAACTGCTTGCCTAACAGCTCCTGAAGCTGATAGGACAACTCCAGCATCTCAGGTGGTGCCAAACAGTATGGCGCCTTGGCAATCGGATCCGCACATGGCACTAGGTCAATCTTGAACTCAACCTGCCTCTCGGGAGGCACACCGGGTAACATCTCCGGAAACAGATCAGCAAACTCCTTGACAACCGGCACATCCGAAATTGATGTCTGCTCCCCAACCCATGTATCAACCACATAGGCAAGATAACCCATACAACCATGTTGAATGTATTGTCGAGCCCTAGCAACCAAACAAAACCCTTACCCAATCATGGTACCTTCTCCATAGATAACAGTTCTCCCCCATTTGGGGTTCGAACTATCACTCGATGGCCCTCGTAGTCTATCATAGCACCAAACCTTCTCATCCAATACATCCTCACTTTTACACATACAACCCCCATGGGGATAGGAATCAAATCATTTGGATAAGGCACACCGAAAATCTCCAAAACACAACCCTGATACACTCTGGATGCAGAAATCCTATGTTCGTTGGCAATAGAAACCCATAATGGACACTCCACCTCATTAAGGGCCATACCAAAATCCCTACTAAAAGACTGAGACACAAAGGACCGACTCGCACCTGAGTCAAATAACACAAGAGCAGGAAAATAATTCACTAAGAATGTACCTATCAGAAACATAAACATAAGCATACCATAATATAATCGATAGAATAATAAATGGAAACATACCAGTAACGATGTTTGGCGCCTCCCTGGCATCCTCTGTCATGAGCTGAAAAGCGCAACCTCGAGCCCTCGGGGGCTCCACCCTACCCTAGCGCCCATCGGTGATCCTCAAAGTAGATGGCGTTGGAGCCTACACCAGCGTCCTAATGAGCAAAGGATAGTTGGCCCTCATATGGCCAACCTGCACACAGTGATAACAGATCCTGGTAGCCGGCGTGAAAACCTGCTGGCGACAGTCCTCGGCGTAATGCCCATCCTTGCCCCATTTGTGGCACCCAAAAGTAGATCGGCAAGGAACTTCATGAAACCTACCGCACTCGCCACAAATGCAGCCACTCTCACTCCCATATCTCACATCAGTGGCCTTGAACCACTTCACTGCAGGTTGTGTCTGCCCCGGAGCCTCTTAGAGAACTACCTCAAGCCCAAATACTCATGGGCTAATCTCTCCCTCTCAACTAATGGGACATATATCGTGTGGAACATCTCAGAGAATTGCTCCCATGAAACAACAATCCTCTACTCTGGAGTATAGGATCTAGTAACCACCCTCCTCCAATCCTTCGCCCTAACCTAAGAAAGTTCAGGCGCACTTGACCTTCTGGTCAGCTGGGCAATAATCAGATCCTAGACCCCATCAAACACTGGGGGTTTCATATTGTCGAAATCCCAATACTGGAAGGTCCTCTTTCCATGAACCCCAGTGGCCACAACGGTCGTGGTAGCTGGAGCAACAACAGCCTCAGGAAGTGTAGTGTAACGGTCATCAAAGTACTTAATCATGTCGGTCTTGATAGACCCAAACAGTTGTGGTATCTGCCCCCGGATGATAGTCATAACCTTAGAAGAAATCAGTGCCCTAATCTCCTCCTCAGTCAACCACGACCTATCCTGGCCACTCGCTCCTGCTCCTGATATGGATCCCCTCGTGAACACCATACTGAAATAAACCAGAAACTATAAGATAAAGTGTAATTCATACCGTAAGAGCTATTTCAAATAACGAAACCCTAGGGGTTGTGACTTCCCTGCTATGCGTACGGGTCCTGTATGGCCGGTAGTACGGGCCCATACTACCTTCCACACCTACCCGTATTTGTCTCAGAAGATCATCACAACAGCCCTAACAACACACACTATAATATGCATACATCCTATTCTCGCTCCCTAGATAAATGTTAGACATTCCTCAACTGACCGATTGCTCGCACACAAACCCATTCATCAAACTTCCACCAACCTTGTAAAACTCGTGTATGCTAATCATACATAACGCTGGATTCCATAGATAGTCGAATACTTGATTCTAACCTAAGCCTACAACCAGACAAGGAACAGGAAATAAGGCCAAATAAAACATTCTCAGGATATAAAATCTTAATTATGTACAATTTTGATGCATACACTAAGCAACTACAGTAATTCTGTCAATTTCATACTAGAAATAGCCCAAGGCTATCATGCATCATATATCAGGAAATTCTATCATGAAATTCTTAAAGATCCTAGCCTACCACTAGCATGTTGTTCTAACATAACATCAAATAATAGTGTGGGTAACTTGGGGTATACTTTCTTGCTCCGGCTGATCGTACACATCACATCCTTCATTGGTTACTTTAGAAAACAATTTTGAAAACTAGTTTAAAAACTTTGGCAGTTCCCTAGTTTGAGTCTGGATTCACACGAATGTTCATCCAATTCTCTAAAACCAAGGCTCTGATACCATAAACTAAAACTATAAGCCAAAGCTAAGTGAGTTCCCCCAAAGTACCAAACACACATCATATAACAACATATATTGGGTCCTCATCCTATGTCTGGAATACCCCTGCAAGGTCCTTAGCATAAGTATGGATTACTCCTGAGCCCACAATATGATTCTGGTATGCCTATCGGAGTCAACTCATATCTGGAATGCTCCCGAGCCCTCAGTATAAGTCTGGCATGCCAATTGGGCCCTCAACTCATATATATATATATATATATATATATATATATATATATGTGTGTGTGTATATATATATATATATATATATATATATATATGTAATGCTCTCGGGTTTGTTGGCTACACCATAAAGTAGTACAACCTCAACCCAACACAATATGTCGACATATGAAACAGATAAACTTAAACACAGAACCAGAAAATACAAATAATCATGTAGGTCTACAACTCAGCCAAATACTAGTATATCACTATCTTATAACCAGGATACATAAACTAGTGGGCCCGCATTGGTGCCTTCGACCCACGGTACAGTGAGGAAAACTCACCTCACAGTCTGAATGCAAGCTGAATAAATCTCGGTCCCAAAAATCGACTCAACGATCACGTAACCAACACCAAGGACCTAATCTCAATTAATCATCTCAAAATACCTAAAATACCCCTAAGTCAATTTGGTCAAAGCTCTGCTCAAAGGACAAGGTCAACAGGTCAACTCCATCCAATCAGTTGAGTATGCGAGGAGTACACAGCTCCTACGTTGGGCGTACTCAGTCTTTGACCGGAGTCGGGCGGTACGCACGGCGTACACACATAATCCCCTTTTACTCAATAAGAGCTTAATGCATTAAGCTCTCATGTCCCAATTTCAGATCCAAGGCCAAAATACCACTAAGATTCATAAAGTTTCCAACTTTCTAACTTTGCATGCCCATTAAGTGCTTAATACACAAAATTCCAACTTATTAACACCTTAAGACCTTCTAGAGCATGCATGGGGAACAACTAAGCATCAAGACCACATTTTTATGACTCAAGACCCCTCATTAGGTTTGAAAGGACGACTTATTTGACTAAGAGCATGCCATACTCAAGAATCATCATAGTTAGGACCAAAAATGCCATAAATAATATGATCAAGCTGTGAGTTTTTTTACCTCTTGGAGGTTGCTAGCAAGGAGAGAATCGTAGATCCAAGTTGCTTCCAAGCTCCAAAGTCTTCCCACCACCTTCTTCTTCTTCTTCAAGAATACCACCAAAACACAAAGATGAGCTCAATATGCACTCTTCTCACTTAGGGTTAGCTAGAGGGACGTTTTCTCAGGTGGAGGTTGATGAGGGAATGAGAAATGAGGAGTAAATGATGATTATTTATAGACCAAACCCTAAAAATTAGGGTTTGAGGATACATCATGTACGCCATGCGTACGCAGTGTACGCCCAACATACTAAGGTCCACCCTAGTACGCTCAGCGTACACAACATACGCCCAGTGTACTAAGTGTTTAGCCAAAATCACCAAAATTCCACTATGGGCCATTTAAGCAATCTTTCTCATGCACAAGGTTCAAAATGCAATATTCCTTCATACATAGGGTTAAACTTGAAAATACCTAATCATTGGGATATTACATCACTAAGCTTAGTTCTTACCTAGCTGTTATTGTTTTTCAGGTATCATCGGTTATCGTGGGAAGACGAAGGTGTGACTGTATATATTCATCAATAACAATGAAGATTCCGCATTTTCTATAATACTTTGATTTTATACAATGTACCTTAGAACAAATGTTTTTCTTAAATTGTATTCTCAAAATGAGCAATTTTACCTTAATTGAAAATGAAAATTTTTGATGTGAAAATTGGATGCTAATAAAAGTCAACCCATTCCAAAAGTCAACATACAAAGTCAAAGTCAACAACCAAAATCAACACTCAACACCACTAACAACTGATTCCAACGCCGTGACCAGTCCTTGGTCACATCGTAGCCAATAAACCAACCCCGATCCAAAACTCCGGCTTCAAACAACTTAGTCGCGATCAAAATCGTCGTGATGGCCATGCCCTCACGCCATGACTAAGCCAATCCAAAACAAACAGGAAAACTCCTTGTCACGTTGTGACTACAGCAGAACGGGACAACTTAATATATTCAAGCCTTAATCCTATGAGCCATCCAATCCAAATTTCCAAAGGGCCTTCTTACTCCAAAATCATCCTAAAAATCGATGTTTTATAGAAATGCATGTCCAATGCATGTCTTGATCTCATATTAGGTCAAAATGATAAAGAAATGGAACCACAATCACATGAATGTCTTCAAAACTTAGCCAAACTTTAGATCCAACAAACACAACCCTCAAGGGACCTCAAGCACCCATAAAGTTGCCAAATTTATGGAATCATTCCATCCAAACTTCCATAACATGAAGGGAAAGGGAAAAGATGCCTAGATCTAGAATCTATCAACATAACGTTTGGATCTTGAACACTTACAATGGTCTAGAAATGGCTCAAATACAGATTTCAAGCATGCCAAGAGGTTCTCTACACCACAATGTCCTTTTTCTTCCTTCCAGAAGCTTCAAAACACCAAGGGCAAGCTCACAAATGAAGAGGAGAGTAGTAGGGTTTACTTCAAGGCTCTAAGGGGTGATGGATGCTGGAAATGAAACCCTAAATCCGAGATTAGTGTCTTAAATACGGAGGAAACCCTAAAATGTCATCGGCTTGGGCTGTAAGCATCCTCACATCATGACCATATTCATATCATGAGGTGACATGCCTCCGTATCCGTGTTTCTCATATTGACTCGTCACGTCATGACCTTCCTTTGGTCATGCATTGACACATGGTTTTTCTCAAAAATCATGTCTTTGACTCCTTAATGTCCTACAATGATCTATTATGAAAATTAGGTGTTACAAATAAGATAAATATCTAAAATAAAGTCAAAACAATTTTAGTATATTTATTAAAAGGTAAAATGGTGTGCGAGTAAAGATTGAAAAACAAACATATTTGATGGGTGAGAACTTATTTAATAAAAAAAAAAATTATAATTCTAAATAAAAAATCATTAATTATGTAGATATTTGAGAAGTTAGAGATTTTCAAGTGGATATCTTTTTAACAGGTATTCCCGTTTTGAATAGGTTCCTCCGGAGGTGGTTCATTATTTTGTAAAGACATGAAGACGGGTTTGCATTGCATTTACAAGCAATGTTGTATCACCCTTCCTATGTACCCGTTGATTGAAACCTCGAGGATTAGAGCTTGGCACCTATACACTATAAGGAGCCATTGAGGCATCGGATGGTTATAATCACCACTTGATAGCTTACTTATAAACTCCCCCTGTAGGAGACAAATGTTTAAATCTTGTAAGCTTCAATTAAAAATGACCGGAAAAGAGTAGCCTAATGTCTCTTACAAAAGAAGGCAAGACTTCTCCATATTTTCACCACATGGTGGACCTCCTTCAAGGAAGCCTATGCAAAATGAGAATATTCCTTATAAAAAATATAGATGTTTGTTTATCTATTTTATGTTTTAATGCCTACATATTCCATCTTTTAGAATAGTCTCTAAAACACATACATCCAACCTTCCCTCACCTCATTTATTACTAGACTAGTTGTGAGACACATATATTACATAAGTTAATTTAATATATACATATATATATATATATATATATATATATATATATATATATATATATATATATATATAATTAAAATATTTGAGAATTTTGAATTTATAAGAAAATAAGAAAATTAATAAATTATTATAATGAAAATGTTTTTATCTTTTAAATTTAAACAAATAATTTAAATAAAGAAAAAAAAACTAATAAACTTTAATTTTAGGAATTTTGAAATTAAAAGGTAAGTTTATTAATGAAATTAATATCCAATTATTACTAAATTAATTGCAATTATTACATTAAAATATTATATAAAATTTAATAAAATAAAGAAACTCATAAAATAACATGTGGAAAAAAAATTAATTCAAAATAACCACAAAATAACATTTGACAAATTGAATGAGAATGTGATAAGTAGCAAAAAAAACTTTCATTTATTAAAGAGGATTTTGGGTATCATAAATTAAATATCCTCCTAATTTTTTCTTACTTATCTTTCTACTAATATGAAATGTGACAAGTTTAAAAAAAAATATTATTAATTTTATCAAAATATAACACTTATCACCATTTCATATGAATAAATAACTAAATCGATAGAAAATGTAGAATGATATTTAATTTCTATTTAGGTATTGTTGTTGTGCAACAACTTTTGTTACTTGAAAGAGCAAATTGGTGCTATTTTACAGCAAAAATGTAACATAAACCTTATAAAAAAATACACTCTTTTCCTCTATATTTTAGAAATACATGTAACCACAAGAGTGGTGGTGGATTGATAAGGCATGGGAAAATATGACAGATAACTCATTGACCCAAGTTCAAACCCTGACATATACCTCTTGTAGTTATGGAGGTTCGTTTGTGGTGCCTCTAGTTCATGTTCGCACAGGGGATTAAGTCAAAAGAAATACAACATGTTCATAAACAAGGGAGGGAATTTTTAATTTAACATATGTGTTTGTTTACTTGTTTTAGAAGAATTCATTCACATTGATTGAGACAATAAATTAATCAATCCTTTCAAGAAATGAGCTTCACTAATTAGATATTGTATCTGGAAGCATATGCATATATATATAAATCATGCGTTGACCAAATGAAATTTGATCAGCTAGCTCTGTTTTGACCTCACCCACTCAACAAAGTTGTCTAGGATCAAAGGCCAAGCAAGTTCCTCATCATAATTATTAAAATCCGGGAAACTTATCTGTTAAAAACAATAAATAAATTAAAACTATCAAACTAAAAAAAAATCATGATAATGTTTGATTAATGATTACCTCGTGGCAGAATCTATAGAACCCCATCCATTGATCCATGTTTATTACCTTGTAATCAATCTGTGTCTGCAAAATACTCCAAAATTAAAATTCCATGTATTATTTTTTATAAAAGAACAAAAAAGAATGACATTTTGTATTTTTTTTTATTTTTTGTGCTCACCTTTAGATACTGAATGAACAAATCCACCTGCATGCGGAATTGTGACCCCAAAACAAGCTCCAATAATTCGCATATGCTCTCAATATCTATGCTCTTTTGCTTCTCCTCTATATAATATAATAACCATTACAAAAATTCTAATAAGCAATTGAAATTAGAGAATAAAAATAAAAGGTTAATGTCATAAACGAGTAACAAACTAGTATTTTCTTTTTTCACAAAACACCTTTACAATAAAAGTACTATCAAAAGGTAAGCAACTGTACTTTGTGTATTACAAAATACCCTAAAAACAGTGCACCAGTCATCCAATATAATTAATTATATCAAATGACTGGTGTCAGTCATCCGATATAATTATATCAGATGATAGTCAGTCATCTGATACCTGCATAAGTTCCAAGTAACTGTAGACCATATTTACCGGTTAGACAATATCGAAATGCATAAGAATAGAACTCCACATAATTTGATGGCCTGCGGACCTTTTTTAAAAAAAAAAACAAACAAACAAATTAGTGATATAAAAAATAAATCCTTCTTATTTAACAAAACTTAAAGAAAATGAAAAAAAAAAAACGTATGGTAAAATAGTAAAATACCTCGTTGTCTAGATCAGGAAGTGCCTTTTTTAACTTAACTATGGTATCACTCCGTAATGCTTTAAGCCCTTTTCGCCATTCATCCTATAAAGAATAGAAATTTATGAGGTTTTTATTCATCATGTTGCTAGTTAGGTTAAAAAGGTAGTTTTTTTTATTATTATTACCAGGGTGAAGTATCCCTGCTTTTCAGCTTGCATTTTCCTGGAAATTATAGAGAAATCAGTAATGGAAGTGGTAAAAGATGTGATAAATGAAAGTAATGGATGCAATGGAACTTACCAAGCAAGCATCAATATGCGTACATCTGTGTGTTCAACTTCTAAGTCAGAACATAGATACTCTATTCCTTCTGGGCTGTTTATATAAACATGAATGTATCAGAGATGAAGAAGATGAAGAAGAAGAAGAAGGAACTAAGACTTGATGCAGAATCTAGTAATCTACTGCAACAAATTCAATCACGAAAAGAAATAGATAGATAGCACTTACTCAATCATACCAGAAGACTCATTTGCATATGAATAGTATAGCTGATCAATACGTTCCAACTCCTTGGATGCAGCTTTACCTGAAGCTGAAGAGAAAGGTTAACTCTACAAGTGAAAGTAGGCCGTTATCTGCATCTGATTAGTAGTATGTATATTGTGATAAACTTGCAGTTTTAGCAATAGGTTTAGCTTAAATCAGATGACTTTGATCAAAATCTCAACCATGAACAGCTTTATATTTCATGAGTGCTGTTATTTATCATGTCAGAATCCACATATGAACGATTGAACACGAAGTTACTGGTTTAAGAACAGCACATGGAATTTGGGACAATCAAAAGGGAATTTTGAGTGACTCTCTTGTGAGAACTTAACATGATCGGTGCAAGTTGTTTTTGTGTATCTATTCATCGCGTCTTTAGAGTAAATTGAAAGTTAATAATCCGAGAACATAGTTCTATTAAAATTAATTTATACGGCTATAGACCAACTCGATAACATGTACAGAATTGTGGTTTCGTAATTTGCCTCTGAAATCGGCTACTGGCTAAAAGTTGAAAAAACAGTAATCCATGCGCCTTGATTTTACTTCAAATCGAACGAAATCATCAAACTAAAGCAAAAACTAACCTACTTATAGTGAAATTGAAATCGAGAAACAAAAAATTGATTGCATACCAGAGCGGAATAGATCCATGGCAGAAGAATTAGATGAGGTCGTTGAATTAGTTGGGCCTTTCTTCGACGCAGCCCGACGCATCTTGAATAAATTCTTTAGAAAACGAATTTCGAAGAATCGGGACAAAAATCAATGGTGATGATGGTGATGGTGTTGATGATGTAACGAGATCCGAGAGCCGATACGAAGCGATGAAGACTCTTACAGAACGAAACGATCGGAACGGAGTTGGAGTCGGAATCGGAGAACGGACATCGACGGAAAGTTGTGCGGACGGTTGACTGCTTAGATACGATGGTCGGTTGTGAACCGACGCTCAAGGTCTTTGGATCCCTTATTGGAATGTTAACTTTCAACAAAATAATTTCTTTCTTTTATGGTATTTTCTTACAAGCTATTTTTGTTTCATCTTTTATTATTTTCATATACTAAAAGACTTACACTTTTATTTTATATTTAGGGGTGTTTGGATTAGCTTATTAGCTTATTGTTTATTAGCTTATTTGTGGGAATTATTAGCTTATTGTTTATTAGCTTATTTGTGGGAATAAGCAATAAGCATGGGGAGAGATGTTTATTAAAATTAGTTTATTTAGCTTAATAAGCTGGATTTTATCCAAACACTTAAAGTTAGCTTATTGTGGGAATAAGCAATAAAGACCTTTTTTTTCCTATCAAACATCCCCTTAAATTTTATTTTTACACTTTTATTTTATACTTACACTTTATGTTAACTTACACTTTTAAGTATTTTATATTTAAGTTATATTTTTACAACTGATTGTAGTAAATTAATGCCCAATGGATACGTACATTTCATCTACATGGCATATAAAATTAAAAAATAATTTATGATAGTAATGATTTTCATTTATGTTCATATTTGATCTTTTGTTTATATTGTTTATACATAATGACCATTAAATTTTAGTTTTTTATTAAAATTATATCTTATAACCGGAAATAACCTATATTATGGTTTCATCTTTTCAAATCGTAGAATACTATTACATGGTCATATTTTACGACTAAACGTAAGTAAAAATCACAGTCGTTCAAACTCCCCCAACTTTTGATCATGACCATGATAACTCAATATAAATATTAATCGGAGCTTACAGTCGTCCTCCGCTCACTTCCTTCTTCTTCTCCCCACGTTCACAGTCGGTTTTCACAGACTCCTTCCAACAATGTTTCAGTTATGGCACTTCTCTTTCAACCAACCACGATGAGGAGTTTGCTTCCTTCTTAGTCGGTATCTGGCCTAACCACGATAGAGAAAAATATCGTATATAATGATCAAAAGATGTTCAATGTTTCTACGTTTCAATTAGTTTGTTGAATTGCTTCATTTGATGCCAACAGTTATGGAATCAATTTCGATTGAAAATAGTTCCCCTCAGGTAAATCCATCATAGTATTACAATTTCACAATTTTACCGATATTGATTAGATTTATATTGCTTCAATCCAGAACTGGATGTTCTTTGAATATCAAAAAATTATGCTTATTAATGTGTGTGATTGGCGTTTTCAGATGAAAAGAAGTGAAATTACAGCAGAAATAGAAGTGGGTGTGAGCAGAAAGAAGAAGATACTTGCATCAGAGGCCACTAGAAAACCTACAGAATACCTCTTGACGATTGCTCTTCTACCATTTCATTTTTTTTGTCTGTCGTCGCTCTTTCATCGATTAGGGTTTTACTGCCTCCCATTCGCCTTTCATTTTATTCAATAGGTTCGATAGGATCACAATTCCTTTTAAAAAATTTCAGAGGTAATCTTAATTCACCTAATTTTGGTAGGTGTGATGCCTAGAAAGCTAAAACAATCTTTCTTAATCTCAATCAAGATCTTCAAATCGTAAGTGCTTAATAAACGCCAAATTATATATGCTGAATGAGCCAAATCAAACATAATTTTTTCATAAGTTCAGGTGAAAGAAGATGTAACAGAAGCTTTGGAAGCCATTCGAGAAGTTTCGGAAGCCATTGATGATTCAGATGATGTTCTATGTGCTATTGGTTTTTAGTATGCTTAGGACTTATTAGGTCCGTGGAAGGTCAATTCTTTGTTAATGGTTTTCTCTATTTGTTAGGGTTTATTTAGGTTCTTTCTATTTCACTTCACTATGTCAATCAGTAATATGATGATATTGGTTTTCTAAATATATGGAGGCATACATGCACGATGTTTGCTTTATTGATGCTTTCCTTGATTGATATCCACTGACACATCACAACACCCTTTAGTGAAGGTACTTTCACATCATAAGATTATCCAAACATCTATTTAGTACTTCAACAAAGCATGTGTGGATTATACTTTATTATGAATATCATGATTCATTAGATGATATTGTACTAGCATTAGGAACTACAATTCTTTAGAAAAATAAATCGGTAATGAAACTGGCTTCAAAGTTATCTGTTACTTGCAACATAGTTATGTATGTGCTTTTAATTCTCACTAATTATTTATGGAAGCTACTCGAGGTAGAAGCATGAAAGACTTATTCAAGCTTATATTACTTTCAGACACAATCAAAACCCGCCTATTGTGGATTAGCTACAATGAAAATTACCAGTAGCTTTAGTTTCATTTTTACATAATCTATTAATTATTTTTAGGTCCTTTCTATGTTGTATTGTTGTGAGCTTTTAGAAAATATTAAATCCAAAGGAATTTCATTTTGGGATGTTGTGTTTTTGGCTCATTTTGCTACAGAAAAAAGTGAACCTTTTCCTACAAAGTAATATTGATGCATTTCACAAGTTTGTTATTGCATGTTCTACTTCTGATGATTTTCATGTGATCTCATATTATAACATAGAAACTTTTAAACATGCAAGTTTTAATCAATTTGGAGATGATCTTTTTTTGCTTGCTGATTTAACGAGCTAATATGATGGTTTGTATTTTTTTTTTTTTTACAAACACCTACTGTGACAACCCGGATTTTCAATCTTGTAAAAGTCGACAAGGGTCAAAAATATCAAATAAAAGTCAAATTTATTGTTTTGTTAATTAAACAAAGTTAAATTAATGATTTTAATACATATAATCATTTTTAGTAAAAGTGTTGTAAAGTTTAGAAGAGGAATGCACAAAGACCGAGGAATCTCGCATGAGAAGCCTCCCCACCGAAAACCCTTCGCATTTCCCCTTTTTTTCCTTCGGACCGAAAACGGTTCTCGGCAGCAAACGCCTCGGACTGCTAACGCGTGTTCAGCAGAAAACTACTTCAGTGGGTTTCCTTTCCTGACCACAAACCCTTCGGTCAAATCTCATCTCCGATCAAACCTTATCTTCTCGGTTAGTGTTCTCGGCCGAAAACCTATATATATATATATATATATATATATATATATATATATATATATATATATATATATATATATATATATATATATATATATGTTGCCCGAAAACCTTCCTCATTCTTCCATCTTTCAACCGAAAACCTCTTTTTTCTCTCAAGAAACACCGACCGAAATCCACTCTTTCCTCTTTCAACTATCATGCAAAACTATCTCTTTTCCTATCAAGAGATATCCGAAAACACTTGAATCTTCATAATATCTTACAGAAATCATCAAGTGTTCTTAACATCTTTCGAAATCACCTTCCAATCTTCTAAAAAATTGAACCGAAAACACTCAATCTCCTTAGTTTCACCAAGAACACTAAGAACATAAAGAACACCTACAAACTATTCTAAGGCTTATTGTAAGTTTTCTTACAATGATTAAGTGTTGTTTAACACTTTAAACTTAGTATTTAAATGATTATATTTGATTTAAATACGATATCATGTATTTAAAATTGTTAAGGAGAACACCTTTTGGATTTTTTAGAATTTGCTGTCGGGCGCCGGCGGCTGACTCAAGTGCCCCCCGAACCGCGTGAAATGGTCGCCTATTACACGGCTCACTAACTCTGCCTGGAGTGGTGGTACCTATTATTCGCCGGGATATGATTTATTATACGAGGTTCTAACTCGGAGATCTAGGCAACCACAATACAACCAGTCGAGAACTCACACATAAGGTCAGTTCATACCCCTACACTTTTCCAAACTTTTCTATGTTTTTTTTTTTTTTTTTTGGGGGGGGGGGGGGGGGGGGTTGAATACACGTAAAAACACAAGTAATATTGTGTTTAAAATACAAATTGTTTATTTCACTCTTTTGTATACTTTATTATTATTATACATAAAAATACTAACAAAACGTTTTTGTTACCAAACTTATAAACTCTCAAGGTTGTTAAAATACAAAAGGTCCATATTACGAAATTTGCACGCATATAAACTATATTAAGAATAGTTTATGGAACTTATGTACTATTTTATTAAGTAAGGAAAACGATATGAAAACACACATATAAATTATACTAGGTATAATTTATGAGTCAATTCACAATATCAATCATCTTAAACATATGCATGGAAAAATGTCATCTTTATTTATTAAAAGGTTTTTCCACTGTATTACTCGTAATCTCGTTGAAACAATAAATTTTTGAGACACTTCTTCGTGTACTTACCTAAGTATGACCGTAAGCCCTGACTTATTAACCAGAATCTCCTGGAAGGAGAGTGTGAATTTGTGTATAGATTTATACGGGACTGACAATCCCGCACCTTAACTGTTCGCTACAGTTAGGCCGGCATGCCTAAGGTGACAAATTTCATATCATTCCAACGTCTAAAAAACGTCGCATCAGGCATATCCGTCATATAGTATGGTTATAAGAACTCACATGGAGAAAAACAACGATTAATTTACGTAGTAATATACTTCTTTTAAAACATTAAGACAAGGTATTTACATCATATCTATTTTACAAGCCAAATTATACCTTCAGTTAGTTTTACTTATGAATAAAACTACGTATCATGAAATTAATTATGGCAATTATAAGTTTTGGAATGTTTAAAACCACAAAACAATATTATGGAAAATATAGGATTTTCTAAGATCAATATCATTATTTTACAGGTGAACAGTTTACAGCTCGACTTTCTGAAAACAAACACAACTGCTTATTGAAATCAATGCTTTATAGTAGAGCGGATACAACTAAGAATATGATTACAAAGGATTTAACACTTATTTACGAATTTTATATTATCAAATAGTTTTATTTGATTATTAACCATACATTCAGATTTCAGGGTAAATATACTTTCAAAGGTTTTATTTAAACAATAAAACTATATTACATATTTGTAAGTATTAAATTTCTAGATTTATACGCAGTTACAATAAAAGCAAAACTTTATACTAGTCAGGGGCGAGTCTACGTGTATTGAAGGTGGGTCACTTGACCCACCTAATTTTGTTTTCCTTATAAGAGTTATTGATAAATATAAATTGTGACCTATCTTAAATATTTAAAGTGAACTACCTTAAATCAATTTTATGTTTTTGAAAAAAAAAAAAGGTATAAATCAAGATCTTAAAGACCACATTTTATATTTTATGGCCAAATATTCAATTCATTTAAGATATAATCCAATAAAAAATAGTTCAAAATAAGTTAAACATAGATAAAAGAAAAAAGGCAAAACAAAGAGGTGTTTTCACCACGTCGTTTCTTCTCCCGCTTTATACGGGATAGACATATGACTATATATATATATATATATATATATATATATATATATATATATATATATATATATATATATATATATATATATATATTCATTGTCTACCGAACCCACTTAGTGAACCACGTGATTTTACTTTCTAGACTCGCCACTGAATTACTAGTTGTCGATATGGTACAAATAGAAGTTCATAAATAACATATATTAAGTATTCTTATTAGTAAGGTCTATAAATACTTAATGTATGCATTAGGATTTTATAAAATGAAGATCCGATAGATAGTGGAATGTGTGATTTCCGCATTTCTTCATGTTCCTTGTTTGGTTGTGGGCTTAGGGCAGATTCACCCAATCGACTGTCTGTTCGATCTTGGTTATATAAAATTTGTATACACTAAGTAATCATAGGAGGTAACAGGACGGGTCATACTAAGTACATGAATCAGAATCTTGAATCACAAGTTATAAACATAAAAAACTTATACTTTTTAGTCTCTAAGTACTAAGATTACAATTTGTTTAATAAGAAAATATTGGATTTTCTGGAAGATCACAGTAAAGTTTTTTTTATATAATAAAGAACATATCTTTTCCACCAAAATATTTATGAAAGCATCAACTTAAATGTTGATACACTCTTTTCAAACCACTTGTATTATCAGGAAAGTTAGTAGCAGGTACTCTCTCAGGCGTTATGAAGACGAAGTATAGTAGCATTTCACCTTATCTTTTGCTATAGTTTTAATGTTAATCAAGTAATGTTTTGAACTCAATGTAAATACTATGTTATTAATACAATGGTTGTTGTTGTTGCTTTGATTACTATTTTACAATTATTGTGATACTGTACATGACGTCCTCCGCCCCCGAACGTTTCCGCCGTTCTGGTTTGGGGGTGTAACACCTACTATGTTGGAAGCGAAATGCCATTAATTTTAAATGTTGCATGCTTCACACATCCAACTCACTTGGTCGTCACTTAAACTACTTCAATCCAACCCGAAGTGCTTTTGTAATTCTATTTTCTTTCACCTCTTCATGATTGATGATCGAGACAGGGTGATAGTTTTTTAACCATAGGATTCAAATTTAACTCTTACACTCAACAATGTGACCTTTCTTTCCTAAGTGGATATGTAATTGATTTCAATTTTCTTGATGATTTTTTTATACAAGCTTAACTTGGTTCTTTTTTATATATTTATTTATTAGGTTGGTTTTTGTTAAATACAAGAAATAACTTATTACAGCATCGTGAAATGAAGGGTTGGTGGTAAGTGCATGTTAGGAGGTGCTTTTATCGTGACTATAGTGGTTGCATCCAAATAACTTGTCAAAGAGAATCAATATCATTGTAGAGTATGTTGAAGATTTGCGAGGAAGGCTAAATCCATGGTCAGAATTGTAAAGTAATTGATAGAGTTGATCTTATTTGTGTAAAGTAATTGATAGATTTGATCTTATTTGTAAGGGTTTTTCTGTCATTATTTAATGTATGGTCTTACTTATATGTAAAGTGGAATAAATGAAATATTTGATTACTTGAAATGTGGCTCTTCATCTATAATACCTTAAAGATATCAGTAATATAGTGAATTTCCTTAGTTGTGTAGAAATAGAATGTTACTAATCGAAGGTATGTGGCCTGAACCTAAATTATAATCTATTAAATCTTTTTTTTGCTTGATGTGTTTATTATGTTTCATGTATTTGTGAATTTAACTAAAAGCAAAATTTATAAAATTTGGATATTCCATTTGAATACTTAATTATGATGTTATTGTCTGCTTTCCAGAAGGTTATAATATTTCCTGTTAGTCTCATTCTGCCAATACCCGAGTCAGAAGATACTAATGAGAGGGCAAGAGTTAAGCATGAGCTTGAAGACATGTTTAAAAAAAACTAAGGAATTTATATTAAGCTTGGTTAATTGGTAAGACCATACCCTTTCTTTGCATTCAAATTTTCATGTAAATCAATTAATATAGTATTATACCATCAAACAAGCTGTTGCAGGCTCGCTTCACTAAAACCAAGTCAAGTTTTGTGTAAACTGCACCTATCATCACGACTTCACGAGTTAAATGTCAAATTAAGTGGCTTAGTGTTTTCCAGGGAGTTACCAAAGCATGAATCATTGTAACATGGTAATTTGTAAAACTTCCAAACTTTGATTTTTTTATATGGTTGTTAAGTTAATATGGTGTTTATCGATGCTAATAGCCTTTCATAAAAGATGTAGATGACCCTTTTTTATGACGCTTTTAGAATACTTAATTATGATTATTTTTAGAGTTTATGGTAATCTTGTTATCAGTTGTAACTATCTGCAACTTAATTCCATGGATGCAGGTTATATGAATCCGGAAAGCCGTCCTGAAATCGGTAAAAAAAAATATGTTTTTATGTCCGGAATGCCTATTCCGGACTAAATGGTTATTTTTGCTAAAAAGATATTGGTTTTTTTTCAAATACATATTAAAAAGTGGTTAGATTACTTAATTTCACTAATTATTATTAATTTATGTCAGTTGAGATATCACATGAGCAATATAAATACAAAAAAATAATGAATTTCATAATACAATGCTATAATTGGAACAAATGAAAGTACGATATTATACAAGAAAGTAAAATCGATCTATAGTTTTTACATCATGGGGTTGATTATTGATAATGATTTGTTTATTATGAGTTTTTTTATTTACTTCAACAAGGTGCAAAGAAAAACATATTTAATGATCTTCATGTACAATATATGTATTTTTTAGTAAGAAAAACATTTTTTTTTTACTTATCTAAATATTTTTAGTAAATATGTTAGAAACTACATTCATTTGGAAAATAAAAAAATCGATCCTTTTTTTTTAAAATCTGTCAACCCGACCAACAAGCAGGTATAACACTAGTCATACATACTTATAAAACTAGCATTTTTTCTTGAATCTCATGCATTTGAAACCAATTTTTTTAACTTTCTTTCACCACATTCATTTGAAACTCCCATGACTTTTCAATTTCTTTACAATAATATTATAAATAAGTTAAATGGTGTTCTATAAACAAGAAAGGGTGTTTTATTACAATGTCTTCATCCCACATCGATGGTGAGAGTAAACAAGGGAATGTTTCTTCTTCTATAAATAGGAAAGGTTGTGAAATGTTTCAAAGGGACCAAACCATGAGAACTTCTTCATGCTTACCTTTGTAGGATTTTGAAGGTATTATTTGGTGAGATTTTCTATATTGGCAAGTGTCCAGTTAATTTTTAGAATTCCAAAAATGGTTTTGAACCGAATTTTTTCAGGTTTAAACCGTGTTTCAGTTAAAAAAAATTATGTAGTTTGGTATATTGAGTTGAACTAAAGCCGGATCAATTTGTACCGATAAATGAATCATTTTCCTTTCACAACAAACATTTGAAACTCCCATGATTTTTCAAATTATTTCTAATAATATTATAAATAAGTTACATAATTTTATATAAATATAAAAAAGCATCTACCTAAACCTAAAATTATAACTGTTTGAAAAATCACTTTAATTCAAAAGCACGAAATATATACAAACCGGGTTTCACTAGAAAAAAATATGTAGTTTGATATATTTAGTTGAATCGGTCCGAATTTGATCTATTTGGACCATAAAAGAAGCATTTTCCTTTCACTACATACATTTGAAACTCTCATGATTTTTCAAATTGTTTCCAATGATATTTTAAAAAAGTTACATAATGTTCTATAAATAAATAAAAAACATCTACCTAAACATAAAATTATAATTGTTTGAAAATTCGATTTGATCAAAAGCACGAAATATATACGCAAATTATATTTTATAAATGAATTCTTTTTATAATGAACTTTTGAATCTTGAAAATACATATAAACAAACTTTCTATATTAAGTACCTAACTGAATTTATGATTTTAGAATTGAACAAAAAGTTATTCAATAAAAAATGGAACTATTGAACAATAAAGAAAGGGTAAACAAGAGAAAGGTGTTTTACTAAATAAGTTACGAGATTATAGAAAAATGGAACTACGAGATTATAGAAAAATGGAACTATTGAAAATTAAAGAAAGGGTAAACAAGAGAAAGGTGTTTTACTAAATAAATTGAATAAAGTTTTATTAACAAGAAAGTGTGTTTTATTACAATGTCTTCATCCCACATCGATGGTGAGAGTAAACAAGAGAACATTTCCTCTTCTATAAACAGGAAAGGTTGTGAAATGTTTTCAAAGGTACCAAACTATGAGAACTTCCTTATGCCTACCTTTTTAGGATGTTGAGGGTATTCTTTGGTGAGATTGTCTTTATTGGCAACTATCCATTTAAGTTTTAGAATCCCAAAAATGGTTTTGAACAAGATTTTTGTAGGTTCAAACAAAGTTTCAGTTGAAAAACCGTTATGTAGTTTGGTATATTGAGTTGAATCGATCTGAGTTTGATCAATTTGGACAGATAAAGGAAGCATTTCCTTTCAACACATACATTTGAAACTCCCGTGATTTTTCAAATTGTTTCTAATAATATTAAGTTACCTAAACATAAAATTATAATAGTTTTAAAAATAAATTTGTTTCAAAAACACAAAATATACAAACCGGGTTTCAATAGAAAAAAACGTTATGTAGTTTGGTATATTAAGCTGAATCGGTTCGAGTTTGATCAATTTGGACCGATAAATGAAGCATTTTCCTTTCACCACATACATTTGAAACTCTCATGATTATTCAAATTCTTTATAATAATATTATAAGTTACATAATGTTATATAAATATAAAAAAATCTACTTAAACATAAAATTATAATTGTTTGAAAAATCGCTTTGATTCAAAAGCACGAAATATATATTCAATTATATTTTATAAATGAATTCTTTTTATATTTGAATCTTGAAAATACATATAAACAAACTTTCTATATTAAGTACCTAACTGAATTTATGATTTTAGGATTTAACAAAAAGTTATTCAATAAAAACTTAATTTTTTATAGCAACTTACGAGATTACTGAAAAATGGAACTATTGAACAATAAATTTTCTGGATAACGTTTTATTTTTATTATTTAATATTTTATTTAACAAAATGAAATTATTGGCAAATAAAGAAATAAGTTTAATTAAAATGTCTTCATCCCACATTGATCGTGAGAGTAAACAAGAGAATGTATTCTCCTCTATAAATAGGAAAAGTTGTGAAATATTTCAAAGAGACTAAGCCATGAGATCTTCCTTGCATCTGACTTTGTAGGACGTTGAGTGTATTCTTTGGTGAGATTGTCTTTGTCGAAAAGTGACCAATTTAATTTCAGAATTTCGAAAATGATTTTGGACCGTATCTTTTAGATTTGGATCAACTTTAATAAGGATCTGAGTGTCTTCTGGCTGAGTTAGGCAAACTCGCTTCCATTGGAGGCCGAGTTTAAGTAACATGCCGAGTATTTGGTTGTGTTAGCCAAGTTTTACAACCCTGTATGCAATATAATTTAAAGTTTTAACCTTATAAAAGACGTCACTATTATCATATGTTCTATATAATTATGGTAATATTTACGATACAAAACATTATTTTTACTATTTAAGATAAAAAGTTGTCTATATTATCATATGTTGTACAAAATGATAAAATTTAAGATAGATAAAAAGATGTCTCTATTATCGTATTTTATACATAATAATATTATTTAATATAAACGTTTTAATTTAATATGAAATTATTATTTAATAGATAACAATAACGATTTATTTATTTTTAAAAAATATTTATTTTTCTATTTTAATGATATATAACTTTGTATATGAAAAACAACTCCAAGTTCCAACCTTATCTCTTATAATATAGTTCAACATAATAACAATACTAAAAATCATTTTTTATATTTTTTATGAAATTATTATTTAATTGTTAATAACAATGATTTAGTTATTTTTAATATAAAATATTTTTTATATCTCACGCAACGCGCGGGCATTCGCCTAGTTGTATATTATAGTTTGATTAATATAAGATTGAACCGTTCTATTTTCCTATTTGTTAAAAGAAAGTCATTTACATTTATAAAGATTGCATTGCTAATTTTTATATATATAGTTTGTTTTGTCAGTTTTTTGCTTTAAAATACTTATTTATTAGTTTTGTCACAACCATTATTTGTTATTGGGATAATGACTTAAATTGGTAACATAGTTTATATTGTGTACATATTTAGTCATTTGTGTTTATTTTTGTACACATTTAATCATTTATATTTTTATGACCATTACATTTAATGATTATATGTGTACAAAGTAAAAAACATAAATGGCTAAATGTGTACAAAAAACATAAATGATTAAATATGTACAAACATAAATATAAGTGACTAAATATATGCAAAATCTAAACTATGTTACCTTTTTAAAACATTATATCATTGTTATTTTTGTTTTCTTTTTAACTTTAATAGCTCACTTTAAATATATATATATATATATATATATATATATATATATATATATTAAAATTAATAATGTTTATTTTCTATAATCAAACGTCAAAACACACACACTTGAGGTGTGTCTTTGATCTTAGGTAGATCTTCAGGAAATACATTGGGGTAGTCATATACCTGAGGTATGTATTTGATCTCTTTTGTTTTTCTCTTTTTATCTACAATGTGAGCCAGGAAAGTGTAGCATTTCCTGTGTAAATACTTTTGAGCCTTGGTGCAAGATATGATCTTGAGGTTTTACCCTAACTTGTCTCCATAGATGATTAGGGATTTTTTGTTGGGTAAGGGCATTCGTATGGCTTTTTCATAGCACAAGATTTCGGCACGGTGAGGAGATAATTAATCTATGCCGATAATAACATCAAAGCTTCTAATGGTCATAGGTACAAGATTGACGTGGAATGTGTGATTGTTTAAAGTCAACAAACAATTCTATAAAATTTAATTTATGCTTCCGGTCTAACCGTTAGCCATTTCTACTTCTTATGGTTCTTTTAATTTACTAGACTCGTGAGTTAGAAGTTGTATAAACGTTGGGGTTATAATCCTATCGGCACTAGATTCAAAAAGTATTATTGCATATAAGTTATTAATGAGGATCGTACCAGTCATCACAAATGTTTCATGGATCGTGTCGCTTGTTCCAATCACAAATGCTCTGTCACGAGAATTCTCTCCCTGATTCCTCAACTTTGGACAATCTCTCTTGAAATGTTCGACTTCTCCACACTCATAACATGTTTGTCGTCCACTAGCACCTGTTCATGTACCCATTCATTGGTTTATTGTTATAGGTGTTAAACTTCTGCAAAAATTGGCAGTGTGCCCCTTCTTGTTGCACTTATTGCAGGCGAAACATTCTTTTAAGTGATGAAGGTTGCATTGGTTGCATTGTAACGCCCGTAGATCCGTGCTAGTCAATTTAGAGATAATAGGGGTCGAGAATTACTTTTCGACAAAATAAATAATCTTAACCAACTTGTAGAATACGTCTCAAGGGTTCCGTACATATAAAGAACGCCGAAATCCGAGTTATAACGAAGAAGTTATGGTTCATCGAAGTTTTACGGCAAAACCGGCACGACACCGGTAGACATAAATAGTGAATTAACGATGGAGGATTTTTTATCCTTATAAATAAAAACAAAAGTTTTAGAATACGTTAAACCAGGAACATACAAAATAAAAGAACGCCAAAATCTGACTTCGTATGAGGAAGTTATGAATTTTCTAAGATTTGGCTTAGCAGTGCACAATCAGAAACTCGAATTTCAGATCGAGTGGTTTTTGGCCTACGCGACCTAAATGAGAGTTGAAGATATCATTAATAGGAACTCAATGATAAAAAGACAGACGAAAACAGAGTATGTATGTAGAAGTTATGAATTTTACACAGACATTTAATAGTATAATCTTCTCCTACTGTTAAAATTAAGATCGGTCGAGAATTAGCCGACAGAGTAAAAAGGAAAGTTGTAGATTTTATTTTTACATATGTGTGGATATAAATAACGTCAAAAACGAAGCTCGTATGCGAAAGTTATGCACGAAGTTTAGTCTCTACTTTTCGAGCGCGGCAAATTCGATACGGTTTTGTAAATCCGAGATAGATTGAGAATTAGCCAACGAGGTCTAAATGAAAGTTGTAGTACTCGTAAATACCAACGCGTGGATATAAATATCGACAAAAACGGAGATCGTATGCGAAAGATATGGACGAAGCTTAGTCTCTACTTTTCGAGCGCGGCGAATTCGATACAGTTTTTGTAAATATGAGATAAAATGAGAATTAGCCGACGGGGTCTAAATGAAAGTTGTAGTACTCGTAAATACCAATGCGTGTATATAAAGAACGTAGAAAACGGAGCTTGTACGCGAAAGATACGTACGATGCTTGGAGACTACTTTACTATAAAATTCTTATAAATAAGAGATGAACTCTTCATAATATCTTCACCCCATAAGCCTCTCTTTCTCTCTCTAACTTCTCTCTAGCCTCCCTAAACCCCTCCGAAGTCTAGGGAACCTCCCTAGCACGAGAAGAAAGCCCCAGAGTGCCCGACGGCTCCGAGAAGAAAAGCTTTCGGCTCGGAAATGCTGCTCCAGCGAAGCCTGTTTTTTAATAAAAACTCGTTGTAAATGAGCTACGCCTATACTATATTTAATATACCTTTTATTTAATTATAGTAACGTTATTAGGAACTTATAATAAGTACTTGGGCTATTATTATGGGTTATATAAGTATTGTTTAACGCTTATATAATAATAATAATAGCTAGACTATTAATTAGTCTCGGCGAATAATAGACTAAACTCTACCGGTAATGATACTAGGTTTCGTTGAAGTAAATTATTTTTAAGAAGAGAAGCGTTGTCTGAGTTCGGAATCACCACCTTTTCAAGTGAGTGCATGATCCCTTTCATCTTACACATAGATATGAAGTATTTTATATAAATTACGTGCTATGTGTGCATATTATCTGAATACTTGTTGTCTATGATGGATGAATGATTTTATACATGTTTTAAATGATTTAAATATATATATATATATATATATATATATATATATATATATTTTATATCTACAAATATGTTGGGATAAAACATGGGTAGATGAAATAGTTGGTGTGTGATGAATTAAAATGATGAGAGATAGGTGATGATAGGAAGGTGATGATAATTAGGTGATGGATAGGTGATGATGAATCGGTGATGTAGGATGAAAGATACTATAACCTTGTCCGACAATTTGGAGATGTAGTCATCTACTAGAGTATAGATGGTGACCACAGACTATTCTAGAAAACCCGCGGAAGCACCAGCAGACTTATAACCTGTAGGTGATGAATTACGAGTCCAAGTGATGTTGTGATTGTATATTCATGTGATGATACTCTAACCCTTACTATGAATTACGATTTCATGCGACATTGTAACTACGTATTCATGCCTTAGGAACGAGCATATAAGGAAATGTGAGGTAAAAAGATGATAGGTAAATATGATATAGGAGATGACCCTTAAGATAATTCTTTAAGGAATATTAAAGAAGATAACGGGGATGGGTAATCGGGTCGATTGTTTGATGTTTAAATATAATAATTATATTATTGTGGGTTGAAAACCCTATGTACTCACCAGGTTTTCCAACCTGACCCACTTAGTTTATTTATATCACATGTGTTGATATGAAGTCATATTACACCGAGAGATTAAGGAGATATAAATCACTAGTGATAATGAATGTAAGTTCTCTTTATGCTTATGTTTCTGTATTGACGATGACATCCCAAATGTTTTAAAATGAATAAAAATACTTTTCTTTGGAAATTCTTTGATAACGTATTTATCATGTTTTATTGGGAACAAATTCCACAACATTTTTATTAAAAGAGGTACTCTGATTTTTATAAAGCATAAACAAAATCGGTCTTTTCTGGCCGTGAAAATGGGGATGTCACATGCATAAAGTTTGTTTCCCAAGATATTGTTTCTGATAGGTTTTCTAGGTTATAAAAATTACACGTGAGTGGAAAAACACTTAAACCCTTAAGTTCACATGCAACTTAGAAAGCACCTTTTTTTTCTATTGATAGCAATAAACTATAAATATCAAGAAACCCTAGGGGAACCCTATTGTAATCGAAATTTACATATGAGTAGGGATACATACCTTTTTATTATTATAAAAAATAATCAAATCAAATCCTATTGAAATTCCTTGGAAAGCAAGCACCAAAAACATGAATGTCTCTAATGGTTTGTACCCCAAACCCTAGTAAGTAGAAGACCTAAGGAGACGGGAAAGGTAGAGTATATTTTTGGCTTTATGGGAGTAAGGAGGAGTTCACGAAAAATAGGTACTTTATTTGTCCTATTTATAGCCGATAAGGAAGCCTTGGATAACCCTAATTAAATATTATAATAATATCTTAAATTAGGTAATTATCCAACTTCTTATTTGTCTATAAGGAATCATTCTAGAAACCCAAAGAGGCTTCCCAAAACCATCCCCCTTCTAGGAAGGTTTTGGAACCTCTCTTGTTCAACTATTGAACAATTACATCGTAGCCCATACACTATCAGTTAATTCTAATTAACCTAAAATTTATTCAAAATAATTTCTGATTAATTTTTAATTAATAATTACCATTTCAAATTAATATATTAATTAGGTAATATTTTAATAAATAACTTATTTCAATTTCTAATTAATTTATTAGTCGAATAATAAATTAACAAATCAATTTCTCTCTCCAAAAGTCATTTTATTCAGTTATTGGTTATGAGGACAACCCAAAAAGGATTTTGCTTTTAATTCATGAATATACCAATTTGGTTATTGGTTTAGAAACCTTAATCTAACAGTCTCCCACTTGCATAAGTCTATAACTAAAATTGCAAGTATAGACCTTGAACTAAACAACAAATAATGCTTTCCAAAGCCACTACCAAACTCTGATTTAAATTAACTATTGGCCCTAGATAAGTGATCAGGTATTCCTTTGTTCTTCATGATATCATATGGACACGAGACATGGATCGGAATCAATCTCATTGTCCAAGATTTTATTTCTCGATTTCCCGATTTGTAAAGACCTTATTAGACTTCAAATTAAACACATCAATTAGTCCTGGCTGGGCCCAACACTATAATGTCAACATCAAATCACTGAGGGGCCTAATAATATCGCTTTTTCCTGTTAGGGAAAAAGGAACGACTAAACTTTGACTACATAATTGTAAACTTTACTTACCAAATCACATATGATGCTACTTTTTATAACATCAAGTTACCGATGCGTTTACATAACACCAATATACAACTGATTTGTAAATTACAACTTATGTATCTTCATTTGAAGAATAGTAGATATTATCATCTTAGAATTATCGTGACTAGACCCATGAAGTAATCTCTAAGTGTGTGCTGATCCAATACTTAAAATCTTTATTTTGAAAGTACTCATTAATATTGTAGCAACTCCAATTGCAATGTCTTAACCTTAATCGAAAATCTACAATCAATACATGGCAGTCTTAATTCATTAATTACTTCCAAAAGTATGAACGACTGTGGAAGTTTGAATAATTCAAATTACTCAGGAAGTAAAACATGCAAAATGATACACAAGAATAAATAACTGAAAAGGTTGTACAATACTCATAAATAATTCTCTATTATTCATTTACCAAAGTCAACTATATTTATTTTGTTACAAGTTTCAAAATATCAACTAACTACTAAAACTAACATCATCCCTTAAGCATATGCTCCTAGCATGCTGGTAATGTTTGACTATGCTTGAAACCTTTGTGAAAAGATCTGTAACATTATCCTCTGATGATACTCTCTTCACCAAAAGGTGTCCTTCTTCAACCCGATGTCGAATGTAATGGTACTTTTTTTTTGATATGCTTGGATCTACCATGATCCTTTGATTCTTTTGTCAAACCAACCGTGCCTTCATTATCACAGAACAACTCCATTGGTTCTTGAATAGTTGGAACGACTCCAAGATTCCCGATAAAGTTCTTCAGCCAATCTGCTTACTTCGATGCTTCATTCGCTGCAATGTACTCTGATTCACAGGTGGAATTAGCCACCGTGTCTTGCTTGGAACTCTTCCAAGTAACCTCTCCTCCATTCAACAAGAATAGCCAACCACATTGGGCACAAAAATTGTCTCGGTCTGTTTGAAAGTTGGTGTCAGTGAAACCATTCACTCTTAATGTATCACTTCCGCCAAGAACTAGAAACATGTATTTTTTTCTTCGTATATACTTAAGAATATTCTTCATTGCAATCTAATGGGCTTTGCCAGGATTTCCCTGAAATCGACTAACCATGCTCAAAGAATAAGACACATCAGGGTGAGTACATGACATTGCATACATGATCGATCCTACAGTCGAAGCATATGGGACTCAACTTATGTAAACTATCTCTTCATCAGTACGGGGAATTTGAGTCGTACTCAACTTAACAATACTATGAATGGGCAATTTTCCTTTCTTTAAATTCTCCATACTGAAATGCTTCAGTATTTTATCCAAATATGTACTCTGGCTAAGATCAATAAGATGATTCTTTCTGTCCCGATGATTTCTTATTCCAAGAATATAGGCCATTTCCCCTAGATCCTTCATAGCGAAACATTTTCCAAGCAAAGACTTAACTTCTTGCAAAGTTGGAATATCATTTCCTATAAGGAGTATGTCATCAACATACAAGACTAAAAAGGTCACTATACTCCCACTAGCTTTGACATATACGCAAGACTCATCTTCACTTTTATAGAATCCAAACTCTTTGACTTTCTTACGATGCTAATCCTAACGGAGAATCCTTAACCATCTTCGGCGACAAACCTACTAGAAACCTTATGATCATTTCCTGCATGAAGGCCATAAAATACTTGTAGAAGAAGTATTATGCCTTCCTAGGCCACATCGTCGATAAGAAGAACGAGAAGAAGAGGATCGAAGAGCTACCTTAGGTGTGCGATTACCCTAACATATTCCCATAAGAGCTACCAGGACTGTCGCCAGCTCGACAAGTAGAGTTTAGGATTGACCTAATCCCAGGAGTCGCCCCAGTAGCAAAGTCTCCTTATAGATTAGCACCGCCAGAGATGCAAGAGCTCTCTATTCATCTATAAGAACTTCTTAACAAAGGCTTCATTATACCAAGTTTCTCGCCTTGGGGTGTGCCCATCCTATTTGTCAAGAAGAAAGACAGATCTTTCAACTTGTGTGTCGACTATACAGAGTTGAATAAGTTGACTATCAAGAATTGGTATCCACTACCCCGAATAGATGATCTCTTTGATCAACTGCAAGGATCCAGTTACTATTCCAAGATCGAATTAAGATCAGGATATCATCAACTCTGAGTTATGGAAGAGGACATTCCAAATACTGCTTTTAGAACTCGATATGGTCATTATGAGTTCTTAGTCATGCCTTTCGGGTTGACTAATGCCCCAACTATTTTTATGGATCTTATGAATTGAGTATGCCAACCCTACTTGGATAAATTCATGATAGTTTTCATTGACGATATTCTAATCTACTCACGAACCAAGGAAGAGCATCTTGAAATGATCCTAGAGCTATTAAGGAAAGAAAAGTTGTACACAAAATTCTCTAAGTGTGAATTTTGGATAAGAGAAGTACACCCACTAAAGTTTGTCAATTTTTAGGACTAGGCAGCTATTGTCGGAGATTTATAGAAAATTTCTCCCGTATAGCTAAACCCCTCACAACACTAACCCAATAGGAAATGAATTTTGTTTGGGGAGATAAACAAGAAGCAGCTTTCCTAAGGCTGAAGGAAATGTTGTGCAGTGCACCAATACTATCCCTCCCAGAAGGCACTGATGATTTCATCGTATATTGTGATGCTTCACATCAAGGTCTGGGGGCGTATTGATGCAAAGGTGGAAAGTCATAGCCAAAGCCTCACGACAACTAAAGGTGCATGAGAAAGACTACACCACCCATGACCTACAACTAGGAGCTGTAGTTTTTTCCCTAAAAATCTGGTGTCATTACCGTTATGGAACAAAGTGTATCATATACACTGATCACAAGAGTCTACAACACGCCTTCGATCAAAAAGAGATCAACATGAGGCAACGAAGATGGATATAGTTGATAAACGACTATGATTGTCAGATCTGTTACCATCTAGGAAAGGCTAACCTATAATGGCCCAAACCAAACCCAAGGCCCAAAATAGCCCAAACTAACCCTAAGGCCCAAAATGGCCCAAATAGTGATCCAAAGGTCCTTTAGTTAGTACACTAAGCATACCACCTTGTTACGCTTCGCGTACAAGCTCTAACAACAAGGGAAAAAACGGGGATGAACACAGTATGTTGGGTGTACTCATATTTACGCCCTGTGTACTCCCTTGATAGCTAAAATCACATCAAGCACTTAATGCCTTAAGTCTAACCATAAAAATCATAGATCTTAGTCGTGGAAAACGTCTTAAGTGATAAAGTCATCAACTTGATGCCTTTGCATGGCTCAAAGAGGCCCAAAACTCATTTCTAACCTTCTAACTCCATAATATGACCATAAACTATTTCACGGTTGAGTTAAAGTCATCAATATGCTATTTTTATGCATTTGGGACCTCAAAAACATCAAGATCTACTATCCTAAGCTTCTAAAGTAGCTTATAATCACATGAATCAACTCAAAGGGACCAAAATATCCCGAAACCCCTAACTAACTAGATCTAAGAGATGAATCAACAAGGTTGAGACTTTATACCTCCAAGAGGATGATCAAGGTGAATAGATTCTAGACCCACAAGCTTCAAATTAACAAGTGCTTCTCCAAAGGGGTTCTTCTTTCTTCAAGATGTACAAAAAACACAACGAACCACACAAAAGGCTCAATACTCTCTAAAAAGGGGCTAGGGTTTCATGGGAACCGCTTTGGGACGAAGGAGGCTAATGATATAAAAGGTCTTTAGGTTCTAAGGCGCTTAACTAGGGTCCAAACCCTAAATTTTAGGGTTTGCCCTGGCTCGAGTATGCCCTGCATACTTTAGGTATGCCCATCGTACAAGGGGGAAAACCCTATGTCCAAGCTTTGACAAGGTACGCCCTGCGTAATAGGCCACCATGCAAAACAAATAAACACTTAGAATTTTAATAAATTTACCTGGGAACCGGGCGTTACACTAATCAGTGGGCCCAACCTTGGGGTTTGTTTCAACCCAACATACAACCATTGACCTAGCCCTAGGGCCCAACCATGGGGTTTATTGTAACCCAAACATATAATAATAGGCCTAACCTTAGGTTTTCTTTCAACCCAAACATATAATAATAGACCCAGCCTTAGGGTTTCTTTCAACCCAAACATGCAACTATGAGCCTGACTCTGGGGCCTTGGGGTACATTTCAACCCTATCATACATGCAAGAGTAGCCCTGTCGAAAATACCCGATACTCGAATTACCCGCCCGATTTTTTCGGGTATTGGGTAAATCGGGTCGGGTAAATCAGGTATCGGGTAAATTTTTTCGGCTAATCGGGTAGCCCAATTTTTTTTGGGTCGGGTAAAGGGTACATTTTTTGGGTTTCGGGTATACCTGAATTACCCAAATTATTTTAATTTTTTTTGTAGAGCTTGTACTATATAACAGATATTTGATCACGCTTAAACTAACTATCACTATTGTAAAACATGAATCTATTTATTATGACAATATGACACTAACAATATTAAAAGTAATTGTTTATATATTATCATGTTCTTTAAAACTTAATTGTTTTCTATATTATAGCTTTTATTGCAACTAACAAATTCATTATCTTGACGAAACTTCAGAAGATGACAAAACTTATGGCTACAATTATCATAAACATTTTAAACTTTTAAATTAAGATCTTTAAGTATTTGTTTTTTTAATATTTTATTAGATTAGATTAAGTTGTTAAAAAATTACTTGATATCTCAGGTATTATTGACAAAAAATCTCAATGTTCGAAGCTTGAGTAACTTCGTTTATGTCTCGTTTGTTTATATAAACAAAACTAATAAAGCACGACATATTTATTTCATTAAATTTATTTTCAGGTGAAATTCAAATATATATATATATATATATATATATATATATATATATATATATATATTTCGGGTAATACCCGAATTACCCAAACCCGACCCGATACCCAAATTACCCAAACCCAAATTACTCGAATTTAGTTTGGGTAGGGTAACGGGTATTTTTTCTAAAATGAAAAACCCGAATTACCCGAAATCCGAAAAAATTACCCGATCAACACCCCTATGCAAGAGTCACAAAGACAACTATCATCCTACATAACACAAGCCAGTGGGCCTGCATTAGTGCTTTCGACCCACAAGTACAGTGAAAAGACTCACCTCAATCGATAGTTGGGTAAAACACACGCTCGAGTTGCTGTTATCAAAAGCTCCTCACTCTAGACATAACCAAAACAACCCCAGATTAACAATTAAGGAAATTTCTAACTTAACATGTCCAAAAATAACAAGGCTAACCCTTATTTGGGCAAAAGACCATTTTCCCCTTCCAAGTCTTAAACCCCTCACTATTGACCAAAAGTCAAATTTGGTCTAAAAGTCAACGATCAACCCTTTGTTGACCTACGTGTTGTGTACTCTAGCTCTATGTTGGGCGTCGAGCTTCAATCCTGAAAAACGGGCCTCAGTTAGGCTACACAAGGCGTAGCCTAAATTACACATGGTGTATTGCCTCAAGTTCCAATACTCACATTAAGCACTTATTTCATTAAGACCTTTCACTCAAAGCTCAGATCTAGTTCCTAATAGCTCCATAATGGATAAAGTTTCAAACTTTACCCATTACGATGGTCCAAACAACCAAGATCCAGTCTTTAAGTCTCAAAGGGACCACAAATGCATCTTTCTTATCTTAATCCATCAAGTTAAAGTCTCCAACCTTAATATTTGAATCATTATGATGTTTAGATGGATAAATTTTCCAACTTTATCCATAACATGGTCACAAACTTTCAAGATCTAAACTTTATGCACTAAAATGACTAAAAAGTGGCAAATATGACAAATAACTAGATCTATGAAATCCGTGAGCCAGTTAGAAGTTTTTCACTCAGAATGGTTCATGAATGATGTAACCTTGTTGGATCTTTACTTGAACTCTTCCACCATACACTTTGCCACCACCTTGCTCTTCAAGATTCAACCTTCCAATGGAGAAATAAGCTCATAAATGATGCCAAGGCTAAAAAATAAGTGAAATGAGGCTAAGGTTCCTCAAGGAATGATCTTAGGTGATGGAGGCTAGTAATGAGAGGGTTTCCCAAGGCTCAAAAATAAGTGAAATGAGGCTAGGGTTCCTCAAGGAATGATATTAGGTGATGGAGGCTAGTAATGAGAGGGTTTCCCATAAGTTAGAGTTGTTAAGCAGGGCTCAAAACCGAAGATTTAGGGTTTTGATTTGCCCAGATTACGCCGTGCGTAACATAAATTACACCCTGTGTAATTCATTAAAACCCATTACACTCTGTTTTTGGCGTTCTTTATATGAATGGAAAGGTATTGAATATCCCCACAATTCTGTCTAATTACTTTTGACTTAAAACATACGAAACTAAAATACTTAATTCATGAAAGCAGTCTGAAACATCACTTTTCCGATTTTACCCTTTAACTCCAAAACACAAACCAAAGGCTTGGATCACACAATCAATATTATTAACATCCAATAGGGTCTAAACCCTATTCCTTTCAAGGCGAAGGCCTTTACTTGATCAATTTATTTTCTATATTCCCGAAATAAGAAACTTCTCGAAACATGATGTAATAATATCGAGACCATTGAAGATTTTAGTGCGACAATTTTGTTGTCATTATTTTTTCGAGCGGTAGTAGTTCGAGTGGGATTAGATTATATCTTGATATAAAGTTCTTGCTTGTATGTGAACGAGTAAAGGAAAATAATGTTTGTATTGGATACATTAGCACTTATGATATGCTTGTGGATGTGTTGACAAAATGTTTATCGCCCAAAGTTTACCAAAGCTTGTAACAAAGATCATATTTACTAAAGACCTTTTATGATAACATATTCATCGTATGGGAAAATAATGTAATTATAAGTTTCCTCAAATTTATTAGTTGCTTTTGTATACTAATGTACTAGGTTACAACCCGTGGAAACCACGGGTAAAAGATTTATAAAATTTTATTAAACTATTAATATATAAGTTTTGTACTGTCATTTAATATAAACCATTTAACATAAACGAAGATTCAGAGAAAGTACCACAACTAAATTATAACATAAAAGTAAAAAGTTAATGATTTCATGATATCTCAATTAGAATGGATTTATCGAACATGTAACACAGAAGAACATACACAATTTGTTACAAATACACATACAAAAAAATCAACAATGTAATATAATTCGAAAAGAAGAGATAGACCAACCTTTGCAGCTTTGCTGCAGTAAGAACAATTTTCCCATAAATAAAAGTAAGTAAAACTTGGTTGATGAAAAATAGGAGAGTGTGCATGAGGAACACAAATAAAGATCTGTTGGAATTGATATTTCATCTGATTCATCTTAGACGACACCTTTTCATGAACATGTCATACATGTTGACACCTTTCTATCCATCTAATGAAAACATGCAATAATAGTAATATAGTCTTTCAAGATTTTCTAATGAAAGGTGCATCAGGTCATGTAGCTACCTGCCAACTGGTGTTTCTACCTTGTTGGTCTTAATTAATCTAAATGCATCAAGTTCAAAATTATCTATATAACACCACAAAACAGGAACTTTTCATACATTTCATTAATAAAAATACACAAAATAGGACAAAAAGTATTACTTGATGATAGGCTAAAAGAGACACCCAAAATAATAATAATAGATGTAAACTGGACCTTTCAAGTATTCATGAATGAAAGGCCAAAAGAGACAGGAATTACAACTTTGGTCTTACTATCCTTAAAAATAGAAAAATCAACACAATATTAAATCGATTTAAGAACTAATCAATTAAATATCATCAGCCTGTTAAAAAACCTCTCAAGCCCTCATGCATATCAATATAAAAAGATTTAATAAGAATGGAACTTCGATACTATCACTTGAAGATCATACTAACAATTCTTAATAGTATATAATTCTATCGAACACATGGAGTGCAGTAATGAAAACGCTAATAATACCAAGATGTGATTTGATTTTAAGATCTGAGAGTTGATGATATTCTGTTCCAAACAGGCGCATTAACTCAAATTTTAAAATCCAACAATATGGATACATAACCCAAATAAGGTAGTGAAAAAAAATAAAGAATTTTTTATGTTACCTGATAAGAGGCTACTTGTGGAGTGTGTGCATGAAGAAACAACGATGAAAGAGGCTAGGATGCACAATTGTGTGAAATCCATTACGGTCGGAAAAAAAAAGTTTACACATTTTTTTAGCACAGGGAAATAACCAACTTTCAAGGTGTTGCAAAGGTGGGTGACAACCGACTCAAGAAAGAAATTTCATGGAGGCGATGCTAATTTCTTGTACCTCAAAGACGTTTATGCCCTTGATATCACCATCAATTACACTTGATGGTAGGAAGAAAGCAGTGGATGATGGTAGAGACAAAGCGGCAATGTGAGGTCTGTGGGCGGTTCGTTTAGTGTTAAAGAGAAAAGAGGTGAGAAAGAGGTATGATTTCCCGTCTATAAAGAAGCAAAACAAAATATTTTAATTCAATGAAGATGAGTAGGATCTGAGGAGACGGGTATGGAAATGCCGAAATTGGGGATAAATGATAGAGTAATCAAAGATACAGTCATATGCAGGAAAAATAATTTTAAAATTAAAACTAAATTTATTTTAAATAGGTAGAGGGTATATATGTAATTTAACTTTGATATGTAGATATGATAATGAGATTCCACGTGTAAAGAAGGTTTCATTTATTAGATAGGTAGATTAATGCGCTTATTAATCTATATAATCTAATGTTATATGTTTTGGTATAACTTTTCTAAGTATTTTGTATTGATCCCTTAGTACGATTGATGGGGTCTCATCTTGATAATGACACGACTGATTGTATCATTTTCTAATGGATTTAATATGAAACTTGATGGTTATTACTTTAAGATAACATATGAATACTCATCACACATGATCACTCACTCAAGTAGGATAATACTGGAATATTTTACTAATATGTGTTCTAACGACCATTTTGTAACAATTAATTCAGTTACTATATTTACATATTGTGGTAGTAACTATGAAAGTATTGTTGGAAAATTAATTTTGTTAATTTCCAAAAATGGATTTTCTCCATTTTTAGCACAAATTTTGGACTTTAAATATAATCAAAATGAGTTATTGATTATATATTCATGTTCTCCTCCGTGATATCTTCGTTTTGATATATCACACTGTAACACCAAAAATTTTCAAAACAAAATTTTCATTTAAAATCATATAACTCTCATAACACATTTCACAAAAATCTCATTTATTTAATTTACAACTTGCAACTCCATAATTTTTTAATTAAAATCCAGTATCCTCAAAAACATAACTCTTTCACTGGTGTGTACAATCAAGCCGGTGTCTTCCCGCTATCCTGAGAAAAACCTGAAACACATAACACATAACACGGTAAGCACGAAGCTTAGTGAGTTCCCCAAAATACCACACACAACTCATTAGCCACTCGAGGCTATAACACAGTAAGACCCTTCGGTCAATGTGTTTCAGTGGGACCCACCAGCCCCATAACTCGGGTGGACCCTTCGGTCCTAACTCAGTAAGCACAAAATAATACACAGCATAAATCACATAGACGTAATGTAGGATATATCAGTACTCAATATAAACACATAAGACATCTCCGTCACACAAAGATACCACTCATGGTAAGTATAGTGAGAAGACTCACCTTGACAACAAGCAACCATCCTCGCACTCGAATCTCAAACTACGCACCGCCTAACACATAGGGTAATTATCTCAATAACTACTCAATTCTCGACTCTAAGTAAACTAAAAGTTATTCATCCTCTTTCTAACTCTTGAAGTGGGTAAAAGACCATTTTACCCCTCCATGGTCTCCATTACTCATGTTTGACCAAACCCTAAAGTCAACAGAAGTCAACTCGAGTCAACAATCCATGTTTGACCCGACTTGTCGAGTACACCTATGTGACTCGTCAAGTCCACTCGTTTCCTCATAAGTCCCGTGAAGGTCCAGCTTAGCTCGTCGAGTTGACCCCCAACTCGCCGAGTTATCGCATGATTAAGCTCATCAGGACAAACCCTAACCGACTCGCCGAGTCGGCTCATCGACTCGGCGAGTCCATTTAGACTCATTTCTCATTTAGACGATTTCAAGGCAGAAAACCTTCCCAAACTTTAGATCTATGTTCTCAGGGCTTTATTATCACATAAAGTCACGAGCTTTACGTCCATGCATGGCATATGTTGCTCTAAATGCCAATATAACTCTAACAAGGATGATTAACCACAATAACTCTTATATGGTTGAATAAAGCTATAATCTTTGGACTCTCTGGACCTCACAAGGTCTAGATCTGAATTCTAGGCCTCCTAATAGACTCCATGCACTTATTATCCCAACAAAAGGTAGAAAAAACCCTAACTTCCATAGTCATGAGATCCAACTAATAAGATGAGAAAGGTGTAGGCTTCATACCTTCTACAGAAGCTCCACGTGAAGAAATGCTAGATCCCACAACCTCTTCTCGTTCCTTGACTGTTGCTCACTCCTTTCCTTTCAAAAGATTCACCAAAAACACTTGATATTAGTTCAAGCACTCTCTCTTAGCTTCAATGGCCGCTAAGGGTTTCACACAGGAGAGTTGGGCAGCTAGTGAGGTGCAATTGAGGTTATCAGTCTCCTTAAATAGGCCCCAAACTCGGGAATTTAGGGTTTCCTCGCACAACACCAACTCAGCGAGTCGGCACACTGACTCGTCGAGTTAGTTCATTAAACCCACGCGGATAACTCGACTCTACTCGACGAGTTGGACTCACAACTCATCAAGTCGCTCCATAAATTTCAGAATTACTCTTACAATGATATATCTGAAAATCCGGATGTTACAATTCTCCCCCATTTGAATTAGATTTCGCCATCGCTCCTCCACAACACATAGATCGAACCCAAAAACCCGAAAGGTACCATCGAAAGGATCTTATACCACACGGCTATCTTCCTCCAGAAGCACCTAAATCCAAACAGAAACTCCTAAACCCGGAAAAGGACAGACCCTTCTGCTGCTACGTTACCCCTTCTGACTCTTCAGAATCTAGAAACTCTAGTAGCCTATCTCACTGTCGGACCGCCCTCTCAGGATAACACCATGTTATTTGCTCCTCGAATAACAAACCCCGATAACTTACTGCCCCTCTGATTCTCTCGCTGCGACTGATAAAACAAGTCAATGCCCAAAAATTGGCTACCGATCACTCTTACCAGACATACAAGACGATCCAGATCATACTCCAATGAATGAAAGGATCACGTCACCAGGAACCCACCAACTGTACTGCAATCAAAACCCATCTGAACAATGAACTCCCAACACCCTGTCCTCAGACACATGAAAATGATCATGCTTGCTCAGAAGTATCCTTTGACATCTATCAATCATAAGCCCCAACTCCCTTCTCAAATATCCATTTCAACACTGAGCACCAGGTCAACTCCCAACCCAACAGTTGAACCTCCAAAGGTTACGCATTTCATACCCCAAAACGTCTTACGGACTTCCTTCTCACACTAACTGTCTCGGCCCGGTGTGACACACTAGTCATGAAGTTCGCTTTACCCCAAGCGAATACTACAACCCCAACTGAAATCATCTCACCCTCGACCTCCGTCGCCTACTACCCATTAGTTCCATACGTCTCGCGGTCCTTCCCATACAGATTAATTGACCCACTCAGGTCTCAGACATCAGATGACACACAATACCCCTCAAAATGGAACCCATCTGTGAATCCGGAACCTCATCTCACCTACTCAGTACACGGATTGTCCCAAATTCAACTCATTTCCAATCTGATACTTAACCCGTACTCATGATTTGCAAATTCATGCACACACCATCTCTCCAGTTCCTTACGATTACAGTAATCCTTCCTCAACCCGGGATACAACAATCCTCGTCCGACACGGAGACCCCAGTCTCGCCTCTGGTTCGGCAACCAATTTCCAAAAGACTCAAGTGGTAAGGCTACCCAAGCCTAAGAACTCCTTTGTGTCATACTCTGAATATTCAATAGTACAGCTCCCCGCAGAACAATATTCACTCTTATCGACTATTGAGTGTTACGGTTCCCCCCGTAGGCTTACGACACCCCCTCACTAACTAGTGAGTACTACCGCTCCCCACAATATCACAACACTCTCCCACTAACCAGTAAATACTACAGCTCCCCGCAGTATCACAATACTCTCTCCCTGACTAGTGAGTACTATGGCTCCCAACAGTATCACGACACTCTCCCGATGACTAGCAAATACTACGGCTCCCCGTAGTACCACGATACCCTTTCCCACTAACTCATGAATGTTACGGCTCCCCTTAGTCTTACAACACTCTCTCGCTCACTGACTCACCATGGGCTTACTCCATGGTTTCTCCTAATGATCCCAAACGATTATTCCTACCCGGATCCACTCGCTCTCTTATCACCCCATAATCTCATCATCAACACTTCACTACACCGAGTTCACCAAATCATGCTCCGTAGCTCAACCTAGATAGGTGCTTACACCCACCCAGCTTATGCACCCCCACTCCCTGATGTAAATTCTCGAAGGCACGACACTTTTCTCAGCACAGATACACCCTTAGACAGTCCCACTCCGGCGACACTTAACCGATGGGTTCCCCCTGGAAAAAAATCTCTCGGTACTCCACTTGTCATCTCACACTCGAGTCTCAACATGACCAAAAATTAGGACATCATACCCGGGTACTTCGGTACACCCTCACAACATCTCACGATGTCTTGCCTCAACCACTGATCATCCACTTACGCAACTCGAAACCTCGAAATACTCCCATCTCACGAATTGAAACACGGAGGAATCGTCAATGACTGAAAACACGTTGCCAAAAATCCAAAGTTCCATCCTTTATTGATCACCACCCCTACGAAACTACTCATATTGACTCTGAAATTGGTTGGCAAATCAATTGATGCCCCTCCTGGAGTATAGATCACAATCTATCCCTATACCCGCAAATCTCAGCTAGTGTACCCTGAACTCAGCGATCCAACCGCCTCGAACTCAAAATTTGTAAGCCCAAAAAAATCCCTTGACACAATAAATTATGTGACCAACGGCCACCTTCCCTGAATTCACTTGTCCTTTCTTAAACACATACTCATACATCTTCCCGCCTTGCACCTTGCCTCATCCACCAATAACCCAAGTCTCATGTGTCCGCACCGTAGATCTCCATAATTAGTTCTCTACCTGCACTTGAACGAATCGCTGATCCTCCCAATAGAATACCCAATTCTCCCCCACTCAGGGTTCGAACCATCACCAATTGGCATACCAACAATCTACTCTAGACTGTTTTACCTGATACATCACACTTGACTCTTGAAACGTACCACGTAATCATTCAATAATCTTCCCAATGGAAACCAACCAACTCCAAATATCCCGCAACTCAGACCCAAATCTCGGAATCTTCCCAACATGACTTCCTCTAGTCATCTCGAAGCCTCAAATTGACACACCGCCGGATACCCCCAACTGTTTCGAATAAACCTGAATCGCAATCTCAAAATAATACACTATCACACACCTCGCCACTAATTCCTCGACCAGCCTCCCACCGCGAGAATCATCATAAAAGCAAGAGACCTTACTCTCACAGTCGATACACAACGTAGACAACGAGGTCCACCGCCCCAATATGCGTCTCTTAATCACCTGGAACTGCTGCTAAAAGTATGCCTCCCTTAATAAGGCACCTCCTTGTTTTCTTCCATCGTAGTCCTACTAATAACTCTCTCATGGTATGAAAATACAGCGCAACAAACATACTACTCAAATACTCTGGTGAAAAGGTTGCATCCATATGCTACCCCACGGGGTTTACCTCCAAACTCTGAGACCGGGAATTCGTTATCTCCTTCGCTTCTCCAAGAAACGAGGACAATGCAACTCTTGTCACAGAAGGTGATGTCTCATGCACCGGTCGATTGCTCAACTCAGACCGCGATCCACCAATAAGCATCATCTCTACTCATCCCTAAGTCTTGCGACTTCAACTGGCATCTCACCAAAAATATCTTAGAAACTAACTCGATTTCCTTCTCAAGATATGCTCCATTGAAACTCGTTCGACAAGGCCCTCAGGCCCCACACTCTATCACATATGATCTCAGTCTAATCAAACACAACGGGATAACTGGTAAAACCAGAAGCACTAACCGACATGAATCATGGTACTCGAACCATGTGATCACCTCTCAATCTGCTACGAATCATGGTACTCGAACCATGTTATCTCCTCTCAATCTGCTACGAATCATGGTACCTGAACCATGTTATCTCCTCTCAATCTGCTACAAGTCATGGTACCCGAACCGTGTTATCTCCTCTCAATCTGCTACGAATCATGGTACCCGAACCATGTTATCTCCTCTCAATCTGCTACTTAGAACCTCTGGAATTCTCCCTGTTTCGAGTACATGTCCTCTGCTTTTAGTAGTACGGGCCCATACTACCTGCCACATCTATCCATATTTTCCACACGAATCATCCCAGATTTCCTAAGTAGTTGCTCAACCTTCTCGATCACCAATCCCATTAAACCTGGTTGCTCCCCAGCGAGTACTCTCCTATATTAGCGTACTCATATGACTAAGGCCACCCCTAGGCTCTTCCTAGGTTCTCATACTTCTTTGCCATCAGCTGTTGAAGAACTCCTTACAATGCTAGCCATCTACCTCCTGAATATCGTCATATTCACTTAGTAGCTAACTCCCATCATCGAGAGTTCCACAAATCACGAAGCGAGCAACATTCGGGCATTGAATAGTCTCCACCAGCACGTAAAACCACTTTAGGTTACAACTCTATTTGCTTTACTCACACTCTAAAGGTGTCACCGAACTCAAGCAACTCTACCCTAAACGGGTATCTAACTACTCTCTCAATAGGCTCCTCTAATGCTCATCTAGGTATCTCTCCTAGATTACTCCTCTACTCAAAGCTCTATCTCTGAAATATTCATGCTGGATACTCTTACTCCGTACATACTCAAAGCACATCACAGATAGAAAAATTCCTAGGTTAAGGCATCACAAATCATGCAACTCTAGCCCTAAAGTATGAAACACCCAACTTATCTCCTAGCATGCATCACTAATACCTCAATAATAACTCATAACACAAATAAGTAAGGGTATTTTGGGAAATCACCGTTCGGGCTCTGGCTGATTGTACACACTGCTCCTTCTCGTTTTCTCTTAGAAACTCTTGCTTGTTTTAGAAAAATCATTTCTTTTGAAAAAATTTCTCAAATACCCAGTTTGAGTCTAGATATACCCGAAGGTGTATCCGAATCCCTCAAACCAAGGCTCTGATACCAACCTGTAACACTAAAAATTTTCAAAACAAAATTTTCATTTAAAATCACATAATTCTCATAACACATTTCACAAAAATCTCATTTATTTAATTTACAACTCGCAACTCCATAATTGTTTGATTAAAATCCAAGATTCTCAAAAACATAACTCTTTCACTGGTGTGTACAATCAAGTCGGTGCCTTCCCACGATCCTGAGAAAAACCTGAAACACATAACACATAACACGGTAAGCACGAAGCTTAGTGAGTTCCCTAAAATACCACACACGGCTCATTAGCCACTCGAGGCTATAAAACAGTAAGACCATCCGGTCAATGTGTTTCAGTGGGAACCTCCAGTCCCATAACTCGGATGGACCCTCCTGTACTAACTCAGTAAGCACATAATAATACACAACATAAATCACATAGACATAATGTAAGATATCTCAGTACTCAATATAAACACATAAGACATCTCCGTCACACAAAGATACCACTCATGGTAAGTATAGTGAAAAGACTCACCTTGACAGTAAGCAATCATCCTCGCCCTCGAATCTCGAACTAGCCACCGCCTAACATATAGGGTAATTATCTCAATAAATACTCGATTCTCGACTCTAAGTAAACCAAAGGTTATTCTTCCTCTTTCTAACTCTTGAAGTGGGTAAAAAGACCATTTTACCCCTCCATGCTCTCTAATACTCATGTTTGACTAAACCCTAAAGTCAACAGAAGTCAACCCAAGTCAACCGTCCATGTTTGACCCGACTCGCCGAGTGCACCTATATGACTCGTTGAGTCCACTCATTTCCTCAGAAGTCTCGTGAAGGTCCAACTTAGCTCGTCGAGTAGACTCCTAACTCGCCGAGTTATCACATGATCAAGCTCATTGGGTCTCATCGACTCGGTGAGCCCATTCAGACTCATTTCTCATTCAGACGATTTCAAGGCAGAAAACCTTCCCAAACTTTAGATCTACGTTCTTAGGGATCAATTATCACATAAAGTCACGAGCTTTACATCCATGCATGGCATATGTTGCTCTAAATGCCAATATAACTCTAACAAGGATGATTAACCACAATAACTCTTATATGGTTGAATAAAGCTATAATCTTTGGACTCTCTGGACCTCACAAGGTCCAGGTCTGAATTCTAGACTTCCTAATAGACTCCATGCACTTATTGTCCCAACAAAAGGTAGAAAAAGCGCTAACTTCCATAGTCATGAGATCCAACTAATAAGATGAGAAAGGTGTAGGCTTTATACCTTCTACAGAAGCTCCACGTGAAGAAATGCTAGATCCCACAGCTTCTTCTCGTTCCTTTCTTGTTGCTAACTCCTTTCCTTCCAAAAGATTCACCAAAAACACTTGATATTAGTTCAAGCGCTCTCTTTTACCTTTAATGGCCGCTAAGGGTTTCACACAGGAGAGTTGGGCAGCTGGTGAGGCACATTTGAGGTTATAAGTCCCCTTAAATAGGCCCAACCCCAAGAATTTAGGGTTTCCTCGCACAAAACCAACTCGGCGAGTCGGTACACTGACTCGTCGAGTCAGTTCATTAAACCCACACGGATAACTCGACTATACTCGACGAGTTGGACTCACAATTTGTCGAGTCGCTCCATAAATCTCAGAATTACTCTTACAATGATATACCTGAAAATCCGGATGTTACACACACGTCCAAAACGGATTAAAAATGAATGAGAAATTGCTTGTCAAAGTAGGGCAATTGGGAGGGAAAGTAAAGGAGTTCAGTGAGTTTAAAACTCATCCCACATTGGTGGGGGAATGAAAAGAAAATTGGTTTATAACTACAAAGACTAGCTACCTTTGTAAGGCTAGCTTATTAGAACCAAGGCTCTCTCTTGCCCGCGCACGTAAGGGGGGTGCAAATGCGAGCCAAATTAGTTTCGGGCCACTGAACTTGTGTGCGAGCGCACGTCCTGCGGGAAAGAATGCACCACCGGTCGACCAGAAAAGTTCAAGGACTAATTTTTGCAAGACCACAATGCTTATAATCAATTTCCAATATCAACTCCGTTTAGGCAACACTATCCTAACTAGTGTATAAATTAATACAGAGTATTAGGTATTAATATACATTTACTTTTTTATAATTAATACCTCTATTATTATTATCATGTAATAATTTTATATATACATCTTATCACATATAGAACCATATGTAATTTTATATATACATCTTATCACATATAAAACCATATATGGTTCGCACATCATATATACATCTAACATATATTCCAGGCAATAGACATATAATTCATATTTAAACTTTCGACAAAATATTTAATACCTTAAATAAATATTTGTATTAAAATCATGTTCATGAAAGTAACTATGCACTCACCTGACTTAGGTGAATAACATGGGCCGACCTATAGAGGTCTTGAGGGGTCTTGGGCAACCACTCAAATTTTTTGTATTAGTATAAAAAAAAATACTTTTTTATTAATATGCACCTACAAAAAAAGATTATATTATTATTATTATAGTTCATATATTTAATATAAGTTTAAGTGTTTCAGTTGGTCTTACACCCAGGATTAAGGTTCTGGTCAAAAAGAGGCATGGGTTCAAATCCCACTCTTGAAAATTCTATTTTCATTTTTACCCATTCAGTTTTTATTAAAATGTTCACTGAATAGGACCCAAAAATTTTAGTTTAGGCGGGAATTAAGGGCATATGAAAAACTTGTTTTTTTGGTAACATTTGTTCTTCTAATTGATTTTTGTTTTCTGGTTCTATGCTCGTACCAAGCCTTTTCTGTCCATGATCTTCTTGCAAATTTCATATGCTGTTAATGGTTTCTTGTTTAGTTAGTTTTTCTTTCTTGTTATCACTGCTTTGCAGGTGAAAATGATACACATCCACTGCAACGCACATATTCTAGAAGAAGTGGCAAAAGAGGAAACATAGAAAAGTAGTAGGAGCAGAGCATCTTTCTTAGTGGAGGGGTAGTTTTCTCCTTATTTATTTATTTATTTATTTATTGTTAGAATTATGTGGGTATTTAGTGGGGATGCATTTATTCTGGTTTTTCGATCTTCCTGAAGTTAGGCCATAAATGACAGTTTCCATCTTCGTGAAGATCATGCTACTGGGATTAGTATAGTATGTATTGTATTCTATAGTGTGGTTTTTCGATCTTGTGTAAGAAAGGAATTCTAAGCTTTCAATATTGAATGATTTTGCATTTATTAATATCCTCTAGCTGATGCTTGATGTTGAATCACATACCAGTGATTGAACAGAACTTGTACTATATATTTTGGAATGAAATTTACAACGACAACCTTTGCTACATCTATGTGCAACATCCTTTCTACCATTACCTTTGCAATGGCTTGGATGTTTAGGTATATATTCTTCTTGTTCCTGAGGCAATACATGATTATATTAACATTAGTAAACTTTAATCTGTAAATATGTATGAGCCATTTTTGTATCATTTGGACTATAAAAATAACAGACATAAGTAATAGCATTTAACAAGTTTAAACCCATTTGAACCGACTAATGTAAGTTCTAGAACTACTAATTTGTTATTTTTAATATACTCGTACGTTTAAATTTTTTATGTTGATATATTTGATCAGAAAAAAAAATTGTGCCACTACTCTTGTAAATTCCTGCATCCGCTACTGGTGGATGACTTGGTGATTAGGGCAGCGCTTCACCTATCACCTTAGTTTTTCCTTTCAAAAGACCTATAGAATACTAGCAAGTCTAAATCTTATATTCCTCGTGACTATAATAGCAATGGTCTAGATTCATCAACAATCCCAATATGTACATCAAGATCTATCAAGTAAGGAACAACCAAGTAAGATCATATCGGATGTAGGGTCCGTTTGGTATACATAGTATACTGTTTAGAAATCTCACTTTAAACACCTCACTAAATCTAGCCTAAACATAATTTTTGTAAGTAGATCAATCAGTATTATGACTTGGGATCACTGATAAATCTCATTTATAGATTCATAATAACGACACTGAATATAAATATAAGTTACACTTGAAGCATGGTAAGTGCATCTTAACTTACAAGAATTTTAGCGACAACAGGGAAATCGCGCGGGCAGAACTCCGATCTGAAAGCTCTTTCTAGTCGGATTCCTAGATACGTTAGACCCCTGCTAAAACACTCAAAAGCCCTAAAAAAATTGGACTCAAGGCTGGGAAATCGTTTGAGAGAAAAAAAATGAGAGATTGGTGTGAAGAAAATAGGCAAGATTCAACATCTATTTATAGGGAATACAGGGGCGCACGTTGTGTATTTTACTGGGCGGGTCATGCCTATTGATGACGTTGGTGCCCTCTTTGGTTGCTACGTGTCGCTTGCTGGTTCGTCCACATCCACCCTTTCTAGAAGTTGCCATGTGTCAACTTATTGTGGGGCCATGTGTCGCAACCTCGTGGTGCCACGTCACTCGATCGGTGGAAGATTCCGACTCACACTTGGCCACGTGGCACCTCCTGGTGGTGTCACTTCATCATAGCATGTATTTTTCTTGGAATCTTCGAACGATCATAACTTTCGCATACGAGCTCCGTTTTTGACGTTCTTTATATCCCCAGAATCCTCTCAACGAGGTCTACAGATTTCCTTAAGGTCTCAACAGTTAATTCTCACTCTATTTTAAATTTATATTTTAATAGATATTAGACTGTTAAAGTCCGTGTTAAAACCATAACTCTTTTATACAAACTCCATTCTCGACTGTCTCTATATCGACAGGTTCATATTTACGAGATCTTCAACTCTCGAGAGATTGTTTTAACACTCAACTGATTTAAATTTTGGTTTTTGTGTCGCATACTGATATACTAAAACTTTAAAAAATCATAACTTTCTCATACAAAGTCAGATTTAAGCATTCTTTATAAGTACGTTCCCGGTTTGATGATTACTACGACTTTCATTTAGCTTACTTAGGATAATAAGCAACCTATCTTCGATTCGTATTTTACGACGTACTTTGTCGTATAAGGTTGAACGCAAAACTTCGAACAATCATAATTTCTTCATACAAGTCAGATTTAAGCGTCCTATATACCCACATAATCGTCATTACGACTACTACAACTCTCATGAAGACCATTTATCCAAAATAATCTTCTATAAAAAAATGTATATATTTATCGCTCGTAAAACGTACGGTGAATAATTATCTTATTTGAGGATTTTATTTATAATAATTATTACTTATTATAAGTTAATCATCTAGCCCTAACTTACAAACGTTACAATTACTTCCCCCTTAGGATGATTATGTCCCAAAATCATCAGCAAAACAACGTTGGATAATGATCTCGAAAGTCAATTCTCCATCCTAAGCAAGGTTTAACCTCGTACTATGCTCCCACGATACTAAATCATCTTACTATATTGTCTAATACTCGACAAAATATCCTAGGTTCTTTTTTGATGGCTTATCAGACTGTCAACTTAGATTCATCATCAAAACATCAACTATGTTGAGCCAAACTATTCCTTTTCACTGAACAATCCTTTTATCGCTAAGGGTTAAATGACAATGTTTTACGAACTTAAATTATCTGCATTCCCTTTGGGTCTCGACTTTGTCTACTAATACTATTTTCACATTATCACTAGTATTCTCAAGATTATCAAAGAATAATCAAAACCTCTACTTAATTATCCTCTACAGACTAATCCTTCATATGTAATGCCTAGAAAGGTGCACTTTCATCACTTGGTCGATTATACTCCATAAAGTCTCGTAATTCTATATGATCCTTAGCAGCAAGACTACCATTCATCAAAACTGAAGCTCTAGCTGACGATAAACATGAACGAATTCAACCTCTCCACTTTTGACCAAAGCCGAAAGCCCCCATAACATGGTCTAAGTATTCCCTAGATAAACAGAACCCATATGTGGACCAACACGTTGAAAAATATGGTACACATGGGTCATGCATAAAGAAACATATATACTTTACAACATATGCAATATCAAGACGAGTAAATGTCAGATATTGAAGTCTGAAGAGCACTCGTAAAGCTTTTGTATAAAGCCGAGTCAAAGTCGAGCTCACAATTACAACTTTGATGACTTAAAAACAAAATAATGATAGTCGGTAGCTAAAAATGTGGCATGAATCCTTAATTCTTTTTATATACAAATCGACTACATGAAAAATGTCCAAGATTATAAACTAACTTAATAACATTTGGATCAAACTTAAATCCATGATAGAATGTATTTAAAGCTTTCTTAACCTTTTAAGAAAATATAGTTGTTTTTTATGGATTTCAACTGTTTTTTTTTCTATATATTAAATTGCCAATAATAGTCATCATATGTGCCAAAAGAATCCTATGGTGGTTGTAATGAGAGGGAGGGATTATGGGTTCTCTATGTGGACCTTCAATGGGTCCATTTACACGTAATCTTTGAACATGCAAAGGTAAAAACTATAAATAAAGGGGAGAATTTATTCAAATGGTGGGTGACCTAGAAAAGTTGTATCTTTTGTGATCAAATAGTTAAAAAAATATATATATTAAATGTGGTTATTTTGGCGTGTTTAACATCAGGATTTTAAATACTTTGAGAATTTTTTAGTTTTTAGGATATAAAACTCGAATTAAAGAAAAAATGTTGTATAAAAATAAGGTATTAAAGTTTAATCTTTTAGAATAAAAAGTTCATAAAGTAGCTTTAGGCTTTATGTTTTATGTATTCTTTTCATATTTCAAAATTTTACTATTATTTTTATCAAATATTCCCATGTAAATAAAAGTTATATCATATAGTTTCCAACTTTAAATTATTTTTGGCTAAACATACACTGTATCCATGGTCCTACCTAGAAGAATAAAATCTACTCTTTAGGATTTCTTTGCCATTAGTTGGTGAAAATTATTGCTTATACTTATAAATTTTTTCAAAACTTTTCTTGATGTGTATGTGATTTTATATTAATTATCACTAGGAATTTTTACATATATGAATATGAACATGTCAATTTGGGTTGTGATTCTATATGTCATCATAAAAATCTAAATAATAAATCCTAAACCCTAAATATTAAAGTCGATTTAATCTATATATCTGATTGTTTTTCCGTTTTGTTTTTTATATCATTTTTGTAGCTTATTTCTTTCTTTTTCATCATTAAATGGACCTTACATATCTTTTTCGCATCATTAAATGGGACCCAAGTAATACATGACAATCATAATAAAGAATTAATTCGAAGAAAGCCAACATAAAGGACAATATACTACTATATCATGCGTATTGGCCTTGTCCTTTGCATTCATTGCATCATGTGTTCTACTCTACAAAGAAAAGAAGATCCCCCCATGTTGCTCAAAGAACAATCGTGAAATGGCATAACTGAATTTACCTAAATTTTCAATTAGTCAGAGATTGTAGATTGATTCATAAGAATCATTCTTCCAAATGTATTCAAGGTGGAAATCTTGTTAACAGTTTCAATGGAGGAGAAAAATAAATCAATTAAAAACATGAATGAAGAAAAAATTTAAACCAAGAACAGTTTGATTGAAAGATGGAATGAAAAATCAAAAATCTGTTAGGATTTGGGAGAATCTAGAATCAAAGGAGAAGGTGGAGGGAGGGAAGATGTGGTTCTATGACCTGTCGTCGGAGCAACCGTGGGAGATGTCAACGGCGAATTTTCCGACGCCGGTGAACAACTCGAAGACGAGGTGAACCTGCTGGAACGGCTTCTCAGCTTTTTCATTTCTCCTTCGTTGTGCACTTTGTTATCTTCAATTCCGACTTTGATCGAACTTATACTCGCCGGAATTATACAATTGCACAGAAAACCTAGATTTATCACCAGAAAAAGCGTTCAGATCTTAATGAATCGTTACGATTTTACGATCAGATTTAGGAAAAGTTCAATTGATTACCGATTCTGGCGAGTCGATTGATCCAACTAGGGATCGAGTTTCCGGTGAGTCTAACACAAACGTCATTGCAGAAGTGGTTGCAGTTTTTGGTAATGAGATTATATGAAATGCCTTTGTAATCTTCAGCAAGATCTTCCATGATTCTTCTCACTTCTCTCAGATTCTTCTCCGTCCATCCGATCAGAATCTGCTTCCTGAAAGTAAATCCTTCGCATTGTTTCGGTTCTCCCTCGAAGATCCCTGTCGTCGCTTGTTCATGACATCCGAACGCATACTCAACTCCATGAACTAAAACCAGGAAAAAAGTAATTTAGCAAATCATCGTTCGAAGCTATTGGATTCGTGATCGGATAAACATAAACTACTTCGTTAATGTTAATTTCCTATCGAGTTGATTTGAATCAGAGGAAAAGAGTAGTGAAATTCAAACCTTGGACGCCGGAATGATAGACACCGAGACCTAGCCAATAAGCGTAGCCATTCATGGAGGTGAGATCATATACATTGAGGTATACCGGCACCGATCCTTGTTTCCGGCACTTTATCGAGTTTCCTCTGCACAGCATTTCTCAGTTGAGAGTGATGAAAGCTTAGTATATTTGATCGGGAATCAATTAACAGCTGCTGGTTTGAAAATCTGAAAACATTGGATAGAAATTGCTGAAATTCATATATCGGAGAGAAAAAGAATCGATGAAGGTGAGGGTGAGGTTGGTGTCACCGGCGGCATATAAGTATCGCATCATCCGCTTTCTGGCGGGCCACCACCACCACTGCTGTTTGTATTTCCGATTTGTGGAGGCAGTTAAGTGAATTAAGTCGCATTATTTAACATTAAAATTGTAGGTGTTAAAAGTAGGGAATTGAGTTGCGAACGACTGAAAGCGTGTTAATATAGAAGAGGGCGAATTTACCCACTAATATGCTCTAGGTTTGACGTAAAAGTAATTGTATTATTTCAAATTAAAATATAAATCTTAGTATTCTATATGAGTAGGAGTAGGAACAAAGGGGAAAAAATGTACAAGGATATTTAATTTTTCTTAGGAAAATATATGTGAACATCTTCTTTTATCTATCTTGTTTGTTTATACAAAATTAGGATTCGTAAATACCGTATAAATTTTGATCATTAGTCGTTTAAACGTGTTAAAATAATACTTTGAGTGCGGGAAGTTAGATATTGATTAAATTAAACTATGTAATGACTCTCTCTCTCTCTCTCTCTCTCTCTCTCTCTCTCTCTCTATATATATATATATATATATATATATATATATATATATATATATATATATATATATATGAAAAACGATCAACTAGTCCGGAATGATTTATTCCAAAAGTCGAGTACAGACCGGCCCGTTTTAAAACGACTTCCCGACTAAGTGATCGACTACTTAATGGAATTTTGTAATGCATACCAAGATACCAAACATCTTGGACATATTTGACGAAGTCAAAAATGACACACGATAATGTCGATATTGAGATTTTACAGGTTACTACTTCTTACTTCCTTTGTGTTTTTATGGATCATTAACCGAAAAAACCTAGTCTAAAATGCAAAGAACATGTATGTAACGTGAAGACCATGTCTGTAATATATTGTTAATCCAAATCTAAAGCCTTAGAAAGCTACTTAATTGCCATTAGTGTCCCGCTGGTAACTTCAAAAACTAGTATATGGTCGAGTGTCTTGCCTTTATCCCTCCTTTGTACTCCTCTGAAATGAACAATTGGGCTTTTGAATGCAAAGAACATTCCGAAATATGCAGAATAGTCCAGAATATGAAGAATAATCCGTTTTGGAATGCCTCTAATAATATGAAATGTTGTTTCAGTCAAGGTTTTAAAGTACGAAATCACGCCTCGAAGCGTTTTCCCTCCGCCTCACGAGGCGTAAGCCTCGAGGCGGAGTGAGGTGTAAGCCCAAAGCGGAATATATATATAGGCTAGGTTAACGTGTTTCTTATATTTATTATATACGAGAATGCACCAATAGAAATTTAGTAAAATTAAATAATTATTTAATTAAATAAAGATAGATATTACATGATTTCCATAATTACATGTATATTAAATGATATTCATAATTATAATTTTATTTTTATGGAAATTAATTAAATTCGTTATTAGTGTCAGCAATAACATTCTTTCAGAATGAATTCGTATCTAGGTTTTTATGTATGAGTTTGTGTTTCGTTTCAAGACTCACTCACTTAAAATATGTTAGATATATGGTTTAGTGGCACTTGGAAATTTGAGAATCGTGATAATTTCAAATCGAAGTATTTGGGTGGTACTCCCAAATCCTCAATTGGATAAGACTCAGATAAAATCAGAGAGAAAAGAAAGAGATAATGAAATGGTGTAATTTCGTGAGTACCAGAAAAGTGACTAAAATTGGTTATAAATCTTCCTTATCTGAAAAAAACTGTCAAAACTGTCATATAACAGTTTTTCTCAACAGTAAAAACTGTTATAAATCCGGGTTTTGTATAAGGATTAATGCAAAGTCAAAACCGGGTCAAATATTCAAAATTTGGAATTTTTGATGCAGCTCGACCCCAGCCAGGGGCTCTGCCCCTTGGACCCCGCTCTTAGGGGCGCTGCCTGCGGACCCCCGTTCGTTCAGGGGCTTCGCCCCTAAATCACAGTATACTTTGATACTTGATCAAACTTAAACAAGTGTGTACTCCACACCTTCCTTACTTGTTTAATATTTATCAAGATCATTTTTAGTCAACAAAGTAATCCTATTACACTTAAATAACTTTGATGATAACAAATCACCAACAAAATACAATAAAGTTGCATGGAATATGAAGAACGATAGTGTATTCTAGTAGAATACACTCTTATCAGAATACACTCTTAGTCTTGTAGATACGAATTCATTTTAAAAGAATATTATTGTTGACATTAATGACGAATTTAATTAGTTTCCATAAAAAAAAAGAATTATAGGTATGAATATCATTTAATATACATATAATTATGGAAATGATTTAATATCTATTTTTATTTGATTAAATTATAATTTATTTTTTACTAAATTCTTATTGGTGCATTTTAGCACACAATAGATGTGAGAAACATTTAAACCTACCTTATATATATATATATATATATATATATATATATATATATATATATATATATATATATATATATATATATATATATATATATAAGATAATTTAACCATCAAATCCATTAAAAAGTCTAAAACTTCAAAAGATATTCAAAAACATAAAAAAATCTAAAACTTCAAAAGACACTGCCACATAGGAAACACAAAAGTTAGTAATCAAGTTCAAATATAATAATCAGCATTATTCGCATCGCTTTCTAAAGGGTCACCCTCATCTTCTTGACCCTATTGAACTCCGTCATCCTCATCAATCAAATTCACTTGAACATTTTTCCTTTTTCTAGTTCCATTTCCTTCCCTAATTGTCCCCCCACCTATCGGTCTTTCGGTTACCCCGCTACCTCTAGGTCTTCCAATTTCCCCGCCATCTTCCTCCCCTAATTCCCTGCCACCTCCAACGTCATCTTCCTCACAATCACTTGGGACGACTATCCAATCATCATCCGAAAATACTTGTTCAACAACTAAGGGGTCATCTTCTTTTAATTTAGTCCTCTTAATGAACTTTTGCTTCAACTTTTTATTATACATGATATAAACCAAGTTGTTCATTCTTTCGGTGTTTAACCAATTACGTCTCTTTGTATGGACTTGATTGAACGTACTCCTATTACGTTCACAAGCCGAAGCGGAACACGTAAGACCCAAAACCTTTATTGCGAAGGACATGAGTTCCGGAGCATCGTCTCCATATCCCCCCCCCCCCCACCCCCACCATGTAACTACATATATTTATAAAAAAGTTAATAAGTAATGTAATTTATATAAAATAAAAACTATAACTATAATAACAAAAATAAGTAATAATATAACCAAAGTAGGTAATAATATACCAGGTGCACGTGTCTGATATGTCGATAAAGAACCTTTATATCCAAATAATCCTCTTTTTTTTTTGTAAGCAACGAGTTGATCTTTAATCTTCAAATAAACTTTTGTATCCTTCACAATCCTTTCCATGACATCATACAATCCGCGCTTAATATCATCTGGATGCTCGGAACATTGGGACTCCATCGATATTGTGGATTTAAGTAGTAGGAAACCGCGTGCAAATCACGATGCATCTGTGACTCCCATTTTTTTTATCAATAATGTCCTAGCTCTCTTTATAAGAAGCGAGGTTGTTATCCAAGTTCTTTGCTATTTTTTCTTTGCACCCGTCCAACACCCCATAAATAAATCCCATTGCTGATGTTTGCTCCTTATTAACAAGCCATAAAACTTGAACAAGTGGCATTGTAGTTTTCATGGAATAAACCACACTAGGCCAAAAATTTCATTCATCCTTAATTATTTTTTTTATCCCTTTACCATCAGGTTTCTTAGCCCAAGAAAATGCCCCCCATTCGTTTGAAACAAACATTTGTTGTAATTTTTGTTTTGATTCGTAAATGCTTTGTATAGTCAGAAAAACAGTGGTGAATCTCGTGGCGGCCGGTCGAAGTAGATCTTTCTTTAGAATCTTTCGGGATAAACTTAACACCCACTTATGGTTGTAGATGAAATTGCTAACCTTTTTTGCTTTAAGCAAAGCATTTTTATGTTGAGTCAAATCATCGATTTTTTCAAGCATCAAATCGATGCAGTGAGCTGAACACGGGGTCCAATACAAGTTTTTTCTCTTCTCCATTAACAATGCTCCAGCAGCTTTGTCTTCACTAGCATTGTCGGTAACTACTTGAACAACAATATTTTCCCCGATCTCTTCAACAACTTCATCAAGCAACTCGAAATACCAGTTGTAAATGGGATTCCATTCTCATAAAAGAACCTCCTAATATCCATGTAAACTTGGTTTCGATGCTCTTTAGCATTCGTTGGGGTCATTTTTATATAAGGTCCTTGACCATCTATTTCATCCTCCTGCCCCTCCACCATCCATCTATCTATTGGTCCTCTAACACCCCTAGAGCTACCAGTTGTAAATGATGGATCAACACTTCCACCACTATTGTAGTATGCCCCTCTTGCCACATTTTCTTCAAAGGCCATTCGAGAAGCTAATTTAGTAGCCTGAAATGCTTTCAAAAACTGAAGCATTTCTTCTTTCACTATATCTGGAACATTAGGAAAAGGCTCTACATCTTGGTGTGTACAAGCAAGATGATTTTTCACATTCTTCACCCTTCCCTTAATGATTTTGCTATAATAGTTACATTTTAGATATATGTATGCCTTTTTCGGACCCTCTTATATTATTTCTTCACTATGCCTCCAAGCAAGATTCGGCCTTCCACCTTTACTAGACATCCTCACTGTAAATAGAATGCAACAAAATCAAATATGAAAAACAGTCATAATACAATCATAATACAGATGCTTTTGATAGAAGAATAAGAACATTATGATGTGAAAAACAAAGCTCATACAGTCAATGTAGTTGTCATTGTAGTTACACAGTCCCAAAGAAATCATTTTCTTAACAAAATAATAATAATAATAATAATAATAATAATAATAATAATAATAATAATAATAATAATAATAATAATAATAATAATAATAAGAGTAAATTACTGAAATCGTCCCTATGGTTTGGTCAAAATTTCATGTTTGGTCCCTAACTTTTTTTTTGCACACGAATCGACCCTGTGGTTTGATTTTGTTGCGTTTTTTGTCTCTTGCATATATAAAGTTAGGGACCAAACTTTCAATTTTGACCAAACGATAGGGACGAAAAACGCAACAAAATCAAACCATAGGGATGATCCGAGTGAAAAAAAAAAGTTTGGGACCAAACATGTAATTTTGACCAAACCATAGGGACGATTTTAGTAATTTACTCTAATAATAATAATAATAATAATAATAATAATAATAATAATAATAATAATAATAATTAAAAAAATGCTTTTGATAGAAGAATAAGAACATTTACCTTGAAAGTGAGCAGACCTTCGACCAACCTTCGACCGAAAGAAGTGCATAATTAGGTGGGACGCAATTTTGAGAAGAGAGGAAATGAGTGGATTAGGTCAATAAAACAGAGGTAAAAAGAAGTCGATGTCAAAAAGTCAAAAAAAAAAAAAAAACAAAAGCAAAAAACAAAAAATTCGAAGGCGTATGCTTCTGAAAAACTCACCGCCTCTACCGATTCCTCTACGCTTCACCAGTACGAGGCGTATGTATCAATTCTAACCACAAAGGTGGCGCCTCTAGGTCGATCAGTGTCCGTTTCGCCTCAAGGTGTGCGTTTCTCATGATTTTTAAAACAATGGTTCCAACTAATATTTATTTTTAAAATTAATACAACTTGCTCGAGGTTTTTGGTGCCAATATTTTTGGTAAGTTATAACACCAACAATTTTGGTAAGTTATAACACCAACATGCATGCATGGATTTCTTCCAACAATCGTGCCTTGGTAAGTGGCTCGATATTCCCACGAATGTGTGGAAGGGGACACTTTGATGATGCAATATGTTTTTGCAAAGAAGTTGTCATAAACCCTTGAACCGAAGTAGAGGAAGTATTTTTGGAGATTGGGGACTTTGAATTTACCTTGAGGAAGGATTTTGGTCTTGCAACAAGATTCCAATTTGGTGAATATTTCCTAGATTTCGATCTCGGTTACGGCTTCTGATTATGTATGTTTCTTATGGTTGTTCTCAGCTACTTGGTAAGATTAGAACATATAAAGAACATACTGGAAAACTATCTTGATAATTCATCGGTCAAGGATATGGTATGAGTGTGTCTACTCTACTTATTAGAGAAGGGATTTAACGGTCGGTTACCTTGTTAGCCCATGAAGGAGGAGTTGTTAGGCTTGGTATCCAACTTTGAGAACTTTGACATGAATCATCTCGTTTACCATTTATAGTCAATTTATAAATATCATTTGTAATTGTTTTGATGTTATTAATGATTTTTTGTGGTGGCACGGATATCCTTGGGGGATGATAAATTGGGAACAATTGTATACTCAGTTTTTTACAATATTTACAAAAGTATATGAACTTATTTATCCTGTCAAAATAAAGAAAAATAAACCCCAGAAATATACATACAACCCACGGAGGTTTATATACACACCGAAGATAAAATAAATTTTATTAATAATTTATCTTTTTAATGCTTTTCGTTTTCTAATATCATGATACATGGATCTGAGAGATTTGGAGTTTGGAGACCTTTTCTATTAGTAGTGTATTTGGTACCCGAAAACCAAATGTGACCATCAGGTCATTGCATGGTTGAAGCTCACAATTATAGTATAATCTCTTTTACCCAGTTAAATTAACCAAAATAGGCTCTTCAGTTAACCCTAATTCTTTACTATCTAATTAAATAAACTATTATTAAGATCAGAAAAGTTGCATTAAGATCTGTGTAAAATTCCCAGAAATACCCAATACTTCTCACAAGCTCGAAAGCGTAAAGGTATGAAATTTCAGTTTATATCAGAGTTAAATCCCTAACACGGAAGCAATCTGATATTTGTTACTTATTACCAGTTAACAAGAACAATTATGGATTCTATTAATTGATTAACTGGAATGATTAAACTCTAGCTTGGTGATCAGACTAACAAGAATTAAAATCAAATGTTCATTAAGCTAAAAACTGAAACAACTAGATAGAAGCACACAATGAAAACCAAATCTGATAATTGAACACATGAAAAGTACCAGTCTAATGCAGAACTGAAAACTAGGATTTTAGCCAGACATGGCTAAAAATGAATTAAATCTAATAAAAAATTTGTTGTAAAAATCCCGACTAGGTCCCGATTAATCTCCGATTAATCCCTAGGCGCTACTCGACCGATTAGAGGGCGCCTAGCGATTAATCCTTGCATACATAATGAGTGAAACATTATAAAACGATGAAATTTTAACATTTTGAAGAAGTTTTATCTCAATGGAAACTATTTGAGGCATGATTAGTGTTGTATTAATCATATTAACCTATTTTGTTATCATATTAGTCGTATTTACGAACTTTGATATGATATTAGTCATATTTAATTTCTTAAAATTCAACAAATTATCAATTAATGGTACCCGATTAATCCTCCGATTAATCTCCGCCTAGCCGATTAATCCCTTGACTCCAGTCCACCGACTAGCTAACGTCGAGCGTTTTTTGCAACCTTATTAAAAATATAAACAAACTTATTAATCTTGCTAACTAAATGTAGGAAATGACCCTCAACTTTCAAATATTTAGAAATTGCTGAAACCAGAGAGAAATTGCCTCAGAAATCGTCTTTTTCCTTGTATGGAGCTTCAGGAATTGACTATGCCTTAAAATGATGACAGGGGTTGTATTTATATGCAAGTAGGTAACTTCTAGAGTAGGATTACGAAAAATGTGATTGCATATATATAAAATTCGATCGCATTTTTTCTCAAATTTTCATGAATTGTCGTTTAATGAAGTACGATGCTACTTTGGACCTTTTTTGAACCTCAACACAAAAGCGCTATCATTTTTGCCCATATGATTGCATTTTTCAAAAAAATAATCCCAGATGATATTTTTAGAACCTACAAAACCTCAACCAACAAATGTGATCATATATTGGAAAAAATGTGATCGCATTTTTGCTTTTTCACAAACACGAAAGTCGTCTAAAATTTTGTCTAGTTTCTGTAAATCTTTGAATCTCTTCAATAAGAGTTACGAGTCATGAGATATGGTAAATATACTGACAAGGGGTCAAAGCTGCCAACAACATCCTTTAGGCTTTAGAATGTAGCAATCTATCTTCATAGGATCAATTTGATCGAATTTTTCTTGACCAAAATAGCTTCCAAGCATTCCTTAGAATCCTTAATAAGTTCCAAGCTCCAATTAACTCCAATGCTCCATTAAACGCATCTAAAGCTACTCTCAAGTACTACTCCACTTGAGTTATCTAAAAACAATATAAAAACATGAGGAGTACTAGAATTCTAACGATTGACATGAGCTGAACATTATTTAAACTAATGACATGAAAATGTGTAAAATATGATGCTAATTGTTAATAAAAACTACCCTAAAAGATGCATAAAATGACATCTATCAAATCTTCCCAAGCTTAAACCTTACTTGCCCTCAAGTAATAAAAAGAATAAACATTGTAACCAAAATGGAAAGATGTAGATGACAGAAAAAGAACTTAGAATAAAATAAAGGAAAATAAAACTTGAACTAAAAACACTTCACTCTTTTTTCACATGACCAGACTTAACACCGTGGGAAGCTCCAACGGAATCACTACCTAGGCGATTATCACAATACCTTCCATCTTTCATAGATTCCCAAAAGTCGGGAAGAAGATTGACGATATGAACCAATAAACCAATTGTAACTTTTATTTAAACTTTATACTTTAGTTGGCCTTACAAGTGAAAATAACACATTTAAGAATTTCATGTCCTCAAGACTAGATAATTAATAACTAGGCTTGATGCATCCTTAAGAACTCATCACGTCAAATCTGCTTTCGCTGAAGCAATAAGCCCACTCGTGAGGGCCCAACTCCTATCCTTTCACTTTTTTAAGAATGAAAAATAGCATATCACATAATTTTTCATTTGTGTCGGATTTATCTTTGAGATGGCTTCTGAATTGACTGAACTTGAATTTTTGTATTTTTTTTCATTTGGCTGTGAATTCTTTAATCGACTTTTTGAATTTCTTGAGATTTCTTCGATTAAGTGCTTGAACTTTAACTTGGGTATCAGATATGATAGTTGGTACCCTTCTTTTCTTTTTGAATATGTGGATCTGATATAAGGTTCTCTATTACCACAAAGGTAGCGCATGTTAGCAAATAGGTTCGTGTTCTGTGGGTCTATATTTGTCAAGCAAGGTTCTTTTTAAACATTTCAAAGCAAATAATTCTGAAACTATTAATACCGCCCACACAGTACGCCATTCTTTTTATTTTTTACAGTTATCGTCTCAGATCACAATGTTTTGCAACCCCTGGTTATGAGAACTATTACTGAACTTACCACTATCCATCAGATCGCTTAGGACGTTCATTTTTCATTTATACAGAGCTATCAAATGCAAGAATGTCCTCATCTCATATAACTTTTTTTTTTACCGATTTTCAAAAAAATTTATATGTATGCTGAAAATAAAAATAAAAATCTTTTTGGGGGTTTTTTATGAATGCAGAAAAATAAAAACATAAACATATATATATATATATATATATATATATATATATATATATATATATATATATTGACTTTTTGAATTTTAGATGCAAATTCAATGCAGAAAACAAAATGTAAAAATGAAAATTATAAAATCTTAACTGAAAAACTAAAAAATATTTTTTTAAACAGAAAATCAAATTTGTACACCCCTTCCCTAAGCTTAAAATGATGCATTGTCCTCAATGCTAAAAGGGGAATAAATAGCTCGATAAGACATATAAAAAGAAAATAGTGCAGCTAGGAAAGAATGTACCTGATAAGTTTGCAGAACTTTCAGATTTTGACTAAGATGTTGGTGAAAAATCTGACTTTCAACAACTTTGAAGATCCTTTGATTTCCCCATGATTGCTTGGGATTGTGACCATCTTTTTAATGAAAGCAGAAAATAAACTAAAACTACGTGGGTTGCCACCCAAAAATCCAGCCTTTTTTAAAGTTGTTGGCTCGACTTTGCCCAACCAGGTGATTAAACGGTGTGGTTGGGACTTCTCTGAAGCTCAACTCTTTTCTTCCACACTCCATATCCCTTTAGATGTGGCATAATGGGTGGATATGGTGGTTGTACAACAAACAAAAAGACTTCAAATATTTATCAGATAAGTCTTTTTTCAGATTTTTTGTTCTCTTTCTTTTTCTGATTGTCTTTCTAAAAATCTTCTCCTTTTTCTGTTTTTTCCTTTTCAGCTTCTTATCAGAAACCACCTTTTTCTCATCCTCCCTAAGCTTAGATTTTTCTTTCAGCGTCTTCAGAACAAATCACATTTTCTTCCCCTTCCCCAAGCTTATTTTGTTTTAGCTCCTTAGATGTATTATCAGATAATTTTCTATCTAAAAATAAATCTTGCACGAAAACATTAGAAATCTCACAGCAGTCCTCAGATATAGGATTGCTAGTACCCAGATAATTAACAAAAAATATCAAAAGTAAAATCATCATCATTCATTTTAAAATTGACGACATCCCCATCAAATTCCATTGACAGTGTACCAGCAAAAACATCAATTTTGGTTTTAGAAGTTTTCAGAACAGATCTTCCCAAAATGATTGAATTTTGATATGATATGTCTAAATTGCCCATGTCCAAGATGTAAAAATCAGCAAGAAAAATCAACTCATTCACTTAGATAAGAACATCCTCCAGTACACCTTTTAGGTGTACTGTCGAGTTATCTGTCAACTGAATAAGTGTCCTGGTCTTTTTTAAAGTTTCTAATTTTAATTTTTCAAAAATAGAACGTAGGAGGACATTGACTAATGGTCCTAAATGAAGCATGACATTTGGAAAAAGTAATGTTTCCCAATTTACAAGGAATCGAGAAAGTTCCTAAATGCTTGCACTTTAGGGGTAACTCTTTTTGCAAAATGGCAAAAATATTTTTGTCAGCTTTTGTGGTTTTGTTAATTTTTAGTTTTTTCTTAGAAGCACATAAATATTTTAAAAACTTGGATTATCGAGGAATTTACTTAATTATATCTAAAATATGAATATTTACCTCCACCTTACATAAGGTTTCCATGATATACTTGTCTTCTCGCTCGTGCTTCATGCTTCTAAGTCGTAATGAGAATGTGGAAGTGGATTGTACTCTTTCAAAATTGGCTTGGGTAGTCTCATAGTCTCTTTTTCTTCCGTCTTTTCAGGTCTCTTTTCACCCAAAACTTCTTCAGATTCTTTTTCAGCTTCCTCTTCTGATTCTGATCTACTTGGGCCTTCATCACTTTTTCTGCTTCTCAAGGAGATTGCACTCACGTTATTCTTTGGATTGTTTTCAATGTGCCATGATAATTTTCCTTGAGATTCTGGAATGCATGGGTCCTGGTGGTTGGGCTCTTTACTATGTCTTCTAAGGCCATGTTGGAGCTACCATATTACTAATGCCAACTTTGATTTAGAAAATTATGTTGATGCTGAAAATTACCGTTCCTTCCTTGATTATTTTGCTGATATTTTTTTTCTGTTTATACCATCCAATAGCTTTTACTGCAATAGTGTATTCTTTCAATAATGGATATATATATATATATATATATATATATATATATATATATATCAATAGGATGGTTCGTCTTCAAGCATATTCCACGTTGTTTTTTTTCTTAACTGCTTTTTCCTTCGTCAGCAAAGGAACAACTTTCGTTAATTCAGATATTTAAGCTTCTATATGATGTGAGCTGACTTCTTTGACTCCTCTTGGCTGATTAGTATACCACTCATCTTTGTATCTGGAATGTTTTGACTCAATAGCCAACTTCTCTATCAACTCCCGAATTGTTGTGGGTGTCATATCGTCTAAAGATCGGCCACTTGAAGCATTAATCATGCGTCTCTCCTTTGGTGTCAGTCCTTCACAAAAATAGTTGTACAACTAATAATCGCTTATCACATTTTGGGGGAAACAAACTAACAACATTTTAAATCTCTCCTAGTAGGTGTATAGAGCTTCTTTTCTTCCTTGTTTGATACAAAGAATTTCCTTGCGAAGAATCGAAACTCACGTTTCTAGAAAATATTTGTCTAAAAATAATTTTGTGAGTTCTGTCCATGTGGTTATTGACCCAAATGGGAACTCGTATAGCCATTCTCTCGTTGGGTCTTGAAGTGAGAAGGGGATGCTCATAGCTTTATCTGGTCTTCAATAATGACATGTGGCTTCATTCCAGAACATACCACGTGAAATTCCTTAAGGAATTTATGTGGGTCTTTGTTTTCTAAGCCTCTGAATGTAGGAAGAAGGTGTATCGGCCCATATTTCAGTTCGAAGCTCTAGGCTTCAGGGAAAGTGATGCAAAGAGGCTGTTGATTAACCACTTGTGTTGCCTATTCTCTAAGAGTCTTTTATGTGTCTTTCTCCACTCAAGGCTGATTTTTGGGAGTTGGGTTCTAAAGATTCTGGTGTTTCTGAAATTTTAAAGGGTGTTGATGGGTATTTTTAAATGAGGGTGCTAGAAGGAGAAGATGGGGGTTCTTTTGGGGAGGACGAGACGATACTTCTTGGTTCATTCCATAAGGGACTGCCTTGTGGTGTGGTGATCTCTAGAGGTAAGGAAGATGATGAACCAAAGAAACTAGCTGACTGTTTCGGTTTTGCTGCTTCTTTCTTCAATTTTCATGCAGTTTTCTGATCATAAACTAGAGTTGTACCTGTATGAAAATTTATTGGCATACAAACTATTAGAAGCATCGTGCCCCGATAATGGCGCCAATTAGTTAAACCACTGTGGCGCACAATTTAATCAAATAATATTTTCACTACGTGGTTGCATTAAAGGATAACATAGGGAAGTAGGGTTGAATCCTCATGGACACAACCTAATGGTCAATGTCTCATTGCGTAAGGCACATACTAGTCAAAACATAAAATATAAAAAGGGGATTTTGATTTAAAACTAAAATTAAAATAGCAATGAAATAAACTAAATAAAATCAATAATAAAAATGAATTATTTTCTGCTATGATTTTCCTATTCATGTAATCAGCCCATATCTAGTTACTTAAAATGCATTCTATCTAAGTTGGTACTGAGAAAAACTAACAAACTCTAGTATAATCTCTTTTACCTAGTTAAATTAACCAAAACAAGTTCTTCAGTTAACCCTAACTCTTTACTATCTAATTAAACAAACTATTATTAAGATCAAAAAAGTAGCATTACGATCTGTGTAAAATTCCCAGCAATACCCAATAGTCCAATACTTCTCACAAGCTCGAAAGCATAAAGGTATGAAATTCCAGTTTATACTAGAGTTAAATCTCTAACACGAAAGTAATCAGATACTTGTTACTTATTAGCAGTTGACAAAAACAATTATAGATTATATTAATTAATTAACTTGAATGATTAAACCACTGTAGGTGATCAGACTAACAAGAATTAAAAACCAACCATTGATTAAGCTTAAAGATGAAACAAGTAGAAGCACACAATGAAAACCAAACATGATAACTGATCACATGAAAAGTACTAGTCTAATGAAGAACTGAAAGCTAGGTCTTTAGCCATACATGGATAAAAACGAATTAAAGTTAATAAAAAGATAAACTAATTGATTAAACTTGCTAACTAAATGTAGGAGAAGATCTACAACTTTCAAATCTTCAGAAATCGCTAAAATCAAAGAAAAGCTGCCTCGGAAATTTACTTTTTCGTTATTTGGAGCTTCATGAATCGACTAGGCTTCAAGTTAATCAGAGGGATTGTATTTATATGCAAGCAGGTGACTTCCGGAGCAAGATTACGAAAAATGCGATCGCATATATATATATATATATATATATATATATATATATATATATATATATATATATATATATATATATATATAGGAATAGTTTATTTTATTCAAAGTAATTATTGTGTTATTGTATTCATAACTGTGGGCCAATCAATTTTACTTATTTTAAGAAAGTGATTAATATATATTATTGAATTAAATGTAATTGAAAAATATCATCTAATTTAATTACAATGGTATTTTAGTCAATTAATATAGATTTAATAAAGGAAAATTGCATATTTTAAGGGATCATAGATTCTATTAATTTTCAAAATCCGATTTTACGAATTATAACTATTTTAATTCGGACATTCTGACAGAATATGTTTATTTATTTAATTATTTACTCAAAAATAAAAATATTCTTGAACCATAAATTCTTGAACTTCTTGTAGAATAACAAATTCTTGAACAATCAATTAAAGAATAAAAACAAAAAATCCATTATTTCTTATAGAATACGGGTAACAATTGTTAAGAATTACATTTATTGTTAAAGAATAAAACTAAAAAAACTTTCAAAACGGGAAAGAAAACATCAAAATCTAACAACGACTAATACATTCTAAAAGAATAATGTGGTTCGTTTCAATTTTGTGGGCCGTTCTTCAAGCATCAACTTTTGTGATTCCAACAAAATTGGAATTCGTGATTCCATTACAACAGAATTGGAATACGTGATTCCATTCCAATAGAATTGGAATCTCACCAATATCATCCATTGAAGCATCTACATAAACATACTTGATACCTTTTCAGAATTCAACCATTGCAAGATCCTGCAATGTCCACATAAATGAAGTGTTAAATCAGAAGAAAAAAAACATAAATTGAAATATGAATCAGACCATTTGAATCAGTCCCTTTGCTGCATCAATCAGACCATTTGAAAGAAACACGATGATCTCCATATCACTCAAAAACCCCAAATTCCACTTGAATTAGAATTACCATATAAAACAAATAATAAAATGCTTCAAGAATTTATATAAAAACAAATATAAATTGAAGAAAAAGAATAATAAATTTGGAACTTACAAAACTTTCAAGGCTTTCAATGGAAAGTGTAATTTACCAAATACTTACGAACTGATAACTCAGATTCGTGACCCTTCAAAACAGTCGATTCCAGACCATGGATATTCTTTAGGCAAGCATCGAATTCGTAATGCCATTGCTACAAACAAATAAATTGATCTTTTGCATTCGTACTTGATAGTTTCGTTTGGAAAATTTATCAAAAAAGTTGTTTGTTTAAGAAGAATCTAAGAATCACCATGGTACCATCATCTCTACCAAGACTAGCTCCATCGAGAGGCAAAATCTGATAGATCTCGCCGGCATTAATCAAAGGTCCAATGGAGATCTCGTCGGCGTTAATCTTGCTACCCTTGCTTCACCCTCCTCTCCATCCGATTCAGTCGGTTAAACCACCTAAAACACCCCCTTGGAGATCAGCGATCTTCTTTGCCTTCCCCATTCATGTGGCTGCTGATCGGGTCAGAAAGAAAAGAAATAAAACGTCGGTAATAGTTGGTCGGCCGGTGCCCCTCAATTTATGTCATTGATCTCCCACAGCTTTCGTCCCATTCTTTCCCCTATGACCGATCGGTCAAAATGACGATACAAAACCAGAATTGGAGAGATCGATTTTGTAGTCCATGATTTAAATTGGAGAGTTAGGTCAATACCATGATTATAGGGATTAATTTTGGAAGTTACTAAACAAATTACTAAATTACCCTTATTCATTTATTTAATTATTTAATTATTTATTTAATTTTGATTGGCCCACATTTATGCATACGATAACGCAATACTTAGTTTCAACAAATGAACCTAGCTCTCTCTCTCTCTCTCTATATATATATATATATATATATATATATATATATATATATATATATATATATATATATATATATGTATATATATATAGAGAGAGAGAGAGAGAATGTGATCGCATTTTTTCTCAAAATTTCCCCCAATTGTCGTTTAATGAAGTACGATGTTGTTTTAGACCTTTATGAACCTCATCACAAAAGTTCTATCATTTCTGCGGTCGCATTTTTGCCCATATGATCACATTTCTCAAAATTGTTTTCCCATATGATATTTTTCGACCCTATAAAAGCTTGACTAACAAATGCGATTGTAGATTGGCAAAATTTTGATATCATTTTTGCTTTTTCGCAAACATGAAATTCATCCAAAATTTAGTCGGGTTTCCGGAACATTTTGAGTCTCGCCAATCGGAGTTATGAGTCATGGGATATGCTCAAAATACTTACAAGGGGTCAAATCTGCCAGCAACATCCTTTAGGCTTTAGAATGTAGCAATCTATCTTTGTAGGATTAATTTAATCAAAATTTTCTTGATCAAAATAGCTTCCAATCATCCCTCATAATCCTTCATAAGTTCCAAGCTCATATTAACTCCATTTCTCCATTAAACGCATCCAAAGCTGCTCTCAAAGTACTACTACACTCAAATTATCTGAAAACAACATAAAAACATCAGTAGTACGAGAATTCTAACGAATGAAATCAGCTTAACAATATTTAAACTAATGACATGCAAATGTGTAAAATATGATGCTAAATGTTAACAAAACTACCCTAAAAGATGCATAAAATGACATCTATCACTCCCTCTCCACCAAAGGAACATACTCCTCTCGAAACATCTCAATAAACCAGTCCAAAGTAATTGCAGCCTTCTCTGCAGGTGATAAATCAACATTCAGTCCTTCATCCCCAAGCGAATTAGATTCAGCGTAAAGCGAACCTTCAAATCATCCAGACAGGAATAGGTATGAAAGCACTCCTCAACATCAATGATCCACCTCATAACAACAATTGGATCCTGGTCTCCATCAAACTTCGAGGGCTTCATGTTGTTGAACTCCCGGTACTACGTTGAATCACCCCCGTGAGACATCGCGGCGAAGACAACTACAATGGCTGCAAAAATAGTAGCCTCGGAGACAGCTTCATAGAGCTCATCAAACATCTCGATCATCATAGTCTTTATAGACCCAAAAACCTCCGAGATAACCTCCCTAACTACTGCGGCCACCTCCGCAGCAATGATCCTGCGAATCTCATCATCACGGATATCCTACCTCTCCGAAATGTTGGAGCCTAAACATCGGGTATACACCATACTCAAATACACAAGGAAAAAGGTCAAAACTAGACTACAAGTACTGTAACACCCTGTTCCGAATCGTTTCCTAATTCAGGGTCGTGACCTGAAGATCAATTATCATAAAACTTAGGGCCTTTGGGTAAGATAGAATTAGACCCCTTTGGGTGGGTATAATGTAGATTAGGTAATCCAAGAGTTCGGTTTGTGTTTTGGAAACCAAGGGTATAACCATAAATTGGTAGTTTGGACCTTTTATGAATTTTGTATTTAAGTTTGGAAAGTTTGAAGGCAAGAGTGAGTTGATAATAGTTTAGAGCTTCTCATTACCTTTCCATAGATATAAGGGTCATCAGAATCGGAGTTAAAACGAAGAAGTTATGGCTATTAGAAGTTTGGTAGCTTTAAGGCTAAGCCTAGTACGCTGGGCGTACATAGGAGTATGTTGGGCGTACTAGGCAGGTTGATCGCAAGTGTCCATTAGAGTACGTTGGGCGTACCAGGAGTACGTTGGGTAGGGCTGTGCATGGGTCGGTTTTGGACCCCAACCCAACCCAACCCGTAAATGATCGGTTTTTGGTTTTCAGAACCCAATAGGGTCGGTTCGGTTTCTCGGTTTCTGATATCGGTTTGGGCGGTTTCTCGGTTTCTTGGGTTCAACCCATACACTTACGGTTTTTGGGTTTAAACCCATGGGTTTTGGGTTTGAACCCATTTTCCAGAAATGTAACAATTAGTTAAATAATTAAAAAAAACACCTAATTGAAGTTAAATACTTCAAAAAAACATGAGTTTTACAAACAAATTGTCTATTACAACCAAACACACAATGTTGAACAATATGGGCATTTCACTTTCTTAGCACCCTTCTTTACGACATCTCGATCAAAATGTTGCCATACCCAAGATACTCTATGACCACCACCCTTATTATCTACAACTTCTGCATCATCTCCTTCATCAACATCAAGATCAACATCAACAGTTTGTGGAGCATCAACATCAACAGTTTGTGCATCTAGTTGAGACCTTTCCATCTACATAAAAAAAACAATCAACAATCCATATGTAAACCAAAAGATTTCAGGAAATAAGAAGCTTCAATTCAGCAATATTCATCAACATTTCACAACAATCCATAAGATTCACAGCTTTCAGAATAATATTACCATATTTAAGCAATATTTATCAACATTTCACAACAAGATTTCAGGCAAAATCTAATGAAACCCCCATATTATTTTGATAGCAAGTAAACATAATAAGAGACTAAGAGTAATAAGATTTCAACAAAATTTCCAGAATTCTTAAATACTTGGAACGAAATCACGAACCCAAATCAGAAAAAAAATAAAAACTACATCAGAAAAAAAATGAGGTCACGAAATCAGAGACACATTGCCTAATCGCCATAATTCTTCAATGGCAAATTACCAAATCGGCAAAAAATAATATAAATCAGAAAAAATGGCCTACATATTTATTCTAATCATTGAAGAAATGGCCTCAGTATTAGTTCATCATCTCACATCATTACATTTTAGTCATTCTACATGAACACAAAATTCAGATTTCAGAACATAAGCACATCAAGGGAAATCAGAAAAAAAAACAAAATCAGAGGAACGAACCTCAGATTGGTGGCGCTGGAAGTTTGGGGTTCCGTCGAAGCCTCGAATGTGTGCGTCTGTGCGAGCGGCTAAGCGCCGGAGGACGGAGGAACTTGGGTTCAGTGGGATGCGCCGATGGGGAATGCCGAATGCGAGACTGTGAATGTGAGACTGAGTAATGAGTATCGAGGGCGAATAGGGCAAAACAAAAACGGGAGTCAATGACCTAAGCTTCTTTTATTTATTTTTATTTTTTTAATATACATATATATATATATATATATATATATATATGTGTGTGTGTGTGTATAATCAGTAAAAAACATCGGGTTTACGGGTTTACTGGGTCGGTTTCTCGGTTTTAAAGAGGGGTCGGTTTCTCGGGTTTTTGGGTCGGTTTCTGGGGACAAAACCGAAACCGAACCCGGAAAGTCGGTTTTTACAAATTTAAAACCCACATCGTCGGTTTTAATTCGGTTTCGGTTTTCATCGGTTTCTCGGTTTCTTGGTTCGGGTTTGCTCACCCCTAACGTTGGGTGTACTCCAGCCAGATGAAAACCCTAATTTAGGGTCTTGGACCCTATTTAATGACCTTAACTCAATTCCAAACCCTCTTATCTTCAGCCTCCATCCCATTAAATCCTATATTCGAAACCCTGGCCTACATTTAAGCATTCTTGAGGTTTTTGGTGTGATTTTGGTGTGCCTTGGAAAAGAAGGAGATCTCATAGGAACCATTGCTTGGCTTGGAGCTTTGGATCCAAGCTCTAATAATCTTCATCAACTTCTAGGAGGCATAAAGTTTCTAATTTGATGACTCTATGTGTTAGATTTAGTCTTATTTTGGTCCTTACAGTCATCCTTGTGAGTACTAACTACTCCAAGAGCTTATAATGTTGGATATTACCACTTATGAGGTTGTGGGTGCATAAAAATGTCATCTTGATGGGTTTGGTTGACTCATGATTACGTTGGTGTTCATATTATGGGTTAAGAAGGATAAAAACGGGTTTTGGGTCCCATTAAGGCATGCAAAGGAGTAAAGTTTGCAACTTTATGGTTTAAGACCTTATCTAGAGGTTAGATCCGAGTTTGGACGTTGGTCTTAAGCATTAAGTGCTTAATGAAAAGTCTTTGTCCCTCTTGCGAGTACGTTGGGCATACGTAGGAATACGCTTAGCGTAATGCATGGATCAGGCTTCGCTACTTGTACATTGCACATCAGAGGGCAGTATGTGGGGCGTACGAGTTCAGTATGTAGGACATACTCCCAGGATGCTCATTTTGGGCCTTTTGGGCCTTGAGACTTTTTGGGGATTGTACTATGAGATGTTCGACCAGTTATGGGAAGGGTAAAGTGATCTTTTACCCTTTAGGAAGATAAATTATTGTTTGGGCCTCGGATTTTGGGAATTTGTCTTGATTATTGATTAGGGATAATTTGGTTATGTTCAATGTGAAGATTCTAGTAGCAACAACTCGTGTGTTCGGTTATCTTGGTTTGAGGCGAGTCTCCTCACTATACCCGTGGGTCGAAGACACCAATGTTGGCCCACTAGGATATGTTATGCTAGTTGTCTTTGCGGCTCTTGCATGGTATGTTGGGCTAGGCCCATTGTATGATAGAATAGGCCCATTTGTATGTTGGGCTAGGCCCATGGATCAAGAAGGGCTAGACCCATTATATGTTTCATAGGGTGCTAGCTGTCTCTATGATTCTTGTATTTGTATGTCGGGCTAAGCCCATTGGTTTGGTAAGGCTAAGTCCATTATGGTGGGTTGGGCCGAATATATGGGCTAGGCCTAATGGTATGTACGGTATGTGGTATTTTGGGGAACTCACTAAGCTTTGTGCTTACGGTTTTATGGTTACGATTTCAGGTACTTCCAGTTCGAAAGGGAAGCGTCCAGTTTGATCGCAACACATCCATCCATGTTCCTACATTATGATGATTTTGGGATTGTACTCTGATGGCCGTTTTATTATGATATACTTTTGAATGTTTGAATAAAAAGATAATTGGTGATCTGGTTGAATTAAAATTGAAATTTTTACCTCATAATTTTTGGACGTTACAAGTACTAGCAAGCATATAGACCAAACAACCCCTCGGTACCCTTGAGATTCCTTCTAAATCTCATATGGATCTTGTGCTTTGAGCAGTACCGTCCCATACTACCTTCCATACCTATCTATGTTTATTTAGATCTCCTCTCAAGGGCCGGAGTTACAACACACTTTATGTCCCTAAGAAAGCAGCACGCATACACCTAAGTGCTTGAAGAGCCGCATCTAATGTAACATCCAAACTTTCATAACAAATTTCATTTTTAATTAACTAAAACATTGTTCATAAAAACTCATCTCAAGAAAATCACAAGTATCAAATACAAATTATTATCAAAACGTTAGAGTGTCCCAAAATATTCAGAATCATAAACTCCTGGCAAATGTGTACAATCAAGCATTCGCCTTCCCGCGATCGTCCGAAGTACCCGAAACACATTAACTGAAAAAATGTAAACATAAAGCGTAGTGAGTTCCTCAACGTATCACATATAATACAACACAACTAAACAATTATGGGTTCTCAGCAACCCTGAAGGCTACCCGAATTCGCAATGGGAAAACAGCACGCCCTGTAGATTATCAACAATCCGGGTGACTACCCAAAGTCTCAGCACACACACTAATAACAAATAGACCCAGCTGGTCAACACATATATTCTACCACACAAGTAAGTATAGTGAGGAGACTCACCTCGCACAGATAACTGATAGAACTCACACCCGAACTGTCGGAACTAGACTCCGCCTATTAATCGCACCAAATAACCCTAATGAACAATTAAGGTAACTATACAAACTTAACTAGTCCGAAACTGAGTCTCATCCACAAATTGGTCAAAAGACCATTTTTCTCCTCATAAAAACCAAAACCCTCACAGTTAACCAAAAGTCAACCTTGGTCAAAAAGTCAATGGTCCATGCCATCTGAACAGATCACCACATCGTGGCCTCATTGTGCCATGTCGTGGGCACTCCATGACAAAATAGTCAAGCTTTCCCATTCGCCATGTTGTGGCACCCAACGCCACGTCGTGGGAACTGGGTTCGAGCAGCTTAACAGATTTAGCTTTTAATCTTTTAAGCCCTTTCCTTCCAACCTTCCAGAATCCTTCCTAAGGTCTAATGCATTCCACATATTAGTGCTTTTTAGACATGTATGCCCAATACAAGTCTAGATCTCAACTTAGGCCAAAATGAAGAAATATCACTAAAAACCTCATGTATGGAACTCAAAATAGCATCAAACTCCATATCTACGACATATGATGGCAAATGGACCTTAATAATCCATAAAGTGGCCAACTTTATGGACTCCGTGCATTCTACTCAACCCAACATGAAGGAATATGGACAAAACTTAGATCTAGCATGCTTAAAAGAGAAAGGTAGGAACTTGAGGACTTACAAAGGTCCAGAAACAATACAAGATGATGAGGAAGAGACTTACTTGTAGAATCACAACACCAAAAGGGCCTTCTTCTTCGATAATAAACTAAAGAGACACCAAGAAGCTCTCAAAGTCAATAATTGGACTAGGGTTTAGATAGGGTGCTTTCTCTAGGAATGGAGGGTTCCAAATGAGGCAACCCTAGAAGTTAGTACCCTTAAATAGGTCACCAACCCCGAAATTAGGGTTTAGGCCCGAAACAGTCCCCACGTCGTGGCCACATACTGCTATGTTGTGGGCATTCTAAATGATGCGCGACAGAACCTGATATCTCTGTTAGAATAGTGTCTAAGGTTGCAACTATTGTAACGCCGAAAATTTCAAAATAATTTTTCATTTAAAATAATCATTTAATTCTTAAAAACACTTTGTTTAAAATCTCATTCATAATCGAATTACAAAACATGACTCCATTTCCACTTGTATGATAAACCAGGATCCTCAAAACATGACTCTTTCTCTGGTGTGTACAATCGAGCCGGTGCCTTCCCGTGATACTGTAATAACCTGAAACACACAACACAAAACACTGTAAGCACGAAGCTTAGTGAGTTCCCCAAAATACCACATACAACACACATTAGCCACTCGAGGCTATAACTCTGTTTGACCCTCTGGTCAATGTGTCTCAGTGGGACCCTCCATTCCCTCAACTCTGTGGACCCTCTGGTCCTAAGCTCGTTGGACCCTCCGGTCCAGTCTGCTTGTGCCTTCCGGCTCATGAATCGTTGGACCCTCCGGTCCGGTCTGTAAACTCCGCATAGCATAAATCACAAAGACATAATGCATAGCATGTCACATAAAATAGGATAACATAATACTCAATGTAAGCACATACGACCTTTCGGTCACACATAACTACCACTCAAGGTAACGTATAGTGAGAAGACTCACCTCACGTATCTCGATAACTCGCAAATCCCGGAAATCACTCGCGCTCGATCCTCCGAGCTATAATCCTCCTATAACACCATAGATCTCTAATTAACACTTTCTCAACTAAGGTTGACTACCCCTATCAAGTCAACACTGGTCAACTCTGGTCAACAGTCAACGGTTGACCCGACTCGCCGAGTCTGGCGTGGACTCGCCGAGTCCCTACGGGAACCCGATCCCTCTGAATCTCTTCCGACTCACCGAGTCACTCACCTGACTCGGTTACTCCACCCCTGGTTCGTAATCACTGAACAACCCGCACCAACTCGCCGAGTCTGGGAATGGACTCAGCGAGTGCATTCCATGCACAACCCCAAACGACCTTCTGAGGTCAGATCCGCTTCACTAACTTATCCAGTCTCCTTAAGCTTATTGACCACGTAAAGTTCAAGTCTTGATGCTCATCAAGCATTGAATAGCTCATGAATGGTGTTTTAGCCTCAAATACATTGATCCCGAGCCAATACCTCCATGGATGCATATAAAGCTTTGGTAAAGAGGTGCTCTGGACCTCTATGGGTCCAGATCCAGGACCTTAACTCGCTAAGGGACCATGAGGACACTAGATCTAGCCACAAATGGGTTCAAAAGCCCTAAATCTACATGAACATCACAATAACAGAGAATGATTCGAGATTGTACCTCATTTGTGATGTTCTGGACCTCAAATCTTCAAGAATCCACCTCTCTCTTGCTTCCTCTTGGCTAGATCTCCTCTTTCCTTGCTAGACAACAACTCCAAGATCAATAATGGCTCCTTCCCTCACTTGAATCACTCATTTGCTCTAGGGTTTCACTCTGGGGACTGATGAGTGCAAATGACGGCCATAAGTCCCTTTAAATATGCCTCAAACCTGAGAAATTAGGGTTTCATTAAACAGCGTGGACTCGCCGAGTCCACTCTTGGACTCGCCGAGTCCGAACGCGAACCCGCGCCCAAATCGCGATCATACTCAGCGAGTCTGAGCTCCAACTCGCCGAGTCCCCTCACAAATCACCAAAAATTATAAGAATAGATAATACCTGGGAATCCGGGCTCTTACAATTCTCCCCCACAAGAACTAGACTTCGCCCTCGAAGTCTCGCTCTGCAAATAACTCCGGATGCTGCTCGCGCATCTCTCGCTCCGGCTCCCAAGTCATCTCGGACCCCTTACGATGCCACCACTGAACCAAAACCCAGGGTATCTCCTTTTTACTCAGAACCTTGATTTTCCGATCCCTGATTGCCACTGGTCTCTCAACATAATTCAGGCTCGCATCCACCTGAATATCCTCTAATGGAACCACTTGCCGACTCATCGGCTATACATTTCCTCAGTTGCGACACATGAAAAGTGTCGTGAATCTGCCCCAACTCTGCTGGCAAATCCAAACGATAGGCCACCCGGCCTACCCTCGCGATCACTCGGAATGGACCAATATATCGGGGCCCCAACTTGCCCCTCTTCTTGAATCGAATCACTCCTTTCCAGGAAGAGACCTTCAGGAGTACAAGGTCACGACCAAAAATTCGAGCTCGGACCGGCGCCTGTCCGCATAACTCTTCTGGCGACTCTGAGCGGTCAACAACCTCTGTCTGACCTGCTGTATCTGCTCTGATGCCTGAAGCACAATCTATATACTTCCCATCACACGTTGCTCTACCTCTCCCCAGCAAATGGGGTCCAATACCCCCTTCCCTACAACAGCTCAAAGGGTGGCATACTGATGCACTAATGATGGCTGTTGTTGTAGGAAAACTCTGCCAAGGGTAATTACGGGCCACAATTTCCCCCCGAAATCTAATACACATGCCCGAAACATACCCTCGAGCGCCTGAGTCGCTCGCTCTCTCTGAAGTGCCCACAGACATCACTATGGTAAACTCTAGCTCGTTTCTCATATTCATCTTCGATACCGAGCACCAGGTCAGCTTTTGAGCCCACAGCTGAATCCCCAAAGGTCACACATAACATGATCCAAAACATCTCAGTAACTTCCTCCCCGTGACCACTATCATGGCCCAGTGACACGCAAGTCATGAAATTCCCTATTCCTCATGAAGAAATACAATCCAATCAAAGATCGACTCAGCTCTAACCTCTGGCGTCTGCTGCGCATATTCTCCCGCGTGCCTCGCTGACCCTCCTGATAGAGACGAAGACCCCAGTCTCGCCCCGGTTTTAACCACCAGGCTCCAAAAACTCGACACTAGGGCTACTCAAGCCTAAAACTCTTCTGCATCATGCACCTACCGGAGAACACTCCATCATCACACTCTCTTGCCATCTAGTGGGTACTATGGCTTCCCACACATTACAACAGCCTCTGACTAGTGATTACTACGGCTCCCCGTAGTATCACCACGCCAACTAACTCGTGAGTACTACGGCTCCCCATAGTACCACGACTCCCTCCCTCTGACTTGTGAGTACTACGACTCCCCGTAGCATCACAACACCCTCTGACTGGTGAATACTACGGCTCCCCGTAGCATCACGACTCTTCCTCTCTCTCTGACTTGTGAGTACTACGGCTCCCGGTAGCATCACAACACCTCTGACTGGTGAATACTACGGCTCCCCGTAGTCTTCACCCTATACTCTCATTCTCATTACAACGCCACACTATGTTCACTAACTCATGCACCGAAGACTATCATAGATAGCTACACACACACTTGCCCCGATATGCATTACGGACTCTGGCGGCAACCGCCATAACACATAACCTCCCTCTGCGGAGATCCACTTCCTTAAATAATCCCTCTTGATGACAATACACGAAGGGCTCCCACTGGAACCGTGGATACATGATACATCACTGGTCATCTTAAGCCCAAGACTCTAAATAACTCTAAAATCGGGACGCTATATGCGGAAACCACATAACACCCTAACAGAGCATCACGATGTCCTGTCTCTACCACTGATTCCCTTACACCCAGCACCATACACATACAACAATACATTTCCTCTGAATCCCATAACAATTTCCTATATCACTCGATGCGCAACTTCAGTGCATCCAAACACTCAATTGGAATACAAGGAAGGCGCTAACCCTTCAGAACACATTGATGATCTTCCGAAACCCTTTCCACTACTGCTCAAAATCCAAGCAAGAATACACATCCCAGCCCGGGAGTTGGCTACTCGACAATCTTCTACCCATTTTCAACCCAGAAGTTCTCAACTGCCCATACCATCATTACGAGCCTTCCACTTGAGACGACTCTGACCACCACCAGATTCCTGATCATTGACCACCCGCCGTGGAGACACCCATACTTCTCTCAGACATATACCACATGCATTATCTCGCCCTCCACCTTTCCTTGATCACCAATGACCTTGATCTCATGAATTCAAGCCACAGGTTTCTGCATCCAACCCCTAACCGCTCTTGCACAAATCTCCGAGTCTCTCAATAAACCACCTGGTTCTCCTCCACTTAGGGTTCGAACCATCACTATCTGACACATCAACAACCTCACGAACTATTTTCACAAGCAACAACGCACCTGCACCTGGAAAGTGCTACGCAACGCCCGATAATCCCCTTTAAGGAAATCAATCGATCTCATAACTCTGAACCTCGGGTGAAATCTGATGGGTTTTGGTCCTAAGAACATCCTATGTGCTCATACAAACCCTAATGCTTAGATCTAGGTTTCTCTATTGTACATGCAAGTTATCCAAGACTATAAACCCTAATTCTATCATTCAAGTAATCATATTGATCATGAGAATAGGTTTATAATATTACCTTGATTGTTATGTAGCAATAACAATCCCAAATCTCCTTGTATTGACTTTGGAAGGCTTAGAGTCACAAGTGTCACTCCTCTAATGGTTCACAAACACCATAAGCAAGAGGATGAAGAGGAGAGAGGATGGAGGCTGCCCAAAACGTGTTCTAACCCTAGAAGAGAAGTTCCCCCACGTTTTTGAGCCTTAAGGGTTCTATATATAGTGAGGCTATTAGGGTTATCTAACAAGGAAACCCTAATTTGGTTGCTTAAGCCCTAAGCAACCCATAGACTCCTTTAATCAAGCCCTTGGACGATTTCCTTATGGGTTTCCCATTAGAATTCGTCCACCCCTTGATTCAAGACAATCCATGGCCCAAATTGCAATTATCTTATAATTACAATTCCAGTCCCTTCAGTTTAATTAATCTCTTTTAGTCACAAAACTAATTACCAATTAATTCTTGACTAATATTAATTAAACAATATGATTTCTCCTTTAATATATTATTCTCATAATATATTAATAAATCATATTTAATCCTTTCTCTCCATAATTCATCCTATCAAGTTGCTTTGGTGAAGGCAACCCAAAAGGACCATGCACCATCGGGTCAAGTATATACCAAAATAGTTATGGACTTAGACACTAATCCAACAAAATCCTTAAGAACTTCTTGTCACGACTGCCTCTAGTCGTTCCAAGTCTCGTACCAATCCAATACCAAGCAACTCAACTGTCCAATAACATCACTGACTCATAAACTGGACCATGAAATCATCATATTCCCCCACCTCAACTCATCAACCGACGTTCCAACACATGGATCATCCCAAGAACAGGGACCCACTCCCATTTTCAATACCCAACATAAATAGGAAAACCATTGCACTGATTAACTCGACTGGACTCCCCCCACTGGTACCTCTACAATCGCCTTACTATACTCAAATAGGTGTAACGTGGTCCTCGACTATCTCAGTCCCATCTGACTATCTACTCATGGTAAATTACTGTCTCGCAGCACACATGCTACCTGATACTCTGATGGAAAACCATCATCAATGACAACCTGCATGGTTTTACCCCCAAACCCGAAACTTAAACATCAGGCCTCTCATGTTCCGCACACAAACATAAACAGCACCATTCAGGTCATAGAGGGTGACATCTCCTCTATCGACTAATTGCTCAACTCAGACCGAAATTCGCCCCTCCCTCTAACTCCTTACCAAAAATACTCTGATAGGCTCTCGACCTCCCTCTCAAGGGACGCCTCTTTGAACTCAATCATGGCCCACAGGCCTAAAGCCCATAACGTCCAATCTCTACCTCATCAATCGTGAACGGATAACCGGAGAACCACAAGCATCATTCACTACGAACCATGGTACTCATCCCATGACATCTCTTCTCAATATACTCCGGTGTATGGTACCCGAACCATAGCATCACTCCTCCATCTGCTCCGATGTATGGTATTCGAACCATAACATCATTCCTTCATCCGCTCCGATTTATGGTACTCGAACCATAACTTCACTCCTCGATCCGCTCCGATGTATGGTACTCGAACCATAACATCACTCCTCAATCTGCTCCGATGTATGGTACTCGAACCATCACTTCTCAATCCGCTCCGATGTATGGTACTCGAACCATAACATCACTCCTCAATCTGCTCCGATGTATGGTACTCGAACCATAACATCACTCCCCAATCTGCTCCGATGTATGGTACTCGAACCATAACATCACTTCTCAATCCGCTCATTAGAACCTTCAGAATATTCCCTGTATCAAGTATGGTTCCTCTGCTTTCAGTAGTACGGACCCATACAACCTGCCACATCTACCCATACTTTCCACACGGACTATCCCGGAGCTCCTAAGTAGCTACTCGACCTTCTCGTTCACCAATTCCGTCGCGCGCTCGCTCCCCAGCGAAATTCTCTACTCTGCCAACACACTCATCTGGCTAAGGTTACTCCCTAGGCTCTTCCTAGATTCCCACACTTCTCTGCCATCAGCTGCTGAAGAGCTCCTAATGATGCCAGCCATCTACCTCCTGAATATCGTCATATTCACTTGGTAGCTGACTCCCATCATCGAGAGTTCCACAAAGCACGAAGCAAGCAGCATTCGAGCATCGAAGAATATATATGACTCACTCTAGGTGATAACTCCGCTTGCTCTGCTCATCCTCGAAAGTACCACCGAACTCTGCAACTCTTCCCCTCGCGGATTCTAACTATTCTTTCTCTAAGTACCACGGTACTTATCTAGGTATCTCCCCTAGATTACTCCTCTACTCAAATCCCCTAAAGGATTCCAACTAAATATTCTCACTCATCACATACTCAAAAGCACATCGCATATAACAGCAATCCCTAGGCTAAGGCATCACAAATCAGGCCACTCTAGTCCTAAGATATGAAATACCTAGCCTGTCTCTAGCATGCAATAATATCTCATAAAGTGCATCATAAATATCTCATGACACAATAGTAAGGGTATTTTAGGAAATCACCATTCGGGCTCTGGCTGATTGTACACACTGCTCTTTCTCGCTTTCTCTTTGAACTCTTATTCGCTTTAGAAAATTTTTCTTACTTCCTCAGTTTGAGTCCAGATTTACCCGAAGGCGCATCCGAATCCCTCAAACCAATGCTCTGATACCAACTTGTAACGCCGAAAATTTCAAAACAATTTTTCATTTAAAATAATCGTTTAATTCTTAAAAACACTTTGTTTAAAATCTCATTCATAATCGAATTATAAAACATGACTCCATTTCCACTTGTATGATAAACCAGGATCCTCAAAACATGACTCTTTCTCTGGTGTGTACAATCGAGCCGGTGCCTTCCCGTGATACTGTAATAACCTGAAACACACAACACAAAACACTGTAAGCACGAAGCTTAGTGAGTTCCCCAAAATACCACATACAACACACATTAGCCACTCGAGGCTATAACTCTGTTTGACCCTCTGGTCAATGTGTCTCAGTGGGACCCTCCAGTCCCTCAACTCTGTGGACCCTCTGGTCCTAAGCTCGTTAGACCCTCCGGTCCGATCTGCTTGTGCCTTCCGGCTCATGAATCGTTGGACCCTCCGGTCCGGTCTGTAAACTCCGCATAGCATAAATCACAAATACATAATGCATAGCATGTCACATAAAATAGGATAACATAATACTCAATGTAAGCACATACGACCTTTCGGTCACACATAACTACCACTCAAGGTAACGTATAGTGAGAAGACTTACCTCGCGTATCTCGATAACTCGCAAATCCCAGAAATCACTCGCGCTCGATCCTCCGAGCTATAATCCTCCTATAACACCATAGATCTCTAATTAACACTTTCTCAACTAAGGTTGACTACCCCTATCAAGTCAACACTGGTCAACTCTGGTCAACGGTCAACGGTTGACCCGACTCGCCGAGTCCCTACGGGAACCCGATCCCTCTGAATCTCTTCCGACTCACCGAGTCACTCACCCGACTCGGTTACTCCACCCCTGGTTCGTAATCACTGAAAAACCCGCACCAACTCGCCGAGTCTGGGAATGGACTCAGCGAGTGCATTCCATGCACAACCCCAAACGACCTTCTGAGGTCAGATCCGCTTCACTAACTTATAGATCCAGTCTCCTTAAGCTTATTGACCACGTAAAGTTCAAGTCTTGATGCTCATCAAGCATTGAATAGCTCATGAATGGTGTTTTAGCCTCAAATACATTGATCCCAAGCCAATACCTCCATGGATGCATATAAAGCTTTGGTAAAGAGGTGCTCTGGACCTCTATGGGTCCATATCCAGGACCTTAACTCGCTAAGGGACCATGAGGACACTAGATCTAGCCACAAATGGGTTCAAAAGCCCTAAATCTACATGAACATCACAATAACAGAGAATGATTCGAGATTGTACCTCATTTGTGATGTTCTGGACCTCAAATCTTCAAGAATCCACCCCTCTCTTGCTTCCTCTTGGCTAGATCTCTTCTTTCCTTGCTAGACAACAACTCCAAGATCAATAATGGCTCCTTCCCTCACTTGAATCACTCATTTGCTCTAGAGTTTCACTCTGGGGACTAATGAGTGCAAATGATGGCCATAAGGCCCTTTAAATATGCCTCAAACCCGAGAAATTAGGGTTTCATTAAACAGCGTGGACTCACCGAGTCCACTCTTGGACTCGCTGAGTCCGGACGCGAACCCGCGCCCAAATCGCGATCATACTCGGCGATTCTGAGCTCCAACTCGCCGAGTCCCCTCACAAATCACCAAAAATTATAAGAATTGCTAATACCTGGGAATCCGGGCTGTTACAACTATATTAGGGAAGTATTTGACCCGGTTGTGCATAGTCCTTTTGGGTTGCCTTCACCATAGCAACTTGATAGGATGATTTATTAAGAGAGAATAAATATTATTAATAAATTATGGGAATAATATAAAGAATAATAATATTGTTATTTGATTAATATAAGTCATAGAATTAATAAGAATTAATTTGGTGACTTAAAGAGATTAATTAAATAAGAGGGTATAAACTGTCAATTGTTTGATAGTTAAACTTTAGACTATAAATCCATATTGGATAGGGGTTGGACGAATTCTAGAAGCTAAGGATAGCTGAAAATCGTCCAAGTCTATCTAAGGAATGGATTTGGATTGCTTTAAGAGAAGATTATCCGATTACGGTTTAAGCTGTAACCCTTAAGGAGTCTACAAGTATAAATAGACCCTATGGCAAAGGGAAATCGGCACTTGATCTAAAGTAGAGAACCCCTGGCCGAATTCCTCCCCTCTCCTCTCTCTCAAATCATCCTCCTTGCTATTTGGTATTTGTAAGCCATTAGAGGAGTGACAATTGTGACTCTAGAGCTCCAAGACAACAAGATCAAACAAGAGATTCAAAGGTATGATTCTAGATCTTATTTAGTATTGTTCTTATACCTAATTAGTCATTAGAAGTCTTGGATTCAAAGCATGTTTAATGAGAAAGCCTAGATCCAAGCATTAGGGTTTTGCATGCGCACATAGGAAAGTTCATGGCTAAAACCCATCAGTGGTATCAGAGCCTAGCTTGGTTTTCATTAAATTGTTGCTAATTTGTTTGAAACTTAACTGCAAAATTCGATTTTTGTGTTTCTGAGTCATGGACTCGGCGAGTTCCATAGTGGACTCGGCGAGTTGGCCTGACTCGGCGAGTCACTTGGTGCACTCGGCGAGTCCAAGCGTCAGGAATGGCCAGATTCAAGATTTCTTCATGATTATCTTAAGGAAACTTACCTTAATCATATTAGATTAACCCTAATCCGATTTTTTTGATATATATGACTATAATCTTGATCTAATTAAAGATATTTATCAACTAATAAAATATTTAATTTCCTTTGGTGGTTGTCGAGGCCAACACAAATAATAACCCTGAATATTACACACTAAAATAGTGTATAGTGGTAAAGGGATCGAATCCACGGAGATTGGTTCAATTTATAATTCTATGAAAAATCTCTTTGTAAAAATACTTGTAAAATGACAATAAAAATAAAATGGGGGGGGTTTTGGTGTTTTGAAATACTTGAAACAAACTAGAATTAACTATGATTTAAATAGACAAATGCAACAAAAATAAGAGTTTGATGTAAAATCAATAAGGGAGAGATGGTCGACTTAAAGTTTCCTCACTTTGACTTTTGATGAACATATCATTAGAGTCCAATGGTGCAATACTTTGATTTAAATCCTTAATTTGGCTATAGTAATCCAAGGAGCTTGAGATTACCTAGACTTTTCTTAATTGTTGAAATGGCTAGAGAAGCTCATAACAATTTTCTTAGTCAAAGTCACTAATTCCAAATAGCATGTAATTAGTGAAAGTCAACTAGCATTAAGAACCAAATAGTCACCAAATCCAAGAGGGGTCAAATGCTTTCACCACCATGTTGGAGGAAATGTTTTTATGATTGTGTGAAGCAAAAACAACACAAAAATCATTTGTTGCTTGCTAATTTGAGGATCCTTTACTTAATCAAGAAATTAGCCAACTAATCACCACAAACACATTTAAACTCATGAACTAAAACATACAAGTAGTGATAAGATGTTAAAACACAAAACATTCCCATAAAGATTTAAGAACATGTTCATGGGTTCTTCAACATTCAACAAAAGTTCAAAGAATTAACCAAAAGTCAACCAAGATTAGTTTAGCCAAGCATGGCTAAACCCAAAGAAACAAAGTTAGAGAAAATTGTACCAAACATTAAGCAAGAAGCAAGAGGTAAAAATATGATGTTCTTCAAGTGTTCTTGGCCTTCAAAAGTCTTCAAAACTCCAGAGAGAATCTCCAAAAATTCGATGTCCAAGAGTCTCCAAAAGATGGGCGCCAACCTTCCTCAAATAGCCTTCCAAATGGATTTCCGAAATTGCCCCTGCAGGAGGTTGCGCGACCCGCGTGCTGCTGCGCGGGTGGGTTGCGCGGGTGGTGCCTGACATGGGCTTCTTTGAGATTTTGGGCCTCCAAAGCATGTCCCACTAGCCCAGATCGAATCCAATCACCTCCTAGCCCATTTTTCTTCAAGTTTTCTTCAATTTAAGCCCAATTTGGCTTCTCCAAATGATTCATAGCTCGTAAACTCGCCCGATTAATAATCTATGCATGCTTGAATATACTCCCGCATCTTGCAAATTTAAATGTTTATTTCTCTCCAAGCCTTCAAATAATCATCAAGCTCGCTCCATGCATCATCTCTACCACCCATCAAGCTTAAGATCCTTGTTTTCCACCAATTCCCATCGCTTTCCATACGTCCCGAACATTCCCGCTCCACTAGTCTCCATGAAATCTGCAATAAAGCTCACGAAACTAGAAAGTGCCTGAAATAGTCATAAAATAACAAAAAGGAAAATATGCATGAAAATTAACTAGATTATGGATAAAATATGCTAAAATAAACTATAAAAAGAAGTAAATAAAATGAAACTATCATCCTTATATGATAATTGATTAATTATTTTGATTTATTTGGTAATTATCTTACAAGAAATCTTGAATAAATCAAATATAGATAATTAGGAAATTAATTGTTAATTAAAATTATTTGTTATTTGATCCTCCATGTTTTAAATGTCTAAAACTTGTCCTCAAGTTTTGAAATTTATATTTTGTGATTAAAAGTTTTAATTTAGACAATTTAAATTTCAAACCCTAGATTTTAAAAAGTTTAAAATACAACCCTATACTAATATAATATTACAAGAATAATATGTATATATATATGTATAACTAAAATGCTAGTCTTACCGTTAGTAGGCCTCATTCACGAAGCCGATCTATAAGGTGGATATAAGGTTGCAGCCTATAAAATGGTGCTTAATGGGTGTACACTCACACCCACCGCTTGCTTGATCGGTGGAGGGTCGTTAGCCGAACGGGTAGGATAGGGCAACCTCATCCTCTCATTAAAAGTATAATAAGTAATACAAAGTAACTACACTTTTTTTAAAAAATTCCCAATCTTAGTTACTTTAGGAAAGGTGAATTGATGCAATTCCATGAAATTACACTTTGCACCCTTGCTAAGAAGTTAGTGGAGCGTGTGTGGTTTACCGGCACACTAATTGGTTCTAAGCAAAGGTGGCAAAGGGTGATTCATTGTTTATCATACTTCAATGGAGCGTGTGTGGTTTACCGGCACATCGAATAGGTGATCGTTACAATGAAGGCACCATGTGAATTTGCATGGTAATTCACACCCGCTTTGTGATCCTCGGTATCCCAGTCACAAACAAGAGGGGCATATCGAGATTTAAACATGCCATTGAATAGTTTCAATGAATCTCATCCGAACCTAGGAATTCTCAATACATTTAGGACTTATAGTTAGGTTTTATGGTGGAGAATTAGTGAATTGTCATTCACTTACCTTCATATTATTTGCATGTTAGATTACGGCATCCCTTTTCTAAGATGTAAATATTGTTGTTGAATCCTAGCCCTAATTTTTCTTATTGGGTGATAATTAGGGATTCATATTCTAATCTATCTTTGTCATTTTCTATTTGTAGATGTCAAACGCAAACAACGCTGCTGCTAGTTCTTTCACATTGATGAGCCTTTGCCAAAAGGTCACTTTCGATGGAATGAACTTTAGCGAATGGATAAGATACATTCGCACCATTGCTCGCTATGAGGATAAGGAGTATGTCCTCGATGAGAAGCTCGAGAAAATCAACCCTGAAATTGCTACTCCGGCTGAAATTACCGCTTTTGAAACTCATGAGCGTGATGCAACGAAAGTACATTGCATCATGATAGCCACCATGAACTCCGAATTCCAAAAGTCCTACGAGGACATGTACCCGTACGAGATGCATCAAGACTTACTGGAGAGATACCACCAAAACGCGAGACAAGAGCGTTATGAGATTTTCACTAACATGATTTCCGCTAAGATGGATCATGGAGAGTCTCTTACCGTGCACCTGCAAAAGATGCAAAGGTATGTCAACCGCCTTCGCAAGTTAAACGTTGACTTTGGGGAAGACATGGCGATCGAAATGGTGCTTCACTCTTTGCCTCCGATGTACAATCAATTTAGGATGACCTACCACATGAACAAATAGGAGGTCACCCTAAGAAAACTCCAAGGTCTCTTGAGGGTCACTGAGAGCAACTTCAAAGACAAGTCTGTTGCACCAACTCCCAATCCACCCGCTGCTCCTGTCTTGGCTATTGGTCAAGGAAAGGGAAAGAAGAGGAAGACTTCGTCTAAGAACTATCGTAAGGTTAAAGCCCGAGATGGTGCGTCTTCTAGTGGGACCAAAGTTGATCCTGCTAAGCCATGCCCTAACCCAAAGGAGGCAGAGTGCCACCACTGCCATAAGATAGGACATTGGAAGAGAAGCTGCCCAAAGTACCTGCAAGCCATTAAGGAAGGAAAGATCAAGCCATCTTTCGCAGGTATATACACAATTAAATCTAACGATTCTAATCATGCTATTTCTTGGGTTCTTGATACCGGTTGTGGTTATCACATTTGTTCTAATGCGCAGGGACTAAGAAGAAGTAGGGATGTGGAGCAAGGAGGGATCAATCTAATCATGGGAAACAGAAGATCGTCGCCTGTGAGCAAGATTGGAGTGTATTCTTTAGTGATTAGGAATAATTTATGTTTAGATTTGAACAATTGTTGCTATTCACCAGAAATGGCTAGAAACATCATTTCATTTCATAGTTTATTTAGACAAGGTTTTAGATTTTCTTTTAATAATGAGAATGGTTCTATTTTGACTTATCTAAATGGTGTCTTTTACTTTGAAGCTATACCATGTAATGGAATTTATGAAACTGTTATGATTGTTGATAACTTAGGAAATGATGTTTTAAACATAGATTCTTCCACTAGTATGGATAAAGCATCCTTGTGGCATTGTCGTCTTGGACATGTCAACAAGAAACGCATAGCCCAACTCCAAAAGGATGGAGTGTTGGAGTCATTCGACCTTAGGGAAGATGACACGTGCGAGCCTTGTTTGCTTCGAAAGATGACTAAATCACCCTTCACTAGCACGTGTGAAAGGGGTGAGGGTCTATTGGACCTAATACATACCGATGTATGTGGACCGTTTAGATCAACCACGAAGGATGGGAACCGCTTCTACGTGACTTTTACCGATGACTATAGTAGGTATGGGTATATCTATTTAATCAAGCAAAAGTCAGAAACCTTTGAAAAGTTCAAAGAGTTCAAGAATGAAGTGGAGAATCAATTGGGCAGGAAAATCAAGATGCTTCGATCCAATCGAGGAGGAGAGTACCTAAGTCTTGAATTCCACGATTATCTCAAGGAGTGTGGAATAGTTTCACAATTGACGCCTCCTAGGACACCGTAGTTGAATGGTGTGGCAGAAAGGCATAATCGAACCTTATTGGATATGGTTCGCTCTATGATGAGTCATGCTTCACTATCAATCTCTTTTTTGGGGTATGCCTTAGAGACTGCCGCCCATATCCTTAACCGAGTCCCTACTAAGAAGGTTGCCAAAACACCTCACGAGATGTGGACAGGGAAAGCTCCCTCGTTAGCACATATCAAGGTTTGGGGTTGCGAGGCTTTCGTAAGACGAGATACTCACGACAAGCTTGAACCTCGAAGTGAGCGATGTATTTTCATCGGCTACCCGCAGAAATCCTTTGGATATCTCTTCTATAGACCGAAGGACAATGTTGTCTTCGTTGCGAGAAGAGGAGTTTTCCGAGAGCGAGAACTCATAAGCCAAGGAGACAGTGGGAGGCAAATCGAACTTGAAGAGATTCAAGAGTCGATAGATGAAGGAACCTCTACTGCTGGCACTCAACTCGAGGAGGAAACTCCGGTTGAACCGATTGATGAATCCTTACCTCTTAGATGTTCCGATAGAGTTAGAATTCAACCCCAGTTCTATGGTTTGCATATTACTACCGAAGGGGACACGTATATTAGTGATGGTACACTAATAAATCTTGATGAACCTAATAGCTATAAGGAAGCCATGGCAAGCCCGGAGTCTGCAAAATGGAAAGAGGAAATGGATAACGAGATCCAATCCATGCATGATAACCAAGTTTGGAATTTGGTTGATAATGTGCCCGGACGTAAGACCGTTGGGTGCAAATGGATCTTCAAGAAGAAGACCGACGTGGATGGAAACGTACACACATATAAGGCGCGATTGGTCACAAAGGGCTTTACTCAAACTCCCGGAGTTGACTATGATGAGACCTTCTCACCAGTTGCGAAGATAAAATCTATTAGAGTGATTCTAGCAATTGCCACATTTCATGATTATGAGATTTGGCAAATGGATGTCAAGACCGCTTTCCTTAACGAAAAGTTGGCTGAGGATGTTTACATGGCTCAGCCAGAGGGGTTTGTGGATCTGAAGCATCCGAATAGAGCGTGTAAGCTTGAGAAGTCCATTTATGGACTTAAGCAAGCGTCTCACAGATGGAATCTTTGCTTCGATGAGAAAGTCAAAGAGTTTGGATTTGTACGAAGCGAAGATGAATCTTGTGTATATGTCAAAGCCAGTGGGAGTATAGTAAGCTTCCTCGTTCTATATGTCGATGACATATTACTCATAGGAAACGACATCCCGACTCTGCAGGAAGTTAAGTCCTGGCTCGGGAAATGCTTCGCAATGAAGGACCTCAGACAGGCTTCTTACATTTTGGGAATAAGGATAGTAAGAGAAAGAAGTAAGAGACTAATTGGACTTAGTCAGAACACTTACTTAGAGAAGGTACTAAAACGTTTTAGTATGGAAAACTCAAAGAAGGGAGAATTACTGATACAAAGTAATGCCAAGTTGAGTAAGACTCAAAGTCCGAGTACCGAAGCTGAAATAGCATAAATGAGCCGAGTACCATACGCTTCCGCAGTTGGCTCAATCATGTACGCTATGACTTGTACTCGCCCTGATGTAGCCTTTGCTTTGAGCATGGTTAGTAGATATCAAGGAAACCCTGGCAGAGCCCATTGGATTGCGGTGAAGAATATCCTTAAGTACCTTCGGAGGACGAAGGAATGGTTCTTAGTCCTCGGAGGGAGTGATGACTTTAAGGTGCGAGGGTATAGTGACGCCAGCTTTCAGACCGACAGGGACAACTACCGTTCGCAGTCGGGCTGGGTCTTTACCCTGAATGGAGGAGCAGTGACTTGGAAAAGTTCCAAGCAAGAAACCGTAGCTGATTCAACGTGCGAATCAGAGTACATTGCAGCGAGCGAAGCGTCGAAGGAGGCAATATGGATGAAGAACTTCATCGGAGATCTTGGAGTTGTACCTGCCATAAAGGAGCCCATGGAGATTTTCTGTGATAATGAAGGAGCGGTTGCCTTGACCAAGGAACCGAGGGATCATGGTAGATCTAGACATATCGACAGAAAATATCACTTTATTAGACATCATGTAGAAGAAGGACAACTCGTAGTGAAGAGGATATCATCAGAAGATAACCCAGCAGATCCGCTTACGACGGGACTGAGCAGGGTTAAGCACTTGCAGCATGCTAGGAGTATTGGGCTGAAGGATGATATTAGCATAGATTAGATAGTATTAGAAACGTGTAATAGATAAATGTAATTAACATTTGATGATTAAATAAAGGAGTTTTATTTATAAGTAATGTTACTGTCTTATGTTAATTGTTTAACTATTGTTTCATTTTGCATGTTTTGACTTCCAGAATAATTGAGTTTATTAAGAATAATCGAATTATTCAAATTGTCCACAATCGTTCATATGTTGGAAGTAGATATGAATGAAGATTGTCATGAATCGGTGCGTAGATTGTCTAAATGGTATTAGACATAGCAAAAGATTGTTGCGACGTTCATGAGTGCTTATGAACTAGTTTTGAGCATTGGAACAAACCCGCGCTTGCTGGAATCACCTTATGGAATATGATATAAAAGGGTGATCGCAAGACGATAATATCATATAGTCTTAAAACCTAGATATATGGTTTGTTATTTGTTAATTGATTGTACACTGATAATGCGAAAACGCATCAGTAACTCGGTGTCATAAAACGCATTGTTGTGTATAGTTGATTAATGAATAAGTAAATGCATATAAGTCGAAGTTTATCTGTAACTTTTATCCCAAGAGGGTGAAAGCGATATCTCAGCCGCTAGATGATTTGATTTGACTTATGTGCCGGGCCCGGTCAGAACTGAATTGATGTGTTCGATTAAGTTCTATGTCAAATAAACCAGAGATCGAGAAACCTAAATGCTTGACTAATCATTCCATAGAATTGTCAGCATGATATCTAACAGAGGACTGTACGATCCCTTATCTAATGGAGAAAATTGATTAGATCAGAGTTTGACAGGGTCTTTGAGAGCTACGATTGCAAATCGAATTGTACTTGTGCATATAGTTACTAGACTTATCCAAGTGGGAGACTGTTGGAATAGTGTCTAAGGCTGCAACTATATTAGGGAAGTATTTGACCCGGTTGTGCATAGTCCTTTTGGGTTGCCTTCACCATAGCAACTTGATAGGATGATTTATTAAGAGAGAATAAATATTATTAATATATTATGGGAATAATATAAAGAATAATAATATTTTTATTTGATTAATATAAGTCATAGAATTAATTAGAATTAATTTGGTGACTTAAAGAGATTAATTAAATAAGAGGGTATAAACTGTCAATTGTTTGATAGTTAAACTTTAGACTGTAAATCCATATTGGATAGGGGTTGGACGAATTCTAGAAGCTAAGGATAGCTTAAAATCGTCCAAGTCTATCTAAGGAATGGATTTGGATTGCTTTAAGAGAAGATTATCCGATTATGGTTTAAGCTGTAACCCTTAAGGAGTCTACAAGTATAAATAGACCCTATGGCAAAGGGAAATCGACACTTGATCTAAAGTAGAGAACCCCTGGCCGAATTCCTCCCCTCTCCTCTCTCTCAAATCATCCTCCTTGCTATTTGGTGTTTGTAAGCCATTAGAGGAGTGACAATTGTGACTCTAGAGCTCCAAGACAACAAGATCAAACAAGAGATTCAAAGGTATGATTCTAGATCTGATTTAGTATTGTTCTTATACCTAATTAGTCATTAGAAGTCTTGGATTCAAAGCATGTTTAATTAGAAAGCCTAGATCCAAGCATTAGGGTTTTGCATGCGCATATAGGAAAGTTCTTATGGCTAAAACCCATCAATCGCCACATTGTAGTCACTCCACCACGCCGTGGCCTGCAATGCACAAAATAAAATTAAAAACATACCTTGAAGATATGGGCATTACATCTAATCCCCTAGATACCTATCCAAGGTTCATGTTCAGGTACAGTTCTGTCTTACGAGAAGTCTCTACTAACCTTAGCAAAACATTCACCAGAATCTCCTAGTCTATAACGCATCGCAAAATCAGGCAATCCTATTCTACAAGTCCTGAGGGATCCCTAGCATATCAGCAAGCACGCATTTTTATCGGCTCAAATAACATCAATTCTAATTCAGAATATAACATAGTTATGAATATTTTAGGAGATCACTGCTTGGGCTCCAACTGATTTTACACTCTACTTCCTTCGTTTGTTCCACGGTATTCATTCTTTTGTAGAAAGGTTTTATAAAATTGTCAGATCCATAGTTTGAGTCTGGAATCCCACGAATGTTTATCCAATTCTCTCAAACCATGGCTCTAATACCAACTTGTAACATAGTAAATTTTAACACCAAATTTTTCATTTTAATTAAACGAAAACATCAATATTATAAAAATCAAGTTGTAAAAATCCCTGGTGAATCAAATACAGTTATCCCAAATCAGAGTATCAAAATGCGGAAAAAATCATAAAATTTGCAAGTCGAAGTGTACAGCCAAGCCTTCACCTTCCCACAATCATCGAGATGTACCTAAAACATATTTAATCCACAACTATAAGCCCAAAACTTAGTGAGTTCCCAAAATATTTCATACATAATCCCTTAATCTATTCCTTGAGACTTTCCAGAGGGTCTCCCTCAACCCTAAGTACTATAAAAATCGAAGCTTTACAATCATACACGTCTAATGCATGACTTGGACACCAACTAGGTCAATAAGAATATAATGGAATCAACACCTATCCTTGGAGTCAAAAACCAACACCAAACTTTAGATTTGAACTCATACTAAAAGGAAATGCTTCAATTATCCATGAAGTTGCTAACTTTATGTATCCCATGCATGCTACCCAACCCATCCATGAAAAAGAAAGCATAAAGCTTAGATCTATCATGCATTAGAAATAAAGGTGGGAGCTTTTTGACTTACAAAGCTCCAAAAGCACAACAAGAGGATTAGGTAGGAGCTTGATTTCCAAAAGGATGCACCCAAGGAGGCTTCTTCTTTTTCTTCAAAAGGCTAAAGACCACCAAATAAGTTGTTTAAGGTCACTAATGGAGGCTAAGAACGTTTTGGGCAGGAAGGAGGTTGAGGGTATGCAAACCCTAGACTCCCACTTCACTTAAATGGGGAGAAAAATATGGGATTAGGGTTAGCCTAATCTCACGGCGTGATCACCTATGTGTCATGTCGGGAGCCTTAAAATGGCCACACGTCTCCGTCTTATGTCACGTTGTGAGACACTATCTCTCATGTCGTGACCCTATTAAATTTTGGGTTTTTTCATTCTTAATTAATTCAAACATTGAAAGATCGAGTACATGCAATAGATGTTACAGTTCATGCAGTTAACATTCTAACCAAGTCAGATTTTAAGGACGAAATTCAGTTAAAGTGGGGGATAATTGTAACACCTAGCTTTCAGATGTTTCTATTATTGGGATAGTCGGCCGTAAATGTATTGAGTAAAGGTCTTGGGCTTCAATGGAATAGATTTTAGACCCTATCAAATGTTGATAATGTTAGGTTAAGTGATTAAATCCATCGAATTATGCTTCGAAGAAAAAGGGTCAAATGGGAAAAGTTATATATTGGGCTTCTTTCATGGATTATGGAATTAGTTCGACATGTATTAAGCCAAAGTAATTATATAGGGTTTTGAGGCTTGTCGATACCTTTCTGTGCATATAAAGATCGTCAAAAATGAAGTTGAAACGAAGAGGTGACTGTTTGAAGTTGGAGTGGAATTTAGGGAAAAACCTTTCTCACAAGGTGACAGGAATGTGTCACAACATGAGAGACCTCACGAGGTGACAAACAGGTTGCACGAGGTGATAACTATGCAACCTAAGCCCACGAAAATTTTATGGTTTTCAAGTTATTTAAAGATAGGGATTCATATTTAGGGGTATTTTATTAGCCTCCATCATATCTAGAACCCCTTGGAAGAAACCCTAGCATCCCTTTCACAACTTTAAGCCTCCACTCTCATCTTTCATCCATTTTTGTGTTCTTATTGTATTTTGGAAAGAAGCTCTTTCAAGATGGAGTTTTGGAGCCTTGATTAAGAAGATCTCGGCTTACAACTATCTTATGAACTTTGGGTATGATTCAACTTTCCACCTTTATGCTTATAAGTTACTAGATCTAGATTCTAAGCTTGTTTTTTGTCCATTAAATGAAGATTGTTTTGTGGGATGTGATACAGTTTGCAACTTTATCATTCTACTTTGTCATAAGAGTATTTTGGTCTATGGATCTGATCTTTCATGATCTTTTTGGCACCATGCTTTAAGTTAGGATCTTATTTTGATCATTTTGACCTAGCTTTTGTTTAAGACATGCATGTCTAAAAATCAATGATTTTTATGGTGATTTGGATTGGATAAAGCCTTTGGGAAAGTTGGAGTAAATTACTTAATGGATTAAAGAGTCAAATCATTGAAATTTTGATTCATACAATAGTCACGACATGACACTAAGGGTGTCATGATGTGACCATGAAAAAACTTGCATCTATTGTACCTTTTGTACTTACGACGTGACAGAGTAATGTTCATATCGTGAGGTTTGTCCAATAGATTGTATGTGATCGATTTGGTTGAGTTGTAGTGAGTCGAGTTGGAATCGGATCAAGTGTGCCCTCACGACGTGACCAAGGGCTGGTCACGACGTAAGGCTCGATGGTTGACATTGTTGGCTGTTAACTTTGACTTTGACTTTGACCATTGACTTTTGCCATAAGTTGACTAGTTAGATTAGGTGTCTAAGCCCATAAATATAAATGATATGTACTTAACTTGATAGTAGCAAAGTCCTTTTGGGTTGCGTTCATACTAGCAACTAGACAGGATGACTTTTTGAGAGAGATGATGAATTTATTATTTGATTAATAAATTGAAATAAATGATTTATTAATTATTATGAAAATAATATATTAATTAAGAATCATATTATTTAATTTATATTTAATCAAAAATTAATTTGGAATTAATTTTGGGATTAAATGAATTAATTAAAAGTGCAGGGGTTGTTTGGCAATTTATTGATAGTTATGGAATTGGGCTCTATAACCGTCCTAAATAGGTTAGACGAAATCTTCTAGTAATACCCTAGAAATTTCATTCAAGGGCCTTTTGGATAAGGTTCTTGGGCTTCTTAGGCCTTAAGCTAAGGAATTAGGGTTTCCTCCTTAAAACCCTAGCTTTGGCTCTAAGCTACCAACAACTATAAAAGAGCTATACCCCTTTGAGATTTTGGTGAATCCTAACCACAAGAAGATCCGAAATTTTCAAGCCTCCTCCTCTCTCATAATATCCTCTTTCTAAGTGTGTTTGTGAACCATTAGAGGTGTGACACTTGTGATATTTGCTCTCAATCTTCAAGAACTCTTGGATCCACGTTGTTATTGCTACATAACAATAAAATGTATGTCTACTATCTCTTAATATGAATTTCGAAAATATTAGGTAGCGCCTAGGGTTTATTCTTTTGTGTTCAATACTTGTATGTTCAATTAGAGAAAACCTATATCCTATAAATTAGGGTTGCATGCACACATAGGGATTGTTTGTTATGCTCAAAACCCACCAGTGGTATCAGAGCCTAGGAATGTTTTCTATTGAATATGATGCAATTGGTTGAACTTGAAAATTAGGTTTTATGGAAATTGAACCCTTTGGCCTTTTGATTTTCGCAAATTAGGGTCTCCTAACCCGAGTTTTCGAAAATTTGGATTAGGATTTTAACCGTTTCTTTTGAGCCTACAAAATTTGAAACTTAGGGTTTCCTAACCCTAGGGATTTTTTCGAAAATAGGGCAAGGGTTGAAAACCTTGTCTTCCTCCCCTAGATATGGCAATTTTGAAAAATTAGGGTTTTGGGTAGGGTTCTTATTTTTGGTAATTATCTTCTTAATTGGTTAACTAGATAATTATAGAATTTTATAATTATCCCTCCCATATTTTCAAAATTTAGGGGATATGGATTAGGTTAAATTATTTGATTAATTTAATTGGATAATCCTTAAATGATTTAATAAATTAATTAAAAGGTTTAATTAATAGATAATTATTAAATCAATTTCTTTTAAATTTAAACTAAAATGATTTAATTTTCAAATTTTAAAAGATTATTCAAAACCGTAGTATTTTGAAAAGTTTAAAATACATCCTTGTGGATTTTATTATTAATTTAATTAAGTGATTAATTTAAAGATAATTAACAAATCCATAAATTGGTTTAAATTTAATTAAATTAAAAGGTTTAATTTATTGAAAGATTAAACTCTTAGTATTTTTAAATTGTTTTAAAATACACCGTGTACTATGTATATAATTAAAAGTTTAATATATATAATATGTATAAGAAAAGTTAGTCGAACCGCTAGTACGTCTCATTCACGAAGCCGAACTATAAGGGGAGTTTAAGGAAGCGGCCTATAAAATAACCGCCATTGGGTATCCATTCTTACCTACCGTTCTCTTGTTTGGTGGAAGGTCGTTAACCGAACGGGTTCGATAGGACAATCGATTCTCATTAATAATTATAATGCGATATAAAGTAACTAAACTATTTTGTAAAATCCCACTCTTAGTTACTTTATAAAAATGTGAATTTGATGCTAATACATGAAATTGCACATTGCACCTTATTGGGCGTTAGTGGAGTGTGTTTGATTAACCGGCACACTAATATGGACTAATATTATTGGCAATGAGTATCTCGTAAATTATCATTGATTAATGGAGTGTGTGTGGCTAACCGACACATTAATTAGATTATAAATGACATCGAAAGTACCAAGCTAATTTGCATGGTTATTCAAATCTCGTTTGTGATCCTCGGCATCCTAGTCACAAAGTGAGAGTATAATCGAGATTAAACATGTCATTGAATAGTTCAGTGAATCTCAAAGATCTAGGAGTTTCATGAGATTGAAATTGGTAAATACTTTACCCACCTAAAATAGATTCGAATTTGATTATGGCATCCATCTTCAAAGTTCGAATCGAAAATATGGATCCTAGCCTTAATTTAAATTTTGGCTTAATAATTAATCATTAAAATCAACTAAATTGAATTTTATTTTCTCCTATTATAAATGTTGAGTTCCGACAACAATGGTCTTCCTCTTTCTTCTGGAAATGTTTTTCCTTCTGAAGGTGATCTTCCACATGTTGATCAAGGTGAAAGAATGTTCCCTTCTTCAAGCAATGGTGGAACTAGAAATCATGCTTCTCCAACTCTTCCTCCACCTCCTCCAGTGATTCTCCCTGAGCCTGGTTTTCTTCAAGCTAAAAAATACGAAGTCACTCAAGCCCTATTGGAAAGCAAACATCAAGATGGAAAGTCTGTGTGTGCACATTTTCGCAATATGAAATTGCACATTAACAAATTGGGGATGTTGGGTTTTGTTTTCCCAATAGGAGCTAGCCATTGACTTGGTTCTTCTTTCGCTTCCTGGGTCATATGGTCAGTTCATCGAGGACTATTGTATGAGGGATGACAACATAACCCTAATCGATCTGACATGTATGTTGATTGCTTCTGAAGCATAAATGCTTAAAAGCACAAATCGAGAAAATGTGTTTGAAGGATCTGCCTCCCAAATTTCCATGGACATTGACAAAGGAAACATTGGTAGTCCAGTAAAAGGTTTCTTTTCCAATGGAAAGGAATTAGCCAAGGTCAAATCATTTGACTAGGGTAAAGAGAAAATCTAATTCTGAGATAGTTCCATGTGCTATTCCTTAAAGGTCCATATGTTTCTATTGTTGATTGAAGGGACATTGGATGTGAAACTGTCCTGACTACCTGAAAGATCGCAAAGATAGTAAAGTCAAGTCGTATGACTCTACTTCAGGTACATCCACTATCTAACTCTATTTTATTAAGTTCCTATTAATGGATTCTTAATACATGATGTGATCATCACATTTTGATGTTTTTGTAGGATTTAAGAGAAAGAAAGAAGCTTAAGAAGAGTATGTTGAATCTGATCATGAGAAATGGATTATGGTCGCATGGTTCGATGATTAGATTTTGGAATCTACTGCTTAGGAGTTATGATAGATTAACAGATTGCTTAGGAAATATATAGAAACTTAGTTTTCATATATTTGCATTGTAAGGACAAATTTTTCCACTTATTATCAATAAAATTGAATTTTTTGATTTATTTACTTTGTATTTTCTTGCAATGGCATTGATGAAAATTGGTGGTTATATTTCTATTATTAGAAATGTTAAAGTGGATTTGGTTCTTAGTTATATTGTTTTGTGGAAATATCATAATCAACCAAGTGAAAACGGATTCTCGTCACCCAAGTTTCACTTGGATAAAAACTTGAAGTTGTACAATTTGAATTGTGTGATGTATGAGAATCTTGATCGTTGGAAGATCATGACTAACTCGTTGATCACATATTTATGTGAATCAAGTAAATGACTAAAGGATCTGGTACACATTTTTGTGGACTATTTAGATCCACTACAAAGGACGATAAGTCTATTCATCATGGTTTCCTGATGGTTCAGTAAATATGGTTGTGTTTATAAGATTAAGCATAATTCTAACACCTTGAAAGGATTTCAAAGTGTAATAGAACAAATAAGAAGAATCAGTTAGGAAGAAAGATAAAAGTTTATCCAATCTGAAAGGAAATGAGAGTACCTTAGTATCATGTTTTATGATCATCTTAATGATTATGGAACCATGTCACAAATTGATCCTTGAAGAATGTCTTAGTGCAATTGTTTGACTAAGAAGAGGAATTGGATATTGGTGAAATGGTTTAGTCAAGAGATGATTCATACTTCGTTTTCAATCAAGTTTTAGAGTCATACTATAGTAACTACAAATCGTATCTTGAAGCTTATTTCAAACTAAGTAGGTTGATAACACCTCATAAAATGTGGAGCATTGATATTTTTCTTGCTCTGGCACATTTGCAATTGGTAGTTGTGATGTTTTCTAGCTAAAAACAAAGGATGAACTAAGACCAATTCAATGAAGTGTTTCTTGTCGAGAATCCGCACTATCTTTTGAATATTTTTTTTAGATTGTCAAGGAATGATCCTTGAGAGAGAAACTTATATCTCAAGAAGTCAGTGGGAGTCTTATATCACTAGCACACGACCTAAGGTTGATAACCTATCATGTTAAGTTGACACATTCTTGTTTCTGTGCACCTTCCTGTTAAGTTTGGAAATTCTTATGAGTTCCATGGTTCTCATTTGACTGCAAACGGAAGAACGTGTTGGTCAGTGATGATACATTGGTCAACGGAAGTGATTTGCTTAAACAACATGGAGGCACTGGTAGGCCCTTGTGCTACCAGATGGCATGAAATTAAGAATAAGCAAAGTTCACTCCATGAAACCTAAATTTGGTTTTGGATGCGTTATAATCCTTATCTTATGATTGTAGGTTTTAAATGAAAAATTCACATGGATAGGAACGCATACACCATAAAATCTATATGGCAAAAGGTTTCGATCTAATTCATGAAAATGATTATGAGGAAACACTTTCGCTAGTAGATTTTAATTCTGATTAATATCAATATGGTTAGCAGTTGTGATAATTACGTTCTCAATTTCGGATATGATTACGACAACCCTTTTCATAGTTCGAATTGTGAGAAATGGCAAGAAATAGTTTGAACGTTCACGACTTATAGAAATAAGTACTAAAATGGCTTTAACACACACATATGTTATCTAATGAAGGTGTATGAGGTTAATAAGTCTAGACAAAGACTTATCGAAGCATTACGTATCAGAAATCTACACTTTAGTAAGAAAGTCAAAACGTATTGATTTCTAGAAGTCCAGTTGATTTCTGAGTACATGTCAAAGCTAGCGGGAGCATAATTGTTATGCTAGTGGGAGCGTAGTTGTTATGCTAAGTGTTGCAAGTTGGCAATACTATTTATAGGAAACAAAGTTTACAAATTTGCAAGTTGAAAAGTTTGGAGATTGTTTAGCTATAGAAAGATTTAAGGAGAGGGCACCCATACTTCGTTTCAAATCTAAAAGTTCAGATAGAAGGTTTTAACAGAACTTAATATTGGACATATATAAATATCATGTTGAAATGCTTCAACATAGGAAATTCTATATATGGAAATATTATAGCAAGATAGTGAACAAATACCAGGTCTTTGTATAAGACATTATGAATCAAGTCTCATATGCTTCGGATATAGGGTTGATCATATATGATATAATATTCACTTGTTCTAATATTTTCAAATGCCTAGGGCATTAAGATGGAAAAAGGACTAGAACATGGTGTGACTAAAGTTGTTAAACAACTATCAAGAACATTTTGTGGTTTACTAAATATTGGTTGCTTGTAAGACAGTTGAAAGTATAGCTTTTGGACGGACCATATTAACATAATTCTTAGTGGAGGCAAGACTTTTTCAGAATAGATAGTCATATAAGACTATGGAAATATTTCCATAGTGGGAGTTGGTTATTGAAATTTACATTGACTTAGGAACTTTAATGCAAGGAAGTTGTTCAATGAGTGCACCCCTGAATTTGAAACTTCGATACCATGGAATTTTTTGAAGTAACAAAGTTCCAATGAAATGTTTTGTAATATCGTTGGCTCAGTCTCTGTGACTTTGAAGCCTCGACATCACAGATAACCATTGCATGTAAAGTTGAATTCTAACACATTTAGTAGTAACAAGAATTTGAAATTGTGAAATGAGCATCATTGGAATAGTTTCCAATCGATCTGTTCACAAAGGAATTACCATAGAGAAGCATAGTATGCATGTTTATAACATGGCATAACTGATGTTTAATTCGAGTGTTTAGTTGATTACTCGAAACATTATACAATAAATAAAGTCTAACTAGTATGGTGATTAACTAATAAGAATTTTATTTATATTCAATAGTTTTGAGACCACAGTTGATTAAGTTATTATTATGTTTCACTGCGCATGTTTTACTTCCCGAATAATTAGATTATTCAAACATCCACAGTCGCTCGTACTTTTGGAAGTAAGTAGCGAATTAAGGTTGTCATGAATTGAATTGTAGATTGTCTATGGAGATTAGACATAGAAATGGTTTACAACAATGTTCATAAGTACTTGGAAATGGGGAGTTTGAGTATTGGATTAACCCACGCTCAGAGAATTACTTCATGGATTTTATCACAAGTAATTTTGAGATGATAATATCTTATATTATTGAGCGGAGATATATGAGTTGTTGTTTACTAGTCAGTTGTGCATTGATAATACATAAATGCATCAGTAACTTGATGTAATAAAACGTATTGTTGTGCATGATTTAATGAGTGAATAGTGCAAGCATATGAATCAAAGTTTATCTGTTCCTTTTGTTCTAATGGGAAAAGTGATATATGTGGGCCCCTCGATGATTTGATGATGACATCTTTGGCTAAGCCTAAACTAAATTGATGTGTTCAATTAGTAGTCAGATTTCAGTCGTCATAAATCAAAAATCGGGAAACAAATCTTAGACAGAGATATTGATTATAATCCATGTCTCATGTCTATATGATATCTTGTAGAACGGAGGAATATTTGATCACTTGTCTAAGGACACGTAACTGACTGGGTTAGAGTTCGACAACAGCTTTGAGAGCTACAATTTGCTAATCAATTTTTAAAGTTATACTTGCAAATATATTTATTAGACTTATCCAAGTGGGAGATTGTTGGATTAGGTGTCTAATCCCATAACTATCATTAGTATGTACTTAAACTGATTGTAGCAAAGTCCTTTTGGGCTGCCTTCATACTAGCAACTAGACAGAATGACTTTTAGAGAGAGAGAATGAATTTTTTATTTGATTAATAAATTAAAATAAATGATTTATTAATGTATTATGAAAATAATATATTAATTAGAAATCATATTATTTAATTAATATTTAATCAAAAATTAATTTGGAATTAATTTTGGGATTAAAGGAATTAATTAAAAGTGCAGGGGTTGTTTGGTAATTTATTGATAGTTTTGGAATTGGGCTCTAGAATCGTCCTAAATAGGTTGGATGAAATCTTATAGGAATACCCAAGAAATTTTGTCCAAGGGCCTTTTCGATGAGGTTCTTGGGTTGCTTAGGCCTTAAATTAGGGTTTCCTCCTTGAAACCCTAGCTTTGGCTCTAAGCTTCTAACAACTATATAAAGGGTTATACCCCTTTGAGATTTCGAAAACTCCTAACCATAAGAAGATCTAAAATTTTCAAGCCTCGTCCTCTCTCATATCATCCTCTTGCTAAGTGTGTTTGTGAGCCATTAGAGGTGTGACACTTGCTCTCAAGCTTCAAGAATTCTTGGATCCACATTGTTATTACTACATAACAATCAAAGGTATGTCTACTATATCTTAATATGAATTTCGAAATAGTAGGTAGATCCTAGGTTTTATTCTTTTGTGTTCAATACTTGTATGTTCAATTAGGGAAAACCTAAATCCTACAAATTAGGGTTGCATGCACACATAGGGATTGTTTGTTATGTTCAAAACCTATCATGACTTTAAGTCTAACTAAGGGTTTTGGTATGTAGACTGAGAGGGTACTCTTTATTGTTGTTAGGTGCCATGTAGGATTAGTCCTTGTTGGGTGAGAGATGTGGTGTTTAGCTGCTACTTACAAGGTGAGTCCTCTCACTATATTTGCATGTGTGGTAGTATGTGCATGTTGACCAGTTGGGTCTTATCTGTTACTATATGTGAACTGAGTTTTTGATAACTCCTAGACTGCTGATAGTCCCCACGGTTGCTAATAACCCGGATGGTGTGTTCTTAATCCACAGGGTGTGTTGTTAGTCCATTGGGATTGCTGATAGTCCCCATGGTTGTTGATAACCTATAGTTGATTGTTATGATGTGATGTATGACATATTTTAGGGAACTCGCTAAGATTTGTGCTTATAGTTGTGGATTAAATATTTTGTAGGTACTTATCGTACTACGAAGGCGTGATTGTACACACACATCAACAACTTTATGATTCGAGATTCCGCATTGTCTTCGTTATAACTGTGATTTCTATATAATGGTTTATGGAAAAAATGATTTATCCCAAATGTAAATTTATTAAAAATGGATGTTATATTATGTTAAAAACGAAAATTTAGCATGTGATTCTTCGACGTTACAATGAGAGACATTTTTATTTGGTTGAAGTCTCCATCGGTATCGATGAAAAAAGGAAGTACCCCTTTGGACAATTTCATGGACGATATGTTGGCAACCTGTATGAGAAGGAAAGTGATTTGATATTGTTTGATCAATGTTATATTGTTTTTCGGGCGGTGATGGAGTTTTAGATGTTTTTATATAGAGACATTGACGACATTTGGTTAGACTATGATGTAAGTTTTATATGTTTTCGTGTTATCATTATACAATAAACATTTAGTTAGGTTATTTACTATTTTTTTTATGCATGTGCTTATTGATAAAATTATGTTATATCCTTGCTTCTAGACTGAAAGCCAAATTATGCTCGGTGGACATTTATATCATCAACTTTCAACAATGATGTAAAGGATTGGCCTGACATGGCTGAAGGAAGTCTTTACTCAACTTGGTCTTAATGTGATACGATATACGTACATTTTAGTTACATTACATAAGTATTAGTCACTTATAATGGAATATACTCTAATAATATATGTTATTTCCAACCTATTTTGAAGTAATACATTCCAATAAATATAAAGGATGCCCATTGATTTTTGGGGGTTTTGGATTTTTGGTCATTTAAGCTAATAATCTATGATAATTCCTACAATTATTGTTCAGAAATCACGCTCTCGTTTACAAGCTATGTGAACATGTATCCTTAAAATTTTGGTGTCTATCCGGTATTGGGGTACCCAACCCATCGATGTCCACCTAAAGAGTTTCATACTTAAACTTGTGAAAGCCACAAACGTACCTTAATAGTATTGTAAGAGATAGAGATGGGACTTTGGGGTTTTGTATGTTGGTTCCTAGAGGTTGACCACTACTCAGTTAGTGAGGATTGAGGATTGCACTATTACCTAGATTGACACATATTGGAGGTAAATTTCATGTATAACATGGGATAAACGTCAAAAATAATGGTCCATTTAGTCAGGTTATAATTATTTAGTCATATGTGAATACTTTTTTTTACTATTCATTGTTTGGTTGATGCAGAAAATATGAATTTATTTTACTTATAATCATATAATTAGAGTTTATCAAACCACAATCTATTAGTATTAAATAAGTCATAAACAAAACAAAGATGACCATTAAGAGTAAAGGCCATAAAAAACATAAAAACAGAAAATCATCTATCTTTTATTATGAGCTGAAATTTCAAATAGTCGTATGAGAATTTTGCTTTTTTGTTATCAACCTATGCTTTCATTCAATCAATTTTCCCAAAAAATTTCCAAACTCATCATCTACAATATCATGACCATGTTCGATTTTCTTTATCCAACGTTCAATGGCTTTGATTTCTTTCTTTGTGTCTACTATCCATTTTTTTTATCTCCAATAACTCAGAGCTTACCATGTATTTGTTGCGTGAGTTTCTTAGATTTCACTTTGAGTTTTTCATACTCTACTTTTTTGTCTTCTATTATCTTCCTTGTAGATGTAGATTCAGATATGTCCCACGGCTTAGCTCATTGTTGGAGCTTGGTAAACAATTAGCGTTGAGATTGAATTTTGATTAATCGAAAGACATTTTAGAGAATGACTTAATGGTTTTTGATGTGAATTATGTTAGAATCTCAACTAATTTAAATAGATTTTAAATATAGATGTAGGTGATAAATTGAATGATTTTTAATGGTATATGAGAAATCATAAGTTATGTGAGTGTTGATGTGATAATAAAATGGTAGGTAGAAACTTGTTACAAAAAATACAACTTCGGAATTTGAACTTGATTTCAGAATACGATGTTACAAAGAGAGTAAGCGATTATTTTACAAAAACACAAAAAAAAATTGTTATTTTTGTTAAAAGTTTTGTTTATAAGTATCCTCTTTAATAAATAAATAACTTTTTTGCCACATGACATGCTCTCCTTCAATTTGATAAATATCAAGTAGTAATTTTGAAATAATTATTTTTCCACATGTCATTTTATGGGTTTTCCTATTTTATTAAACTTCATATAATATTTTAATTCAATAATTGCAATAAATATAGTAATAAATGGACATCAATTTCATTAATTAACTTACCTTCTAATTTCAAAAAATTTAAATTAAAGTTTATTGGTTTCTTTTATTTATTTATTTAAATTATTTGTTTAAATTTAAAAGATAAAAAGCATTTCAATTTTACTAATTCATTATTTTTTTTCTTATAAATTCAAAGTTTTTAATTATTTAGACCTTTATATATATATTTTTTTTAAATTAACCCATGTAATACATGAGTCTTACAACTAGTTAGTTAATTGATGTCTTTAGATTTTATATTTTCGAGAACCATTTACATTTCATGACAGAACTTTGTTTACCTAAAAGATTTACTCTAATTTAGAATGCAAATTTAATTCCAAATTGTTTTATAGAAAAATAAAAGCATATGCATAACAATTTTGAAACGGTACGTATAATTTCGTTTGGAAATTTTGTAAAGGAAATGAAATACAGATAATCAAACAAAATGTGGGTTTTTAGCAAAAAGTAAAACATTCATTATTATGTATAGTGGAGAAGTGTGTTGTTAATCATGGCAAGGTGGGAACTAAGTGGCTTTGATTAATAATAGAGTATAATATGATGACCTGTGATTTAATTAAAAAACTTGTTTAAAAAATATAATTTGACGAAACTATTATTAAACGGTGGATTAAATATTTTAAAAGTTAACAAGTAATGCTTTTCATTTCAACTAATAATTTATAAAGGGTTAAATGCATATTTTACTATTAGGCAACGATTTTTTTTTTTGCTGGAATATGGAATAATGAAATTTAAATGATGTTTTTTTTACATAATGTGATAAAAATTAAAATATTTCACTATCCTGCCTACAAGAATCACATTGTCTAAATAAGTTAAAAGTTGACCTCAAGAAAATTTATAACGTCACCTGAATGTTGAATGTAAAAGAAGTTTATAATTTTACGCAAAACCAATGTTACCCTCTTTAAGGACAAAATGAGTAAAAGTTGTCTTATTTTTTTAAATCAGTGTCATATGATAACATGTTTTTATCAGTTGAATCACTTGTGCTATCGAATCTTTTGTGCATAACAAGTCATTGCACTTGCAAAAAGAACACATCACACGCAAGTCAACTTTAACTTCTTGATCGATTTAAGCGAAAAATTGAGTTGGCATGAGTGGCACGTGACGATTAGAGCATTTAGGTCATAAATGATTTTTCTTTCTTTCATTTTTCCAAGTTATCAAACTTTTTTTTTCATACTTATTGTAACTAAAAGAAAACGTTTTACTCTAACCACTCATTAGATTGTTGGCGGATATAATGGATATATTTTTGTTTCAAGACTGTCTATCAGTCTATGTGACATGTATTTCACACTTGGTCATCATCATCCCATTTTTATTTCTACAAGAAGGCGGCGAGGAAGGCAATAGGGGTGGAGCTTGACCAATTAATTTGCGGATGGAAGTATTAGAAACTAAAATTAACATTCTTACACATAAAGAAACCAATTTTTTTTTAAACACCAAAAATACTTAAAATTAATGTTCTCACATAAAAAAAAACTATTTTTTTCAGAAATTAAACACCAAAAATATCTAAAAGAAGAATTGCAACTCAAACTGATGACCATTAAGGTCTTTAAATTCATCAATTCCTGACTTCCAATCAATGTATTCAACAATTTCTCTTTCAATGTAAACCGCCAAGTTGTTTGCAAAAAATTCATCGAACATCTTATTGCAATGTCAGTTCTTGAATAATTTAATTGCAGAAAATCTCCTCTCTATTGCTGTGGTAGAAACTGGCAGTGTTAAGATTAACCAACCGAACTACTTAGCAAATAATATGTCTCACGTTTTTTAGTTTCCTTAAGACCATTGCATAGGTTAGCAGTAGTTGATACACCATTTAGCTTGAGATTCTTTGTTTTTTTTTTCAAACAACTGAATATATAAAAAAAAGAGGTTAGCGCAAGGCTAACAAAAAATTACAAAGGAATTGACAAGATCAGGTTTAACCTCCAAGACAACTGACTAACACTAATTTTCCTATTTCTACGCACAGTCCAATTATAGGAATAGTCGATCAATCTATCAATAAAAAAAATTCATTATAATATTAAGGTCATTAAAAAGAACATCGTTACGAAAGTTCCAAAGAATCTACCATATGGTCACAATTATAGACTCCAAGGCTGCACTTTTAACAAAAGAAAAACAAACATTGTTGATCCAGTTCACAACACCTTCAACCCCCACAAATGTAGGAATGCTCAAATCACACCATCTGCCCAAAAAACACCACAACTCTGTAGCCACCTGGCAAAAAAAGAGAATGTACGAAAGGTTTCCAAATCCAAGTTAAAAATGTTGCAACAATTGAAGGGAATTCAAATCCTTTATCCTCTAGATTAACCAGAGTTGGAATCATGTTTAAATGTACGCGCCAATAAAAAAAATATTCACTTTACTAGGAAGATATTTAGACCACATGGTAGAAAAAATAACTTTCGGTAAAGTGAAATCATCAATACATCTTCTAACTTCCACAATCGTAAATTAATTAGAGCCGCCAAAATTTCAAGACCAGTGATATGTAGAGTCTGAGAAAGGAAAATCAATAAGCAAATCAAGCATTTGTTGCAACTCACCAACCACAATACCTTTGTAACATCGTGAATTTTCACCCAAGTTTTTTTAAAAAAAAACATTTCTTTAACAAAATATGTTGCGGAAGATTTATTCTGGTTATTTCAAAAACATTACCAATGTTACTTTCATGTCAAAATAAACACATAACAATTTAAAGTTCACAAAAACATATTAATAAAAACTCAACATGTCCAAATGGTATCATAACTAAAGATACTAAATAAAACTACCCCATGGTTCCCGTCCTCACCAAGGCACCATGTCAAACTACCTGTTTCAACATACAAAGAAAGCCAACAAGCAAAGAACAAGTGTTAGCATAAGCTAAGTGAGTCGATATAGTACTATGTTAAGACAACACACATATCATAGATAGACTCACACAAAACATCCACACACAGTCAAAGACTCACTAGCAAGACATACAACATCACACCACATAACAAGCACATGTTTAACTCGTTTTATTTTAGTTCTTCTTTTAGAGCTTGTTATATTTGTTACTCTCTTCAACGCCGTTGTAACTAATTTAATTTTATCGATTCACCGCTTAAATATTAACATAATATTTTGTTTCTCCGCTTTACATTAATAGTTACTCACCGCTCACCGCTGTGATTATTAAAGTATTACCTCCTAGTTAGGGTCTATTTATTCACCGCAAGAAACCCCAAAGCAAGACCCCGTTTTCTACTAACGTGGCCGGCACGACCCAATGCACTAAGTGAGGCGTGACTCTCACCCGTAATCATTGCTCCCGGTGCGTTGCGTTCGCTACTCTAACTGTGCACATACGTATACATGCATTGTCGTTCAGGATTGGTACGAAACGGTGCCAATTCCGACAGATACACCTCCCAAATCCCATGTGATGTTTGCGCTGGTCCCACCGCTTGACCAACATCACTCTAGTCCCGGTGTACCAAGGTGTACCAAGACCACGTCCCGAGTGGTTGTCTAGAAAAATCAGTCGGCGTCAAAGTTGGCTTAAGCTCTTTATCGTATATGTATCTTTCAACCCACTAAGCCTTCATAATATCTGGATTTGGTATATAACTATAACTAGGTTACTACCCTTCGCCCCGCCAGTATGTTCCCCTTTTTAATTTAATAATGATTAATTAAATAAGGAGTTACACTTTTACCCTTTCAAATAATCATGTAAATATTATTAATTTTCTTTTATTAACATATTACCTCTTTAAGGGTTATTTTCATGCAAACATGTAATTTTATGAAGTTGTTACATTTCACATCACACACTACTTTCATACACAACACATATATTAAATTGATACAACACTAGCATGTTTGTCCTAAAACATTTTAAACAAATATTTTCAAACAAGATTTAACATGTTCACATCACATAAAGTTCATACACTTCTCTTAATCTAGCACGTGAAAGCTATCAATTGCGCGCTATAGCGTTTTGCGGAGGTCAAGAACCGCTATTTTCAGTTTAACGTTTTCATTTCACGGTACCGCTATTTACCGCTATTTCAATAATTGCTATAGCGACGCTACGGGTGCTATTCCATTTTTGTTCACATTTTTGGCCATTTGGTTACTTTTTTCAATGAAAAACTAGTCTTAATGATCTCACTACACTTTCATTTTAAAAAACCTGAACAAATAACATAATTAAAAACATTCAAAGCAATTACGTCTACCGACAACTATTTTACTCATCTCTTTTTGTACTCACGCCAACTTGAGTTGCCATGGTCACACTCCATTAATGCTTTTTGTAAATCGACCCATGCCTATGAGGCCACGACTTGAGAATTAACTCCTTAAATCAACCACGGCCTACTAATACGATATTGAACCCGTGCAATCCAATTAAACTCTATTTGAGACTTTTACACTTCCTAGTTTCCATATTAATATAATAGAATATTATGTTATGTTTTTATATGACTTTTTAGGTTTGATGATATTAATTTTATATAGACTTATAGTATTAATACTCAAATATATAAATTCTATATAAATATAATATAATTATAAATTATACGTAATATTAAAAACCCGCTATATCACCGCTATACCACCGTGATAACCGCGATCTCAAATAGCGGCATGTGACCGCTATTGAAATTTTGACCGCGATAACTGCATAGAACATGTCCCTAACTCACATCTCACACCAAATAAAGAGGAGTTTAGCCTGCAACATCCTAGATACCATTACACACAAAACATTACAGCAATAATGGCATAGCAGTCAATCATCAAAAGGGGCACATGCATCCTAGATAACTAGGTTCATCCCAATCCATCTAAGATATGAGACACTCCTAACAATGTATTTTTAAAACCACAAGTTGACTCACCTTTAATTGACAAGCGCAAAAGCTAAACGTCCGTATACTTCGCCTTGTAATATCGTCTAATTCGCCAAACGACCTAAACATAAAATTTATTTAGCTTATACCTTTACACCTTTCATAATAATTTATAAACCAAACATATATACCTTTAAAAACTAGTAGCTCATAAATTATGATTCCATAATTTATTTGTCGATTATAAATTACCTACTTCCTAAACATCTTAGTTACCCTTTAATATTTCACATGATTTAACTTAGACATGAACCATGTAAATGCAAACAAAGGTCATACTTCATCAAATAAATCTATCAAGCTAACCAGATTGGATTAAGAATTATTATCACAACTATTTTAAACATCTATTATACTTAAATTCCCTCGTGAAAAGAATAATTCTTTTACAAATTCATAAATCTTTCTCATGTATTCTGTTCTCTCATGTCATCATATTTATGTAGTATGTAAATTAATTATTTTAACATTACTTTCTGTAAATAATTACCTCTTCCAAGGTAATTGGCCACGTGATTAAGCAAAGCTTTGACAAACATCACTTTGTGCGGCATATGATGGATCAAACAAAAACGAAGATGGAGATAAAAAGACAAAACTGTAATTTTGTAATTTTGTAATTTACCTTGATAAATTCCAATTTACTCTTTCAAACGTCAAGCCCAATCTTCAAGCCCAAAAGCGGAACCCTTCGGCCTTCTTCTCTTTTGGTCGTTCTGCAATCTCCATGATTCCTCAATGCGGGTATTACAGGACACGACTCAACGAATGCGATCACTCTCTGCTAACGGACATAGGCGGATTTCTCATCGGCCCACTCCACACCCACCGCCGCCGTCTTCCTTCTTCCCTGAAACGGACGCCACCCTCACGACCACCGTTGCCACCTTCTGCCTTCTCATCGCCGCTGTCGCCACTGCTTACTTGCGGTGAAAGCACAAAAGGGGAAACAGAGCCGCCGGTGGTAAGGTTCGTTTTCCCACTGACCGACGCCTCCTCCTCTCTCTCTCTCTCTCGTGATTTCATCGAGTGGATATTATTTTTTTCAAATCCTTGGTTGATTGTTTATAATTTGATGTTGTATGTTCGTTGATGGTCGTTTTGATCGTATTTCAACTTGGTTTGGGGTTTATATTATCTGATTGTGATACTTTTCTTCATAATCAATGATGTAGTTTTTAAATGTGCCTAATTCTAAGCAACAAGAGATTTGGTAAAAGTGATGATGATTATGATTATGTAATTATCGAAGTCAAACTAATCCGATGCAATCAAGAAATGAATTAGTAGTAAAAGATATAAGAGCAGATTCATGATGATCAGACTAGAAGGATAATTGCTAGATAGCCAACCCTAAAAAGGACATGAACAGTATGCTGTCCCTCTGGTGTCAAAACTCACATGAACCAGATCTTCATCCCCTTCATACTTCATTTCTATAATAGCTGATTCTTTGTTATATGTTTTACCCTTTGTTGATCCATATTATGTGGTTCTTAACTACATCTACAGTGTCTGTAACTACATATAACATCAAAAAAACTGCTTTGGTGTTAGGTGGCATCATTGCATTTAGTCACAAAAGAGTTAATACATGAAAGGAATTCATGAATCTTCTGATTCAATCTCTCGTCTGCTGCTTCATCCACTTTCTTTTTAAAAAATGATGCTGAGAAAGATTGCTGGAAGAATACAAAGTGGAACATCATCAAAAAGATTTAAACTTGTATGCAACAAACACTTGTACTCCACAAACAACAAACAAGTGAGCATTGAAGCAAACAATAATGGAGATGGAGAAAAAAAGAGTGATGGATCTTTAACTCACCATGACTCATATCGAGACCTTGACAAGCTTGATTTCATGACTGCTGCCAAGATTCTCTTCACCACTCCACCTAAACAGAAGAAATTCGGGTATCACTTTTTATACACTTAAGTTATAATAATATTTGATCGATCTTACTTAATATACATGATTATTATTATTATTATTATCATCTTTCTGATATTCTCTCAGGCTTGATTTTCATCTTGTTCAACTCTTCTTCGTTTGCTTACCTTCACTTGGTACTACTTATACATATATATCTTATCTCATTAACTTCAAAATGACACATTTTTTATTAATTAATTAATCTCCATCTAAATGCTCTTTTTTTTTTGTATATATTAGCTGTCTATTTGGTTGCACAATATGCGCGTCATGAAATGAAGAAAATGGATGCAGTAAGTCAACTCTTCTTTTTTTCTTTCACTCTGTTTTATAATTAATATTATGGAAATGAATTGCAGGAATTGGAGAGGAGACAGATAGAAGAGGCGAAGAAGATGAAGGAAAAAGAAGGGGAAGTATTAAAGTCTAACCCACAGCTAATGGAGGTGAAAGAGAGACTTGATAGCTTGGAAAAAACTGTTAAGGAAATTGTGATGGAATCAAAATTCCAACGAAGTGTAAAAGTTGAAGGTGAAATACCACAGAAAAAAATGGCAGATGAGAAAAAAGAAAGAAATGGTGGTGATAATATTAATATTAATCAGAATGTGGCAAAAAGTGGAGGCAATGAGAAGTAGAGTAGAGACCAATTTCTGCTGTTATGTTAAGGAGTAAAGTTTTAGTTACTGTTGTAATTATTTTATGCACTTGTAGGAGGAGGGTTTTTATATTTTACAGAGGGAATTGAATTTATTGGGGATTTAAAGATTTCATTACATGAAATGTCATGTGTTTGGGTTTTGGGGAATTTGGGAGAATATGGATGAATTTCAAAGTGTGGTTGTTTTCATGACCATTTATTGTCTCTCTTTCTTTTATTATTAGTCTTTTATTATAACTGTCACGATATTTTCGGGGTCGAGATCCGGTAGGGGCTTCGAGTTTATGATTTGAAGATCGGTAAGAGCAATTTTTCGGCGACGAGCTTCCTCCGCGGATTCGTATTTTTTTTCTAGAAAACTTAAAGTTTTATCTATTGATTCCACAAGCCCGTCGTCGCTAGTTACGGTTGCTTCCCGCTTGAAGACGCCGCCCGTTTTACTTTGTCCCTTCCCGGTGGTCGACGAAGTTGGACTTCAGGTGGACCGTCTCCCTCGGCAACATCGACGTCATCATTGAGGTCTAACCCAAAACCCGTGTCCGATTCAGAAGTTCTTGCTCTTTTGTTGGAGCCGGTGGTCGAGTCCGAATGCGATGTCTCCGGATTAAGGACCCATTTTGAACCTTGACGGCAAACTTCCCATGCTTTTTGGTGACCAAATGGTTTACCGTTGTTGGTCACTTTGAATTGGTAGCACGCGATTGATAAAATGTTGAAATCGTTGGAACCACTTTTATGCATATTTTTTAGATTTTCAAATACGTCATTAAACTTTGTGCAAATCACACGAAGATCACGTCATTTCACGTTGACCGCGTCGTAGGACCGATCCATTTTCCTTCCAAGTAGCGCGTGAAAGTGATCCAAAACACGATTCCAAAAACTTTCTCCAGTTTGCGCGTTGCCTCTTCTCGAATCACAGGATATGAAAATCCAAGCTTTTGCTAAAGCTTCTTCCTCTTCTTCGTTCCAAGCCGTTGCTTTCTTTTCCCTTTTCCTTTTGGTTGCCTTCTTCGGGATGATTATGGTGTTTCTTGGACAAGTACATCGTCGTTGTCAAGGTTCACGGTTTGGGATTGAAATAATGGGACTTGAGACGATTGAGTTTGGAATTGTGGAGAAGCTTGTTGTTGGAAACCTTGGAATTGGGGAATGAATTGTGGTCGTTGTTGTTGGAAGATTTGTGGGTTGTAGGGAAGGTTATTGAATAAAGGTTGTTGTTGGATTGGAGAATTCAACAATTGCATATAAGCTTGATAATCATTAGGAGTGTTTGGGGTGTTTGGAGTGGGTGGAGTATTTTGGTTGGGATCCATTTTTTTTAAGAAAAGTGAAAGAAAGTAGAAGTATTTTTTTTGATTTGGAAGTGTAAGTGTGAAAGTGTTGGATATATATATATATATATATATATATATATATATATATATATATATATATATATATATATAGAGAGAGAGAGAGAGAGAGAGAGAGGTAAAAGATGTTGTTATTTAAATTTAAAATTAATTTTTTTTGTTTAAAGACGCAAACGGTCAACAAAGCAAACGGTCAAAAAAAAAGATACGTTACATACATACAATGTTTTCAAAACCGGTTTTTTAGTTGAACCAGTATGGTGACCGGTTTCCGGTTCAACCGGTCTGACCGTCGGGTGAACCAGTTTTTTTATTTTTCATGTTTTTTTCTATTTTCTTACACATACATACATATAGAAATTATGAATTTGATGTTTAAAAGTTCAAAATTTAAAAATACACATAAAAATAAGTTGTAAATGAATTCAAATACATTAAAATAACACATAACTATAAGTTTTAGTGTTTTACATCAATCCATATACGTCAAAAAGAAATTAAAGTATAATACTGAAACGAAATATAGTTTTTGATGAATACAAACATATCAAAAGAATTTATAACATTTACCATATATTTTTATTTAGAGAAAACTAAATAGATTTGAAAAAAATCACTAAAGTTTATTATGTAAATGGTTCTTTTTCACGTGTTTTTATTCGGTTTAACCGATTTATTTTGATCGGTTCAACCAGTTTTTTCTACAAACCGACCGGTTCAATCCAATTCAGAAATCAATGTAAAACCGGTGATAGTTGAACCGCTTTCTCTCCCGATTCCCGGTCCAACCGGTTTGACCGGCCGGTTCAAACCGGTTTTTAAAACATTGTATACATACATACTCTCTCTCTCTCTCTCTCCTTCTGATTGGCCGTCTTCGTCAGTGATCCCCACTATGCCACAAGGCACCTACGCGTGCCTGGGGCGGTGTTCACGCGTAGGTGGCCTTGTCACATAATCGCCACGCGTAGCTACCTTGTATCGATACCGTTTAGCCTTATTATTATGAAAACTAGTAAAAAAAAGTTAAAACATAAACACTTTTTATCCCAAAATTTTATTTGATTATAAATTTTATTTTTAAAAAAAATGAAACTTAATATTCTCTAAAAATAACGTGATTATCTTTTTTATTCTCGTATCTCATCCTTACTGTTCTAAATCTTGCCCTCGAGTGATATGAGGTGATTAGTTGCTCCGTTCCTTCCATATAATTTTTTATACCAATGCAAACTTCCACCAATTGTTGTGTAAGTATGTTATCAGCGGCTATATTGTTCAATATCTTTGTTTTTTTTTTTAAATCTACTATTCATAAGTTTTGTTTCATATCCGAAATGTTCATTCAGAAGAGTTTAATATCTTTTTTTTTTTTTTTTTTAACAAAATGTCACAGTTTAAGCCTGTGTATCTTCTATACTTTCAATTTGCTATATTTTTAAAATTTTTATTAGATTTGAGTAAAAATCAAAATATTTTTCTAATTTTCATAATTATTTATTAGATTTCATACTTGTTAATGAAATTTAAAATTATTTTGTTTAAAATCTAGAATATTTGGAATATACTTTTATCCTAAAAAAAAGTACTTTTACTTTGACATACAGGATCACTTCCAAAAAAAGTTGTATATTAAAAAAAAACTAGATTATTCCTATATTTTAAATATAAAAAGTTTTATAAATATCTCTTTTTTAAGTTTTTTAATTACTAAGTTTTCTTATGGGTCAAGTTGGATTAAATTGGGTCGGGTTTAAATTTAAGGCTATTTTGCTCCATCGTATATTATTTTAGCTTTGCAATTTGCAAACAACCTAAACATTTTTCATTTAAGAAAATTACTTGACAGGGTAAGATATTTTTGAAATTTTAGCTTTTCAATTTGCAAACAACCTAAATATTTTCCTTTTGGGAAAATGACTTGATAGGATAAGATACTTTTGAAATGTATACATTTAGTCTTTATTCTTTTTTTATATATATATAAACTAAACCCTTATACCCGATTTTTTATAATTATGCAATCCTTTTGACCGGCTATACTCGGTATGGTATACCGGTCATATACGAATTTTCTTTTATTTTCTTAAAATGAAATAACCAGGTAGCATCCACATGTCACCTTACGTGGATATTGTTAAATTACACCACATTGAAACGACAATTAGGGCTCATTTAATCAGCCATTCCTCCATTCACTCAGCCGATAATCCCTCAAACTTCTTGACTCACAATCACCATCAACAATGGCAGAAGATGCAGATACAATCGTTGATGTACACTATAATGGGATGTTCACACCTACCTCATTGATGTATTTTAATGGAGTAAATGCCTCTGTACCATACACGGTTGTGAACAAGATGAACTTCCCTGATTTCATCCCCTTTTTTGAAAAGCTTACTAACGGAAGATGCAGAGATGTGTATTACTATCCACAAGAAGTGAGGTTGTCTGAGGGATTACATGATATTCAGAATGACTACGATTTTAACGAGATTCTTGAAGATATCAATGAAAAGAAGAGATTGGATGTGTATGTGGATCATCATCATGAACCTTTGTTTGATTGGATTTAGGAGGAAGAAGCAGACCTTGAAGATGATGATTTGGTTTTTATTGATGATGTTGACTCCATTTTAGAAGATGATCTGAAAGTTGAACATGTAGAGGACGATGAAGTTATATGTCTCAAAAGAAACTTCAATGATCAATTCCTCAACAAACTTTGTCCAATACAGAATGATGAGTTGGTTGAAGAAGATCATAATGCAATACGACCTATCTACCCAAGACACGATCATACTAAGGAATGGAATGAGATGAAGCCTCGATTAGGTATGAAATACTCTACTACTGCTGAACTTAAATACTCTCTTAGTTGCTATGTTCTAGCAAATGGTTATGATTTGTGGTATGAAAAGAATGACAAGAGTAGGTTGCTAGTTAGGTGTTGTAAAGGAAAGAATCCAGCATGCCCTTTTAGATTGTATGCTTCCTGGATGAAAGAGGAACACACTTTTCAGATTAAGTCTCTTATAACATAGCACAAGTGCTCTAGGGCATTCAAACTTGGGTCAATTACAACATATAAGTGGATAGGGAAACAATTTATGAATGATATTTTGGAGAGTCCTAAACTGGGTTTGAGGAAAATGAAAGTCCTAGTATCTAAGAGATACAACATTAATGTGAGTGTTGGGCGGTGTAGGAATGCAAAAAAGTTGGCATTGTCTGAAGTTGAGGGAAGTTTGAAAGAACATTATGCCAAATTGTGAGATTATGCAGCTGAAATCAGAAGGGCTAATCCAGGTTCACATGTTGAGGTGTTCTTGGAGCCACAACCTGATAATACTGTGGTGTTTGATAGGTTTTATGTTAGCTTTAAAGGTGTTGTGGATGGGTGGTTAGATGGATGCAGAAAGGTAATTAGGGTTGATGGTTACTTTCTTAAGGGTGTTTGTAGAAGGGAGCTCCTATCAGCAGTCTGTAGAGATGCTAATAATAAGATCTATCCCTTAGCTTGGGCAGTAGTCAATGTTGAGAACAAAAGGACATGGAAATGCTTTTTGGACAACCTGGTAGAAGACATTGGAGGGGGGGGGGAATGATCATGGCATTACTATCCTCTCGGATGGCCACAAGATAATCATTCTATTTTTTTCAATTAACTTTAATTGTTTTGATAATTTAATTAACTAATCATTTAATTGTTTGAATCAGGGATTATTTGAAGTTGTGAAGGAAAGACTTCCTGATGTGGAGCATAGATTATGTGCTAGACATATTCTAGATAATTTCCACAAAGAATAAAGACTAAATGTGTACATTTCAAAAAGTAACTCACCCTATCAATCATTTCCCCTTTCCCTTTCCCTCTTTCATCTTCAATCACCAACTCGCACTTCTCTCAATTCGTGCTTTCTCATTCTGCTTCATTTTCAACTTCTTGATTCCTTGTGGTAAGTTTTTCTACCTATTCAACCTAACCTCTTCTATTTTCGTCAATTATGTTGAAAGTTTCGTGACCCTAATCCCAAATTACAATAGCAAGAGAGACGATAAATACATTGGTTTTTGTTTGCTTAATTAATGAAGTTGTTCATGCATATCATGTTTAGTTAGTAACTTTATATTGTTACGATTGGGAAGTAGAAATTATCACTCTTTTCATTTAGAAAGATCTTTAAGCAATTTTATGTCGGGATTTAGAAATAAAAAAATGTGAGTCTCGTTCTATTTCAGTGTGTATTAGAGGTCATATTTTAAATCTCCTATTTGGATTTATGCTTTTTTTTAGGTAGTATCAACTATCAACTATCAATCACCATGGGTGATGAGGAACCAAAGCCTCTAAATTACGTATCAAAGATTGTATTGAAGAAAAGGAAAAGCAATGAGGATTGGGCAAATAGAAGGAAAAAACAATTGGAGCAAAGGGTGAAGATGTCTAAAAGTGATAATTTCGTTATCAAGAAGCCTGAACAGTTTATCAGAGAATTCCGTGATAAAGTAAACAATTTTTTCCCATTTAAAATACTCATAATTGATTAATTTCACCCACTAATCCTTTCTTTTCTTAAAATTGTTCCCAATTTTAATCAAATCGACAGAGTTTTTTTTTATTTTTTATTTTTATCCAGGAGGCCGATCTTATCAAAATGAAATATCGTGGGAAGAAACCAATAAAAGCATCCAAATCTCCACAATCAAAGCTCCTTTTCATCATACGCACACAAGGGTATGTCATATCATATGTGACAAATGTCGACTTTTGTTCTTTATTTCATCTGTTTTTATGTATTATTATTGCTTATATTCTATGGTTATTTTCAGTAAAAGTGATATGCATCCACAAACAAGGAAACTTTTATATTCTCTGAGATTAAGGCTTGAGGGAGTGGCCTTGCCACCCCTCTTGCCAAAAGGTTTGCTATGAGATGTTATACCATCCCTAACAGCTCGCTAAAGGATGCGCCAGGAAGAACTTGTTAAGGCTGAAGGGAGTGGTAGCATGTGCTAAAACATTGCCACGTCAAAAAAAAAAAAAAAAAAAAAAAAAAAAAAAAAAAAAAAAGAGGACACTAAGCATATTATGATGATATGGAATGGTGATGTGTTTAAAAAGTTTTTTTTCTTTAATCAAATAAATGTTTATTTAAATATTTAAATAACCTAAACTTTAAAATAAAATACAAGTTGCTAAGCTGAAAGTATAGGTATATAAAGCTGGAATAATCAAAAGGTGAGATGGGACCACCTTTCTTCCTCAACTTGTTCTCTTTCTTCTCTTCAAGGGTATAGCGCACCAGATTTAGCAAATGAGCTTGGCGGCCTGTTAGGGTGTGGTAGCGAGGATCCACATAAGCTTAGCGATGGTTGTGGCGAGACCACTCCCTTAAGCCTATGAAGCTAGCGAGATGAGAGAGAATGAAGAGCTTAAATTTGATTTGTTATTTTCTTTTTCTATTATTTTTTTTCGTGATTCACCTTCGGTGTTGTTGCCTCCCTCAATCTCCTCTCCACAAATTTGAGTTATTCACTTGCTTTCGGGAAAAAAATCGCAATTTCTAAGCTTGAAAATGGAAAATGGGAGACTGTCGCTGCAACTAGTTGCTGGAGGAAGAAGATAGAAATCTAAATTTGACAGATATAGACCTCCAAAAATCACATACTTACACATCACACCCACTATCTTAATTCCTCTCACAAACCAAGTTTCTGAAATTACCAAAAGGACCCTGCACTTAAATTTTATACTTATTTTCATGTAATTGATTTATATTATATTAATTGTTTGTGGTTTAAAAAAAATAAAATTTGATTAATATTTGTGCATAAAAATGTTTGTGTATTAAAATAAATTAGTTTAATTTAAGAAAAAAATGGAATGCTAGGGGTGTTACCACTCCTTACCAAATGCTAAGATGAGGTGTTAAATGAAGAAAAATAAGATGGCACTCAAAAAGCTGATGTGGTAAGATGCTAGGAATGTTACCACTCAGGAGAATGTTCACTTGTAACATCCCAAGTTTCGAGTCCAAAAATTTAATTTTTAATTAGTTGATTTATAAAACTTCCATAAGAAAACATAGTGAAGACATATCATTTCATAAAACTAATATCTCATCTCTGAAAACTAAACCATAATATAAAAATGTCAGAGTACAATCCCAAGAATCTCATAATGCGGAAATTCAACGTGTGTGTGTATGATGTGCAGCTACCACCCCAGCTCTTTCCCCTTCACTGAAGAGGTACCTGAAACAAAACTGAAAACTATAAGCACGAAGCTTAGTGAGCTCCCCCATCGTACCGCATAGCATACAATCACATAACATACATATACTGTCAAGCATATATGGGTGCCCGACCTACCCCTTCGGTCCTCTCGACCGGATACTAAGGACTATTTCACCCCTCTACTACTACCACGTAACATGTAACACACAATCATATTCTATCTAGCATGACTGGGTATGACTACCTCCTTCGGCCCTATTGAACAAAAATCTTGGGGACTATCTCCCCTACTGCTACTAGCATATAACATCATATCATACTAGCACATAACATATCAGTTAGTAGAAAACCTATATGAATATCACAAAGACAATCATCTAACCTACGACTCCTACTAGTGGGCCGACGTTGGTGCCTTAGACCCACTTCTACTAGAAGGTAACTCACCTCGTAAGGCTGACTGCTGAAAAGATGATCGGCAGATGTCTGACTGCCGCTCCGATGATCCTCCGGCTATAAATCCATAAAACACTTAATCAGACACTGATAACTACTCTTAGGGTAAAATGACTACTTTACCCCATACCAAGTCAAAGTCAAAGTGAACTTCCCGTTGACCTAACTCGTCGAGTTGGGCTGCCAACTCGTCGAGTCCCTATCCTTTCATCTGCGCTTCTTCACGCCCCTACTCGTCGAGTTTAGCAATGACTCTACGAGTTCTCCTTCAAAAACATCCACGAATGAACCTTCATCCGACTCGCCGAGTTGTCAACTGGTGGCAATTGGCCTTCTTATGGCTCCTCTAGTTGCAGTGGAAACACAGCAACTCGGATGTCTGAATAGTGGGTGCAGGAGCGGTGCAATCCCTGCCGAAATGCCCCAATTGGCCGCAATTATAGCATCCTGACGATCCCAACTTGCATGCTCCCTCATGTGACTAGCCACATTTCCTACAGCTGCCTCGGCCCTGCTGGCCTTTTGGCCCAACGTCAGATCCCTTGGGCTTCTTCCCCGAAGCCCCAATCACCTGTCCCTCCTCGGATTTCCTCTTTCGGACATGCTCCAGGTCAATCTCCCTCTCCCTTGCCCTGGCAATCATGGAATCCAGGGTAGGGCAAGCTGAAAAACTGACAAGCTCCCGAATGTCGACTCGCAGCATGTCATGGTAGCAGGTCCTCCTCATATCCTCGTCTCCCGTATACTGGGGCACCAGTAACACCCTCTCCCAGAACTTGGCGGTGATCTCCGCCACTGTCTCAATCGTCTGTCTCATATCCAGGAACTCCCGGGCCAACTACTGGAGCTCCACCGCAGGCGCGAACTCAGCTCTGAACCGGGTCACAAAATCCAGCCATATCATAGCCTCAATATTCGAGGCTCCCAGAGAGTCACCAACCGACTCCCACCAATCCTTGACCCGGTCTCTCAAGCATCTTGTTGCATATCGCACCTTCGACCCCTCAGGGCAGAAGCTAGTCAATTGTGCAGACTCAATGTCCGCAATCCATCGTCTGGCAGCAATGGGGTCCTTCGCCCCATGGAAATCCGGCGCACCACTGCCCCCAAAGTCCTTAAAGGACAGTGTGCGTGATCCCGACTGGCTGGTCGCCATGTCACTCCTGAAAGCCCTAAGGCAATCCTCCATCAGCTCGATGATCCCTTCCTTGATCGACCCAAAGATGACCGGGGTCGCATCAAGGATGCCTCTAGTGATCTCGGACGCGATGAACTTGCGTAGCCTCTCATCCACTGGTTCGGAACCTGAAACCGAACCCGATCCCTCTCCTGAACTGCCAACTGCTGGCCTCGGACGTAGTACCACCATTCTGCAATACATAATGACAACCGTCAGTGATACTGATACATCTAGAGGGATCACATCTATCACAAGTTTCCTGGTCTCGTCTCAGCCTTCCTCGACTCAAGTACGAATTCTCTGCTTTCAGTAGTACGGGCCCATACTACCTTCCACATCTATCCGTACTTTCCTCACGAACTGCCTCGACTCCACCAAGTCCCTTTTACTGTTACTGCGCTCTTCTACTCTCATCCTAGGCTTGCCCTAGGGTAATCACCAACCCACTCTCCGCTATCAGCTACATAAAATTCCTGGCTAGCTCCCCCTAACTAGCTCGTGAATACTATTACATATCACTAAGACTAGATAATTCTTCGAATGAGAGGTCCTACCCTACAACGGTTGGACTCAGACAAGAGCTGCGCAATAGAGCTAGACCTAACCTTTTGAAATTATTTAATCCCCACATATGTAACGTAAAATATTCATTTACTAGTTAGTAAAAGATAACTAAGACTCCTAAAAGCACAAAACAAGCATCATTTGAGCATCGAGTACACATAATCAATCATATACTACTCTGGCTATCATATTGACAATTTTGTACTAGCATGCAGTTCTCATATAATCAGGCATAACCTAAACAGGCTATCCTATCTCTGTCTAATCAATACTATCATGCAGCTCAAAAGCACATATAACAGGCACATAAGACATCCTTCCTAGATCCTTAGTCCTAATCTAGCATGTTGTTCTACTGAATTGATAATCATAACATAAACTTATGATTATCAATACTGATACTCCGAATTTATGCTATGACTTATGTTATGGTTTTAGTAATATTTATAAAGGAAATTTTTGGTTGCGATTTTTGGGTCATTTCAAACATCATTCAACAAGTAAGTTTTTTTTATACTTTTTTAAAAAGAACTTTTTTTTCATGTAGATAACTGTTAAAATTCTTTCATTACCAATTTATTTAATGAATTCATTTGTTACAACACAACAGACTGAATTAACATGACAATGACAAGTATACAAACTCAAATTATTATAACTACATTTGTTTAGTATTTGTGTCGCTATTCATTACAAGCAGCCATAAATAAATGTTCAAAACCTAGAAAAAGATCTCAAGTCCTAGAAAAAATAATGAACAGAACAAATGACATATTGAGTTCATTTCAAGCTATGAAAGCTTTTTAACATGAGTATTGGATTCTCTTTGTGAATATAAGATAAATGCTTGAAGTTGTTGAAGCTTAACAACTTAACCATATAATTTAATCATGACTTCTGATCAAGGGTCATATCATTCTTAATTTTCTGCAGCAGCTAAAAAACAAGAAACATGTAAACAAAAAAAATTGTATATAAAGTTGTTGATATGTATATGCATACAAGAAAACAAATATGAAAACATAATGAATGGAATATAAATGACTATTTTTCTAATTGGGAATGGACTAATCGTTAATGATGTTTTTCGAGATGAATAATCACAAATTTAATCGAATAATCTTATGTCACTTTTTACTTTATTGGTTTGACTATTTTTAAATCACAGATTCGATCGATTTCGATTCTAATAGTTTATTGGGAGTGATTAGTTCCATTTGCATCGATCATCTTTATAATTACTTTAAACAATTTCTTGGTTTCAATTCGTGGGTCCCTTTCTCACGGTAGACAAAAAGTTGGGAAATCTAACTTGAGCCTATTGCAATTTCAATTTTGTTTTTTTTCAATATTTTAGCTATTTTGGTTTCCTATATACAATATAACCAATGATATATCTTCATATGAAATTAACATGTATTGATTTTTCATGAATATACCCCTCTTTAATTTTGTTACTTTTTTCATGATAAACCCCTCACATGAAGCCACCGCATGTATCCTCTGATTGGAATTAACTGGGTTTTTGAAATCCAGATGATGACGACAATATTAAATCTTGGCATTTTACATTATAGCTCATGCTCATAAAGTGAGAGCTAATGGAGGTGAGAAGGTATAAATATGTTGTGTTGAAGTATGGGAGAAGGTCCCAAAAAGTAGTAATTATTTTATTTTCTCTAAGATTTGGGAAGCAGTGAATCAGCATATTCTTCCAGATTATTGAATCAACATACTTTATTTCATCATATCAATGGTCGGAGGCTTCTTGTTTCATCTCAAAAAATCATATGAATCACTATGATGAAAGAGGAAAAGGTGAGTGGAGGAAGAGGGATCGTTGACACAATCATCCAACCCCCTTCCATTTGTTGGAATTAAGTATATTTATGGTGATTTTCCACAACAAGTACTTTTTTTTGGATTACACGCAAGACAAAGCATGATTATGGACTAATTTGTTAATTCATCATATGATAGGATAGTGTATTAACAAGAAACAAAAACGTGTGAGGGGTGTAGTGTAAATGTTCTTAATTTGAACTAGTAGTAATTATCCCTTTGATTAAAGAGATGGTTATAGTACTAGTTAAAAGATAAGACTTTAAAAGCTCGAAAAACCCTACAACTAAAATATAAAAACACAAGCAAACCTCTCTCTCTCTCTCTCATTTCAAGACCTCACTGCATTGTTGGGTCAATTCCCGAAGATCCAACACTTAGAATGCCTTGATTTTTGGATAGTGGTTTCTAACATCCATACCAACATTATTTCAGATTGGATTATCAAGATCATCTTCGTAGGCTTCTTTTTTCTATACAACAACATTTTATGGGTTTGATTTTTCGCATCAAGAAAAAGGAGTTGTCTTTTCCTAGATCATAGTCTTGGGTGCAATCATATTAGAGAGGTGTTGATTTGGACATTCAAATAATCCAAAGCAAATGAGGAAATCGGTTTCTAGTTCATCAAGAATGTATGATTCGATATATGTATTATAGATTTTCTAGGTTAGAATTTTGTAAGCAATCTAGAAGATCTGGAACTAGACTAGAGATATAAACAAAAAAGTTTGAGACTAAATGACTAAACCTATGAACTTTTGTAAACTATATGAACCATTTATATAAACTTGTCTTCTTATCAAGAAAACCGAAAATGTCATACATAGTTATTTCCTTAGTCCCCTTATCTTTAAATTTGTTTCAATTGGTTATCAATTTGTTTGTTCTTATTACACCACCGAAGTACATTCCAAGTGGATAAATTGGTATTTGATGTTACACGACATCTTGGCATTTTGACATTTTATATGACGTAATTTTTTCATTTAGATGTGTTTGACATGACATATACTGATGTTGCACTCACTGTAAGATCCGATATGATAACATTACCCGATTAAAATACACTTTTGATATAATAAATGTGACAACCCAAAGTTTGTTCCATTATATTACCCCGTTTCCTCTAACAGAATGTCATTTTATAAAAAGTTTCGTCAATTTGGGGTTGTCAAATAAATAAATGTTTATTTATTTAATTATATTTCATGTAATTATTGTCATAACAAAATAAATACAACTCGTAAAATTTGTTTCCATTTAATGGGATAAAGTTATTTTATTACGACCATTTAACCCGTGTAAGTAGTTTAAACCTCGTTAAGCTTTAGCATCGGGTAGTCGTATACCGGGTGCAACACCCGAGACTTATATAGGGAGTTGAACACTTCATAGAAGCTTTTCACCACTCTAGATCCACTCTCTCTCTACTCTCTCTCTCTCTCTAGCTTGTTTTCGCCTCAAAATTGCAAGTTTCCGCCTCCAAAACGTAAGATCTTCTACCCTAACTTGTTCTAAACATCATTTCTTGTTGCTATAGTCCAAAAATCACTCAAAATGGCCAACAAAAAGGAGTTCACGGCCTAAGAGCCTCCTTAGGCCGTAAACACCTAAAATGGTGCCCAAAGTCCCAATTTTCCATCATTTGAGCTTAGAAACTAGTTGTGGATTTAACCTAGAAGTGTTGGAACCTCAAAACAATAATTTTTAGGGCATAAAAGAGGGTTTACGGCCCAAGCACATGCTTAGGCCGTAAACACCCTCTAACCATGAAAAACAAATCCAAAAACATTTCCAAACTACCCTTAGACTTAAGATATGGCTTAGGGACTTGCCATTTCGGACTTGGAACATTTAAACACATACATTTGAGGGGTAAAATAGAGTTTACGGCCCAAGCATATGCTTAGACCGTAAACTCCCCTAAATCATGCCAAAGGACCCATTAAACCCCTAAAAAGCCTTATAACCTTTACTATAATTTGTTAGAATTAAACCAAAGGCCTAGAAATTAAGGAATGGGGTGTACAAGAGTTTACTACCATAAACCCTAAGGTTTACGGCCGTAGACTCCCAAGGAGCGGCCTTTGGGCCGTAAACTCCAAGGGAGTATACTCTTGGACCCTTAAACACCCCTATAGCCTTGTATAACTCCTTAGAACCATTTCTAAATCCACATGAAACTTGAAATCATTCAAAAACACTCCTCCCATGAGTTTACGGTCGTAAACTCATGGGGGATGTGGCCTCCCAACCGTGAACTCACTTAGAGTGGGTTTTAGGAGAGTAAACTCCAAGTTGAGGCCATATACTCCTTCCTTTCAACCCAATAGTCTCCTAACATTCAACCGCAAGAACTTTACTCACATTAGGATGGCTATGTGTTTAATTTGAGCTTAAATCACTAATTACTTGTAAACATATGTATTCATATGTTATTAGTGTCATAAAGTGTGTACAAGTCCTTACTTGACACCAAACGCTCATCCAACACTCACACCCGATCTACTCATTTCAGGTGAGTTCATACCCCTTAATGAACATTTTTAAATGTTTTTACATGTTTTAGGGGGGGATACAAGTATAAATTCTACAAGTTTTATTATTAAATCATATGTGATTTACAAATTATCATCTACAAAAGGGATTTTCTACACTTTTAACTGCTTTCCAATAAGACTGTTTTAGTGGATTAACAAATGCATTTTATGAATAAATTGTTATTAAAATGCTTTTAAAACTATGTTTAAATTACTTTTCTTTTTAAAATATATCTACACTAATATATTTATATAAGTAAGACTTGAAGGACTTAGGACCAATAGATCGCCTTATTTCCTGTTCTTGTTTGATGTGGTCCTAGGGTATCTGTTATCCGTCCGACTGTCGTTGATTTCTTAGTTATATATCATATATATTAGTGTTAGATGTGAAAGTCTTCATCCCATACAATACCTTTGTTATTCAAAGGCCGAAAATCATACACTCTAGTTAGCTATAATATGTATAGCTAAGACTACTACTAGTTACCTCTACTACTGCTATACACACTATAACGGCTATTACAACAAGTTAATACACGTATAAGAGAACACACTAAGAACTATACAAAAGACTATTATACTATAATACCGAAGAATACACGAATCCATAGTATAACACACTATTCCTCTAAAAGACACTCTACTACGCTTACACTATGTGACCAGGGCTTTCTGGTTGGAAGGCATCACTACACGTATAGATCTATACGGGATAGACACTATTACATCCTGACTGCTAGCTACAGTCCGAGCCGACTAGGCTCAGGGGTGGCACTACATCACTACACTACGCATGACCGGGAAGGTCATCGGGTTCTCTATTATCACTTAGGTCTGGTCACCTGAAGGGTTACACCTTTAACCAACATAATACACTAAGACTAAAGTCTAAGCTAACATTCCGAAGTAAGTAAATATCTATTACTAATGGAAGTTTTGCACCACTACTACTGTTAACAGGCATAACTTTTCTTCACCTATGCTACTCACATGAGATTTATTACTATACTTTTACTGAAGGTTTTTCAATGATAATGCTTACACACAACTCAAAAGATTTAACTTACAAAGTACTTTTGTGGAAAATATAGGATTTTCTAGGGATTTCTACTACTTGTAAACATAAATTGCAGTTTTTATACTATAAGTTATTAAACATTTTATACATCAACGACACTAAATTCTTATGAACTCACCAGCTTTATGTTGATACTCGTTTTCAAAATAACTTGTATCATCAAGTCAAAGTTAGACAGGTACAGGTGCAACATTTTGGTGAAGATGGAGCATACAAGACCCATCTCTTATTTTTGATATATTTTTGGTGTCTATTGAAACTTTACCGAACACGCTTGTAACTAAATTCACTATGTAAATGAAATGGTTGTTGTCTCTTGTTTTTACTATTATGCAATTGTTATGATACTGTACATGACGTCCTCCACCCCGGAACGTATTATGCCGTTATTGGTTTTGGGGTGTGACAGATTGGTATCAGAGCATTGTTTATAGTGAATCAAGTATATCAACCTATAAAAAGATATACGAACTATAAACACTTCGGGACTAAAACAGTCTGACCAAGAATATATACTTCTAAATACTAAAATATTTAATTAAGTATATATATATACACTCACCACTACAAAAGGGTCAGTATCATACTAGAACAAAACAAAAGTATTAAGATTGTTGAACAACACAATTAAGCTTAGAGACATATAGTCACATCTGGGGGATGTAGTTTGATCAACTACATTTATTCAGGAGTGACTAGCATGTGCCTAAGAGTGACTGTGGGGTTGTAACAAGTCTAAAAACTTACCAACACTACCACAAGAACGTTAGAACAAGAATACTATAGGAGTATTCTGTATACTATTAGCTACATATGTGATAACAAAAAGGGTCATTACTGGTAGGACGATAGTTGCTAAGTGGATACACCACGGTTACATGTGACTAGGGAGCTATAGACTCAGAATCTGTGGCCTTTGCTTCATTTCCTGTTCTTGTTTGATTGGGGATCTGAAGTTAGGGTTGCTTATTCGAAGGACTATCTTGCTTCGGTTGCATGTAATTGGTATGCACTACGCAAGTATTGGGTCAACTAATAACAATTCATCTTATAAGTATCCTAGATTAGTACGTCTATTAACCTTTCTATTCCTATTCCCCCTTTCTCGCGTAGATATCATGGCTGGCTTCCACCATCCCGACGATCCGTACTATCCAAACCAGGGCAATGGAGGATGGCTCGATGAGGAGTCAGACGATGATCACCCGATCCATTTTGATGATCATCATGTTGAAGTCTTCTGGGATAGCTCCAGCTCCGAACCAGAAGTTAACAACCTACCCCCTGAAGCTCCAAATCCCAACCCCCGTCCGGCATTTCAGGGTCCCACTCCCATGTGGGCAATAACCTTGAATCGATGGAGCGAGGAGCAGGGTCAACCCTTACCTTACGATGGAGACCGAAGTTTCTACAACATAAGAGAGGGAGGATTAGCGGACCAAGTCTTGCCCATCATGGTCCGAAGGATTGCCAAGAACGTCGAGCAAGGTCAAGTAGCCATTGGCCGAGTTGTAGAAGTGGATGCCAACTCGAATCTCAACACTGTTTGCATCCACCAACTTGAAGAAGCTATGGATAGGACAAGGAGGACCAACGAGGCTCTGCAGCAACAGCTAGCCGCATCCTGAGCTGAAGTTAGGAAACTCCGAGCACGTCAAAGGACTCATGAATGACATCTTCAGGAAGTTGTGCGTCAACTAGCTGATCTTAGGGTTCGCCCAACGAGTGCCCGTCGCCCGTAGAAGATGTCTAACCATCTCACTCTTTTGTTTAAGGACTAGCTTTTCCTTCTATGCTCAATAGAGCACTTGTTTGTAAACATTCCTAACTTTGAAAGTACTCTAATTAGGCCTCTAGACTGCCAACATTTTCCTTATGGTTTGATGTAAGACCTACTGTTAGGTCACTTTTCACGAACTTGTATTACATCATTAATACCAGTAAATTGGCAGTTAACTACTCTATTGCTATGATTCTCTTTCTGATCTTTGGATCATGTTGATTTAGTCCATAAAACACTCTTATCATGCTTGCAATAGACTCTTACTATTGTCATCATCCCTATTAACTTTCAGTAAAAGATGCCTCCACGCAAGCGTCCAAGCAGAGGCAGACCAACAACTCAAACCCCTCCTCCACCACCTCCTCCTCCGCAGTTCGATCCAGTGCTGTTTCAAACGGCTGTGACGGCAGCCATGGCTCAAATGAACTCTGGTGATGCGAGCGGTGGCAACTCTAGATTTGGTGAAGTCCATCAAAGAGTGTAGGGATGTACTTATAAGGACTTCATGAACTGCAAACCCACTTTCTTCGATGGGACTAGAGGAATCCTAGCATTGTCTTAGTGGTTCGAGAGAACTGAGGCTGTCTTTGAAATGTGCTCATGCCTCGAGGAGAGCAAAATAAAGTTCGCTACTGCCACCCTCACTAACAGGGCCCCGACATGGTGGAACGGCCATGTCAGTGCACTCTCTTTGGTAACAGCCAACGCCATGGGCTAGGACACACTGAAAGACCTCATGAGAACGGAGTACTGCCCTAGGAGCGAAATTCAGAAACTTGAGGAGGAACTCTGGAACCTCAAGATGAAAGGGACCGACATAACAGCTTACATAGCCAGGTTCTGCGACTTGGCGGCTATGTGTCCCAACATGATCCCTTCGGAGAGCTAGAAGATCGAGCGAAACATTTGGGGTTTAATGCCCCCGTATCGAGGAAACATTCTAGCCTCACGCCCTACGACCTTTGACAGCGCCAAGGAATTGGCCCAGAGTTTAATCAATCATGAGGTTTCTTCCACTCCAGCAACAACAACTACAACTGCCACTGCACCACTCAAATCATCCGATAACAAGAGGAAACGTGGGGATCGGAAGAAGGACAAAAGAACTCAATCTTCTTCCAAAAACCAACAGATCGTGGCTGTCCATGCTGCCACCACTCCTGCTACTCCTGCACCGGCGAAAGCTTATGTTGGGAACCTGCCCAAGTGTCCCAAGTGCCCCTTCCATCATAACGGCCCCTGCCGTGAATTGCAATGCACCAACTGCGGCCGGAAGGGCCATACTGTCCGATTTTGCAGAGCCCCACCCAAACCTATCTCGCAAGTCCCTAGTTCGGGAGTGACCCAGACTTGTTATGGCTGCGGTGAAGCTGGCCATTTCAAGAAAAACTGTCCAAAAGCTGGGAATGCGGGAGGAACCGGAAGACTACTCGCTATTGGCCACAACGAAGCAGTAGCGGATCCCGCAGTAGTCACGGGTACGTTCCTTCTCAACAACTCTTATGCATGTGTCTTATTCGATAGTGGTGCAAAAAGAAGCTTCATAAACCAAAACTTTAAACACTTACTTAAACAACCCCCGCAACCACTAAAAGAAACATTCGTCGTAGAAATGGATAACGGGAAGACCAAAAGCTCTAACGAAAGCTACATAGGTTGTACCCTCACGTTAGACGATCATTCATTTCCAATTGATCTCATACCAGTCTCGATCAAGAGTTTCGATGTCATTGTTGGCATGGACTGGTTGAGTCTTCATCATGCTGATATTCTATGTTTCGACAAAGCTATCCGCCTAAATCCACCGAATCACGAAACTCTATTGATCTATGGAGATAAACCTGGTACGAGCCTTTGTATCATCTCAAGTACTCAAGCCCAGAAATACTTGGGTAAGGAATGTCGCGCCTTCCTTGCACACGTCATTGACACAAGCCAGAAAGCGAAAGATGCAAAAGACATCCCTGTTGTATGTGATTTCCATGACGTCTTTCAGGAATACCTTCTAGGTTTACCTCCCAAACGTCAGGTTGAGTTCAGAATCGACCTAGTCTCAGGAGCTACCCCCGTAGCTAAGTCGCCTTATCGTTTAGCGCATGCCGAGATGCAAGAACTATCCGGTCAACTTAACGAGCTGCTCAGCAAGGGCTTCATAAGACCGAGCTTCTCACCCTGGGGAGCTCCGGTCTTGTTCGTGAATAAGAAAGACGGATCGTTCCGTATGTGCATCGATTATAGGGAGCTCAACAAACTCACGGTCAAAAACCGCTACCCTCTTCCTCGTATAGACGACCTGTTCGACCAACTACAAGGGGCGAGTTACTTTTCCAAGATTGATCTTAGGTCCGGGTATCACCAGTTGCGAGTGCTTAAGGAGGATGTTCCGAAGACAGCCTTCCGAGCTCGTTACAGGCACTATGAGTTCGTAGTGATGCCCTTTGGACTGAATAATGCACCCACAGTATTTATGAATTTGATGAATAGGGTGTGTCGTCCATACTTAGATCAGTTCGTCATCGTCTTTATTGATGATATACTCGTCTACTCTCGGAGCGAGGAAGAACACAAGAATCATCTACGACGAGTCCTAGAAACCCTGCGATCAGAGAAGTTATACGCGAAGTTCTCTAAGTACAAATTTTGGATCCGAAGAGTTGAATTCTTAGGACATGTGGTTAGTGAAGAAGGAATCCATGTGGACCCATCCAAGATCAAAGCTATCGAGAATTGGTCAGCACCGAAGACGCCTACGGAAATTCGTCAATTTCTAGGCCTCGCTGGCTACTACCGCAGATTTATTCAGAACTTCTCTCGGATTGCGAAACCTCTCACTACGTTGACACAGAAGGGCGTCACATTTGACTGGGAAGAGAAACAGGAGAAGGCATTCTAGAACCTGAAGCGAGCCCTATGCACCGTACCGGTGTTATCCCTTCCTGAAGGAACATAAGATTTTGTGGTATACTGCGACGCATCGAACCAAGGGCTCAGTTGTGTCTTGATGCAACGAGGTAAGGTCATCGCCTATGCCTCAAGATAGCTGAAGACACATGAGATCAACTACACCACGCACAACCTCGAGTTAGGGGCGGTTGTATACGCTCTAAAGATCTGGAGACATTACTTGTATGGAACGAAGAGCATAATATACACTGATCATAAAAGCCTCCAACACATACTGAACCAGAAAGAGCTCAACATGAGACAACGACGATGGGTCGAACTACTCAACGATTACGACTGCGAAATTCGTTATTACCCGGGGAAAGCCAATGTAGTAACAGACTCCCTAAGTAGAAAAGAGTATTCCGGTCGAAGAGTCAAGTCATTAACAATGACTATCCATTCGCACCTATCCGCACAGATTAAGGAGGCTCAGCTCGAAGCCTTAAAGCCCGAGAATGTGGCGGGAGAGTCCTTGCGTGGAATGGATAAGAACTTGGAGGTCAAGGGTGACGGAGCCTATTATCTCATGGACCGAATCTGGACTCCGCACCACGGAGGTTTCAGAGACTTGTTCATTAAGGAAGCACACAACACTCGATACTCCGTTCACCCGGGTTCAGATAAGATGTATCTGGATCTCAAAAAGCTATACTTGTGGCCTAACATGAAAGCAGAGATTGCTACCTTCGTGAGTAAATGCCTTACTTGCGCAAAGGTCAAGGTTGAATACCAGAACCCATCAGGTCTCCTCCAACAACCAGAGATACCGGAGTGGAAATGGGAGCAGATCACTATGGATTTCATAACTAAGCTACCCAAGACAACGGGTGGGCTGGATACCATATGGGTCATCGTCGACAAATTGACCAAGTCCGCACACTTCCTACCCATCAAGGAAACAGACAAGATGGAGAAACTCACAAGAATATATATTAAGGAAATAGTACGGCTGCATGGTGTCCCTATATCTAATATCTCTGATAGAGATAGTAGGTTTACTTCGAGATTTTGGCAATCACTGCAAAAAGCATTAGGGACAAGGCTGGACATGAGTACAGCCTACCATCCGCAGACTAACGGACAAAGTGAGAGGACGATCCAAACCTTAGAGGATATGTTGCGAGCCTGTGTGATTGACTTTGGTAAGGCGTGGGATACACACTTACACCTGGTGGAGTTCTCCTACAACAATAGTTATCACACGAGCATCAAGGCAGCTCCATTTGAAGCCCTCTACGGCCGAAAGTACAAATCCCCTCTGTGCTGGGCTGAGGTGGGTGACACTCAGTTAGCTAAAGGACGAGTTCCTGACAGCGCTCTCACGAGTCCGGAGATTATCAGAGAGACGACCAAAAATATTGTGCAGATTCGCGAACGATTAAAAGCCGCTAGGGATCGACAGAAAAGCTACGCAGACAAACAAAGAAAACCTTTGGAATTCCAGGTGGGAGACCGTGTCCTTCTGAAAGTCTCACCCTGGAAGGGTACGATACGCTTTGGAAAGCGTGGAAAGCTGAACCCAAGGTACATAGGAACTTTTGAGATTCTCGCTAGAATCGGCCCCGTAGCTTACAAACTCAACCTACCCCGCGAGCTAAGTAACATACATCCTACCTTCCACGTCTCAAACTTGAAGAAATGCCTGTCCGACAAGACTCTCGTGATTCCACTCGACGAGATCGAACTCAACGAGAGCCTCAACTTCGTGGAAGAGCCTGCGGAGATTATGGACCGAGAAGTAAAACGAACGAAACAAAGCCGCATCCCAATTGTGAAAGTTCGATGGCACGCCAAACGAGGATCGGTGTTCACTTGGGAGCGCGAGGATCAAATGAAACTCAAATATCCCCATCTCTTCTCTTAGTAGTACTGTAATAGCTTAACTGTTTAAATTCTAAATTTCGAGACAAAATTCCCTTAACGGGGGGATGATGTGACAACCCAAAGTTTGCTCCGTTATATTACCCCGTTTCCTCTAACGGAATATGTCATTTTATAAAAAGTTCTGTCAATTAGGGGTCGTCAAATAAATAAATGTTTATTTATTTAATTATATTTCATGTAATTATTGTCATAACAAAATAAATACAACTCGTAAAATTTGTTTCCATTTAATGGGATAAAGTTATTTTATTACAACCATTTAACCCGTGTAAATAGTTTAAACCTCATTAAGCTTTAGCATCGGGTAGTCGTATACCGGGTGCAACACCCGAGACTTATATATAGGGAGTTGAACACTTAATAGAAGCTTTTCACCACTCTAGATCCACTCTCTCTACTCTCTCTCTCTCTCTCTAGCTCGTTTTCGCCTCAAAACCGCAAGTTTCCGCCTCCAAAACGTAATATCTTCTACCCTAACTTGTTCTAAACATCATTTCTTGTTGCTATAGTCCAAAAATCACTCAAAATGGCCAACAAAAAGGAGTTCACGGCCTAAGAACCTCCTTAGGCTGTAAACACCTAAAATGGTGCCCAAAGTCCCAATTTTCCTTCATTTGAGCTTAGAAACTAGTTGTGGATTTAACCTAGAAGTGTTGGAACCTCAAAACAACAAATTTTAGGGCATAAAAGAGGGTTTACGGCCCAAGCACATTCTTAGGCCGTAAACACCCTCTAACCATGAAAAACAAATCCAAAAACACTTCCAAACTACCCTTAGACTTAAGATATGGCTTAGGGACTTGCCATTTCGGACTTGGAACATTTAAACACATACATTTGAGGGGTAAAATAGAGTTTACGGCCCAAGCATATGCTTAGACCGTAAACTCCCCTAAATCATGCCAAAGGACCCATTAAACCCCTAAAAAGCCTTATAACCTTTACTATAATTTGTTAGAATTAAACCAAAGGCCTAGAAATTAAGGAATGGGGTGTACAAGAGTCTACTACCATAAACCCTAAGGTTTACGGCCGTAGACTCCCAAGGAGCGGCCTTTGGGCCGTAAACTCCAAGGGAGTATACTCTTGGACCCTTAAACACCCCTATAGCCTTGTATAACTCCTTAGAACCATTTCTAAATCCACATGAAACTTGAAATCATTCAAAAACACTCCTCCCATGAGTTTACGGTCGTAAACTCATGGGGGATGTGGCCTCCCAACCGTGAACTCACTTAGAGTGGGTTTTAGGAGAGTAAACTCCAAGTTGAGGCCATATACTCCTTCCTTTCAACCCAATAGTCTCCTAACATTCAACCGCAAGAACTTTACTCACATTAGGATGGCTATGTGTTTAATTTGAGCTTAAATCACTAATTACTTGTAAACATATGTATTCATATGTTATTAGTGTCATAAAGGGTGTACAAGTCCTTACTTGACACCAAACGCTCATCCAACACTCACACCCGATCTACTCATTTCAGGTGAGTTCATACCCCTTAATGAACATTTTTAAATGTTTTTACATGTTTTAGGGGGGGATACAAGTATAAATTCTACAAGTTTTATTATTAAATCATATGTGATTTACAAATTATCATCTACAAAAGGGATTTTCTACACTTTTAACTGCTTTCCAATAAGACTGTTTTAGTGGATTAACAAATGCATTTTATGAATAAATTGTTATTAAAATGCTTTTAAAACTATGTTTAAATTACTTTTCTTTTTAAAATATATCTACACTAATATATTTATATAAGTAAGACTTGAAGGACTTAGGACCAATAGATCGCCTTATTTCCTGTTCTTGTTTGATGTGGTCCTAGGGTATCTGTTATCCGTCCGACTGTCGTTGATTTCTTAGTTATATATCATATATATTAGTGTTAGATGTGAAAGTCTTCATCCCATACAATACCTTTGTTATTCAAAGGCCGAAAATCATACACTCTAATTAGCTATAATATGTATAGCTAAGACTACTACTAGTTACCTCTACTACTGCTATACACACTATAACGGCTATTACGACAAGTTAATACACGTATAAGAGAACACACTAAGAACTATACAAAAGACTATTATACTATAATACCGAAGAATACACGAATCCATAGTATAACACATTATTCCTCTAAAAGACACTCTACTACGCTTACACTATGTGACCAGGGCTTTCTGGTTGGAAGGCATCACTACACGTATAGATCTATACGGGATAGACACTATTACATCCTGACTGCTAGCTACAGTCCGAGCCGACTAGGCTCAGGGGTGGCACTACATCACTACACTACGCATGACCGGGAAGGTCATCGGGTTCTCTATTATCACTTAGGTCTGGTCACCTGAAGGGTTACACCTTTAACCAACATAATACACTAAGACTAAAGTCTAAGCTAACATTCCGAAGTAAGTAAATATCTATTACTAATGGAAGTTTTGCACCACTACTACTGTTAACAGGCATAACTTTTCTTCACCTATGCTACTCACATGAGATTTATTACTATACTTTTACTGAAGGTTTTTCAATGATAATGCTTACACACAACTCAAAAGATTTAACTTACAAAGTACTTTTGTGGAAAATATAGGATTTTCTAGGGATTTCTACTACTTGTAAACATAAATTACAGTTTTTATACTATAAGTTATTAAACATTTTATACATCAACGACACTAAATTCTTATGAACTCACCAGCTTTATGCTGATACTCGTTTTCAAAATAACTTGTATCATCAGGTCAAAGTTAGACAGGTACAGGTGCAGCATTTTGGTGAAGATGGAGCATACAAGACCCATCTCTTATTTTTGATATATTTTTGGTGTCTATTGAAACTTTACCGAACACGCTTGTAACTAAATTCACTATGTAAATGAAATGGTTGTTGTCTCTTGTTTTTTACTATTATGCAATTGTTATGATACTGTACATGACGTCCTCCACCCCAGAACGTATTCCGCCGTTATCGGTTTTGGGGTGTGACAATAAATTCTATTGAATAAAATTAAATAATAAATAACTTATCAAACAAATTATATATTAGTGATTGACAGATTACAAACATACAAAAACTCATATCAAAGATGGCAAGATGATATAAGTTTTTCCCTTCTATTTATGAGGTCATCGGGTATGATAGGTAGCTACATGAGTCCTGTAAGAGTGATATGGCAACCAACTCTATGCGTGAACAACATTCTATCCTTATGTAGTCGTGATGTGGCGTGAGGTGGTTTAGGCTGACGGCTACATGAGAGAGAGCGAGAGAGAGAGTTACGATAAGTAGTTAATCCTCTTTGAAACCTTCATCTGTTGACCATACCGTCAACCCTAAAACTAAAATATAAAAACATAAGCTTTTCACGAATTTTAGGTTGTGTTTAGCGTTCCATAGCTTAGCTGATAAATTAATTTATTTTTTGAGTTTTTTTAAATCGTCATGTTTTGCTAATCAAAAAATAATTTAAAAGTTAGCTTTTTAAAAAAGTATGTAGATTAGCTTTTCATTAGCCATTTTAATTTTTTAAAATATACCTCTAAATTAATTATAGAAAACATATTCTTTCAAATGTCATTTTATATATTTCTTTTTTAGGAAACGAAGAAATATTATTAAGCCACAACCTAAAAGAACAAGACATGATAGAAAACAAACAAAAAAACACTACATAATGTCAAACAGAGAGACACACCACTTCACCCAAATACAGTTAGTTTTACCGAACATTATTTTTTATCAAACATCAGTTAGCTTTACCAAAATTATTTTTTATCCGCTGTCAGTTAACTTTTTAACTATTAATTAGGTGTTTATCTAATATATCAAACATAGTCTTAGGTGGTGTTTTTTTTTTTTGTCCGCAGATCTTCCTGACCTTTTCTGTCTGCACGGCGCAAACCACGCGCAGACATTAGCTTTCGCAGATTGTTTTTTTGAAGTCTGCAGACCTAAAAATGTTTGCGCCACCTCTTCTTGGCGCAGATGTGAACTATAGTCTTCTAACATCTTCAGACATCTAGCCTAAAAAAACACATATACTTTATTTTTGTTTGTTTTCTATCGTTGAACTTTTTTTTTTGAAACACATATACTTTATTTTTGTTTGTTTGTTTTCTGTCTGCACGGCGCAAACCACGCGCAGACATTAGCTTTCGCAGATTGTTTTTTTGAAGTCTGCAGACCTAAAAATGTTTGCGCGACCTCTTCTTGGTGCAGATGTGAACTATAGTCTTCTAACATCTTCAGACATCTAGCCTAAAAAACACATATACTTTATTTTTATTTTTTTAGTTTTTTTGAATTTATATTTATTCCAACTTTATTAGTGACAAAAATTTTGAAAAAAAAATTAAAATACTAAAAAAAAAAAAGTTCAATGATAGAAACATTATATTTTTGACAAATTTATAAATAAAAGTTTATTATAATAATGGTCGTTGCAGTTGTTTATATAAATATGGAAAAAAAAATATATTCTTATATTTTTGTGTCAAATTTTATAAAACATTATTTAACAAAGCATCGTCAATTTTTTAGAAAAAAGTATTTATTGTACGTTTTTAATTGATTTAATTGAAAAAATGGAAGTTTATTTCCATTCTTTTATTATCAAATTCTTTGATTCCTAATTACAATGTTTAGGTATAACTTTACAACCAAAATTGTTGGGTTTTTTTTCAAATATGTATGTTAATTTGTACTATTTTTTTTTCACTTTTTATACAATAATACTAAAAGTTGATTTAGATTTATTAATTATTTATAACAAAGTCATAAATATATTGAAAAAATCACTGTATAGTTTAAAAAATCAGTTTATTTATATTTTAGTCTATTTTAGTAGCCTGCAGATGTTAAAAAAAGAAATAATCTTTTTTTCAGATTGCAAACGTTTGATCCATCTCTTCTGCTGCAGAAGTCTACAAATGTGGTCAGCAAATTACAGACATTTTACCTTAGAAAAACAAACAGCACCCTTAGTATCTTGTCAAAATTCTGACGTGTAAGATTTGAAGAATGGAAGTCAAAGTCAAACATTTTGGTTAGAAATTGAAGTTTGCCCTAAATTGTAGCACAGATGGAAACTGGGGACGATTGGTTAGCCTACGATAAGCTCCAACACTTCCTTCTCTGTTTCTCCATCACATTCATTTCCTCCTCCCTCGCATCACGGACCCCATACGCTCTCCTACGTCGCCGGAGCATCTCACTAGGTTGCATCCTATCACTCCTCGTCGGCGCCGCCAAAGAGCTCGCTGACGAGCTAGGTTTCTTCAAATCAGCCGGCGCCTCCGCCAAAGACGCCGTCGCCGACATCGTTGGCGTCATCGTTGCAGCTCTCGTTCTTTCTCTCTGCAACGTCTTCTGTTTCCGCCGCGATAGATCCGTGACTCTAGGGCAAACACGAGGAATCGAAATGGTTTGATTCAGATATCTGATAAGGCACCGTTACTCCCAATTTATCCATCGATCATTCAGGTTCTCACTTCGTTTTCTTCCCTGAATTTGCATCGCTTTTCTGGGTGATTTAATTGGTAGATCTGTATATCTGAATTTTCAGAATATGATTATTGAAGTTCTGCTTTCTCTTTCCAATTGAGGAGATGTAGTACACTAATATTGGTCTGAAACTTGCAATTAACTCGAGAGAGTTCATAGGACAAATGAATGCTGGTGATTTGGATTAAATTGTGTTACAAATGGTTCTGTGTCTGTTTGTTTTAAGACTCGATAAGGTATTTATTGGCTTATTAATGATTTAAAAAACAGAGTCTTAAAGAAATTTTATGATATTATCATTGATTACAACATATAACAACTGAATTTAGGCTGACAAAAATAAGTTGAAGTTCAAGTTTTGTCTTTCTTTATGTTTGATTTTAAAAACAATTTAAGATGATATGTCAGCATGCAAATAAGTACTCAACAGCCTTTCTATTTTTCCAAAAACAATTCAACTTTTACTTCAAATTTAACCATAAACAATGAACAGAACAAGAACAAAAAAATTATTAGCCAAACTGAAAAGTTTATAAAATATGATGGTTTAATAAAAAAAATTTACAGTTTTCCTAAATGCAAAAGTATTTATAAAAAAATGTAAAGGTCTTTTAGAAAAAAAATTAAAAAGAAGATTTTTTTTTATTTAAACATCAAAAAAAATTCGAAAATACAAGGGTTTTTACAATTTAACATTTCTAATAACATAACATTCAACCTGAAATATAATTAGTATTCAACTGAAGAAAATGACTAGCATTTTTGCATTGGAGAGGTTGTGGTACCTATAAAATACTAATCTATATAGCAATCAACTTTTTTGCAATAATTATTGAACACTAATAGATGGCATAAGTCCATGATTTTTTCCAAATGAACCTCTTAAGCTTCTATATTCTTTTTATTCAGACATTTTAACAAACAAACATCTTGAATTCATAAATCAATCGACAAACTTAATGCTTTTTAATATATAAATGCATATCACCTGAGATCATGTATATATAGACAAAAAATAAATTATCAACTTAAGGATATTTTTCTAAAATATATATAAAACTGGCGGGAGTTATATTAAATCTGTCATACTTTGCTTCCAATTCTCTTTGATTATTCGTTCTGAAATTCCCATCAGCGTCACTATCAACTTTGTCAGGAATATGTTGCCATGAAACATATTTTTTAAAACAACTTAAATAAAAATTTAAATTTTCATTAATTTAAAGACTAAAATACATTAAAAAAAACACCTAATAAAAACATAATAATAATGAACGTACTAATAAAAAGGAAAGGTAAAAATTACAAATGTTCGGCTTTCACTATCAAAGCCATGACACGTCCTTCAGCTCTATCCCATAACAACTTTATTATACAATTCTAATCCTCCTTCCTGTTATACCTGAAAAATAAAAAGAAAAAGAAAAAGAAAAAAGAAGCAAGGAAATAAAAGCAATTATCAAACCTAAATAAAACCTAAAAGAAACCAAACATCAAGAAATCAAAAATTAACCTTTCTTAACCTCAAGAAGTGTACAAACTGTATTGTGCCATGAATTACAACACAAATTGTAACTTAACATACAACTACCATATTTTCTTTCTTTCTTTTTTTATTTTTTTTTATTTTTTATTTTTTTAATTTTTTAAACAAATTCCATAGCGCTGTCAATTCTCAACACCTAAACCATATAAAACACCAGCATATTTCTCCAATGAACCACTAAAGAAGTTCTCTTTAAGCTTCCTGAAAGTAGAAGAAGTAAGCAAACTATCTGAACCTGCTTGATGACAAATCCCAATTCTTTCAACCTCCAACAGTTCAGCAAGCTTGTTCAAACCTCCATGAAGACTGTTACAGAACTTCATCAAATGCTTGATGTCGTATATGGTTGGAAAATACATATTAATCAAATTGAAGAACCCTGATTGTGTATCGGGAAGATTCTTGCATGTCAACACCTTCAACAAATAACCAAAATCATAACCAGAGTGGAAGGTTACCCAATACACACTATCATTCAAAACAATGCCTGACGACATCAACAGTTCCCCGAATCTCCGTGCATTGATTCCGGTTTCGTTGTTTCTCTTGAAATCTATGCCGCTCTCTCTCAAAAGCTCAACGGAATCGTTTGCAAAAACATCTTCATTCACATTGAATTCCCGGAAATTGAATTGCCATATACACTGTTTATCCGTTCCGCAGGTTGGTAAATTACCTTCTTCGTCGGAGAACGTTAGCCCTAGTTGAATCAATTTCAACATGTCGACGTTGTCTTTTAATGTCTGGTAATGATAATCGTTGCTGTTTTTGAAATTACCAACCGGACGAAGAACGATTCCAGGAAACTCGGTGTCCATTGCTATGTAAGGAAAATCATCAACGATATTACGAATCAATGCGAATTCTTCTTCCAGGTTGTCATTCCACACCTCTCGAATCTGAATCGAATCGCTTTTTGCTAAAAGCGACATCTCTCGACACAATTATCGAATTATTTCTCAAGATCGATTGTAGGAATAGAACCTACGATACGAAAAAAGGCCTTCGAAATCGATCCAGATCTAGAACATATTTACACAACAACAAAGATCATCATCCGCTCGTAATTCAAAAAGCAAAAAAAGGAGATATGGAGATGAGATAGTTACCGGAAAATGGTTGCGAAACGGAGATGTAATGGATTGATATTGAAATAATATCTCAAGCGGCAAGGCAATTAGGTATGAACGGAGATTACTTAGGGTTTGTTATTGAACGGCGGTGAGAGGAGCGTTAGCCTTTTCTCTGTCCTCACCTCCTTCACTACGATCTACAGAAAGAGAGAAGGAGAAAAGACAGCACCATTAGAGACTGAAAATGGAGAAATTTTAAAGGGGGGAAGGGGGAAGAGAGAGAGAGAGAGAGAGAGAGAGAGAGAGAGAGAAAAGGGAAGGAGAGAGTGAGTACCAGTTGTAAATTGATATGGACTTGCAGAAATTTTGTGGCCATGCTAAAAATAAACATACGCCCACCGCCTTTATCTTTGAATTATTTACTATTTTATATTGCAGATATTTAGGGCCTAATTTCGGAACATATAACAAATTCAATGTCCCTTCTTCAATTCTCTCTTTCTTGCTTTTTTTTTTATTACGAATAGAATAAATCTATCATTTTCTATGAAATCAAAACAAATCGTCGACCTGTGTGTCAATTGTTATGGACTATGATTAGTTTCGTAAGATATATTTTTAAAAGAAATATTTTATAAAATCGTTATATTTTAGGTTAGTTTATATGTTTTTAGAAGAAATTTTCGATAAAATTATTATATTGTAGGTTAGTTTACCGTGTAATCTTAAAAAATAAATTTTGTTTATAAAAGAAAAAAGATAGAATGACACCTAAACTTTGAAATAATTTTTTTGGTTGGTTTTTATAGATGTTAATATTTCATATTTTTTTTCTTAACTCAGGTAAAATATTAGGTTAGTTTTGTTTTAGGTTAGTTTACGGCATAATCTTAAAACTTTGAAATTTTTGATAAAGTCGTTATATTTACGTTAGTTTATATATTTTTTAAAAGAAATTTTCGATAAAATTATTATATTGTAGGTTAATTTACGGTGTAATCTTAAAAAATAAAATTTGTTTATAAAAGAAAAAAGATAGAATGGCAGCTAAAACTTTGAAATAATTTTTTTGGTTGGTTTTTATAGATTTTGTCAGTATTTCATATTTTTTTTTCTTAACTCAGTCAAAGTATTAGGTTAGTTTGTTTTAGGTTAGTTTACGGTATAATCTTAAAACTTTGAAATTTTTGATAAAGTCGTTGTATTTTACGTTAGTTTTTATATTTTTTAAAAGAAATTTTCGATAAAATATTATATTATAGATTAGTTTACGGTGTAATCTTAAAAAATAAATTTTATTTATAAAAGAAAAAGGATAGAATGACAGCTAAAACTTTGAAATAATTTTTTTGGTTGGTTTTTATAGATTTTGTCAATATTTCGTATTTTTTTCTTAACTCGGTCAAAATATTAGGTTAGTTTTGTTTTAGGTTAGTTTACGGTATAATCTTAAAACTTTGAAATTTTTGATAAAGTGGTTGAATTTTAGGTTATTTACGGTGTGATTTTAAATTTAAATTTTGTTTATATATAAAAATAAATAAATAAATAACAAACTAAAACCTTGAAATACCTATTTTGGTTGTTTTTTCACAAGTTTAGTCGATATTCCGTCTTTTTTTGTTAACTCGGTCAAAATATTAGGAATTTTTTGAAGATTGTGTTATTTTAACCAATAATCAAAATATTGAGATTTTTTCTAAATATTATCCTTGAAATTAATGTATATTTCTATTAACAAATTATTTATAAACATAATATATCTTTTTTATTATAAACAAAAGAAATACAGTCATTTCTAATTTCTAAAAATGAAAATGTGGATTGATTGCTCTCCCTCATATTGTTTGCTTCAACCTCAAACTATCGTTCTAGGTGTCATGGTAGGATGTATTATATGTGTTTCTTTGATGTTGGTGTTTCTCTTATGTTATTTAACCTAATTGTCACCTAACCTCTAAACCTTAACTGTCATTTCAGGTTGACTTTTCACTCTCGTTAGATGTGTCTTATCCGATGGTTATTATGGAGATCAGGTGGTAGTTAGGTTAAAGAACAAAAGAGGAATATCAATATCAAAATACACCCACATACTGAATCTCACCATGACATCCACAAAGACACATAAGAGGAATGTAAAGAGTTTGAAGTTGTCAACAAACAATGTGGAAGAAGGTAGTTAGCCCACATTTCCATTCTTAGAAATTAGTATTTCTTTTGTTTATAATAATAATGTGTTATGTTTATAAATGATTTGTTAATAACAATAAACATTAGTTCAAAAGTAATTTTCTGAAATATCTCAATATTTTGGTTATTGGTTAAAAATAACATAATATTCAAAAAAGTCCTAATATTTTGACCGAATTAACAAAAAAAAGACATGATACTTGTTAAATCTACGAAATCAGCAAAAAAACGTTATTCCAAAATTTTACTCGGTTACTAGTCTATTTTTTAAACAGAATTTAATTTAGGATTACACCGTAAGCTAACCTAAAATATTAATACTTTACCAGAGATTTCTCATTGCTAAATAATGATTAAAAAATAATAAATGTCAGCTTAAACACACTATTTTATATGCAAATTGTATATGATATTAGTGTATCAATGATCTCAATGAATTTTGATATTAGATAGAGAGTATGAATGCACATTCTTATATATGGGTTTGTTTTCAAGTACAACACGTTAAATTAGATCAATGGGTTCGACAGTCGTGAAACCTAAACTGAAAAGATGGGGGTGACAAATCATATAGTCGAGGAAAAACCTTCGGTAGAACGATACATCTTCCATTGGGTATCGGTACACATGTGTCTCTGTAACACCTCCGCGTTTCTAGTTAAGTATTACTATGATGATGTAATAGTTAGGGGTCAACAATTGTAACCTATTTTGAAGTAATAAAGATGAATTATTTGAGTATTATGTGAATTATGTGATTTTACGTGCATTACACTTGCTATTAACGATGTAATAAAATAATCATAAAAATAATCATCAAAAATAAAATAATAAATAGACCCAATATATATGAGGAAAGTTGAAGTGGTCGTAACAACGATTTCAGGGATATAAGGAACACTGAAATCCGACTTATAACAAAGAAGTTATGGCCTATCAAATTTTTGCGACAAAATCGGTACGGCGTTGTGTGACATAAACAGTAAGTTTGCAATAAAATACTTTTTAGCCTTATCAATCTAAACAAAAGTTGTAGTATACATTAAGCGGAGAATGTACATAAAAAGAACGTCCAAATCTAACTTCGTATAAGGAAGTTATGATTTCTCTTAGATTTAGCATCGCAGTGCACAGCCCGGAAATCGAATTTTAGACCGATCAATTTCTAGCCGACACAACCTAAATGAGAATCTAAGATCTCGTGAATAGGAGTTCAACGATATAAATACAGATGAAAACAGAGTTCGGATGACAAAGTTATGAATTTTTAACGGACTTAATCAGTCTAAGCCTGTTAATATATAACTTTAAAAATAAAGTCAAAATTAGCTGACGGAGTCTAAATGAAAGTTATAGATTACGTCGCCACCTATGCGTGGATATAAAGAACGTCAAAAATGGAGCTCGTATGTGAAAGTTACGGAATTTAGAAGTTGTGTATAGGCTGACGGAGTCTAAATCTAGACCATCGCTTGCTCTCCACGACTTCACTTCAGATCACAACACTTGGCCCTCGTACACACAACATAGTGCTTCAGACATGCAGTGTACTGAGTACGTGCAGTGTACTCCGAAGTTACGCCCAACGTAACCAAATATCTCAGCCTATAAATAGGTGCGATGAGCACCCCATTTCCTCACACCTTTACCCTTCTTTCTTTCTCAATACTCCCAAACTCTCCCTCCCCTCCACTGGTACTTCCCAAGTGCTAGAGGCGAGTCCTGGAGCTCCAGAAGGCTCCGAGAAGAAGAGTTTTCAGCTCAGAAGTTCTACCCCCGCAAAGCCCGGCTCCTAGCTAAACCCCCTTGTAAGTGAGTTATGCTTACCCTACTTTAAGTATAGTTTATGTTTAAGTTCAACATCATTATTATGAACCTATACACAACATATGTATTAACAATTACAAAATATAAAGTGTTATTATAATATCTTTTAACTGCTTGCGGTACGGGAAATCTGGTTTGAAGGGTTGCATAGGGTTGTTGGATTTCAGAACAGCTTAAATGCCAAAATGGTCCTGCCCTTCGGTGTTTCATGTCTGGCCCCTGTCTGTACATAGTAGTTGAAAAGTATTACAAGAAAAACAATATTACTTAGACTAATAATTAGTCGCAATGAATATTAGACTAAGATCTAGTGATAATGATACTAGGTTTCATCAAAAGAAAATAAGATTGTTAGAAGCGAAGCGCTGTCCGAGTTTGGAATCATCACTTTAACAAGTGAGTGCATAGTTACTTCCATCTTACAAATAGATATGGAGTATTTAATATAAATTACATGCTATGTGTGACATCCCCATTTTTCATGGCCAGAAAAGACCGATTTTGTTTATGCTTTATTTGAAAACCAGAGTAACATTTTAAATAAAAGTATTGTGGAATTTGTTCCCAAAATAAAATATGATAAAGATTCATCAAAGCATTTCCAAAGAAATGTATTTCATTAAAAACCTCGGGATGTCATGTTCGATACAGATCAAAAGCATAAACAGTACAATATAAGCCTTACTACATTTATTCATATCTACAGGCCTATATCCGTAATCTCTCATCCCAAACATCATATGTATGCTCGTACGCCACTACTTGTAATACAAGAAACTGAGTGGGTCAGGCTTGGGAGCCTGGTGAGCACATAGGGTTTTCATCCCACAATAAATAAGTTTATTATTTTCATCAACCAAACAAACCCGATTACCCGTTCCCGTTATCCTCACTTTACGTCCCTAAAACATCTAACACAAGGGACCTAGCCTAAGGATTTTCATTGGGGCGAAAACACATGCTTTGGGGGTTCCTCAACAATTCACGTCAAATAAGGCAACCATATGGGCGATGAAGTACTGCTGGTGAGCACACAATTCAAATAAACACCTACAAGCTGCGAGCCTGCTAGCGTTCCACTGGACTGTCTAGAATAGTCTGTGGTCGTCATCTATACTTCGCTAGATGACCGGATCATCAATAACATCGAGGCCTCTCATTATTTTATTTAATCACACAAAAACTATTACATCTACTCATGTTTTACCCAACACATTTTGTAGATATAAAATACATATACAGTTTAAATCATTTAAAACATGTATAACATCGTTCATCCAACATAGATAGCAAGTATACAGATAATATGCACACATAGCACATAATTTATATAAAATACTTCATATTTATGTGTAAGATGAAAGTAATTATGCACTCAGCTGGTAAGGTGGTGATTCCGAACTCAGACAGCGCTTCGTTACTCTTAAAACAATTTCCTTCGACAAAACCTAGTATCATTACCACTAGAGTTTGGTCTAATATTCACCGAGACTAATTAATAGTCTAGCTATTATTACTATTATATAAGCGTTAAACAATACTCTTCACCCACTATATACAGACAGGTGCCAGACATAAAACACCGGAGGGCAGAACCATTTTGGCATATAGCACTTCTGAAATCCAACAACCCTATGCGGCCCTTTAAACCAGATTCCCCATACCGCGAGTGCTTAAAAAGATATTATAACGACACTTATATAACTCACATAATAATAGCCCAAATAATTATTATAAGGTCCCAATAAAATTACTATATTTAAATAAAAACTATATTAGAAATAGTGTAGGCGTAGCTCACTTACAACAAGTTTTTATTAAAAAAATCGGGCTTCGCTGGAGTAGCGTTTCCGAGCCGAAAGCTTTTCTTCTCGGAGCCTTCGGGCGCTTCGGGGATTCCTTCTCGTGCTAGGGAGGTTCCCTAGACTTGGTAGGGGTTTAGGGAGGCTAGAGAGAACTTAGAGAGAGAAAGAAAGGCTTATGGTGTGAAGAAATTATGAAAAGTTCATCTCTTATTTATAGGAGTTTTATCGTAGAGTAGTCCATAAGTTCCGTCTGTATCTTCTGTGTACAAGCTCCGTTTTCTACGTTCTTTATATCCACGTATTGGTATTTACGATTACTACAACTTTCATTTAGACCTCGTCGGCTAATTCTCATTCTATCTCAGATTTACAAAAAACTGTATCGTATTTATCGCGCTCGAAGAGTAGAGACTAAGCTTCGTCCATATCTTTCGCATACGAGCTCTGTTTTCGACGTTATTTATATCCACATGTTGGTATTTACAAGTACTACAACTTTCATTTAGACCTAGTCGGCTAATTCTCATTCTATCTCAGATTTACAAAACTATATCGAATTTGTCGGGCTTGAAGAGTAGGGACTAAGTTTCGTCAATATCTTTCGCATACAAGCTCCGTTTTCGACTGTCTTTTTATCGTGTAACTCCTATTAACGATATCTTCATTTCTTGTTTAGATTATTTTGGCTAAAATTTGACTGATCTAAAATTCGAATTTCAGGTTGTGCACTGCTATGCTAAATCTTAAAAAAAATCATAACTTCCTCATACGAAGTCAGATTTGCACGTTCTTTTTATGCACACTCTCGTTTTAACATATACTACGACTTTTGTTTAGATCACTAAGGCTAGAAAGTATTTTATCATAAATTCACTTTTTACGATTTCCGGTGTCATGCCGGTTTTACCGTAAAACTTCGACGAATCATAACTTCTTTGTTATAACTCGGATTTCAGCGTTCTTTATATGTACGGAACCCTTGTGACATATATTATAACTTGGTCAAGATTATTTATTCTAAATAATATTATATCAAAAAAGTTATTTGTGACGCTTATTGTCTCTAAATTGACGAGCTCGAATCTGTAGGCGTTACACTATGTGTGCATATTATATGTGTTCTTGATATTTATGTTGGATGAACAAAATATACATCACTACTAGAAAAACAGCCTTTTACGACGCGCAATGCGTGTCGTAAAACGCTCAGACGACGCGCAAATGCGTGTCAAGAAAGGCCCTGTCATAACGAGAGATGACGTGCATTTACAACAAACATTTATGACACGCTTTTACGACGCACAGTTATGACACGAAATGTGTATCAAGGAAGGCCCTGTCATAAAGGAAGACGACACGCATTTGCGTGTCGTAACCTTACGACGCGCGTGTTTACGACTCGTATTACGTATCATTAAAGCCCTTGTCAAGAAAGGTCATGTCATAAATGAAGATGACACACCTTTTTGCGTATCATAATTTTAAATGTTTAAAAAAATATTATTTAGAGATTTACTAATTTTCAAATTAAATTTGGATTCAATGTCTCATAATAGAAAATAAAATATCATATACAAAAAATACAATCCATTACATAAAATTTAATGTCATACAAATAATCGTTCCGTGGAAAGATAAAACAAATCAATAGAAGTTGTAACAGAAATTTACAAACTAATAGTTCTAATAACCCAATGTTTTCCTCACTGTAAACAAGATTTATAGCAACTTTTTTCTTTGCAATGTTATTTGAAATTGGAGCCTTGGGAGCAGTTAGAACATAGCTAAATCCTAATCCTCTACCAGATGGATCACCAACACCATTAATCTCCAATCATTCAATGTTTCCTCTATCCTGAACAACAATATTTAAGACTTCAAACCAATAAATCATATCCAGTTAAGTATTAAGTCCCTATTTGGTTTTTTTTTTTACCTGATTTGTACAAGAAAGTTGTTGCTTAAATTCTAGGGAGTTATTTGTACAACAAATCTCTCTTAGCCTAACAACCAAAACAACATAGATTCAATAATTTTTAATATGGTAATAAGAAGAAATGTTAGGATACTTTTTTGAAAAAGAAGTCATTAATCTCGAGTTCTATAAATATATAAAATAGTGAAAATGAAAAAGTCATATAACTTACATCATCCTCATTGGCAGAGAAACTCCTTTGATGGGTTAACCTAGGAATTGTGTTTTTTGAAGAAACAAGTATTAGCTTTGTGAGCCTTTGAATTCTACTCATTAAAGTTGTTTATTTTTTTAATAAACACAAAGCATAAATAATAAAAAATAAAACAATACCTTCTATTTAACTTATTTTAATACAAGGGTATTTCGGTCTTTTATAAAAAATAAAAAATTCCACCTTCCTTACTAAACTGGATTTCAAACAATTACAACATTTAACCGTGTCATTAATCATTTAAAAAATGGAGCTTCATTATAAAAAAATGAACATGTTCTGGAACTAAATAAGATACTAAATGGAGACTCACAGTCAGTAACGTTCATTCACCCAGGTGTGTCCACACCTAACCAAACATAGAATGTGGCATACAGGATTGCAACACTAATAACAGCCATACCAACCACCAGCAAGGCAGAGAAACCACCATCACAAACCGCTATCTAAATGAAAAAATCTTCCAGCTCAGCAAGATGCTTAGAAAACAACATACCTGATTAGACACCACTTATCACAGTAAGCCAATGATGATGGTTCATTAGTTATTATTGCACTTCTTCCTAAAAGTCTTCATTGGTTATTGTTGCATTTCAAGTGTATTATTAAGAGACTTGATGCAAAAAGAATCAACAACTAATTCGGGAAATTAGAAAAAGAAAAAGAAAAAGGGAATTAGAACTTGCCTGAACTCAACAATATTTTTTTAGATCTTTGCAAACTAAAATAGTAATAGATTAAACATGGTTAGAGCTCATTAGCATAATGATTAATTTTTTTTCCAATCAAACTATAAAAGTTTAAGTCAATTTTTTAATTTTAACCAATTTTGACCTGATATACTGTTATATCAGGTTTCATGACTTCATCTGTAATTATGTTATGTCAACTTGCACATCTAATCTCCCCATGTACTCTTCCATTACCTAGTAAACATTATTAACCAAAAAACAAATTACTATTAAGCTCTATGTATATTGTATAATCTATACACATACATATAATGTAATCAAATGAAAAGTTACTAAACTAGAAAGCACAGGCAAGTAACCACAATCATGTCCAATAGCTCGAACAGGAGAAATCCTTTCACAAGCATCCATGAAAGTAGTCTTCCATAGCTCCATTGAGAAGTTTGCTTTTTCTTGCTCACGTGATGTTTTTTTACTACATTCTGAATCTACAATTCTAACAATTGCCCCTACAACCGTTGATTGCATATATGGAGTAAGTGTCTGCAACAACTCAATCACCGCATACTTATACTCTTATATAATAAAAAAAGAAAAGTCATTAATGTTTATTATTATGCAGCAAACCTGACACCAGACTGACTCGATAATTCGTGAAAAGATCCAAGATTCAACTTTTTCCAAAGCAGAAGTGAACACAACATTTAAGTCAACATATATATATATATATATATATATATATATATATATATATATATATATATATATAATTCAAAAAGGGATCAGGTGGACAAGGTCCAATCCTAACATAGTCCCGGATAAATTATTCAGCAAAAGTTGTTTGTGGAGCCTTTCATGTTAACAGGAAGAAATCCAACCCACCTCCCATTTCGTTCCATGAATCCGGGCACCCCAAATAGGAAGCTCATGTTTATATAGCCGGAATTGTAATCGAAAAGGTTTTAATCCATGATGGTGTTGACTTGATCTTGTGGACAGATTGACTCAATCATATCTTCTTGAACAATCTTCAAAATTTGGACCATTAGATCGATGTTTTGAATATGGTAAGTCATGTGCTTGATGTTGATGGTTGATGGTTTATGTTCACATCAGCCAGATGATGTTTTGAGTAACTTGCTTAAATCCCAACAAGCACCTGGGAATGGAATACCTAGAAATCCCATGTTGCCTATGGATCCTATGAAATATAATAATGGTTATCTTCAAAATTTATGATTAATCCTACAACATTTGGATCTCAACCTGTAAACTATGCTGCTATGAGTAGCATTTTAGCTCAACAGAAGTTTTACCTTTAACAGATGCATGCTCAGACTTTTAGTGCAGGAAATGCTTCTGGAAGTCAAGTGGGGGTGGGGGCATGACTCAACAGCTTTTCCACATATTCAATGTGGCTGGGATGTAATGTTCTGGTGCAAGAACATTTAGCAGGTAAGCATAAGCTTTTCCATCCAACACATGAAATCAAACTACTATTAATAAACATGAAAAAAGCACAATGAAATCAAACTATTGTTCCGAATATTCAATGTGGTTGAGTACCTCCTACTGTATCATGAAAATAAGTTATGGTAATCACTACAATTTCAAGAAAACATGACATATTAGAGAGTATATCACTAATGTCCTTGTCTACCAGGTCTTAACACGATGATCACCTCCACCATAAACCGAATTTACAAAAACACACCCCTGTATCAGCCATAACACGATGATCACCTCCAACATAAATTGACTTTGGCTCCTCAACATGTGCGCCACCTGGCAAATTAGACAGAAGAGGATCTGCATATTTAAACAATTTCTCATGTTCAACCCCCGATGTAGCAAGTACAATCCTAGGAGCAGCGTAGTTTGCCTGAAATTTTCAAAAAATATAAAATACAAATAATATAAAATACAAAGAATGTATAGTTGTCTAGTTTAAGTGCTTAACGCATTAAGCTCAAAAAATGAAAAAGAAATTGCCCCTAAATCTATGAGTATGACTTAGGCCCCGTTTGTTTACCTCTTAATTGCAAAATTAAGAGACAATGTCTTAAAAATTCAGATTCAGATTGTTTGTTCGCATCTTATTTTTTACCTCTAAAAATTGTAAATATCTCTTAATTTTTCAGATATTAAACAACATCTGAATTTTAAAAAAACACACGCGTTCCTATTATGCCCTAAACGATCGACCCTTCACCAAAACAACGCCTCCTCTTCTCCTCCCTCTATGCGTTCTTCTTCCATTCACCAGCAGATTTGCCGACGACGCTACTAGCCGCCGTCGTCGCTTGCAACGCCGCCGGTGTACCCCAACACCGCCGCCGCTTCCGTCTAGAACGACGCTTCCGCCTCCATCTCCGACAAACAAGGTTCGTTTGTTCCTTTTTTCCCCCAAACTCGATACTTTTTCTGTTTTTATGAATGGTTTGATTTGAAATAAACGAAATCAACTTTCTCTTCTTCATCTGAAAATCGATTTCTCTTCAAACTCGAGTTCCAATCGATAGTTTATCTCTTTTTATGTTCAAATTAGATTTTTTTTCAGATTTTTTAAACTTTTATATGTTCAAATATGTTTTCTGTATTTTATGTTTGATTATTATGTGTTCATTGGATATGATATTTGTAAATAATTGATATGATGTGATGAAATCATATTTATGTTATTGAAAGGGCAATAGAAAAGCATGGTGAGATCAAGCTGAGGCAGGACATCATCACAGAGGCTATCACTCTTGAAAAAGTGTGCAATGGTTTGCTCTTTTAACTTGTTCTTTGGTTGTCATTCCCAATTAATGTGTTAATTTCATTTCTAGTTTGCGTAATTGTGTTTAATGTTTTGTGTCCAATTGTTTGAACTGAATTCTAAGTCAGTGGAATTACTGATATGACCTTGACTAGTTACCTCAATAATTTGTGCATTTATGGTGTTTATGAACAAAATGTAGCATAGGATGGATCTATGGCTCCAAAGAACTAAGAGCCTTTGGATGGTTGCATCCCAATTCAAAGAAGATGATTTTGCTGAGTGATTTCTCATATGATCTTGAAAAAAGAAATGTAGAAACTTTCAATGTTTAGGAGAAAAGGATATTCTTTGGATTTGTGTTTAAATTTGGATTTTATATGGTGTTTATATATTTTTTATACTTATTTAAAAAATTGATTAGGTTATTTTATAAATAAACACTTCAATTCAATAAAAAAACAGAAGGGTAAAATGGTCATTTTACTATTCAGCATAACAATTCAGAGGTCCCAACCAAACAGCATGTTAAACATTCAGCTCTTAAAATTTCAGACCCTCTTAGAAATTCAGACCTCTTAAAAATCCAGATCTTAAAAATTCAGATCCTACCAAACAGCCCCTTACAGCTACAAATTTTTCCAAAATTGAACTGTTTAATCTGTTTAATGAGCCTTCTGATGCAATAAGAGGATTGGCTAATGCACCAGAATATCCAGCAAAATGAATTGCCTCTAACAACAAGGTTTCTGGATTGTTGGCATATTCATTGATAGCAACTTTCACTTTCTAGATCTGTAAAACAATATAATATAAATTTTAAGAAATAATCTAAAAGAAAACCCACAAAAGGAACTAGAAAGAAAGGAAAATAGGCAAACAAATACCTGCTCTGTTAGTTATGCTTTTGAAATCCATACGTTCTAGAAGATGTGTGGCTCCAAATGAAATTGGTGTGTCATACATTGAGCCAAAACTCACATACAACCCAATGGAAGTTGCAGGATTCTGTTCCAATAATCAGGCACATGAGATGACGATATGAAATACCTTGGTGATATAGGAATAAGGAAACTAGTTGCTTACTGTTGAAGTTTCAGAGGAAATTATGACTCCATTTGGGAGGGTTGGGATTTTGGTCTTTCCGATTTCAACATGATCAGGTAGAGAGGATGCGAGTTGAATCCCCTTAAGTGGAAAGTATAGAGGAGGGAGGTTGGAAGAACTTCCTCCTGTAAACCAACTAAAGATACCCCCTGAAGATAATTTGGCTGCAACTGCACTTGAACTTGCAAACCTGGCCAAGAAAAAAAATCAGAATTTGAAAATTTGACAAAAACAAAAAAAGGAAATATGAACCTCGTTTATGTGAAAAAAATGTACTCATTTAACTTAAGACGGTGTGGCCATAGGTATGACATTTCTTTTCCCAAATTTCCTGAAGGATCTAAAGTTCTAAACCAATAGCTGTAAGCTGAAATGGTGAAATCAAGTTGTTTTTAGAGATGATAAGTAGATGTAGGAAAAAATGGAGGCATAAAGGAGAAATCGAAAGTACCAGGTGAAATCGCTGATGCAGGAAAAAATCATAAGCCTTTTTGGTTGATTGAGAAGACGAGTAGAGAGATGAATGAGAAATAATGTTTCCTCTTATTTGTTGAACGACTGAATAAATAGGGCAGGGTAGAAGCATCCTTTTCATACCTTAGTACAATCAGACCTAGGGCTTGCCAACCTGAGGAGTCTTAGTAAATGGAGTAGGGTGGAGGGGAGGTGGACAAGTGAACATGAGGAGTCGATACTTATGTAACGATGGTGATAGATTACTTGTCGTTCTTCTATGACGAGTATAAGAGAGATTAATTGGTAGGTGTGTAGTCGCCGATGTTGTAGCCTGAGGAGTCACAACACCATTGTGGTGGAGGAGTCATAGTTGCTGAACGACGTTGCAATCGAGAGTGAAACGAATGGGGCATAAGTCTCCAATAAAAAAAAGCCCTAGCTTACGTTGTGCAGGCTTGAAGAGTCGGTGTGGGTTGGAGGTAGTGGAGGTGGGTGAGGGGCGGAGACGAAGGAGAGGAGATGTTAGAGAACAAATCGATATGAATGTAGGAGAAAAAAGCGGGGTTTAAAATTTTTGGGGATTTCATTTTCCCTCTTAGAAGAGAGACGCGCATTTGTTAAAAAAATATAAAATGACATTCACAAAGGACACACATTTTAGATAAAGTGCCCTTCGTGTTTTTAATTTTTTTCACATGAGACACTAATTTAAGGGCACACAATAATGCGTGACCTAAATCCTTAAATTTTTTGAAGAGATGACACTTTTTTAATGTCACTCTCTTTTGCGTAACATAAATCAACGAGTGTTGTAGTTTGCGCATCGTAAAAGGGTCTTTTTCTTGTAGTGCATGTTTCATTTGATTTTAAATTGTATATGTATTTTGTACCTATAATTATGATGGGTAAAGATGGGCAGACGATATAAATGATGAAATAAATGACGAGTGGCCTCGATGTTTAAGATGATCCAGTCATCAAGCGGAGTATAGATGACGACCATGGACTATTTTAGACATTTTAGTGGAACGCTGGCAGGCTCACATCCTGTAGGTGTTTGTGAAAGATGTGTTCACCGGTGTACTTCATCCCCCTTATGGTTGTCTTGTTGACACATATTGCTGAGGAATCCCCTAAGCAGTATTGTCATCCCGATGATGATCCTTAGGTTAGGTCCCTTGAATTAGATGCTTTAGGGACAGAAAGTGGGGATAACAGGAACGTGTAATCAAGTTGAATGAGTTGATGAAATTAATAAACTTAATTATTGTGGGTTAAAAATTATATGTGTTCACCAGGCTCCCAAGCCTAACCCACTCAGTTTCTTGCATTACAGGTAGTAGCAAAAGAGCACACGAGTGTTGATCTGATGAGAGATCTATGGATTATAGGCCATTAGAATAATAGATGTTGTAAGGCCTGTATTATTTATGTTTATTTTATGTACTGTGCTGACAATGACATCCCAATGTTTTTAATATAATGAAAACCCATTCCTTTTGGAACGCTTTGATAATTTACTTATTATATTCTTGGGAATAAATTCCGCAACGTATTTCTTTAAAAGATACTCTGATTTTCAAATAAAACATAAACAAATCGGTCTTTTCTGGCCATGAAATTGGGTAGGGATGAGCAAAAGGACCGAACCGGCCCGAACCGGACTCGACCCGGGAACCGGCTTTGGCCAAAATCAAGAACCGAACCGGCCGACGGTTCTACCGGTTTCTGGTTCCTACCGATTCTTGTCGTGTCTTCAAATGTTGGAACCAGTCCTCGAAAAATAGCATCATACGATTCCGGTTTTTGCCGGTTCTACCGGTTCCGGTTATGTCGATTCCGGTTCCAAAAATCCACAATAATAACGTCCCGATCCCGGCCCGACCGGTTCCATCAGGTTCTGGTTCCGGTGCCGGTTCCGGTTCCGGTCGGTTCCCCGGTCCATATGCTCATCCCTAAAATTGAGGATATCACAACACCTATTTTTACTTATAAGAGTTAATAAACATAAGCCTTTGTCTCTAAACTGTAACACTTATTTTCACTTGTAACAGTTAATAAATATAAGCCTTTGTTTCTAAAAATAAAAGTGAAAATATATTGTTTTTTAAAAATGATTTAGTTTGATATATCTAACGAAACTAATTTTAAAAACTAAAATAAAATAAATCTAATAAGCAACTAATATCTCTAAAACTAACTCAATGAAATTCAATAACACAAGACTAAGAACCAAAGTGACTAAAAGAAACGAGCGCACAAATTGGGATTTCACGGATAAGAAAAACTGGTGTTGGTTCACTGGAGTTGAAGGACCGAAAAAATAAGGGGTGGTGAAGACATCGATGTCGCTAAAGATGGAAATGAAATAGAAGTTGGGGAGGATGAAAGATGGGATGGTGACCGGTGGGACCCAACTTAAATTTCTTAAATGTGGTTCCAGGTTTAGGGTGAAGAGATACATATATGTGGGGTCTATTAATTTTTTTAAATATATAAAAAATAAATCAATAAACAAGAAAATTAATTAAAAAATAAATTAAAAATGACACAATAGTCTTTTGAGGTAAGACAGAGACCAAACGCACAACAAAAATAAACAGTAGAGATTATTCGAGTTAAAACATAAGTTAGGGACAAAACGCACAAATTACCCAAACCACGTGGACCATTCGTGTAATTTACTCTTACCTTTTCAGTTTGTTCACATCTAGGTAACTATTTTCTTTTTGTACACATCTAGGTAATGAACTTTTTGGAAGTGTTCACATATGAACATTATGACCGGATGTAACCCACTACAGTCGGTTATAATGGTCATATATGAACACTTCCAAAAAGTTTGTTACCTAAATATATACAAAAAAAGATAATTACTTAGACATAAACAAACCGAAAAATTAATTACCTTAATAAGTTTATTTCCCTTTTATAACGAGCTACATTGGTGGTGGAAAAAGAAATGTAACATAGGATTAGAACTTAAAAATGTCTTCCAAAATCAAAAGCTAATTTTTTTATATTTCATAAAAAGTCTCAAAAAACACCGCCTAAGTCCCTCACAACATGGATTTGCCACAGCTTAACAACTTACACCGATTTAAAATTATATGACAAATCATTACACGTAAGAACCCATGGTCACATATCTAATTCGACCTCTTTATGCTAATTCAAACTTCAACTAGTTATTGTTAGACAAAATTGCAAAAATGGTCCCTATGGTATACATTTTTTTGGGGGTTTTAGTCAAAAACCTTAACTTTTTTGGATTGATGGTCCTTTTGAGCTAGTTTACATGCAGCTTTGGTCCCTGTCCAAACTAAAAGGACTATTATACCCTTAATGAATTTAATTTTCATTTTTCTTTCACTTTTTAACATTATTATTATTATTGTTAAATATAAAATCGGGCCCACCTCTCTCTCTCACAACTGGTAAGCCATCATATTTTCCCTCTCGTCTTTTCTTCTTTAACACACAAACACATACCCACCCACCACCATTAGACACCACTATCTGCCACCACCACCATCAATTATTCTATCTCTATCTCTCTCACTCTCCCTCTCCCTCTCTTACTCTCTCTCTTATCTCGCATGCACGCATCAAAGAATGTAAAACTCAAGATCATCTTCATCCGGTGTTGACTGAAGATCTGACGATGATTTGGCAGCAGAAGGAAAAGAGATCAAGTGATAAATCGATCGATTGATACATAGGGAAAGAAATCATGGGTCAAGGAAAAGGAAGTGGCTGTAAAAATCTAACAGGGACTTTAGATCTAGATGTAACTTTCTGGCGACGGTGAAGCACCCCCCCCCCCCCCCAATTCATCTTATCCAACCAAACCCCCTGGTTGCAGCCCCAAATAGGTTTAATTTCTTCCAGTTTTTTGTGGTTATGCTCCAATATATCTAAATCCTTGCGTAAATTTATGGTCTCGCTCATTCTTTCCTTGCTCCGGTGGTGTTGTTTGGCTCTGATGAACTTCTTCTTACCCTCCAAATCCAAAAATCTAGAAATCAAAATCGAGTACTGTTCATCGTCTTCTACAACAATGATTACAATGGATTCAGATGATTTCACAACACGAACCCATGGTTTCTCTGTTTCAATTTGGATTGCAGATGATGGAGACGGTGATGTGGTGCAAAAGGGTTTAGCGATGTAGGGGTGGAGATTTATCAAACACAGATTAAACTGACATGCTTGTAAAATCAATCGACAACTAAGGTTCTTGAGGCCCACCTCACCGTCTCCTTCTTTCTTTCCCCTTCATTCGTTCCTTTTTTCTTTTCAGTCCATCTTCTCAAGGCAGTGAAGTCAAACCTACATTGATATGGCAGAGTTAGGGGATTAAGGTTGTACACACAAAGATAGATCGATCTGCATAAGTGGGCATGTGAGGTAGAGTAGATGTGATGCAGTGGTGGATGACGATGGTCAGTTTTCGAATTAGAGGGGATGATCTGGGCATTTATCATTTTCAGTTTATGAACATATTTAATGTTTTAGGGTTGTAATTGGATGGATTGGATGGAGAATATGAACTTTGGATGACTTTGTGTAGAGAGAGAGAGAGAGAGAGAGAGAGAGAGAGAGAGAGAGAGAGAGAGAGAGAGAGAGAGAGAGAGAGAGAGTTATTTATTTGCTTTTTTCCTTTAAATTAAATAGAAAAAATATAAAAAAATATATCAGAAAGGGCATTTTAGTATTTTCAGTTTTTCAAAAGACCAAAATCATAAGCAAACATGGTCAAAAGGACCACGAAGCCAAAAACGTCGGAGTTTGGACTAAAACCCCAAAAAAATACATACCATAGGAATCATTTTTGCAATTTTGTGTTGTTGTTATGTACAGTATTTCTGCACGACTACATCATTGATCTTTTAGTTTAATTAACTAAGTTTCCCCACCCTTGTTTCGCTTTTTAAGAATCTAAATAAAAACGTCACCCTATATGTCTATTATGTTTTGCAAATACTACAAATTTTACATCAATTGATGGTTTCGACATCCATCCATCGCAAGCTAACCAAACATAATCATAAAAAATAATGACAAATAGCCAATTTGAAGGTAGAGTATATTTAGACAATGTATAAACAAACAAAAATCGTGGAAACAAAAGAAGATGCAATGAAACTCAAAGCATTATGAAAAAAGTGGTACGTTTTCATCAACCAAAAATGCAAAATGCGAATTTGTTTTTGGTCAAGAGATCTTCGAAAACAACCCATTCATTTCTTTTCATTAGTCGTGAAAAAGATGCCCTCTGTTGCTAACCAGATACTATCCCCACTTTTCTCCTTTACACCACAAACCTACAAAATCATGAAACATAAGTAAAATCACTTTAGATATCTTGTTTAGGATCATTTCTTACACATGACATAAAAGCATCCACTATGTTAAAAGTCTTTTCAATCACCATAATGGGTCCCATGATCTTGTTTAAAACACCATTTTAATACCTTATTTTACCCAATATTTTCACTTTATAGCATTTTTTAAATCCTACAAATATAGTTAATTCTTTAACATTTTTTTTATTTTATTATTATTATTATTTGATACAAATTTTATACTGTAAATAAATAAATAAATGTGGGACACAATTATAACACTTAAAGCATCATCGATCTCTCTTTTATGGACATTGATCAGAAACACTAGAGATGTTTTAACATGTTGTACTATATTTGATACATTATCCTGTCACAACAAAGATCGATATAAATTGGATAGATTTGGGACGACTCTCACACATTCAAAACTTTTTATATGTGAAAAGACATAAATACCCTCGGATCTCATTATCGAAGATTGCCCTAGGAAGCTCTCACCTCTTGCTGACCACCAGCAACGCCTCTATATTTCTTGTCATGGCTATGAAGATATCCACTCGTGTCAACATGATGAAGTCTTATTTTTTGATCTTGCTTCCAACTTTTCCCACTTCCCTCAATTACAAGTCTAACAACATAATAATAACAATAATATTCAAAATAATAGATTAGCCATTAGATGAATGGGTGTATAAATTAATATAATGATAATTGCTATCTCACTTCCAATGATCTCCACTATCTGATCTACCACCATCTCCAAAGCAACTCACCTACACGAAATTTCAATTGATTGAATATTTGAATTCCATTAATTTATAATAAATCAAAACGCCAATTAATCAACTAAGTAACCTCAAGATTGCCTGAAAGTGGGGAAGCATGCAAGTGGCTATGGAGCCATTTTCTTGTTTTGAGGTGTTGTAGTCTAATAATGGTCCCACTCTTTATACTTTCTCCCTGTTTTACAGATGTCTCAAGTGTAGGCCTAACAACCTGTATTTGTCAGATTTCAATTCGAAGAAGAGATCAGTTTCATAGTCATTTGAAGATATAAGATCGATGTGAATTGTGATTATGTGAAGAACATGAATTGAGCATAATGATTACTGCATACCCAATAGCTATTAGCATCATTGACTTTGGAGAAACTGGTTACAGATTGCTGTCCACTCCCTGATCCATAAGGTACTGGGTGAGAGTGCAGCCTGAATTCTGTCCTTTCATGCATCAGCTTGATCACCGATCCGTAAGAAACCTAATTGTGGATTGAATTTCATGAGAATATCACAAATTGAAGAAGGATTGCGTCTCAAAAGTATGATTCGAGTATAAATCATCTTCAAAATCAGACTCTAAGACGCAATTGCAGTATATCCAGGCATGAATTCAACAGGATTCTCAAACAAAAACCAGATATGAAACTCACAGTATATCTACGATATCGTTTTGTGAGTTCAAATTGAAAAAAAAAAGGTATTGTTAATCGATTATACATTTTGTAGATTACCTCTACGCCTTCGGAAGTGGCAGCGTCGACATGAGACGTCAGGTGATCTGATTCTAGGGTTACGAATAGGAAAATAGTGATACCGAAGAAGAACGATAACGCCATTAAAAGTAAAATTACGGTTAACTTATTTCGTGGCCAAAGCGGTAGGTCTAGATCCTTTTCCGACGATGAGAATTGAGTAGGGCTTGATGACGGTGAATCCGACGAATTAGAAGAGGCGGTTCTTCTTCTTAAGAGGTGGTTGTTGTTCTGTTGGCGTTGCGATGACGGATGAGCCACGGCTTAAGATTTTCTTTGGTCGGAGCCTCCGGCTGAAGATATGATCACCGCCGACGTGTGTATCGGTTGAATGAAGAGAAGGAGAAATTACATGCGTTTTGAAGTGTGTTTAAGATCTCTAAGTACAGTGATGGTTCTTCAATGGCGATTCGATATAGGATGCACCATGCATATACAATGACACGACGAATCAGCTCCCTTTTGAAAAGGACTCTAAACATATAATTAAATATGTTTTATTGGAGTATTTTATATTTTCCAATGGTTCATGAAGCACGATGAGTTGGGTTAAGGTGTTCCCTTGATACTTATTGGGTTCAACTTAGCAATGAAAACGGGTCCAAATCTGGACCGTATGTATCCGAAATAAGAAAACCCAAAAACCAGAAAATGTGATTTAGTATAATCGTAAACCATATAGGTGTATAGGAACCGGTTCTCATTCGATTCCGCTTATGAGACGGGTAAAATAGGTCTAGAACCGGAAATGTTAATGTGGATATTGTGGAATGAGGTTTTGGATTTTAGAACCGGAAAACCGTAAGTTTTTGTGTTTTTAACTTGTAATTAGGGGATGTTTTGTCATACTTTTGCAACCATAGAGCTGTCTTGGAACTTTTGTATTAAGAGGGCACGATGGATTTTTCTTTTATTTTTTTGGTTTTGATTATCGGTGTAAGAGACTCCCATGTGAGGATGGTTTCTTGTCATCTGTTTTAGTTGACCGAGAATCCAAGTCGCATGGATGATTTTTTTATCTGAGGTCTTTAAACTATTGGATCAGGTTCCCTTTACCGTTTTACTCATACCCACTAAATCCCGATCCACTAGACTCAGATACCCGTTTTGGGCTTATAGTTAAACCTGATACCCAAACTAGTTTAGCATATACCGGTTCTAACTAAATCTAGTTTCGATTCGATTCTAGAACATATTTGAAGTTCATCTCTAGTTCAACTATTAACGTGTACATAAGGTTGTATGTAACCACTAATAAAATAATAAATATGTAATATCTTAATGAATTAAGCCCAAAATCTTGGTCTTTTTCCTTGGTCTCTAGTCTTTAGGTTTAGGTTTAGGTTTTTGATTGGTTTGTATATTATGTCTAGGTTTTTGGTGTGGATTCGTTCGTATGGTTTATGCATATCTTAAATTGAAAGTCTTATTATTTTTATTCAATATGTGCTTCTGAGATTTTGGTGTGTATGAGTTATTCTTCTTAATTGTTATATTAAAGGGCTTATAACCTAACGAATTGATTGATATTTGTCAATCAGCCAAAGATTGAAGGTTTCAATCTTATTTGTAATGAAAGGTGTAGATTTATAAGTAGAATACTAAGTGCGTTTGTAAGTCTTTCTCAAAAAAATTGTTAAGGCTATCAAATTTGTTTTTTGATTCGTCTAGTTTGGCATGATTATTATATTTATTGTTTTGATTTAAATTGTTTTGTAAAATGATGTTGCTATTTTTTATATCGTTAAAATTGATAAATGTTATGTAATTTGTTTATTTAAGTATAAGGATAGTATTGTTAATACGTGGATTAATGAAAAGATACTACCTTTGTATATACAACATTCATTTTATCTGATATTACTCATTAACCATTTTATTCATACATAACATAATGGTAAAAAAAACATGCCTTAAAAATGCAATCATCATTTTTTTTAGTTTCGATTGAGGTATTTATAGAAGGATTTATATTATTGAAAGATAAATAACCAAGTTATTTGTCCAACATAGGCAATAAATTATCTTTTCAGAATCATGACATTTTAAATTTATTTTCTTTGTTTAAATTCGACAATTAGTAAGGTTGCAGTGTATACACCCCATGCTTCACGCAACAGCATAAACACCAAACTTTTTCTTTCAAGTGGGGAGGGGGTGTTCTCTTCATCTTCTCGTCCTGGTTGAGGCCAAGAAAAAAGAAATGCAGATGAAAAAAGAGAGAATAAAGAAGCAGAGGAAGTTGTGTGGTGTGTAATGGACATTAACACATCTTTCTACGCCACACCTTCATCACCACACCAAGAGGGTGGTGTTTCCGCTTGTTCACACATGACACATCAACCCTGTGCATCTGACGTGACTTATATATTGTATAATCTAATGACAATAGTATCATTATCCGACCACCATCTCTCTTGACTTGGATATCATGACTATATATTAATAATAAAATGAAGATATATCTCTAATGATCAAATATTATAAATTTTTAGGCAAAAATACCTTTATTGGATTCATATATTTCTTTTCCCCAAAAGTAAGTTGCATAATAAAATAAGCTTTCGACAACTTTTATTTAAGTATTGTATTTTTAAATCAAAACTTAAGGATAATATTATAATTCTATATTTAATTGAAAAAAAAAACATAAACATTAATCGTACGGTTAGTCTATAAAGAGACAACTCAAACAATCTCCTTATTTAAACTATGTATAATAAATTATTTTGGATAAAAATACATTTATTTTCGTACAATTTGTTATTTCCTCGATAAAAAAAAAGAATAAATTACACGGATGGTCCCTATGGTTAATGGTTACTTGCACGCTTGGTCCTTAAGAAGTTTTTTTTAACTCGGACCATCCCTAAAACCTAAATTTGTTACCCGCCCAGTCCCTAAATTAACTTCACCATCTATTTTGCTGTTATTAACCCCCATGTGAGTAGCACGTTGGGGGCATTTTTGTCCTTCCATGTTTATAGCCACTTAAAGATCTACCCAACCTTCTTTTTATCAATTTCTTCTTTCTCGTTCTTCTCGGTGCACTGGTGCACCGACTTCATCAGTAAGCTCCAAATAATAACATGCCTGAATGTTGATTTTTTATATAAGTAGCAAACTTGAAAATCTTTTAATAATAAACTTCAATACCATGACATGTATCCGAGTCGTGAAGGAGGAAAGGGGTAAGAAAATGAAAAATGAACCTTGTTATTTGGTGTACAGCAAAAATGGGTCTGAAGGGTAAATTTGTTTTAATAGCATCATTCTCCTTTGATTCTAACATAGGTTCAAATCGGGCACCTACACTGAAAAATCCTTCTTTACTATTGTCAATCCAAGTTGGAACTTTCACCTGTTATGAAAAAATCAACAATGAACAAAAGATTAGTTAAAACTCATAAAGTCATATTCACTTGTTATACAAAGAGTTAACAACAGATAAGATATAAAATCAAGTTTTTAACATGTCTTAAAACTAGCTTCAGGGACTAACTTGATTTGGACTGAATAATTCCTTCCAACTAAGCAATCCTTATAAGTTTTACATCATAAAATCAAGTTTGCATATTGCAAGCTTCTAAAAGATGTACAATACACTGAATTGGAAAATTTCACACAAAGAATTCCTAAATTTTTACTCCGTCAAATGCTAGAATCCAAATTGACAAAACCTCATATCTTTCTTTACTTCTTTCTCTCCCTCTCTCTCCAACCAAGAAGGAACTTTGAAAGCAGTTGTCTTCGAATTCCTAATGTCCGCCTCTGTATCCACACAACAAAATCCTTGTGCATATTCCTCTTCCTAAATCGATCCCCAGGTGCAAGGCTGCCTTTGTATGGATGAATCCTCTCAATCTTAAGACACATTGTCATTATGAATCGTGAATCGTTTCCAAATCCCAGAAATCGATGACAATGTTCATTGTTTCCACAACCTAGAGAATCGCTGACGTTTATTGTTTTCGCACCATAGAAATCATCGATGTTGTTTATCGTTTCCGTAGACTCCTCCATCATATCAGCGTTCTTCATCGTCTCCACACCAAAAAAATCACACCCGTCATTAGCGTTTCCGTAGATTCCGAAAATCGATCTGTGCGTTTACTTTTTCTTGTGACAGACTTGTTGTTCGATTTCAAGGTGAAGAAGCAAGTTGCGATGTGGCAGATGATTCAAGAGAAGTGAAGAAAGAAGAAGAAGAGTAAGGACGTGAGGGCGTTGGGTGGCGGTGATTTCTTTTATCTCTTTCTCTCTCCCTATATTAAATATAAAAGTAAGGGTAGATATGTCTTTTCACCATAGTTTAACAGCAAAACAAACGAAAAGTTAACTTAGGGACCGGGCGGGTAACAAATTTAGGTTTTAGGGATGGTCCGAGTTAAAAAAACTTCTTAGGGACCAAGCGTGCAAGTAACCATTAACCATAGGGACCATCCGTGTAATTTACTCTAAAAAAAAAATCACATAAACACATGACTGATTTGCGAAAAAAGGATCAAGAAGGGGCATAAACTGAGAAACATGGAAGTTCCGGGTTTATATTAAAAAGAAATAAAGATGACGTTTCATTGATAGAATTAGGGTTTTAGAACAAGTACCTTTATAACATCGCAAACTCGTTATCATCCCTTTAGAGATCAGAGGGTGATCAGAACCTGCGTTTCTTCGACCTGTCGATTACAGCATCACACAGGTATTCAAAATCTTATACATCATCAGCCATCAACCTATCACAATTTATTCTAAGTTTGCCTTCGATTTATCCGATAATTAATACTGATTTTCGCTTGATTTATAATCTAATTTTGAGAAAATCTGTTTAGTTAACTAGCTATCCTGCCTGAATAATCTTCAGAGAATAGATTGCACTTCAACTATGGTTTACTAGTTAATTGTGCTTAGAATGCGAACCTTTACCTTTATCTGTACCTTTTATATAGTCATAGCGTCTGCAAAAGTGTTGTGATGCGATTTTAGTGTAGAATGAGTTCTAGGAAGTTCTATGATGTAATTCGATTTAGTTAATTCCGGAATTGGGGTTATGATACATATACTTCTGATCAAATGTCTCTTTCGATTTGATAATCAATCAAAAACAGTTCTTAGCTATTCCAATTTCAATTCACGAGAGAGCAGAATACGAACGTATATAATCAATGAAAAAACACTTCTTTTTCCATAACATACCTCGCTAACTTGTTTTCCCATGACACTGTTTTCCTACACAGTTTGAGCTGAAGATTTGATCAACAGAAAACATGGCAGCGTATATACATCTCCTCTTTCCTCTTTCCTCTCTTCTGAAACATGTTTTCCTACTTCCAAATCTCGTTTACTGATTCTGTTCTTGATGAAATGCATTCATATCTGCAGTGAAGATGGTGTTGTCCCAGTTGAGACCCCTGCCCCTACCCCTGCTCCTCCTGCACTTGGTGAGCCAATGGACACCATGACTGCATTACAACTTGTTCTAAGAAAATCACTTGCTCATGGTGGCCTTGTGAGGGGTCTTCATGAAGCTGCAAAAGTCATTGAAAAACATGCTGCTCAGCTCTGTGTATTGGCTGAAGACTGTAATCAGCCAGACTATCAAAAATTGGTCAAAGCTCTTTGTGCTGACCACAATGTCAGCTTGATAACAGTTCCAAGTGCAAAAACTCTTGGAGAGTGGGCTGGTGTAAGTTTTACACAAAATAGCAACCTACTTTTGTTATTTTTTTATTGATTTTTTCACTTAATTATTTGTTATTTTGTTTTGTGATTTGTAATTGTAGTTGTGTAAGATTGATTCAGAAGGGAAAGCAAGGAAGGTTGTGGGTTGTTCATGCCTTGTTGTGAAGGTATTTTTTGAAGGCGAAATGATTGGAAAATTGTTGATGAGTTTAGTTTTATGTTGTTCAAAGTTTGAGTTTTTATGATCTTTTTTATTGCAGGATTATGGAGAGGAAAGTGAAGGTCTTCACATTGTTCAGGAATATGTCAAAGCTAACTAGATGTGTAACAATGGATCAAATACTTGATTTGTCTTGTCGTTTTTGTGTGTTTTTTTTTATTGGAACTTTTTTTTTCTTTTCTTGTAGGAAATTTTGGATTATGTAGTAAAAGTGATTCTTGAGTTTTCTTGCTTCTGTTGTTTCTTTATCAACAATTGGTGCTTGGAGGCCTGAAAATTCTTATTTTTGATGATGCTTTTTGATATTTAATTTTTTTTTATTAGTTTATTGAGTCAAAAGTATTACTGAAAATAACTTTTTTTAAATAAATGTCGGTTGACAAGTCGTCCAAAGTGTGTTTCAAATAGATTCGAGATTGCTAAACTATTGTGATACCCACCAAAATGTCATTTTGTGCGATTTATACTCTTTGATCCAGCTAAGTAGTAGTTAATGAGTATTAACAGTTTTAGTTAGCTAATGATTTTGGTTAATGGTTGATTTCGATTAACAATAATGGTAAAACATAAAAAAAAACATTGATGTAAAAAGGGAAAAACAGAGTTTATTGTTATTTAATGAATATTACAACGGTAATTTTTCATTTTTAAGATCTCAATTGAATGAGAACCATCTCTAATTTATTTTCAAAAGCCTAGGAAGCTTATCTCAATTAGGTGAAACTCTTGAAATCTATGATTTGTTCGGTTATGGTAATCTTAATCACTTGTTGATGATATATGAAAATACATTGCATCAACCATGGTAATCTTAGTCCTTTAGGATATGTGAAAATACATTGCATTGTACATGAATCCTTCCTAATAAATGAAAATAATTTTACCACATGTCACTCTTTCATTAACTTGGACACATGTCATTTTTTAGTATTTTTGAATACATGTTTTTTCCATGTGTCATTTTCTCATTGTTTGTTTTTTCTTAATTAACATATCATATTTACACCTTAATTAATAATTACCTTAATTGAAAATAACCATTAAATTACAATATTACAACTCATATACTATTGAATATGTTTCCTTTTAAATTCAAATTTTAAATTTTAAATTTTAAATTTAAATAAATTTTTGTTTAAACCTTCATATTTAATTTTTTTATTTTATCCAACTCGTATAACATACGGGTCTCACAACTAATTTATCTAATGTAAAACTCATGCGAAAAACTAAGTTCATTCAAAAAGTTCTAATTAAATGAGACCATGGTTTTAGCCTATCCAAACACATATACAAAGGTATATGCTATGCAGTTATCGCGGTCAAAATTTCAATAGCGGTCACATGCCGCTATATGAGATCGCGGTTATCGCGGTGGTATAGTGGTGATATAGCGGTTTTTTAATATTACGTATAATTTGTAATTTTATATTATATTTATATAGAATTTATATATTTGAGTATTAATACTATAAGTCTATATAGAATTAATATCATCAAACCTAAAAAGTCATATAAAAACATAACATAATATTCTATTATATTAACATGGAAACTAGGTAGTGTAAAAGTGTCAAATCGAGTTTAATTGGATTGCATGGATTCAATATCGTATTAGTAGGCCGTGGTTGATTTAAGGAATTAAGTCCCAAGTCGTGGCCTCATAGGCGTGGGTCAATTTACAAAAAGCATTAATGGAGTGTGACCATGGCAACTCAAGTTGGCGTGAGTACAAAAAGAGATGAGTAAAAGAGTTGTCGATAGACGTAGTTGCTTTGAATGCTTTTAATTATGTTATTTGTTCGGGCTTTTTAAAATGAAAGTGTAGTGAAATCATTAAGACTAGTTTTTCATTGAAAAAAGTAACCAAATGGCCAAAAATGTGAACAAAAATGGAATAGCGCCCATAGCGCCGCTATAGCGGTTATTGAAATAGCGATAAATAGCGGTGAATAGCGCCGCTAATAGCGGTACCGCGAAATGAAAACGCTAAACTGAAAATAGCGGTTCTTGACCTCTGCAAAACGCTATAGCGCCGCTATAGCACCGCTATAGCGCGCAATTGATAGCTTAGGGTATATGTGTACATATGACCAACGAATCAATGATCCGAAAAATAATTTACTAAATTTGTAAATCTATCTTATATTTTAAGAACTTAATACATCAACAATTTTATACAATATTTATATTTAAATTTTTTGGTTCGTTTGTGGATGAAAACCATAACCAAATCATATGTCTCCGGTTAATGAAAATTAGAAAACATGTCACCTCTTATATAGGTTAATCAGTTGATTTCAGTTTTTCTGTTAATATATTCATCTTAGTTAAAACAGTTAGGGCTTTAACATGAATCAAAATGGCTTAACTTTGTTAGCATATTTTTTTTTTCTAATATCATAAATAATTAATTATAAAATTTGATAAAAAAAAATATTGCATATATTACAAAATTCTTATATAAATAAGTTAGGAAATTAAAAACATCAAACTATAGAGTAAATTACATTTTTTTGTCCCTTAAGTAATATTTTCAGTTTTTATGTTCCTTTTAGTGTTCCAAGGAATTGGTTTTCAATTTTAGTTAAATATTTTGATGTTTCATAACAACTTTGATCATTGAATCGTTAAATTCAGCTATTGAGCTAATAATTTTATTTAAAAAAAGAGATTATGTCGCCCTTGGTTCACATGAAAAATGGTTCAAATGAAGACCAAAATTACAAAATAATTTTTTTTCGGACTGAAATTATAGAAAAAAACATCTATATCAGGTATTAAAAATGTAATATACTCTATATAATAATTTTGAAATATTTGTTTAGTTTTTCTTTTTATTAATAATCTAAGTTTGCAAAAACGGAATATTGACGTAAATGGTGAAGAAGTGTGAATTCCTTTCCTTCACCATGCTCTTGTCGTTGGTCATGAATGTCCCCTTCCAGCCACATCCTACAAGATTATCATATATCTCTTTTAAATGTTTGGCCGAGCGGAGATTGAGTTGGTCAGATCAACAAGGTCATCATATATTTCTATCGAGAAACATAATCTTGAACACTGAGATTAACTCATTATTTATGATTCAGGTTCATATAGATATCATGAAGATCAAAAGAATTTGAAATAACTAGTCCAAGGGATGTATATTGGTCAAATCAACAAGGTTATCATATATCTCTATCGAGAAACATAATCTTGAACATTGAGATTAACTCGTTTATCTATAACTCAGGTTCATATAGATATCATGAAGATCAAATGAATTTGAAATCACTAGTCTAAGAGATGTATATTGCAAAGTTGCAATACATACAATAGTTACAATAGGACCGCACACTCCATTTCTATTGTTAGTAAGTATTAGACCGACATTGTTAGTGCCTAGTGCAAGTGAGAGCTGTTGGAAGATGGTGTGATTGGTGTCTATAGCCACAACAAGTCGGTAATATTAGTATTAATGACAGTATCCTTTTGGGTTACACATAAGAACAAAAAAAGCAAAACTGGAAAGAGATTAAATTATAGGCTTTAGTTTGTTAAATAATTAATTGTTTGATTAATTAATTAAATCATGAAAATCTGAAATATTCTAGATAAAAAATTTGAATATAAGATAATCACCATAGTTACAAATAATTATTCCGAGACAAGATAATTATTTGTTAGGGTTTGAATATTTCCCATATAAATAGAAAGGCATAAACCCGAATTAGAAATTAGTCAAAACCCTCAGAAACCGGTGGTACTCTCTAGATCTCGAAAAATCCTAAAGCCACTCCCACGTGTTGCATAGCAACCTCCGAGGTTTAGATCCGTCTGATCTTCGAACAAGTTCCAGTTTTGGTGTTTTCCAGCTTTGTTGTTTGCTTCTTAGGTGCAATCACGAAAGAGGGATTCTCTGTTGGATCCTCCAAAGTTCGATCAACCGACGCATACTAAGAAATTGACGACCACAAAAGTATGTTTTTTTTTCTTTCTTTCTTGTTTTTGCTATTAGGTTACCTAGACATGGTTGGATATGGTTCCTCTTTTGGGTTGATAAGGTATGTTTTGATTATATGTATGCTTACGTTGTGCGCCTTTATGACCTAAAAACCCTCATAACCCAACAATAACCTAGTACTATATAATAAAAAATAATTTTGTGTTCTCAGTGTCCTTATATTCACCTCATCTTTTGTTTTCGAGCTCAATATGTACCAAGTACATATTGTTACTGACTAGACATTTACAATTTTACATACTAATAAAAACATTATATAAACAAATGTAAATTACATCACTAATTTTGCCTATTTTATTTTTCAACTTTCTTTATGAAAAGTTAAATCCAAACAATTCACAAACAACACCATCTACAATTTTTACCCATAAATCATATGAATATCTCCATTTTAAAATGGGTAATTCCATAAAAATATTTGATCGATGACGTCGATATGGATTTATGAAGCCAAGACCATGGTTGTATTTATGCTTATTTTCTATTTTTATTGCCTTTATCAAAGTTGTTGGAGATGATGAGTGGGGGGTTTATATGACCACTTCTTTTCCTATGTTCAAAGAATAAACAATTAGATCATTGAAAGATAAATAGAAAAGTTTTATGCAAGAACAATGTTAACTTCCATTTCTTTGTTTTATTATAACATTAAACTCTCATTATTTCTGCTATAGCGTTGTATTTTAAGAAATCTACCAAATTATAGCAATGTTTGATGGACTTATCGGAATTGCAATTTATTCATGTCTAAAGTTGATGTGAAAGCATACATAAATACATGCATATATTATATCTTACCACCTTCCTTAAGTACTTCACTTGCAAAATGAAGCAAGTATATGACGGGGTGGAGCGAGCAATGGTCTTCGTGAATGAAGAACTGCCAGATTATCGAGTAGTAGAAGATCTCCTTTACACCATTGTAATGCAACACACTCTTCATCCAACATCTTTAATAAGTCATTAACAGCATCAAGAGGCAATTGTTCACCGTCACCAAAAACAACTGCTTTTGTCGGATCATCATTTAGCTTATCCTTCAATCCTCCATACGAAACCGCTAGACGGTTGAACCATGTATTTTTTTGTCGCACCTCGTTGTATCTGAAACTGGGCATGGGTCCTATTATAACTTTTACTTCATCCCCAATCCATTCTAGTTTCATTCCCAACTCGGTAGCCCTGCATTTGCATCCAAAAATTAGTCGATTCAAATATAAAGCGATGTTCATTGTTGTAAATTATTAATTACTAGATGTTTCAAAATATAATGTCTTAATAAGAAAAAAAAAATATGAAAGTAAAAACATCTATAAAATTATTGAAAATATAATGTTGGAATAGAAACAAATTACAATATGATGTTATAAACAAATAAATGAAAGTATGTTGTTTCATGAGTTTACTACTTCAACTATATTTTATTATATCTAAGAGTCAAAAGATATATATTAAGAACTTTTATAAAATAAAGTTGATTGACAATTAGTTAATGTATTTCAACTACCGTTAGGTATGGGTCAATATTAGTGTTGTTACTCCTTTAGTCGATAAATAATTTTTGTTAATGGTTAAAATTAGTTAATCATAACGGTCCAAAATACCATAAAACTAAAAAGTATTTTGTTATAAAAAAGGTTAAATAGAAAGTTTGTTGCAATTTAATGAATATTACAATGTTTTTTTTTTAACATCTCAATTGAACGAACCATCTAATTTCTTTTTAGAAGCCTATGAGAATATCTCAATGAGGTAAAATTCATATGAAAATTTAAAATAAAGTTCTAATAATAATTTCATCGTCTAATGGTTATACAAAGGTACATATGTACACATTGACCAACACATCAATGATTATTATTTTTTTCTGAAAAATAATTTAATAAATTTATAAATCTATCTTATATTTTAAGAAATTAATATATCAACAATTTGTAGAACATATGCCTCAACCAATAACATGTTTTGGGTTGCAGTGGAGGTCTTAACTGTGGCTAATGGCTTTCTATACAAACTTCCCGAACTAGAAACAAATACATCAAATGGCTGCTATTTAATTTTTGTGTTTGAATATGTAAACATGCACCAATATAATTGTCATCAAGCAACACATATATCACTGTGAATTAAAGGCCATTAGGCTCCTCACAATCTGGAAGTACATTGTTGTACGTTCATACATTGAATGTCGGAATTCTAGTATTAATATTGTGAGAAATTGAATGATTGTGTGAATAATTATATTTTAAATGTTAAATTTCTAATCTAATATAGTTAAATATAACATACTTAATTTAGTACATTTATATTTTATTTTTTTGTTCGATTTTATATGAAAACTATAATCAAGCCGTATCCATTCGGTAACTAAAATTAAAAACCATGCCACCTTATTTAGGGTCACTGATCTTCCCTTCCCAATCCTGTCATCTGTGTTTTTCAATTTGTTGTTTAATTTTTAAATTAATTGATGACTTGTACTCCCATTAATAGTTGTACAACTAGAATGGTCCTCATGCTTAAGAAAAATATACATATAGCCCTTCCACAGGTTAATTTAGGTTACAATGACTAGAATGACATGTCACAACCCATCATATTCCCAAAGAAAACATAAAAATAAGTTAAGGGTCTGAATGAATAAATATACATTTAATAGAGTTAACGTATCCCTTTAAGAAACTATACACATAAAATTATAGAGTAAATTATTTTTTTTGGGTTAACTTAGGTGATGTTTTAAGCTTTGGTGTTCCAAGAAATTGGTTAAAAATTTTCGTTGAATATATGTATTTTTAAAAAGGACCCCGTGCCCTTGGATCACATGAAGACCAAAATTGCAATTTCAAATACCAAAATTGCAAAATACTATTTTTTTTAGGTCTAAAGTTATAAAAATCATTTATATCATGTACCAAAAATGTAATATACTCTATATACTAATCTTGAAAATATTTGCATTGTTTTTTTTTTATTAATTATCTAAAAAACAGAATATTGACGTAAATGATGAAAAAGTGTGGAAAACCTTTCCTCCGCCACGCTCTTGTCGTCGGTCATGAATGCCGCCTTCCAGCCACGTCCAACCGGTGATGAAGGGTCGAATTCTTCTCCGATAACTCTGCTGTAAGTCAATCCTTTCTCTTCCATTTGCTCCACAAATTCTGGATGCTTCCCTTTCATCTTCTCGTAAATCACATGGCTCAAAACTATACATGTTTCTCCTCCCCTTCCTGGTTCGATTTCACAGAAGAAAAACAATTTCGAAGGAAATTCGCTAGCCTGTTAAACATAAGAAGATCGATATGAGGTTTATTCTAATAGCATTCACAGATTCGTCGAAAAGTTTTGATCGGAGGCCATACATGGGACGATTCGTGATGGAAGCCGATCATCTGGTCCGGTGGTGCTTCATTCGCAGTATACACACGATCGCAAACTTTCGTCCTGGTTGCTAAAACACCGGCGCCGTAGGGGAAGTCTTCGTAGCCGGAGGAGTTAACGACGTCGTTGAAATCGGAGGCGGTGGACACAGGGAAGCCTCTGAAGAGAATCGCACCAGATCTATGGAGCAGAGAATCAAGCCATGGTTTGTTAGCTTTAATGGCGTCTGTTAATTGAACAGGCTTGGAAGCGTTAGGGTTAGGGAAGAGAACTGCGGGGAAGACGACTCCATCATCAGATTTCTGCTGCTGCAAACCTACGACTTCACTGAAGAAGCTTGCTTCTTCTGCCATGAACAATCCAAAGTTCAAACAATAAGTGGCGATTTTAAGTCTAAATCATGAGTCTAGATCTCCAATAATTTGGTGGTTTGTGTTGTTTCTTTCTTATAGAATTAATTCAAGATAAGTCAAGCATTCAGAAATCAATTGTTCAAACCACAAAATGACAATAGTTAGTGGGTAAATAGTGAAGTTAACTCTTATTATTATTATTATTATATTATATTATAAATAATATAACAAATGTAACAATTGTTCATCATCAATCGTCAACCTATCACAATTTCTCTTTGTATGTAAGTTTGCTTTCGAATTATCCGATAATTCTAGCCTCCATCACCATAAAGAACCTTGGAGCAATACCCAATACACTATTCTCCCATTTTGAGCTTACCTTTGGTGATTTGGTGCATTTGGAAGGAAGAAGAAGACCCTTGTGGTATAGAGAACCTCTTGGAAAGCTTAGAGAATTCATTTAAGCTATTTTAAAACCATTATAAGTATTCAAGATCCAAGCTTTATGTTGCACGCTTCTAGATCTTGGCTCCTTGTCCTATTTTCTTCATGTTCTGGAAGTTTGGATGAAAGGATTCCATAAAGTTGGCAACTTTATGGTTCCTTAAGGTCCTTTGAAGGTTATATATGTTGGATCTGAAGTTTGACTAACTTTTGAATCCATGCATGTGATTGTGGTTCCATTATTCATCATTTTTCCTAACATGAGCTCAAGACATGCATGTCTATAAAGCATCGATTTTTAGAATGTTTTGAGAGTAAGAAGGCCATCTGGAAACTTAGAATGGATGGCTTAAATGATTAAGGGTTGAATGCATTAAGTTGCCCCAAATGCAGTAGTCACGACGCGACCATATGGAGGCACGCCATAACGATAAGGCTCATCGATTGTTTTGGACGGATTCTTTCACAACGTGGTGGCATGACATCATGACATGGCAATGGTTTTGATCGTTGCTGAGTTGTTCGTAACTGGAGTTTTGGATCGGGACTGAGTTTATTAGCCAGGACGTGACCATGGGTCGGTCACGACGTAAGTATCAGCTTATGGTGATGTTGACTATTGACTTTGACCTTGACCGTTGACTTTTTGGCATGGGTTGAAATTTGGTCAAATTTCTAGTTTTAGAAGGTAGACTAAGGGTTTACCTTGTGTGGTTTATTATGAGGTGTATAACACCCATTTGTTAACCGTGAGAGCTGTTGGCTGTTGATTACGTCGGCAATGTGAGTATTCTCACTATATTATGTAGGAAGCTAGATGTCTTTGTGATACTTGCATGGAAGACCAGAGTGTCACCCCTTTCCATATGTATAAAAGATAAGGATTTGGCTCCTCACAATTGTATGAAAGACCAGGAACTGGCCCCTGGCAATTATATGTACGTCCATGATCTATGTAACACCCATAAAATTTGAGCCAAATTAAAACATTTTATCTCATTCAAAAACCATTAAGTTCATACATCTTGTTTTCAAAATATTTTAAACATTAGAGTATCCCCCAGAACCATATCACATAAATCATAAAACATGAGGAGCGGTACGATCACGTCTTCGCCTTGCCACGATCTCCAGAAGTACCTGAAACAATACACTGAACTGTAAGCCCGAAAGCTTAGTGAGTTACCCTCAAAATACCAACCACACATAAACATCCTCATAACATATCACAAATAGAACAACCATGCACATCGGGTCTACTGTGTAACTGGTCCGCACGTACCGGTCCTTCAGTCCACCTGGTCCACCTTCCGAGTCTAGCCATGTACATCGAGTCTACAATGTGATTGGTCCACCAGCACTGGGCCTTCAATCCACCTGGTCCACTCTCTGAGTCTACAATATGACTGGTCTGCCCACACCGGGCCTTCAGTCGGCCTGGTCCACTCTCCGAGCCTCGGCACGTCTGGTCCGCCCTCTTGGGACCTTCAGCCTATCCGGACCGCTCGCTGGGCCTTCATAATATCTGGTCTGCCCTGGGTATGTTGGCCTACAGCATAAAGCAGGACCCGCCTCAACCCAACCCCTGTCAACAACCATGTGCACATACAATAATTAATCACATAACAAATCCTTAACCAGACAAACAGTCTAACAGATCACATAGCATATCAACATCCTAACCAGGATTCCGACCTAACCGGTCACTAGCATAACATTACCCTAAATACCGGGTACCGACCTTAACCAGGTCACTAACATAGCATTACCCTAAATGCCGGGTACCGACCTTAACCAGGTCACTAACATAATACCATCCTAAATACTAGGATGCAGATCTAGCAAAGCAATAACATAACAACAATACCCGTATTTCCATCCGATAAAGGGCCGGCCTTGGTGTTGTAGACCCTGTCGATTTAGTGAGGATAACTCACCTGTAATTGCCGACTGAAGAGATAAAACCAAGTTGTTCCGTCCACCGACACGAACTCCACCATAGAACACTACCAAAGAACCAATTCCATAAATACCAGAATTACCAAAATACCCTTGGAAGTCAAACTGGTCAACACTTAGTCAAAGTCAAAGTCCTCAGTCAACGTCAACCTTCCTGGTTGATTCTACTCGCCGAGTCAACCCATCAACTCGCCGAGTTCCCATTCCCAGAAAACTCTCATTACACAACTTAACTCGCCGAGTCGCCCCAAGACTCACCGAGTCCAACAATCTCTGAATCCCATTCTGTCCGACTCACTGAGTCGCCAACCGACTCACTTAATCCAAGGATTTAACCAAAAGAGGTTGGGGTCTGCGACCAGACTCGCCGAGTCCAAGAATAGACTCGCCGAGTCCAAGGCAATCTTCAACAGACTCGCCGAGTTGTTCTTCCAACTCGCCGAGTCCATGCACATGTTCATACAACTTGTCGAGTACACCCATGTGACTCGCCGAGTCTCTTCATTTCTCAATCCATTTAGAGGCTTTTCGAGCCATGCAGAGGCTCCAATCCATAGATCCACCCTTCTACAATCTAACCCTCACATAAAGTTGAAACTTTACGTGAAACCATGGAGATATAGGCCCAAAACACACTAGGGCTTGGGTTTTAGACAAAGGGGCTTCACCAACAACTCAATGACTGAAACTTTATGACATTATGGACCATCGCAAGCCTAGATTTGAAGTAGCAACCTCATATCTAAGCATCTAACTCGAAATAGCTCTTAATCATACCAAAAATGCCCCAAATCTCACATGATAATAGATCTAGATGCAAAAGAGCCCAAGCAACAGATTATTACCTCCAATATAAGTTCCAACTGAAGTAGATCCCGGATCTACACCCCTCCTTTGCAGCAAACCTCTTGATCTTCAAACCCTTTCCACCAAAATCACTTATCAAGGCTCCAAATTGCTTCCAAGGGATCTCACTCACAATTTAGGGTTTCTGGATCTCAAAAGGGTAGCAAAGAGGCTAAGGGTGAGTTATAATGTGTTTTATATAGGGCACAACCCCCGGGATTAAGATTTTCTCTCTTCAGCACCAACTCGTTGAGTCCAAGCCGCCGACTCGGTGAGTTGGCCACTTAAACCGCGACAGAATCCCGCTCCGACTCGGCGAGTAAGCGGACCTACTCGTCGAGTCCCTTTCCTAAATTCACACTTTTGGCCCTTCATTGAACATTAGAAATTTGGGGTGTTACAATCTACCCTTGGTATTTGTATGTAAGATGCTTGTTGTCTTTGTGATACTTGCATGGAAGACAAAGGTGTGACCCTTGACACTTGTTTGTAAGTCCGAGATTTGGCCTTCGACATTGCAAGGAAAGACCATGATTTAGCCCATGACAGGAAGTAACTATAAAACTATGACTTGGCCCATAGCATGCACTATCTTATGTATGATATGTGGTATTTTGGGAAACTCACTAAGCTTTTTGCTTACAATTTTTGTTTAAAATGTTTTCGGGTACTTCTAGTTCCAAAGGGAATGAATCGGCTTGACCGCACAACATCCCCTGATGGCTTTTCCGCACATATTATTATTGTTTTACTTTGATGTTTGAGAGATCCATATTACTCTGATTGGTTTTGAAACAAATGCTTGTATGGATTTGATGGTGTAAAAATGAAAATTTTCATTGGTATTTTTGGGGACATTATAGGACCCATGGGAGTGTTAAAGAGGGTGGAACCTCATATTTTCATTATATACAATCCTAAATATACAATCTAACAATCACCACTTCAAACATGTATGATAATGGAAATATAATCGCAAATCTCAAAGACCTTAGGCTTTAAGAACATCATACTATTTGGATGTAATGTATCATATATTCATAGTTTCAATAGGGCGTGTTCAGGTATGGCGTGATGATACCCTTTCTACATGAGATCACACGTGGAAGGAGGTAATGCTTCCATGTTGGTCGCACGTGTAATGAGCTAATGATTTTATGTTAACTCTTAGAGGTTAAGTATGAAGACGACCATTAATGCTTGTCATGTCGGATCGTTAAAAACACTCTATCTAACTGCTTATCTTGTTTTTCTTTTATTGACTAGTATATTCATCTATTCGTTTTCCTTTTTGTGTGTGTTTGCGTGCCATTTGTTCTCTTAGTGTGCACTCATGACCGTTACATTTAATTTTTCAAATATTCTAAAAACATAAATATACAAGTAACATTTAATGATAATCAACTTTATGCTCCTTCTAGTGTAGGCTTGATAATACATCCATGTAGAGTAAAAAGATAAAAAAGGTAAACTGCATCTCTGGACGTTCCACTCCAGGGCCATCACGTGGGTGATAAATTGTAAAGTGCAATGTTTGGACCTTGAACATCCTTAATAAAGTTCTACACCTTAACCATTTGACTCTCATTACAAAGGTCAATGTCAACGTATTTAATGCATCCATGTACGAACGTGTAAAACTATTTAATGCATGCATATACAAGGGTGTAAAAATGAAGTTTCGAATCATGACACCAGGCCATTGGTATATGCTATTGCTAACAAAATAATGTCAAATCAGAATACAAAATTCACATATAAGCATTAAGATTCTTTAATAAAGAGCAAGTTTGATTCATATACTCTAATAAGAAATCATTTTTGTTATATAAATGTTTTTATACTCAAAAATTAAAAAAATGACTTTGTTAAATAAATCATTAAAAATACATTCTTTACCCAATTCAATCATGTCCGGATGGAACAAAATATCTAAATAAAGCAAATGACATAAGCATAAACAAAAACATATTTTGGGAAAACCTTGACCTCATCTAATGAGTGATGCAACAATTAGATAAACTCGTAAATAAACCTAAAAATGATGGTTCACAAAATGATACAAATAAATCAAAATCAACATGTAAATTTGAAAAGATTAAAAAATTCCAAATGAAATGATTATAATTATAATATTAAACTTAAAAAATGTGTAAATGAAAATGGAAAAAAACACACACAAAAGTTTGAGAGAATCCCAAACGTAAACTTCCTCGGATAATAACATCAAAGCTCCGACACCTGGAAACCGCAATCAAAACCCCAGGCGCCTCTCACGCAGCCATCACACTCACTCTCCAAATTCTCGAAGCATCGATAGGTTTTCCTTATGTACGTGTTCGAAATTCAGATATAGGGTTTCTATACCTTTCGCCACAGATTTCACGAAGCGGATTGAATCGAATGGAGAAACCCTTTGCCTTTGTAAAGACAGGCATATGCCAATTTGCGTAAAATCAAATCAACATTTTGGCTTTCTGAGCCTCTAAGGGTTTGTATTTGAGTGCGATTAGAGGGAAATTGCTTAGTCCGCCGTTCGGAAAATGGAGTATATCTGTCCAGTTAGCGAACTGGAGCAACAGCTTAGAGAAACTGGTGAACAGCTTGCATTGCACCCTTCTTCCACCAGTGAGCTTCTAGACATTCTCGATGTAAGCGATTGTTAACCTTTTTCATCGTCAATGTATACGTTTCACTTTACTATCTCGCGTAAATAATCCTTAGCCTTTACGATTAGAGCCCAAATTTGCCATGCTCAAAGTTTTACGAGGACATTGGATCAATGTATGTGTAAGACCTAGTTAGATTCCCCATGTGTTAACGATTATGTATATATGGATATCGAATCAGATAACAGATGGTTTCAAATTAGGGTTCCATTTCCAGAATTTGTGCATTTTCTTTACTTTACCCTCTTTGTTGTGCTATGATATACTTATAACACTTGCTATTTTTCAACTTCTTTCTTTAAGAAAACCGAGCAACTTTTGACATTTGTGAGTCAAGCACCATCTCTCAAAATGCAAGGTGCACTTGTGCCTTCGATGGGGGCCTTGATTTCCAATGAACTGTTAAAGCATTCAGATGTGGATGTTAAAGTTTCAGTAGCATCATGTCTTTGTGAAGTAGCAAGAATAACTGCACCAGAACCACCTTATAAGGATGAAATTATGAAGGTACTACAAGAATCAAATCCTTTAACAATTCCATATGTCTAAATATTTTGTATATCTCCTTTTTAAGAAAAAAAAAACATATTTTTTATTACACAGGATATCTTCCAGCTCAATGTGATGGCTTTTGGGGAACTTTCAAATGTTACGGGTCGCAATTATTATAAAGCCATTCACATTCTTCAATCTGTTGCTAAAGTGAAATCATGCTTGTTGATGTTGGACCTTGAGTGTGATGCTTTGATCCTTGAGATGTTTGAGCAGTTTTTAAGTAGAATTAGGTGAGAGCTTCTATTCCTCATTATATTATCGCGTATCTTTATTCCCTTTTCGCCCCTCTATGGTTTCGTTTGATCACATAGTTAACTCTAACATCTTCATTTATTGCACATTATGAACACCCATGTAAAGAAATAAACTTCTTGCACGTGGAGATCTTCCTTGGCTTAATATGGTTAAAAACTAAACCCTTTTTATGAACATCTCATAGATGGTTTTCTTTTAAAGAACAACCCATAAAAGATTCAGACATTTTCTGATTTTTCTAATTTAACCTTTGTGAAAATATTAAAGTTGACTTTTTTTTTCTTGATGAAATCTAGGACAAATCACCCACAGTCTGTATTTTCAGACATGGAAAGTATAATGACTATGGTTCTTGAAGAAAGTGATGAAATTGCTTCACAGCTTCTTTCCCTTCTCATTTCTCATGTCAGAAAAGAAAACCAGGTACACACAATTTATCTTTAAATCTTTTTAAATATTTGTTAAGTTTCATATTCCCTGAAAAAAAATATTATTTTTTTTACAGAATGTTTCCCCTGCCCCTTGGAAATTAGCAGAAAAGGTGTTGAGAAACTGTCATGATACACTCAAACCCTATTCTTCAACTTTAGTAGAACTCATAGAGGCGGATTCTGATGATTATGCTGAAATAGTCTCTACCCTTTGTCAAAATGAACTTATGGTTTGTATATATATATATATATATATATATATATATATATATATATATATATAAAACTTTCATATCCACCAAAATTTTATTTTTTTTAAAAACTTTTTTATATTTACTCCATATTGCAGGAAAAGAAACCAACAAAGAGTAATAATATTCACAAAAGGGACGCGAATACCCTCATGCATTCTCACTCCAAGAAGCAAAAACATATTGATACACAAAAAGTTTCAAAGAAACTAGAGGATTATCATAAAAATCAGATAAAGGGTAAAGATTTGGAAGCTTCTCAAAATCTTAACTCACCCCATGAAACCCATTCATCAAAAGGGAGACCAAAAAACAAGAAAGTCAACTCAAGTCAAGATTCTAAACCTAAATTGGTTCAAGATTCAAAGGAAGATTTGAGGAAAACTAGGTTTCAGGATAAAGCTTCAAATTCTGCAAAACTGAAAGAAAAATCTCAAGGCATGAAAAAATCGTTGACTTCAAACAGTTCAGTCATAAAAAAGGAGGATGATATCATATACAAGGTATTAATCTATTAATTGAATCATTTATTTATTTATTTTTTTTAATGTTTATGTTTAAAAATTCATAATGCTGTTAAATTTATTTGTTAGGGTCTTGGAAATGGGAAACAATTGGTGGGACATAGGATAAAGGTTTGGTGGCCATTGGACAAAATGTAAATCTTTTTTTCTTTTTTATAAATTTAAACTTTTTAACAATTGTAAAATCTTATTTTCTCTTCAAAGATAAAATTTATTTTTGAACAGGTATTATGAAGGTGCTGTTTCATCTTATAATCCTGTAGACAAGAAGCACAAGGTGGAAATACATTATTGCATTTTTTTTAATAAACAAATTCAAATTATTATATAATTTTGAATAGTTTTATAGAATTTGGATTTCTGAATGCAGGTGTTATATGCTGATGGTGATGAAGAAGTTCTGGATTTACGTGTTGAAAAGTGGATTATACTTGATAAGTCATCACCTCATAAAGTTATTCTCTTCTCTTAATTCTATCTCTTTTTTTTTTTTTTTTTTTTTTTTTTTTAATATTTTACTGGTATATATATAAATAAAATTATATAATATCATATTATCAACAGGAGAAATCTTCTGATTTACCAACCCCAATGACAACTTCATCCACCAAGTAAGTTCATATTTCATACCCTTATTTCATAATTCATCCTCTTTTTATTTATCTATTTTTATATAAATTCATCAAATATTTACAGGCGTCTAAAGCAAAAGGGGAAAAGAAAGCTAGAATTCTCACCAATGCAAGAAGACAACACGAATTCACCAAAAAGGTTTCTTTTTTTAGTTTTTTTACACTTGATAAATAATATATACATGATTTTTTTTAAGTGAATGATGATAAATATCTTAAAATAACAGCTCCTCATTGAAAACAAAACCTACAAAAGAAGATGACATAACAAATAGTTCAACCAATGAAGTTGTTGAGATAAATGATGCTTCTTCTACTGAAAAGATGGACCCAATTCCCGCCACACAAGTTGAAGAAGAAACCAAAATAAAGACAGAAAGATTGGAAGAATTATAGATTAAAATTTTTTGTTGAAATGTTTCTCTAAATTTTGATATGGGTGTTCTTTGTAAATGGAGTATCAAAGATTTGGTTTAGTGGTGTGTACAAATACCACCTAAAACTCAATATTTGATCTTTACTGATCATATCTAGTGTAGATTTAAGTATCTTATGACATATTAGATATTTTTCGACTTTTTTTTTTCTTTTATAAATCTTGTTGCCTAGAATGGGTTTTATTTAGCAAATAGGAGGGGGTGGAAGCTTAAAATCATGATCATCTACATCTTATTCTTACCTCTCTTATCTTATCTTGTCTCTATAGGATTTGAGTATTGTTGATTTTGATGATGTTATTGAGTGGTGGGTGGGTTGTTAGATGATTTGGGTTTGGTGAAACTTCCAAGAAAAAGGTTGGTATAATGGCTCTTCAATCATTGATTTTAGTGACTTTTTCCTTCTGTTTCATTGAATCTATTTATTGTCCATATGAGGAATATATCTCATTATGTGTGGTGGACTTTGTCTACAATTTTACTATTTTATGTTGGATTTGGTTATCTAATGGAATTATTGAAATGGGCGCAAGTATAAAACAAACAAGTGTGGTACAAAACGGATCTTTGAAAGTTTTATTGGAAGGCATCATTTCCAGGGTCAAAATTGTAATTAATCAACTTTACAATCCACAACAACCATTACCAAGTATAAAAGTTATTGGTTAAGATGAAGATGTGCTACCAATTGTATGAATATTTTGATGTATATAGGTGTGAATATCAACGTTTTTTTTATTCTTTTTGATAACTATTTAAAAATACTAAATATGATTACAAATATTATAATATGATAATAATAATACATGACGGTTCTTGGTCAATTTCGTTTTTAACTAATTTTCTAAAATGTACCAATTTAACCTTTTGGGAAAAACAAATGATTCAAATTCGTATATATATATATATATATATATATATATATATATATATATATATATATATATATATATATATATATATATATATATTAACAATGTGAGATGTTTGGAAGACTAAAATCAGTCGACGTTGCCTTAACTTTTAATATTGTTGTTATACAAAATTGCAATTATAATGGTTAAAAACTGGTTCACCCTTAAAAAACAAATGTAAAATTTTAAATTACTAAGGCTCGAAATAGTTACGTTGAAGACTAAATTTTATATAGTATGCAAGTCAAAAATGTGCGAGACATGAACTATCATGGAAACACGACGTATGGTAAGGTTCCATAATAATTTCCTCCGTTAGTCGTTGATGCTTGAATTTTTGGACCACTAATATAAAAAAAATGTCAGCAAATATTCTATGATGACATTTATTTTTAGTTATTTATCACGAAATTTTAAAAGTTATGTGCATGCATATCTTAATCATGTTTTACCAAAGATTAAAAATGATTTTAGCTTCTTAAGTTTCTTCACAAAGAGTGTATTACAATAACAATTATTATCTTTACAAATAAAAAAAAAACGATTTTATGTTCACAAGATTCATTTTCGCATTTTCGATTCAATAGTTGTTCTAGTGTAATTAATCACATGCGATGTATCTAGTCATATATGATTTATATGGACATGATTTGTTTTCGCGTTCACAATTCAATAGTTGTTCTTGTGTACTTAATCACATGCGATTTATGTGGACAATATTCGTTTTTGCATTTCCGATTCACTAGTGGGTCTCGTGATCACATACTCACATGTGATTATATGCATTTAACCACATGTGATTAAACCCGGTTATCATGTTCTTCACCTAGAAAACCTTAAACACAATAGGGAAAACCTTTATAATCATTTAATCAAAGAGATGGAGTGCAACCAATAACACAAAGTAGAAACTAATTATTAGAAGTATTTAGAAAAAAACGAAATAGATTTATATAAGAAACCTTTCAGAAGCATTTAATCGACCCGATGACTTTTGCTTCAGATTTGGTGACTTTTGCTACAAATCTAGCGGAGAGAGGGAGTTCGGGAAGAGGAAAGGCGAAGAGAGGTTGTTTCCGAAGAGTATATGAGTAGATGTGAAGCAAGGAGGTGCAAGTAGATCCATAGAGAATGGAGAGACTGCATTCCGAAAATGGCCTGGTTGTTCCGGTCGATTCGACTACGGTCCAACGGTCCGACGACAACGAGCTCTGGTAGTCTTGGTGGAGTTATGGATGAGAGAATTGTAACATCCGCAAGCACGCGTCTTTTATTTTGCAAGTTGAGTTTTTGGGGTTTTCCCAACACCACAACGCGGTAAGGTGTGCACCATTCCGCATGACGCGATGTCCATTGAGATCAAAACCCTATGTCTTGGACCTTGGGCCCTATTTAAGTAAACTTATGATTAGGATTTGCTCTCATTATCAACCTCCATTAACACGAGAGAAACCTTAGTGTGTATGCGTGTTCTTGGTTTATTTGTGTAACATCCCAAAAATCATGATAAAAATTTTCAATTTTGTAAAACATTCCACAAACCAAAATATAATCAACCATTGTTTTCAAGATAAATCCATAAAATCAGAGTATCAAAATCTCTCAGAACATATATAAGCAGGAGGATGTGTACGATCATGCCTTCGCCTTGCCTTGATCATCTGATGTACCTGAAACCATGAAACCAAAAACTATAAGACAAAGCTTAGTGAGTTCCCCCAAAGTACACATAAAAATAAATATACAATGTATGCAAAATGGGCCCACAACATCAGACTGGATTGTCCTTGAGTCCACAACATGAGAATGGATTGCCCGCTCCCGGTCCACAGCTCATGAATGGTTTACTCCCGAGCCCACAACATAAGACTAGACTGCCCTCCCGACCCTTAACGTATGGCTAAATTGCTCCCGAGTTTGTTAGCTCACAACACAAAGCAACACTACCTCAACCCAACTGTACTATGTCGACATATGCAACATATATACAATAACCAACGAATACATGTAATCATATAGATATACCAATCTACCAGATCTCTATAGTATAACAACATCCTATACACATAGATACATAATACAATCTAATGGGCCGACATTGATGCGTTCGAACTACAAGTATAGTGAGGAAAACTCACCTCTCAGTCTAGAAGATAGCTGAACTGATCACTGTTCCAAATACCGACTCTACATGTCACTTATACAACAAACATTGACCAAATCTCAATCTATAGCTCAAAGTACTCAGTTTGACCTAAAGTCAAACTTCGTCAAAGTTAATAGTCAACAATCAAAAAGTCAAATTTTAACTTCCAACTGGTCTAAGGTGGCAAAACAAGGGAAATGGCGCTACGCCCCGCGTAAGGGGATCTGTGCCCTACGTAAACCCCTAAAAACCTAACTTATTCATTAAGTCCTTAACTCAGTCCAATATCTCTTCCAACTTATAGATCTCTATCTTACAATCGGGTTAATGGATAAAGTCTCGTAATTTTTCCATTTACATGCATACCAAGGACACAAAATCCTAACCTAAGTCCAAAAAGTCACTCAATGCTCTATTATTCATGCATTGATGGATGAGAGTGGCAAAGCTCTCATTTTTATGACTTAATAATCCCTAAAAACGTCTAGAATGACACTCCAATGGGGTGGAGTAGCTCTTACTCATATTCACCATGGTTATGGGGACAAGAAACATGAAATCTTATGCATAACTAGATTTATCATAAAAACACATCAAAGTGGGGACGTTATACCTTACGGAGATGGTTGAGTGGATGAATCTTTTGGATCTATACTGATTTGAGCTCCCAAGTGGTTCTATAATCTTCTTATTCCTTTATAAGTGAACACAAAACACATTCAAGGCTCAAAAATCTCAAAAAGGGGATTAGGGTTTCAAAGGGGTCATTTGGGTGGATGGAGGTTGAGGATGGAAAGGCCTCCAGGGAGTTAGAGCCTTTAAATAGGGCTCCAAACCCCAAGATTAAGGTTTTGGTTCTGGGTAGTTACGCGTTGCATAGCTTGATCTACGCCCTGCATAGATCATTTAATTCCCTATTCAAGATTCCCTCTTATGCGCTGCATAGGAGATTACCCTACGCCCCACATAGGACCAAACTCCATAAAACTTAAACTTTTAAAACAAGGAAAGAAATTTACCTACATGGACTGGGTGTTATAATTTGGGTGTATATTAACAATTTCAAGCCTTTGAAGGATCTTAGAAGAAGAAAATGGTTTTCTAAACTTGTTGCTAGAGTTGTTACTGACTGAGGATTGATCCTTCATCATTTCCAGACTTTAGAAGGTATAAAGTTCATACCTTCTCCTTATTGAGTTGTTTTTCATGCTTAAGAGTTCATTTATGGTCTTTGAAAAAGGATCCTTGGAGTTGAAGCAACTCCAAGGCCTTAGTTAGTGATTGAGGTAGTCTTTGGACCTTAGGGTCCCATAAAGTCGGATATTTGCTAAAAAGATCATCTATGCATGGACCTCTTAGGTTATTTTGTCCCCTTTAAGTGTTAGGGTTTGATATCTAGGATTCTATAGGTTAGAGAATGGATAAAGTTGGAAACTTTATCCATGCATGCCCTAAATCGATCTAGATTTGAGCTTCGGAGATCTTGAAATAAGGGTTAAAAGCTTAATGGATTAAGCTGTTTGGATGTCACCATAGTGCAAAAGAGACCTTGCCACGACGTGGTGGGTTGCTGAGTCCTACGACCATTATGTCCTCTCGTTACCATGGCACGGTCATGAGCCCATACTACCGGAAGCATATATAACATCTGTACGAGTGTCAAGAAAAGTCGCAGGATTCGAAGGAGTTGGTAGTTGAGTGTATGGTGTGTGAGATCCATGATTTGATGTTGACTTGTCTCCTATGTATATTTTCAGCATGGTGATGACCGGAGGTTCGAGTTTGGACAGAGGTGGCTAGGAGAGGACGAGGTCAAGTAATGATGAGATGCGGGATTTGATTTCCACTTAGGTGGACATGACAGTTAGGAAGGAGATTCTAGAGATTTTAGGGTCCATCAAGACTTTGTTGATTGAAATGTTCGATGAGTGCTATGCCATAAAAAAACTTCACATTGCCTGATCTTCTTCAAGAATCGTGACAAAGTGAACCCGTTTACTTGTAATTAGAACAATAGAACTAAAGAAAACCTACAAAACAGACGAATCCAAATACATATTCTTATAGAATACTACTTATAAGAGAATATGAAAATGAAACAATGGATAACTGAGGAGTCAAAGTCGGAATCCTAATTGAGAGAGTGAGATAATTATCCCTCATGCTACTGATTTCAGAATCCGGTCCATACATTTAATCCCCCTTATGTTTATTAAAACTAGGTGGTTTTCAGCAAAGAAATAACAAGAAAAGAGACAAAGCAACCATTGTTTACAACCCTAACTGAGTAATAACATAATATATAATATTTTTGTATATAGTAGAAAATCAACATAATTTTATTTACTAATTTATAAGGCTGACACATAATTCAGATCCTTTACAGAAACAACCGTAATTGACTATGTTAACTTGTTATCCAAATTCAACTTGTAGGAGCAAAAAAACATACAAACATCCAAATAAGGAAATAAGAAAGAGTCCAAAGCTCTATTTTTTTTTTATCAAATCATACAACACATATACTACTTTTTTGCTAGAAAAATAATCAAATAGGTTACATGCATACAAGAAAATGTACTATTTGCATCAATCGAAGAAACATAAAACAAAAGAGGAAGTCTCGCTATTTGAGATAAAAATATCCCTTACTTTATAATCATTTGAAAAGTCCATAATTTCTTTCATTCTTGAATCACCACAAATAGCAATTATACTATGTAACAGACAAATCATTCATAATCATGTTCAAACCAAAACATTCAAAATAAAGCAACATATAAAAGTTTAAAGAGACATGGATTTTCAAATCCTAATATTAAATTGATATTGATGAATTTTCAAGAAGTGCACTCAAATTTATGCAAATAAGGAAACAATACCTTGTTTTTTATTTTTCTGGATCTCAAAACCACCGTCAAATCCTAACCACTATAATTGAACACCAGTGGAATGTTGTAGGCAGACAACAATGGTGGGAGGTAGAAGTGGCGTACGACGAAGAGATTAAAATGGCACTATCTTCTGTTGTTGACTTTTAAGCTATCACCATTTGTCTAGTATCGGGAATTTTCATGGATCAGTAAACCTGAAACATATGTTTCTTATTTAACAACTTCATCTTAGCAAAAATATGGCGGCGATGGAGGCTTCTTGGCGCCGATGGTGGAGAATGAAGAAGACGACGTGTGTGTAGATGTTGATGAGGGATTGGTGGTTTTGTAGGGTTCAGAAACTAATTTTCCTAATTTAAAGGATATTAATTGTTTTAATTTTTTACTATAATTAAGTGGTTTTGTAGGGTTGAGAAACTAATTGTTTTAATTTTCCTAATTTAAAGAAAATATGGTGTTTGATCATGTGAATACGTTCAATCTTACATAACTATTGTCATTATTACGCATTCTTACTAATTAAATTGTCTATAAGGTTATTATATATATATATATATATATATATATATATATATATATATATATATATATATATATATATATATATATATATATATATATATTTATTATTCTCATTATGTCAGAATGTTTATTGATTCGTATTCTGTAAGAATGAAAATGAGTGAAAAACAATGCATGAGAACAAAAATGAATAAAAATTAGTGAGAATGCATGAAAATGACAATAGTTGTGTGAGGTTGAACGTATTCACATTACTAAACAACCTATTCTCTTAGTAATTCTCATAGAATAGCACTATCCACATGTCCGCACAATAGTTGTCCATCCACATTATAACCTAGCCATATATATATATATATATATATATATATATATATATATATATATATATATATATATATATATATATAGGTTACATTGAGATTCCGAAAAAAATAGAAATCTTAAAATTTAATTTCAACCTCATATTTCTCAAAGAGAAAAATAAGGAACAAGAAGGAAATATTTTTCTTTCTTATTTTCTCTGAAACGGTTCAATGCTTAAAATGACAATAAGGGAAAATATATAGACAAACTTCTTACAAAAAAAGCAATTCATTGGATAGTACAAGATGATACAGGAAAGTACAACAGGTTGAAGCTCTTTTTCACTGTAGCAGTAGTGAAATGCAGATACATGTGGGACCTAGCTGTCTTGGATTGTATCATTTTCTTATTTGTCAACACATGATAGCATATCAATTCCATTCATTTTAACATGCCCCCTCAAGCTATGTTGTGGTGAATGAACAACAACCAACTTGCTTTTAAGAAAATGGAATTGCGTAATAGTTAGAGGCTTTGTGAGAATGTCTGTAGTTTGTTGCAAAGATGGGATGTATCTAACTTCAATTTCTTTGCTTGCAAACTTGTCTCGAATGTGATGAACATAAATTTCGATATGCTTAGTTTTTGAGTGGAAGACATGATTTGCAGTAAGTTGTCTTGCTCCTGACTTTTCGCACCAAATAATAGCTGGTTCCTTGCTATGAAATCCTATTTCAGTAAGAAGCGAACATAGCCAAATTACTTCAGTTCCAGCTTCTGATAGAGCTATGTACTCGGCTTCTGTGGTAGACCTTGCCACTGATTTTTGCTTTTTAGAACTCCAACTTATTATATTACCTCCAAGATAAACACAATAGCCGGTTGTTGATTTCATATCATCCAAGGATCTTGCCTAGTCTGATCATAGTCGCATTCAACTTGTAGTTTTGAGGCTGGTTTGAATTTGATGCATTCACCAATTGACCCTGCTAGGTACCTTAGTATTCTCATGCCAACCAATGATTTTGATTAGAGATTGAAGGAATTAACTAAGTTTGTTTACTGGAAATGTGATGTCTGGTCTGCTCAGTGTGAGGTACTGTAATGCTCCAATTACACTGTGGTATAACGTGATATTTTCAAAAGGATTGTTGTCATGAAGATGGAGTTTGTTGCTTGGATTCATTAGAGTGGGACATGGTTTGGAATTGAGAATGTTGGTTCTTTTGAGCACATCGATTGTGTACTTGGCTTGAGACAAGTGAATTCTGTCTTGCCCCCTTAAAGCCAAGGAAGTATGTGACCGAACGAAGCTTTTTGAGAGAGAATTGTTGATCAAGCTTGGGAATAATACCACAAACTTCAGTGGTTTTACTTCGTGTGATTAAAATTTCATCCATGTACACGAGCGCAAAAAGTAAAGAACCTACATGATTATAATAAAACAGAGATGTATTAGAGACGGAGTTGCAAAAACCGAGAGTGAAAAAAGAGGTGTGTAATCTGTCAAACCAAGCGCGTGGAGCTTGTTTGAGGCCATACATGGCATGTTTGTGTTTACAAACAACTTGTGGTTTGTTTGGATCAATGAAGCCATCAGGTTGTTCCATAAAAACTTGCTCATCTAGTGTGCCATTAAGAAAGGCATTATTGATATCTATTTTTTGGACATCCGAAGAGTATGCGACAGCTAGAGTGAGAATGAGACGGATGGTTGTTGGTTTAACCACGGGGCTAAAAGTCTCAAAGAAATCAATACCAGGTTGTTTTTGGAAACCTTTAGCAACAAGACATGCCTTGTGTCGTTGAATAGACCTATCTGGGTTGTACTTGATGCGAAAAACTCATTTGTTAGCCACTGTATTCATATACGACTCACGAGGGACAAGCACCCAAGTGTCATTACGAAGTAAAGCACAATATTTGTAACATCCCAAATCTCAAGGGTAAAAATTTCTTTTTTAATATTAATTCAAACATCCATTTATGTTTATCCAAACATTTAAGGTATTCTAGAATAAAACAATTATCATAGTAATCCCAAAATCACGTACTGCGGAAAACACAGGTGTATGCGCTGTGATCAAGTCGGGCCCTTCCCTTTCGAACCGGAAGTACCTGAAACCATAAACCACAAACTGTAAGCACAAAGCTTAGTGAGTTCCCCTAGTACCACATACCATACATATCATACGAACCATAGATGTCATACATATCCAATAAATCAATAAAAGTGTTATGTGTCAATCATAGTCTTGCCAATATGCCACGAGCTGCCTCGCGGTCTTCCTTGTCAAGCCAGGGGCCAAAACACTGACATTTACAGACAAGTGCCAGGAGCCACCTCCTGGTCTTCCATGCAAGCATCACAAAGACAACTAGCATACAATCTACAACTACTTAACAAATAATTGCCTGAGTTCAGACTCTAGTCTTGCATACAGATTGCCAAGAGCCGCCTCCTGGTCTTTCATACAAACTACCAAGGGTTACCCCTGTGTCTTCCTATGATTCATAAACTGAATGGGCCAACATTGGTGCCTTTGACCCATAGAACAGTGAGAAGACTCACCTCGAATGCAGAAGCTCACTGAAAGAAATCCCTAGCTGCTGCCCTGACGACTTCCCGGGCTATTAATACCAAAGTAACACCCAATTAGCAATTGGGTTCCAAAATATATTCCATAATCCGTACTTGGGGTAAAATGACCATTTTACCCCTGGCCCAACTTGAACCAAAACTGAGGCCCAAACCCAAAAACCAAAAAGGCCCAAAACCAAAAGTTCCACAAAGGCCCACTAATGGCCTAATTTTCCAAATTGGGCCCAACCCCCGTATGGGTCTTATCCTAAGCCTAATAATTCCCTTAGTCCAACAGCTGATCTCAGATGGCCCAAAAGACACCACGAGGCTCAAGCCCATTGGGCCCACTAAGGCCCAACACCACAATCCTAGACCTAAAAATGAAAACCCAATAAATTACTTCAAACTTTAATGAAAAACCCCACTTCATGAAATAAGCCCAAAAATGCGAGGCCTAAAAACACAACAAGCCCAAAACCCACGCCAAACGCGGGGCATAAGCTCAGCTACGCTGGGCGTACTCGATGAACCCTGATCATGACTTCAACTCGGTACGCTGGGCGTATGGCCGGTTATGCAGGGCGTAACCTGGCTTAATCCAAACTCGACTTTATGGCTTAACCACTTAAGCACTTTGCACCCAAACTTTGGAGGACCTTAAAATAAAGCTCTTAATGCATAAAGTCGGCACCTTTATGCATTTGCATGACTCAGTGGGACCCAACAACCATCTTAATCCATTAAGACCCATTCTATTCCAACTAGAACATGAATGAACCATTCTTAAACATCAAGCAAGCATTTTTATGAACCGAAAACATTAGAAGAGGCAAGATCTATCACTCCAAGATCCTAGAGTGGCTTAAACTCACAAGGAGAACTTAATACACCATAAAAACCCTTAATCTTGCCCTAATCTCAAACTAGAATAAGAAGATGTCAAGATAAGAAATTTTTACCTCCTGAAGCTTCCCAATAGCATCAAGATTCTGGATCTATAACCCCAAAGCTACACCAAGCTTGATCACCAAGACCCACTTCCTTGCAATAACACTAAGAACCTTCAAAATCATCTCCAAGCTCAAGAATGTACCGCCAAGGGATTAGGGTTCGAAATGAGGCTCAAAAACAATGGAGTCTGAGGAATCAAAGAGCCTTGAGCTCATAAATAAGTTTAAATAGTGCCCAACCCCTAAAAATTAGGGTTTGGCACTCTGCTCATTACGATGGGCATACCCCCAACTTATGTTGGGCATACTCACCCAGGAACGTGCCTTCCTTACCAAGCACACATGGGACTTAGCTTACAAACCTTTTTCCATTAAAGGCCAAACATGCCAAATATTTCAAATTGCCATAACTTCCTCATCTTAGGTATGTTTCCAACGAACCTTATATCTACGGAGAGGTGGCGAGAAGCCATACGCTTCTAACAACACACCATAGCCTTAAAACTTCCCGAAAAAAACTCAAAATTCATAAAAGACCGAGTTATCAAATTACGATTATACCATTGGCCTCCGAAAACATAATCGAACACTTGGATCACTTAAACCACAACACCCACATTCCAAAAGACCAAAACCTTTCTTCCCCAAGGCCCTAAGCCTCATGACAAATGAAGATTGGGCCGCAACCCCGAATAATGAAGCAAATATGAAACCAAGTGTTACAATATTCTTAATTCAAGGCTTGCTTCCATGTGGGAGAGGTGAGAGCTTGGGAGATATTCTCAGGTAAAGATGTGGTGTAGACAGGAGCTATAGGAACTTTTAGTATGGAGGTGATGTAGGTTTTTGGCTTTGTAGATCCCTAATTTGGATATGGTTATTATTTGATGCATGGGTTTTATGGATTGAGGTGGTGGTGAATCTTGGTGATTGGTGGTATGGGTTGGTGAAGGTAAGAGAGGACTGAGATGTGGGGTGTTGAGGATCAGGTGGAGATGGAAAAGGAGTATTGGAATAATGAGAGTCTAAAGAGTTAGCCTGATTATGGAGGGAGTTTGAACTTGATTGCATTTCATGAGGAGATACATCAACTTGTTGTGCATGTGAGTAGTTAGAAATGGCAGCCAATGGTTGTACTGGATATTTGGACAATTCATAGATATATAAAATTTTTTGGAAGCACCAATATGATTATGTGAGGAAAAAGGAAACTCAGATTCATTGAATTGAACACTTATATCCTTTATGATTAGGACTATATCCTATGAATACACATTTTATGGAACGAAAATCTAATTTATGTTGGTTGTAAGCTTGTAAGTGTGGATAACATGCACTTCACAAAACTTTAAGAAATCTAAGGTTTGGTGTATTTTGAAACAAAACTTCAATGGGAGATTTATGATTCAAAGTTGGTGTTAAAAGATGATTAATGAGAAAGCTGAGGTGCTAAAGGCTTCCCACCAAATTAAAGAGGCATAAATGCTTGATATAATAATGTTAGACCCATTTCAATGATATGTTTGTGTTTTCTTTCATATTTTTCGTTTTGTGGGTGAGTGTGAGGACATGGATGTTAGAAGTAGATTCCAAGTGAGCTTAAAATAGGGGCAAGTCTGCGATATTCCCCACCCCAATCTGACTGCAATGTTTTTATTTTTGTTTCAAACTTTCTTTCAACAAGTTTTTGAAAGTTGAGAAAGGTTTCTTTGACATCAGGCTTGATTTTGAGAGGAAATATCCAAGTGAAATTGCTGAAATCATCCATAAAATGAACATAGTAATGAAAACCATCTTTGGATAGAATAGGAGAAGGTCCCCATACATCAAAGTGGATTAGCTCAAGTGGTTTAGTTGTGGTCTTAAGTGAGAGATTGTATGTTGTGTTCTTGGATTTTCGTACAAGACATGCATCACAAAAAGAAAGGCTATTTTTGAACGAGACATTTTCATTTCTCAACATTTGTTTCATTACAGATTGGTTTGGGTGACCAAGCGTCATATGCCAAAGATCGATCTTGGAAATAGAAACATTTTTTGCAAACAAAGATTGAAAATAAGAGGATTTTGGCGAATTAATTGTTGAAGTTGGTGATGATGGTTGAGATTTGCGTGCGATGCTGGAATGAGCTTGATTAAGTTGAAGCTGATAGAGGCCATCACTTTCCACTCCCCTAAGTAGCTCCTTCTTCGAGACTTGGTCCTTCACAAGACAACAATCATGATGAAGCTCAACAAAAACATGATTATCTTTTGTTGACTTGGTTTCAGAGAGAAGTTTTTTGGTCATGTGTGGAACACAGAGAATGTTATTTAGAGACAATATGGATTGTGTGAGAGGATTATACAGAAGCTTTTTATGATGTGAGTAATATGAAGAGATTTTCCATCACCTATGACCAATTTAGAATTACCTTATATGATGTCTTGTGAGCAATGTTAGAAGCATCAATGGTTATGTGATTTGTAGCACCACTATCCAAGTACCAAGCATCATCACTTTGATGTTCTTGTGTCGAGGTGAAGTAAGCTTGCTAGTTGTTGTTATTGTTGTTGTTGATGTTAAATTGTTGACCAAAGGATGGAGGATTGTTGGGATGACTGATGTTTGAAGTGTTTGAGGGACCTTGGAAGTTGACATCAAACCGGTGAGAGCATTTGGTGACGAAATGACCTACTCGACCACAGAGTTGACACCAGGGTCGATTACCATGAACTCCACGTCCTCGACCATGACCATGGTAAGAGCAACGTCCACTTGAGGGTGACAGCTGTTTGGTGGAGTTTTGTAGATGAAGACCACGTTGTATTTGAGTGGCTAGATGAGCACTAGGATTTGATAGGTCTGAAAGAGTAGGGGTGTTGAGATGCTCAAGTCGCATTTCTTGACTTTGGAGCATAAACTGAACCTCTTGAATTGTAAGTTGGTCATGGCGAGAGGTGAGGTTAACAACAACAGAATCATATTCATGTCCAAGGCCTCCAAGAATATATAAGATTAAGTCTTCATCAGATAAAGGTTGACCAGCAGATGCAAGATTTTCAGCAAGAGTTTGCATCTTCAGCATGTAGTCATGAATGGATAGATTTCCCTTTTCGAGAGATTGAAGTTAAAAACGAAGTTGAAGACTGTGTACTTTGGAGGTCGTAGTGAAGAGAGATTGAGGAGTACTCCATACTTGATGAGAGGTTGTACATCTAACAACATGACCAAACATTGTTTCAGAGATGGAGTTATGTAACCAACTCAATATTGCTTGGTATGTACGCACCTAGAGACTGAAGTTTGGGTTGATTTTTTTTGTGAATTACCAGGAATAAGATAGCAATTGTTTTTTTCAATGAACTAAGGAGGGCAAACATTTGTGCCCAAAATAAATCCCTCAAGGTCATGAGCACGGAGAGTTGGAACTACTTGAGACCGCTAGAAAGAATAGTTTCCCGGATCAAGTTTTAGGGTTAGGGGTGTTAGACTTTGGAATAGAGACAGAGATGGAACCGGATCTGACTATGGAGAAATAGTGACAACAGGAGGAACCATGGTTAGAGTAGGAGTAAAGTTTGTGGAAGATTGCGCAGGTGAGGAAGCCATGGCCGACGCTAGTCACTAAGCTCTGATACCAAGAGAAAAATAAGGAAAAAGAAGGAAATATTTTTCTTTCTTATTTGCTCTAAAACGATTCAATGTTTATAATGACAATAAGGGAAAATATATAGACGAACTTCTTACAAAAAAAGCAATTCATTGGATATTACAAGATGATAAAGGAAGGTACAATAGGTTGAAGCTCTTTCACTGTAGCAGTAGATGAAATGCAGTTACAGGTGGGACCTAGTTGTCTTGGACTGTATCATTTTCTTCTTTGTCAACACATGGTAGCATATCAATTCCATTCATTTTAACACTCAATTACCGCTCTAACGTTCTGGCGTACCGGTTCCGTAGTGCGAACTGTGGTTGGAGTGTTGAAAGTAAGGGACTAGGGAGGTAAAAAAAATTCTTGAATATCTAAAAATTATCAACACCTAAACAAAATAGAACTTGAGGAGTAAATGAGAGGTGGAGAGAAATTAGAAATACTTTTGTTAACAACAGTTTGATGAGTGTGATTACACTATTCTTCAACCTGATTGGGACGTCTACCACTCTTGTAGATCACTGAACTATGCGTCTATCTTCTCTTTTCGATCATCCATTGCTCCCCATTCACTTAGCATACTAAGCCGCCAATTGATGGATTTGGGGATATCATTCAGTGGTAATTTTTAATTTTAGTCATGTTTCGGTGTAAGTATAAATAAAAAATGAAAATACGAATTCACATCTCAACATCGCATTTTTAATTTCTGATATATTCTTTTCATCTTTTTTGATTTTCCAGAGGATTTTCTTATGTCTTCGACTACTCCTACATGAGTTTTTTGGTTTTATGGATGATTTTTCTGTTCTCAAATTCACATCTCAATGGCTATTTTTTTCTGATTTTTTTGTAGGAGGAGCCGAGGAGTGAAGGACAAAATAACCGATTCTCATTTGAGCATCTCATTCTCATATTGCAATGTTTTTTTTTTTTTTTTTTTTTTTTTTTTTAATTTTCGAGGATAAATCGCTCCTTCCAAGTTTTGAAATCAAAGAAGTCGATTCCCCACAATTTCTATAAGCTATCTAATTTGAGCATCTCATTCTCATTTTGCAATGTTATTTTGTATATTGTAATTTTTTATAATTGATTTTTTTTTTTTACTTTGATTCTAATTTGTTTCTAATATGTTTTTTGATTTTTGTATCTGATTTTTTATTTTTATATCTTTTGATTTGGTTACAAATCCATGACACAATGACTAATCTTAATTTGGTTTGTTTTGGTTTTCACTTTTCATATCATTTTAACTCAAAAGTTCAAGTAATTTCCAAGCAACTTGAAAACCAAAACAACTAATTACTCAAAGGTTTATCTTTCTTTGTTTGAGTATTATTTATATTGAATTGTCAGGTATTAAATATGTTAACTAAACAAAAACCATTGATGCTCAAAACTAGAAAACATAACAAAAAAAAATTATGAATTCCTTATAAGGTTTCTTAAATAAATAGTTTGTTATTTGTTAAACATGAAAAATTGTTGAAAATGCTAGTTAATTTGTTGATAATTCTGATGTTGAAACTAATTCTAATTACGTCATTGATAATTCTAATGATCTCTTTCATAACTATAATGATCTCATTGATAATTCTAATGATGTTGAAAATAATAAATTTGTTGGTAAACCAAATGATTTTAAAATTTTTTATCCAAGGGTTTTGAATGATTTACATTCAATAGTGAAATATTTGCTTGTATAAAATGAGACTATTAGTAAACTAAGACTAATATAAAATTTTCCTAAATATATAGTTGGTAGGCATTTTTCTTGTGAATTTTATGTCCCTAACTAAGAAATAGTTATTCTTATAATAGGAAATGATCGGTTTCAGAGGCGGAACACAAACACAATAAATATGGCGGTTGGAATCAAAATTTCACAACATAGCTATATAGTTAAGAAAATTTTGTTCAAAATTATGCACTCTGAAAAGTATAACTTATAAAAAATTGTTGCATTGTTGATTAAAGTGGAACTCTTCGTTTTTAAGTCTTAAGAAATTATTTCCAAACTAATTTTTTCAACAAATTGTCTTTCAAATAACAAAGTAACAAAACCAAAACATTATTCAAACACTCTATCTTAAATTTTATTCTTTAACCTTGTCTAAGTTATGACTCGCACTAGAAATAAATAACACTAGACGAATACCCATGCGTTACGCAGAAACACCTATATAGTTGAAGTCTTTACAAATATATGTTTTTTTTTTTTTTTTTTTTTTTTTTTTTTTTTTTTTTTTTCTAAATATAACAATAATGTTGTTGTTAAATTTGATATAATAATTTGTAAACTAAATTGATATAATATATTGATTATTTTGAATTATATGATAATATATACATCTATTATAACTGCATTATTTCAATTGTTTGAATGACTTCTACTCGCGAGTTACACATGAATAAAATTAAATATAATATATGGTTTAATGTTATTTATAGTTATTGTTATTGTTAATAAAGTTTTTAAAATTTATTTGTTTAATGTTTTAATTTCTATCATTATAATTATTTAAAACATGAAACATTGTTTTTTGATTTTAAAGGTAACAATATAATCATTTATATATAGTTATTTTTAACTATTGTTATTATAAGTTATTTTAAGCTACTTATTTGAAAACTTTTAATGATTATAAAAATATTTTTAGGAAATATTTTAGTTAAATTAAGATTATAATTTAGTTTTTGTATTTATCACTACAATTTATCACTTTTAACTATTTACAAAATATTCTTTGGTTTTTTTAAGTGGAACTGAAATTTATATTTAAGTTGACACTGTAATGTTATATTTAAATTAACAATTTAAGTATTTTTCTAAACTGTTCAAAAGCTGTAGCTTTAAACTGATAATGGTTTACATACAACAACATTTTAAATCTAATAAATTAAATATAATATGTTAAAAGTTAAAGACATAACTTTATAAGTAGAAGTAAATATATTATTTTAAACTTGAAATTTAGTTTATTTATGATTATACTTTAGGTTTGATATTTATTTAACCTTATTAATCAACTTATAATCATTATTAGAAAGACACTTTATCACTTTTAACTATTTACACAATATTTTTTGGGTTGTTTAAGGTAAACTAAAATTTATATTTTAGTTGACACTGTAATGTTATATTTAAATTAATAATTTAACTATTTTATACAAATTGTTCCAAAATTATATCTTTAAAATGATAATCGTTTACATCCAATAATATATTAAAACTAATAAATTAAATATAATATGTTAAAAGTTAAAACATAACTTTATAAGTAGAAGTAAATATATTATTTTAATATTGACTTTTAGTTTATATATGATTACACTTTAAGTTTGATATTTCTTTAACCTTATTAACCAACTTATAATTATTATTAGAAAAAAATTGAAAAGTCATGGAAGTTTCAAATGAATGTGGTGAAAAGAAAAATATATGGGAGTTTCAAATGCATGAGGTCCAAGAAAAAATGCTAGCTTTATAAGATATATAGATATAGATATAGATATAGATATAGATACAGATAGATATAGATATAGATATAGATATAGATAGAATATAGATATAGATAGATAGATATAGATATACATATTCTGATTTTAAATAACATATTAACCCATACATAAATAGATATTTTGATGATTCTAACTTTTTATTTTATTTTTACTATACAAGAGTATATAATTTATCAATAAACAATAAATAATTAATAATTAATTTTAATTTATAGATAATTGTTGTTCTTTTATAAGTCTGGCCTCCAACCTACATCACACTTTACAAATGTTTACAACTTAAAGTCTAAAGATATTTCATATTTTCATATCTATTAATTCATAAATAATACTTTTGGTTGGAGAAAGAAAAAGAAAAAAGAGTGTACCCTTTTTAGTCTCATATGGAGAGGAAGCAATAGCAAAGCACGATTTTCCGACAGAGAGCAGTAATCAATGGAAATAAGGCCAAGAGCAGTAATTGGCCTCCTCCATCCCTTCTTATATGGTCCGCTACTGGTCGGTTTATTCAAAGGAACTCGATAAAGTGTTTTGTTTTTGTTGTAAGCTGTTTAAAATTGCTTGTTCTAAAAGTAATTTAGCAACCAAAAAATTAAAAATAAAAAGCTGAAAACATCTTAGTGAAACACTAAAATTACATGAAAATAGTTATAAAAATATGATTAACTTAAGAACTTGGACAAAGACGTGAGTGAGGTTAGTTAGGTTGAATACAAATTAAATAGTTAATAATTAGTTATGATAAATGATAAAAAAAAAGATATTAAACATTGTAAATCAAATATTCAAATTGTTAAACACATTTACAGAAGAACAAAAAACAACTCAAAAGTTTACATATTGAGAACAATCTTACAAACCAGATTTGAATTGAAAATAAAAATAATATAAAAATTAAAGACAAACATTATCTACACCACATAATCACAAGATTACATAGTATAAAATTGTGTTATTCTCAACACAATGAACGACGAACAAAACCCTAAGTATGAAATACTAGAGAGTATTGAGAGAGAATGATAGAAGATGAATGCCTGAATAATGAGCTCCTCTTCGGCTATTTGAACGTTAAATAATGTCCCTTTCTTCAAATTATGATTAAATGAGCCGTAATCCAACCGAATTAGCTCCTTGTCACTTTTAGTCATTCACATCCAAATGCACTTCAAGATTAGTCATGATAAACAAGCCACGTCCATCTTTAACACAGTAAGCAGCAAGCCTCTAGCCCACAATTGGTTCGTATCCCATAACACATTACCAATGCAAGTCACCGCAACATGTTATAGGGACGATTGATTGCATTTCAGATGCAAGTCACAAAGAACGAATAACTTCAAAATAAGATGTGTAGTGTAGATGTGGTAAATGTTCCGATAAAAATAGAAGAGTTTTTATTTATTTATTTATTTATTTTTATTTTTTTATTTATTTATTTTTATTTTTTTATTTATAGTTTCTAGTTGTAGAAGATACATCTGGTTTGGTTTTTTAGTGTGTAAAATATCTTGACATAGATAGTAACTTGATCGAATATTTGAAGGTGAAGGTGATCCTTAGATTGAGTTTCAAATTGGTTTGCTTTGCTACTTTTTGGGCCTTGTCAAGATATAGGAATATTGCGTCCTATTTGACATGCAGAAGCTTCTAATGTTTTCTTTTATAAGATTGTTACATTTTCTGGGTTGTTCATAAAAATGCTAGAACTAAATTAATTGAATTGTTTGGTTACAAAACCCATTATTAGCTTTAAATTTCTTGTGATTTGTTTTTTTTTTAGCTCTAGCATATTGCTAATCTAAATACAAAATCCAGACTTTTAAGAAAAAGAAAAGCATTTCATATCATCAAATTCCACCTTTTTTTTTTTTTTTTTTTTTTTTTTTTTTTTTTTTTAAATTAATAGGATACTTAGTGTTCAAGAGCTATATAAACAACTAGAGAGGAAATTTATGTTAAGGAATTGTACATGTGATTTAGTGTTTGTGTGTAATAGTTACTGTTAGGGAATTTCAAAAATTTGGGTTATAGGAAATCTGGATCACAAACAGGAATCGTGTTATACACTTTCCTTGTTTGATATTTCGACCCTAATTGCCTTGGGTATCTCGAAATCCAAACTAGGATAATTCCTGAAGAATAATTCTGATTTTAGGCACAAAACCAGAATCAATTTTGAGAGAGAATGAAGAAGAAATCAATATCCGTTTTTTCTGTGTTTCAAAGAAGTCGTTGTGTTTCCCGGACTTATTCACACAACGGATAAAACGAGAACAGATTTCAACTTTCAGAAAATACAAATTATACCTTGTATTTGCATCTTTAAAGAATAACAAATTAGTCCTTGTAGATCAGGGTTCGGTACTAACAATATTTAGTAAATACAAGTGTGCGCTCCCACACCTCCTAACTTGTATTATAACTAAAACACTGTTCTTGAAAACACTTGTTAAATCCATTACACTAAAATATATTTGGTGATTAAATCACCAACAATCCTCCCCTTAACCTTGAATTAACAACCTTAAAACAAAAGAAAACAAAACTAATGCATAAATGAAAATATCAATACGATTGAATTTTCATGTTAGTATATTACACATTTCAAACATTCGAGAAATCAAGGTATCTTAAAGATTGAACCCAGTAACTCTTTTGAATATCTGAAGATAATATACACATTAGTTTTACAATCATCTCAACAAAATAACTTGACACTAATTATAAAGCCGTGTGTCCCAATCCATTCTTGATCGTATAAAAGCCAAGTCCCCAAGCTCTTTGAAGTGCGGCTACACTTCACGATCATATAGGTGATTCTTTTATTCATGTACCTGTATACATTTTATCAAAAGAATCATTAAGAAATCAAATTCATCATGGTCTCTACAGGTTCAAACACACGTACCTTGGGATAGTTATAATGTGTGTTCCAATTCATATAAATAAGCTTTCCTCATTGAATTCAACCTCTAACATTGTATTAGAGGGAAATTGGGTGTCTCATTCATAAGAATTTATAAGGACTTTAAGCCCATCCCTATAACAGACTTGTGCACTAAGTCTCGCGCCAAACTCTTAGTGAGATGGTCCGCCAAATTTTGTTGTGATTTTACAAACTCAATCGAAATCACACCATCCATGATTAGATTTCTAATCATCCCATGTCTAACATCAATGTGTCTCGTTTTACCATTATAAACTTGACTATAAGCTTTACTCATAGTAGAAACACTATCATAGCGAATAGATAATGGTGAAATCGGTTTCCTCCACAATAGAATCTCATAAATCAAATTCTTTAACCATTCTGCTTCCTTACTTGCAGCAGCCAATGCAATAAACTCAGATTCCATTGTTGAACTAGTTATGCAAGATTGCTTCTTAGATGCCCATGAGATAGCACCTCCACCAAGCAAAAATACCCAACCAGTTGTAGAAGAATGATCTTCTCTATTGGATATCCAACTCGCATCAGAATATCCTTCCAAGACCGAAGGAAATCATGAATAACACAAAAAATAATCCTTGGTTCCTTTCAAATATTTGAAAACACGATGAACCGCTTGCCAATGTTAAGTACTAGGATTATGAATAAATCTACTCAATCTTCCCACTGCGAAAGCTATATCAGGACGAGTGCTAGTCATAGCATACATCAAAGAACCAATAGCTTGTGAGTACTCCAGTTGAGAAACTGATCTACCTCTATTAGGCATCAACTTCATGCTTGAATCCATAGGGGTGCTAACAGGTGTACAATCACTGTAATTGAACCGTTTGAGAATTTTTTCAATGTAATGTGACTGTGTAATAGCAAGTCCCTTGTTCATCCGTTTAATCCTTATTCCAAGGATTACATCCGCCTCCCCCATATCCTTCATAGAAAACTTTGAAGACAATAAATTCTTTGTTGCATTAACTTGATTTTGATCAGTGCCAAAAATCAACATATCATCTACATATAAGCAAATGATCACACCGGATCTAGATGAATCAAAACGGCTGTAAACACATTTGTCAGATTGGTTTAAAGAAAAACCATTAGACAAAATAACTTCATCAAACTTCAAATGCCATTGTTTTGGAGCTTGTTTAAGTCCATACAATGATTTTACAAGTCTACACACTTTTTGCTCATTTCCAGGCAGAACAAAACCTTCTGGTTGTTTCATATAAACTTCTTCATCAAGATCACCATTCAAAAAGGCTGTTTTAACATCCATTTGATGTATCACTAGATTGTGAATAGCTGCCAAATCAAGCAACAATCTAATGGTAGAAATCCGTGCTACCAGTGCATACGTATCAAAATAATCGATACCGGCTTTTTGTCTAAAACCTTGTATGACCAGACGAGCCTTGAATTTATCAATGGTTCCATCTACCTTCATTTTTTTTTGAAAACCCATTTACATCCTAAAGGTTTAGACCCAGGAGGTAAATCAGATAACACCCAAACATTATTCTCCATAATGGATGACATCTCTTCATCAACCGCTTCTTTCCAAAATGCTACATCTCGAGACTCCATAGCTTCCTTAAAAGTTTTTGGATCAGTCTCAAGATGAGAGGAATATGAATATTGTTTCTTTACTTTATCCCTCGAACCTTCAACTAAAAATAGTTGAAATTCATCGCCAAAATTTTTCGCGACCCGACCTCGTTTGCTTTTACGAAGTTGCTGTGTTTCTGGAATTGAAACAACTTCCTTACCATCTGATTTAGGCACCTCACTTGAGCTTGGAATCAGATCTTTTGGTCTTTGAATTGAAGAATACCGCAGCTCATCAAAAATCGCATCCCGCGACTCTATAACGGTATGAACAGAATATGCCTCATTAGGTTCTATAACATAAAACCTATAAGCTTTGGAATGTTCTGCATATCCAATAAATATGCAGTCAATTCCTCTTTCACCTAAATTTTTCTTTTTAGGTTCGGGTAATTTTACAACTACTCTACATCCCCAAATTCGAAAATAATTCAAATTTGGTGTTTTCTTGTGCCAAAGTTCATAAGGAGTAACTTTGTTCCGTTTATTAGGAACACGGTTTAGCACATAATTGGCTGTGAGCATAGCTTCACCCCAAAAGCCTTCACTTAAACCCGAAAAGGAAAGCATCGAATTTACCATTTCTTTTAGAACTCGATTTTTCCGTTCAGCAACACCATTTTGCCGTGGATTGTAAGGAGCTGTGGTTTCATGAATAATTCCAACCGATTGAAAATATTCAGAATCCATGTACTCTCCTCCCCTATCTGTCCGAAGACATTTTATAGAAATACCTAACTGTAATTCGACTTCGGTTTTATATACTTTAAAATTTTCCAAAGCTTCATTTTTGGAATGTAACAAGTATACATAACAAAACCGACTTGAATCATCAATAAAGGTAACAATGTACTCTTTATTTCCCAAGGAAGGTGTAGCATGGAAATCACATAGATCACTATGTATCAATTCCAACACTTTTGATTTTCTATTAACATTTGGAAACGGTTGTTTCGTGGTTTTAGTTAACATACAAGTTTTGCATTTTTCAGAATTAATGTCAAAAGCTGGAATCAATCCAGATTTTGACATTTCAACCATTCTTTTAATATGAACATGTCCTAATCTATTATGCCATAACATAGAATTATCAAGATTAAATGCAGAAGTCATACAAGTAGATTTGACATGTGATGCAAAACAACTTATAACATTTAACTTAAAAACACGATCACAATAATAACCAAATCTCACAAATATTCCACATTTAGACAACACATACTTGTTCGACTCAATCACTTGTTTATAACCCATACAATTCAACAAACCACTAGACACAAGGTTCTTTCGAACCTTTGGAACATACAATACATCAAACAAATTAATTGTTTTTCCAGAAGTAAACGTAATACTAACAACACCAGATCCTAAAATTGGCTTTGATCCTTCATCCGCCATGTGTAAGACAGAACCTTTATTTACTATGTTCAACTTCGTGAACCACCATTCTGTTGGATTAATGTCTAAGTCCATAACTATAATTGGTAAGACTTGACCCGAACCGGCATGGTCCATTTGGGTTGCATACCATCATGCACTTGGATAGACTATAATGAGAGAAATAAGACACTTATGGTTATTAATATATTATAAGTTCTAGTATATTAATAATAAGAATAATAAGATTATTTAATTAGTATTGATCAAGAATTAATCTAGGATTAATTAAGTGATCAAAAGAAGACTAATTAAATATATGGGTTGATTGTGTAAATCATCCATACTTGTATAGTGGGCTAAGCTCCATGGATAATCAAGTTGGGCTAAAACCCATAGGATGGTCCATGGATGCTCCATGGTGTATTTGTACCCATGGATCCAAGGAAATGGAAAGTCATGACAATTAGGGTTTACCCTAATTGTAACACTATATAAAGATCTTATTCTTGACAAAATTGGCGACTAGAATCACACTAGTGTGTGTGAAGAAAGGGCTAGCCGATTTTGATGAGTGTAGAATTCTCTCAAGTCATTCCAAATGTTTTGATGATTGTGATTCCATTTGAGGTGTCACACTTGGGGCACTAGGCACTCAAGCTTCATGAAGACTTTCTACATCAAAGAGGTATGTATTCTATCTTGCTATAGTTATTGTTTTGTATGCTAGATTAGGATAATACCTTGGAAGTTCTTATTTGCATGTATAATAGAGAAAACATAGATCCAAGGTATTTAGGGTTGCATGTACACTTAGGAGTGTTAGAATGCTCAAAACCCAACACGTTCATCATTACACACATGATGTGTAGAACAGGTATCAAGCCACCATGAATCTGTATCAACCCCCTGTACAAAAGAAACTTCTGGAGTTAGTAGCATAACATTGAATACTGAACTTACAAGATTAATATAAATTTGACCTTTGGTTGCAGATTGATCATGAGATCCACTGCCACCACCAGTACCATCTTTTCCACTACCACTTGCACCTTTATTTCCAAGTTTCACCCGACAGTCACGTTTCATATGCCCTTTCAGATGGCATCTCCAACACACAAGTTTCTTGGAATCCTTGGAATCCTTGTATTTTTTGTTGGACTTCTTGTTGTGACCCTCATATTTACGTTTTTTACCCTTGCCTTTGTGATTAGAATTGTCTTCTTTATCACATTCAGCCATATGAACTTGGGGCTGTCCAAAATCAGATTTGCCCTTTCCAGTTCCTTTGTCATTCTCTTGATCACGAAGTCCTTCTTTGATTTTCAAATGACTTCCAAGTTGAGTCAAACTTATTTCTTCCTTTCTATGTTTTAGATGGTGTTTGAAATCCTTCCATGAGGGTGGAAGTTTATCAATCACACTTGAAACAACAAAGGATTCATCCATGGTCATGTTGTGTTGTTTGAATTGACCATAAATTCGTAGGATTTCATTATATTGTTCCATTACAGATCGAGAATCAACCATTTTGTAATTGTTGAAATCAGAAACAATGAACTTTTTACTTGAAGCATATTCTGCAATATATTTTGCTTCAAGTGTATTCCATAATTCACTTGCAGTTTCAATGTTTTGATGAGTGTAGAGGGAATCACACATACCATTAAGAATGTGACCAAGGCAGATGTAGTTTCCATTCTCCCATTTGCTTCTCCTTCTGATTTGTTCCAGACTTGCATCTTCAACCTCTTCTGGTTTTGGAGTAGAGAGAACATAAACAACTTTTAAAGTGGTCAACCAGAAGTGCATCTTCTTTTGCCAACGTCTGAAATCTTGGCCCTGAAATTTCTCCAATTTTCCAAAAGAAGTATTCATGTCTTTTAATGAATTGCCAACCATATTTTCAAGAAAACAAATTATCAAACAAGATTGTTAGGGAATTTCGAAAATTTGGGTTATAGGAAATCTGGATCACAAATAGGAATCGTGTTATACACTTTCCTTGTTTGATATTTCGACCCTAATTGCCTTGGGTATCTCGAAATCCAAACTAGGGTAATTCCTGAAGAACAATTCTGATTTTAGGCACAAAACCAGAATCAATTTTGAGAGAGAATGAAGAAGAAATCGATATCTGTTTTTCTGTGTTTCAAAGAAGTCGTTGTGTTTCCCGGACTTATCCACACAACGGATAAAACGAGAACAATTTTCAACTTTCAGAAAATACAAATTATACCTTGTATTTGCATCTTTAAAGAATAACAAATTAGTCCTCGTAGATCAGGGTTCGGTACTAACAATATTTAGTAAATACAAGTGTGCACTCCCACACCTCCTAACTTGTATTATAACTAAAACACTGTTCTTGAAAACACTTGTTAAATCCATTACACTAAAATATATTTGGTGATTAAATCACCAACAGTTACAACTATATTATCATATGTTTTTATATTAGTTATTCGGCGATGATAGGCTTACTCCAAACTTATTTCTTGTATTTAGTTCATCCAATTTTGCTAAGTTAAGAGTTGTTACATATCGTTTCATCATCAAATTATATATAGTTATGGTGTGCAAAAATATTCATTGCTCAAAATAAAGTAACATGCAATTGTACGGCAATGACATGGGGGCGTCTCATCATCTCGTCCAGACATGTTTAATTGTAGAGTTTTTATGAGATTTGTTGCCCTCACGACTTTAAAACGCGTTGTGACACAGAAAGTATCGACACTCCTTTTAAGGAATGCTTAGCTCTCCTTCCCACCCGATGTGGGATCAGGTGCAACTAACTTGCCTGCCTGATTCCACATCGGCTGGGAAAGAGAACTACGCATTCCTAAAAAGGGGTGTGGATACCTTTCCTATCACAACTCATTTTAAAGCCGTGAGGGCACCAGATCCCATTAGAACTATGCACTTAAGCGTGCCTGGGCGAGACAATTCAAGGATGGGTGACCATTGGGAAGTTTTCATGTCGGGAGTACAAAGCGGACAATATTAGGATACGTGCCAGATGGGGATGTTACAAATGGTAACAGAGCCATGGCACAAGTCGGTGTGTTCAACGGGGATGTCAAAACCTATAATGGGGGGGGGGTCAAGGTGGGTAGGTTAGCTGCACTTGATCCCACATCGGTTGGAAAAGAGAGCTAAGCATTCCTTAAAAGGGATGTGGATACATTCCCTGTCACAACACATTTTAAAACTATGTGGGCAAAAAATATCATAAGAACTCTACAGTTAAGCGTGTCGGGCAAGAGCAATTCAGGGATGGGTGACCCCCTGTGAAGTTTTTGTGCCGTGAGCCCACAACAGACAATATTGTGATACGTACCAGAGGGGGATGTTACAGTTTCCCAAAAATACCACATATTCCATACACATAAATATAACCGCATAAGGCTGTGTTAGATCCTTATCAACCCCCTGGAACATCGAATATCTATGTTGGGAACCACACACTCGAGCTGCCGTTAATACGGCTCCTCACACTAACATATGTGACGTACCATTTTTCACAACCCAAAAATTTTCATTTTTATTTAGGTAAAACTTTCCAATTTATAAATCCATTATTAAGAAAACCCATTTATTCCAAATTACATTTATTTAAAATCAAAGTATTATAGAAAACACGGAATCCTCAATGATGCTGCTGATGAGTGTGTACAGTCCCGTCTTCGCCTTCCCATAGACACCGATGATACCTGAAACAATAAACAATTGGAGAAACATAAAACTTAGTGAGATTCCCCCAAAATACCACACATAACCAGGCAAATGAACAAGAAAACGACCCAATCAAAAATTAGACTAGAATGCCTAATTATACCGGTTTATTGGCCTTACTGCCTCAACCTAACCGCTCATCCAGCGCCTCCGTGCCTAGGGATTACAGCTGGCTTGCACTAGGTATCTTGGCCTACAGCACAAAGCATGACCACCTCAACTTGAACCAAACACAACATGTCTACATGTAAACAATCAAGGGTTAAGCAAACACGTAATACATGCAAACATCAATCATACACCTCACTACTAATTACTAGTACTCTCACAACATACAGTCCCGCTGCCAGCTAAACTCCATGAAACGCGTAACCATAAGTAACCAGAGGTGAGATAGCTACCCAAATAGATGATCCAACTCTAGAGCCACACCCAAAAAAGGAACAAACAAGAAAGCCTAGATCAAGAGTTCTTATTCTATCCTACATGACTACAGATAGTCCCAAAGGGTACTCCATAGATGATAACCAACAAGCACATATAACATACAATTTTATAGATTATTATAGAAAAGCAACATACTCAATACAAGGATACAGATCTAACAGATCACTACAACATAGCAACATACTCGATACCAGGACACAAATCTAAGAGATTATTACAACATAACAGCATACTAAATATCAAAAATCGAAGGAATGCATGTTTGTATATACTCAGAGGTGAGATAGTCACCCAGACAGGTGATCCTACTCTAGAACCACAACCAAACAAGGAACAGGTAAGAGAGCTTAGATCAAGAGTCCCCAATCTATCATACATGACTATATATAATCCCTAAGGCATCCCTCTACTAATAGATAACCAAAACTAGTGGGCCGACATTGGTGCCTTCGACCCACACATACACTAAGGCGAAACTCACTTCGATATGCGCACAACTTTAACTCACTTCCAATAACCTACAGGAAGATACTTGAGTCAATACCTGATCACAGGTCATAGTCACTTGTAATAGTGACTACCTCACATGAAAGGACGACTAGGGTTCCATATAAAATAACGAGTAGGGTTAAGTAAGGACACGTAACCCCTTAATAACTTAATCACCTAAGGGTAGGACTGATTAAGATTTGACCTACTCATTCTCAGGTATAACAATAATCCAAGCAATATCCCAAATACGCTCCCTGATCATTGTCCAAAATAAGGCTTCCCGATTCTAGGATTTCCCACATAAAATTATAACTAGGGTTAGTGCTCTATACTTAACCCCTTAAGGACTTAACTCATTAAGTCCAATACTACATTAAGTTAATAGTAGGGAATTATCTAGTATAATTTAAAGTTTAATTGACAGTTCAATGCGGGTCCCAACAAAACTCCAAAACTAGGGTTTTCTTGACATTAGGGTTTTGTAAACCCTAGTTAAGGTTTCCAACCCAAACACGTGCCACTCAGACTAAGGTTAAATGGTTTGGTAATTTAATGTTTAATAAGTCGGGCACCACCCACTGCCACCTCGGGGAGTGGTGGTCTACGGCGGTCACCCACTCACAGCGACGGTGGCGGTTTTGAGTTAGAATCAGACCAAACAACTCCCATTACAACAACCACGCAGAAAACACACATACACACAATATTACAAGCACACAACCACCTCACATGGTGGTTGATGGTGGCAAAAAATGACAAAAAGGCGACAACCACCATGGTTAGCTATTATGGTGGTTCTCCTCGTTTTCCGGCCAACCAAGATGCACACACACACACACACACACACACCTCACGACGTACTGCAACAACATACACATGCACGAAACATGAACACCAAACAACACCCTCACTTATTGTGGCATACGACAGTTAGAAAATGATGGCAAAATGGGATAGCCGCCAGAACGCGGCGGCGGCAGGATGCGAAGAAACGACAAAAGAAGTGAACAGGGTGGAATGGGAGTTGCACCATTACTGGAGAGAGAGTCAACAACGGCCACAAGTCTCACTCTTCCGGCCTCCCCACAGTCATGACATCTGTCTCGTCAATCCACGTCGTCGTCAGTGGCAGCAACGATGATGGTTGCTCGGTGGTTCACGACGGCGGTAAGGGAGTGGTAACAGGTGGAGGTTAGACGAATAAGGGTGGCAGACGGAGAAGAGATTTAGGGTTAGGTTGGGTTTGAATGAGAGACGAGAGGCAAGGGAGGGGGTGTCGGGTTTTAGCCCCGCCTCCTTTATTTCAAATGCAATTCCATTTATTCGCTTTCAGTCCCTCCTTCTCAATTCTTTTTCAAATTAAATATATAATTTACTCTATAGCCCCCTCCTTCAAAAAATCCTTTCAATACAAGTCAGAAATTTACCAAACAGCCCCCCAGCTTCCACAAATCTATTCATAACTAGTTTGAAATTACATTTTAACCACCGATTTCTAGAATTTATAACATTTAACTCCTTGCGCTAATACTCTGATAAATTATCACAGATTTAGGGCTATTATTTATTTACTTATTCTATTTTGTGACAACAGTCAATTTTGGGTCAAACCAGGTCAACTTAACTTGTATTAGAATTTTAGGAGAAATGTAATTTCTCTAATGTTTCTAATGTACTATCAACAAATTATAATACAAAGTACCTCTCTTATTGGAAATTATTGAATAAACCCCAATTTGGGTTGGTAAAGCAAAAATTCGATAATTTAATCACATATTATGTGAGTTTAAATAATATTCATAACTCAACGTAGTGGAGTCGATAAATCTTATACTACCTGACAAATTCATAAGAAACGCTACAAACACAAGTTTTTGGTGAATTCGTCACCAAATGCGACAAATTAGATACCCGACTAAAAACCTAAATTTTTAACGGAAAGATTTTAGGAATCAATCCAACTTCCGTGTAACATATTATTATTTTTGATAAGAATGATTATTATAATAATTCGAATTTTTATAATTCAAATTAATTATTTATGCATCCTTCATACCATATTTCTTTATAAAAATACCACTATTTTTATAAAAAAATGTCAAGTTTTATAAAAGTTTGACTTTTTATAAAAAACACTAGAAACAAGGTTGTCCCCCACTTTATACTAACATCTTCTATACAAATACATGAACTATGAGGTATTATACAACTAGTCTATAATCCATGTCCCCATACCTCCTACCCACCCAACCATCCTCCCCCCTCCCTCCTTATTTATGGCCACCTCACCCCCTCTTCCTTTCATCATCTTCAACCTCTTCTTTCTTCCATAATCCTCTCAAGAACACTCCATTTTCCTTCAAGGATAATCCTCCACAAGTTGGTTCTTCAATTTTTGGTAAGCTTTTCTCCATAAATCTAGTGATTCTACATATAAAAATACTAGTTTTGTTACATTTACATACATTTATATGTGTTATTGTCCATAGGGTAATTCGACATTCAAGTGTTCTTCAAGCATCTTCAAGTGTTCTAAGCTTGAAAACCTTCATCTTCATCTCCTAATCCATTAAGAAATCCACTCAAGGTGAGTTCATACCCTTTTATTTTCGTGATTTTCCAAGTTTTAGGGTGGGAATATAAGTAAACTTGTATAATAACTCAAGTTGTTATGCATGCTTCTTCTTGAGGTTGTGTAAAAGTGTTATATGCATGAAAAGATGTTATTACTTAGTTAATTGAACATTTATATGCTGTGTTTGTTTAGGAATGCGAAACTATGGAAAATAAGGATAAGCATACTATATGTCCTTTGAAAAAAATTGTCATAAGAACAAAACTATAAAAAAAATTATGTTTTATGAACAAAACATGACTTTTCTAGCAAAAATGATTTTAACCAATATATTACATCATTTTTGTGGGATTCAACTCAAAATATGTTATTTTTGACCATGTGTTATGAAACTAGTTAAAAATACCAAGGATTTGGTTTTACAAAAAGAAAACCTTAGAAACCCACCATTTTTATTTAAAAGAAGGGTTTTTCTAGCAAAAGTGGTCATGACTAGGTTATGGTACAATTTTTGTGAGATTTGACCTAAAATATGTTATTTTAAAATATAAGGTTAGTGTGACTTAATATCCACAAAAAGATAAAAATAAAATTTACAAGGTTTACAACCTAAATTTTTACCGGTTAGTGACCTAAAAAAAGGTTAAAAACTAGAATATTGGCTTTATCATGCTAAATGTTCTTATACTTGTGTTAGATGTAAATTATATGATATAATCTTTTAAAACATCTAAACATGTCAACACACACACACACACACACACACACATATATATATATATATATATATATATATATATATATATATATATATATATAGACACAACAAAACATTTATGATAAACTATAATGGGCGTAGTTTATGGGTTAATGTAATATTTCCACTTACAAAAAGGTTTTCATTACACTATACGTAAACATGTTAATACAATTTTATGAGACATAGTCTTCATCGTACTTACTAGAGTACACACTAAAGTTCTGAATTATAACTAGAATCTCGGTAAGAGAGTGTGACACATGTGTATAGATCTATACGGGACTGGCAATCTCGCAACTAAGCCACCTACAATTTTAGCATGGTTGTAATAACTCACATGGGGTATTAACAGTACATTTGGTTTACGGGGCTAACATACATTCATATGGTTTTATATAAGAATAAAACTACATAATACTACTTTCGAGTGCTGCAATTACTTGATCTTAAGGTTTTTAAGACTACAACTCACTTTTAAGAAAATATTGGATTTTCTAGAAACATACACTATCATTTTACAAGGAAACGTTATAGTTTTTTCGCATACAAAACTCTTATGAACTCACCAACTTATTGTTGACACCTTTTCAAGCTACTTGTATTCTCAGGGAATCGTTAAGCAATGTAATTACAAAGTTGTGAGGATGTACGTTACAACGTCATACTATTCATTTTTGTCGTGATGTAATTGGAATTGAAACAAACAACATTCAAATATAATGTAATTTTCCCAATTATAATTATGATGGTTGTGTTGATTTGATCACTATTATTCATTATGTTAAGATATTGTTCATGAAGCCATCCACCCTAAAAAGTTTCCGCCATTCTCGTTTGGGGGTGTGATAGATTGGTATCAGAGCATTGTTTATAGTGAACTAAATGTATCAAACCATGTAAGATATACAACTATAAATACAATGGGGATAAGACACTCCGAGTAAAACATTTTGCATAAGTATACTTTTAAAATATAATGATATTTTAGTAAAGTATAAGTACATACGTACATACTAGAACAGCGCCATAACAAGAACAATACAAAAGTAATAAGATAAGTTAAACACTACGAGTAGGCCTAGGTGGTATGTAATTCGATATTGGATAAATATAGACAGATCAACTATATTTATCCAGGATATTATTAAGATGTGTCGCTTATACCTCTGCTCTTGCACAGACGACATGGCCGTATTTCTCCACGAAGACCCCTACTACCCTGCCATGGCAGCCAACGGATGGATCGAGGAGGAGCCAGAAGAGGTTCATGAGGAGGATCCAGAAGAGGATCCTGAAGAGTACCAAGAGATAGATTATGAGGAGGAGGATTCCGAGGTGGGATGAGACGAGGAGGCAGGCGCTGGGGAGATCGTTAATGAACCTTACCCTATCAGGAGCAGGCATGAGACCCTTTCACCTCCCTCCTTTTAGGTATATAGACACTCCAATGGGGGTCCCCTTTGGGTGAACATTCCTCGTAAGAGAATATTGTCCATTCAAAGGAAAACTTCGTTGCTGACATTTGCATCTGTCCAGGATGCGCCCCCACAATAGGCAACCCAGCTGCATGCATGGGCTAGAGAAGACTGCCGACGATCCAGATTCGGCATGCACTCATTAAACCATGCTCCGGACCCCAGCACCCCGACAGGTTGAGCACTACCTCTGATGGTACCACTAGTGGCCCGTTTGGACATTCGAGTTCAGTCTCTCCATCATAAGGTAATGCAGATCGGTGGCGAAGCCCGGAACACGACAGTGCAAATTCAACGCATCCATAAGGAACGAGAACACCATATGGATTGCATGCTGAACCTACAAGTGGAGCAGGAGAACATTACAGACCGCTTACACTCCTTAAAGGAGGAGATGGCCTTCATGAGACAACAAATCCTTGCAGCTGAAGCTAGGGCAGTCACAGCGGAACAGAGAGCGGATGAGGCCACTCACGAGATGTGTGAGATGGTGGTGCACCTTGTGCGTCATTTTGGTATATGATAGACTTGTATATCCTAGTGATTTAGTGATTACACTACTCACATCTTGTGTTAGGATTATTGTAGTTCCTTACGTCTAGTAGTAGTGAAACATAATCTATGTATGCCTTCCAAGACGATTGAAACTCAAGTCAATGGAATATTCCTATCTTATTGAATATGTGAAGAATGCGCATTGTGTATAAGATACCTACTACTACTACTACCACTTACCAACCTATGTACATCTCTAATTGTTTCAAGATACCTCACGTCATACTTATGGCATACGACTAGTAACAAACTTTAATTGCTTGCAAATTGTTTCAAACCTTAATACTTGGAAAAGAGTCATGCCACTTAGGAGAAGCGCAAGACTCTGTTCAGGACCAACCCCAATACCAACACCACCCCCAACATGAACTCGAATACAAACATCAATGGACACGACTGCAATCAAAGAAATGATCGCACAAAGGGTGGCGACTGTCATAGGAAACTTTAATACCGAAAGGCATGAAGGATCAGGACACAATAACCACAAATCTTATAGTGGTAGCCAAGGAGTGAGATGCAAGACTTAGAACAAGAACTCTGGAATCTCACCAGTAAAAATTCCGAGATATGCGGCTTACATCAACCGCTTCAATGATCTGGCTATCATGTGCCCATGAGTGTTTACTCATGAGTACAAAAGGATAGAGATATACATCTGGGGTCTTACCCCAAAAATCCAAGGGATGGTCATTTCTTCTCGACCAACCACCCTTGACAGCGCAAAGCGCATCGCTCATCAGTTGACTAACCAAGGCATCCGCCAGGAAAACCATGGTTTAGAAAGCCAACCCTCCCAATGGAGAGGAACAACAAGAGGGAATTATGGAATAAAAAGAAAGAAACACTATGAAAAGGCCCCCAGAAGAAGCAGGGAACGGTGGAAGTCCTCGCCGCTACCACCCCTACAACCATCAACCAACCAAAACAATACACCAGAAATCTCCCAAAAGGCGACAAGTTTCCTTATCATCACTTTGGCGCTTATAGGGAGATGTACTGCTTCAATTGAAAATGAAAGGGGGTACACTGCTAAATTTTATAAGACCCCGACCCAAGGTGACAATCAGACCTCCAACTCAGGGGTGACCCGTGCCTGTTATGGATGTGGCGAAATTGGACATTACAAGAGGGATTGTCCTAAGGAAAAGTGTTCAGGTAGAGGTGATCAAGGTAGAGTGTTAGCCATTGGAGCGAAGGTAGCAATACAGGAGCCTACTGCTGTAACTGGTATGTTCCTCATCAATAACTCTTATGCCTGCATACTCATGTTAATGGTGTCGAAAGAAGCTTCGTTAGTCATAACTTCAACCAACTACTAAACCAAAAACCACAAACACAACAAGGTCCTCCGAATCATCTCGTGCATCAAGGCGCATGAACACTTGCACAAAAAGTATTATATATTTCTAGCACACATAGTGGACCAGAAGAAATAGGTGAAGGAAATCTTGGACATACCAAAAGTCTATGGTTTTCCTGATGTGTTTCCAGAAGACCTCCTGGGGGTTACCATGTCTACGACAAGTCGAGTTCAGAATCGACTTAATCGCAGAAGCATCCCCCGTAGCAAAGTCTCCGTACAGAGTAGCCCCGACGGAAATGCAAGAATTGTCTAGTCAACTACATGAATTATTAGACAAGAGATTCATTAAACCAAGCTTCTCACCCTGGGGAGCGCCAGTCTTATTTGTGAAGAAGAAAGATGGATCCTTTAGGATGTGTACTGAATCTCGGGAATGGAACAAGATGACCGTCAAGAATCGGTACCCGCCTCCCAGGATCGATGATCTATTCGATCAATTACAAGGATCCGATTACTTCTCAAGGATCGATTTGTGATCACGGTACCATCAACTTAGAGTTCAGGAAGAATATGTCCCTATAACAAATTTCAGAACCTGATATGGCCACTACAAGATTGTAAGTTATGCCATTCGGATTGACCAATGCTCAAGCAGTATTCATAGGCCTCATGAATCGCATATGCAGACCGTACCTAGACAAGTTCGTGATCATATTCATTGATAATATATTGATGTACTCACGAAGTGAGGAGGGGCATCGGTAACACTTGCGATCAAAACTAGAATTACTACGAAAAAAGAAAATTTACGCAAAGTTCTCGAAGTGCGAGTTCTGGTTACGGAAGGCAGACTTCCTAGGACATGTAGTCAGCAAAGAAGGAAGCACTGTGGGGAATGGATTAGAACTTTGAACTCAGAGATGAGGGAATACAATACTTCATGAATAAAATCTAGATACCAAAGTTCAACGATCTGAGGAATTTGATCATGAACGAGGCATACAAGACAAAATACTCCATTCACCCTGGGGCAGGCAAGATGTACCTGGACATGAAAGGGGTGTATTGGTGGCCAAACATGAAATAAGAGATTGCCATACCTAACATGTGCTAAGGTCAAAGTAGAATACCAGAAGCCCTCTGGGCTTTTACAACAACCAATAACACCTGAATGGAAGTGGAAGTGGATTACCACAAACTTCATAACAAAGCTGCCCAAGACCATTGGTGAACACGATACCATTTGGGTGATCGTAGACAAACTAACCAAATACACACACTTTCTACCAAACAAAGCGACAGATAAGATGGAAAAGCTGACAAGAACATACCTCAAGGAGATTGTGAGACTGTAAAGTATACCACTGTCCATTATCTTAGATAGGATAGTCAATTCGCCTCGTATTTTGGACATTCGTTGTAGAATTCTTTGGGAACCCAAATCGACATGAGTACAACTTACCATCCCTAAACAGATGGTCATAGTGAGCGAAATATTCACATATTGGAAGATATGCTATGTGCTTGTGTGATGGACTTTGACAAAGCATGGGACGCTCACCTACCACTAATTGAGTTCTCTTATAACAGTAACTACCATGCCGACATCAAAGTAACTCCGTTTGAGGCACTATAGAAACGTAAGTGCAGATCACCATTATGTTGGGCTGAAGTTGGGGACTCCCAACTAGATAAGGGGTTAAATGACCAAAAGCACCCTCACCGGCCCTGAGATCATACAGGAAATGACAGAGAAGATCGTTCAGATCTGTGAGCGACTAAAGGTATCTCGGGATCGACAAAAGAGCTATGCGGATAAACGACGCAAACCATTGGAATTCGAAGTTGGTGATCGCGTGTTGTTAAAGGTCTCACCCTAGAAGGGAATGATACACTTTGTAAAATATGGGAAACTAAATCCAAGGTACATTGGGTCATTCGAGATCCTTGCCAGGATTGGCCCGGTAACTTACAAACTTCGACTATTGCAAGAACTCAACAACGTGCACCCCACTTTTTATGAGTCCAGCTTAATGAAGTGCTTACTTGATGAGACCCTTGTCATTCCACTTAACAAGATCGAAGTAAATGAGAGTCTCCACTTCTGTGGAAATCATAGATAGTGAAGTCAAGAGAACAAAGCAAAACCGCATACCAATAGTAAAGGTCCAATGGAACGCCAAGCAATGACTTGAATTTACTTGGGAATGTGAGGACCAAATGAAACAGAAATACCCACGTCTTTTTCCTAACCCTTGAGGACACACTCGGAATGCCAATTTTGGGAAGAAACTTCTAACGGGGGGATGATTTGACAACAATCAATTTTGGGTCAAACCAGGTCAACAAAAGCCAATCAGGTCAACTTAACTTGTATTAGAATTTTAGGAGAAATGTAATTTCCCTAATGTTTCTAATATACTATCGACAAATTATAATACAAAGTACCTCTTTTATTGGAAATTATTGAATAAACCTCAGTTTGGGTTGGTAAAGCAAAAATTCGATAGTTTAATTACATATTATTTGAGTATAAATAATATTCACAACTCAACGTAGTGGAATCCATAAATCTTATACTACATGGCAAATTCATAACAAAGGCTACAAACACAATTTTTGGTGAATTCGTCACCAAATGCGACAAATTCGATACCCGACTAAACACCCAAATTTTTAACGGAAAGATTTTAGGAATCAATCCAACTTCCGTGTAACATATTATTATTTTTGATTAGAATGATTATTATAATAATTTGAATTATTATAGTTCAAGTTAAATAATTGTACATCCTTCATACCCTATTTCATTATAAAAATACCACTATTTTTTATAAAAAAAATGCCAAGTTTTATAAAAGTTTGACTTTTTTTTTATAAAAAAACACTCGAAACAAGGTTGTCCCCCACTTTATACTAACATCTTCTATACGAATACATGAACCATGAGGTATTATACAACTAGTCTAATCCATGTCCCCCATACCCTCCCTACCCACCCCACCTCCCTCCCTCCCTCCCCCTTCCCTCTTTATTTATGGCCACCCCAACCTTATTCCATTCATCATCTTCAACCTCTTCTTTCTTCCATAATCCTCTCAAGAACACTCTATTTTCCTTCAAGGATAATCCTCCAGAAGTTAGTTCTTCAATTTTTGGTAAGCTTTTCTCCATAAATCTTGTAATTCTACACATAAAAATAATAGTTTTGTTACATTTACACACATTTATATGTGTTATTATCCATAGGGTAATTCAACATTCAAGTGTTCTTCAAGCATCTTCAAGTGTTATAAGATTGAAAACCTTCATCTTCATCTCCTAATCCACTAAGAAATCCACTCAATGTGAGTTCATACCCATTTATTTTCGATATTTTCCAAGTTTTAGGGGGGAATATAAGTAAACTTGTATAATAACTTAAGTTGTTATGAATGCTTCTTCGTTAAGTTGTGTAAAAGTGTTATATGCATGAAAAGATGTTATTACTTAGTTACTTGAACATTTATATGTTGTGTTTGTTTAGAAATGTGAAACGATGGAAAGTAAGGATAAGCATACTATACGTCCTTGAGAAAAAGGGTCACAATAACTAAACTATTAAAAAATTTGTTTTATGAACAAAACCTGACTTTTCTAGCAATAATGATTTAAACCAAGATATTACATCATTTTTGTGGGACTCAACTCAAAATATGTTATTTATGACCATGTGTTATGAAACTAGTAAAAAATACCAAGGATTTGGTTTTACAAAAAGAAAACCTTAAAAACCTACCATTTTTATTTAAAAGAAGGGTTTTTCCAGCAATAATGGTCATGACTAGGCTATGGTACCATTTTTGTGAGATTTGACCTAAAATATGTTATTTTAAACATATAAGGTTTGTTTGACTTAATATCCACAAAAAAGTAAAAATAAATTTTACAAGGTTTACAACCTAAATTTTTACCGGTTAGCGACATAAAAAAAAGGCCGAATATATAAAGTTGGCTTTATATATGGACACAACAAAACACTTATGATAAACTATAATGGGTGTAGTTTATGGGTCATTAACACCATTTTCCCATTTTGGGGCGAACAAATAATTATTTAAAGGTATAATTATTTTACACTATGTAAATACAATGGAAAGGTAATATTTCCACTTACAAAAGGGTTTTGATTACACTATACGTAAACCTGTTGATAAAATTTTGTGAGACATAGTCTTCACCGTACCTACTAGAGTACACACTAAAATTCTGAATTATAACCAGAATCTCGGTAAGAGAGCGTGACACTTGTGTATAGATCTATACGAGACTGACAATCCCGTACTTAAGCTGTTTCCTACAGCTAGACCGACAGGTTTGGGCTGACAATTGTCATAACATTTTGACACCTGAAGAACGTCGCAGCATGCCAACTATGGTTTTAGCATGGTTGTAATAACTCACATGCGGTATTGGCAATACATTTGGTTTACGGGGCTAACATACATTCATATGGTTATATATAAAAATAAAACTACATAATACTACTTTCGAGTGTTGCTATTACTTATACATTTTTTATCTTAGGGTTTTTAAGACTACAAATCATTTTTATGAAAATATTGGATTTTCTGGAAACATACACTATCATTTTACAAGGAAAAGTTACAGGTTTTTCGCATACAAAATGCTTATGAACTCAACAAATTAATTGTTGACACTTTTTCAAGCTACTTGTATTCTCAGGGAATCGTTAAGCAAGGTAATTACAAAGCTGTGAGGATGGACATTACAACGTCACATTATTCATTTTTGTTGTAATGTAATTGGAATTGAAACAAACAACATTCGGATACAATGTAATTTTCCGGGCTCCAGCACCCCCACAGATCGAGCACTACCTCTGGTGGTACCACTAGTGGCCCGCTTGGACACTCGGGTTCAGGCTCTCCATCACGAGGTAATGGAGATCGGTGGCAAAGCCTAGAAAGCGACGGTGTGAATTCGACGCATCCACGAGGAGCAAGAACACCATAAGGATTCCATGTTGAACCTACATGCGGAGCAGGATCATTATGGACCGCCTACACTCCTTAGAAGAGGAGATGGCTTCCATGAGACAATAAATCCTTGCAGCTGAATCTAGGGCAGTCACAACGGAACAAAGAGCAGAAAAGCCCCTCCGCTTAATGGTATAAGTGTTGGATTAGTGTCTAAGTCCATAACTATTTTGGTATGTACTTGACCCGATGGTGCATGGTCCTTTTGGGTTGCCTTCACCAAAGCAACTTGATACGATGAATTATGAAGAGAAAGGATTAAATATGATTTATTAATATATTATGGGAATAATATATTAAAGGAGAAATCATATTGTTTAATTAATATTAGTCAATAATTAATTGGTAATTAGTTTTGTGACTAAAAGAGATTAATTAAACTTAAGGGACTGGAATTGTAATTATAGGATAATTGCAATTTGGGCCATGGATTGCCTTGTATCAAGGGTTGGACGAATTCTTATGGGAAGCCCATAAGGAAATCGTCCAAGGGCTTGATTAAAGGAGTCTGTGGGTTGCTTAGGGCTTAAGCAACCAAATTAGGGTTTCCTTGTTAGATAACCCTAATAGCCTCACTATAAATAGAACCCTTAAGGCTCAAAAACGTGGGGAACTTCTTTTCTAGGGTTAGAACACATTTTGGGCAGCCTCCATCCTCTCTCCTCTTCATCCTCTTGCTTATGGTGTTTGTGAACCATTAGAGGAGTGACACTTGTGACTCTAAGCCTTCCAAAGTCAATTCAAGGAGGAATTGGGATTGTTATTGCTACATAACAATCAAGGTAATATCATAAACCCATTTATATGTTAATGTCGATTTCCATATGCTAGAATTAGGGTTTATAGTCTTGGATTCAAAGCATGTACAATAGAGAAACCTAGATCCAAGCTTTAGGGTTTGTATGAGCACATAGGATGTCTTATGACCAAAACCCGTCAGTGGTATCAGAGCCTAGCTTGGTTTCAATTGTATTGATGCATTGCATATCTGGAAAATTCGTTTTTTGGGTTTCTGGAGGCTGGACTCGCCGAGTCCATAGCTGAACTCGCCGAGTCCAAGGTGACTCGACGAGTCAACTCGTCAGATAGAGGTTATCTCGGGATTTCTTGCTGTTTTTGCATTGGGATAGTTACCTTATCATGTTAGATCAATATTAATCCGATTATATGTTATATTTGACAATAATTTTGATCTAATTGAAGATATTTATCAATTAATAAGATAATAGTTTCCTTATAAGATAATTGATTAATTATTTTGACCAAAATTGATAAATTGTTTTGCAAGAAATCATTAAACAAATCAAATATGGATAATTATGTGATTAAATGTTAATTTAAATTATTTGTTATTTGATCCTTGTTGTTATGAAAAGTTTCATATTTTGCCCTTTAGGTTTTATAGTTTAAATTTGAACCCAAAAGTTTTATTGTTTTGAAATTTAAATAGTTGAAACCCTAATGCTTTGAAAAAGGTTTCAAAACTTGCCCTCAAGTTTTGGAATATAAATTTTGATTAATAGTTTGATTTTGATGTATATTTAAACTCTAAACCCCAATGTGTTGAAATGTTTCAAAACTTGCCCTCAAGTTTTGGAATTTAAAAGTTGATTAAAAGTTTAATTAGGAATGTTAAATTCTAAAACTCTAGTATTGTTTTGAAAAAGTTCAAATCACACCCTTATGGTTTTATTAATTAATTAAGGTGTATAATTAAAAGGGGTTTAGTAAATCCATAAAAGTTTTGGTTTACAATTTAATTGAATTAAAGGTATAATTGTTAAATTTGACCACCTAATATTTTAAAAGTATAAAATACACCCTATACTATATATAACATTAAAAAGTCTAACATTATATATATGTATGAGTAAAAGTCAGTCTTACCGTTAGTAGGCCTCATTCACGAAGCTGGTCTATAAGGGGTGTTTAAGGAAATTGCCTATAAAATGGCGATTGAATGGGTATCCGCTCTTACCCACCGCACTCTTGACTAGTGGAGGGTCGTTAGCCGAACGGGTAGGATAGGACGAAACCTTCCATTATAAGTATAATGAATTATTAAAGTAACTAAATGTTTTCATAAAATTTCCAATCTTAGTTACTTAGGCAAAAGTGAATTGATGCAATTCCATGAAATTACACTTTGTGCCCTTGCGAAGACGTTAGTGGAGCGTGTGTGGTTTACCGGCACACTAAATGGTTCTAAGCAAAGGTAGCAAAGGGTGACTCAATGTTGGTCATAGTTCGGTGGAGCGTGTGTGGTTTACCGGCACATCGAATAGATGACTGTAACATGTGAGGGCACCATGTAAGTTTGCATGGTTATTCACACCCGCTTTGTGATCCTCGGCATCCCAGTCACAAACAAGAGGGGCATATCGAGATTTAAACATGCCATTGAATGTTCAATGAATCTCAAAGGATCTAGGAGTTTTCATAGATTTAAAACTTAAATTCTTTTTCGTTTTTCGTGGTGGAAATTAGTGAATCGTCATTCACTTACCTTCAAATGTTCTGCAATTTGGGTTACGACATCCCTCTCCCGAGCTGTAGAATATTGTGTTGGGTCCTAGCCTTAGTATCTCATTTGGGTGATTTACTAAGGACTCAATCAATCAACTAACTTGAATTCGTTTTCTCCCGTTTTGTAGATATCAAAGTTCGACAACTATGGTTTTCCCAAATCCCGTGGAACAAGCCTTCCACATGAAGATGATATTCCACGATTCGATCGAGGAGCAAGAGATCATGCTTCACTTCCTCCTCCACCTCCTCCAATTATTCTCCCTAACCCACAAGTTCAAAGGCTTGAAAAGTTCAAGATCACTCAAGCCCTTTTGGCAAGTAAACATAAAGAAGGAAAGTCGGTGTGTGCACACGTCCTGGGGATGAAGTCACACATTGATAGGTTAAGAATGTTGGGATCCGTTGTTTGTGAGGAAATGGTTGTTGATTGGGTTCTTCAGTCACTTCCTAACTCATATAGTGAGTTCATAAGAGAGTACTATATGATGAACCGCGACGTGACCCTTATAAATCTCACCTATATGCTTATTGCTGCTGAATCAGCAATGGTTTGGCACAATAGAAAAGCAAAGTTGATTGGTGAATCTGTCTTCAAGACCTCTATGGATATAGACAATGGCAACGAAAGACATGCTATGATCGAAAAGTTTGATCATAAGAGAAAGGCAATGTCTGAAGTAGTTCCATGTCCTGTTCCAAGAGAGTCAATCTGCTTATATTGCCAAGAGAAAGGGCATTGGAGACGAAGCTGCCCTATTTACCTAAGATATCTAAGAGATGGGAGAGTCGAAACGTATGGCTCTAATATAGGTAAAATCCATTAACTAACTCTTTTAAGCTTCTATTCTAGATTCTTAATACATAATGTGATAAGATTCCAATTGATGTTTTGAAGGATCGAAGAAAAGAAAGGAAGCTTAAGGGAAGAAGTGAGCAGAATCTAACCGTGAAGGAATGGATTTCGATCGCATTTCTCGAAGATTAGATTCTTGAGCTACTACTTAGAGTTAGAATTAGATTGCTAAGAAAGATGTATTAGCATAGTTTTTCAATGAATTGCATTGTAAGGACAAAAATTTTCCGCAATAAAATAAATTTTGATTTTATATTATTTATTTATCCTTGCAATGGCGTATATGAAAAATTGATGTTTGAATGTTTCTATTATTAGCAATAATGGATTTGGTTCTTATTATGTTATTTATGGAAAGTCGAGAGTTTACCAAATAGGGAGAGTTTCTCATCGCCCAAGTTTCAATTGGACAGAAACTTGGAATCATGCAACTTGGTTGCACGATGAATGAGAAATTTCATATTTGGAAATTAGACAAATTCATTGACAAAGTGTCAAGTGAAGGACTAGGAGATCGAGCACACAAAGTTGCGTGTTGATCAAGTCCACCATAAGAGTAACAATGATATTCGTCATGATTTACTAAAGGTTTAGTAAATATGATTATACTTATAAGATTAAGTGTAATTATGATTTGATTGAAAAAGTTTAAATCAATAGTAAAACGAATAAGAAGAATCATGTAGGCAGAAAGATAAAAGTTTCTCCATTCTAAGAAGAAGGGAGAGTAACTTTTATGCTTTATGATAGGTCTTAATGATTAAGAACCATATCTCAATTAATCCTCTAAGTGAGTCTTAGTACAATTGTATGTTTAAGAAGAGGAATCAAGGATTGAAGAAATGGTTAAATCAAGAAGTCAATCATACTTCGTTCCAATAACAAGTCTTAAAGTTAAGATTGTGACATTGAGTGAAAAGTATTAAGAAGGTTTGTAACATTCATCAAATGTGGAAAGTTGTGATGTCTTGGATAAGACAAAGACCAACTAGGACCAATTTATGAAGAGTTTTGATAAAAGCTACACTAACTCTTGAATATTTGTTTGTCAAGAAATGTTTTGACAAGAGAATCTTATATGCCAAGGAGTAAGTGGGAGTCTTATTGGTCTTGAAAGGTTTCAAGAACAAATCAAATAAACCTTATCGATCATCACTAGCACACGAGTTGAGGTTTACAACCTATCGTGTTTAGTTTATGTGCCAAACCAATCGAGTTAATTATGCATGTGAGTCCTATGAGTTCTTATTTTGAACGCATAAAAGGCAAGGACCTTGATCAATGGAAAGTACATTGATAAGAAAAGGTGAGCTGCTTAACTACTTGGAAGACATGGTGGTCAGCTGTGCTACCATGAAGGCAAGAAATCGAGATCAAGAAATTTCGATCCATATGAGTTTGAATTTGTCATAAACTTTAGTTTTGACAAATTCACGTGGATAGGAACAAATACACCGTTAAATCTAAGTGTCATAAGATTTCCTCCTTCATGAAAATGATTGTGAGGAAATGCTTTCACTTAGAAAGATTTTAAGAAGATAGTGATTGTAAAATTGCATTCTCAAATTCGATTATGGTTACGGTATCCCTTTCCATGATTTGAATTGTGAGGTTTGGCAATTAGTCTTAATTATTTAGACACACATATGAACTATCTAAGGCAAAGGTGTATAAGTTCAAGAAGCCTTGATAAAAGATTATCAAAGCATTAAGTATTAGAAACATGGATTTAAGAAATTCAATAGGTATTGTTTTTCTGAAAGTTAAGATGTTTATGAATACATGTCGAAGCTAGTGGGAGCATAAGTGTTATGTTTTATAAAAATCATCATGATAGTGGGAGCATAAATGTTATGATTGTATGATTATTAAGGAAAGTATTGCAAGTTGGCAATATTAATTATAGAAAACAAGAGTTATACCTTGCAATGTCGTAAGGGTTGCAAAGTTTTTTTGCTATAATTAAGGGAGAGAATATTATGCTTCATTTCAAATCTAAAGGATTAGGTTGAGAAATGTTAATAAATTTAGTCAAGGGTACATAGTGTGTTCTTAAAATTTCGATTATGATTACGGCATTCCTCTTCACAATTCGAATTTTGAGAACATAGCAAATAAAACATTGTGCGTCGTGTCCCATACGCTTCCGGTAAAGGATCGATTGCAAATGATTTAATGTTTGACCATTCTAAAATTTTCCAAATGTCTAGCGCATTTAGAGGGAAAAGGAACTAGAATCGGTTTTGACTAAAATAATTAAACAACTATCAAAGGACAATGCAAAGTTTGACGAGGATTGATCGCTTGTGAGTAGTTGGAAGCATGGTATTGAATGGACCATATGGACATTATTATGAATAGAAAAGATTATATTAAGAATGAGTTGTCATATGGAAAATGTGGAAATGTTTCCATATTGGATGGACCATATCGACATCATTACGAATAGATAAGATTCTATTAAGAATGAGTTGTCATATAGAAAATATGGAAATGTGTCCATATTGGGAATTGAATATTAAAAATCTATGTCTAGATTAGAAACTTTTATGCAAAAGGATGTTCGAAGGAATGTACTTTGAGTGAGAGACATCATATCTAAGGAATTGTCTTGTAACAATCTCCGTTAGAGGACTTTGTAATATCATTGACAATAGTCTTTGTGACTTTGGTGCAGTGACATTACGAAATGATCATTGCATAGAATATTAGAATCTAGCATGTTTTATAAATAACAAGAATTTGATATTCTCACACTTATGAAAAAGGATTTGGAGTTGTGAAATGAGAATGATTGGAAATGTGTTCAATTTGTCTATTTCACAAAGTAAGAACCATATGTAAACATTGTGTGCATGCTAAGAGCATGGGACAAGTGTAATAATTCAAGTAAGAAGTTGATTACCCGAAACGACAAATAATGAGTAATTGATATGGTGATAAATAAAAGGAGTTTTATTTATACTCAAAGGTTTGAGGCCATATGTGATTAGTATTATTCTTGTGTTTCACTTTGCATGTTTTGACTTCCAGAATAATTGAGTTTATTAAGAATAATCGAATTATTCGAACGGGCCACAGTCGTTCATATGTTGGAAGTAGATATGAATGAAGACTGTCGTGAATTGGTGTGTGGATTGTCTAAAAGAGTATTAGACATAAGCAAATGTTTGCCGCAACGTTCATGAGTGCTTATGAATATGATTTGAGCATTGGATTAAACCCACGCTCACTTGGATCACTCCATGAATTGTATCACGAGTGATTGGTGAGACGATAACATCTTATATTCTTGAAATCAAGATGTGTGAGTTATATCTTGCAAATCGGTTGCACATTGATAATATGTAAACGCACTAGTAACTTGGTGTTATAAAACATATTGTTGTGTGTAATTCGGTGAGTAAGTGCAAGCAAGCATTGTATCAAAGTTTATCCGTTCCTTTTATCCAAAGTAGGATAAAAGCGATATCTTTGGGCCCCTCGATGGTTTAGTGATGACAAACGTAAATGCTCGGCCGGGCTAGGGCTAATTTGATTTGTTCAATTAGTCAGTCGTCATAAATCGGAAATCGAGATATAGTACAGAGAGAATGATTTGAAATCATATCTCATACGATATCAAGAATGGAGGAATATATGATACCTTATCTAAGGACACGCGTATCTGATAGGATCAGAGTTGACAACGGCTTTGGAAAGCTACGATTGCAGATCAGGATCTGAAGTCATACGCAGAATAGTTATTAGACTTATCCAAGTGGGAGACTGTTGGATTAGTGTCTAAGTCCATAACTATTTTGGTATGTACTTGACCCGATGGTGCATGGTACTTTTGGGTTGCCTTCACCAAAGCAACTTGATAGGATGAATTATGGAGAGAAAGGATTACATATGATTTATTAATATATCATGGGAATAATATATTAAAGGAGAAATCATATTGTTTAATTAATATTAGTCAATAATTAATTGGTAATTAGTTTTGTGACTAAAAGAGATTAATTAAACTTAAGGGACTGGAATTGTAATTATAGGATAATTGCAATTTGGGCCATGGATTGCCTTGTATCAAGGGTTGGACGAATTCTTATGGGAAGCCCATAAGGAAATCGTCCAAGGGCTTGATTAAAGGAGTCTGTGGGTTGCTTAGGGCTTAAGCAACCAAATTAGGGTTTCCTTGTTAGATAACCCTAATAGCCTCACTATAAATAGAACCCTTAAGGCTCAAAAACGTGGGGAACTTCTTTTCTAGGGTTAGAACACATTTTGGGCAGCCTCCATCCTCTCTCCTCTTCATCCTCTTGCTTATGGTGTTTGTGAACCATTAGAGGAGTAACACTTGTGACTCTAAGCCTTCCAAAGTCAATTCAAGGAGGAATTGGGATTGTTATTGCTACATAACAATCAAGGTAATATCATAAACCCATTTATATGTTAATGTCGATTTCCATATGCTAGAATTAGGGTTTATAGTCTTGGATTCAAAGCATGTACAATAGAGAAACCTAGATCCAAGCATTAGGGTTTATATGAGCACATAGGATGTCTTATGTCCAAAACCCATCAATAAGAACTAGTCACCAGTCGCCACCAGTCCCTTTTCCCTAACCTGAGAAGGTTTAGGATGCACTTGACCTTCTGGTCATCCATACAAGAACACTTTAGGAAACAACCCTTTACATCAAACAACCATCTCATCGCCACAATCGGGTATGTGACCCATTAAACTCTAGGGGATTCATATTATCAAAGTCCCGATATTAGAAACCTCTCTCTCATCGAGCCCCAATGGCAGCAACAGCCGCGGTAGCTGCATCAACAACGACCTCAGAAAGTGCAGCATAACGATCATGAAATAGCTCAAGCATAGCGGTCTTGACCAACTCAAACAAATTTTGAGGAATCTCCCTGATCGCCTCATCCACTTTTGCAGCAATAATCCCATGAATCTCCTCCTTACTCAGACATGCTCTCCCAATGCTTCCGACTCCTAATCCCGAACCTTCAATAGCCACCACACTGAAAATACATCAAGGAAAGATCAGACATCACAATATAGTGCTCAACACACTAGGCCCTACTCCTATTAGTTCCTTACCAGCCTCAAAATTCCTTATGAATCTCATACGAATCATGTGCTTTTAGTAGTATGGGCCCATACTACCTTCCACACCTATCCGTAGTTGATTTAGAATTCATTCCAAGGTTTTAAGTCACTGAACTAAGCCATTCCTAGGTGTGCTAACACCCACTTCTCTTATGAGCTACACCATTGGTTGCTTTTGTGCATGCTTGTTGTACATAATATGGGGTCGGATAGACTGTCAAATAATCAGCTCTTCCCTAATCCACAACCAAACAAGGAACAGGAAGTAAGGCCAAGTCGGCCATTCTAAGGCTATTCAATCCCTACCATATACAACTAATTAACATACACGCAACAAACACAAACAAAAAGCCAAAGTTAAGTCAAGGCCCATGTTCCCGATCCCAAGCTAATAATCAAAAACGAACATGACAAGATACCGATCCCATGTCCTTATCCCAACCCCTTTATTATAAATTATGTTCTTAAAAAAACATTTTGCAAAAACTCTTGGATCCTAGTTTGAGACTGGATTCACACAAGTGTTCCTCCAATTCACTCAAACCAGGGCTCCAATACCAACTTGTGATGTCCCACTTTTCACAACCCAAAATTTTTCATTTTTATTTAGGTAAAAATTTCCAATTTATAAATCCATTTTTAAGAAAACCCATTTATTCGAAATTACATTTATTTAAAATCAGAGTATTAAAGAAAACGTGGAATCCTCAATGCTGCTGATGATAAGTATATAATGTACAGTCCCGCCTTTGCCTTCCTGATAGTGTCATATTTATACACATTTCTAGGCAATATTTTAATACCTTTTAAGCTATAATTTAGTTAATTGAAAAGATATTTGGTACTTATAATGTTTAAATTACATTTTGCAGCCAAAATTGGACATTCTTGAAGAAAATGATTGAAACCGACAAAAGCTGGATACTTGGAGGACTGGAGCTAAAAAAGATACAAAAAGGATGTTGTTAGACAGCTTGACCCCTTTTCGGTATTTTAACCATGTCTCATAACTCGTAACTCCGATTGACGAGATTCAAAATGATTTTAAAACTAGACAAAATTTTGGACGACTTTCATTTTTGTGCCAAATGCTAATTCCCAGTTCTCACAACCTGAGATTGATTCTTCTAGAAGATAGCTACGCGGAATACAGTTTCCTTGCCGAACACGAATTTTACTGATCTCACGACATGAGACACTAATTCTCCCGACGTGAGACACAGTTTTTGGAAACTATAAATATCCCTTAGCATATCGACTTTGAGATTCTTGGATATGATTTCCTGGAGTTATAATCGATTTTAGAGGTCAGAAAAGTGCGAAAACACCTTTTGAAAGGAGGGATTGTTTGAAGATCGAGAATCTGAAGATTAAAACGCTACATTCAGTTTGCATTAATTTAATCATGTCAATTTATTATGAACCTGTGTGTTTACTTTATGAGTAGATAAATTAGTAGACTTTCGTTTAACTAGATGAAACCTTGAATCTATGGCTTAGTTTATTAATTTATGGATTTTATAAGTTGGTTTTGTACATGTGTTTGATTATCATTACCTAGCATGTTAAAGTTTGCGACTTGGTTGCTTTAATTCAGGTTCTGTGTAGCTTAGTGACCATTAAATTACATGAACTTGTTACCTAGTAGTTTAGTGACTATTAAATTGCTAGAGCTGGGATCGACCAAATCTTTGATAAGTGATCAAAGTAACTAATTTAGCTGTGCTAGAGAACATAAATTATGACCATAATTTTGTTTTCTTAGATAAATCTTACATATCCCATCTATAAATAATAACTAATTATGTGTTTTGCTTATGTATGACCATACAAGGTAGTTCATGAATTGGTAAAAAGATTAGTAATTGGACTTGAATTACTAATTGAATAATAATTGGTGGACAACTTTAATAATCCATAATTAGTAGCTAACCATAGAGGAGAAGTGGATTCGAATTAAACGAAAGTGTTTTTAGAATATTGATTAAAATTATCAGTTAATTGTTAAAGCTTGTCTGAACTTGTAAAATCATATAAAATCCCTTTTAACTTTTGCTTATTTTAGGTTTATTTTTAGTGATTAGGTTAATTAATGAAATTCGTTCCCTGAATTTGATACCCGATTGTTTGTGCTATACTATTTGCGAAAAGGTCCACTGCCTTTAGTCGACTAGCTAGTAAAATAGTAGGTAAAATTAGGTGTAGCTATTTCCACGCATCACTTCCCATAGACACTTATAATACTTGAAATAATAAACTACTGGATAAACATAAAACTTAGTGAGTTTCCCCCAAAATACCACACATAACCAGACAGAGGAACAAGCAACAGGCCCAATCAGTCAACAGACCGGAATGCCTAACTATACCGGGTTTATTGGCCTTACCGTCTCAAACCAAACGCTTATCCTAAGCCTCCGTGCCTACGACTTACAGTTGGTACACACCAGGTATCTTGGCCTACAACACAAAGCAGGACTGCCTCAACTTGAACCAAACACAACATGTCAACATGTAAACAATCAAGGGTCAAGTAGGCACATAATACAAGAAAACATCAATCATACAACTCACTACCTCCTACTAGTCCTTTCACAAAATACAATCCCACTGCCAGCTAAACTCCTTGAAATGTGTAACCATAAGTAACTAGAGGTGAGATTCCCACCCAAACAGATGATCCTTGTAACAACAGCAAAATTCAGGTCAAAATTTAAACTTTTATAAAACCATAATTAAGTATACTAAGTGGTAGTTATCGTAACAAGGTTTTCATACATATAAAGAACACAAAAATCCGAGTTATAACGAAGAAGTTATGACCATTCTAAGATTTCCGACAAAACCGGCAACATCGATTAAACGAAAAACACGAAGTTCCAATACAACACTTTTTAGCCTTAAGTATCTAAATGAAAGACGTAGATATCATTAAACAGTGAACATACATAAAAAGATCGTCCAAATCTGACTTCGTATGAGGAAGTTATGATTTTTCTAAGTTACGAATATAGCAGTAGACGGCTAAAAACTCGAAATAGAGATCGAGATACACTTAGCCGACGCAAACTAAATGAGAATTGAAGGTCTCAGCAATAGAAGCGCAACGGTAAAAAGTCTGACGGAAACGGACATCGGATGAAGGAGTTATGGAACTTTAACGGACTTTTCCTGTCCCGGCCTATTAAAAATATAATATTAAAAATAAAGTCAAAACTAGCCGACAGAGCCTAAACAAAAGTTGTAGATCGTAGTCTTACCTTTGCATGAATATAAAGAACGTCGAAAACGGAGTTCGTATGAGAAATATATGAATTTTTGAAGTTTGCTAATTAATTAAAATATAAATTTAATTAAACCCCGGTATTATCCGAAGAACGAGTCAGCAGTCCGATCCCTCGTACGCCCAGCGTACCGTCGTATGCCCCGCGTACTCGGATGCTAGGCTCCGGTTCGTCCACGTCGCCCCGATGCTTCGACTGAGGATGCAGTCATCCGTGACGTCTCGTACGCCACGCGTACCGAGGTCCTCCAGCCCCTATATAAAGGGTGCGAGGGTGCCGGCCAAATTTGCTAATTTCCTTCCTTTCTCGCACCGAAGCTCTGCGTTTCAACCCTCGGAGTCATCCCAAAGGCCCGGTTTTCATATCCAAGGTGGGAAGAAAGTTTCACGCTCCCGAGATTCCCGAGAATCCCGAGAAAATCCGCTTTCTCGAGTAGAAGTTCTGCTCGGTTTTCGTCTCGCCTTCTTCAATCTATCAAGTGAGTTCATACCCCTACAACCACACTTTAAATGCTTTTTAAATGCTTTCTAAACACTTTTAAGGGGGGGGGGGGGGGGGAATACAAGTAAACACACGACTAAAATCGTGTGAAACATCGATCTTTTGCTATACTTTTCATACTGTTGTTTTAACTATCTTATGAAGTTATTATCATGCAAAACACCTCACAACACAGCTTTATCCTCTTGGGATACAATATGTTTTATAAATAGAAATAATGTTTTATTTATACGTTTACATACAAATACATCATATCAAGGGTAACATTCTTTACTAAATCATTTTATGCATTCAAAGAACTTATGATTTATGCTTTGTCAAACATTGTGAAAAAGGATAATCTTTTCATACAAAACTATTACTTTAATACAGACTTAGTTAAGAATCCGTGAGACATGTACATCTTCAAATACTGCCTTTTGCTAGAAGGTATCGCTACAAGTCCTGTCTATAACCAGAGTCTCCCGTTTGGAGAACGTGTCAAATGTGTATAGATCTATACGGGAAGTCATGATCCCGCGCCCTGACAATTATTATGGTATTATGCTTTTATGAATGAGTAGCTATTAAAACTATTCTTCATCTAACAAGTGCGATCTTCGTATAGCTTTATTATATAAAACAATGCCACAACTTTTAAGCACGTCGGTTGCTTGCGATTTTCGGTCTTAGAGACTGCCAGTTATGTTAGGAAAATAAGGGTTTTTCTTGTATACAAACCAAACAACTAATAGGAAAATAAGGGATTTTCCTGGTGTAATTATTTATAACTTATAACACGAACATTCATATGCATTTCATACTTTTATAAGAAAATAAGGGTTTTCTTGGGAAACACAACAATTCATATCTCAACTATTAGGGAAAATATGGGATTTTCTGGATCTAATACATTCATTTTCAACACAACGAATCATAACTCTTTACATTTGAAATACTGCATTTTCTGGAAAACATACACGAACTTTCGAATGGCGTACATTTTCTCAAAACACTATTCATGAACTCACCAACTTAATTGTTGACACTTTCTCTTTGAAATAACTTGTATTCTCAGGGAACCGCTAAGCAGGTTTGGAAATCAACTTTCGGAGATTAACGTGCTGTCGTTAATTACTTCTTTTGAATGATGTTTATGTATTTATCTTTTGAACATGTAAAGAATACAATTATGTAAACATTTTGGAAATATTAATATATATGGTGGTGTGTACTTTCCTTTCTATGAACTGTTATGATACTCAATATGACGTCCTCTGCCCCCGAACGTTTCCGCCGTTCTGGTTTGGGGGTGTGACAGATTGGTATCAGAGCATTGTTTATAGTGAATTAAGTATGTCAAAACCGTTTTTGGTATACAACTATAAACACAACTGGGAAAAAACACTCTGAGTAAGAGTCATACTTTTAAAAATTAAATTTATTTAGTTTTAGTAAAGTAGGCATGCATTCATTTCATATTTATAACAGGGTCAGTATCATAATTAAAACAATATAGAAGTATTATAAATAAGTTGTGTAGTGCAGGTATGCCTTGGGACATGTAATCGGAACTGGGAAGAATATAGCCTGATCAACTATATTTGTCCAAGAGCCGACTAACGTATGCCAAGGAGTGTCTGCAATGGACAACAAATTTAAAACTTACCAAAAGCATATCGTTAAAGAATACTAAGGGAGTATTCGAGTGCCTTCAACCATTAAACTTAAGAGTAAATTCCATGTGCTTTAGCTTATAGTCAATTCTTAACCCTATTCTCGTATTGACTCAATGGCTGGATTCCATCACCCCGGTGACCCCTACTACCCCAACCAAGGTAATGGAGAAGGGATAGAGAATGATCCTGAAGAAGGAATGCAAGAAGAATCAGACTCAGATCCCGAGGACAATAACCTACCCGTAACGACTCCAATTCAAAATCCTAATCCTCAACCAGAATTTCATGGCTCGACGCCCCTTTGGGCAACTAACCTGAATAGGTGGAGCCGAGAACAGGATCAACCCCTTCCATTCAACGGAGACCGAAGCTTCTACAATCTAAGCGAGGGGGGCTCAGCAGACAGAGCCCTTCCTATATTGGTTCGTCGGATTTCTCGCATTGGTGAACAAGGACGGACGACCATCCATCAAACTGAGGAGAATGATGCGAACACTGGAGTCAACACAGTTCGCATCCAACAGTTAGGATTAGCTCACGGGAGAATCGTAAATCGAAATGAAGCGTTGCAGAGAGAGCTAATGGCAACTCAAACCGAAGTAATAGAACTTCGGGCACGCCAGGCAAGACACGAACTACGTATGCTCGAGATGGAGCGTCAGTTGGCAGAATCTAAGGCCCATGTAGCCAGCTCGCGTAACAAATAATACCTGTCTGACTTCCAAAACTTTGTCATAGCATAAGACCTCAGATAAAGTCCTTAATTTTCTTAACCTTGTAATCGGAGACCTTTAGATAGGTCAAATTTTCCTAACTACAAAATGTAACGCACCATGTTTTATAATATATATGATGTATTTCCTTTATTAAACCCTTTGCATACCACCTCCCCAATATGACCCCAACATAGTGCAATCTGCTTTCATTGCGGCCGTAACAGTTGCACTGTCTCAAGCAAACTTTAGCGGCACAGCAAGGGCCGGAAATAATCAACTTACCAACGCAACCCCATTCCTACAATTGGACACCGCCACTTTGCAAGCTACAGTTATAGCCATAGTGGCAGCCATTATAGCATACAATAACTCTGTCAACACAAGCAGGGAAGGAAACGATATCAAAAATCCTAATCAAAGAAACAATCGAAACCACCTACCAGTAGATACCTATAAGAATACCGCAAAGTGCGAACCTAAGAACATGAAACGAAAACCCTGGAGCAAGAAGGGAGGCAAATCAACTCAAAGAAACGCCAAAAAGCAATCAACAAACCATACCCCTACACCCAAAAGGTCGTACAACGGCAACCAGCCTAAGTGCAACCGATGCAACTTTCACCATCGCGGACCCTGCCGTGAAATGCATTGCGTTAGGTGCTATAGAAAGGGACACACCGTCCGCTACTACAGAGAACTAGCCCAACCAACTGCTCCAGCCACAAATGTGGGAGTAGACCGTGCTTGTTATGAGTGCGGAGTAACGGGACACTTCCGAAGGGACTGTCTGGAGTCAAACATCATGAATGCTGGTGGAGGAGGCCGAGTATTCGCAATGGACCAAGGGGAGGCTATTGTAGACCCCACGGTTATTCTGGGTACATTTCTCCTCGATAACTTATTTGCATATATTCCATTTGATAGTAGGGACGCAGAGGAGTTCCGCGAGTCACAAGTTTAAAAATCTACTCGAACAAACACCCCAATCATTCAACAAAACTTTCATAGTAGTAATAATAGAGATAGGCTAAAAAGCACTGAAAACACATACATAGAATGCACTATCCCACTAACGAACGTCTTACAATGAGAAGTACCGACATCGGCATTCGACATGGTTTGGTGTGGCCCTACCCATACCAGTTCCACTAATTATAAAAGACCCTTTCACTTTAACCATCGACTAATGAAACTCGATCGATTTATAACGACAAACCCGGCACAAACCCCAATTGGGTCTAGTTTCAAAATCCCAAAGTACTCATGTGAGGAGTCTTTACAACCCTCCCGTAGTATCCCCCAACAGATCATTTACAAATACCACGCATACAACAAGTCAAATCCAAGCTCAGAAACTAGTAGTGAATTTAACCATGAACTTCAAAATGTAGCTGCCCTAATGCATCGAGTGAATATGCTAACATTTAGAAGAACATAAGTAAATAAACCCAAAACCACACGATCCCAATCAGTCGAAGTGATAGGTGGAGTAATGAAGGTCCACTGAGACACGCACATTAGGATCTAGATTCATAAAGGAACAAGAGAAACAAATGGACCATAAGCACTCACGCCTGCCAGCAAGAATTGGAGTCTCAGTCAAAATGCGAATTTCGGGACGAAATTCTCTCTAACGGGGGGATAATGTAACAACAGCAAAATTCAGGTTAAAATTTAAACTTTTATAAAACCGTAATTAAGTATACTAAGTGGTAGTTATCGTAACAAGGTTTTCATACATATAAAGAACACAAAAATCCGAGTTATAACGAAGAAGTTATGACCATTCTAAGATTTCCGACAAAACCGGCAACATCGATTAAACGAAAAACGCGAAGTTCCAATACAACACTTTTTAGCCTTAAGTATCTAAATGAAAGATGTAGATATCATTAAACAGTGAACATACATAAAAAGATCGTCCAAATCTGACTTCGTATGAGGAAGTTATGATTTTTCTAAGTTACGAATATAGCAGTAGACGGCTAAAAACTCGAAATAGAGATCGAGAGACATTTAGCCGACGCAAACTAAATGAGAATTGAAGGTCTCAACAATAGAAGCGCAACGGTAAAAAGTCTGACGGAAACGGACGTCGGATGAAGGAGTTATGGAACTTTAACGGACTTTTCCTGTCCCGGCCTATTAAAAATATAATATTAAAAATAAAGTCAAAACTAGCCGACAGAGCCTAAACGAAAGTTGTAGATCGTAGTCTCACCTTCGCATGGATATAAAGAACGTCGAAAACGGAGTTCGTATGAGAAATATATGAATTTTTGAAGTTTGCTAATTAATTAAAATATAAATTTAATTAAACCCCCGTATTATCCGAAGAACGAGTCAGCGGTCCGATCCCTCGTACGCCCAGCGTACCGTCGTACACCCCGTGTACTCGGATGCTAGGCTCCGGTTCGTCCACGTCGCCCCGATGCTTCGACCGAGGATGCAGTCATCCGTGACGTCTCATACGCCCCGCGTACCGAGGTTCTCCAGCCCCTATATAAAGGGTGCGAGGGTGCCGGCCAAATTTGCTAATTTCCTTCCTTTCTCGCACCGAAGCTCTGCGTTTCAACCCTCGGAGTCATCCCAAAGGCCCGGTTTTCATATCCAAGGTGGGAAGAAAGTTTCACGCTCCCGAGATTCCCGAGAATCCCGAGAAAATCCGCTTTCTCGAGTAGAAGTTCTGCTCGGTTTTCGTCTCGCCTTCTTCAATCTATCAAGTGAGTTCATACCCCTACAACCACACTTTAAATGCTTTTTAAATGCTTTCTAAACACTTTTAAGGGGGGGGGGGGAATACAAGTAAACACACGACTAAAATCGTGTGAAACATCGATCTTTTGCTATACTTTTCATACTGTTGTTTTAACTATCTTATGAAGTTATTATCATGCAAAACACCTCACAACACAGCTTTACCCTCTTGGGATACAACATGTTTTATAAATAGAAATAATGTTTTATTTATACGTTTACATACAAATACATCATATCAAGGGTAACATTCTTTACTAAATCATTTTATGCATTCAAAGAACTTATGATTTATGCTTTGTCAAACATTGTGAAAAAGGATAATCTTTGCATACAAAACTATTACTTTAATACAAACTTAGTTGAGAATCCGTGCGACATGTACATCTTCAAATACTGCCTTTTGCTAGAAGGTATCGCTACAAGTCCTGTCTATAACCAGAGTCTCCTGTTTGGAGAACGTGTCAAATGTGTATAGATCTATACGGGAAGTCATGATCCCGCGCCCTGACTGTTAGCTACAGTCCGTCCTTTGGGGTGACAGTTTGTCATAACGCTACGACGCCTAAAGAACGTCGCTACAGGCATATTATGTTTAGTATGGTTATAAAACTCACCGGATATTCAATTATTATGGTATTATGCTTTTATGAATGAGTAGCTATTAAAACTATTCTTCATCTAACAAGTGCGATCTTCGTATAGCTTTATTATATAAAACAATGCCACAACTTTTAAGCACGTCGGTTGCTTGCGATTTTCGGTCTTAGAGACTGCCAGTTATGTTAGGAAAATAAAGGTTTTTCCTGTATACAAACCAAACAACTAATAGGAAAATAAGGGATTTTCCTGGTGCAATTATTTACAACTTATAACACGAACATTCATATGCATTTCATACTTTTATAAGAAAATAAGGGTTTTCTTGGGAAACACAACAATTCATATCTCAACTATTAGGGAAAATATGGGATTTTCTGGATCTAATACATTCATTTTCAACACAACGAATCATAACTCTTTACATTTGAAATACTGCAGTTTCTGGAAAACATACACGAACTTTCGAATGGCGTACATTTTCTCAAAACACTACTCATGAACTCACCAACTTAATTGTTGACACTTTCTCTTTGAAATAACTTGTATTCTCAGGGAACCGCTAAGCAGGTTGGGAAATCAACTGTCGGAGATTAACGTACTGACGTTAATTACTTCTTTTGAAAGATGTTTATGTATTTATCTTTTGAACATGTAACGAATACAATTATGTAAACATTTTGGAAATATTAATATATATATGGTGGTGTGTACTTTCCTTTCTATGAACTGTTATGATACTGAATATTACGTCCTCTGCCCCCGAACGTTTCCGCCGTTCTGGTTTGGGGGTGTGACAATCCTACTCTATAATCACAACCAAACAAGGAACATGCAAGAAATCCTAGATCAAGAGTTCTCAAGCTATCCTACATGACTACAGACAGTCCCTAAGGGAACTCCGTAGTTGATAACAAGCAAGAACAAACAACATACAATTTTACAGATTATTACAGTAAAGCAACATACTCGATACCAGGATACCGATCTAATAGATCACTACAACATAGCATCATACTCGATACCAGGACATAAATCACTACACCATAACAACATACAAAAATCAACAATCCAATGAATGCATGGACGTAGATACACAGAAGTGAGATAGTCACCCGGACAAGTGATCCTACTCTAGGACCACAAACAAACAAGGTACAGGTAAGAGAGCTTAGATCAAGAGTCACTAGTCTATCCTATATGACTATATACAATCCCGAAGGCATCCCTCTACTAACAGATAACCAAAACTAGTGGGCCGACATTGGTGCCTTCGACCTATGGGCACCGTGAGGCGAAACTCACATCGATATGCGTGTATGTCACCACCATAGTAACAAAGAACTCTTCAAGCTTCAACTTACTTCGAATCAGCTACAGGAAGATACTTAAGTCAATACCGATCACATGTCATAGTCACTTGTAACAGTGACTACCTTACATGAAATGACGATTAGGGTTCCACATAAAATGACAATTAGGGTTAAGTAAGGACACTTAATCCATTAAGGACTTAATCACCTTTGGGTAGGACTGATTAAGGTTTGACCTAGTTATTCTCGGGTATAATAATAATCCAAGCAATAACCCAAATACGCGCCCCGATCATTGTCCAAAATGGGGCTTCCCGATTCTAGGGTTTCCACATAAAATCATAAGTAGGCTTAGTGTTCCACACTTAACCCCTAAAGGAATTGATTCATTAAGTCCAATAACGCATTAAGTTAATCGCAAGGAATTATTGAGTATAATTTAAAGTTTAATTAACAGTTCAACGTGGGTCCCGACAAAACTCCAAAACTAGGGTTTTCTAAACCCTAGTTAGGGTTTCCAAACCAAACACGTGTCACTCGGACTAAGGGTATATCCTTAGGTAATTTAATCTTTAATAAGTCAGGCACCACCCACTGCCAACTTGGCCAGTGGTGGCCGGCGGCGGTCTGCGGTGGCTACCATCCACTCACGGTAGCGGTGGAGGTTTCGAGTTAGAATCCGACCAAACAACTCTCACTACAACAACTATGCAGAAAACACACATATACACAATATTATACGCATACAGCCTCCTCACACGGTGGCTGGTGGTGGCAGAAAATGGCAACAAGGCGACAACTACCATGATTAGTTGTCATGGTGGTTCTCCTCGTTTTCCGGCCAACCAAGATGCACACACACACACACCTCTCGACATGCAACTGGAACACACAAACACATGTGAAACACCAACACCAACACAACGACCCACTCATGGTGGCTTGTGACAGTCAGAAAATGATGGCAAATGGGACAACGATCGGAGCGGCGGTCGCGGCAGGATGCAAAGAAGCGACAGAAGAAGCGAAGAGGGTGGAAGGGGGGTTGCGCCATTGCCGAAGAGAAAGGAAACAGTGACCACAAGTCTCTTTATTCTGGCCTCCCTACAGTCATGACGTCCTTCTCGTCAATCCATGTCTCCGTTAACGTCAACGGCAACGATGTTTGTTCAGTGGTTTACGACAGCGACAAGGGGGTGGCAGCGGCGGGAGGTTGGAAGGATAAGGGTGGCGACTATAGAAGAGATTTAGGGTTGAGGTATGGTTTTAAATGAGAAACGAGAGGCTGGGGAGGGGTGTCAGGTTTTTGCACCGTCTCCTTCATTTCAAACTTAATTCCACTTATTCACTTTCAATCCTTCCTTCTCAATTATTTTTCAAATTAAATCCATAATTTACTCTATAGCCCCCTGCTTCCAAAAACCCTTTTAGCAAGTCCAAAGTTACCAAACAACCCCCAACTTCCACAAATCTATTCCTAACTAGTCCGAAAGTTACACTTTAACCCCTAATTTCCAAATTTTAAAACATTTAACTCTTGGCATTAATACTCTGATAAATTATCACAGATTTAGGGCTATCATAAAAATATAAAAATTCATCTCCGTGTTTTTGGGTTTATTATTTATTTATTTATCTTATTTATTTACTTATTCTATTTTAAACGGTATGTTACAACGTAAACCAATAACAACCCTAACTAATAATCAGGATTTAATCCATATACGAAGTTTTAATTCTTCCTTTATCTATATATGGGCAAAAGACCATTTTGGCCTTCCCATTCATGACCCAACTAACCAAGGCACTAGAACCCCTAGAGCCCAAGGGCCAAAAATGGCCCAAAAGGTTTTCTGAGAGTAGGCTCGGCGTACTCCTTGCTACACCCAACATACAGCTCGATCGCGAAGGGGTTACGGGGCATCAACCCACTACGCTCAGAGTATAGAGAATTACACCCAGCGTAATACCCTGAAGTCCAAACTCTAAACCAATGGTCTTAAAGCATTAAGGCTTAACATCCAAAAAATTCAGATCTAATCCTAATAGACGTTTAAAGTCATAAAGTTGCAACCTTTATGCCTTTTCATGGCTACAAGGAGCCCAACACCAAAACCCTAACTCGTTCATCCATCTAAAACTCCTTAACTCTTGCATACAAGAATACTAAGGTCTAAGATTGCATTTTTTATGACACTAAACACTCTAAAATGCTTAAAAGGACAACTCAAATGGACTAGAGTAGACAATACTCAATATACAAAGGTTTTAGGACAAAAAAGGTCATAACTTGCAACCTAATAAGATCTAGGAACGCATGTATCAAGATTTGAACTTTATACCTCCTAAAGATGCACGATGATAAGAAGAGTATGGATCCATGGGCTTGAGAGCAACACCACAATTCCAAAGGTCTTCCTTCATCCCCAAGAACACCGAAATGTAACTCTAAAGCTTCAAAACTCACACACAACAACCAGGGTTTTGAGATGGATGATAAGAGAGATAGAGGTTGGAGGTAAGAAAGGATTTAAGCCTATAAAGTTCTTTAAATGGGGTCCAAACCCTAACAACTAGGATTTTCCCTCTGTATGAGTACGCCCAACATACGCGAAGGAATACACATTCATCTTTAAGGACCTACGTCCGGCGTACCCATCTCGTACGCCCAATGTAGGGAACAAATTTTCAATCTTTTAAGGAATCAATGCTAAAATGAAAATACCAGGAAAACTGGCGTTACAAATTTCCCCCACTTGAATTAGACTTCGTCCTCGAATTCCGCTACTACAAACAAGTATGGGTAGTACTCCCTCATCTTATCCTTAGGCTTCCACGTCCACTCTGAGCCCTTCTGCTGCTGCCATTGCACCTTCACCATGTTCACCACCTTATTACGCATAGTCTTGGTCTTTCAGTCAAGAATTGCAGTCGACCTCTCCACATAATTCAGGCGCTCATCAACCTGAATGTTATCTAAAGAAATCACTGAAGAATCATCGGCTACACACTTTTGCAACTAAGAGACATGGAAGGTGTTGTGGATTTGATTGAGATCATCGGTAAAATCCAGGCGGTATGCAACCCTACGTACCCGACCAAAAATCTTGAATGAACTAATAAACATGGGGCCCAACTTACCTTTCTTTTGAAACTGGATGACACCTTTCCAAGGTGACACCTTTAGAAGCACCAAGTCTCCCACCTAAAATTCAAAGTTCAAAATCATCGGTTTGCACAACTCTTCTGCCAGCTTTACACGACTCGCAACCTGTCGCACACTTGCTGAATCAACTTAGTGATCTTAAGCACCACTTCAGTACTCCTCATGACCCGATGTCCGACCTCGCCCCTAACAAATCGGGGTCCTGCACTTCTTATATATAATATCTCAAAAGGTGGTCGCTCAATACTAGCATGATAACTATTTTTGTAAGAGAACTCGGCCATTGGGAGGTGAATATCCCAACTCCCTCCGAAATTCAACACGCACGCCCGAAGCGTTTTTTCGAGCATCTGAATCGTCCGCTTACTCTGTGCATCGGTCTGGGGGTGATATGTTGAAATGAAAAGTAGTTTAGTACCCAACACCTCATGGAACTTCCTCTAAAACCCCAAGGTGAAACAAACATCTCAGACTAAAACCACCGAAATAGGCACCCCATGCCGAACCACCACCTCTCGAATGTAAATGTCAGCCAAATTCTCAGCAGATATACTCTCGGAAATGATAACGAAATGTACACTCTTGGTCAATCTAACAAAAATTACCCAAATAGAATCAACTCCATGTTCCGTACTTTTCATCTTTGTGATAAAATCCATGGAGATCTCATCCCATTTCCACATGGTAATGGGTAACGGTTGCATCTTGCTGTGGGGTCGCTGATGCTCAAAATTGACTTTCTGGCAAGTCAGGTACCGCTATACAAACCATGCTACCTCCCTCTTCATACATAACCACCAATAAATCAACTTCAAATCGCTATTCATCTTTGTGGCCCACGGATGTATCGAAGACTTTGACTTATGCGACTCTTCCAGAACTGTCTTTCTTACCCCACCAGTAGTCGGATCCCAAACTCTACCACACTAAGTCAACAAACCCCGAATATCTCTGACGAATAAAGTAATATTCCCCCTAATCTACTTCGCCTTCCAATTCTCCTTTTTCAATCCCTTTACCTAAGCGTTCTTGATCAAATCAAAAAAAGGAGAAATGATAACCTTCAGCTGCCTCGAAGCATAAACAATCACATGTCCTCTCTGCATAAGAATAACTCCCAAACTTGATATAGAGGATCATAATAAACCACAAACTCATCCATGCCCTCGGGAAGCACAAGAATCATGGCCTCGCATAATCTCTGTCTCAGCTTCTCAAAAGCCAACTGCTGATCGGGCCCCCACCGAAAAGTAACATTCTTTTTCGTTAAGAGGGTTAATGGCATGAAATTTTTGGAGGAATTCTAGATAAATCTCTAATAGTATCCTGCAATACCTAGGAAGCTCTGAATCTCAGATGGTGTTCTCGGAACCTCCCATTTCATCACAACCTTGATCTTGGCCAGATCGACCAATATACCCTTCTGGTTGATGATGTGCCCCAAGAACTGCACATTGTGCAACCAAAACTCGCATTTTGAGAACTTGGCATACAGCTTCTCCCTCATCAGGGTTTCTAATACCTCTTCAAAATTATCCTGGTGCTGCTCCTTGGTCTTGGAGTAGACCAAAATATCATCAATAAAAACGATCACTAACCGATCTAGCATTGGCCTGCATACCCGGTTAATGAGATCCATGAATGTTGGTGGCGCTTTCGTGAGCCTAAAAGGCATCACCACGAACTCGTAATGACCACAACAAGTTCTAAAGGTCATCTTCTGTACATCCTCATCTCTGACCCTCATCTGATGGTAAGCTTCTCACAAATCAATATTGGAAAACCAAGATGCACCCTGAAGCTGGTCAAATAAGTCGTCGATCCTCAGAAGTGGATAACGATTCATTACTGTTAGCTTATTAAACTCCTAATAGTCAATGCACATACTATGTGAACTATCCTTCTTCACGAACATGATCGATGGTCCCTAAGGCGAGCTAATCGGCTGAATAAATCCCTTGTCTAGCAATTCCTGAAGTTGCATAGACAACTCATGCATCTCTAGTGGTTCCACTCGATACAGTGCCTTGACTATTGAGGTCACACCAGGAAATAAATCAACCTAGAACTCGACCTGCCACTCGGGAGGCAATCTTGGAAAATCCTCAAGAAACACATCAGGAAAATCCCGAACAATGGGCACTTCACTCAACACCATCATTCCCTCAACCCGAGTATCCGCCATATAAGCCAAAAACCCATAACAACCCTGCTGAAGATATCTCCTGGCCATCTCTCTGAACCATACTAAGCTCATTCGCCCGGAATAACCAGTTCTCCCCCACTTAGGGTTCGAATTCTGACTAGCGGGCGCTCACAATAAATCATGGCCTCATTAGGACCCAACCAATCCTTCCTGATAATACCTTCAACCCTCGTAGAGGAATCGACACCAAATCAATAGAGTACTTCTCGCTAAACAGGTTCAGGACACACCCCTGATGAACCCTCGAAGCACTCACGGAAAGATCATCAACAATCTTGACTTCCAACGGATAATACAGAATGCCAGGAGAATCATTAAACTTCTTGCTAAACACAATAGATACAAAGGATCGGGTAGCACCTGAGTCAAACAAAACATGAGCAGTCATGCCATTGACTAATAAAGACCATATACATAATCAGATACAATATAAGCATAAATAAGGAAAGAAATCTAGATATAATAAATTACATACCAGTAACCACATTTGGTGCTGCTCGAGCCTCATCGGTAGTCAACTGAAATGCCATGCTCTTCAACACAGGTATCTCCGCCTTGAAATGGCGGCCATCGGTAATCCTCAAGGTGGCTGGTGTAGGCACCACCAAAGACCACCTAAAAACCTTGGATAATCGCCTTTTTATGACCTATCGGGTTACAGTGAAAACATCTTAATGAACTCCTGGGAAATCCCTACACATATGACCAGTCTAACCACATCGGTAACAACCCGAACCTGCTGACCGACATGCCCTATTGTGTGGCTTCCCTCACTTTCCACAGCAACCACAACCATGCTCCCTTCGAATGCGAATCAGAAGTCTTAGACATCTTAACCTGGCTCATGACTATCTGTACCTGCTCCGGCTTACGCTTCGTCCGAAGCTCCAACTCAATCTCTTGCTCACGAGATCTCTTAATCATGTCATTCAAGGTCTTGCACCCTGAAAAGCTCATAAGCTCCCTGATGTCATCCCTCAATATGTCATGATATCGATGTTGGATAAGGTGTCTAAGTCCATACGTATATTTGGTATGTACTTGACCCGAGAGTAGCATGATCTATTTGGGTTGCATTTCACCGGAACAATACGTAAGGATGGACTTTTAAGAAGAGGTTATTTATGATTTATTAATATATTATAAGTTATAATATATTAATATGAAATCATATTATTTAATTAGTATTGATCAAGAATTAATTTGGAATTAATTTTGTAATCAAAGGAGACTAATTAAATATATATGGATTGATTGTGTAAATCATTCATTCTTATAAAGTGGGCTAATGATCCATGATTCCTTATGTTGGGCTAAACCCATGTGGTGGCCCATGGATACTCCATGGAGGTTAAAACCCATGGACATGAGGAATGTGGAAAGTCATGCACATTAGGGTTTGCATGGTGTAACCCTAATGTAGCCACACTATATAAGAAGCCCTTTGGTTCATGAAATCGGCACCTAAAGTTTGTGTAAGAGTGCTAGTTGATTTTGAGTGCATATTATATCCTCTCAAGTTATTCCATTTGTTGGTGGTGATTTGTTGTTCCACTTGAGACATTCACACTATTGGTGCTAGGCTCTTAATGCTTCAAGGTTTCAACTACACTAAAAGGTATGTCATCTAACTAGAATTTTGTACTATAGATACTTCATTGTATGCTAGTTAGGATGATACTTTGAAATTTTGAAATTTTGCATGTATATTAGACAAAACATAGATCCAAAGCATCTAGGGTTGCATGTACACCATAGGAGTGTTAGAATGCTCAAAACCCATCAGTGGTATCAGAGCCTAGGATTGTTTTCCAATATACATGATGCTACTTGCTTGGAAATGCTTTAAAAATCAATTTTTTGCTGTCTAGACAGTGGACTCGCCGAGTCCACTAGGGAACTTTCCGAATCCCTTCACAATTTTGACCAACTCGCCGAGTTGGTTCATACACTCGACGAGTGGGAGCTCCAGAGGGAAAATATTTGAGTTTTAAGGCTGGCATTGGACTACGATCATTACCCTAAACTATTTTTGAATTTATAAACATGTTTTTGATGTGGTAATGATCATGCTAATCCAATTTAAAAGATAATTGTCAAAAGTCTCACGTTTTGTATTAGTTTACTTGGTTAGGCTAATTACATGAATTTTTTTGATTTGAATTATCTTGTTCATATGAGTTTGATTGAATTTTCTATAAATTATTTGATTATTGTGTTGGTTAAATAATTTTTTAAATGCTTTTAATAGACTCCATAACTTGTCCTCAAGTTATGGATGTTATGGAACATAAAAGGTTTTTCTAATAAAGATGTCATTAAACTCATATGTTATGGATTTGAAGAGTTTTGACAAGTTTCAAAACTTGCCCTCAAGTTTTGAAATTTGTAAAGTCTCACTAAATGAAACTTTAATTCCAAACCTTAGAATTTTAAAAGTTAAAATTCAACCCTTATACTATTATAATATTATAGGTTTAATATATATATATATATATATATATATATATATATATATATATATATATATATATATATATATATATATGTATATGACAAGTCGGTTTTACCGTTAGTAGGCCTCATTCACGAAGCCAGTCTATAAGGGGGATATAAGGTTACTGCCTATAAAATGGTGGTTTAATGGGTGTCCACTCTCACCCACCGCTTTCTTGACTGGTGGAGGGTCGTTAGCCGAACGGGTAGGACAAAGACTATTATTCTCGTTAAAAGTATAATGATAGTAATAAAGTAACTAAACCTTTTATAAATTCCCAATCTTAGTTACTTTAGTAAAATGTGAAATTAATGACAATCAATGAAATTACACTTTACACCTTACCAAGTCGTTGATGGAGTGTGTGTGGTTAATTGACACATTAACTTGGACTAGTAAGGGTGGAAAAGGGTAGCTTAATGTTTATCATAAGGTCAATGGAGCGTGTGTGGTTAACCGACACATTGATTAAGGTGATAACTGACATTTAGAGTACCAAGTACATTTACATGGTTATTCACACCTTGTTTGTGATCCTCGGTATCCCAGTCACAAACCTGAAGGGCATAATTGAGATTTAAACATGCCATTGAATTGTTCAATGAATCTCAAACGATCGAGGAGTTTCAAATCCAATTAAAAATTAATTAACACATTTCGTTTTTCATGGTGGAAATTGGTAAATCGTCATTTACCTACCTTCAAATATTTTGCAATTTGGATTACGACATCACTTTTCCAAATTGTAAACTATTTGTTGGGTCCTAGTCTTAATATTTCATTTTGGGTGTTATATTAAGGACTTTTTATCTAATCTAAACTTTGTCTTTCGTTTTTTTTCAGATGTCTTCCAACACTGCTTTTGGTTCAAACCCTACCGGCTCCTTCTCTCTCATGAACCTTTGTGGGAGAGTCATCTTTGATGGGACTAATTTCAATGATTGGATTAGGAACATCAGGATGGTCACTCGTTACGAGGACAAGGAATATGTCCTCGACAAGGAGCTAAAGGAAATTGATGAGTCTGCTGCTACTCCTTAGGAGATTGCTGATTTTCGGGTAAATGAGAAAGATGCCACCAAGGAAGCTTGTATCATGCTTGCCACCATGTCTCCTGAACTTCAAAAGTCCTATGAGGACTTCTACCCTTTTGATATGCACCAGGACCTGATGGAAAGATACCATCAGAGTGCTCGTCAAGAGCGGTATGAAATCATCTGCTCCATGATTACAACAAAGATGAAGGATGGTGAACCTATCACGGGCCACTTGCAAAAAATGCAAAGGTTTGTGGACCGTTTGCTCAAATTTAATGTCAAATTTGATGAGTAGCTAGCTATAGATATCATTCTACACTCCTTACCTCCATGTTATGATCAGTTACGCATGACTTATCATATGAATAAGGAGGAAGTCACTCTAATCAAGCTTCAGGGCCTTTTGAGGACTGTTGTAAGTGGTCTCAAAGGTAAAAATGTTGTAACCACTCCTGCTGCTAATACCCCTGTTCTGGAAATTGGGCAAAGTAAGGGGAAAAGAGGAAGGCTCCTTCCAAGAGCCGCAAAGGGAAAGTCTCTTGATGGATCCTCTTCAAGTGGAACCAAAGGAAGTTCTGCTACTCCCTCGACCATCCCAAAAGAAGTAGAGTGTTTGTATTGCCAAGAAAAGGGGCACTGGAAGTGAAGCTACCCCAAGTACTTGCAAGATGTTAAGGATGGGAAGGTTAAACCCACCCATGCATATATTTATATTATTCTATCTAAAAACTCATCACATACTAACTCTTGGGAGCTTGACACAGGTTGTGGATTTCACATTTGTTCTGATGTGCAAGGCCTTTAAAAAAGTAAGGATGTGAGCATGAGAAGATAAACTTGATCATGGGGAATAGGAAGGTTTCACATGTCACCAATCTTGGAGTTTACTCTTTATTGCTTAGTAGTAGGTTAGAAATAGATTTGAATAATTGTTGTTACTCGTCTGATATGGAAAGAAATATTATTTCCTTTCATGGTTTGTAGAAACAAGGTTTCACATTTTCGTTTGATAATGAAATTGGTGCAATGAATGCTTATTATAATGGTGTATTTTTATTTTAGAGCATTACCTTGTAATGGTGTATATGAAATTGTGATGGTTGTAGACAACTTAGGAAATAATGTGTTGCATATCGATTCTTCTAATGATTTGGATAAGGCATCCTTGCGGCATTGTTGTCCTGGACATGTCAACAAGAAGCGCATAGACCAACTCCAGAAGGCTGTAGTTTTGGAGTCATTCGACTTAAGGTCGGACGACACTTGCGAATCTTGTTTTCTTGGAAAAATGAAAAAGTCACCCTTCACCGGGTCTTGTGAAAGGGGTGAGGGTTTGTTGGATCTCATACACACCGATGTGTGTGGGCCCTTCAGAGCCGCCACAAGAGATGCTAACCGCTTCTATGTGACTTTTACTGATGATTACAGCAGATATGGATATATCTACTTAATCAAGCATAATTCAGAAAACTTTGATAAATTCAAAGAGTTTAAGCAAGAAGTGGTGAATCAGCTGGGCAGGAAGATAAAGATGCTCCAATCCGATCGGGGTGGTGAGTATCTTAGTATCGAATTCCTGGACTATCTTAAAGAGTGTGGAATTGTTTCACAGTTGATCCCACCTAGGACACCACATCTTAATGGTGTGGCTGAGAGGCGCAACCGAACCTTTTTGGACATGGTTCGCTCCATGATGAGTCGAGCTTCATTACTTATCTCATTCTGGGGGTATGCCTTAGAGACTGCCGCCCATATCCTTAATCGAGCCCCAACTAAAAAGGTTGCCAGAACACCTCATGAGATGTGGACAGGGAAGGTTCCCTCGTTAGCACACATCAAGGTTTGGGGTTGTGAGGCTTTCATGAGGCGTGAGACTCACGACAAGCTCGAACCTCGGAGTGAGCGGTGTATTTTCATCGGTTACCCGCAGAAGTCCTTTGGATATCTCTTCTATAGACCGATTGACAATGTTCTCTTCGTTGCGAGGAGAGTAGTCTTTCATGAGAGAGAGAGCTCGTATTCCAAAGGGACAGTGGGAGGTAAATTGACCTTGAAGAACTTAAAGAGTTAACCGATGAAGGAACCTCAAACACTAGGGATAAACCTGAGGAGGAAACTCCTGTTGAGTCGGTTGACGAGTCTGTACCTCTGAGGCGTTCCGGTAGAGTTAGAGTTTCAACCCACACTCACTTGTATCACTTCATGGAATTTATCTCGAGTAATCGTGAGACGATAATATCATATAATCTTCAAACCTAGATATATGAGTTGTTGACTATGATTTGGTCGTACATTGATAGTACGAAAATGAATCGGTAACTCGATGTTATAAAACATGCTGTTGTGTATGGTTCAGTGAATAGTTAGTACAAGCTTATACTGTCAAAGTTTATATTGGAGGATTAAAAGCAATATGTTGGGCCCCTCGATGATTTTGTTTTGACTTGAGAGTGGTTGGGTATAGTGACGCCAGCTTTCAGACCACCAGGGATAATTTTCGCTCTCAGTCGAGCTGGGTCTTTACCCTGAATGGAGGAGCAATTACTTGGAAAAATTCCAAGAAGGAGACTGTAGTTGATTCAACATGCGAATCAAAGTACATAGTAGCAAGCGAAGCGACGAAGGAGGCAATATGGATGAAGAACTTCATCGGAGACCTTGAAGTTGTACCAGCTATAAAGGAGTCTGTGAAGATTTTCTGTGAAAGTCATAGTGCGTTTGCCTTAGCCAAGGAACCTAGGGATCATGGCAGGTCCAGACACATCGACAAGAAATATCACTTCATAAGAAACAAGATAGAAGGACTCCTCGTGGCAAAAAAGGTATCATCAGATGATAACCCGGCAGATTCCCTCACGAAGGGAATGAGTAGGGCTAAGCATTTGCAGCATACGAGGTGCATTGGGCTGAGGGATGATATTAGTTTTAAAGATTAGATAGTCGATTCGAAACTTGTAACAGTTGAAATGTAATTGACATTTGATGCTTAAATAAAATGTGTTTTTATTTACTAGTATGGTACTGTCTCATGTCAGTTGTTTACTATTGTTTCGTTTTGTATGTTTTGACTTCCAGAATAATTGGATTATTCAAACCATCCACAGTCGATCATACTTTTGAAGTAGGTATTGAATTAAGATTGCCATGAATTTTGCTTGTAGATTATCAGAAATGGTTAGACATTGCTATGACATTCATGAGTGCTCATAAGGTCTGAGTATTGGATTCAACCCACACTCACTTGTATCACTTCATGGAATTTATCTCGAGTAATCGTGAGACGATAATATCATATAATCTTCAAACCTAGATATATGAGTTGTTGACTATGATTTGGTCGTACATTGATAATACGAAAATGAATCGGTAACTCGATGTTATAAAACATGCTGTTGTGTATGGTTCAGTGAATAGTTAGTACAAGCTTATACTGTCAAAGTTTATATTGGAGGATTAAAAGCAATATGTTGGGCCCCTCGATGATTTTGTTTTGACTTGAGAGTGGTTGGGTATAGTGACGCCAGCTTTCAGACCACCAGGGATAATTTTCGCTCTCAGTCGAGCTGGGTCTTTACCCTGAATGGAGGAGCAATTACTTGGAAAAATTCCAAGAAGGAGACTGTAGTTGATTCAACATGCGAATCAAAGTACATAGTAGCAAGCGAAGCGACGAAGGAGGCAATATGGATGAAGAACTTCATCGGAGACCTTGAAGTTGTACCAGCTATAAAGGAGTCTGTGAAGATTTTCTGTGAAAGTCATAGTGCGTTTGCCTTAGCCAAGGAACCTAGGGATCATGGCAGGTCCAGACACATCGACAAGAAATATCACTTCATAAGAAACAAGATAGAAGGACTCCTCGTGGCAAAAAAGGTATCATCAGATGATAACCCGGCAGATTCCCTCACGAAGGGAATGAGTAGGGCTAAGCATTTGCAGCATACGAGGTGCATTGGGCTGAGGGATGATATTAGTTTTAAAGATTAGATAGTCGATTCGAAACTTGTAACAGTTGAAATGTAATTGACATTTGATGCTTAAATAAAATGTGTTTTTATTTACTAGTATGGTACTGTCTCATGTCAGTTGTTTACTATTGTTTCGTTTTGTATGTTTTGACTTCCAGAATAATTGGATTATTCAAACCATCCACAGTCGATCATACTTTTGAAGTAGGTATTGAATTAAGATTGCCATGAATTTTGCTTGTAGATTATCAAAAATGGTTAGACATTGCTATGACATTCATGAGTGCTCATAAGGTCTGAGTATTGGATTCAACCCACACTCACTTGTATCACTTCATGGAATTTATCTCGAGTAATCGTGAGACGATAATATCATATAATCTTCAAACCTAGATATATGAGTTGTTGACTATGATTTGGTCGTACATTGATAGTACGAAAATGAATCGGTAACTCGATGTTATAAAACATGCTGTTGTGTATGGTTCAGTGAATAGTTAGTACAAGCTTATACTGTCAAAGTTTATATTGGAGGATTAAAAGCAATATGTTGGGCCCCTCGATGATTTTGTTTTGACTTGAGAGTGGTTGGGTATAGTGACGCCAGCTTTCAGACCACCAGGGATAATTTTCGCTCTCAGTCGAGCTGGGTCTTTACCCTGAATGGAGGAGCAATTACTTGGAAAAATTCCAAGAAGGAGACTGTAGTTGATTCAACATGCGAATCAAAGTACATAGTAGCAAGCGAAGCGACGAAGGAGGCAATATGGATGAAGAACTTCATCGGAGACCTTGAAGTTGTACCAGCTATAAAGGAGTCTGTGAAGATTTTCTGTGAAAGTCATAGTACGTTTGCCTTAGCCAAGGAACCTAGGGATCATGGCAGGTCCAGACACATCGACAAGAAATATCACTTCATAAGAAACAAGATAGAAGGACTCCTCGTGGCAAAAAAGGTATCATCAGATGATAACCCGGCAGATTCCCTCACGAAGGGAATGAGTAGGGCTAAGCATTTGCAGCATACGAGGTGCATTGGGCTGAGGGATGATATTAGTTTTAAAGATTAGATAGTCGATTCGAAACTTGTAACAGTTGAAATGTAATTGACATTTGATGCTTAAATAAAATGTGTTTTTATTTACTAGTATGGTACTGTCTCATGTCAGTTGTTTACTATTGTTTCGTTTTGTATGTTTTGACTTCCAGAATAATTGGATTATTCAAACCATCCACAGTCGATCATACTTTTGAAGTAGGTATTGAATTAAGATTGCCATGAATTTTGCTTGTAGATTATCAGAAATGGTTAGACATTGCTATGACATTCATGAGTGCTCATAAGGTCTGAGTATTGGATTCAACCCACACTCACTTGTATCACTTCATGGAATTTATCTCGAGTAATCGTGAGACGATAATATCATATAATCTTCAAACCTAGATATATGAGTTGTTGACTATGATTTGGTCGTACATTGATAGTACGAAAATGAATCGGTAACTCGATGTTATAAAACATGCTGTTGTGTATGGTTCAGTGAATAGTTAGTACAAGCTTATACTGTCAAAGTTTATATTGGAGGATTAAAAGCAATATGTTGGGCCCCTCGATGATTTTGTTTTGACTTGAGAGTGGTTGGGTATAGTGACGCCAGCTTTCAGACCACCAGGGATAATTTTCGCTCTCAGTCGAGCTGGGTCTTTACCCTGAATGGAGGAGCAATTACTTGGAAAAATTCCAAGAAGGAGACTGTAGTTGATTCAACATGCGAATCAAAGTACATAGTAGCAAGCGAAGCGACGAAGGAGGCAATATGGATGAAGAACTTCATCGGAGACCTTGAAGTTGTACCAGCTATAAAGGAGTCTGTGAAGATTTTCTGTGAAAGTCATAGTGCGTTTGCCTTAGCCAAGGAACCTAGGGATCATGGCAGGTCCAGACACATCGACAAGAAATATCACTTCATAAGAAACAAGATAGAAGGACTCCTCGTGGCAAAAAAGGTATCATCAGATGATAACCCGGCAGATTCCCTCACGAAGGGAATGAGTAGGGCTAAGCATTTGCAGCATACGAGGTGCATTGGGCTGAGGGATGATATTAGTTTTAAAGATTAGATAGTCGATTCGAAACTTGTAACAGTTGAAATGTAATTGACATTTGATGCTTAAATAAAATGTGTTTTTATTTACTAGTATGGTACTGTCTCATGTCAGTTGTTTACTATTGTTTCGTTTTGTATGTTTTGACTTCCAGAATAATTGGATTATTCAAACCATCCACAGTCGATCATACTTTTGAAGTAGGTATTGAATTAAGATTGCCATGAATTTTGCTTGTAGATTATCAGAAATGGTTAGACATTGCTATGACATTCATGAGTGCTCATAAGGTCTGAGTATTGGATTCAACCCACACTCACTTGTATCACTTCATGGAATTTATCTCGAGTAATCGTGAGACGATAATATCATATAATCTTCAAACCTAGATATATGAGTTGTTGACTATGATTTGGTCGTACATTGATAGTACGAAAATGAATCGGTAACTCGATGTTATAAAACATGCTGTTGTGTATGGTTCAGTGAATAGTTAGTACAAGCTTATACTGTCAAAGTTTATATTGGAGGATTAAAAGCAATATGTTGGGCCCCTCGATGATTTTGTTTTGACTTATGTGTCGGGCTCGGCCAAAACTAAATTGATGTGCTCGATTAAGTTCTATGTCAAACAAATCTGAAATCGGGAAACAAACTGTTGGACAATAAGATTGACTGTGTTCCATGTGTTTGTCTGGCTGATATCTTGAGAACAGAGGATTCTATGATCACTTATCTAAAATGGTACATCTAAGTTCGAAAAGGCATTTAAGAGCCACGATTTCTAGTCGGATTCTGAAGTTATACTTACAACTATAGTTATTAGACTTATCCATGTGGGAGACTGTTGGATAAGGTGTCTAAGTCCATAACTATATTTGGTATGTACTTGATCTGAGAGTAGCATGGTCCATTTGGGTTGCATTTCATCGAAACAATATGTAAGGATCGACTTTTGAGAAGAGGTTATTTATGATTTATTAATATATTATAAGTTCTAATATATTAATATGAAATCATGTTATTTAATTAGTATTGATCAAGAATTAATTTGTAATTAATTTTGTGATCAAAAGAGACTAATTAAATATATAGAGATTGATTGTGTAAATCATTCATTCTTATAAAGTGCGCTAATGATCCATGATTCCTTATGTTAGGCTAAACCCATGTGGTGACCCATGGATACTCCATGGCAGTTAAAACCCATGCATCATGAGGAATGTGGAAAGTCATGCACAATAGGGTTTGCATGGTGTAACCCTAATGTAGCCATACTATATAAGAAGCCCTTTGGTTCATGAAATCGGCACCTAGATTTCTTGTAAGAGTGCTAGCCGATTTTGAGTGAATATTATATCCTCTCAAATTCTTCCATTTGTTGGTGATGATTTGTGGTTCCACTTGAGGCATTCACACTATTTGTGCTAGGCTCTTAAAGCTTCAAGGTTTCAACTACACTAAAAGGTATGTTATCTAACTAGAATTTTGTAGTATAGATACTTCATTGTATGCTAGTTAGGATGATGCTTTGGAATTTTGAAAGTTTGCATGTATATTAGAGAAAACGTAGATCCAAAGCATCTAGGGTTGCATGTACACCATATGAGTGTTAGAATGTTCAAAACCCATCAATCGAATCTTCTTCATCTCCTCATATACAGCGTACTGTGGAACCAAAAGAGCCCTCTAATGAAACTTAATGGTGATCTCCACCACAGTCTCAATAGTCTGGAAAAGGTCCTGAAACTCCCTTGCAAACTGGTGCACCTTAATCACTAGTGCAAACTCCCTCTGGAATCTCGTAACAAACTCCTCCCAAGTCATGGTTGCCACACAGTCCCCACGGATCGGACAACCTCATCACACTAATTACGTGCTCGGTCTCTCAGCAGACAATATGCAAACCCTACCTGTGCCCCCTCTAGTAAAAAAAACTCATACGCTGAGCATTCTTCATGCCAGCGATCGAGTGTCAGCTAGCGATGAGGTCCTTAGCCCCAAAGAAATCTGGAATGCGACAAGCCTTGAACCCCCAAAATGATGGATTTTGCACTCCTAACTGACCCACAATAATCTCGGCTCGAAAGGTCTTGAGCCGCTCATCCATAAGCTCCATTATCCCCTCCTCAGTGGTACCAAACATCACAGGAGTAGCATCCACAATACTGCCAGTGACCTTGGCCGTAATGAACTCGCATAACCTCTCATCAATCAGTTCTATGTCCGAGCCAGAACCAGAGCAAGAACCTCCTCCTCGATTGATCACCACAATAATCTAACTAAATTACAAACAAATAAATGATCAACATAAAACTCGAGGGAACTCTTAATATACTGGTCTCCTTAGAATGCCCAAGTTCATCCTTTTCTCGAGTACATATCACGTGCTTTCAATAGTACAAGCCCAATACTACCTTTCACACATATCTATACCATCCTTAAGAGCCATCCGGATTCCTCCAAGTCACCTCACTAAATCCATATACCAATCCTATATATACAACATACGAAATCTACTATGACATTACCTAGGCTCTCCTAGGAATTCTCAATCTGACCGCTTCTACCATACAAATAATCTTAATCAACAATGTTGGTTGCCTTATGCATGTAAGTTCTACACAAATGGGATCATATAGACTGTCAAATAATGATTGTACCCTAATTCCACAACCGAACAAGGAATAATAAATTAGGGTAAATCGATCATTCTAGGGCTATATGTGTTAGATTAATGTCTAAGTCCATAACGATAATTGGTAAGACTTGACCCGACCTGGCATGGTCCATTTGGGTTGCATGGCATCGGGACAATTGGATTGACAAGATGAGGAAAAAGGATACTAGTGATTTATACTAATATACTATAAGTTCTAATATATTAATATATAATCATATTATTTAATTAGTATTGATCAAGAATTAATTTATAATTAATTAAGTGATCAAAAGGAACTAATTAAGTATGGACTCTTAGATATATATGTGTGGTGGACCAAGTTCATTTATGTTGGGCTAAGCTTCATGGATAGTCCATGGAGTGTTTAACCCATGGATCATATGAAATGAAAGGTCATGGGTTTAACCCAAGTCTCCACACTATATAAAGATGTCATTGATTGGTGAAATTGGCACTAGTGTGGGTACACCAAGAGGGCTAACTAATTTCACTAGAGAGAACCAAGTATCTTTATTCTCAAGGTTATTCCAAGTGTTCATGGTGTTGTGTGAACCATTTGAGGTGTCACACTTGGGGCACTAGGCACTCAAGCTTCTTTAAGACAAGCTACATCAACAAGGTATGTATTCTAACTTGTTTTATTACCCAAGTATCATAGATTGTATGCTAGATAGGGTAATACCTTGGAATATTCATATTTACATGTATAATAAAGAAAACATAGATCCGAGGTTTTTAGGGTTGCATATACACTTAGGAGTGTTAGAATGCTCAAAACCTAACAGTGGTATCAGAGCCATGGGTTGTTTTCTGTTATATTGATGCAAATGTTTTATTTTCAAAGTTGGAAAAAAATATGACGTTTGTCAAATTTTAAGATAATTACTTGTTTTTGTGAAAAACTAATTATTTGTAAAATTTGAATCATTTGCTATATGAGTTAAATTAGGTCAAATTTAGTAAAAGATAAAATGATATGATTACTTTATTAGTTTTAAACGTTTGATCTAAAGAGTTTTTTGAAACCTCCATAAGTTATGGATATGAAAAGGTTAAAAAAATTGATTCAAAATTTTTTTTATGGAGTTATAAAAATTGGTGTTAATTTTTTAAAGAATTCCATAACTTGTTCTAAATTTATGGAACATGAAAATTTTCATCATTAAACAAACATTAAACTCCATAAGTTATGGAATCCAATTTTTTTTGAATTATCTTGATCTTATGAGTTGATTTAGATTAATAGAAAATTATATGATAATATGTTTTCAATCCATTTTAATCTAAGAGTTGATTCTAAAATGTGTTTTTGTAAATTGTCCTCAAGTTACCTGAAAAGTCACATTTAAGTTTCGTAAAACTCATAAAGGTTGTCATAGGTTACAAAATGAAGAGTCTTGTCCTCATTAAATGGTTTTATGAATCCATAACTTTTCCTCAAGTTATGGAGGTTCAAGAGTCTCTTCATTAAATAAAAAAAATGTGTAACGTTGATTAAATCCATAAGTTATGAATAAGGAAGAGTCACATTCTTTAATGATTTAAAGTCTTCCATAACTTGTCCTCAAGTTATGGAACTTGAAGAGTTTTTTAGTTAAAACTACTTTAAACACATAAGTTATGGAATTAAATAGTTTTGAATAGTTTCAAAACTTGCCCTCAAGTTTTGGAATTTGTAAAGTTTTCCCATGAATACTTTAATTCCAAGTTAAGCCCTTAGAATTTTAAAAGTTAAAATTCAACCCTTATACTTTATAATATTATAAGTTAATAATATATATATATATATATATATATATATATATGTGTGTGTGTGTGTGTGTGTATGTGTGTGTATGTATAAGAGCAAGTCGTCTTATCATTAGTAGGTCTCATTCACGAAGCCGGTCTATAAGGGGGTATAAGGTTACTGCCTATAAAATGGCAGTTTAATGAGTGTCCACTCTCACTCACCGCTTCCTTGACTGGTGGACGGTCGTTAGCCGAACGGGTAGGACAAGGACTATAATTTTCCCTTCATTTAAAGTATTAATGATAAATACTAAGTAACTAAACTCTTAGTAATACCCAATCTTAGTTACTTAGGAAAATGTGAATTTGGTGCTAATCCATGAAATTACACCTTGCACTTTGTTTAAGTTGGTTAGTGGAGCTGTGTGGTTAACCGGCACACTAACTCGTATTTAACAAGGTAGGAAAAGGGTAACTTAATGTTTATCATAGTATCGATGGAGCGTGTGTGGTTAACTGGCACATCGATTGAGGGGTAAAAAATTAAGGGTACCAAGTATATTTGCATGGTTATTCACACCTTGTTTTGTGATCGTCGGCATCCCAGTCACAAAACCTGAAGGGCACACTCGAGATTGAAACATGCCATTGAACAGTTCAATGAATCTCAAACGATCTAGGAGTTTGAAATCCAATTAAAAACCTAATAAATTTATTTTGTTTTTTGATCCTCGGCATCGTAGTCACAAAACCTGAAGGGCACACTCGAGATTAAAACATGCCATTGAACAGTTCAATGAATCTCAAACGATCTAGGAGTTTGAAATCCAATTAAAAACCTAATAAATTTATTTCGTTTTTTCATGGTGGAAATTGGTGAATTGTCATTCACCTACCTTCAAATATTCTATAGCTTAGATTACGACATCTCTCTTCCAAGTTATAAAATAGTTTGTTGGGTCCTTGCCTTAATATTTCATACTGGGTGTTATATTAAGGACTTTAGATCAACTATCTTGAATATCTCCCAAAAAGATGTCTTGTTCATACATCTATGATCCTCCCAAATCTCTTGGAACTTCACTTCCTCCACTTCCTCCTATTATTCTACCTTACCCACAAGTTCAAGGTCACTCAAGCCCTATTGGCAAGGCAAAGTCTAGGTGTGATCACATCTTGGAGATGAAGTCGCATATTGACAAGCCGGGAGAGTTGGGTGTCAAAGTCTTGAGAAAGTTGGTGGTTCAATCACTTTCTAAGTCATATAGTGAGTTCCTTTGGGACTCATATGAAACAGACTATGACAAGACCCTTAATGATCTTATCTATTTGCTTGGTGCTGCTAAATCAGAAATGATCTGGAAGGCTAGTAAAGCAAATATGATTAGAAGATAGACTTCCCAAAACTTTATGGACATTGACAATGGTGACACTGGAAATCCAGAAAAAGCATTCTCTTCCCAATGGAAAGGGATCGGCCATAGTCAACTTGGTTGACAAATGGTAAAGAGAAAAGCTAAGTCTGTGATAGTCCTATTACCAAAGGGTCCATATGTTAAATTGCCAAAGGAAGGGGCATTGATTGCAAAACTGCCAAATTTACCTAAGGATGTTAAAGTCAGTAAGTTTGACCCTACTTCAGGTAAAGTCCGTTGTCTAACTCTGTTAAGCTCCTATTTGGAGATTCGTATTGCATAATGTGACTGAGTCACATGGTGATGTTATAAGAATCAAAGAAAAGAGGGAAATCTTAAAGGAAGTATATGTTGATTCTGATCGCGAAGATGGATTTCGATCGCATCAGAATTTTGAGTTGTTACTTAGGAGTTATGACACATTGCTTAGGAATAGATAACAACAAGGTTTCCATATGGATTGTAAGGATGAGTTTTTCCTCAAAGTTTTTAAAATAAAAGGAAATTTTTGATTTTATTTATTTTAAGTATCCTTACAATGGCATTTGTGAAAAAAATTGTTGCTTATATGATTCCATTGCTAGTAATATAGGATAATGGTTTTGATTCTTTCATTTGTGGTAGTGTCTAAATTTACCAAATAAGGAAAGTTTCTCATCGCCCAAATTTAAATTAGACCGAAACTTGGAATCATGCAAGTTGTATAGTATGATGAATGTGAACTTTCAAGCATTGGAAAATTAAGACTAATTACTTGTTCACATGGATGTGTGAGTCAAGCAAAGGACTAAGGGATCGAGTACATATTCTTGTGCACTGATCAAGCCCACCACAAATAATTGTTAAGACTATTCGTCATGATTTACTAAAGTTTAGTAAATATGATTATACTTACAAGTTCAAGTATAATTCTAAAACATTGAAAAAGTTTCAATGGCAGAGCGAATAAGAAAGAATCAAATTATGGCAGAAAGATAAAAGTTTCTCAAATCTGAAAAGATGGGAGAGTACTTTATGATATATTGTCATCTTAATGATTAAGAGACCTTATCACAATTCATCCTCAAAGTGCATTCTGATAGCTAAGAAGAAGAGTTATGAGTTGTTGAAGTGGTTAAATCAAGAAGATGATTCATACTTCGTTCCAAAAACAATTCTTAGAGTCATACTCCAAGATTGTAACTTGAGTGACACATCTTAAAGAAGGTTTATTAACACTAGTCAAATGTAAGAGTAAAAGGTTTTCTACCCTTGTACATTTGAAATTGGTAAGTTGTGATGTTTTGGATAAAATAGAGACCAACTTAGGCCAATTGTGTGAAGTGTTCGTCTTGATAAAGAATCCAAACTATCTCTTGAATATTTGGCAAGATAGTCTTATATGTCAAGAGGACAGTGGGAGTCTTAAAGATCCTGAAAAGAATTTCAAGATCTAATCAAGAATAAAAACCTATAGTTGACATATTTCTATTTCTGTGCCCATTCCAGTTAAAGTTGGCTTTGCATAAGAGTTCTTAGAGTTCTCAATTGGTTGCATATCAACTTGGAAGCAATGACAGGCCCTTGAGTTGCCAGGTGGCAAGAATTTAAGATTGCACAAGTTCAGTCCATATGAATTTGGAATTGTCACTAATCTTGTCTTGTGATTATTGTTTTGACCAAAAAAATTCACATGGAAAGGAACACATATACCATAAAATCTAAGGTTCATAAGGTTTCTCTCCGATTCATGAAAATGATGGTGAGGAAACACTTCCACCAAGTAGATTTGAAGCAGATAGCAAAGGTCTAAATAATTGAGACTATGATTACGGCATCCCTTTTCATAATTCTGAAATTGTTTAGACACACGTGTGAGCTATCTAAGATAAGGTGTATGATTTTGATAAAGTCTTATCAAAGAAATCTAGTATTGACCTCTAGAGGTCCAACTGTTTTCTGGATACATGTCAAAGCTAGTGGGAGCATAAGTGTTATGCTGATAATCATCATGTTAGCGGGAGCATGATAATTATGATAAGTATTTCAAGTTAGGAATGTTAATTATAGAAAACAAAAGTTTCAATTCGTGAGGTTGCATGGGTTGAAAAACTTGTTTTTCTATAATTAGGGGAGAGGAAATTATACTTCATTTCAATTCTAAAAGCTACAACTCAGCCTGGAACAACTCAGCAATCTCATCACGCAGGATCTCACGAATCCTCGCATCCAACTCGCACGTGCTCATCTGACCAATAACCTCGGGCGGTACTGACCTGCCCGGAACTCCCTCTCCTGCTCCCGATCCTGACCCGGATCCACTCCCAGCATGCCTCGAAATCTCCATACTGAAAATCACCACAAAGACTCAGATACTTCCCACTATCCCGGGAACCAACTCTCTCAACCCAACCCTAGAGATCATGGTTTCCCTGATACGCGTATGGGTCCTGTGCTTTTAGTAGTACGGGCCCATACTACCTTCCACACCTACCCATATTTGTATGAAGTACTACCACAATACCCTAGTGAAAACATGCATAACAACTCTCAACCCTCACCACTAGAGGAACACTGGAAATCTCTCACAAGGAAACCCTAAGCTACAGGCATCACAAATCAGGCAACATTATCATGAAATCCTGAAGATCCCTAGCCTAACACTAGCATGTTGTTCTATCAAAGCTCAAAAACAAATAACATGCATGGTATTTTGGGGTTACTTACTGGCTCCGGCTGATCTTACCTCCGTGTCCTCCTTTACTCATTTTGAAAAACATTTTTAATACTCTTTTGAAAACTCTCCTCGATTTGAGATTGGAGTCACACGAGTGTTTCTCCAATTCACTCAAACCAAGGCTCTGATACCAACTTGTAACGACCGAAAAATACAACCAATTTAAAATTTTTCAGAAACAACTCGATGCCATTAAATCATTACAAAAAGGTTTTCAATACATTTCATTTTAAGTATTCCCAGAATCTCATCTCAATATAAACACGAGGAGCGGTACGATCACGCCTTCGCCTTGCCACGGTCTCCTGAAGAACCTGAAAAACATAAAACCACAACTGTAAGCCTGAAAGCTTAGTGAGATATCCCCAAAATACCAACCACATATACCATACACACATAACATGCCACAACATATCTGATCACAGAACAGCCATGCACTTCGGGTCTACAGTATGACTGGTCTGCCCGCACCGGGCCTTCAGTCCACCTGGTCCACCCTTCGAGTCTAGCCATAAACCTCGAGTCTACAGTGTGATTGGTCTGCCCGCACCGGGCCTTCAATCCACCTGGTCCACTCTCCGAATCTAACCACATACATCGAGTCTGCAGTGTGATTGGTCCGCCCGCACCGGGCCTTCAATCCACCTGGTCCACTCTCTGAGTCTACAGTATGACTAGTCCGCCCACACCGGGCCTTCAGTCGGCCTGGTCCACTCTCCGAGCCTTCGGCACGTCTGGTCCGCCCTCTTGGGGCCTACAGCCTATTCGGACCGCTCGCTGGGCCTTCGGGGTAACCGGTCCGCCCTGGGTATCTTGGCCTACAGCACAAACCAGGACCCGCCTCAACCCAACTCCAGTCCAAACAACCATGTGCACATATACATACAATCATATAGCAATTCACAGTCAACAAGCAGATCAAACAGATCGCATAACATATCATCATCCTAACCAGGATACCGACTTAACCGGTCACTAGCATAGCATCACCCTATCTCTCAGGATACCGATCTCAATCAGGTCTCTAACATATACCATCCTAGCTATCAGGATGCAACATATCAAAACAATAACATAACAACAACTACCCGGATCTCAATCCGATAAGGGCCGGCCTTGGTGCCTTAGACCCTGTTGATATAGTGAGGATAACTCACCTCGATACTGCCGACTGAACAGATAACTCAAGCTGCTCCGACCACTGATACGATCTCCACCATTGGACAATCACCAAGGCACTGAACTCAAAACAATAACCAACAATTACCAAAATGCCCCTGGAAACCACTGGTCAACCTTTGGACAAGGTCAAAGTCAACCCCTGACTGACTCTACTCTCCGAGTCAACCCGATGACTCACCGAGTCCCCATACTCAGAACTTCCCTCGATCCGCGACCTAACTTGCCGAGTCACCCCGAGACTCGCCGAGTCCAACAACTCTGAGTCCACTCGCACACAACTCACCGAGTCATCCCTTGACTCATCGATTCTCGACTCGACCAGGAAATATTGGGACTCTTCGACAAGACTCGCCGAGTCCAAGAACAGACTCGCCGAGTCTAAGGCTATCTTCAACCTACTCGCCGAGTTGTTCATACAACTCGCCGAGTTCCAGGCCATCTTCATCCAACTCGCCGAGTTGTTCTTCCAACTCGTCGAGTTCCATCCTATCTTCAAGCAACTCGTCGAGTCCACCCATGTGACTCGCCGAGTACCACCGGTCTGAATCCATACAGAAACACTCCAGGCCATGCAATTGATCTAAAACATAGATCTAGCCTCCTACAACCCATCCATCACGTTAAGTGGCAAACTTTACGTGAATCCAAAGAGATCTAGGCCTTTTACACTTTAGGGCTAGGGTTTGGGACATGATAGCTTCACTACACACTCAAACACAAGGACTTCAGGCATTCCAACCCTTCTCCATTCCAGATCTGAGGTAGCAACCTCAGATCTAACCTCTAAACTCCAAAACACCCAAAGATAAGATCTCTAACACCCCCAAAATGAAGAATCTAGACAATATCAGCTCAAACAATGGAATGATACCTCAAAAGGAAGCTCCAAGAGAAGATTAACCCGAATCCTTGCAAAGCCCTTTGATCCAAGCTTCTTCTTCTTCAAGATCTCTTCAACAACCACCTCTCCAAGCTCCAATTTGCTCAACAATGGGATTTCTCCACGAAATTAGGGTTTCTGGAACTCAAGGGATGATAAGGAGGTTGGGGAGGAAACATAATGTTCTTTATATAGGTCTCAACCTCCGGATTTAGGGTTTTCTCCATTCAGCGCCTACTCGCCGAGTCCATCTTACTGACTCGCCAAGTCGGCCACTTAACACGCGACCAAGTCGCGACTCTACTCGCCGATTCCACCCATGGACTCGCCGAGTTCTCCTTCCAATTTTACTCTTTTAACCCTTCAACTATACTCTTGCTATTCCGGGATGTTACACAAAATGGGAATATAGAGTTGTCTCCATAAATAGAAGCAATATGTGTAAGATTAGAAAAAACTTAGTGCAAGAAGCATGTTCAAAGCAATGCATACTTTGAACATAACGCTTTATGTCCATGGAGTAGGTCTTCATTGGAATACCCTGTAATGGTTGTTGACAAGTCTTTGTGACTTTGTACACATTCATTGCAAGAGGGTAGTGCATTTAAGTTTAAATCCTAACAAGATTTCGATTTGGGAGTGTGAAATTAGAATCATTGAAAGTTTGGTGAATTGGTTTATTTCACAAAGTAAGGATCATAGACAAACATAGAATGCATACTTGGTGTATGGCAAAGCTATTGTTTAGAAAAAACATAGTGTACATGCTTGGAGCATGGGACAACTAGTGTTTTTAATTCAAGTATAAAGTTGATAAAACCGAAACAATGAATAATGAATAATCAGTATGGTGATAAATAAAAGTGGTCTATTTATATTCATAGGGTTTGATACCATATTTGATTCATTTATTCTTGTGTTTCACTTTGCATGTTTTGACTTCCATAATAACTAGGTTATTCTTCCGGAATGACTAAGTTATTCAAACCATCCACAGTCGTTCATATGTTGGAAGTAAATATGAATTAAGACTATCATGGGTTGGCTTGTAGAGGTCCAAGTTGGTGGAAAAAGTTGTGCTACAACACTCATGAGTGCTCATAAGTTCTGAGTATTGGATTCAACCCGTGCTCATTTAAATCACTTCATGGATTTTATCAGGAGTGATCATGAGACGATAACATCTTATATTCTTCAAACCTAGAGATAAGAGTTGTTACTATGAGTTGATAGTACATTGATTGCACGAAAACGCATTGGTAACTCGATGTTATAAAACGTGTCTTTGTGTATGATTCAACAAGTAGCAGAACAAGCCATATGTGTCGAAGTTTATCCATTCCTTTTACCTTCGGGATAAAAGTGATATCTGTGGGCCCCTCGATGATTTAATGATGACACATGTGAGTGCTTGGCCAAGCCAGAACTGATTTGATTTGTTCAAATCAGTCAGTCGTCATGAATCAGAAATCGAGAAACAACAAATGGACAGAGAGAATGACTATAATCCATGTCTCAGTCCATATGATATCTAGAATGGAGGAATATATGATCCCTTATCTAACGGACAAGTCGTTGACAAATGTTAGAGTTCGTTGACAAGATCAGAGTTTGACAGCGGCTTTAAGAGCTACGATTGCCAGTTAGGTTTTGAAGTCATACTCAATAATAGTTTTAGACTTATCCAAGTGGGAGACTGCTGGATTAATGTCTAAGTTCATAACTATAATTGGTAAGACTTGACCCGACCTGGCATGGTCTATTTGGGTTGCATGGCATCGGGACAACTGGATTGACAAGATGAAGAAAAAGGATACTAGTGATTTATATTAATATATTATAAGTTCTAATATATTAATATATAATCATATTATTTAATTAGTATTGATCAAGAATTAATTTATAATTAATTAAGTGATCAAAAGGAACTAATTAAGTATGGACTCTTAGATATATATATATATATATATATATATATATATATATATATATATATATATATATATATATATATATATATATATATATGGTGGGCCAAGTTCATTTATGTTGGGCTAAGCTTCATGGATAGTTCATGGAGTGTTTAACCCATGGATCATATGAAATGAAAGGTCATGGATTTAACTCAAGTCTCCACACTATATAAAGATGTCGTTGGTTGGTGAAATTGGCACTAGTGTGGGTAGACTAAGAGGGCTAGCCGATTTCACTAGAGAGAACCAAGTATCTTTATTCTCAAGGTTATTCCAAGTGTTCATGGTGTTGTGTGAACCATTTGAGGTGTCACACTTGGGACACTAGGCACTCAAGCTTCTTTAAGACAAGCTACATCAACAAGGTATGTATTCTAACTTGTTTTATTACCCAAGTATCATAGATTGTATGCTAGATAGGGTAATACCTTGGAATATTCATATTTACATGTATAATAGAGAAAACATAGATCTAAGGTTTTTAGATTTGCATGTACACTTAGGAGTGTTAGAATGCTCAAAACCTAACAATATGATCCTAACTGTATGCAACTTTTAAAGCATACACTTAGTAATTAACTAAACCGATATCAATTCCAAGAAATATATAGCATCAAAATCCCATAGGCTATAATGCATCACATAAATTAGGTGATTCTATCATACGATTCCTGAAGGTATCCTTAGCCCTATTCTAACATGTAATTCATATATCAATAATACTAATCACAACACATAGATATGAGTATTTTGGGAATCACTTACTTGAGCTCGGTTGATTGCACGCATTACACCCCCTTTTACTTAGTGAAACTATTTTTAGAATTTAATTTGTCTTTTGAAAAGATAATCATTTCCTCAGTTCGAGTTCTGACACACCCGAAAGTGTGCCTAAATCCCTTAAACGAAGACTCTGATACCAACTTGTAATGACCCAAAATTCATAAGTAAAAAATTTATTTTTAAGTTCATCAATCCCAAACATCACATGTCTTGAAATCATCCAAAATAAAACTATCAACAAATATCATATTAAAAGAGATCATAAATGCGAAAATCAAGAGGGAGAAAATGTTGTTCCATCATGCTGGGCCCTTCCCTTTTGTACCAGAAGTACCTGAAACAAAAAACATAACTATAAGCACAAAGCTTAGTGGGTTTCCCCCAAAATACCACATATTCCATACACATAAATATAACAACATGTGGTTGTGGCGGGTCCGTAACAACCTCCTGGTTCATATCAACCCCATGGAATAGCGAATAGTTGTGTCCGATCCATATCAACCATGAGTACATAATGACTCCGAGCCTAGATTGGCCCCATGTATATATCATATCATCATTCCAGTAATAGCTGCATAATAGCATACATTCTACACATACGAATCAGTGGGCGAACCTTGGTGCCCTTGACCCACTAGTGTGGTAGGAAGGCTCACCCTAATTAATAATCACGATTTTATCCATATACGAAGGTCTAATGCATCCTTTATCTATCTAAGGGTAAAATATCATTTTGACCTTCCCATTCATGACCCAACTAGCCAAGGCCCCAAAACCCCTAGAGCCCAAGGCCCAAAAATGGCCCAAAAGGTTTTTTGAGAGTACGCCTGGCGTACTCCTTGCTACGCTCAGCGTAATACCCTAAAGTCTAAACTCTAAACTAATGGTCTTAATGCATTAAGACTTAACATCCAAACTTTATATCTAAGCCTAATAAACGTTTAAAGTCATAACGTTGCAACCTTTATGCCTTTGAATGGCTACAACGAGCCAACACCAAAACCCTAAGTCATTAACCATCTAAAGCTCCATATCTCTTGCATAGAAAAATACCAAGGTCCAAGATTGCCTTTTTATGACACTAAACACTCTAAAATGCTTAAAAGGACAACTCAAATGGTCTGGAGTAGACAATACTCAAGAGACCAAGGTTTTGGGACAAAAAAGGTCATAACTTGCAACATAACAAGAGCTAGCAAGGCAAGGATCAAGATTTGAACTTTATACCTCCTGAAGATGCACAAAGATGAGAAGAATCTGGATCCAAAGGCTTGAGATCAACACCACAACTCCAAAGGTCTTCCTTCACCACCAAGAACATCAAAATGTTATTCTAAAGCTTCAAAACTCACACACAAGAATTAGGTTTCGAGATGGAGGCTAAGAGAGATGGAGGTTGGAGGTAAGAAAGGATTTAAGGACATAAAGTTCTTTAAATAGGGTCTAAACCCTAAAAATTAGGGTTTTCCCTCTACATGAGTACGCCCAACGTACGCACATGTACGCCCAACCTATGCGAGGGAATCCGTGTCCATCTTTAAGGACCTAGGCCCAGCGTACCCATCTCGTACGCCCAACGTAGGGACCAATTTTGCAATCTTTTAATGAATCAACGCTAAAATGAAAATACCTGGAACACTGGCGTTACATAATGGTCTCGGACATTGCATGTGTGATGTCTAGCAAAAGAGCAAAAGCACGAGCGACATTGAGAGAGAGAAAAATAGTATCGTATTTAGTGGGTTCAACCTAACATGTTTTGAGTAAATGTGAGTAGGATGCTTCATTGTGTCTCATTTTGGTTCTCCGAAGATATATTTGGTTTCAGAAAATGGATGCTAGGTATATCCACATCTGGTTGTGTTGGCCGGAGCCCGAAGAAGATGACCAAAAATGATAAAAATGACTAAATTTGTACAAAAATTAGTTGAATAATAAATAATGTACAAAACAATGAGTTTATGATGTTTTTTGAACAACAAATATGAGTTTAATGATGTTTCTTAAACATGGAAACTGGTTACATACCATAGTCGAAATTGTATTTTTTGAGCAAGAAATGTAAGTTTAATGGTAAATCGTACATGGAAGAAAAATGACTAAATATGTATAAAAATAATAATTTATTACCGTACAAAGTCAATTTCTCTTTTTCATTATGTACATAAAATTCTATTTACAAATTAAAATTACGTATATTACAACATGACGTGAAAAAAATCAATTTGGACCAATAAAGAGAAACTAAAACATGCTAAGACTGATATTGATAATTTGATATATTTGATTCGGTCATTGTTCTACAACTGTTAAAAAAATATGTTTTCTATCCTACTGATTTTCAGAAAAAATGGTTCTCGGTTCACTTAGATACGGTGTGGAATCGGATCTAAAACATAAACCTTTTAAAATTTATTATCGGTGTTTTATATTCATATAATTAAATTCAAAAGCAAAAGGTTGTGTTAAATTTATGATCTATATTGAATAAAAGCTTTTTAAAATTTAAAAATGTCGTTTAACATCAGTTATATTATTTTATATTTTCTTATTTTCTGAGGAACTTGTTGAATAAATTCTATAATTTTGATGAAGTTGACTATATTCAAAAAGGGCAACCAGTCAAAGGAAAACACCGCACACTCGGCCACTCGGGCATGGTAGATCGGTATCATAATGTTTCATGTAATTACAAAATTGTCCCACCGAATACGAAATCCTACTTTCACACAATTTTGATATATTATAATCGACGTTTCAAAAGCGGTTTGAATCGGTTAGAATGGGGACCGATGAAATAAACGGTTTAACTAGCATTAGTTTTATGTCTTATGAATCAGAATGAATTGATGGATTTTTATAAAAACTCAGTTGAACCAGTTAAATTAAACCTGTTGAACTATATTAAACTTTGTTTTCTTTTATATACATGGATTGATGTTAAACTTATAGTTATGTGTTATTTAATGTAAAACTATATTTTGTTTCGTATTACACTTTATTTTATGTTTTTGTATATGGATTGATATAAAACTTATAATTATTTGTTTTTTTTAATATATTTAAATTGAAGTATAACTTATATTTATGTGTATTTTTAATGTTGGAACTCGTAGATGTTAAATACTTGATTTATGTGTGTAGAAAACTAGGAGAAAATATGAAATTGTAGAAACATATTGACGCAACTATTAAACTGTCGCAATATCGGTTCAACTAAATATCCGATTTTTAAAACATTATATAACTCCATGATATATGTATTATTTTATTATTTGTAACATGATATTTTAAATTAAATTAATATTAGTTTACAATATCTATTAAAATTAAATTAATATTAGTTTATTATATGTATTAAATTAAATTTTATGTTTCAAACTAATTTGATTTTTTTAATATTTTATAATAATTCAAAACATAATACATATTTGAAAACACATAATTTACATCTGGTATAACGTAAATAGCATAATCAAAACACACAACCAAAAGATATATATTACTTGTAATAAAAAATTACTAAGGCAAGTTTGTAAAATGATAATAAATATTAGAGCACCTGCTTTAATAAATAAAAAATATTTTTTACCACATATAATATTTTTATTTATTTTGTCATATGTTAATTTATGATTATTTTAAATTGGGTATGAAACCTGTGTATTACACGGATTAATTAAACAAAAAGTTAAATATAAGGCATAATCATTAAATATTTTTTAAAGTAAAAATTTTGAAATAAATACAAACGAAATAATAAATAAATAAATAATTTAATCTATACTAATAAAAAAACTATTTACATGTTTTAAATAATTGTATTGAATATCAAGATGTAAAACTTAATCATTTTTTTAAAGTAAACTCTCGAAATAATTTGATAAAAACATGAATAAGTGGGTAATTGAATATTTACTAATAAAAAACTATTGAGATATTGTAAATAATTGTTATAAATCAAAAATTTCCAAAAAGTTTTTTGAATACAACATTAGATGTCATATTGTTAAGTTTACTGTCATTGTTGAAAATTAATATTTTTAATCTATCTTTGTTTTTAATTCAGGACAATGCAATATACAATTGTTCATGATTAAACATTGGTTGTCTAAAAAACAATTCCCACATTTGATAGCGACTGCCATTGATTCTATTTTGTTCGAAGGCTTCAAAGACACTTTTGGAATAAACGTACGGTTTCCTATATTACTTACGAAAATCATTTGCCAGTGAGGTCCAATTCAACTGGGCGGAGGCACACTCCAGTTTTCCCATCCCATGGGTTTATAGGGGAATGGTGTCGAGATCTATTTGTGTCCAAAGAAGTGAAGCCCCTTGATACGGAACTGAGTTGTTAAGGATGTTGTTATTTCTTCGACGAGGGATCGAACCCGGGTTCGCTCGGTGTTATGGCATATTGCCCTATCAGATGTCATTGTCCACTACACCAAACCATCGTTCAAAAAAACTTATGGGAATCAGCTATGCGTCTATAACACGTTTACCCAATGCTATAACCCGTAGCCTCGTTATTTGTCTATGCTTATTTTTTACGTTTCAACGCAACTTTTATCAATACAATCGTCAATGCGTCAAAACATAAATTAAAATAAGCATGAAAACATTAAAAAAAAAAAGCATTACGTCGAAACATAGATAACTCAATTTTATATCGACACGTACATAAAAAAAAGCAAGTAAGTTTTTTGTAAATTTAATAAATGAAAGTTCTAAACTTACGTCAAAACGTTGACCGCCTTGAATTTATATGAACACGTACATAAAAATAAGCACATAAAAAGTTAGTTTTTATTTTTAAGTTAACGAAAGAAAATTATCATATCTAACCCGACTCATACGTAAGAAACACATAAAATTAAGCACAAAAACATATAAAAAATTGCGTCAAAACGTAGACAAACTCAAATATAATACAATATTCTTAAGTTAACGAACGAAAGTTATTGTATGTGATCCGACTCATACATAGGAAGCATATATATATATATATATATATATATATATATATATATATATATATAATTAAGCACGAAAACGTAAAAAATGTACGTCGAAACATAGACAAACTCGAATTTGAACCAACATGTGCATAAAAAAAACAAGTTTTTTAAAATAATAAAAAAAAATGGCGAATGAAAGTTTTTAATTCACGTCGAAACGTTGATCATCTTGAATATATATATATATATATATATATATATATATATATATATATATATATATATATATAATATTGATACACATATAAAAATAAGAACGTAAAAAATAGTTTTTATTTTATTAACAAATGAAAGTTATTATTGAAAATCAAACTATATATACCACGGAGGATAAACACGAAAGTTTAGAAAATAAAGGATGAAAGTAATATTTTATAAAACTCAAAGTCAAGTGGATCAAAATGACATTTTAAAAAGTAAAAATGATGGAAAAGCCACAAACTCATAAACATAAAATATAGACAAAATTGCATAAATGGTCACAAACTCGGTATATTCTACCTAAAAAGACCTAAAGTGACGGTATGGGCAAAAATAAGCATTCACGTAGGTTTTGAAAACCATAAGGACCAGTTTTGTCAAAAAAAAATAGCAAGGACTAAGTTTGTGACCTTTGATAAACTACAAGAACCATTATGTAATTTTGTCTTAATTAATCTATACTAATAAATTAATTAATTAATTAATATGAAATGGAATGTTACTATCTATATTAATATATTAATAAAAATAGGAATTCATGAAAGGTTACTATATATATATATATATATATATATATATATATATATATATATATATATATATATATATATATATATATATATAATTAAGTAATATGATGTGACATTTAATAGGTGAAATTTGAATAAATAAAGAAAAAAAATACAAAAATGACAAGCAGAGAATAAATAATTCTAAGAAAATTACATGTGTCTGTCAAATTCAATGAAAAGTTGACATTTGACAAAAAGAATTTAAAATTACATGTCATATTATGGTTTTTTTTGTTATATCAAATTTCAATTAAATGTAATAATTGTAATAAATGTAATAATAAATGGATATCAATTTAATTAATACAAATTTCCTTCTATTTTTTTAAATTTCTAAGTTGAATATTAATTATTTTTCGTTAATTTATTTAAATTATTTGTTCAAATTTATAAAAGAAATGAACACTTCAATTTCAATCATTTAATATTTTTATCACTTTACTTATAAATTCAAACTTTCTAAAGGTTAGACATTCATATTTATTTATTTTTAAATAAATCTATGTAGTACATTGGTCTCACAACTAGTTTTAAAATAAATTAGAAGAAAATAATATAAGTAAAATATTTTTTATATTAAAAATGGTATAATGAGTTAAAGATGAATTTATTTGTACATCAAACATTACATAAATCATTATATATGGATGGAAGCAGTTCATCTTTCTTATTATTAAACTCATTTGTCATATGATTGTTATTTTATTTTTTTCTCTTCTCACTTTCACTGTTTTAATCTCACAACACATGAAAACTTATCTTTCTAATATCTCCTAACCTATTCAAAATTTTATTTTAATTCAAATACAAACTAATTAAAATCATACAAAACTAATTCACAATATAATAAAAACATACGAAAAACTATTTTGGTACAAATCTTTATGTATGGGTTACAATTAACCATATTTTGAGAGAGAAATAGTTGAGCGGGTAAACTAACCTGTAAGTCTTCATTGTCCTGTTACCTCCCTAAGCTCATACTCATGGCGTCGGTAGTATAGCCCATGGTTTTTAGTCTTCACAACTCAAATTTTTTCCGCCCTAGGTAATAGGATAATTGACTGAAGATGGTTTAACTATGCTACCATGGTGATTCTCTTTGTCCTTAACCAACCTATCGAAGGACATCAAATCTTCATATGTATATTCTAGAAGATGGACTAATTATTAGTAAGTTTATTAATGTTTTTAATATTCACTAAGTGCGAGTACTACGATTCATTTGTAAGTATTTAAGTTGTTTCACTGAGTCTGATCGTGTTGGGATCAAGCATCTTGACAACAAACAACATAATCACAACCATCCAAAGAATAAAAATGTTAAGAGAAATATTGTATGATTTGGCCTCTTGAGCCTACTCCATGAAGAAAGGTCACTAGTAATATCAAAATTACAAGAATAGAAACCCTTCAAGTATTTAACATTCTTTGATAGCCTCAAAAATATATATTTGTTCTTTTTCTCCTTTATTCTTGTATTTTTTATATAAAAAACCCTAAATAGATTCCAAATTATATAAATAAACATAGCTATTGTTTAATAAGGACAATGATCAAAATAATAAAACCTTTTAAATAATGAAATTGAGTCAAATACAAACAATCCGCACATTAACAATAAAATAACCTTTGTTGAGAATGTGTTTCTATTTGGTGAAAATTGTGAAGGGCACAAGACCGTAGAAAAGGAACATCAAAGAGACACACTGCAAGGGATGGAAGAAATAATTGACAACAATGTTGTTGTGAGTCACCAACAAAACACATATGAGGATGGTCCAAGTCGTTCAAGATAACTCGAACCTACTATTAACATTAACCCATCATCATTAGAGCATGCCAAGCCTAAGGGCAACATGGAACCAAGATCAATAATTGTTGAAGATGCCCCATTGTAGTCGATAGATGGAGTCTGCCAACGCAATCAATCCAAAACAAGGTCAAAACATCTTGAAGGATTCATTACCAATTTATCTTTATGGGTTGGAAGCTCTTTACCCACCTCCACAATAGGTTCACACACTAAGTCTTTGAAACCCCATCGTCCTTTTCTAGAGGTCATCTCTTCACATGATGAGTCAATAAGTTTTGTATAAGCGTAAAAAATATCAAAAATGAAAAGCAACCATGAAGAAAATGAGACATAGGTTTTAATGGAGCTTCCACCCAAAAAGAAAGCGATTGAATTAAAACGGGTGAAATATTAACTGAATGGAGAAGTGGAGTGATGTAAAGCACGTCTAGTGTCAAAAGGTTATACACAAGTTGAAGGCATTGATTTTCATGAAGCATTTTCTCCGATGGTGAAGTTGGTGACCTTTTGATACACATTAGTTGTTGTATCTAAGAAACAATAGGAAGTACACAAACTAGACGTAAACAATGCATTATTGCATGAAGATTTGGACAAAGATGTGTAAATAAAAGTTCCTCAAGGTTTTTGCAAAACAATTGAAAAACGGGTATGTAAACTACAAAAATCCATCTATGGTCTACAATAAGTATCACGAAACTGGTGTAAAAAAATTCACAAAAATGCTAGTAACTGGTGGTTCCAATCAATGTAAAAATGATCATTCAACTTTTGTTTTTAGAAGAACATTGATGAGTTTTGTCGTTGCCCTCATTTACGTGGATGATATCCTGTTGATGGGAATGATGCATAAAAAATAAAAAAAATAAAAGAGCATATACAAAAGCATTTCAACATTAAAAATTTTGGTATGCTAAAATACTTTCAACGAATTAAAGTTGCTTTGTCCTTAGAAGGTATTGCCATCTGTCAAAGGAAATATACATTGGACATACTTGATGTACTGCCCCGCGAATTTGCGCTAGACTTTTTAAGGATTATAGATTATAAATATTCGTTTTATTGAATAATTAAATCCTCGAATAGGATAATCATAAATAAATAAGAATCTTTCGTACATGATGTGAGTTATATAGATAATATTTATATATTGCGTATATGTTTTATGGACAAATATTATGGGCTTGTAATATTTGTACAAAAATAAATTTAACGAATTACGTCAAATAAAACTTTAAAAATAAAAGATTATTTAGGATAAATAACCTTGATGAAAGCTGTAATAGTCATGATGACGATCTCATGGATATAAGGAACACTTGAATCTGACTTTATATGAAAAAATTATGGTATTTTGAAGTTTCGTGTTCAGCCCTATACGAAAAAATGTGTCGTAAAAGATGAATCAAAGATAGGTTGCTTATTAGCCTAAGTAATCTACAAAAATATGAATATAAAATAGAGTAAGAATTAGAAGTTAAGGTCTAAAGAAAATTTATAGTACTAAAAAATACCTACACGTGGATATAAAGAACATCGAAAATGAAGGTCATATGTGAAAGTTATAAATTTTTTTAAGATCTGTAGTTTTACCCGCGTCCGGTGCCACGTGTCAGCACCAAAATCATTGATTGGTCCTACGCTTGACCACGACGTGGCAAGGATGCACCACGATGTGGTGGAACGTGTCATCACCAGAATCTACAAGCTTTCCAGACTTTTGCCAAAAAAAATTGTAAGTTAAGTTTCACTTCTTACGCTTTAAGTGTAACTTATATTTATATTAATAGTCGTTATTATGAATCTATAAATAGTATCTATCAGTGATTCCAAGTCAAAATAATGATTGATCTACTTACGGAAGTGATGTCTAGGTTAGATTTATTGAGGTGTTTAAAGTGGATTTTCTAAATAGTATACTCTATGTACCAAACGGACCCTACCTCCGATACGATCTTACATGTTTGTTCCTTATTTGATAGATGTCGATGTATTAATTGGGATTTTTGAGGAATCTGAGGAATAATTATAAAACCCAGATAAATACGAACGAATATTGAGACATAGTAATATTCGTATTTAGGTTGTTAAAAGGGAAAAGATGAAGTGTTATCCGAGGAGTTAGCTTTCTCGTGGATCTTACACCTCAATCAATTGAAGAATCTGAGGAATGGTTATAAAAGCCATATAAATACGAACGACTATTGAGATGTAGTAATATTCGTATTTAGGTTGTTAAAAGGGATAATCTAAAGTGTTAGCCGAGGAACTAGCTTTCCCAAGGATCTTACACCTCAATACCATACCTTGTGCAACCCAGATATGCTTATATGTATATTAGATTATTATCATGAATATGTGTTAGATGTATATTTGATGGCATACCTTGAGCGACCCATATATGGTTCTATATGTGTTAAGATGTGTATATATATATATATATATATATATATATATATATATATATATATATGATTTTATTACATAATAATAATAATAATAATAATAATAATAATAATAATAGAAGTATTGTTACAGAGAAGATAAATGTACATTAGGCATAATAATAGTAATAATAATAATAATAATAATAATAATAATAATAATAATAATAATAATAATAATAATAATAATAGAAGTATTATTACAGAGAAGATAAATATATGTTAATAATAATAATAATAATAATAATAATAATAATAATAATAATAATAATAATAATAATAATAATAGAAGTATTATTACATAGAAGATAAATGTATATTAATACATAATAATACGCGTTAAATATATAGACTAAATTAGGATAATGTTTCTAAACAGAGTTGGTGTTAGTATTAGATGTAGATTACAAGAATTATAGTATAGTCTAGTTTCTAAACTGAGACATATAAATGATGATTAGATCTAGTTAAGTTGGATAATAGTACAATTGTATATTGTAGCATAGTATAAATAGGAAAACAATTTGGATAATGATTACAAGCGTTATAGTCTTGCCTAGTGATGGAGTGAGACTTATAAAGCATGCTTAGTTTACGTTAAGTTGGAGGGATATTTGATATACTCTGTATTGTAAAGATATTACATAGGCATGAACTTCATGATTATTATGGGTATTGCAATCTCGTTCAATTAAACCCAAAGACCCAAAGGAGATGCTTACTTGCTTAGTTCAATTACTTTTGGATATTAGGTAGCATCAAATTAAAGGTATGTATGAGATGGGAACGGAGAGTAGAACTATGTTCGATGACATTGATGATTAGATGGGGAACATATTACGTACATGAGTACTATATTAGTATTTCCATCCTTTATACACAACCATAAATGATATGTCTGTATTAGTCAACTGCTATGTGACTACATGACCAATCATCTGCTAGAGTGAGATGACAACCATTAACTTAACTGTCTTGTGGTGTTAATGAATTATATTGATCCTGATGAATAAGATTGTATGTTCATTCGATGTACTCTATCCCCCTCATGTTTGACTTTATTGACTAATGCTTGTTGCCAAGGACTCTCTGAAGCAGTATAGTCAACTCATTACTTACAATGATCCATTTGGATATATCGTATAAGTTCATTACTGTAGGATCAATATGTGAAGATCGACGGGATGGGTAAATAAGGGTAGAGTGTCTTATAGTTATTTATGATGTGTTGTTGGATGACAATTGATTTTGTATGTTATTGATTATGAAATAATGTAACGCCTTGTTTCGAGTCGTTTCCCATTTTGGAGTAGCGATCAGGGATTGGGAATTAGTAGGCTCGAGACCCTTGAAGAATTGAGATTTGAACTCATTTGGGGTTGGATAATGTAATTTGGATGATTCGGGTATTCAATTTTGTGTTTTGGAGTCAAAGAGGTATTTCGATAATTTGTCAGCTCGACCTTCTATGGATAATGGATATTTGCTCGGAATTTGGTAAGGCAGGTACGAGTTGATGGAATTTAGAGATTCTCGTCACCTTTTTATGGATATAAGGATCGAAGGAATCGGAATTATAACGAAGAAGTTATGGTTTTCGGAATATGATAGGGTTTGTGGGAACACCCTAGTACGTGGGGCGTACCTAGGGAGTATGCGGGGCATACTCATGCGAAGGGCATTACGCTGCACGTAATGTCGAGTATGCTTAGCGTACTGCGAGGGTCAGATTGGGTTTGCGAGACCTTGTACGTTAGGCATACGAGAAGTATGTGGGGCGTACGAAGGAAAAGTAAAAACCCTAATTCTTGGAGTTGTACCATATATAATCTCATTAAGTCTTTTTGGTTGGTCCCTATACCAGCGTCCAAGTCCCCAAAACCCTAGAAATCGTCTCTAAGCCTCCTTGGTTGGAATTTTGAGCTCATGATGTGCATTGTGGTGTTTTTAGGCCATTTCCAAGAAGATGGAGTTTGATGCAAGGTTATGGATCAAGGATGAGCTTGTGGATCATGATTTTGTACTTCATTTCCAGCTTGTTTGAGTTCGGGGAATCAGTTAGTCAGCAGCCAGAGATTTATCCACGAGATTCAGCAGTACGAGATGAGTTTCCTCATTATGTTTAGCGGGTCGAAGGCACCAATTTCGACCCATGGTTTGCTATGTGGAGTGCCAGATGTCTACGTGACTCTTTCATGTATATGTGTTTGTATGCTTACTGGGCGAGGCTCGATGGTTATTCTTAATGCTAGTATCGGGTTATGCATATATGATTTGTATGTGGGTGTGGCCCGATGATTGTGCAGTATGCTACTATCTTTGTGATTCCCGCATGTGTTTGAATGTTATATGATTATATGGTTATATGTTTAGTGTGCAGGGCCCATTATGCGAGTGTGGGCGGGGCTCGTATCTCAGTGGTTGGGGCCCATTATGCGAGTGTGGTTGGGGCATGTATCTCCGTGGGTGGGGCCCAATATGTGAGTGTGGGCGGGGCCCATATCTTAGTGGGTGGGACCCGTTATTTGATAACTCTTGTATGGTAGTATCTTGGAGAACTCACTAATCTTTGTGCTTACAGTTTTCAGTTTATGCTTCGGGATACTTCAATTTTCAAATGGAAGAGCTCAGGATGGTTACAGTTTTCAGTTTATCTAGAGGAAAGTACTGATAGATGTGGAAGGTAGTATGGGCCCGTACTACTGAAAGCAGAGGATTCATACTCGAGTCAAGGGGGGCTAAGATAAAACCAAGGAACTTGTAGTGTGTGATCCCTCGATAGTTATGGATATTCTGATGGTTGTTATTATATGTTGCAGCATGGTGATGCTACCTACTAGACCAGTTGGCGGTTTAGGCGCCGGTGAGGGATCAGGATCGGGCTCTAGAGTCGGGCAGCTCGATGAGTAGATAAGAGAGTTTATTTCATCTGAGATTACGCACAACATAATTGACCAGGCTCCTATGATATTTGGTACGGTCAAGGAGGGTATATTGGAGATTCTTGATGAGAGGCTGAGTGCGTTCCGCACTGAGATGGCGGCCATGATGGGGGCGCGCACATTGACATCCAGGGAGTTCAGAGCTTGTGGAGCTCCAGACTATGATGGGGCTACATACCCCAATGTTAGCAATCGGTGGTTGGCAGATGCCGCCAACGCTTTTTGTACTAGCCGTTGTCTCGAGGGGGACAAGGTCTGACTCGCCTCCTGAGTTTTGAAGAGCAGAGCACATGATTGGTGGTAGGAGGTTGGACATACTCTTGGAGACGATGTCGTTATTGATGCGATGACATGGAGTGACTTCTCGGCCAGGTTCAGGGTCAAGTTTGCAACAGTGATTGAGGTGCAGTAGCTAGCACGAGAGTTCCAGGACCTCGAGCAGACGACTGAGACGGTGACTGAGATCACCGCCAAGTTCAGGGAGAGGGCCCTTCTCGTTCTGCAGTACGTGGCAGACGAGGAGATGAAGAAGGCTCGGTGCCACGTGATGCTGAGGAGCGACATCAGGCAGTTTGTGATCTGGTCTAGCTACAAGACGCTGGAGGATATGATCGCTCGAGCCAGGGAGAAAGAGATCGATTTAGAGATAGAGAGGAAGAGGAAGCCAAATGAGGTTCAGACATCCATGGGATCGGGCAAGAGGTCCAAGGTATCGGATTCAAGATTGATGGATCATCAGGACCGTAGCCGGTGTGGCAGGTGCAGCAGTACGCACGAGGGTGTGTGTAAGAGTAGCAGTGGTGGGGATTCTGGTTGCTTCAAGTGCGGTCGGATCGGTCAATATAGCAGGGATTGTGATGCTACCACCACCCAAGGATCAAAACTGATCTGCTTTCATTACAGTCAGCGGGGCCACAAGAAGGCCCTATGTTAGAGTTTGGCTGTAGTGGGACAGGTGATAACACCTGCCCCTGCGACGTTGCGGATTACCGATGGCCGTCAGGGCCAAGCAGAGGCACCTGCGGCGAGGATCCGGGCTTTCCAGCTGACTACAGAGGAGACGTGAGCAGCTTTTGATGTTGCAGGTGTGTATCTTTTTCTTTCCTATCAGTTTTTTTATTTTTGATTTTATTGTTATTGTCTTCATCGGTATGACTAAGTGTATCTTGGAGTTATATTTTCATTTTATGTTCGAATTATATGCCATCTGCATACCATAAACCTTAGAGTATTAGTGTGAGATCGTCTCCTTATATAGTGGGTTCCTAGGATGCGGTAGCTGTAGCAAGTGTGATTGGAGCTCGAGAGGTGTACCGTTAGTCTTCAAGAGTTGTGCTGCTTTAGTATTGGTTAGTTTTGGAACACTAACAGTGATAAGTGGGTTGCCAGCAAATTGATCATTGGAAGGTAAGAAGGATTGGGAGTCCTTCCAGTCTTGTGTGTTGTAAGATGTTACTTGAATCAAAGTTGGGAGTTTTTGAAACTTCCCAAACGTTGGGTTTGCGTCTTTTGGTGTTTGATAGCTGGTGTTTGGGAAAACAGGTTGGGGAAATTTCGTCAGGAGGCGAGTTCACTAAGGATGATAGACCATGTGTGTGCTTGACGATGGATGTACGAGTTGGTAATCATCGGTTGAGACAACATGGAAAGTGTTGTAAGACTGCGGGATAGCCGTAACATAAACTAGCGGGAGAAAGTATGGTACGACTGTGGGGCAGCCATAGCATCCTTCATGTGGTCAGATAGTGTGAGGAAGTGTTTTTTGACTACGGAATGAACCGTAGCATTCACAGGTTCGTTCAGATAAGTTAGGCTCGGGTGGGTCAGTTCTTAGGATCATGGGAAGGCCACAGCATGATCAGAATCAGTAAAGGATAGGTCGGAAGGGTTCAAGGTGGAGTTGGACCTGTGTAGCCCTAGATAGGTGAGAACTGTGGGGCATTTTGAGTGTTCTTGTGGGTGTGTGAAGCTCTTGGAAGGAAGGAAAGTTTGAAGGAAACAAGGAAGAGTTGCTAGATCCAGAAACCTCACTCCATTTTTGTCACTTTCTGGTAAACAAATCTTAAACTTTCCTAATAGTTTATTAGATCTCCTTCTTAGCACCTTTTGCTTGTTTTTGGTCCAAATGATATAGTTCTTGAGAGTTGGACGCCCCAAATGCAAAGCACTTCATATCTAGAGTCTTGAAGGACTTTCATGGCTTAAAAGTGTCAACTTTATGGCCATATAAGTCCCATGCAACCTTTAAGACATCATTTTGGCCTTTTGAGCTTATAATGGCCATGCATGTAGAGAAAGCTGGAGACTTTACGTGATTATCTAGTCTCTAAGGTCCAAATCTATGTTCTTATGTCCTACCTTGAAGTTGAAGGCCTTTAGATTTAGATTTAAGCCTTTCTAGGGGCTTAGGGTTAAGCTTAATCTCTTTAGGAGGGGTATTAATGGGAACTTTACCCTTCAAGAGGCACTTTCAGTCGAGATCTAAAGTATAGGGTTTAGATTTTAAGAATAATGGCTTAATAAATTAAGAAGAGGTTAACATACTGAAGAACTCGACGAGCTCATGAAGGAACTCGACGAGTCGAATGGAAGTGTCTCGATTATGTTGATAGGGAAAAACTCAACGAGTTGGATCGTGATTTCATGATCCTGTGACTCGTGGGAACTCGACGAGTTGAAAGGCAAAATCGACGAGTTGAGTCAACTCGGAGCATTGACTTTGACTTTGACTTTGACCAAGGTTAACCTCGGGAGGGTTATGAATTATGGGATGGTTTCTAAGGGTTGTTCTATGTAAGGGTTTGGGCCCAAATTGAAAAATTGAGCCATTGATGGACTTTTTTGGATTTTATGGTTTCGGGATGGGGCCTCTATTATGAGTCTTGTTGGACCAGGGGTGAAATGGTCATTTCACTCGAAGTAAGGATTATGGATTACATTGTGGAGCCTAATTGTTAATTGGGTGATATTTGGCATGGATAGCTCGGGGATTCGGCCGGACTACGGCTAGGGATTTCTTACAGTGAACTTCTGCTTTTGAGGTGAGTTTCCTCCTATAGGAACGGGTCAAAGGCACCAATGCCAACCTGTATATGTATGATTGTATGTTTTTTGGGCTAAGGTCTGATGTCGAGCGGGGCCCTAGGAATGTTTATATGTAGGTTTCTGGACTACGGTTCGATGCAGGGTGATACTCGATAAGTATGTGCATGTTAGATTATACTTGTTGTCTGTGTGATACATGTATGTGCCTGGTAGGGAGGTGAGTGTGGGAGGGGTCCCATATCTCATCACTAGCTGAGTGTGGACAGGGTTCCATACCTCATGATTAGCAGAGTAGGGTGGGGCCCATGATAAGCAAGGCCTTAGGACTTAAGCATATAGTACTATGTATGATGCTTTATGTGCTAGTATGACTATATGATATTGTTTGTATGTGTATAGCAGGCGAGGCCCAGAGATAGGCGGTTCCTGGAAGAAACATATATGTATACTGAGTGGGGTCGATGTCAGGCGGGGCCTGATGCCGGGCGGGGCCCGAGGAAGGGGTGGGGGTCCATTATATGTGTTATGTGTATGGTATGTGGTAGTATGGTGAGCTCACTAAGCTTTGTGCTTACAATTTTCAGTTTTGGTTTCAGGTACTTCCAGTTGCAAAGAGAAGAGCTCGGGATGACTGCATTGCACACACCACGATGTTTAGCATGGGATGTTCACTTTGATGTCTTGATATGATACTCTGACTTATGTTTTTGGATGGAATGATTTTGATAACTATGGTTTATTTAATAATTAAAAGTTAAATTTTTGGTCATGAGTTTTGGGATGTTACAAGTTGGTATCAGAGCCTTGGTTTGAGAGATTTGGGCACACTCTCGAGTGTGTCTGAACTCAAACTGAGGACTTGGTATAAAATTTTTTAAACGAAAACCATTTTTATAAAAAGGATTTTTAAAAGGGAAAAGGGTGTGGTCCATGCAATCATTCGGGCTCAAGTAAGTTCTCCCAAATTACCCATACAAGTTTATATTGTGATATGAATAGTGAATATGTGAACTGCATGCTAGATTAGGGTTAATGATCTAGGAAGGATGCCTTGTATGCCTACTGTATGAGCTTATAGAACTGCATGCTAGTACTGATTAGTCAGTGACATGATGGCCTGATTAGGATATGCTGGTTTTGGTTACTTAATGCTCGAATGCTGCTTGCTTTGTGCTTTTCGGATTTCTAGTTATCATTAACTAACTAGTAATCAAATATGCTAAGTTACATATTGTGAGGACTAAATAATTTCAGAAGGTTAGGTTTAGCCCTATTTCATAGCTCTCGTTTGATTCTAACCGTTGTAGGGAGAGACCTATCATTTGAAGAATTATCTGGTCTTAGTAATATACTAATATGTAATGGTATTCGCGAGCTAGTTAGGGGGAGATAGCAGGGAATTCTTATGCAGCTGATGGCGGAGAGTGGGTCGTAGATTACCCTAGGGCAAGCCAAGGATGAGATTTATGCTAGGAGCAGGAGTAGTGAAAAGGACTTGGTGGAGTCAAGAAAATTCTTGAGGAAAGTATGGATAGATGTGGAAGGTAGTATGGGACCGTACTACTGAAAGCAGAGGATCCGTACTCGAGTCAAGGAGGGCTAAGATAAAACCAAGGAACTTGTAGTGTGTGTGATCCCTCGATAGTGATGAGTATTCTGATGGTTGTAATTATATGTTGCAGCATGGTGACGCTACGTACCAGACCAGTTGGCGATTCTGGCGTTGGTGAGGGATCAGGATCGGGCTCTGGAGCCAGGCAACTCGATGAGCAGCTAAGAGAGTTTATTTCAGCTGAGATTACGCGCAATATTATTGACCAGACTCCTATTTATATTTGGTATTGTCAAGAAGGGTATATTGGAGATTCTTGATGAGAGGCTGAGTGCGTTCCGCACTGAGATGGCAGCCATGATGGGGGTGCGCACATTGACATTCAGGGAGTTCAGAGCTTGTGGAGCTGCAAACTATGAGGGGGCTAGGGACCCCATTGCTAGCAGTCGGTGGTTGGCAGATGTCGCCAATGCTTTTCGTACTAGCTGGTGTCCCGAGGGGGACAAGGTCCAACTTGCCTCCTGTCTTTTGAAGAATAGAGCACATGATTGGTGGTAGGAGGTTAGACATGCTATTGGAGACGATGCCGCTATTGATGCGATGACATGGAGTGACTTCTCGGCCAGGTTCAGGACAGATTTTGCACTGGTGATTGAGGTGCAGTAGCTAGCATGGGAGTTCCAGGACCTCCAACAGATGACTGAGACGGTGACTGAGATCACCTCTAAGTTCAGGGAGAGGGCCCTTCTCATTCCGCAGTATGTGGCGGACGAGGAGATGAAGAAGGCTCGGTACCACGAGACACTGAGGAGTGACATCAGGCAGTTTGTGAGCTAGTTCAGTTGCAAGACGCTTGAGGATATGATCGCTCGAGCAAGGGAGAAGGAAATCGATTTATAGACAGAGAGGAAGACACACGAGGGTGCATGTAGGAGTGGTAGTGGTGGGGATTCTGGCTGCTTCAAGTGCGGCCGGATCGGTCATTATAGCAGGGATTATGCTGCTACCACCACCCAAGGATCAGACCAGTCTACTTTCATTACAGTCAGCGGGGCCACAAGAAGGCCCAATGTCCGAGTTTGGCTATAGTGGGACAGGTGATGACACCTGCCCCTGCGACGTTGTGGATTACTAACGACCGTCAGGGCCGGGCAGAGGCACCTGCACCGAGGAACAGGGATTTCCAGCTGACTACAGAGGAGGCGCGAGCAGCTTTTGATGTTGTAGGTGTGTATCTTTTGCTTTCCTATCAGTTTTTTTTATTTATGATTTTATTGCTATTGTCTTCATCGGTATGAGTAAGTGTATCTTGGAGTTATATTTTCGGTTTATGTTCGAATTATACGCCATCTGCATACCATAAATCTTAGATTAGTAGTGTGAGATCGTCTCCTTATATAGTGGGCTCCCAGGATGCGGTAGTTGTAGCAAGTGTGATTGGAGCTTAGGAGGTGTACCATTAGTCTTCAAGAGTTGTGCTACTTTAGTATTGGTTAGTTTTGGAACACTACCAGTGATAAGTGGGTTGCCAACAGATTGATCATTGGATGGTAAAAAGGATTGGGAGTCCTTCCAGTCTTGTGTGTTGTAAGATGTTAGTTGAATCAAAGTAGAGGAATATCATTCAAGTATTCAGTAACAGAAGTAAGTTCGAAACTAGGATGAGTTCGCATCCCCATCAGGGAGGAAGGTCGCTAAGTGGCTGACTGGTTGAGGTGTGTGTGAGTTGGGAGTTTGGGAAACTTCCCAAACGTTGGGTTTGCGTCTTTTTGGTGTTTGGGAAACCAGGTTGGGGAAATTTTTGTCAGGACGCGAGTACGGTCAAGATGATAGACCATGTGTGTGCTTGACGATGGATGTGCGAGTTAGTAATCAGTGGTTGAGACAGCATGGAAAGTTTTGTAAGACTACGGTATAGTCGTAGCATACACTAGCGGTTAGATTGCGGGAGAAAGTATGGTACGACTGCGGGGAAGTTGTAGCATCCTTCATGTGGTCAAATAGTGTGAAGAATTTTTGTTAGACTACGGAATGAACTGTAGCATTCACAAGTTCGTTTAGATAAGTTAGGCCCGGGTGGGTCACTTCGTAGGATTGTGGGAAGGCCACCGCATGATTGGAATCAAGAAATGATAGGTCGATAGGATTCAAAGTGGAGCTGGACATGTGTAGCCCTAGATAGATGAGATATGTGGGCAAGGCCGCTCTGTAGTACGGTTTGGGTGAGACCCGCGGGCGAGGCCCGTGTGACTATAACAATGCATATGGGACCTAGCAGAGACCGTAGGGTCGAGATATGGGATCAGGCATTCCATAATTTATGGAGCCAAGAGTGGCAATGTAGATAGGGTAGTTTCCGATAGACGAAGTTTTCTTCGGAAGTCGTTGGGAGCGACTGAGAGGGTATTCTTTTTTTTTTAGCAACTGGGTGGGAATCCAGTATTCCAAATAGTTGGCAAATAAGTTGGGACCAAGGTGGTCTGGGTTCATTCAAAAAGTGGACAAGAGGCAGCATGATGTTCGGGCAGAAGTAGTGATGTGAGGATTCTTGTGTGAGGAGTAGCTTGTTGATCGAAGGTGCTAAATCACTTATAGTTGGATTAAATAATCCCAAATTAATTGATTTGACCCTGTTGCGCAACTCTCATCTTAGTCTAACCGTTTCAGGGATGAATCTTCTACTCGAAGGATTATCTGAGCCTTCTGTCAAGTATAAGTATTCTACAACTGGTTATCGACAGGGATTTTGTTTTTTATGGTAGCATCGAGATAATCAGGGTGGGAAGTTTTATGGTTGATCAATTATTCGATGAGGTTTTGCATGGTAGTTTTGGAGCATAGGCGGTCCGTCAGGGAGACAGACCGTTATAGATTTCAGATCTCGGAAAGATAGAAGTAGTTCTCTATATGAAAGTAAAGATTTACCCTTCATCGAGTTTGGAGAGTCTTGCTTAGCTGGATTCAGTTGCCTTGGGAAGGCCATTGGATGCTCTGTGGGATGTTTGCGTTCCTCAAATCACTTGTTGGGATATGGATCTTAGTAAGGAACGATTTCGAGGACGAAATCTAATTTAAGTGGGGGGGGGGGGAGTTCTAACACCTGGAATCCAGAAGGCTAATTAAGGGAAGAAAATCTTCAATCAAGAGGGCAACTCATCGAGTTCAAGAGTGAGAACTCGACGTGTAGGAATATTAGGCACGCGGGAATTTAAAGACCAACTCGACGAGTTGGGGAGGACTAACTCGACGAGTTGGACTGGGTTTGGTAAATCCTAGATCCGGGATTTTACACCCTATTAAAACACCTTATGCTTTAGGGTTTGGCCTCATTTCCAGCCTCCAATGTCATAACCATAGATCTTGAAACCCTAATGCTATTATGAGTGATTGTGAGCCATCTTGAGTGTTATTGTGGGTGTGTGAAGCTCTTGGAAGGAAGGAAAGTTCGAAGGAAACAAGGAAGAGTTGCTAGATCCATAAACCTCACTCCATTTTCGTCACTTTTTGGTAATCAAGTCTCAAACTTTCCTAATAGTTGATTAGATCTCCTTCTTAGCACCTTTTGCTTGTTTTTAGTCTAAATGATATGGTTCTTGAGAGTTAGACGTCCCAAATGCAAAGCACTTTAGATCTAGAGTCGTGAAGGACTTTGATGGCATAAAGGTGCCAACTTTATGGCCATAGAAGTCCCATGCAACCTTTAAGCCATCATTTTGGCCTTTTAAACTTATAATGGCCATGTATATAGAGAAAGCTGGAGACTTTACGTGATTATCTAGTCTATATGGTCTTATGTCCTACCTTAAAGTTGTTGGCCTTTGGATTTAGATTTAAGCCATTTTGGGGGCTAAGGGTTGAGCTTAATCTCCTTAGGATGGGTATTCATGGGTAAAGTTGAAAACTTTACCCTTCTAGAGGCACTTTCAGTCGAGATCTGGAGTATAGGGTTTAGATTTGAAGAATAATGGCTTAATGAATTAAGAAGAGGTTAACAGACTGAAGAAATCGATGAGCTAATGAAGGAACTCAACGAGTTGAATGGAAGTTTCTCGATTCTGTTGATAGGGAAAAACTCGACGAGTTCATGGAAGAACTCGACGAGTTGGATCATGATTTCACGATTCAGTGACTCGTGGGAACTCGACAAGTTGAAGCGCAAACTCGACGAGTTGAGTCAACTCGGAGCGTAGACTTTGACTTTGACTTTGACCAAGTTTGACCTTCGAGAGGGTTATGAATTATGGGATGGTTTCTAAGGGTTGTTCCATGTAAGCGCCAAATTGGGCCATTGATGGAATTTTATAGATTTTATGGTTTTAGGCTGGGGCCTCGACTATGAGTCTTGTTGGACCAGGGGTGAAATGGTCATTTCACCTGAAGTAAGGATTATGGATTACGGTGTGGAGCCTAATTGTTAATTGGGTGATATTTGGCATGGATAGCTCGGGGAGTCGACCGGACTATGGCTAGGGATTTCTTACAGTGAACTTCTGCGTTTGAGGTGAGTTTCCTCCTATAGGAACGGGTCGAAGGCACCAATGCCGACCTGTATATGTATGATTGTATGTTTTCTGGGCTTAGGTCCGATGTCGGTCGGGGCCCTAGGAATGTTTATATGTAGGTTTCTGGACTACGGTTCGATGTCGGGTGATACTCGATAAGTATGTACATGTTAGATTATACTTGTTGTCTGTGTGATACATGTATGTGCCTGGTAGGGAGGTGAGTGTGGGAGGGGTCCCGTATCTCATCACTAGCTGAGTGTGGACGGGGTTCCATACCTCATCATTAGCATAGTAGGGGCACGACCGATGATAGGCGAGGCCATAGGACTGGAGCATATAGTACTGTGTTAGATGCTTTATGTGCTAGTATGACTATATGATATTGTTTGTATGTGTATAGCGGGCGAGGCCTAGAGACAGGTAGGGCGTGGAAGAAACAGATATGTATACCGAGCGGGGCTAGATGCTAGGTGGGGCCTGAGGATGGGGGGGCCAGTATATGTGTTATTTTCATGGTATGTGGTAGTATGGGGAGCTCACTAAGCTTCACGTTTACGGTTTTCAGTTTTGGTTTCAGGTACTTCCAGTTGCCAAGAGAAGAGATCGGGATGACTACATTGCACACACCACGATGTTTAGCCTGGGGTGTTTACTCTGATGTTTTGATATGATACTCTGATTTGATACTATGACTTATGTTTTTGGATGGAATGATTTTGATAACTATGGTTTATTTAATAATTAAAAATTAAATTTTTGGTCATGATTCTTGGGATGTTACAATCCGCCATCGAGACCAGATTAGCATTGATTTCTACGGCTTCTTCCATGTAACTAAATCCATTAATCGTACTCATCTTCTTCTCCTTTACCGAACATCCAATAAAAAATAATTGATTTCTCTAAAATTCTCTAGTTTTAGTTTTCACAAATCACAACAAAATTACTTAGATATGCATAACAAAAAGAGGAGTTCAGGTGCAGTGGAAGTGGAAGCAATTGAGAATATAGGAGACTTCTATAGTGGCGGTGAGCATGGTGCCAATGATGGTGTGAGGTTTTAGGGTTTTAGATAACAGTGACAGATTATGAAATGGAGATGATAGGTAAATCTTCATAGTAGAAGAGAAGCATGGTGTTATCAATTTCACAAAATTTGGTTATTATCTGTAGGCTACAATTTAAAAAGTTTTTGATTTTATGCAATCTAGTTAGAAAATCGGAAATTGAGATGAGTTTTTGGTTTGAACGGGAAATAAAAGGAGAGGGGTATAGAAAACGACACGTGGCAAAAATGCGCTCTAAAAAATGAGAAGTGTCAGGTTTAGGATTCATTTATTAAAACCGGTAGATTTTGATGGGATTTGATGTATTTAAAACTAATTTAAATAATATGTTTGAATTTTATACAAATTGCATGAGATATATGTCTATAATAATTGTTTTATAATTAGCAGAAAAATAATACAAGTAAGATGTAGGTCAAAACTCACATGAAAAAACACAATATTTATCTTTTCATGTGGCAATGATAACAAAGTGTGGACAAGACTAAGGTGTTGTTTGTTTTTTATAAAAAAAAAAAAAAAAAAAAAAAAACTTTGCAAACCTCTTTGTACTGCACAACGCAGCACACACACAACACTTTTTATTTTGCAACTGTTTGTTTTTTTCGTAGACTTCAGAGTTAAAAACCTCTTCTCATCCTCTTCTTGGGACATCACTTGGAAAATACTTATAATCTCTTCAAACCTAACCCTAAAAAAACAATCGGCCAACACCCATTCTCATTCATCTCATCGATCGCAATCGTATCTTCCCACCTCCCGGCGTTCCTCCTCCTGTCGACGCTACTCCTCCCAGCACAGCCACCATCGGCGCAGCCACCACTAGTCGCCTCTCCTTCCAACGGCGGCTATCCCTCATCGCAGGTAAGTTTTTTTTTCTTTTTTTTCGTTTTTTGCTACTGAAGGCAACGATTATGTTTATTTTTTTTTGAATATTTCTATTTTGTTGGTGGTGTTACTTCATCATTCATGCTTCATATTAATTTTTCGATTTTGTCGTTGAATCTTTCTTTTTGCTTAATCTTGATGCTAATCTTATCAAATAGGCGATGACATTGTTTCTTTCTTGATTAATGATAATTTTTGGCTGCAATATCTTCAATTTGTGCCTAAAATGTCACATATTATTGCTGAATTGTCATGAAATATTGCTGAAATATCATAAAATTGTTGCTGAATTGTCACAAATTGTTGCTGAATTGTCATGAAATGTCGCTGAATTGTCATGAAATGTTGTTGAATTGTCAGAAAATGTTGCTGAAGTGTCATAATTGTTGCTGAAATATGAATAATCTTTGCTGAAATTGGTTATTTTAATCAATACAAGTTGTTGTTATACTGAAAGTTGTTGCTATAAGGTTTTGTTTGCTAAAATATGAATTTCATATGTTTTTTTTGTTATTAGCAATGGGTGATAAACATACATAGACCAATGAGCAGTTAAAATTTTTATTGCACACTAGTATTGAAGAAGTACAAATTGTGGGTAGAAAAGGTTTGAGTTTGCACAAACATTCATGGAACAAGTTAGCAACAACCATTAAGGAAAAGTATGGTGTGGATTTGACTCAAAGACAATTGAAAAACGCCTATGACAACCTTAAAGCCAAATATACATGATGGTTATACTTGAAAAACAAAACTGGCAACCTTTACAATCCTCAAACAAACACTTTTAACTTAACAAATGATGAGTGGGAGGACTTTAAAAAGGTGTGTGTGTGTGTGTGTATATATATATATATATATATGTATGTATGTATTTTGTTTATATAGTTGCCATTTATTCTTATACTACTTTTGTTACATTGATTGGGTTTAGGGACATCCGAAATCCGCTTCTTTGAATACCGTCCCATTGTTGTTTCTAGAGCTTTGTGCATAACTCTTTGATGGAAATAGTGCCTCTGGTAATCTCAGCTATGCCACATCCCAAGCACCATTAGGACATGGATCATCTTCTTTCCATGTCACACCACTACAGCTTACGGACACCCCTTCTATTAACATAGATGAGGATGATTACTTTTCCAATAATACTAGTGAGCCTTTTACTCAGACACCACCTTCTGCTGCTTCGCCTTCTAGTAACCCCAACAAAATGGCTAAACCATCAACTCCTAGACCTCGAGCTCCTAGTGCGTCACCTGATCCACCTTCTAGTGCCTCACTTAAAGCTTCTATTATTGGAGATGCAAGAAGCTCTACGACATTTGACTCAAGGGCCAACAATTCACCAATGTTTAGAGAAGCTAGAGTTGCTCGATTTAGGCCCAATAGACCCTCTACAATTTGCTGCTTATCATATTTTTGGAAGGACCATGAATATGAGAGAGATGTGGGTAAATTTGCATAATGATCCACATATATTAAGAGGATGGATCGAGATGATAGCTACAAGTTTAGGAGTATTGGAGGATGGAAAGATTGTCCATTAAGTTTACATATTTGAATTGTTTAGGTTTTAATTGCATGTGTTGGAACTATGTGGTTATGTTTTTGGTTATTTGGTACTTAAATGTTATTTTTAGTATTTGGTATTTGAATTTTATGTTATTTTGGTAGTTGAATCGTATGTTATGTTATTTGGTAATTGTGTTGATTAATAGGTTCCTAATGGATCACGACAAAAAAAAATACTTCTCATAATTCTAATTTACTTGTACGCCCGCTACTTTTGGAAGAGGGGTGTGAAATGAGTATGGGACAACGATACAGAAATGATGGGACATGAATTTAAGTTAGTGTTACTTCACCGTAATCCTCTACAATGTGTTGAAGTACTACACATGTCTCGTGAATCATTTGTCCGACTATGTGCGCATTTTAGAGTAAATTGTGCGTTAAAGGATAGCAAACATGTATCGGTTGAGGAAAAGATGGCTATGTTTTTGATAATGATCAGTCATAACCAACGATACGTGATTATCAAGTGAAGATTTCAACACTCAAAGCAAACAATTCATAAATTTTTTCATAAAATGTTGGACAAAATGTTGCTTTTTGCACATAAGATTATAGTACCAACTTCTTTTAATCCGAATCCAAACATTCCGGGACATAATAGGAGGATACGACGGGTGTTCAAAGGAGAAGTTGGTGCACTTGATGACACTTTGATACATGTTGTTGTCTCTGCAAATAAACGAGATTTATATAGAAGTAGGGGAAAAGGCGATTGTTACCAAAGCGTATTGGCAATATATGACTTCAACAGGATGTTTACGTTTGTTGTAGCCGGTTGGGAAGGGATAGAACATGGTTCTAGAATTTTATGAGAAGCATTAGCAAATCCACATGCACCATTCCCGTTTCCACCATCAGGTAAATTTATGGTTATTTAAATAGTTTTATCTTAGTTTGAAAATTAATTATTTTTTTTACAGATAAATATTATCTTTGTGATGCCACATATGCAAACATTCGAGGTTTTATGGCACCGTATCGTAATATGAGGTATTGACTTGGAGATTTCCGTTGAAGACGTGCATTAACGAATATAGAAAAAATTAACCATGCACACGCAAAACTTCGGAATGTCACCGAGTGTGCTTTTAGTGTCTTGAAAGCACGATTCCCTATATTGAAGAGGATGGCACGATTCTTGTTGGTTACATAACGAAACATTACCCTTGCATGTTCCACACTTCATAATTTTATAAGAAGAGAGACATTACGTGATGAGTATTTTGTACGATATGATGAACCAAATATCTCGGTTCGGAATAACAATGCAGTCGTTGATAATGATGAAGATGAGATTCCAACACATGGTACTGTAGCGGACTGTGAATATATGAACCAGTTACAAGATGAAATTGCCGAACAATTGATGCAAAATATGGAATGAGAATTATTAAATTTTGGTTGTATGAATTTTATTTAAGAATGTTATTGTAAGACTAATTAGGTTGTATGAATTTTATTTCAATGTTTTAAGACTACAATTATTAAATTTTTGGTATTAAAAAACTATTTCCGGTTTATTAAATCACTTTATTTTAAATGTTTTAATATCTACATCAGCCTGCAGATGTTAAAAAATAAACATGCTTCTTATTACAGTCTGCAACCATTTGGTCTACCTCTTTTGTTGTAGAGGGTTGCAGAGGTGGTCCGCAGACTTCAGACATTTTCACTTGGAAAAAACAAACAACACCTAAATATCCCCATAAGGCGGGGGATCATCCAAGAAATGAAACATGGGGCAACACTTTTGAATTTTAGAGTATGTTAATTCATAATCATATGCTTTTCACCACTTAGGCTTGAGGGAGTGGGCTCGTTACCCTTCTCGCTTCCAAACTCGCTACAAGTTTTAGCAGCACTCCCATCAAAATGCTAGAAGACACATTAAGATTGCCTTGTCATAAACATAACGAGAGTAGAGAAGAATGAGAAACTTGGATGGTCGATTCTCTTTGGTTGAAACATTTTTCTTTTTCCCTTTTATTTTTTTTTCAAAATAAAACCTATAAAACTAACACACCATCACTCTATACCTTTTGCAACTTGGATGCTATCACTTTCCCCATCCTATGTGGCTTTAAAATTTAAGACATGACATCAAAAAATCTAATGTGACAACATGCTAAACATGCTACCACTCCATCGGGCCTCAATCATCTTTCACAAATATAAGAATTGTCTTTTTTATAAAATCAAAATATAAAATTTCCTTTTGCTTTTCAAAAAGTTCTTAATAAGATCCCTAGACTTTTACTTGAAAAAAATCAATCTAAGAGTTTTATTTAATTAATTTTGGAAAAATAAAAAAATATTTTTAATGTTTGTTTATCTCATATTAGTGTGACAATCCTTTATTGTTACCACTTTGACCAGTGTTGTTGTGCGTAGACTAAAAATAAGTTCATAAAATTTCAAGTTGTGATGAAAAGTGATGGATTGGTAACAGGATGCGATGCTTTGCAAAAATTTGCAAAAAAAAAAAATAATAATAATAGCAGATTAGTGCTGAAGAGCAATATATTATCAACGGATTTGCGACAAATTAGCAACTAATTAAAAATTGAGACGTTCACGATACTGACCTTGTGCAGTTGCACACCCGTCATCTCCTTAGGCCCGGCCCTCGGGGTGTCCATGTGGCACTTTGTGTTACTGTGGATTTATTTTTAATTTATTAAAAGTAATGTGTGTGTGTGTGTGTGTGTGTGTGTGTGTATATATATATATATATATATATATATATATATATATATATATGAATAAGATCAAATGAGAACACCTAAAAGGTTGAGAACTCGAAAACAAATCTGAACCATTTAAAAAACTAAATCTAAGGTTATTATCGAATGGGCCATTTATGTAAATTCTTAAAAATAAATGAATTAAAGTGTAATTTTAAAATTGTCATAAGGGTACAACAGTAATTAAAATTTTAGCTAACTCCTAAAATTTCTCAATTCTCGTCTATTTCCTTTCATATTCCCATCTTTTTCTTTCTCCCCTGGATACCTAGGGCTTCATGGTTAGTTCCGCCTCCTCATCGGCTCATCAATGCTTCATCTGCTTCGAATCAATCCAACCGACTCACAATCGCTTCTTCCCCATATCTCTATAGATCCCGATCAAAGAAAGGTATGTTCGATTTGCTACTGTTATTCGATTCAATTGCGTGCTTATATTCTGAAATTTGGTTTTTGATCCTGATAATCGACTTTCTATTTCCTGAATTTGCGGTTTGTTAGTCTCGATTGTGGAAATCTCTCTTAGGTTTTTGTCTATAGATTTAAAATCTACATGTGATCAATCACATTGATAAACTGTTCTTTCTGATGCTTTACAAATTGTTGAAGTTTGATTCGAAGAGCGAGATCTCTATACATTTTGAACATTCTGTTCGATCGTTTTTCGGGAATTTTTAAGTATGATTATGTTAAATAGCCTCTTTTACAAGTAGATCATGTTCTTTCCTCTACTGAAGTTGTTAATCGAACATCGTAGCTATTGTATTTTGTGGTATAACGCTTAAACCACACCAAAACCACAGATGATTTACTAAATTCTGTGATAAGGAAACTGCCCGATTAGTTTCTCACTTCAATTATGATCCCAATGTGATACATTCGTTCAAAAATCATATGAGAAAATTGCCTGGATTTCATCCGTTGCTAATTGAACTCTTATTATCACAGAGATGGAAACCTTCCTATTCACATCAGAATCTATGAACGAAGGCCACCCAGACAAGCTCTGCGATCAAGTCTCAGACGCCATTCTAGACGCATGTCTAGAACAAGACCCGGAGAGCAAAGTCACCTGTGAAACCTGCACCAAAACCAACATGGTCATGGTCTTCGGTGAAATCACCACCAAAGCTAACGTTGATTACGAGAAAATCGTCCGTACAACTTGCAGAGAAATCGGATTCACATCTCCCGAAGTCGAACTCGATTTAACTGTTTTATGCATTGCTTATGCAGGTGAGTTATTTTTTGTTTTCCCTTCACTTCTTCTCAGTTGTTTCTCGAATGAGATAAAAGATTTAGGGGAATCAAACAATTTTAGAACCAAAGGTAATTTATACTATGATATTAGTTTATGATTAGAAGTGTTCATTTTTTGTTAATGATATATATATATATATATATATATATATATATATATATATATATATATATATATATATATATATAATTACAAGTATAGGAATTCATATGTATTTTATTTTTTGTTCATGTCTCATATTAATTTATGATTAGAAGTGTATTCATATGTGATATATTCATGTATGAATATAATTACAATTATAGGAATTTATATGTATTTTTTATTTTGTTCATGTCTCTTCATTTATAATATGATGTCATATGTGTTTTTCTAAATCCTTTTCATTTAATTGATTGTTAATTTTATTTATTTCTTTATTTGACAGTGTGTAGAGGAAATCGAGATGCATCTACAAACGGGATGTTGGAGTGCTAATATACAACCAAACAATACAAAGTGGAAAAGATATTGCCTTATTCATTTATGATTATTTAATAATAGTTAATTATTTTTTATTCGAATTTTTGTTTATGTTGTATTCATATGTGATTATAGAAAAATAGATATATATTACATTGTAACTTTTTGTTTTACTATTATTTATCAATAGGTGTATAATCTAGATATATATCCAATATGTTTTTATTTATTTATGATTATAGTTATATTGTAATTTTTCTCTATAAATTGTGTTATATTCATTTATTATTACAACTTAATTCATCTATTCATTTATGATTACAACGGATTCATATATGATTACAAATATGTTTTATTTTTGTATGATTACACATATTTGGTTGAGATGATAAATTCATCAAATATGCTGGTAAAAAACAAAAAAACAAAAAAAAAACGTTTTTTAATCATGGTAAAAAAAAAAAATTTTAAATAATCTATTTGATTAAAAATATATTAAATTCATTTATAATATTTAGGTAAAAAATCAATTAATTAGACAACATCCCATGTTTGTAGGAAATCATTAATTATCCATATTTAATTACATTGTAAAATTCTTTTTATGCCCTTATGGAATGATTGGTCTACAATTGTTCTTGCGTTCTCAACCTTTTAGGTGTTCTCATTTGATCATCTCCTATATATATATATATATATATATATATATATATATATATATATATATATATATATATATATATATATATATATATGTTCAGGTTCATTTGAGACCATTCTAATTTTGTGAGACCGTGAGACCAAATCTAAAAATAATTTTAAAATGCAAAATAAATTGAGAAATCCAAAAATTCTATTTTTAAATATTATTTTCGGAACTTGAATTAACTAAAAAAAATTTAAAAAAATAAAAAATAATAAAAATAATAAAAAAAAATTCCGTTTTTTTAAAAAATACATGAAATATTCTAATAGAATACTACACTGACATATTCTAAAAAATAATTTTAAAATGCAGAATAAATGGAAAAATCTAAAAATTATTTTTTTAAATATTATTTTTTGAACTTGAATTAACTAAAAAAAATAAAAATAAATAAAAATAAATTCCATTTTTTTGAAAAATACGTGAAATATTCTAATAGAATATTACACTCTACATATTCTAAAAAATAATTTTAAAATGCAAAATAAATGGAAAAATCCAAAATTCCTTTTTTAAATATTATTTTCGGAACTTGAATTAACTAAAAAAAAATTAAAAAAAATAAAAAAATGCGTCTCACGGCCTCACAAAATTAGGCCGTCTCACATTAACCTAACCCTATATATATATATATATATATATATATATATATATATATATATATATATATATATATATATATATATCCTCCTTAATAAATGAAGGTTTTTTTGCCACATGTCAATCTCTCATTAGTTTTGACACTTGTCATTTTGTGGTATTTTTGAAATAAATATTATCCACTTGTCAATTTTTTGTTTGTTTTAATTTTTAAAATTAAAATCATATACTTATATATGTAAAGTATTAAATATCATATATATGATATTAAATTGTAATAAATACATTTTTTTTCTTTCTTATTTTAAAGTTTTACATTAAAAAATATTGAAAAAATATTTTTTGTTTACACTTTAATGTAGGGATGAAAGTGGATCCAAACCCGGACCCGATGGACCCGGACCCGAAAAACCCGGAACCGATTAACGGGATTTTATAGAACCGGAAACCGGACCGGTATATAGGAACCGGTTCCGGTTCGGTTTCGGGTATGGTTCCGGGTAAAGTGGGTCTAGAACCGGAAAACCCGGAAACATCAAAGTTGGTAGGTTGGAACCGGATAAAGTGGTTTTAGACCCGGAAAACCCGAAAAAACCGGAATTTTTTGGTAATTACTTACAACTTAGTGGGTTGAACTTTGAAAATTTTCATATTGATATCCCCATTTTGGGGGGCTGTAACTTATTGAATACGAAACCACAATTAACAAAATTAGAGTCTAAAATCATGTACAAACTCTAAAATACACTCTGGAAAAATCCGTATGTCAATCCGAATTTAAACGAATGAGATATACTTGTGTTAATATTTTCACATAATACAAAATACAAAAACAAATAGCTGAAAAGTTGAAAATTTTCAGTTTTGATATCCCGACTTCGGAGGACTGTAAATCATTGAATGTTAAACCAAAAATGACAAAATTATAGTCTAAACTCATGTACAAACTGTAAACTAGAAGTCGGAAAAAACCACATATCAATCCGACTTCAAACGAATTAGATATGCATGCTTTAAAACTTTCATTGAATACAAAAAAACTAAAAAACTAAAAACTTTCAGCTTTGGTATCTCAACTTTTGAGGACAGTAAGTCAATGAATATAAAACTAAAAATGAAAATTTTATAGTCTAGAATCATGTACAAACTCTAAACTACATGTTAGAAAAAACCGTATGTCAATTGGAGTTGAAACAAATAAGATATGCATCTTGTAAACGTTTCACAAAAAGTGGTTCCGGCCCTAAAAGTGGTTCCGGTTCCAAAAACCGGTTCCGGATTTTAGACCCGGTTTACCCGGACCCAATGGACCCAAACCCGGATTACCCGGAACCCGGATAAAGCCATTTTTTAAACCCGGAACCGGACCTGGTTATATATATTCCGGTTCTAACGGTTCCGGTTCCGGTTCGGTTCCGGTTCCGGTCCGGTTTTCCGGTTCTAAATCACATCCCTACTTTAATGTTTAATATTTTTTTAAATCAACCCGTGTAATACACGGGGTTCACACCTAGTATATATATATATATATATATATATATATATATATATATATATATATATATATATATATATATATATATATATATATATTATCAATCAAGCCCCACAATTTCTAGCTCAAAAATCAAAATAGTTGAGATTTTGGGTTCATCATCTTGTTCAAGAACACATGGATTTGCTTCTTGGGTTGATACAGCAAACGATGACCTCGACATTAATGTGAATTAATGACAAACAAAAGAAGTAATATGAAGCAATGTATAAAGATTAAAGAGGTTTCGTGGTTTGATACAACGAACGAGGACATCAAGATTATTAGTGAGATTTTCTCCTTATTTATATACACATGCTATCAACCGCCGATATATAAGGTTATACGTTATACACACCACATATCATATATATGGTGAGTGCCACATCAACACCACATTCCCCTACCACTAATATATGATTCTACCACTTACACACTACTCCACCTCAGTTTTTTTAATTAAATTTAATTCAAAAATACATTAAAAAACATATAACCTTTTTTAAATACTAATTATAAAAATAAGTTATTTAATAAGAATAATATTTTAAATAAATCAAATTACTTAAATAATTAGGAAATATAAATCCAAGGTTTATTTTGTTATTTTAGAAACTATTTATATTAAATGATTTTTGGTTAGGAGTATTTTCTATCAATTGACTATATCTCAGGGGTAAAAATTGTGAAGACTTACAAACTATGTCTTCTTTCCCAACAAAACACCAGCCCTCATTTTCTCTTTTTCAGTTCTTCAAACGAGCAATTCAACCTCATTGGTCGTTTCGATTCGTGATGCTCACCACTGAAGACCACGAGCACGGAGAACCACGATGGTTCGGGATATTGTGTGCACAGACCACGGTCGTGGCCAGCTAGACCACGAGACCCACCGTGGTCTGTATACCAGTAGGCCTAAAATACCAAGAATACATAATTTGTTTTTAGATTTTTTTTACGATAATAATAAATAATATATTAACTATTAAAAAAGAATATTAAGCTTAATGACCATATTTGCTAAAAGATATTAATTATATAATAACCATCTGTTTTGTGAAATCGAGAATCTGCCCTTTACTTCGCAAATGTAGTTTTTAATGGACAAATCAATGATTTCCGAACACTATCTTTGCGTTCCCCTTGTTTGAAGTTTTAATTTGTCATAGAGGGGTATCAATTTCGAAATCCTCGATGACAACAAGTTTGAAAAAAAAAATGAAAAAGGTGGTCGAGAAAATTATATGAAAAACGAGATCGTGTTCTTTTTAAAGTTTTTTTATAGGGTAAAAGCCACAAAATACATTATTTTTATACAAAATACAATGTATAAAAAATAGTAATTTTGACACTATATTTTTCAATTTATTTCAATGTTAACCATTTGATCGATTAACCAAATTGCCAACTGACATGACGTGGTGACGTGGTGACGTGTCGGTCTTTAACGACGTGAAGCTAACATGAGATGCTGATATGACATATTTTTTACATTATTTTATGGGTGTCAAAATTTAAAAATAAAATAAGACGCAATGACTTAATTGAAAATGAAACATAGTGACAAAATCAAATTTTTTCTAAAAATTTAGTGTTTTTTTGTGCAAGACAACATAACAAAGTTGGTGTACCTTAATTCATCTATGTTTTCAGATACAATTATCAAACCTCTAGTCAAATTGTTCCAATCACGGAGCCTTGTTGTGCCATTGCTCATGACCTCTTTATCTATTTTTATGTTTACATGTCCCTTTTTGTTGGGGTTTAGTCTTCTAGTTAAAGATTGGCCGTGTTGGTGCTGCTACAATGTTTAATTTGTCAAATTGGTTATATTTGATGTTGACATGTATCAAAACGAACGTTCAGCGAGAAGTTTGTTTATGTTCGTTTATTTAATAAATGAACAAACATGAACATAAATTCTTGTTCGTTAGTTAAATGAACGAACATTAGTAATGGTCTCGTTCACTTAATTATGTTTGTGAATATTCTTTTACGTTCGTTTATTTTCGTTCATTTAAGTTTATTTATGTTCATATATATGTTCAGTTGTTTTCTCATAAATAAAAATGTTGATAACGTGTGTCAGTCGAGAGTCATTTATTTGCCAATGTGAGACTAGTCCTCTTGGTAGATACTTTGCGTCTTAGATTGGAGATCCTAAGTTCTAATCTGAAAGTTGATGAATTCTATTAATTTGATGATACTAACTTCTAACCACTAATCAGTTGTTAAAAAATTATTTACTTTGTAAAATCCAAAAGTTTCCTTTTACTTGGCCAATTTGTTCTTTTTCGAAAAATCAATAACTTTCAAACTCTTTTTTCGGTCCTTTTATTTAAAGTTTTAATTTTTCATAGAGGGGTAACAATTTCAAAAATCCTTGGGTGAGGAACACATTCAAAAAAATGAAAAACAAATTCGAAAAAATGAAAAAGACGGTTGAGAAAATGAATATATAATGAGGTCGCGTTGTTTTGTAAGTTTTATTTATATAATTATATATGTTACATTTATCCAAATTTAGATAACATCACGCTCGAAAATCTTCAACATAAGTATTTCAAAGATATTGACCTATCGAAAATCTTCGTAAGACTAGTTTGAAAATATGCGTAAGAACTACACTAAAAATATTTGTAACTTTTGTCCAAAACTAATTTTATATCGTTTCCATTATGGCACTATGATGTCTTGCAGATTGTGCTTAAATTTCCATTGAACGAAGAAGAATGGAATAGTAGATAAGGGGTTGAAAACCTAATACTTGCAAATACAAACAAGTAGTTGGGATTCTTCTTGATTCAATTTTGTTATGTACACCTTGTTGAAGATCCATATATGGGTAGAATTAACTAGAAATTTGTACAAAGTGTGTTGGAATGTATGTGGTGAATGTTTGTAGAAAGTGGTAAATGATTATACTAGTCATGGTCTTAAGGGCGGATATGGGAGAACATCTCTAAAGGCTCCTTAACACCATATTGAAGAAATTTGAGGAGAAATCAAGGAGAATTCATAGGCTACCTTATCTTTACTCGCAACCTTGTAAACTCATATGTTATTTAAATGATTCTTATTTGTGATAATGGATTGAAAAAAGGGTTTGTGAACTCTAACTTTATATGTATCTGTATGCTAAAAATCTTGATACATAAGGACAAGTAGGGGAGTAATTACTTGTTTACTAGTCTAAAATATTTCAAAACAAAGTATGAAGTGTTTTTATGTGAAATTGGAAGTAATGAGCTACACTCTAATTTGGGTTTAAGTTGTTGGAATGCTAGTTGTATCGTTGAGTTTTGATACTCAACCATGATATGCTATTTTAACAACCTTAGAGATGAATTTTGATAAGGAACTACAAGAATTAGGAACTCATACTCAATTAAAACCCTAATGTGAGTAACCATGATTCCTTTTTTGATAACTTGGTATCTAAATGTATGATTATCATGGAATTATGTGACAGATACCATTGTGATAAATATCTAATGATATGTAAACCGGTATAGTTAGTTACAATTAAATGGAATGGTAGTTGAAACCACAATGGGTTATTTTTGTATGATTATATGCGTCTTTGTATAGTCAAACCCATACTTCATCATTAATGTATGATATAGTAAGTTTGCATAGTTATAACCAAGGTTTTAAATAACGTGAGGTGCATCGTGGCTGACCATGTCAAGCCTCAAACCTTATGAGTTGTTGTGAGTCATGACATTTGTTAAGGTGTGGCCTATGGCGATAATTTTGTATAATATATATATATATATATATATATATATATATATATATATATATATATATATATATATATATATATATGTGTGACTTAAAGCGACATTTTCTCAAGGCGTGACTTAAGTACAAGTCTTTGAGCCATGACGAGCTTTTTAGAACCATGGATAAAACCAAAGTTGATGATTGTTGTATGGTAGAGTATATTCGAACAATTAAAGCTTGTTACTGAATTTTGTTGAACGGTATGGTAAGCTTATATAGTTGAAACCACAGCTGACTATTGTTAATGCAATAGTTGGTTATTAGAGGTTGATAAAGTAAGCTTGTATATATGAATATTATTAAATAATGAGTTAGTCATTGTTTGTTAACTGTAAGACTAAGTTTGTATAGCTAAAAATTACAAGTTGTTATTGTTGAACGATATGGTAAGTGTTTATAGTTGAAAAGCATATTTGATCATTATCGAATAAAAATGGCAACCTTTATGGCTAAAATATCATATATAACACCCGATTTCAGATTCGTGGCTTGACATTTGATCTTCATCAAGATGATTGGACTTTTATGGATTTTTTACTGGCTCGCGGAACGGTTGTTTGGTGTTTATGGTGTGATTACATTGATTAAATAAAGACTGCGATTTCTTGGTGACCATGGCGTGATACAGGTATGGACCACGACGTGATGGTAGCCACAACCCAAAACCCTAAGACTCGGGCCTTGGGCCCTATTTAAAGAATGTAAGGATTAGGGTTTGCTTATTTTCAACCTCTAGCTCCTAAAACGAAACCCTAGTTCTATCTCCCTTTATCCCTTGTGTTCTTGGTGTTTTTATTAGTGAAGTTTGTGGTGGTAGAAGGTGGTTCTTGTGGTCTTGAAGTCTTGTTCCAACATTCTCATCATGCTCCTGGAGCTATTTGAGGTAAAAAGTCTCAAACTTGATTATTAGATTCTTAGATCTTGGTATGCCAGTCTGGTACTCCAGGACATGTCTCAAACTTGAGGATTGAGAACTCCAGAACAATATTTTAAGATTTAATGATTTCTGGACTTATTATTTAGCAGAAAATGCATATTCATGCTTCTCATTCAAAATTGCTCATTAGATTCTTAGATCTTGGTTTGATGCAAGTCTCAAACTCCAGGACAAGTCTCAAACTTGAGGATTGAGAACTCCAGAACAATATTCTGAGATTTAATGACTTCTAGATTTGTTGGTTGGCAGAAAAATGCATATGCATGCTTCTCGTTTAAGTTATGCTTGGAGATTTTTCCCTTTTGTCTTTAGGGTTTAAGATCTTGACTTATTGGATGGAAGCAATTGATTAAGTGGGAAACTTTATCAATGAAAAGGGTAAATCGATCTAGATTTGAGCTTTAAAGCTTTGGATTTAAGGGTTAAGAGCTTAATGGAATAAGTTGTTAGAGACGTTCATCACGATGAGGTGGGGTACTGGCCACGACATGGTGGACTATGAGTTCATGTTTGTTTTTCCCTTTAATGACCATGATACGGCTAAGGGGATTGGTTGCAATGTGTGATTGGTGTTGACTTTGACCGTTAACATTTTAACCAGTTTGATTTTTGGTCAAACTTGGGAGGTTTTGAGCAATAGTCTGAGGTTTAGCTTGTGATTGATTTAAGGGGTTCATGTAGTCAGATTCTTTTCTTGACTTAGGTGAATTTGCAATTCAAATATGCGAGGTTTTGGTTTAGGTTTACTGCTTCATAAGTAAAGGAATGTAGGATACCATTGGAGTGCTCGTGGTTAGGAAGTTTCCTCATTACATTTCTTAAGGATCCATTGGAACCATGATCTGAAGGAATTCAAGAATTGGTCAAGGATGGGCGATTATTGATATATCGATCAGTTTTAGAGTTCGGTATGTGTATTTTCGCATAAGCTTTGTTCAGTAGTGTGAGGGATCATTGGGTTTAGTTTGTCAATCTATTTTTGATTATTGGTTATCTCGTTCATTGTCAACAGTTGAGGTTATTCGAAGGTTTCGAGTTGTATCCTGTTAAAGGTGCAATTGATGCGCTAATCTTTTCGTCAAGTTGTGTGAAGTGTATATCTTGGTTTCTGGGTACGTGTACCCTTAGTTTTTTGGTTGTGGAACTATTGTTCCTAGCAGGATCGATTTTGGTAGCCGTCCTTGGTTATTAGAAGTTCAATTGTCAGAGCGATGTTATTCAATTTTCCAGGTGTGTCATCGGGTCTACACAGAGTTCAGTTTAGGATTTCACGTCTTCAGGGTTGGTATTTAGGGTCGATCCGGTCGTTGTTCTAAAAGCATTTTCGGTTTATTTTGGAAGTTTTATCGGGTTAGTTGTGCATTGGAGGGATCTATTAAGTTTCATTTAAGATGTGGGATCTTGTTTCAATTGTTTAAGATAATGTTATGTTAGTAGTTGAAGCTTGTTATTTCGTTAGATCCACTAGTACGTCACCCTTTGGGTAAGGTTGTAAAGACAAATGGAGTCGTGAGCGGGTAACTCACGGGACAGGCGTACCGCCGACAAAACCATACCTTGAACAACGGATTGAGTGGGTTACCTCATTTATTTGATTCCATTGAGTTCCTAAACCCGCCATTTAATTCCTTCATTTATCTATTTCTTTGAGTGCCTCTTTGACCAAACACAAAAGAAAAAAGATTTTCCCTATTTTGTTTTGGCATAGTGAAGTGAAAAGTAAATGTGATAATTCAATTGAAAGTAGAATTGATTTCTGCCACTTTTTTTGTAGTTCGTGCATCCATGAGTTTTTTTTAATTAATATTATTTTTGTAAATATAACTTTGTCTAAATTTATGAGATACTACTCACATTTTTTTTAAATTAGCAAAACTTTATTTTTAATGAAAAAATGTTATATTTTCTTATTTTATTAAATAAAAAATAGTGAGGTGACAAGTAGACTGAGAAAAATATAGTTTCCATGTATTATGAGTTAAGAAAGATAAAAAATATGAAAAAAAAAAGTTGTTAGTAGGGAAAGACTCCCTCCTCCCTAATAAAGAATTAATGTAATGAATCTAGGGTTGGTTTTGTGTTTCCGAGAGAGAGAGAGAGAGAGAGAGAGAGAGAGAGAGAGAGAGAGAGAGAGAGAGAGAGAGAGAGAGAGAGAGAGAGAGAGAGAGAGAGAGTTTTGGTAATTGAGAAAGAAAGAATTGATTATAGTGTGAAAATGTGTATAAAATATGCGAACATGTAAAATTTGGTTATTCTATTTTAGTTTTTTTTGTTAAAAGGGTCAAACGGTCGGACATGACTGTTACTTTCTTCACTCTCATTTATGTCCGTTATGCCACACTACTATTACATGCAAGGTTGTAAAAAACGCTCGATGTTAGCTAGTCGGTGGACTGGGGTTAAGCGATTAATCAGCTAGGCGGAGATTGATCGGAGGATTAATCGGGGACCATTAATTGCTAATTTGCTGAATTTTAAAAAATTAAATATGACTAATATCATATCAAAGTTCATAAATATCAATAATATCATAACAAAATAGGTTAATATGATTAATAGAATACTAATCATGCCTCAAATAGTTTCCATTGAGATAAAACTTCTTCAAAATGTTAAAATTTCATCGTTTTATACTGTTTCACTCATTATGTATGTAGGGATTAATCGTTAGATGCCCTCTAATCGGTCGAGTAGCGCCTGGGGATTAATCGGGACCTAGTCAGGATTTTTACAACAATGATTACATGTATATGAGTCATTGTTCGGACATACGTAAACCGTGAATGTACAACCTCACCTTAATGCCTGGTCAGCTGGGCTTACACGGCCATGCCCACAAGACTTAAGACTACTCGAAGTGGGCAACGCCCCACTCCCGTTATTATGCCTCATAATACGTGATAACGTCAGTGAACACCGTCCTACCCTCCCGTTATTACATGTTAAAGGCTTTCACGTTATTTCCCGTTACCACCATCACATATGGTAACGGCGTTTTTTTGTTTTTTTGCCTTGTAACTCGTGTGGGCGTTGCCCACACCCAGCCCTCTAAGTAACTAAAAGAAGTGCATGTTTTATTCTTTTTTTTTTTTTCTAATTTTAATTAAAAGTCTTACTAGTGGATAATTAGATATCCAATAAATAAAAATGAAGACACCGTTTGTAAATTGTAAGTCAAGAGTCTTTTATACATTTGTTTTTTTAAGGAATGCTTAATAACGTGTTCGTTTGTATATAAGATAATAAATCATTATTATAATTTATAACTTGTGATATTGTTTTTTTCTTTAGAACTGCAAAATATATTAAACTTGTGTTATTGTTGAAGGGGGATCAGGTTTATTGACTTGGCACTAAAAGGTAGGCCAATGGAAGGTGGTGGGTGAGTTGGTGAAGTCTCCATTTATAAATACTCCATTCCATCTCTTCAAACTTCCATACCCCTTCCCTCATTCCATCTCTCTCTCTCCTCTCACACACTAATCACAATGTCTCCGGCATCTGCCCAAGTAATCTGTGTCACCGGCGCCGGAGGATTCATCGCCTCATGGATGGTCAAATTGCTCTTGGAGAAAGGTTATATTGTCAGAGGAACTGTTAGGAATCCAGGTGGTTACAATTTCCAATCCACTTGTAATTTTCAAAACGAGTTTTGTTTTTTCTGTTGTAAATTGCTTAGTTGTGGTTTTCTGTTTATTGCTGTTTGTAGATGATGCGAAGAATAATCATTTAAGAGAGCTTGAAGGAGCGAAGGAGAGATTAACTTTATTTAAAGCTGATCTTCTCGATTTTGAAAGCTTGCGTGAAGCCATTAATGGCTGTGATGGTGTTTTCCACACTGCTTCTCCCGTCACCGATGATCCTGTATGTATTCGATCCAATGATGAAAACAGTAGAAAGTAGAGAATCGTTAATGAAAAAAACCGATCCGATTCTAGTTAATTGTGTGTTTATATCTACTGATTGAATCGACTTTGACAGGAACAAATGGTGGAGCCGGCGGTTATTGGAACAAGGAATATAATAGTGGCGGCGGCTGAAGCTAAAGTCCAGCGAGTGGTGTTCACGTCGTCGATCGGAGCAGTGTACATGGATCCTAATCGGAGTCCTGATGATATTGTTGATGAAAGCTGCTGGAGTGATCTCGAATTCTGCAAAAACACCAAGGTTTGTTCTCTCACAATTTTTGAAATTACATTTACGAAATTGATCTCTTCAAAGTTCAAAGGGTTCCTAATTTTTCCGGCGACATTGACAAATTGTTCACCTTTTCTCATTATCTGGTATGACTTGATCATCGTTCCAGAACAACCGGAATGATTTTAAATTCACTGTTCGTGAGTTAGAACTTAAGCCATCAAAAATTGCATTTAATGTATCAATCAATTTTTTAAGTTTGCTATTAATTAGAGAATCAAATCATGTAGGATGTTTGCAATTCCACGTCACTGTGTTTGTGGGTTCTACATACTTTACTATTTTTTTTTTCAAATATCTTATGTATGTAAAACATTTTTTTTCTGATATAAATAAATAAGAATAGACAAAATAAATATTTTTAAAGAAAAAGAATGAAGAAAAGCTTGTTGTAGAGGAGTAGTTATTTACACTCGAGAAAAAGGAGGTGTAGTGGTGCACCCACCAACTAACCTTTATGAACTAAATAATATTTTCTCTATTTTTGTCATTCAAAAATTAAATTTAAAATTTTTAAAATGGAGTAAATATTGGTACGCATTTGCATACGTATAACTTATGTGTGCATGACCATTTTCTTTTTGCATAATCCACTTGTATGTTGCGCATACATATATGCACAAGTATATATATTTTTAGTATTATTGTTCTAATATGTCATGTAGCTAAAATGAAAATTATATTCTCGTCAATGGTAAAATAAAAAGTTATCATGAATGTAAAGAAGAACATATACAATAATAAGTTAATTACATTCTATATTGTAAAAAAATTATTTGGTTGAACATGAATTTAAAGGATATAATGTGTCTTTCAAGTTAAAAATTCTTGATCATAGATAGCAACAAAGGAAAGAAACAAAATGTGAGTATGTATCTAAACGAGTAATATGTTGGTGAGAAATGTACAATTTTGGCATCAAAACATGAATTGTTCCTTTGAAATTACTTTTGACTTATGAAGTAAAAATAAATGAATTTTAAATATTTTAAATATTATTTGTTACAACAGAACTGGTATTGCTATGGAAAGGCGGTAGCAGAGCAGGCAGCATGGGACGAAGCTAAGGCTCGAGGTGTTGACTTAGTAGCATTGAACCCAGTGTTGGTGTTGGGACCGCTATTGCAACCCACGGTCAACGCCAGTATTATTCATATCCTAAAGTACCTCACAGGGTCCGCAAAAACATACGCTAATTCAGTACAAGCATATGTACACGTACGAGATGTCGCATTAGCTCACATTTTACTCTTTGAGACCCCCTCAGCAAATGGTCGATATCTGTGTGCTGAAAGTGTTCTTCATCGTGGTGAAGTTGTCGAAATTTTGGCCAAGTTTTTTCCAGAATTCCCCATTCCAACTAAGTAAGTCCCCTTTCCTATTTACTATTTAAAAAAATAGTATAGTTATAACATTTTAGTGAATTTATATACTAAATTATAAACATGATTGTTGGAAAACAATGTTTGACCTTATGACTAATTAGTCAAAGTTTTTCACCAACAAAACAAACCCTAATTATGAAAAAATAATAATAATAAGAATTTAGTGGCCAAGATGAACCCTCACCAACTCCAAATATCCTTATCAACACTATCGTGGTTCCTTGTCTTTGGTGGCTTTTTACGGATGTGGCCTACACACCAACTACAACTCATGTGCTCTAAAAAAGCTATTCGGTGTGTGTTATTTTTATAGGATGGGTATTAATTATTATAAAATATTAATTGCAAGCTTAGATAAATTAGGTAGGTTATTTCCCACCAACACGTGTTGAAAATTGAAATTGAATTTTTTTTTTTTACTAAACAATGTATACTTTTTAACTCTTTGTAGGTGTTCTGATGAGATAAAGCCAAGGGCAAAACCATACAAATTCTCAAACCAAAAGCTGAAAGATTTGGGTTTGGAGTTTACCCCAGTGAAACAGGCGTTATACGACACCGTTAAGAGCTTACAGGAAAAAGGTCATCTCCCAGTGCAACAAACCCCCACCGAGGATCAAATCCGTATCCAGTCATAATAGTATACCTTTTAATTGCAATTTACAAAATTCTCCCTAAGCAAACAAAATATTCACATGTCATTGTTTACTTAATTATGTTTTATCTGTAACACATCCTCAGTTGTCAATGTAAAGTGAAACGCGCGAGGAGTTATAAAGTTAAATATGAAAATGGAATTAAGTTTGTAATCATAATATAATAGCTTGTGATTAATTTATTTATATGTTCGAACATGTTAGAGGTGTAAAAAAGTCAAGTTGCATCATCATCTTGATCTTGATTATGATTATGATGAGTGTTTCTAGTATGAGGAAGTTGCATGCTAGCTATGTCTTCTCTTGGTTGACCATATGAAGAAGCAGAAGCACTACGTTGTTCAGGAGTTTTAAGTGCAAGAAGATGTGATGACTCTCTGTTTTTACGCACCACTAAATACCCAATTCCAGCTAAATAAATTAAAAGACCTGAAAACCCTAAAAACCCAATGAAGATTTTTCCCACTAGTGGTAGGTGTCCATGAACAAGTAACGAAATGAGATGGTCCACTAAAAAGTATATGTTTATTCCCATAATTAGTGACCCGATCACCCAAGTGATTGCGGAAATCTGCAATTAATTAAAGTACAAATATTTATGTTATTTTTTGTTTTATGAAGAGAATAAATTAATGTTAGGTGTAAATTGGAAATACAGATGTATGCTTACAATCTTTGAGTTGGCATATGATCCCATTTTTGTTTCGCTGCTTGTGAATTTGAGAAGAGGGACGAGAGCAAACGGGAGTTCAAAAGATAATATCATCTGCCACATATTAATAATTAATACTATTTGATATGTAATTTATTTTATGAAATACTGTTATATATTTTTCTATATTAATCAAAAGCCACTAACCGAAGCTATGATAATCAACCTCCCAGCTCCAGCCGAGCCGCCTATGAGAGCCACAATTAGACTCGGGACAATAGCCAAACACCTGGTCAACAAGTTTCTAAGCCATGGCTTCATTCGTAGCTCAAGAAACCCCTACAACCATATCATATCATATTATAATTACACAAATACCTTTTTTTTGAAAATTTATATCAACAAAAAAATATAAAAAATAAACCTGCATAACGTATTGACCCGCGTATGTTCCGGTTATTGTGGAGCTTTGACCTGATGCCAGCAAGGCAATTGCAAAAAACTTGGAGCTGTTTTTGCCTAGAACATTCTGTAAATAAATATAATAACTGTCAATATACATAAAGAATGAAAACAATAAAATATCATTTAGAAAAAAAAAAAAAAAATATATATATATATATATATATATATATATATATATATATATATATATATATATATATATATATACTTACTTTAAGCAAAAAAGAAGCTTTGTTCAAGTCCAAATCTTGACAACTTTTTTTATCATCTGGATTTAAATTCGAAGAACTGCAAACTGATCCGCTTACAGATATAACCGATATATTTATAAGGAAAGCCACTGCAAGGGCTATCCCACTTTCTATCAAGTAAAATCTGCAAGCTTCCTGTAAACATAAGTTTTATTTAAACATTTCTTTATTAGTGAATAACGATTTTTAATAAAATGATGTTAAAAAATGGTTCTAGAAGATGGGAAAAGTATACCTTAATTCCACTGACTGATCGGGGTATTTTTCTAGAAAGTACAAGAGCCGAGTGGAGGAAAAGATTGTGCCTGTATACATGATTTAATTCTAATTACTAAATTATTTTATTTACAAAATTAAAAATTAAATAACAAAAAGTAAAACTTACGGCATAACCATAGCACCAAGGAGTGAAATTGCAAGACCAGTAGAACCACTGCCTTTAAGTTGAGGAACAAACATTCCATACAACACTTCTGAAGCTTTTGGTTTTGAAATCCCAAGCTCAACAAGAAAACATGCAGCTATTGTCAACACCAAGAAAGTAATCAAGAACTCAAGTTTCCTCACCTATAAAAAAACATCTCATTTTATTAAAAAAATAATCCAACCTAATCATGTTTAAAATAAATAAGAGTAATTAAGTTAATTAAGTACTCCATATTGTTGTAGTGCTAGTAGACCCAAAGTGCTAAAACCTGTGAGGAGTACACCACACCATACTGGAATATGGAACAACATATTCAAAGCAAATGCTGTGCCAATTACTGTAACATAAAATATAATGAGTTTTGAATAATTTAACTGATAAGAAAAAAAAAAGTTGTAAATTTGTAATACCTTCAGGAATATCACATGCGACAATGGAGATTTCAGCAAGAATCCACAAGATATAATTGGTTCCTTTCTCATACTCGTTCTTGCAATGCTCGGCTAAATGCTTTCCTAGAGGATAATACAAAATATGGATATAATTTCAAAGGGGAAAGATGGATTAAAATTGGAAAAAGGGTAAAAATGGAATACCTGTTACAACCCCTAAGTTTGCTGCTAAGGATTGGATGACAAGTGCAGCACATGAAGCCACTAATATAATCCAAAGTAACTGGAAACAAAAAGGATGAAGGATTGATGTGAGTTTGGTAATAAGAGACATGGAATTTTTATGCAAAGATTTTATAAACTTGAGTAAGGACAATATATAATATAAGCACCTCATACTTGTATTGAGCTCCTGATTGTAAATCAGTTTCAACTGCAAGAATATGAAATTAAGGTCAGATGTGCTCTCTACATACATGATTGGTAAATCAGTATCATACAAAAGATGGATCATTATTCATACAGTTTCCAGGATCGATGTATGCAATGGAAACAAGAAACCCAGGGCCCATGTATGCGAATAGGTTTTTCCAGCTTGTTTTCTGCATATGCAAAACAATTCAATCTCATTTTTCAATGATAAAATTCCACTTGAAAGTTTTCAAATCAGATGATATGCTTGAGATAAAATAATAATGCACTAGAAAGTCATCAATATAGTCAGATTAGAATCTTATAAGGTGAAAAGAGAAGGCATATTATGTATTTAATTCTTGATTAACTCCACTATTATGGAAAAAGGTTGGAATAAATTCACACAAAGTTTAATATTCATTATCACTAGATCAGAAAAGCTTGCTTAAAGTATACTTCTAATCCTTCATACGGATTAACAAAAATTAAGGAATAAATCATTTCAACCAAAAGCCATTAGATTCAAATTTGGAATCGAAACGCTAGCTAATGAGTAATGAGTACACGAAATCTCAAATTAAACATTTGACATTTGTCGTAAACCTAAAATCGTGTATACAGGAAAGCTAGAACATAAATTCAAATAGAGAAATATAAGATTCCTAAATCGATAACAAAATCGTAACAATGATCATATTAGAAAAGATCAAAATAAAAAAAAAAACTTACATCAGGAACAACAATCTGATTAGGATCAGAACTTTTAATTAGCGGCGCATTAGTCATGAACTGCGATTGCTGAGAAGACGTCATCGCGGCCAGCTTTTCCCTGTTTTACTCTGTTCTAATTGCACCGCCAATATCAAACGTCTTCCAGACACTGAATTCATAAAAAAACACAGAGAAACCATGAATTCAAACATCAAATTCAACCATCAACCATGCAATGTGCTGCAATGAGAAAATGCACACAAAACTATATGTAGAAGTAGAATACGAGTTCAGATCTAAAATCAATAAACAGAAAACAAAAATGATTCGTAAAAACTAAAATTACATATACAAGAGTGCCCAAACAACAACTTCAGCAAACAAGATCAGGTATCAAGATAAGCTTATTTGCAGTGATTGTGTGTGCGTATGCGCAGTTTCGACAGTAGGAAACCTTATTTGCAGGTCGAAGAACGGAAGAAGATATGATATGATTGAGGATTGAGGATTGAAGAAGGCTGATGCATGTATCGTTTACAGATTGAAGAAGCTTCCTGCTGCTGATCTTCCTCGCCGTTTTCCGACTTGAATGCCTACTTCAAATCGCTTGTCCCTTTTATAGGAGTTGCTTAGCAAGTTAGCAAATAGCAACAGTGCTCTTTTCTCACTTGCACATTCCATCCCTTCCACATATTATTTTGTGTGATTCCAGTCCCTATTTTCGAGATTATTTTGATTTTGGTTGCAAATTTAAAATATCATCATAAATACTGTAATACATTTAGCGAGCTTTTGTTGGTTTTTTGTTTTTGTTTTTGTTTAAAAAAGTTTACAATTATTTTTATTGAATAATTATATACAAATAAAATTTTATGTTTTAGTTTTGGTAATCGTCACTAGTTTTGCCAAATATTTATATACAAAAACCAATCTTTTTTTTTTGGAAAGGGAACTTCCCTAACGAAGGTTTCCGGGCCAGCTTACGCGTACCGACTAATCCTCCGCTGCAAAAATGAGACTTTGCCTCATGCCCTGGAGTCACTGCAGGCGAACCTCCATGGTCACAAGGGCTGAGTAGTGTCAGGATTTGAACATGGGTCAATAGGTTATCCACCATATCTTCCACATGCCTTACCAAGTCACCACAACCCAAGTGGTTAAAACCAATCTTAACTTGCTTTGATATGCTTTACAATTAATAAACTTATCAAATTACTAGAAACTATGTATTATAACTTTATTGTAATAATTTGTTCTAATTTTATTTATAAGCTATAAAGTTAACTGTTATTAACAAGTTTCGTACTGATTACGACAAAACTGATTATCAAAAAATATATATAATTATTAGTTTTTTATTTTATTCTATTTTAAGATTTTTCACTGTTTGCTCGCCATTAATAATTATACTAATATAAAAAGAAGATCATCAAAACTCTAAATGACTTCAAACAAATAAATCACATGTAAATGACTTAAATAGTTGACTGATGAACTAATTATAAGCTCAAAACTGATTGTTCCATTATAATTATTTATTTTCACTTTTTTTTTTAAATTTAATTTATACATCTAAACAGCTGCTTAGTTAGTGTTGGGTTTTCCTTTTTTGCTTTATAGAGAACTTGAGACAAGAAAGCCATATATAAAGAGAGTGGTGTTTAATGTATTGCTTAATGCATTTGACAACATAAGTACAAGATTTAAATTCAAAAGAATTACATCAAAGCAAATGTGGGTGTCATTTTCTTGATGTGAATATAAAATTTAAATCCAATAAAAAAATTGAGGCATATAACTAATCGTTAGTGAACCTTGACATCATCCATACCAAGTGAAAAGTAACATGGCATTAAGAAGGTAGTTGTTGATATCATTTATGTTTGATTCTCAATTTTAATCCATTTGAATACAACTTTTCACACTTCTGACATGAAAGTCGTCATATGCCAAATTTGTGTCACTTTGTTATGAGCTATACTTGATATTTAACTTCGGTATCTACCCAAAAATTGTTTTGCAACAACCCATATGTGATGATCAAACTATTAATATGAAACATGCCTAAAAGATAAAGGTTTGTTGTATTTAGATGTACGTTTGTCCGTATATAAACAACCAAATTTCTTTGACTTGATGAGTGCACTTTGCAAAAATGGGCACAAGTTTGGACCACAAGCTAAGCTCACATCGGTCCTTACAAACAGTCACAAGGGGTGGATAGGCAAGGCCTAGCGGCCCTCGACCACTAAAAAATTTGTTTTGCAATTCACACCATGATAATTTTCTAAATATATGATTTGCTTTATGTCAAAATATGTATTATATAAAATAATACATATAAGAAAAGATTATACAAATATAGCTCATAGAATATCCATATGAAAACATTCAATCCAAACATATTAAAGAAATACTCTTATAAGGGTTTTAGTGTATACTAACTAAATTCTATTGTTTTAAAAACTATGGGTTGTTTAGAAGCAAAAAGAACTTACCCCTATGAGTCTAGGGTTGAAAAGTGTGTGTGTGTGTGTTGGGAGGGGGGGGGGGGGGGGGAGGGTTAAATGTAGAGACAAGGTAACTTAGGATAGTGACTTTCTCATGTAATTAATAGAATATGAAGCTCAGGTTGAAACTCATAGCTCAAACTCAATAGCCTAGCTTCGTTACAGAACTATGATATACGACCACCCAAGTATGAAGGAATTCTCCACTTAATTAAGGAAGGTGTCAGAGACAGAAGATCAAAGCAGTGGAAAAGCAAGGGAACAAGGCGACCAGAAGGAGGGTTTGGTGTGGTGGTGAGACCAATAGGGAAACATAATCAATATGGAGTATGTGAAAGATCCATTGACACACAAAGGTAGAAGTCGGGTGTGTATTACATAGCATAGCTACGAAATTCGTAAAGACTCCTTCCTCTTTTAATTTAAGTGAGGAACTCGCCTAAGGGAAAGGGACTTCAACCTTCAAATCCCAAAATATATCATATAATATAGCATGATGCCCTAAAGAAGGATTGGAGTTATTTTCCTTCGGTCCATAAAAGCAAGAATCGTGAGACGACAGATGTCGGTCAATAAGGCTAGTATGGCCCTAGTCCTGTAACCATTTAGAAAGGACAATGAGAATTCCTAACTAAGAAGTCACTATGTTTGAACTCACTAATTAGAAAAAAAAATGTTCTATTGCAAGATAGGCTCTTCGATCTTATGTTTGGTGAGCAAAAGATTTATTGTATCATGGAACTTTCGCCATATACGAATATAAGGGCGGAGGCGTACGACTTGCTTGAGGGTAAGGTGGATCCGGTGAGTTACAGGGCTTGATGTGCGGAAAATAGTCTAATTAATTAAACTTAATTCTAACTACAAATCTAGTTTAAATTTATAATTCCTAACAATTTAAACTGACTATTAGCACCAGACAGTGTACTTAATCAGATATATAGTATTATTCAAAGTAAGGGTGTTGAACTCAAAAGGAATTTTAGTGTACTAATTAAAATAAATGAAACATAGTAATTCTAAAGTAAGCAAGATACTAAACTTTTCAAACAAATAAATAAACATACTTTCATTTAAAATTCGAATAAGATCATGATTATATTTAATTCATTCAAGTACAATGGAATTTAATAGACACTAGTTGTGAGACCCATGTATTACATAAGTTAATTTAAAAAATAATATATATATATATATATATATATATATATATATATATATATAAAGGTTAAAATATTTGAGAACTTTGAATTTAAAAGAAAATAAGATTTTTAATGAATTATTATGATGTAAACGTTTTTTATTTTTAAATTTATACAAATAATTTAAATAGATAAAAGAAATTAAAGAGCTTTAATTTTGGAGATTTTGAAATTAAAATGTTAATTCATTAATGAAATTGATATCAATTTATTACTACATTTATTGTAATTATTACATTAAAATATTATGTGAAATTTAATAAATTAGAAAAACTCATAAAATAACATGTGGAAAAAAAATTAATTCAAAATAACTACAAAATGACATTTGGCTAATTGAATGAGAGTGTGACAAGTGGCAAAAAAACCTTCATTAATTAGAGAGGATTCATTGATTCCTAAAGTGATTAACTCAATGTTAATATCATTAACTCTATGATACTAAGTTATTTACCAGCAATGATAGTTTTCGTAGACTTGGCGTATTCGTTCTTATTATGTAATGATTTAAAATGTATGATCAGTCTTAGGGTTAGTGGTAACTTCCCAAATTGTCCAAGTTATTGGATCAATCATAAATATTAATATCAATACTATTATGTTTAACCTAAGGTATCACTCAACTAGTCATAATTGCCTATGTTCTTGACTTAGTTTTTCAGCTTGAACAAGTTAATAAACAATGTGATTCAAGATACATAATTTAAACTTAATCATAAATCATGCACTTGATTACATAAACAAAACATAATAAATTGAATATTTTCAAACTCCTTTCAATGAATAAAAAAGTAATCAATCTTGGATCATCTACATCTAAACGGAAGTTTAGGGTCTTTGCCCATAATCATAACTAAATAGTTAAAAAGAACAAAGAAATTAAACATAGTGCAAACCAAAGTTCTTTAGAACTTCAATTGCATAAATCTTCAGTTTTTTTCTTCTTCTACGGTTCTTGATATTCCCTTTCTCTCCGGATCTTGTTTTCTGCTCTGAAAACTCTCTAGATCTTTTAACCTCTATGATTTAACAAAAATCATCTAAATTTATATCTTTTTTAGACCAACTCAAATCGCGGCGTGCCAGATAATTTGTGGTGCTAATTAGTAAATCTTCAGATTTCTTTGAAATCTTCAACCATTTTGGTGATATTTTTAATTTAAATTCCGCTTAATCTTCAAGCTACGTATTTCTTCCAGAAAATGCTCTAAATGTCTTCTATTTTATCTTTTAGCCCTTATAATTTGCATAGTACGAATTTATATCTTTTAAGTACCATATATATATATATATATATATATATATATATATATGTGTGTGTGTGTGTGTGTGTGTGTGTAGAAAATTATTAAATATGACTCTAAAAATATGTATAATACATCACATATTAGGGCCAAAAAATCTATGCTCAGCCTGAAGAACCCTTACCTTGATGCCTATAGAAAAAATTGATTTGAAAATGATGGAAAGCATCCGAGAAAGAAAAAAAAACATAGTGCATGTTCCTATGAGAAGGTATTCAATCAGATGATTGGAAAAACACTATGGCTTTGTGACTCGCTACCTGAAGGTCGATTCAAACTTGATGCACATTTTTTACTTGATTTTCAACTACATATTGTTTCTTCTTTGGATAAGGAAAATTTGATGTAGTCTCTGCTAGTATGGCATATTTCTTTACATCGAGAACAACGTTAGGTTATTGGCCCCTCCCTTTGTGATGGAATACAGTCAGTCCGTTAAGGTCTATTAAGCTGCTGTTTGTCTATTCTTTATGGTCGAAAAATCATCAAACGCTTTGGGTTCTCCTAATCACAAGGGACGTGTAGTTGGTTCACTTCATCCAAGTATGTTTTTTTGGTAATAGTCAATGTGGTAGGTTATGATATCCATTCATAACAACCATCATGTTTTAAATATGATAACACATAAATGTGATGACCGCAAGAGAGGCCATATATCTGTCAGTTTAGACATGTAAATGGAGGGAGCCCTATGAAAATGAATGTTAACGATTATGGGTTTTCTAGATTACTTTAAAACATATTTGCACAATAAAATTTCACATAAAAAATTTATGGGCACAGGCAACCTAAGGATCTATGACATTTTCTCACGTTATAGCAACATACTATGAAAAACTAATCTAATCTAGGTATAATTAAAAAAACTAGATTATAATACATACCTTTTAGTATATTCAAATATACTAACTCTTGAGTTATTCAAATGCTCCATGGAAAGCTAACATCCAATAGTGTGAATGTATCTAATGGTTCACACCCAAAACCCAAGAACACTAGATATTGAAAGAGAGAGGGGAGAAAGAAGTGAAATTCATATTTCACCTTCTAGGTATGATAAGTCACAAAAATTTTATGCCCAATGGACCTATGTATAGTTTAGGTAACTTAAAGATAAATCCATATTTAAATAATTAAATATTAGATTTAATCCTCACTTCAAATCATTTCCTTATCAGCTAACAGGAGGTTTCCCAAAAACCTAGAAGCCCTCCTTAAAACCTTCCATGATTTGCTTATTTTGTTCAGCTGCTGAACAATAACAATTCAACCTTTGCACCTTTAATTAATCTCAATTAATCCTAAATTAATTCTCAATTAATTTTTATTAATATATAATCAGTTTCAACTACTTCTAATTAATTTAAAACTAATTATTAACTATTTCTAATTAATATATTAATCATATAATATATTAACAAATCATTTTATCTTTTTTAATATTAATTCTAGTTATATCTAGCTTTTGAGAGAAATTCAAAAAGGACTTTACTTTTATTCATTAATATTATACCAATTTAGTTAAGACCTTAGACATCTTAATCCAACAGTCTCCCACTTAGATAAGTCATCAACTACGGTTGCAGGTATAAACTTTGAATAACCAGTAAAAAGTGTTTTCCACAGCCACTGCCGAACTCTGATAAAATCAAATGTTGGCTCCTAAATAAGTGAGCAACTATTCCTTCGTTCTATAAGATATCATATGGACACAACACATGGATACAAATCAATCTCATAGTCCCATATTTTGTTTCTCGATTGTTGATTTATAATGTCTAAATTCAGACTACCAACTGAACACATCAATTTAGTTCCGGCTAGGCCTAGCACAAGAATATTGTCAACATCAAATAACCGAGGGGCCCAAAGATATCGTTTTTCATGTTAAGGCAAAAAGAAAGAATAAAATTTGACTATATAATGATACCCTTTACTCACCATGCCATATATGAAATTACATTTTATAACATCCAGTTACAGATGCATTTATGCGAAACCAATGCATAACAGATTTGCAAACTTTGACTTATATATCATTGTTTCACGAATAGAAGATATTATCGTCTTAGAATTACTCGTGATTGAATCCATGAAGTAATATCTAAGTGTGGGTTTAACCAATACTTAAATTCCCTATTTCCAAGTACTTATGAATATTGCAACAACCCCCATGTGATGGTCCAATCACCATGGATAATCTACAAATATTCTATGACAATCTTAAATCAATACCTACATCTAAAATTATGACTGAATGTGGCATTTTGAACAAATTAATATTCAGGATGCAACACAAAAAATGAAACACAATAATAAACTAATTGTTTATGTATCATACTCCTGAATATAAATAATTCTTTATTATTTACTCACCATATAATTACCAGTTTATTGATTGCATAAATGTTTCGGGTAATCAACTTAACAATTAAACTTGTCAGCATTTCTCATGTCAATGCTGTTAGCATGCATATCATGTTTTCCTTTGGCCATCACTATTGTAAATGAATCATCAAAAATATATTCACTTCACAACTAAATCTCCATCCTCAACCCTTTTCTTGGATGTAGTGGATTTTCCTCCTTCTATGCATTGACCTTTTGTGATCTCAATAATCATTAGTCAACATAACTTCACTTTCACATAATATCTCTAATAATAATTTGTTACTTAAAACAACTCCAAGGTCAACTATGAAGCCTTCTATTCTAGGTACACTCCTTGGATAGTTCACTTACATTAATGTAATCTGACTCATTCTTTGAGTCTTCCACCATCTCCTACATGAAACCTTTCATGTTACCGCACTACAATTCAAAATGATTGTATATTTAGACTATGAATTAGATTCATCTCTAAATTTCATGTCACTATAACTCTTCTTAATAATGTTCTCTACTGTCTACAAGTAACCACTCTTTGGTATCTTTTAATACTTCATAATTTTCTTGACTATTGTATAGGGATTCAGTCAAAAAGTTTCTGATACAATCTCACGATGTTCAAAACATCTGAGACATCAGAAGAAGCATAAGTCACAACATGATCGATCATATATCAAAAGCATAATGGACTTAACTTATTCTATCATATTCATGACTAGAACAAAAGACTTTCAGACTCACTCAGAACCTTGCTATGATGCATATGAGCAATTCCTTTCTTGGAATTTACCATGTTTAAAACTTTCAGTAAAATGTGCTTTGACTGAGTCCTATTAAACGTTTTGATCTACACCTTTAGATCCAAAGACCAAGTATTAATTTCGGCTTCCCCTGTCCATCATAGCGAAACAATTCCCGACCCTTTGCACACTGCAAATTAGAGACAATATTTCCTATGAGTATTATTGTCATCAACATGCAATACCAAGAAGACAACAAAACTCCCACTAGCTTTGAAATGTACCCATAACCCATATGGACTTCTAGAAAAACAACACTCTTTGACTGTATCACCCATAAAAATCATGTCAAATTTAAACTTTTTTAAACACATAAAACCAACAGTCGTTACAAATCTATTTCCAAAATAGTCTATATCAGAGTCTCCCAGAAACAAAGCCATAAAAAATGAGGAGCGTTATGATCACGCCTTTGCCTTGACACGGTCCTCTAATGTACCTGAAACAATAAACTGAAACTATAAGCCTGAGAGCTTAATGAGTTCCCCCAAAATACCAAACTCATATAACCATAATCATATCATATCAACAATACAGAACAACATGCATAATGAGCCTTCAACCTGACTGGACCGCCTCACAGGGCCTACAGCCTATCTGGACCGCTCACGAGCCTTTAGCATGAATGGACCGCTTCACAGGGGCTACAGCCTATCCGGACCGCTCGTCGGGTATGTTGGCCTACAACACAAAGCAGGACTGCCTCAACCCAACCCCAAACCAAACGAACATGTGCACATAAATATCATATGCTAGCTCATATCATATAGCAGTCAAATCGATATAACAGATCACTAATCATAGCAACATCCCAATAACCGGGATACAAACCTAACCGGTCACTAACATAGCATCATCCTATAACCATGACACCGACCTAACCAGGTCACTAAGCATAAGCATATCACCATCCGAACTACCAGGATGTAATCAATAAACATATCATGCCATAATCCGGATACAATCCATAAAGGTCCGGCCTTGGTGCCTTAGACCCTATTGATATAGTGAGGATAACTTACCTCGCAACTGTCGACTCAAAAGATAAGCTCAAACTCTCGGAACACCACCACAAACTCCACCACCTATATTCACCATATAACCACATCATAAATTTGCAATTTCCCAAAATGCCCCAGAAAGTCAAATAGTCAGCCCTTGGTCAAAGTCAAAGTCAAAGATCAAGGTCAACAATCCAAATTGACCCGACTCGTCGAGTGCAGTCATTGACTCGTTGAGTCCTTCCAAAAATCAAGTAGTCGTGAAAACCCCCATTGACTCGTTGAGTTTCCATGCAACTCGCCGAGTCCAAGCGTGTCCAAAAGTCAGGAAAACCCAAGTTGACTCACCGAGTCACCCCTCTAACTCACCGAGTCCATGCAGAAGTCCTTGCATGACAATCTTCATCGGACTCGCCGAGTCCATTCAATCCATTCTCCATTAAGATGCTTTTTAAGCCATTTTAAGGTTCCATATTATAGATCCAGCTTCCCAAGGCATATTTATCACGTAAAGTTGCAAACTTTACGTGCATGCAAAGCTCATGATGCCAAAACCAAGCTTGAAATGGAGTTTTACACTTAAGGAGAGGCTCATACTTGCTAAAACTGAAAGCTTTATGGGCTTAGAGACTAAAGGGAGTTCAGATCTAAAGTTACAACTTCAGATCTTAGCTCATACCCAAGAATAGCTTCTTATTATGCTATAAAAGCCCTAATCTTTAACCAAATGAGATCTAGAATGAAATAAGGTCAAGATAATGACTTGATACCTTCCAAAAGATGCTAACTAAGGTAGATAGCAGATCCCCACACACCCCTTGCTTCTAGCCTCTTTCCCTCCAATCTCTTCTTACAAAGATCCACCTTCCGAAGCTTAAAACACACAAGAATGAAGCACACACACAGAATAGGGTTTTATGGACTCTCAAGAGGCTGCAAGGGGGCTAAAGGAGGTTTATGATCCTTTAAATAGGGTGCAAAACCCCAAAATTTAGGGTTTCATCCTCCAACTCCTACTCGTTGAGTCCATTCTTGGACTCGGCGAGTAGGTCACTTAAACACGTGGCCTAACCCGCTTCTACTCGACGAGTCAAAGCATCCAACTCATCGAGTAAACCTTGCAATTATGAAAATTAAAGCTATAAAATTATCACCTGATGTCTTTGATATACCGATTCCTTAATTCACAACTCCTTGAATTACAGTCCTTGCACGGATACACTCGCGATTCTCAATGTGGGTTCCCACCAAAAACCATCCCGAAATGTCCATCCATAACATTTCTCATAAGTTCTTCCCTAAGGCTGATGAGCGTCCATCCATTAATCTACCCCCAGTCCCTGACTGGAGACACCTCAAAACATGCAGAAAAGATCCTCAAAACAAAACGATTGCGAACCTTTCCCAATCCAAATCCATATGATGTACCAAAACCTTAAAAGAACCTTTGACTCTATGCCATGGCATTACCAACCTCCGACCCGACGAGAAAAGATGATTAATCTAAGAATTTCTGCATTTCATCCAACCCCTATCAACAACTTGAGAACAAACATAAAGACGATGCATACATTCCACATATACTTTCCGGTACCTGACTGATACCCCCAACAACCCTTGACCACTCCCTATCAAAACCAACTGATTTATGGGTCTTCCTATCCCCCATCAATGCGTCAATACTGAGAGTATCACAAACAGAATAAATGAACAATCATGTCCATTAGGACCACAAACTATGACTGGAATACCCTTACTAGGTCCTCAACATAGGTCTAGATTGCCTCCGAGCCCACAACATGAGTCTAGAATGCCTTCCCCGGCCACAGCCCATGACAAGAATGCCCCCGATCTCATACCGACCTTGTCAGCATTTCTTCACTTTCCCAACACTATGGACCTAAAGATACTCACCTCCTTCCATTGCCTTGAAGAGACCTAATCAACATCCCATACAACACCGAACGAGGACACCAATGATGTAACCCTACCACGCACGATTCACTTTATAGAACATGATGCTATCCAATCAAAACCTTACGAAATCATGGTCACACATGACCCGAGGATAGGATAATGGTTGAACCCTTGCTCCAATTCGAAGGCTAAAACCCAACCGAACCATGCACATAAGTCGAACCAAACTCCAATGCTAACTTGTACAACCCATAGATGCACACAAAGAATTACCGCCATGCACATTCTTAGGGAACCCCTAACCTCATGATTGATCGAAATGAAATCCCATACTTGACTGAGACTGGACAGATTCTACCAACACGAAACTAGATCGAGAAGACTTCCAAGGCAATCCCGAAAGTTGCGAAAACCTGAGTCTGCTACAAATCAGAATTACACTCCACCATTGAGGGTAAACATACCCAACGACTAAGGAAACATAAACATACTACACAGGAGGGTAGGTGACGCATTCCTTGCTCTTAAACTGTCGCCACTTGAATCCTTCATAGAATTCTCGCTGAAAGACGAGCTCAATGACCAGTGGTCTAGGACACATTGACACCTAAACCAGAGAACCACAAACCCACCTGGAGCTGAACATACCCACTTCTGGAAAGAGTTCACTGATCAACATCTTCCTAAAAAATCTGAAAGCAACAATCCGAACAGAGAACTGACAAAACCCTCAACGACTGACGCTCAACCTGAGAATCCCAGTTCTCCCTCACTTAGAACTCGAACCACCACCCACTGGTGGTGAAACCAAAACATAACCTAACCGGCCCAACCAAATACAACAATACTTGACCATGGAATGAATAACATACACAGAATAGTCCTCCAGATACGGATCAAACGACCCTAAGAGAAATATGAATTCCAGCTGAATACCTATGAATTTCCCAATTATAACCAATTACAAAGCATAAGAAACTACCGATTTATGATCCAAACATACCTTCCTTGCTTGCAATCTAACTACGATTTGACACCTGGCTTTCCCATCTTCCAAGAATACCATCCCTTACTCGCATCGCTAATGTACTCATGTCACATCAATCCATGTACGCACACCAACGCTGACGTACTCTCGCTAACCATTGCGACCATCAGACCCCAAGCTGAGAATCCAACCGGACTCGCGAGGTCAAAACCCTGCCCACTCCTTTTAACTCGGAAAACTGAAAGGCAAGATCCTTGCCACAGATGACGGCAATCTAATCCGACAATCCGCCACTTAAATCCCAGATGCGGTTTCCAAGTTGATCATATCAACCACTTTGTCCCCGTGTCTCGAGGCCCGAGGTACGACCTTTAACAAAACCCTCGAGACTTCCAGCCAACATACTCATATGGGTCTGAACCACTCAACCCACAACAATATCTCTACATGGGCCTGAACAAACACATAACCCATCCTCGCCTGAGCAACCAAATCCAAAAGATTGACCGATACCGAGCCACTACCTCGAACCGTGGTATCCAACCATGCTATCTTCCCTGACTAGTCCTTAGAATCCCCGAAATCTTCCTTGAATCGAGTATGGATCATGTGCTTCCAGTAGTACAACCCTAATACTACCTTACACACCTATCCATACTTTCCTCAAGAATCATCTCGAGTCCTCTAAGACCTAGTCACACGTACGCCTAGCGTACATATGTGTATGCCCATCATACATATGTGTACGCTCAGCGTACTAAGGCGTGCCCTAGTACGCTTAGCATACCCACATGTACGCCCAACATAAAACTCAAGTTCCCAAGAAATTACCAATTTGCCACTAGGGCTTCTTAGGGCTAATTCCAACCAATTTCAAGGACCAAAATGACATAATTAAAACCCAAGGGATGAATTTGAAATTACTTGAAAATTGGGGTGCTACAAGTACGCCCAACATATGTCACGCCCCGTTAAAGTGGAAACACGAAGGGTGACAGGCTAAGGTCTCAAAACATAAGGTTAATAGGATTATCAAACATAATCATTGAGCATTTTATGTTTACATCATATTTGAAACAATATTACATTTTAGTTCCATATTACATAATCTAGTAAATAACAAGAGCAATAAACGTAAATCATTGTGGCATCTTAAACTGGCTCACTGACCGTTTCCTGAAAAAGCATGCAAAAACGAGGGTCAAATATAAAATAGTTGGTGAGTTCACAGGTTTATAAAGGTACATCATTTCAGTAAGAAAATATATATTTGTTCAACAAAAGTTCCAAGTCAAAATGAGTGTTGAATGTCAAAGCACTCCGTTCACAACCAAGCCTAACGACCGTTCTTGCCTTATTCCATCACGTCCATGGTTCCCATGATGTTAGTTCACGGAAATATGCACTCACGGTTATGGGTGAGTGGGGGTTATCTACCCCAAATAACGTTATCCATAAGATTGTCAGCTCGAAATACGAGTTAATAGGTTGTAGTTCGGTTCTCAGGCACTTAACATACAAAGTTCATAACAGATTCATATCACAAAGTTCATAGCATAAGTTCATAAAAGAGTATTGCTCCAAGTTCATTATGTTCATAAAACAATATCGTTCCAAGTTCGTTAAGTTTATGAAACAAGGCTCAGCAAGTTCAAAAAATAGAGTTCAGCAAGTTCATAAAACAAATTCCCATAAGTTCATAAAATATTACGGATAGCTCATAAAACAGTAGCATGCTTTCCACCCCAAAACATGAAAATAGTAAAAAGGGGTTGTGAATACTCACAAGGGAAAGTTCGTGGTTCGTGTGTCGTGGTTTGAGGTCGTCGGGTTTGATCCCTGCTAGCATCCTACGGAACAATAAGTTTCTAGTAAGTCATTAATCACTATCCATAATCTAGGAACTACTTAGCCAACTAGTGATGTTACAAAGTGCACAAAGTTCGTTCGGTTCATTATCGGTAAATATTGGATTCACGGTGCCTTGTGTTCAAAAACACACAAAGGCATGAAGATGAACTCCAAAAATTACACAAATATATTTTCTGGTTCTAACATAGGGTATGGTTGTCCATAATTTTTATAGTAGTTTTTGAAGACCATTTGATATTTATTTGTAATTTAAGCCTAAATAATATGAAAAATTAGAAATAAATAGTAAAAAGTTGTACAAATTCTCAAATTAATTTGTACAGGTTCTAATAATGTTCCCAAATCTGGGAAAATTATTGGTTTGTGTATTTTAGTATTAAGACCTAGTTTTGTAAATTCATGGTCTAATTCAATGAAAATTTTGAATAAAATACAAAACAGTGACCAAATTGTATAAAAATTTAGGTGGCATACTTTTTTCGTACGTAAATCAGTTCTATAATTTTTCAGATTTTTATCTCACCTGTAAGTATTTATTTTGAATTTTTAGCCATTAAATCTTTATTTTTGTAGAAAAATAAAGAACTTGTTCTAGCACTTGGGGTTTTACATAACATCTATTGAAAACATGAACTTACATAAAACTATTTCGCTCAAAATTATTTCGGAGCTAAATTGGGGTATTCAATCCTAACAAGTTATGAAATGTAGCACTAGCAAATGTATTAGTTCCAAATGCAGCTGAAAGTTCAATAATTTGTATAAAAACCTCTACAATGTTTTAGTTCATGAAATTTTAGGTCTTCTGAGATAGATGTGTCAAGTTCCTAAAATAAATATCTTCGGATTTATTGTAGGGTTTAATGGCCTAGGTCAACAAAGGTATGTTAACACTAATTAAAACCTACATTGATATGATCAAAACTCTCTCACGTACTAATTTTATCATCAAAGCGTTCTCCCAGGAGCAATCCCGTTGGACGACTCACTTTTTGTGTTGTTATGTTAGCATTTGAACCTTAAACATCTTCATCACATCAGGATCATCAAGGAACAAAATTTAGATGTGCATCATAGTGCATTGTTGTAATCCTTGTACTATATATGTATAATATATAATTCATAAGAAACAATGTTCAAACTTAGCAAGTGTAAAAGTTTGGCTTGCTTTGGGAATTGTTTACCTATAAAAGACATGGGAGAAGCAATACACATACAAAATGTAAGGATCTATGAAGATAAATTTTAGTGATCCAACCGAATTACATACAATCTTGAGGAAAATCGACATGCAAAACTCGAAAAGATTTTGTGCTAAATAGTGCACGACGTGACATTGAGCAATGTTAATTTCCTAGTCCTACCGTTGAGTTAGAGAAAATGAATCGAGTCTCACATGCTTCTTCTATAGGATCGATTATATATGTCAAGACATATATTAGATCTGAAGACTCATATGCCTTGAGCATGACAAGTTGTATCAAACCAACTTGGCATCAAATCGACGCAATATAGTAATTTATTGTTAAAAAAATATAAACACTAGTAAAAAATATCTAGTCCAAAATTCCTTGAGCATGACAATTTGTATTAGATCAACTTACATTTTTTGATATTTTGCTAGAATAATTTTTTCTAGTTCTTTTGACCGTTTGTTAAAATACATTTTCAATATTTTTTTGAAGTTTTATTTTTTTATTTTTTAAAGATTTATTTGTCGGTTTAATAATACTATGTAACATGATTCATTTATAATATTTTTCTTCTTTTCTTCTTTTAATACATATAAGAAATATAATTATTATCTTTTTATTTAAATATTTAACTATATAATATAAGGTTATATAATTAGTATTTTTGTAAAACATTCTATGACCATCTTTTTTTGTAAAAAAAATGTGTAAAGATGTTTTTTAAACATGAATATAATTAATATAAGTTAGATATAAAATTATTTATTTTAATAGGCTTAATATATAGACTAATCGGGATATGAAATGAGTATCAAATTATACCTAGACTAATTAGAATCCTTATAATTTGAAAATGAACAATATTTCTAAAACAAGTAATAAAAATGGAAAAAGATCCCTAAAATAAGTGGTTGGTAAACAGAGAGAAATAATATAAATTAGAATCCTTATAATTTGAAAATGAACAATATTTCTAAAACAAGTAATAAAAATGGAAAAAGATCCCTAAAATAAGTGGTTGGTAAACAGAGAGAAATAATATAGGTGGACTTAAATGTAAAGTTTTCAAGTTTTTTTTTTCTAAGTTTTATTCGTTTTCGAATTAAACGGATTCCAATTAGTTGATATATAATTTGACACCCTTTTTAGATTCCGGTTAGTAGATACTAATATTAATTCTATTAAAATAAACAATTTTATAACTAACATATATTAATCTTATTCATGTTTTACGAACATCTTTATATTTTTTAGAAAATGTTTATAAAGCTCAATACAAAAATAATAATTAAATAACGTTATCTATGTTATATAGATAGATAGATATTTGAATTAAAAAAATAATAATTATATAACTTTATATATATTAAAATTATTTATATTGAAAAGAATAAAAAGAAAAGAAAACATAATTGCAAGTGAATTATGTTACCAATTATGATATATTATATATACTATTAATCTTTAAAAAGACGGTGAACAGGAAAATTTGTGATTTCTCATTTATGCCACTTATTTTCCTTCACTTCCTACTTTTGCCATGAGATGTTTTTTTAAGTTTCACCGCCTTAAAGAAATACACCACAATATTTTTACGACTTTAGCCTTTTATCGCTTCCTCTCCACCGCTTTGACTACACCGCCTTTGACTTCGCCTCTCTCTTCTTATCTCAATTTGCTCTCAATTTCATAGGAAAGCCTTCCATGTCTTGTGATTTCCGATGCTCCTCTTTCTTGCACCACTCCCAATTTCATCTCATGTATTAGGTTTGAATCCTATTTTTTTCCCAATGTAGTCGTTCAGATTTCCTCCGGAAATGCTTCGACTATCTGCACTCTTCACCAACTCAAAACTTCTTCATCTTATAGCAAGTTTTCTCTAAATTCTCATTCTAATTTCACAATTTCTACACCAAATCAGCTTTTCCTATTTCGTTTCACGATGTTTAGCCTTTTTCTTTATTTTTCAGTCTGAAAATCGACTGTTTTCTTTTTCTATTAGGGTGAATTTTGTTGTTTTAGTGCCCTGGATGCCATCAGGATTTACTAGATATGTAGGGTTTTTTTTCATCTTTTTTATCATTTCATTTCGTTTATCATGTTTCAGTTCCATGAAAATCTTGAATACCTTGGATTTATAGATTTTTGTGCTCTGGATGCCATGAAGAATTATCAGGTAAGTAGTTTTCTCTATATTTTTAATCATTTATTTCATTTTTCAAGTTTCAATTCTATGAAGTTCTGCTCAAGCGACAATGGATTCAGTTTCAAAAGGATCACAAGTATGAGATAGACTTTGTCAAATTCTCTTGCCTGATGATGTCGTCTGACAGATGAAAAGTGGCACAAATTTTTTGATTTTTGATTTCAAAGCAGTTGTAAAGGTTCATGATTTTTATCGTGTTTTTTAATAGTTTCATCGGCTTTGTCTATAGTTGTGATTGTCGTCATTTTTAGGTATTTAATGAGTCAAATGAGAGGGTATCAAAAGAATATATAATCTGCAAACGGGCTTTTGTTTTTCCTGGTCTTGGTAACTTTTTTGACTTTTTTTTATGTTCTTTTATCTTTGTTCCTGGAGGGAATTTGATCACTTGCCTCCATCATAACCCAAGAACAAGATTCAGTTATACCCCAACCACTTCATATTGACATTTGAAATAGAGTCTCACTACGCACCCCAACTGCTCGATGAAATGCTTGAACTAGGATGCCTAGAAAAGATCAGTTTTTTTCTTCTGGAAATATAGAAAAAAAAAAGTAATTGCTTGAGTTTAGGACATGTATTCATTTTGTGTTAACATTCAGCTTATTTCTAGTCAGAGAGATTCAGCGAGTTGTTCCTTCTTTACAAGGTTTTACTTTAACTGCTTTAACCTATCATTGAAGGTTATTCTATTATTATGTTTTTTGTTTAATTTTACGGATTAGATTGTGGATGCTTTAGGTGAATTTCACCTCATTACAAGTTTTAATTTTAATGCCATTTGGAAATTTATGCAGATGACGAAGCCAAGTTGACTCTTCATGGGTTGGTCCATATTAAATGAGCAACATCTAGATCCAAACAAGAAGCTCACATGCTTGTCACTATCCTTACTTTAGTTTTCTTTATTTTAATTTGTCTAGTATTTTCTTCTCTAGATAGTGGGCAGTTATCAAGTTGTAGTTTCCTGTTTTCTAGTTAGTGGTAGTGTAGTAGCAGTTATCTTTTCTTTCAGTTATGCCTTTTTATGGCTTCCTTTGTAATCCGTTTTTTATGTTAATCAGATACACAAGTGTGTGTAACTGTGTGTTTCCTTCTTCATTGCTTTGCTGTGTTTCCTAGTTGTGTACTAGGAAGATTGTCTTTATTAGGTCAACAAAGTGGTATCAGATCCTGCGTATCAATGGCTGAACTTCAGGTCATTGGTGGTGTTAAGAAGCTTAACAATTAGAACTATAACACATGGTCTACTTGCATCACGTCATACATGCAAGGGCAAGACCTGTGGGAAGTCGTGAATGGGACTGAAACTAAGCAACCTGAGGCAGAAGACAATAATGGGATCTTACGTAAGTGGAAGATCAAGGCTGGCAAAGCTATGTTTGTTTTAAAAACAACCGTTGAAGAAGATGTACTTGAGCACATCAGAGATGCGTCAAAACCAAAGGAAGCATGGGATATCTTATCAACCTTGTTCTCAAAGAAGAATGATACGAAGTTGCAACTTCTTGAGAACGAACTCTTATCTGTTTCCCAGAAAGATATGACAATCCCACAGTACTTTCACAAGATTAAAGCTACATGCAGAGAAATTATGGAACTTGATCCAGAATCTAAAATCGGTGAAGCAAGGATGAAAAGAATAATCATACATGGGCTAAAACCTGAATTCAGAAGTTTTGTAACAGCAATTCAAGGTTGGGCAACTCAACCTTCCCTTGTTGAATTCGAAAATTTATTGGCTGGACAGGAGGCTTTAACGAAACAGATGGGAGGGGTAACTATCAAGGATAATGGAGAAGCTTTTTATGCAGAGAAAGGTAAAGGAAAACAAAGATCTTCAGGAAATCACCGGTATAGAAAAGATACATACAAAAATAAGAGTCAAGAAAAAGAAAAGAAGACTTACAAGCATGAGAAAGGAGAGTCATCTGAAGAAAGATCAAAGAACCACCGTCACAATAAACGATTTCCTTACAAGTGTTACAACTGTGGTCAAAAAGGCCATATGGCACGTAACTGCAGATTTGAGAAAGTGGAAGAAGGGAATGCTGCAACATCACAGGAGGAAGAGGTGTGGGACGCAGAAGCGATGTATGCACAAGTTGAAGATGTTAATGATGCACTAGCACTTACAGCAACCACCGAGAACAATCGAAACCGTTTTGATGAATGGATTGTCGATTCGGGCTGTTCGAATCATATAACAGGGGAACATGAGAAGCTACAAGGTTCAGTAAGTTATGGAGGCAGCAAAGTGGTTGTAATTGCTGATAATTCCAAGCTTCCAATTGCACATGTTGGAGAAGTAGTGTTCTGTCCGGAAGATAGCAACAAAGATCTAACACTCGAGAATGTGTACCATGTCCCAGGTATGAAGAAGAACCTTCTTTCAGTCTCACAGTTAGATTCCACTTGCCATTATGTGTTATTTGGACCGGATGATGTGAAGATTTTTAAAGAATTTGAGACCCCCTCAAAACCCATTTTGAAAGGTAGAAGATCAGATTCTATATATGTAATGTCAGCAGAAACAACTTATGTAGAGAAAACAAAGAGAAATCAAAATGCAGACTTGTGGCATATGAGGCTGAGCCATGTGAGTTATGATAAGCTTGAACTCATGATGAAGAAACAAATGGTTAAGGGCCTTCCAAAACTCGAAGTCAGAAAAGATGTTGTATGTGCCGGATGTCAATTTGGTAAAGCTCATCAGCAACCATTTGGCAGATCAGAGTACAAGTCTCGAGCACCATTAGAACTTGTACACTCCGATGTGTTTGGACCAGTAAAGAAACCTTCTATCAAAGGTATGAAGTACATGGTAACTTTCATAGATGATTTCTCAAGGTACGTTTGGGTGTATTTCATGGATGAAAAGTCTGAAACATTTGCCAAGTTCAAGGAATTTAAAGCGGAAGCTGAAAGAGAAACAAAACACAAAATCAGCTGCATCCGGTTTGATAATGGAGGGGAGTATCTCGCAACAGAATTCAGTGAGTACTTAAAAACAAATAAGATTAAACGGCAGCTGACTTGTCCAAATACCCCACAACAAAATGGGGTATCTGAGAGAAAGAATAGACACTTGGGGTGAGATTTGTAAAAGTATCATGCATGATAAAAATGTTCCAGGGCAATACTGGGCAGAAGCAATGAAAACAACTGCCTATGTGATTAATCGGATTCCGCAACAAAATCTTGATTATGTGTCACCGTTTGAAAAGCTCTTGGAGATCAAGCCCAATGTGAGTCACCTACGTGTATTTGGTTGTGTATGTTATGTGTTCATACCTAACCACTTGCGAAGTAAAATGGAAAAGAAAGTTGTTCGATGCTTATTTGTGGGGTATGATCAAGAGAGAAAAGGCTGGAGGTGTTGTGATCCTAACTCTGGAAGGTGCTATGTTTCAAGAAATGTGGTTTTTGATGAGAATTCCTCTTGGTGGTCAGAAAAGCATGAGGTTCTTCCTGATTCTAAACTTCTTAAAGAAGAGATGGAATCAAATGTGAGACTAGATGTGGAAGGGAGTGATATAGTGATTGATAATGATGAGGTTCATACTCAGGGTCAATCTCTGGAATAGTCTAATGGAGTTGTTAATGATGATAACAACAACGAAACTCCAAATCCCAGAAGATCATCAAGAATCAGGAAACCAAATCCTCGTTATGCCAATGCTGCAATAGTTGAAGAAGTAGAAACTGAACCAGACACGTATGATCAAGCTGTAACCAAACAAGAGTGGGTTTTGGCAATGAAGGAAGAATTCGATGCCTTAATTAGAAACCAAACGTGGGATTTAGTTCCAAAGCCAGATGATGTGAAGCCAGTTTCATGCAAGTGGGTATTTAAGATAAAACGTAAAGCAGATGGGTCAATAGGAAGGTATAAGGCACGTTTGGTAGCCCGTGGTTTTTCACAACAATACGGGCTGGATTATGAGGACACATTTAGCCCAGTGGCTAAGATAACTACAATTAGGGTTTTGCTAGCTTTGGCGGCAAGTAAAAGATGGAATCTATGGCAAATGGACGTGAGCAACGCTTTTCTGTATGGAGACTTAGACCATGTGATTCATATGGATCAGCCCCATGGTTTTGAGAGTAAATCTCATCCAACTTATGTGTGTAAACTTAAGAAAGCCTTGTATGGGCTAAAACAGTCTCCAAGGGCATGGTTTGGAAAAATGGCTGAATTCTTTGAACATAACGGATATATAAGTACTCTAGCAGATGCTAGTTTATTTGTGAAGAAGGTTGGAAGCAAAGTTGCATTGGTTCTTGTTTATGTAGATGACTTAATAATTACAGGTGACTTGGAAGATATGATCAGTCAACTCAAAGAGAATCTGAGCACTCGTTTCCATATGAAGGACCTGGGAAGACTAAGACAATTCCTAGGACTCGAACTAAGTTATGATGATGAAGGTATAGTTTTGCATCAGCGAAAGTACTGTACTGATTTGTTGAATAGGTTTAGAATGTTGGAATGTAAAGCAGCAGTGACACCCATGGATACTAATGCTAAACTATGTGCACAATCAGGAAATAAGATAGAAGATGCAACACTATACAGAAAGATGGTGGGAAGCTTGATTTATCTCACCTTGACGCGACCATATATATCATTTGCAGTTGGTGTTTTAAGCCGATTTATGCATAATCCGAGAAAGCCTCATCTTGGAGCTGCACGCAGAGTATTAAGATACATCAAAGCTACCCTGAACTATGGTGTTCAGTTCAAGAGGGAACCTGATTGCAAATTGATGGGCTTTTGTGATGCTGATTATGCCGGTGACTTGAATACAAGAAGGTCAACAACTGGCTATGTATTCATGCTTGGGTCCAACATCATATCATGGAGTAGCAAGCGTCAACCCACTGTGTCTTTGTCCACAACTGAAGCGGAATATAGAGCTGCTGCCATGGCAGCTCAAGAGTGTGCCTGGCTTGTTCAATTGTTGAAGAATCTAAACCAGGAAGTTGATTACAACATCCCACTTTTATGTGACAATATGTCCTCCATCAAACTAGCTGAGAATCCTACCTTTCATGCTTGCACCAAGCATATTGAAGTTCACTACCACTTCATTAGAGAGAAGGTCTTAATGGGCGAAATAGACTTGCAATATGTGAAGACTACTAAGCAGGTTGCAGATATCCTAACCAAGAGTCTAGCAAGTGAAAAGCTTATTGACTTCAGCAACATGATGGGTATGGTAGAAGTTGATGTTGAGAGGGAATATTAAATGAGCAACATCTAGATCCAAACAAGCAGCTCGCGTGCTTGTCACTATCCTTACTTTAGTTTTCTTTATTTTAATTTGTCTAGTATTTCTTCTCTAGATAGTGGGCAATTATCAAGTTGTAGTTTCCTGTTTTCTAGTTAGTGGTAGTGTAGTAGCAGTTATCTTTTCTTTCAGTTATGCCTTTTTATGGCTTCCTTTGTAATCCGTTTGTTTATGTTAATCAGATACACAAGTGTGTGTAACTGTGTTTTCCTTCTTCATTGCTTTGCTGTGTTTCCTAGTTGTGTACTAGGAAGATTGTCTTTATCAAGTCAACAGTCCAGGTACATTTATCCATGATAAAGTAGGATGTTATTTTCTGCTATATTAGATATATTCATTCCATTGTAATGAAAGAGGAATGCAGATGACGAAGCCAAGTTGACTCTTCATGGGTTCGTTTACTTTGCTTCCTAACCCTGATATGACTACAGGTGTGACTTATAATTTGAATTGGGGCAGGGGCACAACTGAAAATTTGAAGATTAAGGTCAAACTTTTGACTTGGAGAAGAGAAAGTTGAAGGTTTGCTTACCGAATTCTTTCCTTATATGTGTCATTTGATTGACTGTTAGGATGCTATTAGTAATTTTCATAATTTGGTTAACTTTGACATAGAGTTGGTTGTTAAGGCTTTAGCTTATTGCATGATTGATGCGAAAGAAAACTTAGATGCTAATGAATTGCAATCACTTGCAGGTGTTTCGAGAACAAGAAAACAAGCTATTGGTATGGTTTTTTTAAAGTCTTTCTAATCAAAAATCTAATCCACTCACTCATTGTCTATAATTTTCATCTTTCAGAAACTTAAATCATTTTGTGATTCCAATCCAACAGTGAATGATGTAGCTAACATAACTTTAATTTATTGCAATGAAACGAAAAAAAAAAAGAAACACGGCGCCAAAGGCGCTACTAATTCCCCTCTAGTTGTCATGAAATCTTAAAAAAAATACAAACAAACAAAATGCTAGAAAACACTAAAAGAAATACGTTCGAAAAAAAAAGTTTAAAAGAACTAAAAAAATTATTCGAACAAAACACTAAAAAATATATAAAATATTAAACAATATATTCGATTAACTCAAAAAAAAAATTATAAAAATATGGATAGATAAAATAAAAACAATAATAAATAATAAACAAAATTATATAAATGGTTCTTGTCGTAGAAATAAATTACATAAATGGTCCATAAGATACAAAGATAAATGCATGATACTTAACTAAAAAAATTAACATCTTTAACCAAAAGATCATCACATATTCGTTTCAAATATTAAAAGAACCCTCTATATCTAGAATTCCTTAAACAAATTTGCGAGTAATTTTTTTTCCTAACACATAAACCAAATATATAATTTTGTTAATAAAAAATACAGTCACAAAAGATGTAATTTCTCAAAAGTAAAAATTGTAGGTACAAAAAGTGTAATTAACCTTTTTCCTATAAATTAAAAGAAGAGTAGAATGACTAGTGGGCGGGGTATATGCATTTGGGCTTGTTTTGTTTTGGGTCGCTAACTAGTCAACTTGACATGCGTTGGGCACACGCGGAACTAATCAGGGGTCTTGACTTAGCCACGTGTCAGGTACAGAATAATAGAACAGTGAGTTGATAGACTCCGTAGTTTGGTGTACTTTTTCTACTGGATAAGTCCTCACTCCTCTACTGCTACTCCTTTTTTTCGTGTCCGTTACTTTTATTTCGTAAAGTATAATTTTCTGTTCTACATCGTTTTTTCGTATCATTATGGCTCAAAATGGATTCTTTTTGTTTTATTATTATTATTATTATTATTATAATTCATTATATATATATATATATATATATATATATAATGAATTATAAAAATAATAATAATAATAATAAAACAAAAAGAATCCATTTTGAGCCATAATGATACGAAAAAACGATGAATAAACTGGCTATTTATTTATATAAATAATATTATTTTATTTATGATATCTTCATCTAATCATTTAATGCATCTCCTTGGTTAAAAGTAAAATTAATCTTGAATTTTAAACAAAATCAAATCAATAGCTAATGAGATTATGAGAGCCTCATTATCCTGGTCTTAAGGGTGTATGGGATTTTTTTATTGAATGTTATTATTAGTATATAATGATAATGAATTGTAACGATAGTAAATATTTTAAATGCTCAAATGTAATAAAGTAAAAAATAGTTTTAATTTAAATAAACTACTTTTTACTTTTTAGTTTAATTTAAATTGAATATAATTTATTTAAAGCTGTTTATTATAAGCTGAAATCAATTTATTCTTTTATGCACTATTTTAAACCTATAAGCTTATATGAATTTATTCTTTTATGCACTATTTTAAACCTATAAGCTTATATGAATTTATTCTTTTATGCACTATTTTAAACCTATAAGCTTATATGAATGGTGAATGGGTAACTTATTTTTTCACATAATCAACAACACACATACCAATTTGCTCTTTCACCCTTGTTTTTTACGGTCATCTACTCCTCGGTATTACATATACTAAAATAAAATAATTTTACGAACAAAAAAAAAGACAAAAACATCTAATCCATTAACCACTTTTCAAAAATCAATAAAAAAACCGACCAAATCTTCAAAATAGTCATCTTTTTCGTATATAACATATACAAATAGGACATGCTATCAACGATAACACCAAAAACAATAGATGATCATATGAATAGAACATGCTATCAGTGATAACAATAAAAATTACAAAAATAAAGACAAAAACATCCAATCCTTTAACCACTTTTCAAAATTCAATAAAAAACCGACCAAATCTTTAAAATAGTCATCTTTTTTCGTATATGACATATACGAATAGGACATGCTATCAACTATAACATCAAAACAACGATGTTTTATGATAATGGTCTAAAGATGGTCAAGATAGGTTATGGAATTAGTTAACGATTTGTGTCTCGTTCTGGTCCTCCAATTTAAGATAAAAAAAAACATTTTCCCCATTTTTAGACTCTCGTTTTGCAATATCTGAAGAAAATATATTCGAACAAAACGAAACAAGACAACGACACCTGATAAAGTTAGTTTTTTGTCTTTTATATATTTTTTACGTTTTACGTTTGTAACACCTATTTTTCATAATAGATAGTATTGTGTAAGAATGGATAGGAGGTAGTGGAAGAAAGTGATAGATTACCATGAGGCGATTCTGTGGATATAACGATCGTTGAAAACGAAGCTCATATGAGAAAGTTATAGTCGTTCGAAGTTGACATGAAAGTACATTGCTATTTCAAGAAATTCAAAGAAAGTCAAAGTCAAAAGGGTAACTCTCGGGTAACCACGACATGGTCTCATACTTGTCGCAACACGGAAGTGGGCAAAGTTATAGAACACATGTCATTTAGAGAGAGACACATGGCGAAGCGGTGAAGGATGTGGCAAAACCGTAGTCCTCCTCGTCATCGCGGCGCGACATGCAAATGTATAAATAGTTTGCATTTGTGTCGTTTTAAGAGTTTTGGCACGCGTGGTAATAGAGAAAGGCTTGAGAGGTGTTCCCTTATTACATAATTATATTTATGTGATATTTCATAATGGGTTGTTAGATCCGAATGTTGTGGGACTTCATAACTCGATGTTATTACGAGCCTGGTGATTGTTAAATGTTAATCTGGTCGGTAAGGTGTTGGAATAGTGTCTAAGGCTGCAACTATATTAGGCAGGTATTTGACCCGATTGTGCATGGTCCTTTTGGGTTGCCTTCACCATAGCAACTTGATAGGATGATTTATTATGAGAGAATAAATATTATTAATATATTATGAGAATAATATAAGGAATAATAATATTGTTATTTGATTAATATAAGTCATAAATTAATTAGTATTAATTTGGTGACTTAAAGAGATTAATTAAATAAGAGAATAAATATTATTAATATATTATGAGAATAATATAAGGAATAATAATATTGTTATTTGATTAATATAAGTCATAAATTAATTAGTATTAATTTGGTGACTTAAAGAGATTAATTAAATAAGAGAGTATAAACTGTCAATTGTTTGATAGTTACACTTTGGGCTGTAAATCCTTATTGGATAGAGGATGGACGAATTATAGGGCTTGGGATAGCCTCAAATTCGTCCAAGGCTTATCTTTGGAAAGGATTTGGATTGCTTTAAGGAAAGATTATCCAACTAGGGTTTAAGGGTGAAACCCTAGGAGCCTTACAAGTATAAATAGACCCCTAGGGCAAGGGAAATCGGCATTTATTCAAAAGAAAAGAAACCCTGGCCGAATCTTCCCTCTCCTCTCTCTCTCTTTCTCAAATCATTCTCCTTGTTATTTGGTGTTTGTAAGCCATTAGAGGAGTGACAATTGTGACTCTAGAGCTCCAAGACAACAAGATCAAACAAGAGATTCAAAGGTAAACTTCTAGATCTGCTTTTGTATTGTTCTTATACATAATTAGTCATTAGAAGTCTTGGATTCAAAGCATGTTAATTATAGAAACCTAGATCCAAGCATTAGGGTTTGCATGTGCACATAGGAATGTTCATATGGCCAAAACCCATCAGTGGTATCAGAGCCTAGATTGGTTTCTATTAAATTGTTGCTTGTTTGTTTGAATCTTGCTTGAAAAATTCAAATTTTATGTTTCTGAGTCATGGACTTGGCGAGTCTTATTGTGGACTCGACGAGTTGGCCTGACTCGGCGAGTCCCATGGTGCACTCGGCGAGTCTGAGCGTCAGGAAGGGCCAAATTCGGGATTTTTTGATATTTATCTTATGGAAACTTGCCTTTATCATATTAGATCAACCCTAATCCGTTTTTTTGATATATATGAATATAATCTTGATCTAATTAAAGAGATTTATCAATTAATAAAATATTTAATTTCCTTATGTGATAATTAATTAATTAATTATTTTGATTAAATTGGTAAATTATTATGCAAGAAATCTTAAATAAATCAAATATGGATAATTATGGAATTAATTGTTAATTAAGATTATTTGTTATTTGATCCTCCATGTTTTAAATGTTTAAAACTTGTCCTCAAGTTTTGAAATTTATGTTTTATGATTAAAAGTTTTAATTTAGAAAAATTTAAATTTCAAACCCTAGAATTTTACAAGTTTAAAATACAACCCTATACTAATATAATATTATAAAATTAATATATATATATATATATATATATATATATATATATATATATATATATATATATGTATGTATGTATGTATAACTAAAATGCTAGTCTTACCGTTAGTAGGCCTCATTCACGAAGCCGATCTATAAGGTGGGTATAAGGTTGCGGCCTATAAAATGACGCTTAATGGGTGTACACTCACACCCACCGCTTGCTTGATCAGTGGAGGGTCGTTAGCCGAATGGGTAGGATAGGGCAACCTCATCCTCTCATTAAAAGTATAATAAGAAATATAAAGTAACTACATGTTTTTTAAAATTTTCCAATCTTAGTTACTTTAGGAAAAGTGAATTGATGCGATCCCATGAAATTACACTTTGCACCATTGCTAAGAAGTTAGTGGAGTGTGTGTGGTTTACCGGCACACTAATTGGTTCTAAGCAAAGGTGACAAAGGGTGATTCATTGTTTATCATAGTTCGATGGAGCGTGTGTGGTTTACCGGCACATCGAATAGGTGATCGTTACAATGAAGGCACCATGTGAATTTGCATGGTAATTCACACCCGCTTTGTGATCCTCGGTATCCCAGTCACAAACAAGAGGGACATATCGAGATTTAAACATGCCATTGAAATGTTTCAATGAATCTCATCTAAACCTAGGAATTCTCAAATTCATTTAGAACTTATAGTTAGGTTTTCATGGTGGAGAATTAGTGAATCGTCATTCACTTACCTTCATATTATTTGCATGTTGGATTACGGCATCCCTTTTCTAATATGTAAATATTGTTGTTGGATCCTAGCCCTAATTTTTCTTATTGGGTGATAATTAGGGATTCATATTCTAATCTATATTTGTCCTTTCTATTTGTAGATGCCGAACGCGAACAACACTGCTGCTAGTTCCTTCACATTGATGAGCCTTTGTCAAAAGGTCACTTTCGATGGGACGAACTTTAGCGAATGGATAAGATACATTCACACTATTGCTCGCTATGAGGATAAGGAGTATGTCCTCGATGAGAAGCTCGAGAAAATCAACCCTGAAATCGCTACTCCGGCTGAAATGACCGCTTTTGAAACTCATGAGCGCGATGCAACGAAGGTACATTACATCATGATAGCCACTATGAACTCCGAATTCCAAAAGTCCTATGAGGACATGTACCCGTACGAGATGCATCAAGACTTATTGGAGAGATACCACCTAAACGGGAGACAAGAGCGTTATGAGATTTTCACTAACATGATTTCCGCTAAGATGGGTCATGGAGAGTCTCTTACCGTGCACCTGCAAAAGATGCAAAGATATGTCGACCGTCTTCGCAAGTTGAATGTTGACTTTGGGGAAGACTTGGCGATCGACATGGTGCTTCAATCTTTGCCTCCAAGCTACAATCAATTTAGGATGACCTACCACATAAACAAAGAGGAGGTCACCCTAAGCAAACTCCAAGGTCTCTTGAGGGTCGCTGAGAGAAACTTCAAGGACAAGTCTGTTGCACCAACTCCCAATCCACCCGCTACTCCTGTCTTGGCTATTGGTCAAGGAAAGGGAAAGAAGAGGAAGGCTTCGTCTAAGAACTATCGCAAGGTTAAAGCCCGAGATGGTGTCTCTTTTAGTGGGACCAAAGTTGATCCTGCTAAGCCCTGCCCTAACCCAAAGGAGGCAGAGTGCCACCACTGCCACAAGATAGGACATTGGAAGAGAAGCTGCCCAGAGTACCTGCAAGCCATCAAGGAAGGAAAGATCAAGCCGTCTTTCGCAGGTATATACACAATAAAATCTAACGATTCATCTCATGCTATTTCTTGGGTTCTTGATACCGGTTGTGGTTACCCCATTTGTTCTAATGTGCAGGGACTAAGAAGAAATAGGGATGTAGAGTCTGGAAGAATAAATCTAATCATGGGGAACAGAAGATCGTCGCCTGTGACCAAGATTGGAGTGTATTCTTTAGTGCTTAGGAATGGTTTAAGTTTAGATTTGAACAATTGTTGCTATTCGCCAGAAATGGCTAGAAACATCATTTCATTTCATGGTTTGTTTAGACAAGGTTTTAGATTTTCTTTTAATAATGAGAATGGTTCTATTTTGGCTTATCTAAATGGTGTCTTTTATTTTGAAGCTATACCATGTAATGGAATATATGAAACTGTTATGATTGTTGATAACTTAGGAAATGATGTTTTGAACATAGATTCTTCCAATAGTATGGATAAAGCATCCTTGTGGCATTGTCGTCTTGGACATGTCAACAAGAAACGCATAGCCCAACTCCAAAAGGATGGAGTGTTGGAATCATTCGACCTTAGGGAAGATGACACATGCGAGTCTTGTTTTCTTGGAAAGATGACTAAGTCACCCTTCGTTGGTTCTTGCGAAAGGGGTGAGGGTCTATTGGACCTAATACATACCGATGTATGTGGACCGTTTAGATCAACCATGAAGGATGGGAATCGCTTCTACGTGACTTTTACCGATGACTATAGTAGATATGGGTATATCTATTTAATCAAGCAAAAGTCAGAAACTTTTGAAAAGTTCAAAGAGTTCAAGAATGAAGTGGAGAATCAATTGGGCAGGAAAATCAAGATGCTTCGATCCGATCGAGGAGGAGAGTACCTAAGTCTTGAATTCCACGATTATCTCAAGGAGTGTGGAATAGTTTCACAATTGACGCCTCCTAGGACACCGCAGTTGAATGGTGTGGCAAAAAGGCGTAACCGAACCTTATTGGATATGGTTCATGATGAGTCGTGCTTCACTATCAATCTCTTTTTGGGGGTATGCCTTAGAGACTGCCGCCCATATCCTTAACCGAGTCCCTACTAAGAAAGTTGCCAAAACACCTTACGAGATGTGGACAGGGAAAGGTCCCTCATTAGCACATATCAAGGTTTGGGGTTGCGAGGCTTTCGTAAGACGAGATACTCACGACAAGCTCGAACCTCGTAGTGAGCGATGTATTTTCATCGGCTACCCGCAGAAATCCTTTGGATATCTCTTCTATAGACTGAAGGACAATGTTGTCTTTGTTGCGAGGAGAGGAGTTTTCCTAGAGCGAGAACTCATAGGCCAAGGAGACAGTGGGAGGAAAATCGAGCTTGAAGAGATTCAAGAGTCGATAGATGAAGGAACCTCTACCGCTGGCACTCAACCCGAGGAGGAAACTCCGGTTGAACCAATTGACGAGTCCTTACCTCTTAGACGTTCCGAAAGAGTTAGAGTTCAACCCCAGTTTTATGGTTTTCATATTACTACCGAAGGGGACACGTATATTAGTGATGGTACACTAATAAACCTTGATGAACCTAATAGCTATAAGGAAGCCATGGCAGGCCCGGAGTCTGTGAAATGGAAAAAGGCAATAGATAGCGAGATCCAATCCATGTATGATAACCAAGTTTGGAATTTGGTTGATAATGTGCCCGGACGTAAGACTGTTGGGTGCAAATGAATCTTCAAGAAGAAGACCGACGTGGATGGAAACGTACACACATATAAAGCGCGATTGGTTGCGAAGGGCTTTACTCAAACTCCCAGAGTTGACTATGATGAGACCTTCTCACCAGTTGCAAAGATAAAATCTATTAGAGTGATGCTAGCGATTGCCGCATTTCATGATTATGAGATTTGGCAAATGGATGTCAAGACCGCTTTCCTTAACGGGAAGTTGGATGAGGATGTTTACATGGCTCAGCCAGAGGGGTTTGTGGATCCGAAGCATCCGAATAGAGTGTGTAAGCTTGAGAAGTCCATTTATGGACTTAAGCAAGCATCTCGCAGATGGAATCTTTGCTTCGATGAGAAAGTCAAAGAGTTTGGATTTGTACGAAGCGAAGATGAATTGTGTGTATATGTCAAAGCCAGTGGGAGTATACTAAGCTTCCTCGTTCTATATGTCGATGACATATTACTCATAGGAAACGACATCCCGACTCTGCAGGAAGTTAAGTCCTGGCTCGGGAAGTGCTTCGCTATGAAGGACCTCGGAGAGGCTTCTTACATTTTGGGAATAAGGATAGTAAGAGAAAGAAGTAAGAGACTAATAGGACTTAGTCAGAACACTTACTTAGAGAAAGTACTAAAACGTTTTAGTATGGAAAACTCGAAGAAGGGAGAATTACCGATACAAAGTAATGCCAAGTTGAGTAAGACTCAAAGTCCGAGTACCGAAGCAGAAATAGCAGAAATGAGCCGAGTACCATACGCTTCCGCAGTTGGCTCAATCATGTACGCTATGACTTGTAGTCGCCCTGATGTAGCCTTTGCTTTGAGCATGGTTAGCAGATATCAAGGGAACCCTGGCAGAGCCCATTGGATTGTGGTTAAGAATATCCTTAAGTACCTTCGGAGGACGAAGGAATGGTTCTTAGTCCTCGGAGGGAGTGATGACTTGAAGGTGCAAGGGTATAGTGACGTCAGCTTTCAGACCGACAGGGACAACTACCATTCGCAGTCGGGCTGGGTCTTTACCCTGAATGGAGGAGCAGTGACTTGGAAAAGTTCCAAACAAGAAACCGTAGCTGATTCAACGTGCGAATTAGAGTACATTGCAACGAGCGAAGCGTCGAAGGAGGCAATATGGTTGAAGAACTTCATCGGTGATCTTGGAGTTGTACCCGCCATAAAGGAGCCCATGGAGATTTTCTGTGATAATGAAGGAGCGGTTGCCTTGACCAAGGAACCGAGGGATCATGGTAGATCTAGACATATCGACAGAAAATATCACTTTATTAGACATCGTGTAGAAGAAGGAAAACTCGTAGTGAAGATGATATCATCAGAAGATAACCCAGCAGATCCGCTTACGAAGGGACTGAGTAGGGTTAAGCACTTGCAGCATGCTAGGAGTATTGGGCTGAAGGATGAAATTAGAATAGATTAGATAGTAGTAGAAACGTGTAATAGATAAATGTAATTAACATTTGATGATTAAATAAAGGAGTATTCTTTATGAGTAATGTTACTGTCTTATGTTAATTGTTTAACTATTGTTTCATTTAGCATGTTTTGACTTCCAGAATAATTGAGTTTATTAAGAATAATCGAATTATTCAAATTGTCCACAATCGTTCATATGTTGGAAGTAGATATGAATGAAGATTGTCGTGAATTGATGCGTAGATTGTCTAAATGGTATTAGACATGGCAAAAGATTGTTGCGACGTTCATGAGTGCTTATGAACTGGTTTTGAGCATTGGAACAAACCCGTGCTTGCTGGAATCACCTTATGGAATATGATAAAAAAGGGGTGATCGCAAGACGATAATATCATATAGTCTTAAAACCTAGACATATGGTTTGTTATTTGCTAATTGATTGTACATTGATAATGCGAAAACGCATCAGTAACTCGATGTTATAAAACGCATTGTTGTGTATAGTTGATTAATGAATAAGTAAATGCATATAAGTCGAAGTTTATCTGTAACTTTTATCCTAAGAAGGTAAAAGCAATATCTCGGCCGCTCGATGATTTGATTTGACTTATGTGCCGGGCCCGGTCAGAACTGAATTGATGTGTTCGATTAAGTTGTATGTAGAATAAATCAGAGATCGAGAAACCTAAATGCTTGACTAATCATTCCATAGAATTGTCAGCATGATATCTAACATAGGACTGTACGATCCCTTATCTAAAGGACAAGATTGATTAGATCAGAGTTTGACAGCATCTTTGAGAGCTACAATTGCAAATCGAATTATACTTGTGCATATAGTTACTAGACTTATCCAAGTGGGAGACTGTTGGAATAGTGTCTAAGGCTGCAACTATATTAGGCAGGTATTTGACCCGATTGTGCGTGGTCCTTTTGGGTTGCCTTCACCATAGCAACTTGATAGGATGATTTATTATGAGAGAATAAATACTATTAATATATTATGAGAATAATATAAGGAATAATAATATTGTTATTTGATTAATATAAGTCATAAATTAATTAGTATTAATTTGGTGACTTAAAGAGATTAATTAAATAAGAGGGCATAAACTGTCAATTGTTTGATAGTTACACTTTGGGCTGTAAATCCTTATTGGATAGAAGATGGACGAATTCTAGGGCTTGGGATAGCCTCAAATTCGTCCAAGGCTTATCTTTGGAAAGGATTTGGATTGCTTTAAGGAAAGATTATCCAACTAGGGTTTAAGGGTGAAACCCTAGGAGCCTTACAAGTATAAATAGACCCCTAGGGCAAGGGAAATCGGCATCTCTTCAAAAGAAAAGAAACCCTGGCCGAATCTTCCCTCTCCTCTCTCTCTCTCTCAAATCATCCTCCTTGCTAGTTGGTGTTTGTAAGCCATTAGAGGAGTGACAATTGTGACTCTAGAGCTCCAAGACAACAAGATCAAACAAGAGATTCAAAGGTAAACTTCTAGATCTGATTTTGTATTGTTCTTATACCTAATTAGTCATTAGAAGTCTTGGATTCAAAGCATGTTAATTAGAGAAACCTAGATCCAAGCATTAGGGTTTGCATGTGCACATAGGAATGTTCATATGGCCAAAACCCATCATAAGGGTCATACACCCTAATTTACCGAGGTTTGTCGATTTGGATTAACAACTTAGAGGGTTGATTCATTAGGTGATTGTATTTAGAAATTTGACTAGTATAGTAACAAATGGTTGCCGAGTCTAGTTAGTGATCAGGTTATTGATCATTGTGGTTGATATAGTGACGAGTTGAGGCAAGTTCTAATGATCTTGATATATTGTCCAAATAGGTATGAAGAAGTGATGGATAGGAGAACGGTAAAGAGTTAAAGTTGCAATTATAGTTAGTCTTCACTAACTAATCGAGTGAGTGACCTCACTTCCCTTCTAGATATATACTATCTAGATATGTGTTTATTATTGTATTTCATTTAGTACGTGTTAAATATAATAATATGATTATTGTGATCTGTTATGTTTAGGTTTGGAACCTATAAGGTTATATATAGTTAAGAATCATGTTGAATGTCATCACAGGTTATTGTTATACGAAATAACTAACAGACTTATCTGTATTATATGTAAGCTAGATTATTATAATTAATTAATCATGATAGTCTGAGTGAATGCATTATCATGAGAAATGAATGTTATTGGTATGCTTAGTGTTGTAAATACCATTACATGAGAACTGAATGTTGTTGGTATGCTTAGTGTTGTAAATATCATTGAATGAGAATTGAATGTTATCAGTATGTTGTGATGTAAATTCCGTTGTATGAGGATTGACTATTATCGGTATGCTTAGCGTTGTAAATACCATTGTATGAGAATTAATTATTGTTGGAATGCATAGTATTGTACTTACCACTATAGGAATATATAAGTATTGTGGTGGCCTTTATGTGTAGTACCCGTGTCGCCAGGTATGAAATTAATCTGTTATTTAATTTAATTCAATGTTAAAGGTGGTGAATGATTCGCGAGTACGTTGGGCGTACATTAGGTATGCACGACGTACTCCTTACATGCACGCCATCGGAGTGATCCAGGCGTACGCTGGGCGTACTCAAGCCAGGGGAAAACCCTAATTTTTAAGGTTTTCACCATATTTAAGGTCCTTAAATCCCTTAAGTCCATTACCCTTTCAGCCTCCATTGCCTTTTAGTACTAATCTTGAAACCCTAGCCATATTGAGTGCATTTTTGAGCTTTCATTGAGTGTTAGGGTGTTCTTTGGTGGTTTTAAATAAGAATGAAGTTTGAGAAGAAGCAAAGGAGAAGAAGGAGCTTGTGGATCCAGAGTTTGTGCATAATTTCTAGCCTATTGAAGGTATAAAGTCTGAAACTTGTTCATTCTAAGCTTAGATCTAGACTTAGGGAATATTTTAGCATCTTTTGGTCCCATAGCTTGGCCTTTTGGATTATGGACTACTCCAGATCATTTAAGCTGTCGTTTTGGACTATTGAGAGTGCATGGATTCATAAAAATCGTATCTTGGAGGTTAAGAATCGATGAATGTGTTAGTGACCATCTAAGAGAGTTAGAGGGCTTAATTCATGGTTTGAGTCCCATTAAGGCATGAAAGTGAATAAAGCTTGCAACTTTATGGCTCAAGAGACTATTATGAGCTTAGATCTAAGTTTTAGAAGTTAGGGATTAATGGATTAATTCATGCTTAGATCTAAGTTCTAGAGTACGCTGCGTATACTAGGCCAGTGTCCCGATTTCGGATCGTTGTCATCGTATGGTGTACGACGCGCGTACGCAGTCTGTGAACATAGAAGACTTTTGGGCTCAAGTATTGTTGGGATTTTGACTTGGTTAGGTTTGGGCATCAGGCCCACCTGTTGTAGCAAGGCATTTGTGGGCTTTTAGGCCATGTTAGGTACTCTGGGGCCATATTTGGCATTAAAGGCATTATACTTGGCCTTGGATGCCTTCTTGGACTTGTATGGATTTGGGCCTTGTTGGGAGGAAGGCCCAATGAGGCAAGGGTGAAGAAACCCTTTTTGCCTTAAAGTCAAAAATGAGGGTTTGGACTGTCGGGTTGGAATATTGGCCTAATTTCTAATTAGGGTTTTATATTTGTGCCTTAGGGAGAGGATTTTGCGAGTCATCCGTTGAGTGCGATCTGATACCTTTAGTCTGAGGTGAGTTTCTTTCACTGTATCTGTGGGTCGAAGGCACCAATGTCGGGTCACTAGTTTATGTTGTAGTATGATGGTTGACTCCGTGACAACTGTCAGTTATGCTTGTGTTTGCTTGATGGCTCTATGATCATTTGTTATGATATTATAAGGTAGTTGTAGGGGTGAAATAGACCTAATATCCGGTTGAAATAGACCGAAGGGGATTGCAAGCACCCATATATGCTTGACAGTATTCGATTGAAATAGACCAAAGGGGATTGCAAGCACCCATATATGCTTGATAGTATTCGGTTGAAATAGACCGAAGGAAGTGAAAGCACCCATATATGCTTGCCTGTATGTTTGTATGGTATGAGGTATTTTGGGGAAGTCACTAAGTTTTGCGCTTATAGTTTTTACTTTATGTTTCAGGTATTTCCACTTCGAATGGGAAGGGCCCGACTTGATCGCACCGCATCACCCTGTGATTTCTGCATTTTGAGATTTTGGGAATTTGTACTCTGATAATATGTTTCCATGATACACCTTTGACTGATTGGATATGAGTATCGTATGTTTGAATGAATTTAAAAACAAAAAATGTACCTGTATTTTGGGATGTTAGAAGTTGGTATCAAAGTCTTGGTTTGAGGGATCCGGGCATACTCTCGGGTGTGCATGGAATCAAATCGAGGGTTTGGTAGATTTTTTTCCATAAAAAGAAACATTTTATTCTAAGGGTTTTAATAAAAGAAAAGGGGTGTGATGCGTGTAATCAGTCGAGATCAAGTAAGTCTTCCCAAAATACCCATACAAGTTATATGTTCTATTCTATTATGTGAGAATTGCATGCTAGATTAGGGGGTAGGGATCTCTTCATAATAGCATGATAGAATGTTATGAGAGATGCCTTTATGTGCCTATTTGTTGAGCTTATAGATTCGCATGCTAGTATCAGATCAGTACTTGTTAGGATGGCCTATACATGGTATGTTTTGATTTGAATTGCCTGATGCTCAAATGCTGCATGCTTTGTGCTTTAGGAAATTCTGTTGGTACTAGCTAATTAGTGGATTAATGTGTTGGATTACATATTATTGTGATTGGATAGTTTTAGAAAGATAGGTTTAACTCTATTTCACAACTCTTGTTTGAGTCCAACCGTTGTAGGGTGGAACCCGTCATTCGAAAAGTTATCTAGTACTAGTAGTATGTAATTGTGTTCATGTAGTAGTTAGGTAGTATTTGTGGAAGTTCCTTCTGCAGATGATAGTAGAGAGGGGTGAGGAAGGGGAGTCTTAGGGATTCCTTAAGAGATGCTTTGGTGTGTAAGATGCCTTATAGTTTGAGGAATGTACCAGTTGGGAAGAGCAACTTGGAGAAGTCGAGGTAGTCCTTGAGGAGGGTATAAATAGGTGTGGAAGGTAGTATTGGGCCCATATACTACTGAAAGCACATGATATATACCTGAGACTAGGAAAACCACGATGAATCTAAGGAACTCAAGAGTGTGAACCTTCTTGTGTGTGTGCTAATTGTTTATGTGGTTATGTTTTAGTATGGTGGTTACATATCACGAAGCAGGGGGTTCAAGATATGGATTTGGTTTGGTTACAAGCACCGAACCTATTGATGAGAGGGTACATGAGTTCATTGCATTTGAGGTTACGAGAGGCATCCCTGATGCGACCCGATGATGTTCAGGTTGATCAATGAGGGTATCATCGAGCTGATGGAGGATTGCCTTCAGGTCTTCAAGGCCGATCTGGACGATAGCGAATCTGGGGCCCGTACTCTCTCCTTCAACGATTTCAGGGGATGTGTGGAACCAAATTTCTTTAGGGTAAGGGGCCTCATCATAGCCAGACATTGGATAGCTGACATTAAGTGTGCTCAAATGAGGAGCTTGTGCCCCGAGGGGTCGAAGGTGAGGTTCGTTGCAGGATGTTTGAGGGAGCGAGCTCGAGATTAGTAGGAGGAGGTCGGCTATGCCTTGGGCGTTTCAGCCATTAAGGCCATGACCTGGCCAGATTTTGTGACCTGGTTTCGAGTAGAGTTTGCACCAGCTGTTGAGGTGAAATAGTTATCTAGGGAGTTTCTTAACATGAGGCATACGACTGAGACTGTGGCGAATATCACCGCCAATTTTAAGGAGAGGGCTTATTTGGTACCCCAGTATGCGGATGATGAGGAGATGACGAAGACCCAGTACCATGATATGCTGAGATCTGACATCAGGGAGTGTTGGATTAGTATGTAAGTCCATAAATATATTTGGTATGTACTTGACCCGATTGGCATGGTCCATTTGGGTTGCATGGCATCATGCATCTGGATAGAATAAAATGAGAGAAATAACACTTAAGGTTTGTTAATATATTATAAGTTCTAATATATTAATAAGATTATTTAATTAGTATTGATCAAAAATTAATTTGGAATTAATTAAGTGATAAAAAGGAGACTAATTAAATATATGGGTTGATTGTGTAAATCATCCATACTTGTATAGTGGGCTAATGCTCCACGGATTATCAAGTTGGGCTAAAACCCATAGGATGCTCCATGGTGTTTTGTACCCATGGATCATGGAAATGAAAGGCCATGATAAATAGGGTTTACATGGTGTAACCCTAATTGTGACACACTATATAAACATCTTATTCTTCCCAAAAAAATCGGCCACTATGAAGGAATGGTGAGGGCTAGCCGATTTCATGAAGCGTCTCATTTCTCTCAAGTTATTCTAAGTGTATTGGTGTTGTGTGAACCATTTGAGGTGTCACACTTGAGGCACTAGGCTCTTAAGCTCCATGGAATCAAACTACATCAAAAGTTATGTCTTGTAACTTGCTTTATTACATATGAATCAATGTTTTATATGCTAGTTAGGATAATACCTTGGAATATTCATATTTTCATGTATAATAGAGAAAACATAGATCCAAGGTATTTAGGGTTGCATGTACACTTAGGGGTTTTAGAATGCTCAAAACCCAACAGGGAGTTCGTTACTTTCTCTGCCTACCCGACTTTGGATGACATGATATTCTGGGCGCTGGAGCGAGAAATTGATTTGGAACACATAGGGAAGAGGAAGGCGGAGCCAGCAGGTTCGGAGCCACTGTGGAAAATGCGGCATGTCACATGATGGGGGTTTGCAGAGCGGGTGGTTCAGGTTGCTACAAGTGCGGCAAGACAGGGCACTTTGGCAAGGATTTCACTGCTCTTATCACCACCACCCACACATCGGATCTGATTTTATTTCATTACAATTAGAGGGTCCACAAGAAGGCCAACTACCCTAGTTTAGCATTAGGATGACCACTAGTAGCGCATACTCCAACGACCCTACGGATTACTGATGGCGGCAAGGGCAAGGCGGATGTCCCCGTTGTGAGGAGCATGGCTTTTCAACTGACTGTCGAGGAGGCGCGTGTTGCACCAGATGTGGCGAAGGGAATGTATCTTCTCCTTAAATCTTTATTTATGTTTATTGCTCTGCTTATATTTGTGTTTTTTTTTGTTTTAGGATCGTTCCTTGTGAACAACATCTTTGCTTTGATATTATTTTATTCGGGGGCTACCCGATCTTGCGTGTCTCTTGCACTCAGAAGAGGTTTGATGGAGCTCGGGGAGAGTTGGATCATCCATTAGAGGTGGAGATTGCGGATGATCGATCCGTCGAGGGTTCATTGGGACTGTGTTCTAGATATTTCAGTGAGAAGTATCCGATTGACTTGGTTCCGATTCCTTTGTGCGGGAACAAGGTTATAGCGGGGATGAATTGGCTAAGCCCTAATGGAGCAGTGATTAATTGTAAGCATGTCAGATGATGCGGAATGTCAGATGATGCGTGTTCAGACCCAAGTGGGGGAGAGTTGGTGGTCCATCAATAGGGTGTTTAATGTGGGCCGGTCCTATGATCAGCCGCTAGGGCCAAACGCTATCTTCATTAGCATTGTTCCGGTGTCGTCACCTTTGTTATGGATACCCGAGAGAAGGGTGAGGCGTCGGTTGATGATGTGTTGATTGTTCGGGAGTACCCAGATGTGTTTTCGGAGAATTTGCCTGGAGTGCATCCGGAGAGACAAGTGGAGTTCCGGGTTGACTTGGTTCATGGTGCAGCTCCGATAGCCAAAGCACCATATCGGTTAGCTCCACCATAGATGCAGGAGTTGTCTACACAGATGTTGAAGCTGTTAGACAAAGGGTTCATCCGACCAATTAGTTCGCCTTAGGGTGTGTTGATCTAGTTTGTGAAGAAGAAGGATGGGTCGCATCGGATGTGTATTGACTACCGGGAGATGAATAAGCTAACGATGAAGAACTGTTATCCACTCCAAATGATTGATGATTTGTTTGATCAATTTTTGGGTGCATCTTGGTTTTCCAAGATTGATATTCATTCATTTTATCATTAGATGAGGGTCAAATAGGACGATATGCACAAGACGTCCTTCTAGACTTGTTATGATCATTACGAGTTCGTGGTGATGCCCTTCGGGCTCACCAATGCTCCAGCCACATTCATGGACCTCATGAACTGCGTGTGCCGACCGATGTTGGATCGGTATGTAATTGTATTCATCGATGACATTCTGGTCTATTCCAAGACCCAGTACCTACATGAGGAGCATTTAATGGAGGTGTTGGAGACCCTAATGAGGGAGAGACTGTATGAGAAGTTCTCCAAGTGTGAGTTATGGTTGCACGAGGTGTAGTTTTTGGGGAACCTTGTCAACCGGAATGGTATTCTGGTCGTTCCGGCAAAGGCCGAGGTCGTGATGAGGTGGGAGGTTCCGAGATCGCCATCTGAGATTCGTAGTTTCCTTGGGTTTGTAGGTTATTACTGGAGGTTCATTCAGGACTTCTCCAATATAGTGGTTCCTCTGACTCGACTGACAAAGAAGGTTGTCACTTTTCGTTGGGGGCCTGAGCAGCAGTGTAACAACCCGTTATTTTTAAGTCAATAAAAGTCAAACCCTTTTAAATAAAATTCAAGTTTTGTTGATTAGGTTAAGATCATAAGGGTTAAAAATGATTTAATTATATAAATGATGTTTTTATATAAGTATTTGGAATAAAATACACTTAAAAATCAACATTCTTCCCTTTGGAACACACATAAAAACATCATTTAGGATACCGTGTTTATCCCTTTGGAACAAATAATTCTTGGTAATTATTCCTTACATAAAATAAGTGTTGCCTAACACTTTAATTAATTATTTCGCTAATTTAAATACGATTATGTGTTTATATAATATTAGGATACCGTTATTTCCACGCACGCTAGCCTGAGGATCATCTCTACAGTTTTGGTATCCAGACTCGAACACACATTAGAGGTGAGTTCATACCCCTACGCTTTCACTATTTTCAATTTTTTTAGGGGGGGGGGGGATACAAGTTAAACACAAGAATTTTTGTGTTAACATCCAAACTATTTCAAACCATTTGCAATTGTTCCTAATCCGATTTTTCGTTGCATTTATCAAAATATATTTTATATATTTTAAACCCTTTTGTAGTATGTCGAGCAAAAGGGTATTTTTCATAAATCTATTACTACCGCTTTATACACACTATTAAATTGCAAATGCTTCAGTTCATTACAAGGTATACATTTAAACTATAGTTGGTTTAGTTTATGAATCACCACACTATTTTGCTAAGTTCAATAAACAATACAAGTACATACATTCAAACTATAATAGGTATAGTTTGGAAGACACTAAACTATTTTACAAGCTCAAAGAACACAATACAGGAACACGAACATACATATAAACTATAATAGGTATAGTTTATGGAACACTACTCTATTTCACCCATTCAAGGATACACTACTAAATAATTATTTAAGTATAATTATTTTACACTAAAAGGTACACTACTACAAGGTAATACATACAGTTTCAAGTACAAGAGAACACTACTACACTACACGTAAACTAGTTAATACAGGGTTGTGAGGCACTACTTCGGGGTACCCATTAGGGTACCGGTTCAATTCCTATAAATTATAACCAGAGTCTCCTAGAGGAAGAGTGTGAATTAGTGTATAGATCTATACATGACTGACAATCCCGCACCTAAGCTGCTTGCAACAGCTAGGCCAGCAGGCCTGGGGTGACAATGTCATAACATTTTGACACCTGAAGAACGTTGTAGAGGCCACTAGGTCATATCAAGCATGGTTATATGAAACTCACAATAGTATAACTACAACATTTTTTTATGGGATTAACACTACTTCAATTGGTTTTATTTTAAATAATGAAACTACAGTATACTATTTTACACTACAACTGGTAGATTCCAGGCATTCATACAATAAGGTTTTCCTACAAACACTGCTACAAACACTACTATAGACACCACTACAGTACACTAGTTTTCTAGTACAAAGTACACTAGTACAACAACAATTTCAATAATCATTCATTACATAGTTTTATTTATTAATAAGACTACAGTTCACTATTTCAAAGTACAGTTCACCATTCATAATACAGTAACTACATACATTTTGGTCTTAAGGTCTAAGACTACATTTCATTCTTTAAAGAAAATATTGGATTTTCTGGAAGTACACTATAACATTTACAAAGAACAAAGACAAGCTTTCCATCTCAAACACATACTTATGAACTCACCAACTTAAATGCTGATATACTTTCAAAACCACTTGTATTTTACGGGAATTGGTAGACAGGTACACCCACAGGTTTTGAGAAGACGGAGCTTTTAGAGTCGCGTCTTTTATACTTTTGTTATACACTTCTGATGTCATACAAACTATGTATACTATATTTTATCGATGTAATGGTTGTGTTTGCTTTGATTACTATTATGCAATTGTTGTGATACTGTACATGACGTCCTCCACCCCCGAAACATTCCCGCCGTTCCGGTTTGGGGGTGTGACAGATTGGTATCATAGCATTGTTTATAGTGAACTAAGTATCTCAAACCTTACAAGATAGAAAGCTATAAACACAATGGGGCCGAAGTGATCTCACTAAAAGTATACTTTTAAAATCTAAGTATTTTATAAGAAGTATACAAACATACACACATACCAGGAACAGTATCACATAAAGAACTATAAAAAAGTATTTAGATGTTGGACATTACAGTTAAACCTTGACAGTTATGTAATTATATTTGGGATAAATATAGTCTGATCAACTATATTTATTTGAGATACGACCAACATATGTTTGGGCGTGATAGTGGTGTTGCAACAAGTCTAAAACTTACCAACAATACATCTGAGAGAAACTCTAGAACCAAACATAAAATTTAGAATACTATATGAGTATTTTATGATCCTACAACACTAGAACAAGAACATTTAGGCCTTGATATTTATACATAATTTATATACACTAGGTGACTATAGAGGGATCCAGTGTGAGTCACGTTATACAAAATTCTTTACAAGTGTTGCTATAAATGAAGTTAGCGATTGTTTACTTATATTAGTAGACTTCCACTGTAAATCGCTTAATAGAACATTGTAATAGTCAGGATATGATATATCTTGTTCATTATCACTTGACTCATGACCACTATAGAGGACTTATCATCATTTTCTCTTAAATCATTATAGAGAAAGAGGCCTCCAAAGAAGTCCAACAGGAAGAAAAACAATCCTCCAATGAATCCACACCGCCACCACCTCCTCAGTATGACCCTGCTGTCTTCCAAGCAGCGGTAACAGTCGTCGTGGCTGCCACTATGTCGCGGATCAATGCAAGTGGCACTAGTGGGGCAGGTAGTGGTGCCAACCCTTCTAACCATGGGGATAGTCATGGACACCCAAGGGAGTGTTCATACAAAGACTTCACGAATGCAAAACCCAAATCCTTCGATGGCACCGGAGGTGTTATTACTTTAACCCATTGGTTCGAGAAGACCAAATCAATATTCGAAATCTGTGCGTGCCCCGAATCTAGCAAAGTGAAATTTGTAGTATGCACTTTCACAGACAAAGCCTTAACTTGGTGGAACAACCAAGTCAAGTCATTGACTCTCCCAATAGCCAATGCTATGAGTTGGGATGATTTAAAGGAGCTAATGCTAGTAGAATACTGCCCGAGGGGCGAAATGAAAAAACTAGAGCATGAGCTCTGGAGTCTAAAGATGAAGGACTCTGATATCGCTGCTTACACTACTAGGTTCAGTGACCTGTCCCTTCTGTGTCCCGGGATGGTCACCCCAGAGAGTAAGAAGGTGGAAAGGTACATATCAGGACTGACTCCCCCGACTCAAGGAAATGTCCTAGCTGCCAATCCACTTACTTTCAATAGTGCCAAGCATGTGGCATAGACACTAGTGGATCACGGAGATCGCCAAGACTCCGTAGCAGCCGTTCCTGAACAGCCTAAAGAGGGTGGCAACAAAAAGAAGTTTTGAAACAAACAAAAGGTCCAATCTTCGCAAGAGCCCTAAAGAGGGTACTATTGCATGGTGTGCCCATATCTATTATCTCGGATAGATACAATAGATTCACCTCGCGATTTTGACAGTCATTACAAAAATCTCGAGGAACTAGGCTGGACATGAGCACAGCCTACCATCCACAAATTTACGGGAAGAGTGAAAGAACCATTCAAACACTAGAAGACATGCTGAGAGCATGCGTGATCGACTTTGGTAAAGCATGGGATACCCATTTTCCACTTGTCGAGCTTTCATACAACAATAGTTACCACTCTAGCATCAAGGTTGCTCCACTCACAGCCAGCTAAAGTGCAAGTCCCTGATAGCACTCTCACTGACCTGGAAATCATTCGAGAAACCACAGAGCAGACAAGAGATGAAAACCCTTGGAATTCCAGGTGGGTGACCGTGTTCTGTTGAAGGTCTTACCTTGGAAGGGCATGATACGCTTCGGAAAGCATGGAAAGCTAAATCCAAGGTACATCGGGCCATTTGAGATTCACATTAGAATCGACCCAATAGCTTACAAACTCTGTCTACCACAAGAACTTAACAACGCCAACCTTGTCTTCCACGTGTCAAACATAAAGAAGTGTCTATCCGATGAGACTCTTGTAATTCCACTTGATGAAATTGAGATAAACAAGAGTCTTAACTTTGTGGAAGAACCAGTAGAAATCATGAATAGGGAAGTCAAACGAACGAAACAAATTCGCATACCAATAGTGAAGGTTAGCTGGAATGCCAAGGAGGGACCTGAATTCACTTGGGAGCGATAAGATCAGATGCAACAAAAGTATCAACATCTTTTTCCCTAGTCCATGATGTATTCACTATAGAAAGAATTTTGAGATGAAATTCACTCTAATGGGGGGATAATGTAACAACTCGTTATTTTTCAAGTCAATAAAAGTCAAACCCGTTTAAATAAAATTCGAGTTTTGTTTATTAGGTTTAGATCATAAGGGTTATATATGATTTAAATTATATAAATGGTGTTTTTATATAGGTATTTGGAATAAAATACAGTTAAAAATCAACATTCTTCCCTTTGGAATCGAGAAACCTTGGATTGAAAACCCCTTTTCGGCTGAGGACCCTCGGACCGCAAACCCTTTGGACCGAAACGCCTTTCCGGCCGAAAACCCAACCGCTATATATATTTTTCCCGGAAAAATAAGTCATTTTCTCACTTTTTTCAATTGAAAACACTCCCATTTTACTCTCAAGTATCATACAAGAACCTTAAAATCTTCAAGGAAAATCCTTCAAATCCTCATAATTTTCACAAAGAACACTAAGAACAATCTTCAAATCTTCAATTGGCCGAAAAACACCTTGGACCGAGAACACCATAAGACCGAGAACCTGGTTCTCAGTTGAGGTTTTAAGATCGAAATCAAGGATTTCGGTGAAGGCTATACCGAAAACCCTCATTAACACTCCAAATAATTCTCAGTAATTATTCCTTACATAAAATAAGTGTTGCATACAAGGTCCAACATCCTCGCCTTGAGTCGCCTGGTTTCTCTGCCCGACTCCATTATAGCGGCAAGCTCCGGATGCGAGGTTCAATACCTTTGCCTTGAATCGCCTGGTTTCTCAGCTCAACTCTATTATAGCGGCAAGCTCCGCATGCGAGGTTCAGTACCATTGCCTTGAGTCGCCTGGCTTCTTAGCCCGATTCAGTTACATCGACAAGCTCCACATGCGAGGTTCAGCACCCTTGAATTGAGTCACCTGGCTTCTCTGACGGACTCCATTATAGCGGCAAGCTCCGTATGCGAGGTTCGATACCCTCGCCTTGAGTCGTCTGGCTTCTCAGCCCGACTATGTTATAGCGGCAAGCTCTGCATGCGAGGTTCAATATACTTTCCTTCGTTCGTCTCGCTCCCCAGTCCGGCACCATTACAGCGTCATGCTCCAACCGACGAGGCTCAAAGGTTTGCAACCTTTGCCTACATGATTCCGCGCGATGCTCTCCCGCGTGTTGTATCTACGATCGCTGACAGCCAATCCCGATCCGTTCCACACGATGCTCTCCCACGTGATGCATCTACGATTGCTAGCAGTCAAGCCCGATCCATTCCACACGATGCTTCCCCACGTGATGTATTTACGATCTCTGGCAGCCAAGCCTGATCCATTCCACGCGATGCTTTCCCTCATGATAAATCTACGATCTATGGCAGTTAAGCCCGATCCATTCCACGCGATGCTCTCCCGTGACATCTCCATGATCGTTAACTACTAAGCCCAAGCTATTCTTCTAATTTGCGCAACATAAGTCACACATCATTGTGCACCGTAAGTCATGCATCACAAGCTTATTCGACGCCTAACACCATGATCTCGGTGTTTCCTTTCTCACAGTTGTCATGGTTCTCTTGTGCTTGGACGATCGACGAAGCGTTTTCTACATTATATCATGCTGTAGTGAGGTTACTCTCAATCAAGAAGGTTATTTCGATAGTGTCCCTACTACCTACTACCTTTAAGCACCTCTATTTCCTGGCTCTCGGAAACGGTCTGGTTGCGCAACCCCTACCAATAACCTCACCGCATATCCTCAGCATCTCTGTTGCCTGGCGCTCGGAAACAGTCTTGCTGCACAACCCCAACCTGTAGCGTCGCCGTGTATCCCTCATCGTATCTGTTCCCTGGCGCTTGGAAACGATCTTGCTCCCAACAATAGTCTCGTTGCGCATCCCCTACCTACAACCCCTGCTACTTATATTTCGGTCAACAACCATGCGGCTCATCGGTTTGACAACATCCTTCTCGGAAAAAGAGTTTTTTCTACTTTTTATGCCAAAAACTTTGTCGTGTATTGATATAGCAACCTTTATTTATTCTTCATAGTCTAATGTGGCTACCTATGCTACCCACATCAGACTGGGGGGAATCCAGTTAGGAATAGCGTACTTTGGAGACACCTTTAGTACGGTTGTTAACGCTTGTGCAAAATAGATTATGTACATGGTTATCAGTGATATCCCATATGTGTGTGACTACAACAACAACTGCGTCGGATAACAGTCTCAGGGACTGAATGGCGAGATAACATTTCTTAGCTACCTTGGCCCGACGCCTTATCGAAATCATTGCCGCATAGCAGCCCCGCTCCGCATAATATTATTAGCAACCTCACTCCGCTTGATCGCAACAACGGTTACGTTGCATCACACCAACTGGATCACATTCCTCTCAATGAAGGAGTATCAAGTCAGCTCAGGTTGCACTAACAATGCTTGGCTCATCGCATCACTACAAATCAAGTGGGCGAGGTTCGGTCGTTCTCTTTATTATTTCATGTATTGGTTCTTTGTCTAGTCCGATCTGATCGGAATAGGGGGACTTGATGACACACAATTTATATGACTAAGTCCAATCAAACCGCATACCAATAACATCGGACTGGGGGGACTTGATGATATATGGTCCATTGGCATGGCCTTGACAGCTCTGGTGCGCTAGCCTCGCCTGGCACTCCCTTGCCAGCCTTGCTGGGGACTCCCTCGCCAGCCCTGTTGGGGACTCTCCGGCTGGCCCGGCTTGGCGCTCCCTTGCCAGCCTTGTTGGGGACTCCCATGCCAGCCCTGTTGGGGACTCTCCGGCTGGCCCAGCTTGGCGCTTCCTTGCCAGCCTGATGTGTAATGCCTGTGTTTCCGGGCTTGCCATTTTTAGCAATGTAATAGTCTAGGTTAACCTTTGTAACCCGTTTTGAAATAATAAGATTGTATTATTTGAGTATTATGTGTTTTGTGCTTAATTGCTTAATTATGTGGTTGGATTAATTAAGAATAAAAATAAGCGTCGAAATTTAAGTGTAAAATAAACTTGATATCTTTGGTTAATGTTGTAGTAGTTGAAACGAGGTTTCTGAATATATATAGAACACCCAAATCTGACTTCGTATGAGAAAGTTATGATTTATCGAAGTTTCGGCTTAGAGGTATGCAGCCTGAAATACTCGATTTGAGATCGAGCGGTTTTTAGCCGAAGCAATCTAAACGAGAATTGAAGATCTCGTTGTTGGTATCGAAGCGATAAAAAGTTAGGCGAGAACGGACGTCAAACGAAGAAGTTATGAATTAATAACGAAGTTTTTCTGTCCCAGCCTATTAAAAATAAATAATAAAAATAAAATTAAAATTAGTCGACGGAGTCTAAACGAAAGTTGTAGAGCGTAGTCTCACCTACGCGTGGATATAAAGAACGTCGAAAACAGAGTTCGTATGAAGAAGATATGAATTTCCGAAGTTTATTAAATAATTTGTATTTAAATTTAATTGGAAAATCCGGCATTATCCGAAGAGGAGTCATCGGACTCATCCGAAGTACGCCCCGCGTACTCGTGTACGCCCTGCGTACACCGAGGAATGTCGACACTCGCACTCGAGCACTTCGGATACGTAAGCAGTGACGATTTCAGAGCAGTACGCTCCGCGTACTCCGAGGCTCCAGCCTCCTATAAATAGGAAGCGAGGGCAGCCGACTCAATTGCTATTTTTCTCTCTTCTCCCTCCTGTTTTGCATCGATTTGCGTGCCAGAAATACCCCGAAGCCCCGGTATTATTCTCGAGCCCCGAAACAAGTCCCGAGATCCCGAGAAGTGCGGTTCCCGATCCGAAGCTCTGCCCGCGAGAAGTTCGATTTTTGTGAAGATCTTCCAGATCTGCGAAGAGATACTACTTCTACAAGTCGTAGTGCTGTTTGATCATCTTCTGATCAAGTGAGTGTATACTACCTTTCATAAACACGATAATAATACAAGTATGGTTTGAGTGTATTAAGTATATTGTTGTTTATATGCGTGAGTGTGTGGTTACTTTCTTCTAATGCATAATTATAAAGTATTTTATACGAAATACGTGTTATGTGTATATTTGTGTTATATGTGTGAATGTATATTCACTCTCTTCTATCTCATGGATCTGATTTGTTTTCTATGAAATACGTGTTATGTGTGTGTGCCTCATCTGTTATGTGGAATATGTATTGATTAAAGCATGCTATACAGGTTTTTAAACTATGTATACAAATGTATATTTTTATCTACTAATATGTTGGGTAGAACATGGGTAGATAGTTGGTGTGTAATAAAAAGATGAGATGCCTCGTTGTTGTTTTGATTCAGTCATCTAGCGGAGTTTAGATGACGACCACAGACTTTTCTAGACAGTCTTGTGGAAACATTAGCAGGTTCGCCACCTGTAGGTGTTAATGAACTCGGGTGTTCATTCGCTGTACTCCATCCCCCTCATGGTTGCCTTATTTGACTTATATTGCTGAGGAACCCCCGAAGCATGTGTTGTCGCCCCGATGAAATATTCTTAGACTAGGTCCCTTATGTTAGTTGTCTTAGGGACATAAAGTGAGAATAACGGGAATGGGTAATTGGGTTATTGTTGGTTGGTGGAATTAAATATAATTATTTATTGTGGGTTGAAAACCCTATATGCTCACCAGGCTCCCAAGCCTGACCCACTCAGTTTATTTGTATTACAGGAAGTGGCGCGAGGGAATAAGATGGATGAACCATCAAGTTGTTTTGTTTACAAGTTTGTATATGTATATATTTGTTGAATGACTTGTAATGTTATCGTTTATGCTTATTGGTCTGTATCGGCACATGACACCCCGAGTTTTGATTATATAATGAAAATACATTTCTTTTATGAAATGCTTTGGTAAACATTGTTTTATCACGTTTTGTTTTTGGGAACAAATTCCGAAACTATTTCAAATCAAAAGGATTTACTCTGAAATTATTTTAAAAGCATAAATGAAAAATCGGTCTTTTCTAGCCGAGATTTTGGGGATGTCACAGTTGGTATCAGAGCATTAGTTTAAGCGAACTAAGAATTTGTAGGATTTCTAGACTTAAACTTAGAATGCTGAGTGAAATTTTGAGATGTGTGTCTGTGATATTTTAGACTCGAGCACTAGTTTATTTTAGGAAAGTTGCCTAAAATGCTTTATGTGCTAAATGTTATATGTTGCCATATATGATATTATTTGTTCGGATCTATGGTCTGTTGCCGACCGGATCTAGAAACTTTATGTGTGTAGGATTCTAAGCGTACGTCTACGATATTAGAACTAGCATGTAAACGTTTCGGAGCGATAAGGATGATTTGAATATCTATCGTGATTGAGGATCTAATTTCACCTTATTCGGTGTGTAGATCAAAATGGTGAGAACAAAAAGTGGAGTTGGAAATGCTGATGAAAACAGGAATCAACCACCAATGATTGAACAAATACCTGTCGTAGCAGCAGCACTTGAGCCAATAACCATGGCTGGTGTGCAAATGATGATTCTAACGATGTTGGATCGTCAGATGGATGAAACTAGATGGTTGCTTCAACAGAATCGTGAAGAACTGTCAATTCGTGTGGAAGAGCCTGAATTAAATGAAGGGCGCTCGGAAGGTGGAAACTTCAGTGGGTCTGTTGGTCAAGCCAACCCACCGATAGTTAGGCAAAACAACCATGATGGAAGGAACGATGGAATGGGATGCATGTACAAGGACTTTCTAGCTTGCAAACCATTGACATTCAATGGAAAGGAGGATCCGATTGGAGTTATGGATTGGATCTCCAAAATGGAGTTAGCCTTCATGATTTATGGCTGCAGAGGCAAGTTGGAGACTATCTATGCAGTGCGTCAATTCCGAGGTGGAGCCGTTTGTTGGTAGAACACTCTAGGGAAGACTTTGAGCCCTAATGAGCCACTGCAATTGGCATGGGCAGAATTTTTGGTGCAGTTCAAACGCAAGTTCTGTTCGGCCCAAAATTTGTTGGAGTTGGAGAATAAGTTTTTGGCATTGACGAAAGGCAGCATGTCAGTTGATGAATACACCAATAACTTCACCGATAAGATGGAGTTTTCCTTGCATATCGTCCCAGACGAGTTGACAAAGGTGGACCGGTATGCGAAGGGACTCCCATGGGAGTACGAGGTGCCAGTACGTCAGGCACATACTCTAGAGGCAGCTATCTGGGCTACCAAGTCTGTTGAGAACATGATTAAGGGGAGAACCACCGACAAGGTTGAGGTTGGTGAGAAGAGAAAGTTTGAGGGAACATCTGGTTCCAGTAAGAAAAGCAAATTTTCGAAATCTGATTCGAAAAAGTTTGGTGGAGGAAAAGGAGGAGAAGCGAAGTGGTGTGATAAGTGCAAGAAAAAGCACTTTGGGAAATGTAGCGAGGATGTAACCTGCTACAAGTGTGGAAAGGTTGGACATTTTGCCAATGAGTGTCCGAACAACAAAAGGATGTGTTTTGGTTGTAATGAAGAGGGGCATATTTTGAAAGACTGTCCGAAGAAGAAGGAGGAAGCAAAGCCCAACATTCCACCAAAGCCAAAGGCGAGAGCCTTCCAGATGACACTTGAGGCTGCGAAAGATGAAGATGATGTCGCTTCAGGTACCTTTCTCGTAAACGAATTAGCTGCTCAAATTTTGTTTGATTCTGGAGCCAACTACTCCTTTATTTCGCACGAGTTTGGTAGAAAACTAGATTTGCCTATTGATAGACTAGATAATGCTTTATTAGTCGAAGTTGCTAGTGGCAAGTTTGTACCTGTTAGCCATCATATGAAAAATATCTTAATCGACCTTAATGGGAATAAGTTTCACGAGGAATTATTGCCTATCGAACTAAATGGTTTCGACATCGTGTTGGGAATGGATTGGCTTAGCGCCAATGATGCCGAAATTTTATTCAAGAAGAAGATAGTTAAAGTAAACCCGTCTGGGAAAGATTCGTTTATGGTGTATGGGGACAAACGGCGAGTGAATTCTGGAATCATTTCCCTAATGAAAGCTAGAAAGTGTTTAACCAAGGGATGTACATCATATTTAGCATTCGTGATTGATGCTAAGAAAGAAAAGAAGGTGATGTAGAGTATTCCAGTGGTGTGTGAGTATCCGGAAGTATTTCCCGAAGATCTTCCTGGATTACCACCTGATAGACAAGTGGAGTTCAGAATTGACTTGTTACCAGGAACCACGCCAATAGCAAAAGCACCTTACCGATTAGCACCGACGGAGATGAAGGAGCTAATGATGCAACTTCAGGAGTTATTGGACAAAGGTTTCATTAGACCTAGTTCATCGCCCTGGGGAGCTCCGGTGTTATTTGTGAAGAAGAAAGATGGAAGTATGAGGATGTGCATCGATTACAAAGAGCTGAACAAGGCAACAATAAAGAATAGATATCCGTTGCCAAGGATTGATGACCTGTTTGATCAATTGCAAGGTTCGAGCTATTTCTCAAAGATCGATCTTAGGTCAGGATATCATCAGCTGAAAGTAAGAGAGCAAGATATCGAGAAGACTGCATTCAGAACTAGATATGGACACTACGAGTTCTTGGTTATGTTGTTTGGACTAACCAATGCTCCGGCAGCATTCATGGATTTAATGAATAGGGTTTGTAATCCTTTCCTTGATAAATCTGTGATAGTGTTCATAGATGACATTCTGATTTACTCGAAAAGCCAGGAGGAGCATGGCAGACACTTGCGAGAAGTGTTAGAAGTCTTGAAGAAGGAGAAGCTGTATGCAAAGTTCTCTAAGTGTGATTTTTGGATTCGTGAAGTCCAATTCTTGGGTCACATGGTCAACCAAGAAGGGATAATGGTTGATCCAGCAAAGATTGAAGCTGTAATGAAGTGGGAACAACCGAAAAGTCCCACGGAGATCTGAAGCTTTTTAGGATTAGCCGGATATTACCGAAGGTTTATCCAAGGCTTTTCTTCGATCGCTACTCCATTAACAGCTTTGACCCACAAAGGAGCTACTTATGCTTGGAGTGATAAGCATAAAGAAGCATTTGAGAAGCTAAAGAAGAAGCTATGCGAGGCATCGATACTTTCTTTACCCGATGGAGTTGAAGACTTCGCTGTTTATAGCGATGCGTCTGGGGTTGGATTGGGTTGTGTTTTGACCCAAAGAGAAAAGGTGATAGCATATGCGTCTCGACAGCTGAAGGAGCATGAAAAGAATTACCCGACTCATGATTTGGAGTTGGCAGCGGTAGTTTTCGCTCTGAAAATATGGAGGCATTACCTCTATGGCACGAAGTGCAAACTTTTTACTGATCATAAGAGTCTCCAATATCTCTTTAATCAGAAAGAGTTAAATATGAGGCAACGACGCTGGCTCGAGTTACTCAAGGAGTATGACTGTGAGATACTTTACCACCCCGGTAAAGCTAATGTTGTTGTTGATGCTCTTAGTCGGAAAGTCAATCTTGAAAGGAAGAGGCCAAGAGCGTTGAGAATTGAAGTTGTCTCGACCATTGTGGAAAGTATAAAGAAAGCTCAAGAGGAAGCTTCTGAGAAAAATGACCGAAAGGAGGAACGTTTGGGTAAAACGTTGGTGTTTGGTACAAACGGTCATGGACTGAAGGTATTCCAAGATCGTATTTGGGTACCTAAGTCAGGAGGAATTAGGGATCTTCTGATGGAAGAAGCTCACAAAACCATGTACTCGATTCATCCTGGTAGCACTAAAATGTATAGGGACCTAAAACCCTACAACTGGTGGCCGTCAATGAAGCTTGATGTTGCAAAGTATGTGGCTGAGTGTGTGACTTGTGCGACAGTAAAGACACAACATCAGAAACCGTACGGGAGTTTAGAACCATTGCCTGTGCCTATGGGTAAGTGGGAAGACATTGCTATGGATTTTGTCACTAAACTGCCCAGAACAAAGAATGGTCACGACATGATTTGGGTGGTCGTTGATCGATTCACTAAGAGTGCGCATTTCATAGCAGCCAAGGAGAAATGGTCTATGGAGAAGCTTGCGAATTCTTACGTGAAGGAAATTGTGAGGCTTCACGGTGTTCCGTTAACGATTGTGTCGGATCGTGATAGCCATTTCACCTCGAGGTTTTGGAAAAGTCTACAAGAGGAATTGGGTACCAAGTTGTGTTTAAGTACAGCTTACCATCCGCAGACTGATGGTCAGAGTGAAAGAACGATACAAACACTTGAAGATATGCTAAGAGCATGTACCTTGGAATTCCTAGGTAATTGGGATGAACATTTACCATTGGTAGAATTTTCCTATAATAATAATAGTTTCCACTCGAGCATTAAGATGGCACCTTATCAAGCTTTGTATGGACAGAAGTGTCGTACGCCGTCTTGTTGGCTTGAGGCTGGGGAAAAGCAGTTTATGGGTCCCGAGATGGTCCATCAAACTGCTGAGAAGTTGAAAGTGATCAGGGAAAGAATGTTAGCAGCTCAAGATCATCAAAAGAGCTATGCTGACAAGAAGCGAAGACCGATGACTTTTGAGGTTGGAGATTCGGTTTTGCTTAAAGTCTCGCTGTGGAAGGGACTTATAAGATTTGGTAAAAGGGGAAAGTTAAGTCCAAGGTTTATTGGACCGTTTAAAGTTCTTCAGAGGTTTGGGAACCAAGATTACAAGCTCGAATTACCCGAAGAACTGAATGGAATTCACAACACTTTTCATGTGTGTTATTTGAGGAAGTTCACGGGAGAAGTTCCTGATATAATTCCAATTTCTGAATTGAGAATTGATGAGAACAAAAGGTTGATTGAAGAACCAGAGGCAATTGTTGACCGGAAGACTAAGAAATTGCGACGCAAAATGGTTGGGTTAGTGCTTGTCCGATGGAAACACACGAATGGGCCGAATCTCACCTGGGAGACGGAGAGTGACATGTTGAGTCGCTATCCGCAATTGTTTGTTGATGTGTGATTCCGGGGACGGAATCATTCTAAGGTGGAGAGAATTCTAATGCCTGTGTTTCCGGGCTTGCCATTTTTAGCAATGTAATAGTCTAGGTTAACTTTGTAACCCGTTTTGAAATAATAAGATTGTATTATTTGAGTATTATGTGTTTTGTGCTTAATTGCTTAATTATGTGGTTGGATTAATTAAGAATAAAAATAAGCGTCGAAATTTAAGTGTAAAATAAACTTGATATCTTTGGTTAATGTTGTAGTAGTTGAAACGAGGTTTCTGAATATATATAGAACACCCAAATCTGACTTCGTATGAGGAAGTTATGATTTATCGAAGTTTCGGCTTAGCGGTATGCAGCCTAAAATACTCGATTTGAGATCGAGTGGTTTTTAGCCGAAGCAATCTAAACGAGAATTGAAGATCTCGTTGTTGGTATCGAAGCGATAAAAAGTTAGGCGAGAACGGACGTCAAACGAAGAAGTTATGAATTAATAACGAAGTTTTTCTGTCCCGGCCTATTAAAAATAAATAATAAAAATAAAGTTAAAATTAGTCAACGGAGTCTAAACGAAAGTTGTAGAGCGTAGTCTCACCTACGCGTGGATATAAAGAACGTCGAAAACAGAGTTCATATGAAGAAGATATGAATTTCCGAAGTTTATTAAATAATTTGTATTTAAATTTAATTGGAAAATCCGGCATTATCCGAAGAGGAGTCATCGGACTCATCCGAAGTACGCCCCGCGTACTCGTGTACGCCCTGCGTACACCAAGGAATGTCGACACTCGCACTCGAGCACTTCGGATACGTAAGCAGTGACGATTTCGGAGCAGTACGCCCCGCGTACTCCGAGGCTCCAGCCTCCTATAAATAGGAAGCGAGGGCAGCCGACTCAATTGCTATTTTTCTCTCTTCTCCCTCCTGTTTTGCATCGATTTACGTGCCAGAAATACCCCGAAGCCCCGGTATTATTCTCGAGCCCCGAAACAAGTCCTGAGATCCCGAAGATCCCGAGAAGTGCGGTTCCCGATCCGAAGCTCTGCCCGCGAGAATTTCGATTTTTGTGAAGATCTTCCAGATCTGCGGAGAGATACTACTTCTACAAGTCGTAGTGCTGTTTGATCATCTTCTGATCAAGTGAGTGTATACTACCTTTCATAAACACGATAATAATACAAGTATGGTTTGAGTGTATTAAGTATATTGTTGTTTATATGCGTGAGTGTGTGGTTACTTTCTTCTAATGCATAATTATAAATTATTTTATACGAAATACATGTTATGTGTATATTTGTGTTATATGTGTGAATGTATATTCACTCTCTTCTATCTCATGGATCTGATTTGTTTTCTATGAAATACGTGTTATGTGTGTGTGCCTCATCTGTTATGTGGAATATGTATTGATTAAAGCATGCTATACAGGTTTTTAAACTATGTATACAAATGTATATTTTTATCTACTAATATGTTGGGTAGAACATGGGTAGATAGTTGGTGTGTAATAAACAGATGAGAGGCCTCGTTGTTGTTTTGATTCAGTCATCTAGCGGAGTTTAGATGACGACCACAGACTTTTCTAGACAGTCTTGTGGAAACATTAGCAGGTTCGCCACCTGTAGGTGTTAATGAACTCGGGTGTTCATTCGCTGTACTCCATCCCCCTCATGGTTGCCTTATTTGACTTATATTGCTGAGGAACCCCCGAAGCATGTGTTGTCGCCCCGATGAAATATTCTTAGACTAGGTCCCTTATGTTAGTTGTCTTAGGGACATAAAGTGAGAATAACGGGAATGGGTAATTGGGTTATTTTTGGTTGGTGAAATTAAATATAATTATTTATTGTGGGTTGAAAACCCTATATGCTCACCAGGCTCCCAAGCCTGACCCACTCAGTTTATTTGTATTACAGGAAGTGGCGCGAGGGCATAAGATGGATGAACCATCAAGTTGTTTTGTTTACAAGTCTGTATATGTATATATTTGTTGAATGACTTGTAATGTTATCGTTTATGCTTATTGGTCTGTATCGGAACATGACACCCCGAGTTTTGATTATATAATGAAAATACATTTCTTTTATGAAATGCTTTGGTAAACATTGTTTTATCATGTTTTGTTTTTGGGAACAAATTCCGCAACTCTTTCAAATCAAAAGGATTTACTCTGAAATTATTTTAAAAGCATAAATGAAAAATCGGTCTTTTCTGGCTGAGATTTTGGGGATGTCACATGATGACACATGGTTTATATGATTGAGTCCAGTCCAATGTCATTGGCCGTGTACCAATAACATCAGAATGGGGGAATTGATGATATATGGTCCATTAGCATGGCCTAGACAGCTTGGCGCTTCCTTGCCAGCCTCACCTGGCGCTTCCTTGCCAGCCTTGCTGGGGACTCTCCTGCTGGCCCGACCTGGGGACTGCCTTGCCAGCCTTGCTAAGGACTCTCCTGTTGACCCGGCCTAGGTAATGCCTTGCCATCCTTGCTGGGGACTCTCCTGTTGGCCTGACCTGACGCTCCCTTGCTAGCCTTTCCTAGTGCGCGCCCACCAACCTCACCCGGTGCCTCCGGGCGGCCTCACCCATCTTCTTGCTAGTTGGGCTTGAATTGGGCTGGCCCAAGGCCTGACCTAATTGTCCCCTCTAAAGTGAAAAATACCTCCACTATGGAGAGGGATCTTCCCCTTGGCTCAGTCGCCACACTATACTCTGGCCGGGTGGCTCAGCCGCCACCCACCGTCGTTAGCCACCATACACCACCACCAGCACCAAGATGGTTCTTTCTAGCTAAAGAGAGCCATCTTAGATCTTCTGAATGATCTAAATTGACCGTCGGAGCCCGCTCCCAGGGCACAGTCCCTGGGGCGGCTCTAACGGCCTTGTCTGTTGTGACCTCGCAGATTCGTCTCCAGCGTAGAAGCACATTCTCAACGAAGGTGGTCGGAGCCGATGTCACATCAGTAAGCTAATGCTTAGTGAGTTCCCCAGAGCACACCCCACACAAGCCACACAATCACATAATCCATATTAGCTATATAAGCTACATAAACCACATAATCCATGCATACAACATATAAGGATGTTGTAGGCTCCTCCCAGGGTCTTATACCTACAAGCTATAGGATCCCCTCATGGTCTTTACCTAGGAATGCGATGGGCTCCCCCACATGGTCTTATATCCAACTACAACGGGCTCCCCCTAGGGTCTTCCATGCAAATAACGCAAGTCAACTAGCATATCATATATCACAGAAATATCTATCATACTACATAACTCATACATAACCCTATAAGGATGTCGTCGACTCCCTCCAGGGTCTTACTCCTATGTGTCATTGGCTCCCCCACATGGTCTAAACTACTTTCCATGGGCTCCCCCACATGGTCTTTACCTAGAATGCCACGGGCTCCCCCACATGGTCTTATATCTAACTGCCACGGGCTCCCCCCCCGGGGTCTTCACATATCTAGTCAATAAGTATTATCACATTCTCATATACCAGCATATCAGACATGTCAGTAGTGAATCTACAATAAACACTGATGCAACTTCGTTTCTAACCACTTGCTCTGAGGGAGTGCTTCTATGTCGGAGACAGATCTTCGAGGTCACAACAGACAAGGCTGTTAGAGCCGCCCCAGGGACTGTGCCCCGGGAGCGGACTCCGACGATCAAGTTAGATCAGCTGGTAGATCTAAGATGGTCTTCCATAGCTAGAGAGAACCATCCTGGTGTTGGTGGTGGTGTATGGTGGCTGACAGCAACGGCGAGTGGCGGCTGAGCCATGGGGAGAGATCTAGTGGAGGCTGATCCATTTGGGGAAGAGTCCTCCTCTATGGAGGAGACACTATTCTATTTATAGTGGACAATTAGGTCAAGGGGAATTAGGTCAAGCCTTGGGCTAGCCCAATTCGAGCCCAACTAGCAAGGAGATGGGCAAGGCTACCCGGAGGCGCCAGGCAGGGCTGGCGGGTGCGCCCCAGACAAAGCTGATGGGCGCGCACCAGGAAAGGCCGACAAGGAGGCGCAAGGCAAGGGAGCATAGGGCCGGGCCGGTAGGATAGTCCCCAGGACGGATGACAAGGGAGGGCCAGGCAAGGCTGGCAAGGGAATGCCAGGCAGGGCTGGCAGGAGCGCGCCAGGCTAGGCTGGCACTCTAGAGTAGTCTAGGCCATGCTAATGGACCATATATTATCAAGTCCCCCCCAGTCTGATGTTATTGGTACGTGGCCAATGACATCGGACTGGACTTAGTCATATAAACTGTGTTTCGTCAAGTCCCCTAGTCCGATGTGATTGAATTGCTAACAATCAGATCGGACTAAACGAAGCACCAATACATTAAATAATAGAGAGAACGACCAAACCTCGCCCACGAGAGCCGTGGGGTTTTCCGATGAGCCAAACATTTCTTATGCAGCTTGAGCTGACTTGATACTCCTTCATTGAGAGGAGTGCTAGCCGATAGGTGTGATGCAATGTAACTGTTGCTGGAAATGTTTTGCAGAGCAGGGCTGCTAAAGAGTGTTACGCGACACTGATGTTGCGGCGTTTCTATCATCTTGGAGGGATGTCATCGATAATCATCTTCACAATATGTTTTTCATGAGCATTGATAACCATTCTGAAGGTGTTTCTTGCTCGAGCAATTCCAAACTGGATTCCCCCCCAGTATGATGTGGGTAGCGTAGGTATCCGTATCAGACTATGGTGCATAGGAAAGGTTGTTATAAGAATACACAACGAGGTTGTTTTCTATGATAATAGACAACCAAACTGTTTCTAAGAGTCAGACAACATAGATGTTGATGGATTATAAGTGACAGTGTTGTTGTAGATAGCATTCTTCTTGAAGAGTAACCTTGCTATAGCAAGATGTAATGTAGGAAACGCCTTATTGATCATCCGAGCATAGGAAAACTAATATAATTGTGAGAGAGGGAACACCGAGAGACCGGTGTTAGGCGTGGAATAGGCTTGTGATGTGCGACTTATGGTGTGCGACGATGCGCGACTTATGTTGCATGGCTTAGAAGAATATCTAGGCTTAGCAATAAGCGATCGTGGAGATGTCATGCGGGAGAGCATCACGTTGAACAAATCGAGCTTAGCTGCTAACGACCGTAAGTACGTCACACAGGAGAGCATCGCGTGGAATGGATCGAGCTTAGCTGCCAACGAGTGTAAATACGTCATGCGGGAAAGCATCGCATGGAACGGATCGAGCTTAGCTGCCAACGATCATAAATACGCCACGCGGGAAAGCATCACATGGAATGGATCGGGCTTAACTGCCAGCAACCGTAGATACATCACGCAGGAGAGCATCGCGTGGAATGGATCCAAATTAGGACCATGGAATGGTGGACGAATTCTATGGGAAACCCATTACAAATCGTCCTAGGCCTTTAAGGAAAGTAGTTCATGGGTTGCTTAGGGCCTAAGCATCCAAATTAGGGTTTCCTTGTTTGATAACCCTAATAGCTTCACTATTTAAAGGACCCTTATGGCTCAAAAACGTGGGGAACTAGTTGATTAGGGTTTCCACACGTTTTGGGAAGCCTCCTTCTCTTCTCCTCTTCATCCTCTTGCTCTTGGTGTTTGTGAACCATTAGAGGAGTGACATTTGTGACTCTAAGCTTTCTAAAGTCATTACAAGGAGAATTGAGATTGTTATTGCTACATAACAATCAAGGTATGATCTAAACCCTAATTCATATGTTATATTGATCATCATATGCTAGATCTAGGGTTTATAGTCTTGGATAACTTGCATGTACAATAGAGAAACCTAGATCCAAGCATTAGGGTTTGTATGAGCACATAGGATGTTCTTATAGCTAAAACCCATCAGTGGTATCAGAGCCTTGATTGGTTTCTATTGTATTGATGCCTTATGTGTTTATTCAAGCTACAAAATCGATTTTTTGCTCACCTGCCTGATGAACTCGGCGAGTACCACAGTGTACTCGGCGAGTTCGAGCGTCAAAAGGAGCTATTTTCGGGATTTCTTGCTGTTTTACTCATGGATACTTGCCTTATCTGTTCTAGGTCATTAAAATCCGATTTTAAACATATTTATGAATATATCCTTGGTTAAACAAAAGATAATTACCAATTGATTAGATAATGACTTCCTTATATGATAAAGTTTGATTATTTGTATTAATTGGGTAACTTATTTTGCAAGAAATTGAAATTAGGTCAAATATAGATAATGATGAAATTAATTGTTTAATTTATATTATTTGTTATTTGATCCTTGTGTTATGAAAAGTTTCAATTTTCCCCTTTAGGTTTTATAGTTTAAATTTGAACTCAAAAGTTTTGTTTTGAAATTTAAATAGTTAAACCCTAATGTTTTGAAAAGGTTGCAAAACTTGCCCTCAAGTTTTGGAATTTAAATTTTGATTAAAAGTTTAATTTTGATGTATATTTAAATTCTAAACCCTAATGTTTTGAAATGTTTCAAAAACTTGCCCTCAAGTTTTGGAATTTTAAAGTTGATTAAAAGTTTAATTTAGGAATGTTAAATTCTAAAACCGTAATATTGTTTTGAAAAGTTCAAATCACACCCTTATGGTTTTATTAATTAATTAAGGTGTATAATTAAAAAGAGATTTAATAAATCCATAATGTTTTGGTTCACAATTTAATTGAATTAAAAGTATAATTGTTAAATTTGACCACCTAGTATTTTAAAAGTGTAAAATACACCCTATACTATATATATAACATTAAAAGTCTAACATATTATATATATATATATATATATATATATATATATATATATATATATATATATGTATGAGTAAAAGTCAGTCTTACCGTTAGTAGGCCTCATTCACGAAGCTAGTCTATAAGGGGTGTTTAAGGAAATTGCCTATAAAATGGCGATTGAATGGGTATCCACTCTTACCCACCACACTCTTGACTGGTGGAGGGTCGTTAGCCGAACGGGTAGGATAGGACAGAACCTTCGATTATAAGTATAATGAAGTACATAAGTAACTAAATGTTTTACACAATTCCCAAGCTTAGCTACTTAGGCAAAAGTGAATTGGTGCAATTCCATGAAATTACACTTTGTGCCCTTGCGTAGACGTTAGTGGAGCGTGTGTGGTTTACCGGCACACTAAATGGTTCTAAGAAAAGGTAGCAAAGGATGACTCAATGTTTGTCATAGTTCGGTGGAGCGTGTGTGGTTTACCGGCACATCGAATAGGTGACTGTAAGATGTGAGGGCACCATGTAGATTTTCATGGTTATTCACACCCGCTTTGTGATCCTCGGCATCCCAATCACAAACTAGAGGGGAATATCGAGATTTAAACATGCCATTGAAAAGTTCAATGAATCTCAAAGGATCTAGGAGTTTTCAATACGTTTAAAACTTAAATTTCTTTTTCGTTTTTCATGGTGAAAATTAGTGAATCGTCATTCACTTACCTTCAAATGTTCTGCAATTTGGGTTACGGCATCCCTCTCCCGAGTTGTAGAATATTGTGTTGGGTCCTAGCCTTAGTATCTCATTTGGGTGATTTACTAAGGGCTCAATCATCAACGAACTTGAATGTATTTTTCTCCCGTTTTGTAGATGTCAAAGTTCGACAACTATGGTCTTCCCAAATCCCATGGAACAAGCATTCCACATGAAGATGATATTCCACGATTCAATCGAGGAACAAGATATCATGCTTCACTTCCTCCACCTCCTCCAATTATTCTCCCTAACCCACAAGATCAAAGAATTGAAAGGTTCAATGTCACTAAAGCCCTATTGGAAATGAAACATGAAGATGGTAAACCCGTGTGTGCCCACGTTCTAGGAATGAAATCACACATTGATAGGTTGATAATGTTGGGTGCGTCATTCCCTGATAAGTTGGCTGTGAATTGGGTTCTGCAGTCACTTCCTGAATCATATAATGAGTTCAAAAGAAAGTATTATATGATGGATCATGACGAAAACCTCATTGACCTAACTTACATGCTCATTGCTGCTGAATTAGAAATGATTTGGCAAAGCAATGGAGCGTATTTTTTGGGAAAGTCAACCAATCATGCTTCCGAGGACGTTCTAAAAGAACCGACTTGCGCTTGCTGCCAAGTAAAAGGGCATTGGATACAAGTCTGCCCTAAGAGCCTGAAGAGTCCAGAAGATAGGAGAGTCAAAGAGTATGGTTGTGCTTCAGGTAAAATCCACTATCTAACTCCATTAAGTTCCTATTCGTTGATTCTTAATACATGATGTGATAAGATTGCATTTGAATGTTTTGCAGGATCAGTGAAAAGAGAGGAAGCTTGATGAAAGAGCAAGATAAGTCTAATCACGAAGAAATGGATCTCGATCGCATAGATTTGAAGATTAGATTTTGAGCTTAGAAAGTTATGATAGAATTGTTAGGAATATTTGACTACATAGTTTTTCAGTTGATTTTGCATTGTAAGGACAAATGTTTTCCGCTGCTTTTATGAATAAAATAAATTTTGGTTTGACTCATTTATTTATTTATTTATTTCCTTGCAATGAAATCGTTATGAAAAATTGATGTTCATATATTTCTACAACGAGTGGATGTGATTCTTAATTATGTTGTTTGTGGAAATGTCGAGAATTTACCAAATAGGGAGAGTTTCTCATCACCCAAGGTTCAATTGGACAGAAAATTGGAATCATGCAACTTGGTTGCACGATGAATGAGAAATTTCATGTTTGGAAATTAGACTAATTCGTTGACAAAGTGTCGAGTGAAGGACTAGGAGATCAAGTACACAAGGTTGTGTGTTGATCAAGTCCGCCACAAGAGTGACAAAGATATTCGTCATGATTTACTAAAAGTTTAGTAATTGTGATTATACTTACAAGATTAAGTATAATTCTGAATTGATTGAAAGGTTTAAATCAATAGCAGAACGAATAAGAAGAATCAAGTAGGCAGAAAGATAAAAGTTTCTCTATTCTAAGAAGAAGGGAGAGTACCTTTTATGCTTTATGATATGTCTTAATGATTAAGAACCATAACTCAATTAATCCTCTAAGTAAATCTTAGTACAATTGTATGTCTAAGAAGAGGAATCAAGAATTGAAGAAATGGTTAAATCAAGAAGTCAATCGTACTTCGTTCCAAAACAAGTCTTAAAGTTAAGATTGTGACATTGAGTGACAAGTATTAAGAAGGTTTATAACATTCATTAAATGTAGAATTTGGAAAAAGTTTTTTTTTTTATTCTTGCACATTTGAAATTGGTAAGTTGTGATGTCTTGGATAAGACAAAGACCAACTAGGACCAATTTTATCAAGTGTTTTGTTTTGATAAAAACTACACTAACTCTTGAATATTTGGTTGCCGAGAAATGTTTATTGACAAGAGAATCTTATATGTCAAGGAGTCAGTGGGAGCCTTAATGGTCTTGAAAAGTCACGGTATCCCTTTCCATGATTCGAATTGTGAGATTTGGCAGTTAGTCTGAATTGTTTAGACACACATATGAGCTATCTAAGACAAAGGGGTATAAGTTCAAGAAGCCTTGATAAAAGATTATCAAAGCATTAGGTATTAGAAACATGAACTTAAGAAATTCAATAAGTATTGTTTTTCTAGAAGTTAAGTTGGTTTCTGAATACATGTCAAAGCTAGTGGGAGCATAAGTGTTATGTTTATAATAATAATCATCGTGATAGTGGGAGCATAAATGTTATGATTATATGATTATTAAGGCAAGTATTTCAAGTTAGCAATATTAATTATAGAAAAACAAGAGTCATACTTTGCAAAGTTGTAAGGGTTAAATAGTTGTTTTGATATAATTAAGGGAGAGAATATTATGCTTCATTCCAAATCTAAAGGCCTAGGTTGTGGAATGTTAATAAAATTAGTTTAAGGATACATAGTGTGTTCATAAATTTCGAGTATGATTATGACATTCCTCTTTAAAGTTCGAATTGTGAGAACATAGCACATAAAATATTATGGCAGAAGATTGATAAAGTATCAAATCTTTATGTAAGACATTATGCATCGTGTCCCATACGCTTCGGGTATAGGATCGATTGCAAATGCTATAATGTTTGACCATTCTAAAATTTTCCAAATGTCTAGCGCATTTAGAGGGAAAAGGACAAGAATCGGTTTTGACTAAGATAATTAAACAGCTATCAAAGGACAATCCAAAGTTCGTCGAGGATTGGTCGCTTGTGAGTAGTTGGAAGTATAGTATTGGATGGACTATATCGACATTATTATGAATAGATAAGATTCTATTGAGAATGAGTTGTCATATGGTGAGTATGGAAAGGTTTCCATATTGGGAGTTGGATATTGAAAGTCTATGTCTAGATTAGAAATTTTATGCAAAAGGATGTTCAAAGGAATGTACTTTGAGTAAGAGACATCACATCTATAGAATTGTCTTGTAACAATCTCTGATAGAGGACTTTGTAATTTCATTGGCAATAGTCATTGTGGCTTTAGTGCAGTGACATTATGAAAGGATCATTGCATAAAATGTTAGAATCTAACATATTCCATAAGTGGCAAGAATTTGATATTCTTTCACTTGTGAAAAGGATTAGGAGTTGTGAAATGAGTATGATTGGAAATGTGTTCAGTTGATCTATTTCACAAAGTAAGAACCGTAGGTAAACATTGTGTGCATGCTGAGAGCATGGGACAAGTGTTGTAATAATTCAAGTAAGAAGTTGATTACCCGAAACAACAAATAATGAGTAATCGATATGGTGATAAATAAAAGGTGTTTTATTTATACTCAAGGTTTGAGGCCATATGGGATTAGTATTATTCTTGTGTTTCACTTTGCATGTTTTGACTTCCTGAATAATTTAATTGGTTTAGAACAGTCAAATTATTCGAACGGGCCACAGTCGTTCATATGTTGGAAGTAGATATGAATGAAGATTGTCGTGAATTGGTGTGTGGATTGTCTAAAGAGCATTAGACATAAGCAAATGTTTGCTGCAATGTTCATGAGTGCTTATGAATATGATTTGAGCAAACCCACGCTCACTTGGATCACTTCATGGATTTTATCACGAGTGATTGGTGAGATGATAATATCTTATATTCTTGAAACCGAGATGTGTGAGTTGTATCTTGCGATTCGGTTGCACATTGATAATATGTAAACGCACCAGTAACTTGGTGTTATAAAACATATTGTTGTGTGTGATTCGGTAAGTGAGTGCAAGCAAGCATTGAGTCAAAGTTTATCCATTCCTTTTATCCAAAGTAGGATAAAAACGATATATATGGGCCCCTCGATGATTTAGTGATGGCACCTAAGTGCTTGGCCAAGCCGGGACTAAATTCATGTGTTCAATTGTAGTCTGTTGTCAGTCGTCATAAATCTGAATTCGGGAAACAACACATAGACAGAGAGAATGATTTAGATCCATGTCTCAGTCTATACGATATCTAGAATGGAGGAATATATGATCCCTTATCTAAAGGACACGCGTATCTGATAAGATCAGAGTTGACAACGGCTTTAGAAAGCTATGATTGCAGATCAGGATCTGAAGTTATACGCAGAATAGTTATTAGACTTATCCAAGTGGGAGACTGTTGGATTAGTGTCTAAGTCCATAACTATTTTGGTATGTACTTGACCCGATGGTGCATGGTCCTTTTGGGTTGCCTTCACCAAAGCAACTTGATAGGATGAATTATGGAGAGAAAGGATTAAATATGATTTATTAATATATTATGAGAATAATATATTAAAGGAGAAATCATATTGTTTAATTAATATTAGTCAAGAATTAATTGGTAATTAGTTTTGTGGCTAAAAGAGATTAATTAAACTTAAGGGACTTGATCTGTCAATTGTATGATAGTTGAATATTGAGCTAATGGACTATATATTAAAGGGGTGGACGAATTCTATGGGAAACCCATTACAAATCGTCCTAGGCCTTTAAGGAAAGTAGTTCATGGGTTGCTTAGGGCCTAAGCATCCAAATTAGGGTTTCCTTGTTTGATAACCCTAATAGCTTCACTATTTAAAGGACCCTTATGGCTCAAAAACGTGGGGAACTAGTTGATTAGGGTTTCCACACGTTTTGGGAAGCCTCCTTCTCTTCTCCTCTTCATCCTCTTGCTCTTGGTGTTTGTGAACCATTAGAGGAGTGACATTTGTGACTCTAAGCTTTCTAAAGTCATTACAAGGAGAATTGAGATTGTTATTGCTACATAACAATCAAGGTATGATCTAAACCCTAATTCATATGTTATATTGATCATCATATGCTAGATCTAGGGTTTATAGTCTTGGATAACTTGCATGTACAATAGAGAAACCTAGATCCAAGCATTAGGGTTTGTATGAGCACATAGGATGTTCTTATAGCTAAAACCCATCAGTGGTATCAGAGCCTTGATTGGTTTCTATTGTATTGATGCCTTATGTGTTTATTCAAGCTACAAAATCGATTTTTTGCTCACCTGCCTGATGAACTCGGCGAGTACCACAGTGTACTCGGCGAGTTCGAGCGTCAAAAGGAGCTATTTTCGGGATTTCTTGCTGTTTTACTCATGGATACTTGCCTTATCTGTTCTAGGTCATTAAAATCCGATTTTAAACATATTTATGAATATATCCTTGGTTAAACAAAAGATAATTACCAATTGATTAGATAATGACTTCCTTATATGATAAAGTTTGATTATTTGTATTAATTGGGTAACTTATTTTGCAAGAAATTGAAATTAGGTCAAATATAGATAATGATGAAATTAATTGTTTAATTTATATTATTTGTTATTTGATCCAAGGCTGTTGTCGAGAGCTGGTCACCAAGGCTGTTGAGAATTGAGCATCGAGCTGCTAGCGATAGATGATCAGCACAACCACTGACAAATGGCCAACGAGACTACCGAGGTTTGAACCACGAAGCTGCTCATTTGATCCGGAATATTAATGTCACTCCGGGAATGCACTATCCTGCATAACGTCAGCTCTTCATATACTTTAACTCTGCCCCTTCGGAATAAAAAATCACTTCTACATAGTGTCGTGCCAACTCTTCTCCCCCTTTTTTCTTAGAGGAGGCGAGGAAAAGGGAATGGCGGATATATAGCTGCTGACAACTGAGCTACACAACTGCTAGAAAGAGTTGGGCGATGCAAGCGCTAGCAAGAGCTGGGTAGTGCTGCTGGTGGTCAGACAATGTGATTACTGATGAATGGTGAGCTGAGCAGCGAGACTAGTGAGGGTCGTTCGACATGAATGGTGAGAGATTGAGTAGCGAGACTGCTTGAAGTTGGTCAACACGGCTGCCGATAGTCGAGCAACACGGTTGCTGAGGGTTATTTCGAAATGTTTCACGGGTAGTAGTAATCTACTACTCTTATCCCTGTTTTTTTCTTTCGAAAAGTTGTTGAGTGGATTGGACTGCAAAACATCTTCTAAAATCGAATTTTTTCTGACGAAGTCGCAGCACACGAACGATGAACGGTTGATTGGTTGAATTTATTTTGAAAAATAGCCCATCTTTGTGTTGTTGGATCGGCCCAATAATATGAAAAACTTACAAGAAAGCCCAAAATAAAATGTTGGAGTTCATTTGTAAGAAGTCTGCCACTTAAAATATTATGGCCCAAAGAAATCCAAATTCGTTATGGTGAAGCCCAAAAGGAATAGTTGCAGTCACTTGAAGATGATTAAAGAGAATCAACCCATTCTTATTTTTTGTTCAAAATTTATTTTATCATTTTATTATTATTATTAATATTTGAAAATGTTGGGTGGTCCAGACCGCCATACATATTCTGAAAATGTATTTTGTTGGGCAAAAACATAACACGCGAGCTTTAACCGGCTGAGTTGGGCCATATATTGCTTATTAAGATAACCCGATAAGATGTTCAAGTCTAAAGGAAAAACCTAAAGTTGTTGTAGCCCATTCTGGATATAAAGGAGCCCAAAGTAAGTCAATCTTGAAGCCCGAATATAACATTACAACCCATTTCCTAGGAAAAGCCCATTTTTTAGTGTATTAGGGTAAGGCAGCCAACCATAGCCGACACCCCCCTTTTCTCGATCCGTCATGAGAGGTACCATAAGGGGAAAACACACCGAGAGCTATAAGTCTGGTCACTTGTCGGGATTCACCACCTGTGAAAATAGGTCAACCTCTATAGACGATGTTGGATTGTTAGGTTGTTGCTTTAAGGTAATCGGGTGGTGTTATCATTGACCAACGATGGCTATTGCCGATGGGTGGTGTTGTTTTAGATCTAGTCTTTGGAGGCGGTTGTCGGAGAACATGGTGGTTGGGCCGACAATGTGCTAGATGCGGTTCTCGGTAGGGGATTGAGAAACACGGGGTCAGAAATCGACACTGTGATGTCATCTATGACCCGCGACTCTGGATCTTGAAGATACCCGTTGGCTGTAGGCGATCCGACGAGACCGACGATGATTGGTGTCTGATCTATCTTCGAAGGTAGGGGAGTGCTGATCCGACAGAGTAGAGAACAACAGTTGTCAACCGGTGGTTCGGATTTCACTATAGTGAATGTATAGTAACCGGAGACTGGGGTATGTAGCTTCGACTGGCAGCAGTTGTAGGTGGTGACGATGGCGAGCCTTTGGCTACCATTTCTGGTGGTTTATGAGTCGTCAGGGGGTAATCTGTGGTGAAGAAACCACAAGCAACGATCGGTGGCCTGCAGCTCCGACAAACGATGATTACTCAAACATAGGAGGCTGGCGATCGATTGTTCTTGGGTTCCGGGTATTAGGGAACATTGGCAGCTTGTTGGGTTGTCTAGTTGGGATCGACTGGTGGCGGGGGTTGTTGGCATCGAAGCTACTATTTTGGTTTCACTAGCGGTGGTTCTAGAAAACGGAAGCGATGTGCCGATGGTATTTTGTCTACTAGTGATGCGCAAGAGGCTATGCTGGAGATGACAGGCCTAATGTCTATGAGAGGAGGAAGGCGACCCACTGGGGTCCGGTTTCTTTTTGTCTTTTCTGCCATCTAGAGTCTTTCAAAATGCATGGGACCCTCCTGACATTGATGTTGCTTTATGACAGTATACAGATAGTGGTGCTGATCTGTTCCCCCCCTTTTTTTGCTTTATCACATTTCCTTTTTTTTACTATCTCTTGTGCTGTAAATGTGAAAGTGATATGGTAATGTGTATTTTTTTAGTGTGATAAAAGGTAATGAAATGTATCTTGCAATAAAAGCACACACGACTTTTTTTTTTTTTTTTGAACAGTGAACTATAAGTGGGTAACGATAAACTAGGTGTTTTTGGTAAAATGGGATAAATATCAACAGGTTTATGACACTTTGTGGGTTTTTTTTTGAAATGTATAAGAAACATAACAATATTTACAAACAAATGTTTCAAGAAAATGAGTTGTACATACAAGGTCTCATCTAAAAACAATTTTCTGGTGATGAACTGAAAATGGTAAGAATTAATAGAAACATATTTCTTTCTCCAAACTTCTAAACAATCATAAGTAAAGAATTTTCTGAAAATGTGTGATCTGAAAGTGGTGTAAAAACCCATGAAAACTTGTTCTCTATTTTTTTTTGAAGGTTTTGTATATTGTACAAGCCACACAACTGTGTGTACAAATAGTTGTTACAAAAAATGCATAGCTAAAGAAAGGTTTTCTGATAGTGTATGAACAAAAGATGGGGTAAAACTAAAAAAACTTCGTTTCTTCTAAATTTGCTGAAAAAACCCCAGATCATAAATAAAAACGGATCTGATGTGGAGTGCTATTCATAAAACTTCCTTTTCTTTTTAGCTTGCTCTACAAGCTATGAAGATATGAGCAAGAAACATATCTAGAAAAAATATTTGTTTTCCTTTTATAAGTTTTTGAAGAAAACACCAAATAGACAACTTGAAAGAAGTCTTGCAAAGAAAATCATAAACTGGGGGTGATTTCTTTATAACATTAACTAAAAATAAAGTAAATATTTATCAAAAAGTTCTTCAACTCTCAAGTTGCTTAGATAAAGCACCAAAATATTGACAAATATGGAGAAAAGCTCTTATGAACCTCTTTTCTCCCTGAAAATATAAATAAAACGGGTTTGAGTTGGTGTTTTTAAACTTGAGAGATGATTATGTGAACAAAAACGTACAGATCTGGAGATCTGAGCTAAAAACGTTGATAGATCTAAAATGTATTTGCAAGCTTCATAAATGTTTAGATGAGTTAAAAACTCAAAAGATCATGAGATCTGAGCTTTAAGACGAAAACAAATCTATAGATCTGAACTTGAGAACAAAAATAGATCTTAAGATCCAAACGATGGTTAAACAGATCTGAAAAGATCTTGTCAAGAACCAAATCGTCTGCGCAGATCTTGGCAAAAGCCAAATGGATCTAAAACAAATAGTGCTAGAAATGAACAGATCTGAGGAAAACCTAAGCTGGAACAACAGATATGAGCAGATCTACACAAGAACAAGATGATGGTTGTTCGTTCGAGTCTGGGATGGCGCCAAATGATGCGAATTCGGCTCCGACCACCTGCTCTGAGGGAGCGCTTCTACGCCGAAGATAGATCTGTGAGGTCACAACAGACAAGGCCGTTAGAGCCCTCCCAGGGATTATGCCCCGGGAGCGTACTTCGAAGATCAAGTTAGATCAGCTTGTAGATCTGAGATGGTCCTCCTTAGCTAGAGAGAACCATCCTGGTGCTGGTGGCGGTGTATGGTGGCTGACGGCGGCGGTGGGTAGCGGCTGAGTCACCCGGCCGATGTATAGTATGGTGGCTGAGCCATGGGGAGAGGTCTAATGGCGGCTGAGCCATTTGGGGAAGTGTCCTTCGCTGTGGAGGAGGCACTATTCTATTTATAGTGGACAATTAGGTTAAGTGGAATTAGGTCAGGCATTGGGCTAGCCCAATTTAGGCCCAACTAGCAAAGAGATGGGCAAGGACGCCCGGAGGCGCCGAGTAAGGCTGGCGGACGCGCCCCAGGAAAGGCTGACGGGCGTACACCAGGAAAGGCCGGCAAGGGGGCTCTAGGCAAGGGAGCGCTGGGTCGGGCTAATAGGAGAGTCCCCAGCATCGATGGAAAGGGAGCGCCAGGCAAGGTTGGCAAGGGAACGCCAGGCAGGGCTGGTAGGAGTGCGCCAGGCCAGGCTGGCGCTCTAGAGCAGTCAAGGCCATTCTAATGAACCATATATCATCATACCACAAACTAAATGGGTCGGACTTGGTGCCTTCGACCCATTGGTATGGTGGGGAGACTTACCTCTATTTGTTGAATCTGAAAGTTGCTCTCCTAATAGTCCGTAACCACCCATGCTGAACAATAATACCATTAACCCAAGGTTAGGGTTGAGTATAATCCAATTAAAGAACCCAAGCCCCAAGTCCTACCATAATGGCCCAAAAGTTTCCCATTGCTAATGGGCCCAAAGTCCATGTCCAAAAATCATTAATGGGCTGCATGGCCCAATAAAGCCCAACCATAGCAATCATGGCCCAAAACAGATAAATTGGCCCACTAACTTACAACATGCCCACGCCCAATGACTGATTAAGGCCCAAAGGGCTTTCAAGCCCAAAACAAATCCAAGTACCACTCCTGTACGCTTAGCGTACTCAGTCCATGAGTTGTACGCACTGCGTACACTATACTACGCCCAACGTACAAACAGATTAAGCACCTTTTTCCATTAAGTGCTTATTACTTAATGTTCCAACGTCCAATCTGTAGATCTGAGTTCATTAAGACGTCCTAAGGCATAAAGTTGGCAAATTTATGCCTTTGCATGTTCCATATGCTCCCAACAACCCATTAAGACCTTTCCAAGAGTCTTAATTCATGCATAAGGTCAAAACACGCATCAAGACTCCTTTTTTATGCTAAGAATGGACCAAAGGGCCTCATATCTATCCTCCCTAAGTTATGGAGTTGCTCAAACTCTCAAGAGGTGGTCCAAGAACACAAAAAAGGACTAAAGAGAAAACCCTATCTCTAGAAATGAAAATGATGACCAAGGTGAAAGCTTTTTTCCTCCTTAAGCTTCCTAGGCTGCTCAAAATGTAAGATCCATAAACACTTCTTCGTTCAAGATTGTTTCCTCCTCTTCCTTGTAACTAACACACCAAAAGAATGGTGTTTAAACACTCACAAGCTCAAGAACACATACTCTAATGATTTTAGGGTTTTCAGGGACGTTTGAGGGTGAAGGAGGCTAGTTAGGGTGAGGCTCAAATGAGATAAGGATGCTTATATAGGTCTTAAGTCCGAAAATTAGGGTTTGGTCCTCTGTCGCGTATGCCCCGCGTACATATATGTACGCGCCGCTTATGCGAAACTCCTCCGTGATCCTTCCTTCATGGTACGCTAAGCATACCCTTAAGTATGCCCAGCATACTAAAAGGGACCATTTTTGCCAACTGAATTATTTAAACAGGTTAAAATGGTTTACCTGATTTGGAGTGTTACATTAGGTTTCTAGGATTCATAAAGGTTTTCACCTAAATCCTCAAATTCATCAATGGGATGTTAGAAACCAAAACCCTAAGCATTGAATCTCATCAATTTCAACATTGGGGTTTTACCCACTTCACTAACTCGATTTCTAGGCTAAATAGGGAGAAGATGTTTACCTTGTAAGCCTTAATTCCTTCTCTTCTTTGCTTGATTGTTTAATTCTCCACTTGAATCATGCCCTAGGTGGAGAGAAGATGAAAATCACCATTTATAAAGCCATTAGGATGCAAAACATGATTTGGAAGAGGGAATAAAGAAGGCTTGCATCTTATTTCCTTTATTTTTCATATTTGGTCCCTCAAGAATACTTGTGCTAGCCAAAACCCACCAAACTTTAATATTTTTTTTTTATTTTAACTTAAGTTATGATAAAGTCCTTCTCCATCCATTATATAACTTTTATAGTCCATCTCATTAATTGAGTCAACACTTTGTTCAACTCACTTTGCCAACTTGACACCTTTGGCCCTTTAACCTTTAAAAATGTTATTATTTCCTCTTCTAACTTTCTAAACTGCATATAAATTAATGGTATGATTAACCCATAATGATTTATTTAAATAAATCATCTTTCATTTATTTGCTTAATTAATTTAATAATCCAGTCTTAAATTTAGGATGTTACAGTGGAGGTGTTCGGTGGGTTGCAAAAATCGCTATGGTGGTTTTCAAAATAGATGGTCGAGGGAGGGGAGGGTAGGTTACTGGGTTTGATTTGAAAAAAAAAAGTTTCTTCATCGTCATCAACCAATAAAACTCATTTGAAGAATTAATCTTTTATATTGGTACCAAATCATGTATCTTTTTCCAATCTATAAAACCTATTTCTAGAATCAAAACTAGAAGACTCATATAAAATGCATTTCCTTCTTCATCTTAGATCTGTTATAAATTAGGCATTTTATCTTACCTAGAAATCGCTTCATTCACACTTTGCGAGGAACGCAAGAGAAGTTTCGCAGGGGAGGGGGCACAAATTGTGTAACTACGAAAGTGTAGGGAGCAAACATGCAAATATACAAAACTCATGTGGCCAAAGCGTGAAAAAAAAATGTAGGGACAAAACATGACAACATATTGTTTGCGGGGGGGGGGGGGGGGGGGGGGGGAGGGAGCAGGATGAGTATTTGGCAATTTTTCTATCAGGTACAAATAATTTTTTTTAAACATGTAACCGTTTCTATAAAAAAATACACAAAGACCGTTTGTGTAAATTACGAAGATAATTTTGTAATTTATTTTCTACACATAGAAAAAAACCAGACAACATATGATAATGTTAAATACATGGATTGTTTTTGTAAGAAAAAAAAAAAAAACACTCTTAAGGACTTTTTCTATAAATTATATAATTACAAGGAATAAATACGCCAATATCCAAAAACTTTCTGCAAAACATCAAATCTAAAAAGATAAGTGGCAAAAGTCCAAAACTCCAAAAGAATATTGTTCATTAAACTTGTTGGCATATAAAAGGGTAATGACAAAACCTACAAACATGCTAATATTCGAAAGTTCGAGGGTGGAAAATGTGTCGATGTTCAAAATTTTTAGAGTAATTACAGATTAATTATTTTTAGAGTAATTACAGATTTAGTCTTTTATGTTCTATTTAAAATTTTGCATTTAGTCTAATCTTAAGTTTAAATTTTCGTTGCGGACGTCGTTCGTAACTTCTTATGGTTTAGTTAAAATAATAAATTCAATATTAACAATTTTTCTCCATACATAACAATTGGTGCTTTAAAATGTTGTATTGTACAATTATATAATACATGAATTGTTGTGTATGGCAAAAAATTGTTGTGTACGAATCACTTTTCTGTCCATAACACTTAACACAATGTCAAAATGAAAATTTAAGGACGACAACGAGACATTCAATTTCTGGACTAAACTTATGATTTTGAAAAACCAACAAAGAATTTTTGTCGTTTACTCTTATTTTTTATAAATCTAATAATAGTTTTTGAAAATTTAGATAACTGGTCAAAAGATGCTATGTAGTGAATTGAAAAATGAGGACACGTAGATTCTTTAGAACATATCTTAGAAATAGATATAACAAATTAATTAAACTTATGATTTTGAATAAACAACAATGAAATTTGTCATTTACTCTTATTTTTATAAATCTAATAATATTTTGTGAAACTTTGGATAATTGGTAAAAGATGCTATTTAGTAAATTGGGGGAAAAAAAAGACATAGAGATTCTTTAGACCATATCTTAGAAATAGATATTACAAACTAATGGAAATTATAATTTACTGTTTTGTTGAATTTCTGAGACCATGTTTATTGGTGGTATACGGTATATGGAAGGAAAAAATGCCAAAAAAACAAAAAAATGTGAACAGATAGACAACCAATTGAAGAAAACGTTAGAACGCAAAGCCATTTTTCACAACCATGACGTAAACATTTGGCAGGTTTTGATTGGCTATTATATATATATATATATATATATATATATATATATATATATATATATATATATATATATATGAGAAATTTCGAGAACTAACCAAAAATGATGGGGTTTGAGAAAAATGACCATGTAAATGAGGATTTTGCAAAATGACCACAGGTTCCGCAGAGGGGTTCTGCAGAACCATGAACACCTCTGCGGATCTTGGTTTTTTTTTTTCGTTTTTTTATTTTTGTTTTCGTTTATTAATATTAGTATTTTTTTTAATCACATAAGGTATTATGTGATTATTATGTAAAAAAATTTGATTTCGTTTTTCCATTTTCTTATTTAATTATTTGTTTAAAAAAGTTGTGTGTTTAATAAAAATTATACAAATATTCCATGTTTTATATAAAATTACACACAACGGTATTCTGAATAATAAACATACTTTAAATAGGTTACAAAACATACTTTAGACAACATAAACATACAATTTTCATAATAAACATACTTTGAAATAAACTTCATTCATTCAAATCGAACCATGAAAACTTTGATCTGTTACAACCTTCATAATAAACATACTTAGATTTAAACTCCATTCATTCAAATCGAACCACGAAAACTTTGATCTGTTACAACCTTCATAATAAACATACTTAGACTTAAACTTCATTCATTCAAATCGAACCACGAAAACTTTGATATGCAGAAGTCCAGGTAAGGAGTTTTTGACACATCACTTAGCCACGTAAGAACTGTTTTCTGCGGATCAGTGTACACCTCTGCAGATCAATGTACACCTCTGCAGATCAGTTATAGAACTGTTTTCAGTGGATCAGTGTACACTTCTGCATAACTGTTAGGGAATACACATAAATGTTTTCTGTGGATCAGTGTACACCTCTGCATAACTGTTAGGAAATACGCAGAACTGTTTTCTGCGAATCAATGTACACATCTGCGGATCCGTGTACACCTATGCGGACCAGTATACACCTATGTGGATCAGTTATAGAAGTATTTAAGTGGTTTTTTTTATGAGTTTATGAGTTTCAATTACCAGTAGAAGTTGTTTTTTATTGTGTTTGTGGAGAGTGATTTGTAAAATGAGTTTTATTATTTTGTGTACGGGAGGGTCGTGGCAGTTAGTTAATGGAGATGAGGTTTACGTTAGAAATAATGTGAAAAACTATGGTTTAAATCTTCCTCCTAACATTGACCATGAAATGTTATTACAAATGGTTAGAAGTAAGGCATGTGTGTTAAATAGTCATATATGTTTGTATTTTAAACACCTAAAGTTAGGGTATGTCATGGAGCTTGGAGATGAAACTGATGTATTTCAATTGAGACATGTAATGTCTGAATAAAAGAAGACGGTGCATTTGTATTTAACGGTGGTAGGTGAAGAAGCTGAAGAACAAGCAGTGGTTAACAACTAGTTTAATCCAGCAAAAACTAATAGAGGTCGTAGAGAAAGCCAATGTGATGGAAACCGTTCAAGGGTCGTAGAGAAAGTCAATGTGACACAACATACCGAACAACAATGGCAACAACAGCCAGACAACCAATGGACACAACAGACCTAACATTAATGGTAACAACAGCCAGACAACCAATGGACACAACATACCGAACATCAATGGCAGCAGGAGCCACATAACCAATGGACGCAAGGGACCGAATACTAACCGCATGAAGAGCCACAAAACCAATGGTAGGGTTGCACCGAGTACCAATGACTGCAAGAGCCAGATAACCAATGGACGTAAGCGACAGTAAACCTAGGGACACAAGTATCAGAAAACTCATGGATGGAATACGAAAACAGATCAAAGTTTCCGTGGTTCGATTTGAATGAATGAATTTTATTTCAAAGTATGTTTATTATGAAGGTTGTATGTTTATGTTTATTAAAGTATGTTTATTATTCAGAATACCGGTGTGTGTGATTTTATATAAAACATGAAATATTTGTATAATTTTTATTAAACACACAACTTTTTTAAACAAGTAATTAAATAAGAAAACGAAAAATGAAAACAAATTTCTCTTACATAATAATCACATAATATTGTATGTGATTAAAAAAAATAATATAATTAATAAACGAAAACAAAAATAAAAAAAACGAAAAAACGAAAAAAATAAAAAATAAAAAAACCAAGATCCGCAGAGGTGTTCATGGTTCCGCAGAGGTGTTTATGGTTCCGCAGAATCCCCTCTGTGGAACCTGTGGTCATTTTCCAAAATCCTCATTTACATGGTCATTTTCTTCAAAAACCCCATCCTTTTTGGTTATTTCTCAAAATTTCTCTCTCTCTCTCTCTCTCTCTCTCTCTCTCTATATATATATATATATATATATATATATATATGATAATCTGAGAACTCACAGTTTCCTAAAAAAAAAGGATGACCAAGATGTATTGTGGTATTTTTATAAATAAGTGGAAAAATAAAGGACGGGGCATCAAAACTAAATGGCATTAGGGGCATTTTAGGGTTATAAAAATTCTCTCTCTCTCTCTCTCTCTCTCTCCACCGTATCTCTTTTCTTCCAGCGATCGTCTCCCTCGTCCCTCAATCGACGTCTTCTACCTCCAGTGACGATCAACATCTACTACCAATCAACATTCCTTAATATCTAGATCATCGACGCCGAATTTACGAACTAACAGATTGACACCATTTGTGTTCATCTTCGATTGTGATAGTCGAAGCCTTAAATCACCAGATTCATCATCATTCATTAATTAGATCGAATTTTCCTACTCCATCAGTTAGATTGCGATTATCTCACTTAAGGCCACAGTGATGTAATAACTTCAAACAATCGGGTCTTCTTGTTCTTAATTGGAAAGGTCTGGGAGTGAAGACATCAGGTTTTCCGTTTATCTAAAAGCGACGATATCTTAATCGCCGTTTCCTCTTCTTCTACACAATGATGGTGCATCTTTTATAACTGAGAAACGTTTTCAGGTGACTTTTGTTGTTTTAATTCATCAATGTTACGATGCACCTTTGTTATTTTTGTGTGTTAATTTTGATTAATTAATTTGGTGGCCAAATTATGTAGCAACAATATATAAATGGTATGATTTGTTCATAGTTGATTAAATTTAAGTATTTGTTGCTTAGTCTCTCTACGCTCATCTGTTTACTATTGCTGTGATTCACTCAGAATCCTAATTTTCGTATATTTTCTTTCTGGTTCAATTGATTCTTACTTCTTCGTTTTGATATATCTGTTTGTGTATGTTCTTTGGAATTTGAATCTCTTCCAATCGAGAGCCCTTATCTGTTCTTGTGTTGATTTACAACATATTTGTTTGTTATTATTAGGTAACAATAAGATGGTAGGTTTTAAATATGTTGCAGAGTGGTTGTTGATTGTGTGTTTGAACATGTTAACTATTGGGTGACATTTAATGAGCCTCATGTGTTCTGTCTTTTAACTTTGCTATCAAAATAAGCCAATTTTGTTTGATAGTTCAAGGTTGATCTTATGTAGAGTTCCAAAAGCATAGTTTTAGGCATAGACGGAAGGAAGTTGCAGTTTTTGAATGCAACCCTTTAAAGGTAGGTATCACACATTACCTGAGCAATTCAATTACAAGTTGTAATGCTCCAGCAAGAAGAACTTCCTTCGTTATGTTTGGGGATGAAAGGACAAGATTCCCAATCACACCAACCTAAGATATACCATTCAGAAATCATTCCTAGATACAAGCAATCTTATGAGCTGAAAAGAAAAAAAAGTGAATTTAAAAACTAGAACTAACTGCTTCATAGTGTATTGCAACATTAGAATAAGAGTAGGCAAAGCATTACAGTCCACTATCTGCAGACATGACAAGGTTCCAATGTTAGAAAACTTTGTCCCCGAAATACATTTTATTGATCCAGATCATTCAACCTGAGTGTTGTTTTTAATAACCTCTTTCTTCGAGTTTATGAAGCAGGATTTCTAGGATTTTGATTTGCTTTAGTGAGTCTTTGCTAGATTCATTTGATATCTACACACTATAATCTATTTATATGTTCAATAATTCTGTCATATAGTAATTTTATAGATATTTTTGATGTTAAATCTGTGCACCATGAATAAATTATTCATGTAAGTATCATCTATCTTTGTGGATGTGGAGGAGGATCTTATGTTGTTAGTTCCTTATACTAAAGGACCAAACAAGAAGTCATATATGGCTATAATCAAGGTATTCTGGTTTAGTCTATTTTTTAAATGCAATTTTTTTTTGAAAAAAAATTAAACTTTCTTTAAAAAAACTTGCATTTTTTTTTGAAAAAATTACACTTTTTTATTTAAAAATGCAGTTTTTTAAAAAAAATTGCAATTTTTTTTTTTTGAAAAAAATGCAATTTTCACTAGAAAAACTGTAGTTTTTTTTGAAAAAAAAAACATGTAGTTTTCTTTTAAAAATTGCAGTTTTTTTAAAAAATATATTTTTTTCAATTTTTTTTTCAAAATTCATGTTTTCTATAAAAAATTACAAAATCTGCATTTAAAAAAAACAAAAAAAAATACTATATTTAAAAGAAATTGAAAATTTGACCTATGATGTAAATTTTTGGACATTTATATTAATATATTAAATAACAAAAAAAAGTAAACATTAAATAAGATTGGTAAGATGATGATCATGTCTTTAATGAATTACTTTTAATCCAACGCTCCACTTTTAATTCTCGGGTTTTCGAGAAAATATGAGTTGTCAACCGATCTCAACCTTATATATATATATATATATATATATATATATATATATATATATATATATATATATATATATATACACACACACACACACACACACACACACATATATATATATATATATATATACACACACACACACACAGGATCGGGTGAGGATTCTTTTTCGACGAGTACTCGTGAGGTCACCATAAAAAATTAAAAAAATATATAAAAAAATACGAATCATAAAATCGAGCATAGTAGTATATCGGAAAGAAAAAAACAAATTGGAAAAAAAGTTTTGGATCATTAAAATTGAAGCATAGATCATTTTTATGATTCATGATTCACTTTTTATGATCTATGGTTTAATTTTAATGATCTAAATTTTTTTTCCAATTTTTTTATCTCCGATATAGTTATGATTTTTATTTTTTTATATTTTTTTAAGGTGTCCTCACGAGTTTTCACATAAAAAATGTCATCACCGGAACCAGAATATATATATATATATATATATATATATATATATATATATATATATATATATGGGTTAGGTTCATTTGAGACCACCTATATTTTATGAGACCGTGAGATGCATTTTTTTATTTTTTTAAAATTTTTTTTAGTTAATTCAAGTTTCAAAAATAATATTTAAAAAAATAATTTTTTGATTTTTCCATTTATTTTGCATTTTAAAATTATTTTTAGAATATATACAGTGTAATATTCTATTTAGAATATTTCACGTATTTTTAAAAAAAAATGGAATTTTTTTTATTTTTTTTAGTTAATTCAAGTTCCGAAAATAATATTTAAAAAAAGAATTTTTAGATTTTTCTATTTATTTTGCATTTTAAAATTATTTTTTAGAATATGTCAGTGTAATATTCTATTTAGAATATTTCACGTATTTTAAAAAAAAAACGGAATTTTTTTTATTTATTTTTATTTTTTAAAATTTTTTTTAGTTAATTCAAGTTCCGAAAATAATATTTAAAAAAAGAATTTTTGGATTTTTCCATTTATTTTGCATTTTAAAATTATTTTTAGATTTAGTCTCACGGTCTCACAAAATTAGAATGATTTCAAATGATCCTGAACCTATATCGACATGGATAAAACGCTATGAACATTAATTGACTCAGGATAAGGCAATATGGGAGACATATGGGAACTGTGTTGGAGTTGTGTATAAGTTTGAAAATTCATTCTCTGACTAACTTTCTTTTTCAGATTCAGTAGAATGAGTAGATCCTTCATCATCGTCGTACATTTCTTCACAAAAAGTCATTGATGCTCCATATTAAATAAATTAGTTTCTTGAACATTAAGGGTCATTGTTTTATCCCTTTCATCACATGCACCTTCATCATCATCTTCAACACGATAAGTAACACCATCGTTAACTTTTTCTATTAAATCATTTTCTATAGCTTTTAGATGGTAATTATATACTTTACTTTTAGGAACTAAAGGAATGATTTGCAAACATCTGAATATCATGTATTATTTTTTTAGTGCTTAACTTTATCAAAGTTGCACAATTGATCCCTTGTGGTAAAGGCTTCACAATTTTATTCGTACATTGGGCGTACTTGAGGGTACGCGCAACATACTCGTGTGATGTGGGATCGCAGGTGTCTTGCTAGTACGCTAGGCGTAGGTGTGGTACGTCGGACGTACTAGCCCCGTCATTAAACCCTAATTTTAAGGGTTGCTCCCTTTTTAAATTACCTTATACCTCCCTTGGACTATCCTTATCAGCCACCATTCCCTCCTCAAACCCTAATCCCCGGGTCTAAGTTGTTTCTATGAGTTTGGGAGCTTATTAAGTGATTTTGGTGCATATTGTTGAAGGAGGCTAGAGAAGAAGGAGTTGTTGCTTGCAAGCTTGTAGATCTAGAACCATCCCTTATTGTTGTAACATCCTAATTTTCAAGACCAAAAATTTCATTTTTGATATAACGATTTAGAAAAACATTTATAAGAAAACATCATCGAGTCACGTCATTTCATAAAACCATAATCACATGTCTCAAAATCGTATCATACAAATAGTAATAATGTCATAATACAATGCCAAGAATCTCATAATACGGAAATCCTGTGTGTGTGATGTGCTGCTACCGTGCCGGCTCCTTCCCCTTCGATGAAGAGTTACCTGAAAACAAAACTGAAAAATGTAAGCACGAAGCTTAGTGAGTTCCCCCATCATACCACATACCATATAATCACATAATGCCTAACATATCTGCGTGCTGGCCTCCCTTTCGATCTCTTTCAACTGGTAACCTGCCTAGCATATTTGGATGCTGGCCTCCCCTTCAGTCTCTTTCAACCGGTAACCGGGGACTATTTCACCCCTACCCCTACCACTACCACATAATAATCTAGCATAACATCACTATCATATACTGCCTAGCATATCTGGATGTTGGCCTCCCCTTCGGTCTCTTTCAACCGGTAACCGGGGACTATTTCACCCCTACCACTACCACATAATAATATAGCATACCGGCACATAAAAAGATATCAGATAGTGGCATACTAGACAATTATCACAAAGACAATAATCTCATCTATAATCACCTACTAGTGGGTCAGAATTTGTGCGTTAGAGTCACTTCTACTGGAAGTTAACTCACCTCAATGTCTTGTAGTATCTGAACTGTCCTCGGTGTTGGGATCAACTCCTCTCAAACTCTTCAAACTCCTACACATAACTGTTGGATAAGGTGTCTAAGTCCATAACTATTTCGGGCTTATACTTGACCCGACCCGGCATGGTCCATTTGGGTTGCATGGCACCATGCAATTGGATAGACTAAATGAGAGAAATAACACTTGGAGATTATTAATATATTATAAGTTCTAATATATTAATAATATTATTTGATTAGTTGATCAAAGAATTAATTTGGAATTAATTAAGTGATCAAAGGATAACTAATTAAATATATGGGTTGATTATGTAAATCATCCATATCTTGTATAGTGGGCTAAGAGGCTCCATGGATCATCAAGTTGGGTTCTACCCATAGGATGCTCCATGGATGCTCCATGGATGCTCCATGGGAGTTACAAACCCATGGGTCATGGAAATGAAGAGTCATGACACATTAGGGTTTACATGGTGTAACCCTAGATGTGCCAACACTATATAAGAGTCCCATTCTCCACAAAATTGGCAACACAAGTTGAACACTAAGAAACTAGAGGGCTTGGCCGATTTTGAGAAGTGTGTGTTATCTCAAGAGTCTTTCCAAGAGCATTTGGTGTTGTGTGAAGCATTTGAGGCATCACACTTGGGGTGCTAGGCTCACAAGGTTTCAAGGAACACAAACAACAACAAGGTAAGTTATTCTACTATGATTCAAGTTAAAATTGTTCCCCATGTATGCTAGATAGGAATATAACCTTGGAATTCAACTTTGCATGATAATTAGACAAACATAGATCCAAGGTTATTAGGGTTGCATGTACACTTAGGAAGTGTTAGAATGCTCAAAACCCATCAGTGGTATCAGAGCCTAGGCTTGTTTGTTTGTTATTTGTGCTTAAAAGTTGAAGAAAGTCGAAATTTCTGCTGTCTGACTGATGGACTCGGCGAGTCCATGGGGAGGACTCGTCGAGTTCATGTGTATCTTCAACCTACTCGGCGAGTAGGTTTATGCACTCGGCGAGTAGGGTCGACAGAGTGCAGAATTTCGACTTGAGTTGCTGGAAATGGATTAGAATCATTACCCTAAAATGTTTTGGTACTTGAAAACTTGTTTTAGAAGGTGTAATGTCTTTTCTAACTCATTTACAACAACTAGTTATCAAAATTACAAAGATTAAATGTGATTTTGATTCTTGAAAGTGTTCATATTCATATTCTTGTTCTTATGATGTTTAGATGATCATAGGAATTATTTGTAACCTATGTGGTAGATTAATTCATGATCATAATGTGTTTTAATGGAGTCCATAACTTGTCCTCAAGTTATGGAAAACCAAAAGTCTCTTGGGTTAAAAACCATTAAAAGAACACAAGAGTTAGGAAAAGTGAAAAGTCCTCATTTTATTACTGTATTAAACTCATAAGTTACAAGAAATGAAAAGTTTTCAAAGTTTACAAAACTTGCCCTCAAGTTTTGGAACAAGTAAAGTTAAGTTAAAACTTTAGTTCCAACCCCTAGAATTTTAAAAGTTAAAATTCAACGCTTATACTTATATTATTATGATTTAATAATTATATATATATGTATAAGAACAAAGTCGTCTTACCGCTAGTACGCCTCATTCACGAAGCCGGTCTATAAGGTGGGTATAAGGTTGTTGCCTATAAAATGGTGACTTAATGGGTGTCCACTCTCACCCACCGCTTGCTTGATCGGTGGAGGGTCGTTAGCCGAACGGGTAAGACAAGGACTTATTAATTCTCATTCAAAGTATGATGAATATTATAAAGTAACTAAATGTTTTATTAAATTCCCAATCTTAGTTACTTTAGGAAAAATGTGAATAAGGTGCTATTCCATGAAATTACACTTTACACTTTGATTAAGTCGTTGGTGGAGCGTGTGTGGTTAACCGGCACACTAACTTGGACTTAACAAGGTAGGTAAAGGGTGACTTAGGGTTTATTATAGTATCGATGGAGCGTGTGTGGTTAACCGGCACATCGATTGAGTGATAAACTTTAAGGGTACCAAGTGATTTGCATGGTTACTTCACACCTCGTTTTGTGATCCTCGGTATCCCAGTCACAAAACTTGGAGGGCACACTCGAGATTGAAACATGCCTTTGAAAAGTTCATTGAATCTCAAAGAATCTAGGAATTTCTAAGAACCATTCAAAACCTAATACTAAAATATTGCGGTTTTCGTGGTGGAAATTGGTGAATCGTCATTCACCTACCTTTCAAATATGATATAGCTTAGATTACGGCATACCTCTTCTAAGTTATATTATATTGTGATTGGATCCTAGCCTTAATATTACATTTGGGTGTTTTATTAAGGACTCTCTTATATCTAAACTAATCTTGTCCTCTTTCCTTCAGATGTCTTTCAACAATGCTTCTGGCTCTAATCCTAATGGCTCCTTTACCCTTATGAACTTGTGTGGAAAAGTCACCTTTGATGGATCCATCTTCAATGAGTGGATCAGAAACATCAGGATGATTACCCGCTACGAGGACAAAGAATATGTCCTTGACAAGGAGCTTAAGGAGATTGATGAGTCCACTGCAACTCCTCAGGAGATCGCTGAATTTCGGGCACATGAAAGGGATGCTACGAAAGTGGCTTGCATCATGATGGCCACGATGATAGCGGAACTCCAAAAGTCTTATGAGGATTTCTACCCTTATGACATGCACCAAGATTTGATGGAAAGATAACATCAAAGTGCAAGACAAGAGAGGTATGAAATCATCTGCTCCATGATAACAACCATGATGAAGGACGGGGAATCCGTCACGAGCCACATGCAGAAAATGCAAAGGTATGTGGATCGTTTGCTGAAGCTTAATGTGAACTTCCCGGAGGATCTTGCAATAGATATTATTTTGCATTCCTTACCATCGTGCTATGATCAATTCCGCATGACATATCACATGAACAAGGAAGAAGTCACCCTCAGCAAACTTCAGGGACTTCTCAAGACCGCAGAATCAGGTCTTAAGGGGAAGTCGGTTGCTATCACTCCTACTCAAAACTCTACTCCGGTTTTGGCAATCGGGAAAAGTCGAGGGAGGAAGAGAAAGAGCTCTTCTAAGGGTACCAAGGTTCGGACCCTTGATGGCTCCTCTTCAAGTGGAACCAAGAAAGGTTTCATTACTCCTTCTTCTGACCCAAAAGAGGCTGAATGCTTCTATTGCCATGAAAAATCTCATTGGAAGCGGAACTGCCCAAAATACCAGCAAGATGTGAAGGATGGGAAAGTTAAACCCAACCATGCAGGTATTTACACTATCATTTCTAATAACTCACCCCATTCTAATTCTTGGGTCCTTGATACCGGGTGTGGTATTCATATTTGTTGTGACTTGCAGGGACTAAAAAGAAGTGAGGATGTGGAGCAAGGAAGGATAAACTTGATCATGGGGAATAGGAAAGTTATACCTGTTACCAAGATTGGAGTTTATACTTTATCGCTAAGTAGTGGGTTTAGTTTAGATTTGAATAAATGTTGTTACTCGCCAGGAATGGCAAGAAATATTATTTCCTTTCATGCTTTGTACAAACAAGGGTTTACCTTTTCATTTAATAATGAAGTTGGTTCTATTGATGCTTTCTTTAATAATGTTCTTTATTTTAAAGCATTACCTTGTGATGGTGTGTATGAAGCTGTATCTGTTGTAGATAACTTAGGAAATAATGTTTTGTGTATTGATTCTACTAATAATAACTTGGATAAAGCATCATTATGGCATTGTCGTCTTGGACATATAAGCAAGAAGCGCATAGGCCAACTCCAAAAGGATGGAGTCTTGGAGTCGTTTGACCTAAAGTCAGATGATAGTTGCGAATCATGCTTACTTGGAAAAATGACAAAGTCACCCTTCACAGGTTCGTGTGAGAGGGGTGAAATTTTGTTGGACCTTATACACACGGATGTGTGTGGACCATTCAAACATGCCACAAGGGATGCTAATCGTTATTATTTGACTTTTACTGATGATTATAGTAGATATGGATATGTCTACTTGATCAAGCATAAGTCAGAGACTTTCGAGAGGTTTAAGGAATTTAAACAGGAAGTCGAGAATCAATTGGGCAGGAACATTAAGATGCTTCGATCCGATCGTGGTGGTGAGTATCTTAGTTCAGAGTTCCTCGACCATCTAAGGGAATGTGGGATAGTCTCACAATTGACACCTCCCAGGACACCACAGTTGAATGGTGTGGCTGAGAGGCGTAATCGAACCTTGTTAGATATGGTTCGTTCCATGATGAGTCGAGCTACGCTACCAATCTCATTCTGGGGGTATGCCTTAGAGACTGCCGCCCATATTCTTAATCTAGTCCCTACAAAGAAAGTTGCCAAAACTCCTCACGAGATGTGGACTGGTAAAGTAACTAAACTAGACCACATCAAGATTTGGGGTTGCGAGGCTTTCGTGAGACGCGAGACTCATGATAAGCTCGAACCTCGAAGCGAGAGGTGTATTTTCATCGGTTACCCACAGCGATCCTTTGGTTACCTCTTCTACAGACCTAGTGACAATGTGGTCTTTGTAGCAAGAAGAGGAGTCTTTCGAGAAAGAGAGTTTATAAGCCAAGGAGACAGTGGGAGGCAAATTGATCTTGAAGAAATTCAAGAATCAAGCGGTGAAGGAACTTCAAACTCTAGCCCTCAACTTGAGGAGGAAACTCCTGTTGAGTCAACTGACAAATCTGTACCTCTGAGACGTTCCACGAGAGTTAGGAGTGCACCTGAGCATTACTATGGATTTCATATTACTGCAGAAGGTGAGACACTTATTAGTGATGGGACACTAGTAAGTCAAGATGACCCTAACAGCTACGAGGAAGCCATGGCAGGCCCCGAGTCTGCTAAATGGAAAGAGGCTATGGATAGCGAGATACAATCCATGTATGACAATCAAGTTTGGAACTTGGTTGAAAATGTACCAGGTCGTAAGACAGTAGGGTGCAAATGGGTCTTCAAGAAGAAGACCGACATGGATGGTAAAGTACACACTTATAAGGCTAGACTGGTTGCAAAGGGCTTCTCTCAAATTCCTGGAGTGGATTATGATGAGACCTTTTCTCCGGTAGCCAAGATTAAGTCTATTCGGGTTCTGTTAGCCATAGCTACATTTCATGACTATGAAATATGGCAGATGGATGTCAAAACCGCTTTCCTTAATGGAAAGTTGGCTGAATCTTCAACTTCAAGAGCTTAGTATCACAATTGTAATACCTCTAATGGCTTAAAAACACCAAGGAAAGAAGATGATCTAGAATAGAGGGAATGGAGGCACAATTTCTGCTCTTAGAACTCTAGGGTTTCTTGGGTAGCCGAAATATGAAGCCCTGGGTTCTTTACATATGTGTGTTGCTAGGGTTTCAGTTAAAACCCTAATTGGATAGCTTAGGCCTTAAGAAGTCTAATGGAACCCTCTAGAACAAGGCCTTGGATGATTTTTAAGTGGGCTTCCACCTTAAAATCGTCCACCTTATTATCCAAGAGATCCACAGCCCAAAATCCAATTATCTTATAATTGCAATTACAGTCCCCTTAGTTCAATTAATATCCTTTAGCCACAAAATTAATTCTTAATTAACTCTTGACCAATATTAATTAAACAATATGATTTCTCTTTTAATATATTATTTTTATAATATATTAATAAACCATAATATCCTCTCTCTCCATACATCATCCAGTCCAGTTGCTTTGGTAAAGGCAACCCAAAAGGACCACGCTACAACCGGGTCAACTACATACCAAATATAGTTATGGACTTAGACACTAATCCAACAGTCTCCCACTTGGATAAGTCTAATAACTATAAATACAAGTATAACTTTAGGATCCGGTTAACAATCGTAGCTCTCAAAAGCCGCTGTCGAACTTTGACTCGTCCTTTAGACAAGGGATCGTATAGTCCTCCGTTCAAGATATCGTGTGGACAATTACATGGAAAATAGTCATACTTATTGTCCAACAGTTTGCTTCTCGATCTCTGATTCGTCTGACATAGAACTTAATTGAACACATCAATTCAGTCTTGATCGGGCCCGACACATAATTCAAACCAAATCATCGAGGGGCCCAAATATCGCTTTTACCCTCTTAGGATAAAAGGAACAGATAAACTTCGACTTATATGCATTTACTATTCACTCATCAAATCATGCACAACAATGTGTTTTATAACATGAAGTTACTAATGCGTTCACGCATTATCAGTGCACAAGCAACTTGCAAACAATAAACCATATATCCAGGTTTAAAGACTATATGATATTATCGTCTTGCGATCACTCGTGATAAATTCCATGAAGTGATGCCAGCAAGCATGGGTTTAATCCAATGCTCAAATATTATTTCATAAGCACTCATGAACGTTGCAGCAAACTTTTGCTATGTCTAATACACTTTAGACAGTCTACAAACCAATTCATGACAGTTTTCTTTCATACCTACTTCCTAAGTATAAGCGACTGTGGACCGTTCGAATAATCCTACTATTCAGGAAGTCAAAACATGCAAAGTGAAACTATAGGTAAATAATTAACACAAGACAATAACTTTACTTATAAATAATACTCCTTTATTTAATCTTAAAATGTTCATTACAATTTATCTATTATACGTTTCGAAACTATCGAATCTAAACTAATATCGTCCTTCAGCCCAATGTTCCTAGTGTGCTGCAAGTGCTTAATCCTACTCATTCCCTTCGTGAGGGGATATGTTGGGTTATCTTCTGACGATACCTTCTTCACTACGACGAGTCCCTCTTCTACCCGATGTCTGATGAAGTGGTATTTTCTGTCGATATGCCTGAATTTGCCATGATCCCTCGGTTCCTTGGTCAAGGCAACTGCACCTTCGTTATCGCAGAGAATTTCCATAGGCTCCTTTATGGATGGAAAAAATACAAGGTCTTCGATGAAGTTCTTCAACCATATTGCCTCCTTCAACGCTTCGCTTGCTGCTATGTACTTTGATTCGCACGTTGAATCAGCTACGGTCTCATACTTGGAACCTTTTCAAGTCACTGCTCCTCCATTCAGGGTAAATACCCAACCTGACCGAGATCGATAATTATCTCGGTCTGTCTGAAAACTAGCATCACTGTACCCTCGCACCCTTAAGTCGTCACTCCCACCGAGGACTAGAAACCATTCCTTGGTCCTCCAAAGGTACTTAAGAATATTCTTGACTGCGGTCCAATGCGCTCTACCAGGGTTCCCTTGATCTTTGCTGACCATGCTTAAAGCGAAGGCCACGTCAGGGCGAGTACAAGTCATATCATACATGATCGAGCCGACTGCGGAAGCGTAAGGTACTCGGCTCATCTCTGCTATCTCGACTTCAGTAATCGGGCTTTGAGTCTTACTCAACTTGGCATTGCTTTGGATCAGTAACTCCCTTTTCTTGGAATTCTCCATACTAAAACACATTATTACCTTGTCCAAGTAAGTATTCTGACTAAGTCCTATTAGTCTTTTACTCCTGTTTCTCACTATCCTTATTCCCAGAATATAGGCAGCCTCTCCGAGGTCCTTCATAGCGAAACACTTCCCAAGCCAGGACTTAACCTCCTGCAGGGTCGGGATGTCGTTTCCTATGAGTAATATGTCATCAACATACAATACGAGGAAGCTAACTATACTCCCACTAGCTTTGACATATACACACAACTTGTATGTGCCAAGCAATCATAGAGGTACCGAGATGGATCATAATATAAAGTAGCGTCACTAGTTATCAAATCACTTTCACTGCTAGTACTCGCTTAGCGCGGTACGATATGTGACAGTGGTAATTTCGAGAAAGCACTAGAAAGCCTGCACAAAATACATTGTCGAGCACACTCGGGATACACCATCGTTATAACAAACGTTTCTTTTAAATCGACCTGAAATTTGTTTCTATAAAGAGTCTGTCGTCATCATTCGTCGTAGATTGGAATGGTCCTAACCATACGAAGTTCATGTGTTTCAAAAATCCACCACCTTAACCGACCGATTAACGAAATCCTCGTCACTCGTAACGACAACCCGACTCAGACCTCAGAATCGTCTCCCTTATATTCTTGACCCCGAAGTACTCATGCGAGGAGTACCTTTCCCTCTGAAACCTTTCTGAAGTATACGCAACAAACCTTCTAGAAACTACCACTCATCCAACAGGTCAAGTTCAAGCCCAGGGGCGAAGGATGAATACGGTTAACCTATCACTATTGAGTGTATACATGAGAGTGGTATATAATTATGATTATGCGGATTTAGTATGTGTGTTTCCGCCCTATCTCCTTCTCCTTTTTTGGTTGTGGACCTGGGGCAGAGTCGCACATCCCACCATCTTACTAATCTTAATTATATACAACTTGTATACACGAGGTATTGATAGATGGACCAGGTATGAATCCTATCATGAACTTTAGGGCAAAGTGGCCCAAGTCTATGAGTGGGTATTCTGCCATTCTTATAAAATTCCACTTTGGTCAAACTTATTCCTTCCATGATCTTAAATTAGATGGATTATTGGTTTAAAAGTTTTGAAACCTTATCTCTAAGTGTGTTATAGGTTGGAAGGGAAAAGCCATAGGAATCAAGAACCTTCGCATGGCTGCAAACTCTTCGGAGCCGCAGACAACTTCGGAACCGTGAACCACTGAGCCATGAACCTTGCAACCGTGAACTCGGACCGTGAACCTTCGGACCGTGAACCCTCGGTTCACGGCCGCGTACTCCTCGGCCGCAATCACCTCCCTATATATAAGTGTTTAATCGTTTTTATCTTCATTTCTTCACTTCTGGCCGTGATGTCTTCCATTCTCTCTCAAGTATCATCCTCAAGAACACCATCTTTCACTCTTAAACACCTCTTTTTTCTTTGTTACTCCATAGAAGCTTACTAGGATCTTCAAACACTTGCCAAAACACCAAGCTCTTCAAGTGTTCTTCATCATTTGGTCTGTGAACCTTCAAGTGGGTCGTGAACCCTTCAACATGGTTCGTGAACACTCATATGTTCTTGGGCCGTGAACCCTCCTTAGGGCCGTGAACACCGTATCAACCTCTTAACTTGTTTCTAGCACTCTTTTGGTGAGTTATTCTTGCATCCTAGGTTGTTTCCCAATCGCCTTTGTAGTTAGATTCACTAATTTCATGCCTATATTTATCATTATATGTCATTTAGGACTCGTTTGTGCCTCGAGACTTCATTCGTGGAACTTATCATCCTATATCGAACCTTCTATTGAATCACCCACATAAGGTGAGTTCATACCCCTATAATCTATCTTTTAAATGCTTTTAGGGGGGGGGGGGATACGTTGAACACAATAATATTGTGTTAATATTTACCGGTGATAACCATCACATTCAAGAAATTCTTATGCTTTTATAAGTTATAAAATCAATTCAAAAACACTTTTAAAGGATGTTACATTGTTATTATTAAAATCCCATTTTTAAAGTACATGCTTAACTCAGTAACTATTTCAGTCTTTCCTACACAACAGTAACAGTTCAAACAAACATACTAGTAAACTATAATAGGTATAGTTTAGGGATTCGGTACATACTATATTCTAGAACAGAGGAACAATTCATGATTCATGTACATATACTTTACACTCCCAGTAACCTAGGAAGGGAACGTATAATTAATTCAGTTGTTTAAAACAAAATATGTTAATCCACATAGTATATATATATATATATATATATATATATATATATATATATATAGATATATATATGTTTGATTAGTGTCTAAACCCGTCACTATATTTGGTATGTACTTGACCCGGTTGTGCATGGTCCTTTTCGGTTGCGTTCACCAAAGCAACTTGACAGGATGATTTATAGAGAGAGATGTTATTATGGTTTATTAATATATTATATGAATAATATATTAAAAGAGAAATCATATAGTTTAATTAATATTAGTCAAGAGTTAATTAAGAATTAACTTTGTGGCTAAAAGAGATTAATTAAATAAAGGAGACTGAAACTATCAATTGTGTGATAGTTGGTTTTGGGCTGTGAACTTTCATGGACATAAGGGGACGAAATTAGGAGTGGAAGCCCACTCTAATTTAGTCCAAGGAGGCATTATTCCTGAAGGTTCTCAAGCTGCTTAGGGCCTAAGTCATCCAATTAGGGTTTTGACTGAAACCCTAGCAGCTCAGCTATATAAGAGACCCCATGGCTTCATTTTCGGCTACACCAAGAAACCCTAAGGTTAATATAGCCGAAATTGTGCCTATCTTTCTCTCTCCTAGATCATCTTCTTCTTGTGGTGTTTGTGAGCCATTAGAGGTGTTACACTTGTGACACTAAGCTTCTTGAAGATTAAGGATTCTTTCAACTATTGAAAGGTATCATCTAATCTTGTCGTATTCTAGATTTCGTTTTAATAGTACGCTAGATTAGGGTTTCAAGTCTTGGATGAATTGCATGTACAATAGAGAAACCTAGATCCAGGCTTTAGGGTTTTGCATTAGCACATAGGATTGTTCTTTTGTATAAAACCCATCAGTGGTATTAGAGCCTTGATTGGTTTCTATTGTATTTGATGTTTTGTATGTCATTCATGCTTGAAAAATTGTTTTTTGGTCTTTTGCCTGACAGACTCGTCGAATCCCAAAGTGGGCTTGCCGAGTCAGATGAACTTGACGAGTCCATAAGGGGACTCGGCGAGTCAGGCTGTCAAACAGAGGGAATTTCGGGATTTTATGTCTATTTTGCTGTGGGATAATTACCTAAACGTTTTTAATTGATAAAATACGATTTTTATTGGTATTATGTGATTATCCTTACCAAAATAAAAGATAATGTCAAATTAATTGAATAATTATTTCCTTATGTGATAAATGTTAATTATTTGAATGATTTGGTCAATTATCTTGCATGAAATTGGATTAGGTCAAAATTAGATAATCACCCAAATTAATTGTTTAATTATTTATTTGAATTTTGATCTAGATAGTTTATGTTTCAAAACTTTCCTTCAAGTTTTGGAATTTAAATTTTGGATTAAAGTTTAATTTTGAAATAATTAAATTCCAAACCCTAGAATTTTACAAGTTTAAAATTCACCTTATACTATTATAATATTATTAGAATAATTATTATATATGTATAATATAAATGCTAGTCTTACCATTAGTAGGCCTCATTCACGAAGCCGATCTATAAAGGGGGTATAAGGTTATGGCCTATAAAATGGTCGTTTAATGGGTGTCCACTCTCACCCATCGCTCAAGGATCCCTTCGTCGATCGACCTGAAAATCACCGGGGTCGACTCAAGGATGCCTCTCATGATCTCAGACGCGATGAACTTGCATAGTCCCTCATCAACGGGCTCTGATCCTGAATTCGAACTCGATCCTGACCCTGATCCCGATCCTCCTACTCCGTGACGCATAATCACCACCATTCTGAAACAAAATACATAAGTGTGAGGGTCATACATAATCTCGAGAGGTCTCACATAGTCTACAAGTTCCCTGGTTCCATCTCGGCCCTCCCTGATTTGAGTACGGATCCACTGCTTTCAGTAGTACAAACCCATACTACCTTCCACATCTATCTGAACTTTCCTCAAGGATTGCTTCAACGTCACCAAGTCCCTTCTACTGCTACAACTCGTTGCTCTAATCTCATCCTAGGCTTACCCTAGGGTAACTCCTCCAACCCACTCTCCGCCATCAGCTGCACAAGAAGTCCCGACCATCTCTCCCTAACTAGCTTGTGAATACCATTACATATTACTAACACCAAACAATTATTCGAATGAGAGGTCTCTCCCTACAACGGTTAGACTCAAACGAGAGCTGCGTAATAGAGCTAAACCTAACCCTCTAAAATTATTTAGTCCTCATAATATGTAACTTAGCGTATTCGTTTACTAGTTAATTAAAGATAACTAGAATTCCTAATAGCACAAAGAAAGCAGCATTCGGGCATTGAGTAACCCAAACCAAGCATATCCTATCCAGGTTATCATATCATTGACTACTCAATACTATCATGCAACTCAATAAGCACATACAATAGGCATACCAGGAATCTTCCTAGATCCTTAGCCCTATTCTAGCATGCAGTTCTCATACACATACATTAGGCATAAAAGGAATCCTTCATAGATCCTTATCCCTAATATCGCATGCAGTTCTCATAATCATATCATATCATAACATAAAATGTATGGGTATATTGGGGAAAACTTACTTGAGTTCAGCCGGTTGCATGCATTACACACCTTGTTCTTTCTCAAAACTCTTTAACTTTTGGAAAAAAACTATTTTCTTGTGAAAATCTATCAAACCCTCTAATTGAGTTCAAAAACTCCCGAAATTGTGTCCGAATCCCTCAAACGAAGGCTCTGATACCAACTTGTAACATCCCAATTTTCAAGACCAAAAATTTCATTTTTGATATAACGATTTAGAAAAACATTTATAAGAAAACATCATCGAGTCACATCATTTAATAAAACCATAATCACATGTCTCAAAACCATATCATAAAAATAGTAAAAATGTCAGAGTACAATCCCAAGAATCTCATAATGTGGAAATCCTGTGTGTGTGATGAGCTGCTACCGTGCTGGCTCCTTCCCCTTCGATGAAGAGGTACTTGAAAAAAAAACTAAAAACTGTAAACACGAAGCTTAGTGAGTTCCCCCATCATACCACATACCATATAAGCACATAATGCCTAGCATATTTGGGTGTTGGCCTCCCCTTCAGTCTCTTTCAACCGGCAACCTACCTAGCATATTTGGGTGTTGGCCTCCCCTTCGATCTCTTTCAACCGGTAACTGGGGACTATTTCACCCCTACCACTACCACTTAATAATATAGCATAAAATAAAAATCATATACTGGTTAGCATATCTGGGTGCTGGCCTCCCCTTCGGTCTCTTTCAACTGGTAAGCAGGGACTCTTTCACCCCTACCACTACCACATAATAACATAGCATACTGGAACATAAAACATATCAGATGGTGGCATAGTAGACAATTATCACAAAGACAATCATCTCATCTATAATCACCTACTAGTGGGCCGAAATTGGTGCCTTAGACCCACTTCTACTAGAAGGTAACTCACCTCAATGTCGTGTAGTATCTGAACTGTCCTCGGTGCTGGGATCAACTCCTCTCAAACTCCTTAAACGCCTACACATAACAACCTTCCTTAATTACCATTTCATACTCATAACCCTTTTGAGAGTCAACGCAGGTCGAGGTCAAAGTCATGGTCAACACCCTGGTCAAAGTCAACTTCTGGTTGACTTAACTCGCCGAGTTGGCCCACCAACTCATCGAGTTCCCTATTCCACAAAACACTGGATCTTTGATCCTAATCATCGAGTCTTTCAAGAATTCGTCGAGTTCTGCTTCATACATAATCGGGACCCTTTTGCTCATGACTCGTTGAGCTCATCCTTGAAATCGTTGAGTACTGCTTTTGTACAATTTGAAATGTTTAGTCCTTGACTCGTCGAGTTCTTCTTCGGATAAGTTGGGACATTTCCTTGAACTTGTCGAGTTCATCCTTGAACTCGTCGAGTTATTTGATCTTCAAGTCCATATTCACTTCCATCTTGTTGATTCCTCTTCTATACTCAACTAGATTGCTCAAAAATAGAAAAGGTTGGCGAACCATGACCCGACTCGCCGAGTCCTACGAATGACTCGTCGAGTCCCCTAAAGTCCAAGTCCATACAGTCAATTTCAGTCGAGCTTAACGCATCCTAAACGTAGATTTGACCTCCTAGGGTCGATATTACACGTAAAGTTACAACTTGTACATGCATGCAAGGTGTTATGAGCCAAAAACACCATTTCCTAGTCTAAAATGAAGTCTAGGCCAAAAAGAAGGGTTAATTATGATAAATTCATAAACTTTATGGCTATAGGGGCTGAAAGGGATCTAGATCTGAAGTTACAACTACAGATCACACTCCATACTCCAAAAAGGTTCACAAAATTGCTAAAAGACAACCCTAAACTCAAACATGGAGAGATCTAGCAATAAGGAAGTCTAGGAAGCAACATTATACCTCAATGGGATTGGAAATGGAGCTTGAACCCTGGATCTACTGCTTCCTTGAACCTTCTAGCTCCTTCTTCTTCTTCCTCTAGCTTCAAGATCACACAAACACTCTAAAAAATGACTCACACACTTATCAAAGCTTAAGGATCACGAGTTAGGGGTTCCTGGACTAAAGGAGACGATGGAGGCTGCATGGGAGGCTGGTTAATGTGTTTAAATAGGGTGCAAACCCTAAAATTTAGGGTTTCATCCAGACAGGTCTACTCGTCGAGTCGGGGCTTCCGAATCGGCGAGTAGACTCTTCCACCCACGTCCATGATTCGTGTCTACTCGACGAGTTGGGGCCTCCAACTTCTAGAGTCCCAGTGTAAAAGTGAAAAAATCCATATTCAAAATACGTACTGGCAACCAGGCATTAAAATTGTGCATCTTTTTTAGGTATAAAGTTTGTACCTTGAGAAGTTTCCTTGTTGATCTCCATTGATGAGTTTTATGAGCTTCTTGTCCCCAAGTTTGGACTTTTATAAGTGTGGAGCATTGCACAGAATATTAGTTGTCCTTTCATGCTTTTAGGCTTGTAGATTCACACAAATAATTGGTTGATCATTTTCTATGGCCCATGCATGAGTAAAGTGACTTAGAGTGTGATGGAAGTAAAGTTGGTTGCATCGGACCCTTTCGAGCCATGAAAAGGCTTAAGTCATTGACTTTATTGATCAAGACACCTTAGGATGGTCATATCTAAAGTTGGGTTACGTGTCTTAATGGTTTAAGACATAAAAGTTGGTGTAGTTGGATCAGATGGAGTACGTCAGGCGTACTCCTTGCTACGCCCTGTATAGCCATTTCTACCCCTGATTGGTCGTTGATCGCGTAGTACGCCCGTGTAAGAGAGAGTACGCCCAGTGTACAAGTTGGGCAGTTGACTTTCTTTGACTTTTAAATTTTGGTCAATATTTAGGGTTTTGGACCATGAGAAGGGTAAAATGGTATTTTTTTTCCCTTAAAGGACTTAGTTATGTGATTTGGACTCGTGAGTTGTGTTTTGGGCCTTAATTATTAATTAGGGTTAATTATTCCGTTGATTAGGCGGAGTCTAGTTCTGGAAGTTCAGGTGTGAGGTTTACTTGTCGTTAGTATCAAGCAGTGTGGTAAAACTCCCCGAGTTAGCCGATTACACGTCCGAGTACTCCCTACTCGGTCCCTTACCGAGGTGAGTTACAGAATCTGAGTACTCCCCGATCAAGCCCTTACTAAAGCGAGCAGTGTTGTAAAACTCGGCCAACTCGGTGATTAATATGTATAATATACTTAATGATTTATTATTTAACACACACACATGTGATTATTACTCCATATATATCTTAAATTTTCAGTAATTATTCATAAAGTGAGACCATTGTGTATTTTTCATTTTTTGTGTATTCACATCTATCTAATTTTCGTATATATCTCAATCAACTTATGGTTTTAACGTATGATTTTGACATATATAATTTCCCTAAAAATATTTCTACATGAAGTACCGAGTCCGAGTACTCCCGATTGCTCTCCAGTACTCGTTACTCGATAGTCGGTCGAACAGGTACTAAGTAACGAGTTCTGCAACCATGATATCAAGTGAGTCTACTCACTTATTCTTACCTATGTCGTAGAATAGTTGTATATGTGATGACTAGCTGGGTCTATTGTTATTTTATTTTATGGTGTTTATGTGTGACTGGGACTGCGGGTAGTCTTTAGGGTTGCTGATAAACCATAGGGCGTGCTGTTGCCCACTGAGACTGTTGATAGTCCCAAGGGTTGCTGATAACTCATAACTGTTTATTTATGTTGTGTTGTATTTGGTATCTTGGGGAACTCGGTAAGTTTCGTGCTTATAGTTGTTGATTTATGTGTTTCAGGTACTTCCGAGGGCCGCGGGAAGGCGAAGGTCTGATTGTACACACTCACTGGGAGATTTGTTACTGGGATAGTTAGAGAAACTCTGATATTTTGTGATAATGGTTGTTTTGGATAATTATGTGTTTGATGACTTGGATTGTGAAACTTTATTTTTGGCAAATTAAAAATCAAAAGTTTGGTCTAAAATTTGAGATGTTTCACCCTATATTGTTGCTTCATCTTCCACTGAAAAGCTTTTCATCGATCCCCTTCCACCGAACCCTCTTCCACTTCATGGGTTGGGTTTTCTCCTACATTTGATTGATGCTTCATAGTTAACCGATTCACTACTCTGGTCTTCAACTTCACCAACTATCACCAAATACATAGCCATAACATTGTTTGCATTACAAATTACACATTTTTAGATGTCCTAAATCATTATCGTCAACTACATCCATAACGTACCCACACTCTGTATGTTGGAAATACAACTTAATATTAATATTACCCGAATTGCCTATTTTCGCCTTAACCAATTATGTAAACCCCTTATAGTTAATATTTGTGGAATATATACATTGGCATTTGTGTGACATCCCCAATTTCGCGACCAGAAAAGACCGATCTGTTTATGCTTTGTTTTTAAAATCAGAGTAATCGTTTAAAGAAAACTGTTGCGGAATTTGTTCCCAAAACAAAATGTGATAAGAATTTATCAAGCGTATTTATTAAAGAAAATGTATTTTCATTAAATAATAAAACCTTGGGATGTTATGTTCCGATACAAACCAAAAGCATAAACAACATAAAATAGACCTTACATTAGCTATTTACAACTACTGATCTATAATCCAAAATCTCTTGTCAACTCCACCAACTTATACCCTTGTGCCATTACCTGCAATGAAAAGTAAACTGAGTGGGTCAGGCTTGGGAGCCTGGTGATCATATAGGGTTTTCAACCCACAATAATATAATTATTATATTTAATCATTAAACAATCAACCCAATTACCCATCCTCATTATCTTCGTTTAATATTCCCAAAAGATATTATCCTAAGGGTCATCTCCTATATCATGTTTACCTCTCATCTCCTTACATCTTATTTCCTTATATGTTTGTTCCTAAGAAGTTTGCCTGCATCATATAGACAATACTAATTCAGGGATCACTCCCTCAATATGTGACTAGTAAGGGTTAGGGTATCATCGCATGATTACACAGCCACAACATCGCCTGGACTCGTAAATCATAATAAGGGTTAGACTATCAGCGCATGAATACACAGCCACAACATCGCCTGGACTTGTAATTCATAATAAGGGTTAGACTATCATCGCATGAATACGCAGCCACAACATCGCCTGGACTCGTAATTCATAATAAGGGATAGACTATCATCGCATGAATACGTAACCACAACATCGCCTGGACTTGTAATTCATAATAAGTGATAGACTATCATCGCATGAATACGTAGCCACAACATCGCCTGGACTCGTAATTCGTCACCTATCTATCATCACCTAATTATCATCACCATTATATCCTCACCTATCTCTTATCACATTCTTTCAACACATATCAACTATTTCATCTACCCATGTTCTACCCAACATATTTGTAGATATAAATTACATATATAGTTTAAATCATTTAACACCCATATAAAAACATCAATTCTAAGCCCATCTCAAATAGACAAATAATATATAAACACATAGCACGTATTTCATAGCAAATACTTCATATTTATGTGTTAGAAGAAAGTAACTACACACTCACACATATAAACAACAATATATGTACACATAGCACGTATTTTATAAAATACTTCATATCTATGTGTAAGATGAAAGTGACTATACACTCACTTGATTAGACGATGCTCGGACAGCACTACGACTTGTAGAAGTAGTATTCCTCCGTAGACCTGGAAGATCTTTACAAAAACCGGGCTCCTCGCGGGCAGGGCTTCGGCTCAGGAATCTCACTTCTCGGGATCCTCGGGGCTTCGGAACTTGCTTCGGGGTTCGAGAATGATTCCGGGGCTTCGGGATATAATTGGTATGCAAAACGATGCAAAACTTAGAGAGAAAGGAAGAAAATTAGCAAGGGAAATGGCTAATCTCGGGTTCTATTTATAGGCTGTTGGGTCTGGGATTACGCGGGGCGTAATTTTGGTTACGCTGGGCGTACGCTTTAGATAAGCTTTGGTACGTGTGCCACGATCTTCAAAAATTCATAACTTTCGCATACGAGCTCCGTTTTTGATGTTCTTTATATCCACGCGAAGGTGAGATTATGCTCTACAACTTTCGTTTAGAATTCGTCGGCTAATTTTGACTTTATTTTTATTATATTATTTTTAGTAGGCCGGGACAGGAAAACTTCGTTATAAAATCATAACTTCTTTATCCGATGTCCGTTTTCGTCTGCCTTTTTACCGTTGCACTACTAATGATGAGATCTTCGATTCTCATTTAGATTGTTTCGGCTAAAAACTGCTCGATCTCAAATCGAGTATTCGGGCTGCATACCGCTAAGTCGAAACTTAGAAAAACTCATAACTTCCTCATACGAAGTCAGATTTGGACGTTTTTTTTATGCACGCTCACGGTTTAACAAAATCTACAACTTTTGTTTAGATCACTAAGGCTAAATATCGCTCTAACGTAAATTCACTTTTTACGTCATTCAGCGTTGTGCCGGTTCCGTCGCGAAACATCGACAGGTCATAACTTGTTCGTTATAACTCGGATTTCGGCGTTCTTTTTATGTACGTAATCCTTGTAACATATACTATAACTTAGTTAAGATTATTTATTCTAAATAACCTTTTGTCGAAAAGTCATTTTCGACCCTAATTATCTCTAAATTGATTAGCCCGGATATACAGGCGTTACAATTATCACCCCCTTAGGATGATTACGTCTTGGAATCATCAACGAAATAGGGTTTGCAAAATGATTCCAATCTTCTGATTTAAATCAGATGTTACATCGAACTTGGTTCTCCGAACCACATAACAAACTCATCGTAGTCGGACTCAATTTAATATGACCACTAGGGTCGGAATAACAATCATCCTACTAGCCATTACCGAAACAAGGGTAATGACATACTTGAATAAAAACAAACTCAATTACAAGCTTCTTGGTAACCTTGTGACTTTCCCTGATCCAAGTGCGAGTCCTGTGCTTCCGGTAGTATAGGCCTGTACTACCATTCACACCGACTCATACTCGTCCCAAGTATTGTCTCGCAGTCCCAAAGTCCTAAAATCACAAAACAATTTAACACATACGAATGTGTCCACATAATCATAAACAATCTCCCTAGACTCTACTAGGACTTCTTCATTGCGTATCTTCAATCATCAATCCTGCTTCAACTTGGTTGGTGGTGGAAAGTTCATCCGATGGGACAACTTCATGAATAACACCAGTATTCCATCATCCCGTCAATTGAAGGTGTACTTCGGACGTACCATACTCTTCTAAACGCACTGCTTGACATATACTAACGACAAAACACCACTCTTACGATATCTTCCGACAGGTGTCATTCACTATCATAAGCCTTTTTCATTTCCTCCATTTACTCAATTCTCTATGAGTTTTCACCATGACGTTATTTTCACAGAAGCATGCATTCCTTGTATCAACATGAAAATATAGCTAGAGAAGATTTAGACGCGTAATCCTCCTTATTACTCCGAAAAGTTATATGTCAGTTCTAATATCGTAATTAAATGTTTAGAAACCTGAGCACATAAAATTTCCAGATCCGGTCGGCAACAGACCATAGATCCGAACAAATAATATCACATATGGCAATCATATAACATTTAGCACAAAAAAGCATTTTAGGCATCTTTCCTAAAATATACTAGTGCTCGTGTCTAAAATATGGTAGACACTCATCTCACGATCATCACTTAGCATTCTAAGTTTAAGTCTAGAAATTTCCTACAAAATTCCTCGTTTGCTTAAACTAATGCTCTGATACCAACTGTGACATCCCCAATTTCACGGCCAGAAAAGACCGATCTGTTTATGCTTTGTTTTTAAAATCAGAGTAATTGTTTAAAGAAAACTGTTGGGGAATTTGTTCCCAAAACAAAATGTGATAAGAATTTATCAAGCGTGTTTATTAAAGAAAATGTATTTTCATTAAATAATAAAACCTCGGGATGTCATGTTCCGATACAGACCAAAACCATAAACAACATAAAATAGACCTTACATTAGTTATTTACAACTACTAATCTATAATCCAAAATCTCTCGTCAAGTCCACTAACTTATACCCTTGTGCCATTACCTGTAATGAAAAGTAAACTGAGTGGGTCAGGCTTGGGAGCCTGGTGAGCATATAGGGTTTTCAACCCACAATAATATAATTATTATATTTAATCATCAAACAATCAACCCAATTAACCATCCCCATTATCTTCGTTTAATATTCCCAAAAGATATTATCCTAAGGGTCATCTCCTATATCATGTTTACCTCTCATCTCCTTACATCTTATTTCCTTATATGTTTGTTCCTAAGAAGTTTGCCTGCATCATATAGACAATACTAATTCAGGGATCACTCCCTCAATATGTGACTAGTAAGGGTTAGGGTATCATCGCATGATTACACAGCCACAACATCGCTTGGACTCGTAAATCATAATAAGGGTTAGACTATCATCGCATGAATACGCAGCCACAACATCGTCTGGACTCGTAATTCATAATAAGGGTTAGACTATCATCGCATGAATACGCAGCCACAACATCGCCTGGACTCGTAATTCATAATAAAGGATAGACTATCATCGCATGAATACGTAGCCACAACATCGCCTGGACTCGTAATTCATAATAAGTGATAGACTATCATTGCATGAATACGTAGCCACAACATCGCCTGGACTCGTAATCCGTCACCTATCTATCATCACCTAATTATCATCACCATTATATCCTCACCTATCTCTTATCACATTCTTTCAACACATATCAACTATTTCATCTACCCATGTTCTACCCAACATATTTGTAGATATAAATTACATATATAGTTTAAATCATTTAACACCCATATAAAAACATCAATTCCAAGCCCATCTCAAATAGACAAATAATATATAAACACATAACACGTATTTCATAGCAAATACTTCATATTTATGTGTTAGAAGAAAGTAACTACACACTCACACATATAAACAACAATATATATACACATAGCACGTATTTTATAAAATACTTCATATTTATGTGTAAGATGAAAGTGACTATACACTCACTTGATTAGACGATGCTCGGACAGCACTACGACTTGTAGAAGTAGTATCACTCCGTAGACCTGGAAGATCTTTACAAAAACCGAGCTCCTCGCGGGCAGGGCTTCGGCTCGGGAATCTCACTTCTCGGGATCCTCGGGGCTTCGAAACTTGCTTCGGGGTTTGGGAATGATACCGGGGCTTCGGGATATAATTGGCACACAAAACGATGCAAAACTTAGAGAGAAAGGAAGAAAATTAGCAAGGGAAATGGCTGATCTCGGGTTCTATTTATAGGCTGATGGGTCTGGGATTACGTTGGGCGTACGCTTCGGATAAGCTTTGGTACGTGTGCCAAGATCTTCAAAAATTCATAACTTTCGCAAACGAGCTCTGTTTTTGACGTTCTTTATATCCACACGAAGGTGATATTATGCTCTACAACTTTCATTTAGACTCCATCGGCTAATTTTGAATTTATTTTTATTATATTATTTTTAGTAGGTCGGGACAGGAAAACTTCGTTATAAAATTATTACTTCTTTATCCGACGTCGTTTCCGTCTGTCTTTTTACCGTTGCACTACTAATGACGAGATCTTCGGTTCTCATTTAGATTTTTTTGGCTAAAAACTCCTCGGTCTCAAATCGAATATTCGGGCTGCATACCGCTAAGTCGAAACTTAGAAAAATCATAACTTCCTGATACGAAGTCAGATTTGGACGTTCTTTTTATGCACGCTCACGGTTTAACGAACTCTACAACTTTCATTTAGATCACTAAGGCTAAATATCGCTCTAACATAAATTCATTTTTTACGTCATTCAGCGTTGTGCCGGTTCTGTCGCGAAACTTCAACAGGTCATAACTTCTTCGTTATAACTCGGATTTCGGCGTTCTTCATATGTACGGAATCCTTGTAGCATATACTATAACTTAGTTAAGATTATTTATTCTAAATAACCTTTTGTCGAAAAGTCATTTTCGACCCCTATTATCTCTAAATTGACTAGCCCGGATCTATGGGCGTTACAGTTTGTAACAAATGGCCGAACATATGTGTATTATTCATCAATTCTACCATTTTATAAGAGAAAATACAATCATAATCAGTACGGATTCTAATTTCTCATTAATTTTTACTGACTTTGCAATGTGAAATCCTAGTCTGCAATACGACTTCTACAAAATAGAGTAGACTTTTTCACTTGAAGGCCTTGTCTACGGCTTCTGTAGACCAGGTGTCACACCCCCGAACCAGACGGCGGAAACGTCCGAGGGCTCGTGCGACTAACAATTGAAATATCATCACGATGAATATACATGAAACGTAACACATTCATCACTAAACATTACATATTACAACTGTTATTGCTCACATCAAATACATTGTCATAGATTACATAATATCCAAAATAGTACGATAAGTGATGTTACACAAAATAAATCCATACACTTGAAAATCTTCCTGCTTAACGATTACCTGAGAATACAAGTTATTTTGAAAACGGTCAACATATATAATGTTGGTGAGTTCATAAGTATGTTTGAATAAAAGTCTTTGTATCTTTTGTAAAACCCAAAAAATCCGATATTTTCTGTAAAATGTCTGAAAATGATGTGAAAATTGAGTATAAATGCATGTGTGAATTTCATAGCAGTAACATATAAGAATGCAATTTAAATTTCTTTGTATTGTAAGTATGTGGTAATTAAATATCAATATTTTCTGATTTATAATAATGTCGTGGTTCTTGTATTATCAAATAAGTTGTTTTGTATTGACACGATCGAAGGGTTAATCTCCGAAATGTTAAAATGGTATTGGATCTCTATATGAGCCATTATAACCATGCATGATAATGACTAGGTTGCCCATCTTGGCATTTTTCCAAACGCCGATATTTGCTCAAGGTTTTGTCGCCCTAGACTGGCCTAGTCTAGCTGTAGCGAACAACTAAGGCGTGCGGGGTCACCCCGTATATATCTATACACAAACTCCCGCTCTCCCTCCAAGAAACTCTAGTTATAACTACAGACTACGATTGTACACTCAAAGGTGCCAACCGACAAGTCTCACTAGATTCTCAACCCGTCACGTTTGTTATGTTTCTCACTAAGTTTAATGTTTACGTGTATGTTGTATGTTTTCATATCCAAAGTTACGTATATAAGTGTACGAAGTTCAATAATTATGTAAAGTTATAGTTATGATCTACTAAACATGTGAATTTCAATCCAAGCCCAATTAGCGTGTAAATGGACCACAAAGGTCCAATAAACATGTAAGAGGGTAATTTAGGCCCAATATGCATGTAAATGGACCACCAAGGCCCAAAAAACACGTGACCCATAACTCAGGCCCAAATTAACATGTAAATAGGTCGCAAGGCCCAATAAACATGTCATGGAAAATATTAGGCTCAATATACACCAGAATGGGCCCTTAAGGCCCATTGGCCATGTAACGTGAATATTAGGCCCAATAAAATTGTTATTGATGTATTTCGTCCATTTGTTAGTATTTCGTTGTTCGTTTTAGCTCGAAGTTTACCAAATTGATATAAAAACTCATCTTCTTGTAAAAGCGACGTTCTTGGCCAATAAGCCTCAAATTTTCAATTAAGTCCCAAATTTTGTAAAAATAACACTTTAGTCCATAATTTATAAAAATTTGTAATTTCATCCCAAATGTTTAGAAATTTACGAATTTAGTCCAAAAATTCATATTTTGACATTTTTGGCCCAGTTTTGCTGAAAATTACATTTTTCAGCTCCTTATTTGTAAAAATGACACCTTCGGCCCAATTTTTATAAAAGTTACCTTTTTTGCCCAATTTAGAAATAAATGTTATTTACACCCCTAAATTTATTTGATTTACATTTATGACTAAAACTTTGATCAAATAACATTTTTAACGCCAAACTTCTTATTTTTCGCAAATTTGGGCCCAAAACCGTGAGGCCCAAATATTAAGCCCATTAGGCTAAAATTTACACTTTTGGTCCTTTGAAAAGTAGGGTTATCATGAAAACTCATTTTTATATAAGTATCACCTATTTCATCCTTATAAAACCGTAAATGTCAGTTTTTACCCTTATCTTTTGTCTTCTTAACAATTATGACCCTTAACAAGATTTTTTCATTAAATTCTTATATCTTAAACATAAAACCACTTTTAACTTGATAATATGATGTATAAGATGTCTTAGTTCATAGTGTTGGAATAGTGTCTAAGGCTGCAACTATATTAGACAAGTATTTGACCCGATTGTGCATGGTCCTTTTGGGTTGCCTTCACCATAGCAACTTGATAGGATGATTTATTAAGAGAGAATAAATATTATTAATATATTATGAGAATAATGTGAGGAATAATAATATTGGTATTTGATTAATATAAGTCATAAATTAATTAGTATTAATTTGGTGACTTAAAGAGATTAATTAAATAAGAGGGTATAAATTGTCAATTGTTTGATAGTTACACTTTAGACTGTAAATCCTTAAGGGATAAGGATTGGACGGATTCTAGAGCTTGGGATAGCTAAAAATCATCCAAGGCTTATCTATTGTAAGGATTTGGATTGCTTTAAGGAAAGGATTACCCAACTAGGGTTTAAGGTGAAACCCTTAAGGAGTCTACAAGTATAAATAGACCCTATGGCAAAGGGAAATCGACATCTCTTAAAAAGTAAGAAAACCCTCGCCGATTTCCTCCTACCTCTCCTCTCTCTCAAATCATCTTCTTTGCTATTTGGTGTTTGTAAGCCATTAGAGGAGTGACAATTGTGACTCTAGAGCTCCAAGACAACAAGATCAAAACAAGAGATTCAAAGGTAAACTTCTAGATCTGATTTTGTATACCTAATTAGTTATTAGAAGTCTTGGATTCAAAAGCATGTTTAATTAGAAAGCCTAGATCCAAGCATTAGGGTTTTGCATGCGCACATAGGAAAGTTCTTATGGCTAAAACCCATCAGTGGTATCAGAGCCTAGATTGGTTTCTATTAAATTGTTGCTTGTTTGTTTGAAACTTGTGTGTAAAATTCGAATTTTGTGTTTCTGAGTCGTAAACTCGACGAGTCCCATGGTGGACTCGACGAGTTGGCCTAACTCGACAAGTCCAGTTGGGAACTCAACGAGTTCAAGCGTCAGGAAAGGCCAGATTCGGGATTTTTTTCATACTTATCTTATGGAAACTTGCCTTTATCATATTAGATCAATCTTAATCCGATTTTCTGATATATATGACTATAATCTTGATCTAATTAAAGATATTTATCAACTAATAAAATATTTAATTTCCTTATGTGATAATTAATTAATTATTTTGATTAAATTGGTAATTATCTTGCAAGAAATAATTAAATAAATCAAATATGGATAATTATGGAATTAATTGTTAATTGAGATTATTTGTTATTTGATCCTCCATGTTTTAAATGTTTAAAACTTGTCCTCAAGTTTTGAAATTTATGCTTTGTGATTAAAAGTTTTAATTTAAACAATTTAAATTTCAAACCCTAGATTTTTAAAAGTTTAAAATACAACCCTATACTAATATAATATTACAAGATTAATATATATATATATATATATATATATATATATATATATATATATATATATATATGTATAACTAAATGCTAGTCTTACCGTTAGTAGGCCTCATTCACGAAGCTGATCTATAAGGTGGGTATAAGGTTGCGGCCTATAAAATGACGCTTAATGGGTGTACACTCACACCCACCGCTTGCTTGATCGGTGGAGGATCGTTAGCCGAACGGGTAGGATAAGGCAACCTCATCCTCTCATTAAAAGTATAATAAGAAATATAAAGTAACTACATGTTTTTTAAAATTTTCCAATCTTAGTTACTTTAGGAAAAGTGAATTGATGCGATCCCATGAAATTACACTTTGCACCATTGCTAAGAAGTTAGTGGAGCGTGTGTGGTTTACCGGCACACTAATTGGTTCTGAGCAAAGGTGGCAAAGGGTGATTCATTGTTTATCATAGTTCGATGGAGCGTGTGTGGTTTACCGGCACATCGAATAGGTGATCGTTACAATGAAGGCACCATGTGAATTTGCATGGTAATTCACACCCGCTTTGTGATCCTCGGTATCCCAGTCACAAACAAGAGGGGCATATCGAGATTTAAACATGCCATTGAATAGTTTCAATGAATCTCATCCGAACCTAGGAATTCTCAATACATTTAGGACTTAAAGTTATGTTTTTAATGGTGGAGAATTAGTGAATCGTCATTCACTTACCTTCATATTATTTTCATGTTGGATTACGGCATCCCTTTTCTAATATGTAAATATTGTTGTTGGATCCTAGCCCTAATTTTTTTATTGGGTGATAATTAGGGATTCAAATTCTAATCTATCTTCGTCCTTTCTATTTGTAGATGTCGAACGGGAACAACGTTGCTGCTAGCTCGTTCACATTGATGAGCCTTTGTCAAAAGGTGACTTTCGATGGAACGAACTTTAGCGAATGGATAAGATACATTCACATAATTGCTCTCTACGAGGACAAGGAGTATGTCCTCGATGAGAAGCTCGAGAAAATCAACCTAGAAATCGCTACTCCGGCTGAAATGACTGCTTTTGAGACTCATGAACGTGATGCAACGAAGGTTCATTGCATCATGATAGCCACAATGAACGCCGAATTCCAAAAGTCCTATGAGGACATGTATCCGTACGAAATGCACCAAGACTTGTTGGAGAGATACCACCAAAACTCGAGACAAGAGCATTATGAGATTTTCACTAACATGATTTCCACTAAGATGGGTCATGGAGAGTCTCTTACCGTGCACCTGCAAAAGATGCAAAGGTATGTCGACCACCTTCGCAAGTTAAATGTTGACTTTGGGGAAGATTTGGCGATCGACATGGTGCTTCACTCTTTGCCTTCGAGCTACAATCAATTTAGGATGACCTACCACATGAACAAAGAGGAGGTCACCCTAAGCAAACTCCAAGGTCTCTTGAGGGTCGCTGAGAGCAACTTCAAAGACAAGTCTGTTGCACCAACTCCCAATCCACCCGCTGCTCCTGTCTTGGCTATTGGTCAAGGAAAAGGAAAGAAGAGGAAGGTTTCGTCTAAGAACTATCGCAAGGTTAAAGCCCGAGATGGTGCCTCTTCTAGTGGGACCAAAGTTGATCCCGCTAAGCCCTGCCCTAACCCGAAGGAGGCAGAGTGCCACCACTGCCACAAGATAGGACATTGGAAGAGAAGCTGCCCGGAATACCTGCAAGCCATCAAGGAAGGGAAGATCAAGCCATCTTTCGCAGGTATATATAAAATTAAATCTAACGATTCTAATCATGCTATTTCTTGGGTTCTTGATACCGGTTGTGGTTACCACATTTGTTCTAATGTGCAGGGACTAAGAAGAAGTAGGGATGTGGAGCAAGGAAGAATCAATCTAATCATGGGGAACAGAAGATCGTCGTTTGTGACCAAGATTGGAGTGTATTCTTTAGTGCTTAGGAATAATTTATGTTTAGATTTGAACAATTGTTGCTATTCGCCAGAAATGGCTAGAAACATCATTTCATTTCATGGTTTGTTTAGACAAGGTTTTAGATTTTCTTTTAATAATGAGAATGGTTCTATTTTGGCTTATCTAAATGGTGTCTTTTATTTTGAAGCTATACCATGTAATGGAATATATGAAACTGTTATGATTGTCGATAACTTAGGAAATGATGTTTTGAACATAGATTCTTCCAATAGTATGGATAGAGCATCCTTGTGGCATTGTCGTCTTGGACATGTCAACAAGAAACGCATAGCCCAACTCCAAAAGGATGGAGTGTTGGAGTCATTCGACCTTAGGGAAGATGACACGTGCGAGTCTTGTTTACTTGGAAAAATGACTAAGTCACCCTTCACAAGTACTTGCGAAAGGGGTGAGGGTCTATTGGACCTAATACATACCTATGTATGTGGACCGTTTAGATCAACCACGAAGGATGGGAACCGCTTCTACGTGACTTTACTGATGACTATAGTAGATATGGGTATATCTACTTAATCAAGCAAAAGTCAGAGACTTTTGAAAAGTTCAAAGAGTTCAAGAATGAAGTGGAGAATCAATTGGGCAGGAAAATCAAGATGTATCGATCCGATCGAGGAGGAGAGTACCTAAGTCTTGAATTCCACGATTATCTCAAGGAATGTGGAATAGTTTCACAATTGACGCCTCCTAGGACACCACAGTTGAATGGTGTGGCAGAAAGGCGTAATCGAACCTTATTGGATATGGTTCGCTCTATGATGAGTCATGCTTCACTACCTATCACCTTTTGGGGGTATGCCTTAAAGACTGCCGCCCATATCCTTAACCGAGTCCCTACTAAGAAGGTTGCCAAAACACCTCACGAGATGTGGACAGGGAAAGCTCCCTCGTTAGCACATATCAAGGTTTGGCATTGCGAGGCTTTCGTAAGACGAGATACTCACGACAAGCTCGAACCTCGTAGTGAGCGATGTATTTTCATCGGCTACCCGCAGAAATCCTTTGGATATCTCTTTTATAGACCGAAGGACAATGTTGTCTTCGTTGCGAGGAGAGGGGTTTTCCGAGAGCGAGAACTCATAAGCCAAGGAGACAGTGGGAGGCAAATCGAGCTTGAAGAGATTCAAGAGTCGATAGATGAAGGAACCTCTACCGCTGGCAATCAACCCGAGGAGGAAACTCCGGTTGAACTGATTGACGAGTCCTTACCTCTTAGACGTTCCGATAGAGTTAGAGTTCAACCCCAGTTTTATGGTTTCCATATTACTACCGAAGGGGACACGTATATTAGTGATGGTACACTAATAAATCTTGATGAACCTAATAGCTATAAGGAAGCCATGGCAGGCCCGGAGTCTGCAAAATGGAAAGAGGCAATGGATAGCGAGATCCAATCCATGTATGATAACCAAGTTTGGAATTTGGTTGATTATGTGCCCGGACATAAGACCGTTGGGTGCAAATGGATCTTCAAGAAGAAGACCGACATGGATGGAAACGTACACACATATAAAGCGCGATTGGTCGCGAAGGGCTTTACTCAAACTCCCGGAGTTGACTATGATGAGACCTTCTCACCAGTTGCGAAGATAAAATCTATTAGAGTGATGCTAGCGATTGCCGCATTTCATGATTATGAGATTTGGCAAATGGATGTCAAGACCGCTTTCCTTAATGGAAAGTTGGCTGAGGATGTTTACATGGCTCAGCCAGAGGGGTTTGTGGATCCGAAGCATCCGAATAGAGTGTGTAAGCTTGAGAAGTCAATTTATGGACTTAAGCAAGCGTCTCGCAGATGGAATCTTTGCTTCGATGAGAAAGTCAAAGAGTTTGGATTTGTACGAAGCGAAGATGAATCGTGTGTATATGTCAAAGCCAGTGGGAGTATAGTAAGCTTCCTTGTTCTATATGTCGATGACATATTGCTCATAGGAAACGACATCCCGACTCTACAGGAGGTTAAGTCCTGGCTCGGGAAGTGCTTCGCTATGAAGGACCTCGGAGAGGCTTCTTACATTTTGGGAATAAGGATAGTAAGAGAAAGAAGTAAGAGACTAATAGGACTTAGTCAGAACACTTACTTAGAGAAAGTACTAAAACGTTTTAGTATGGAAAACTCGAAGAAGGGAGAATTACCGATACAAAGTAATGCCAAGTTGAGTAAGACTCAAAGTCCGAGTACCGAAGCTGAAATAGCAGAAATGAGCCGAGTACCATACGCTTCTGCAGTTGGCTCAATCATGTACGCTATGACTTGTACTCGCCCTGATGTAGCCTTTGCTTTGAGCATGGTTAGTAGATATCAAGGGAACCCTGGCAGAGCTCATTGGGTTGCGGTGAAGAATATCCTTAAGTACCTTCGGAGGACGAAGGAATGGTTCTTAGTCCTCGGAGGGAGTGATGACTTGAAGGTGTGAGGGTATAGTGACGCCGGCTTTCAGACCGACAGGGACAACTACCGTTCGCAGTCGGGCTGGGTCTTTACCCTGAATGGAGGAGCAGTGACATGGAAAAGTTCCAAACAGGAAACCGTAGCTGATTCAACGTGCGAATTAGAGTACATTGCAGCGAGCGAAGCGTCGTAGGAGGCAATATGGCTGAAGAACTTCATCGGTGATCTTGGAGTCGTACCTGCCATAAAGGAGCCCATGGAGATTTTCTGTGATAATGAAGGAGTGGTTGCCTTGACCAAGGAACTGAGGGATCATGGTAGATCTAGACATATCGACAGAAAATATCACTTTATTAGACATCGTGTAGAAGAAGGACAACTCGTAGTGAAGAGGATATCATCAGAAGATAACCCAGCAGATCCGCTTACAAAGGGACTGAGTAGGGTTAAGCACTTGCAGCATGCTAGGAGTATTGGGCTGAAGGATGATATTAGCATAGATTAGATAGTATTAGAAACGTGTAATAGATAATTGTAATTAACATTTGATGATTAAATAAATGAGTTTTATTTATGAGTAATGTTACTGTCTTATGTTAATTATTTAACTATTGTTTCATTTTTGCATGTTTTGACTTCCAGAATAATTGAATTTGTTAAGAATAATCGAATTATTCAAATTGTCCACAATCGTTCATATGTTGGAAGTAGATATGAATGAAGATTGTCATGAATTGGTGCGTAGATTGTCTATATGGTATTAGACATAGCAAAGGGTTGCTGCGACGTTCATGAGTGCTTATGAACTGGTTTTGAGCATTGGAACAAACCCGTGCTTGCTGGAATCACCTTATGGAATATGATATAAAAGGGTAATCGCAAGACGATAATATCATATAGTCTTAAAACCTAGATATATGGTTTGTTATTTGTTAATTGATTGTACATTGATAATGCGAAAACGCATTGGTAACTCGATGTTATAAAACGCATTGTTGTGTATAGTTGATTAATGAATAAGTAAATGCATATAAGTCGAAGTTTATCTGTAACTTTTATCCTAAGTAGGTAAAAGCGATATCTCAGACGCTCGATGATTTGATTTGACTTATGTGTCGGGCCCGGTCAGAACTGAATTGATGTGTTCGATTGAGTTCTATGTCGAATAAATCAGAGATCGAGAAACCTAAATGCTTGACTAATCATTCCATAGAATTGTCAGCATGATATCTAACAGAGGATTGTACGATCCCTTATCTAAAGGACAAGATTGATTAGATTAGAGTTTGACAACGTCTTTGAGAGCTATGATTGCAAATCGAATTGTACTTGTACATATATTTACTAGACTTATCCAAGTGGGAGACTGTTGGAATAGTGTCTAAGGCTGCAAATATATTAGGCAAGTATTTGACCCGATTGTGCATGGTCCTTTTGGGTTGCCTTCACCATAGCAACTTGATAGGATGATTTATTAAGAGAGAATAAATATTATTAATATATTATGAGAATAATGTGAGGAATAAGAATATTGGTATTTGATTAATATAAGTCATAAATTAATTAGTATTAATTTGGTGACTTAAAGAGATTAATTAAATAAGAGGGTATAAACTGTCAATTGTTTGATAGTTACACTTTAGACTGTAAATCCTTAAGGGATAGGGATTGGACGGATTCTAGAGCTTGGGATAGCTAAAACTCGTCCAAGGCTTATCTATGGTAAGGATTTGGATTGCTTCAAGGAAAGGATTATCCAACTAGGGTTTAAGGTGAAACCCTTAAGGAGTCTACAAGTATAAATAGACCCTATGGCAAAGGGAAATTGGCATCTCTTAAAAAGTAAGAAAACCCTGGCCAATTTCCTCCTACCTTTCCTCTCTCTCCAATCATCTTCTTTGCTATTTGGTGTTTGTAAGCCATTAGAGGAGTGAAAATTGTGACTCTAGAGCTCCAAGACAACAAGATCAAAACAAGAGATTCAAAGGTAAACTTCTAGATCTGATTTTGTATACCTAATTAGTTATTATAAGTCTTGGAGTCAAAAGCATGTTTAATTAGAAAGCCTAGATCCATGCATTAGGGTTTTGCATGCGCACATAGGAAAGTTCTTATGGCTAAAACCCATCACATAGATCTTTACTTAATGTTGCTTAAGATGTCGAGATGTGTTAAGATCTAACACATTTTCACATAATAAACTAAGAAATCACACAAGACATGCATAAAACACAAAGATCTACACATTTTACTTGTATTATCCCCCAAAAATCATATGAAAACCGAAAACAAGGGGGTATGAACTCACCTTTTCTTTGATGTTTCTGTTTTGAAGAAGAAATGAAGAAGTTTTCGGCCTTGAACAAACTTTCCTTGAGTGGTTTTCGAAATCTATGAAACAAGGAGGTATAATCCATGGAATATTATGGTTTAAGAAGAGATCTTTAAAGAAAATCAAGAAGTTAAGCCATGAATCCCAATGAAAACTTACCAAGATGATGATCTAGATGGAATACCCCTTGATGATCCACACAAAGTCTCGAAAATATGGATGAAAAGAGGTGTTCTTGAGAGGATTCTTGAGATAATTTTGAAAAGAAATGAAGGTGGTGGGATGTCGGTGTTGGCCGAGGATAATAAAGAGAGGAAGGAAGAAGGATTTTTTCATAGAGGGTAATAAGCCTTATGGATGTTTGTGATCTTCTAGATATTTGTTGTATAATTGTGAGTTGTCAAGTGCTTAATCCATGCATCCTCCCATTAATCTTTTTTTTACACATAAATATTTATACATACTGGGCCGAGATTTTGGGCCAAAAGGGATAAGAATGTGTAGTTTGGGTCCATTCTAGGTTCAGTTCAAATTTCTAGAGCCCAATGATGGTTTTCAACCCATTGGGCCCTTGTGGGTATTTACAGCCCAAATATGATATAAGGAATGAGTTTACAGACCATTAAGGCTAGTTAAATCAATTATGGCCCAAAATGTTAGGTTTCATGAAAGTGGGTCCAATTAGAGCCCATTAAAGGGTCCCAAGCCCAAAATAGTCGAATTGGAAGCTTATTGGTCCATTAGGCCCAATAAGGAGATCCTGGTCCATAATTGACTTAAATCAGGGTTCTAAGGGTTTCAGACTCTTTGTTGAACATGATAGGTGCATAAATGAGTGTTGAGTGATATTTACTTAGAGTACATGTTTTACAATAGTTGAATGATTACACGAGAATAGAATTTCCTAGTTAAATTGCTAGTTGTGACATCATCCCCCCGTTAGAGGGAATTTTGTCTCGAAATTCTTTCGAAAACTAGGATTACGAATGAAAGAATAAGTGATGGTACTTTTGCTTCATTTGGTTTTCATGTTCCCACATGAATTCTGGTCCACGTTTAGCGTTCCATCGAACCTTCACAATCGGAATGCGACTTTGCTTTATACGCTTCACTTGCTATCCATAATCTCGACTGGTTCTTCGACGAACAGGAGATTATCGTTTATCTCAATCTCAGATTCGAGATGTGGAAGACTGGGTGCACATAGCTGAGCTCGGCAAGTAACTGCAGCTTGTAGGCCACTGGACCAATCCTGGCAAGAATCTCGAACGGTCCAATGTATCACGGGTTTAGTTTTCCTTGTTTCCCAAAGAGAATCATTCCATTCCAAGGAGAGACCTTTAATAACACACGATACCTGACTTGAAATTCTAATGGCTTTCGCCGCTTGTCAGCATAACTCTTCTGTCGGTCTCACAATGCTTGAAGTCGAGCTTTGATTTGGATTATCTTTTCGGTCGTTTCACGGATGATCTCGGGTCCTGTAAGAGCACTGGTCGGTGATTTCCTTTTTGCTAGTTGGGTGTCACCCACCTCGGCCAACATAGGGTCAATCTATATTTATGACCATAGAGAGCCTCGAAGGGAGCAACCTTGATGCTCATGTGATAACTGTTGTTATAGGAGAATTCGATCAGAGGATAGTGGGCATCCCACGATTTGCCGAAGTCAATTACACAAGCTCGGAGCATATCCTCGAGTTTCTAGATGGTACGCTCACTTTGACCATCTTTCTGTGGGTGGTAGGCAATGCTCATATCTAGTTGTGTTCCCATTGCCTTCTGAAGAGATTGCAAGAATCTTGAAGTGAATCTGCTATCTCGATCCGAGATAATATATACTGGCACTCCATGGAGTCTCACGACCTCCTTGATGTAGATTCGGGTAAGCTTTTCCATCTTGTAGGATTCTTTTATTGGCAACAAATGAGTGGATTTTGTTAATCTATCGACGATTACCCATATGACATCCAGTCCGTCTACTGTCTTTGGCAATTTGGTCACGAAGTCCATAGTAATCCTTTCCCATTTCCACTCGGGTATCACTGGTTATTACAATAGTCCTGAGGGCTTTTGGTATTCCAATTTCACTTTGGCGCAAGTAAGACACTTGCCCATAAAAGTGGCTATCTCTGCCTTCATATTAGGCCACCAATAATGTTTCTTGATATCCAAATACATTTTATCTGACCCTGGAAGAATAGAATATCGCGTCTTGTGAGCTTCATGCATGACTACCTCTCTGAATCCCCCAGTTTTGGGAACCCATATTCTATTCATGATGTAGTGAGTTCCGTCGTCTTTAACTTCGAGCTCCTTCTCCATTCCACGTAGTGATTCACTAGTGACATTCTCCGGCTTCAATACGTCTAATTGGGCTTCCTTGATCTGTGAGGCTAGATGAGATTGGATGGTGATTGATAGAGTCTTCACACGATGACTTGAATACTCCTTTCGGATCAGGGCATCGACTACCATGTTAGCCTTGCCTGAATGGTATTTGATCTCACACTTATAATCATTTAATAGCTCAACCCATCTCCGCTGCCTCATATTCAGTTCTTTTTTATTTAGAATGTGCTGGAGACTCTTGTGGTCTGTAAAGATGGTGCACTTGGTACCATATAGGTAGTGCCTCCAAATTTTCAAGGCGAAGACCATCGCCCCCAGTTCGAGATCATGCGTGGTATAATTTACTTCATGTGTTTTCATTTTTCTGGACGCATATGCAATTACCATCCCGCGTTGCATAAGGACACAACCTAAGCCTTGATTCGAAGTATCTCAGTAAACTATGAAGTCTTCAGTTCCCTCCGTTAAGCATAACACTGGAACACTACAGAGGACTTGCTTCAAGGTTTGGAAGGCAATCTATTGCTTCTCGGTCCAGTTGAAGGGTATGCCTTTTTGTGTCAATGTGGTGAGGGGTTTGGCTATCTTGGAAAAGTTCTGAATGAATCTTCGGTAGTAGCCTGCAAGACCCAAAAATTGGCGAATTTCTGTTGGCGTTGTCGGAATTGCCCAGCCTTCGATGGCCTTGACCTTGGAGGGATCTACATGGATTCCTTCCTTGCTGACAACATGTCCCATGAAATTTACATTGCGGACCCAAAACTCACATTTGGAGAGTTTTGCATACAACTTTTCAGCCTGCAGGGTCTCTAAGATTTTGTTGGAGATGTTGGCTATGATCTTCTTCGCTTCGAGAGTATACGAGAATATCATTGATGAAAACAATCACGAATTTGTCAAGGAATGGACGACATACTCGATTCATGAGGTCCATAAATGTAGCGGGGGAATTTGTTAGACCGAAGGGCATCACGACGAATTCGTAATGACTATAACGAGTTCAAAAAGCAGTCTTAGGAATGTCCTCATCTCGGACTTTGAGTTTATGATAACCGGATCTCAGATCTATCTTTGAAAAGTAACTAGCCCCTTGAAGCTGGTCAAATAGATCATCAATTCATGGAAGTGGATACTGGTTTTTGATGGTGAGCTTATTTAATTCCCTATAGTCGATGCACATCCTGAAGGATCCGTCTTTCTTTTTAACGAAAAGAACCGGAGCTCCCCATGGAGAGAAGCTTGGTCTTGTGAATCCTTTATTCAAGAGTTCACTTAGTTGGCTTGATAATTCTTGAATTTCAACAGGAGCCAACCTATAGGTGATTTGGCGAATGGAGTGGCTCCAGGCACTAGGTCGATTCAGAATTCCATTTGTCGTTCTGGGGGTATTCCCGGAAGATTTTCTAGAAACACATCCAGGAAGTCACATGCCACTGGAATGTTTTGAATGTTCATTTCCTTTTTGGTTTTATCCACCACATGAGCAAGGAATGCGTAATTCTTCTTTTGTAGACACTTTTCTGTCTTGATTCACAAGATAAGGCGAAGGTTTGCGTCGGGTTTATCTCCATAGATTATTAGGGTTTCGTGATTAGGAAGATGAAGGCAAATGGCCTTCTCGAGACACATAATATCGGCATGATGGGGGCTTAACCAATCCATGATGATGATCACATCAAAACTCATAATATTTACTGGCATCAAATTTATTTGGAAAGAGTGGTTGTTTAGTGTTAACGTACATCCTATATAGATATCTTTGGTTGTTTTAGTTTTCCCATTGGCCATTTCCACCGTGAAGGCTTCGTTTAGCTTCTGGGGTTGTTGATTTAGCAAGTATTTGAATTTATTACTAACGAAACTTCACTCCGCCCCACTATCAAATAAGATGCATGCATACGAGTTGTTAAGTAGGAACGTACTGGTGACAACGGATGGGTCCTACACTGCTTCTCCCTGACCCATCGTCAGCACTCTCCCTGCTGTTCCTGCCCCTTGATTGTATGCGTTGGGGCAGTTTCGCATGAAATGCCTGGTTTTCCCACATCCGTAACAGGTATAACTGGCCCCAGCATTGGTGGTGTTGTTATTTTTATTATTGTTGTTGTTGTTGTCATTGGGCATCTGGTTTTGTTGAAGCTGAGCCCTACAATATTTTGTTGTATGGCCTTTCCGATTGCACCTAGTGCAATTCATCTCTCTGCATTCCCCATGATGGTGGAAACTACATTTGTTACATTTGGGGAGATTTACTGAGTACTGCTTTGGAGCATTTGGCGTGGATGAGGTTGGAGCATGTGGTGTGGTGATACCTTGTGTTGCAGCATGAACAGTTACCGTTTGTTGTTTCTTAGATGATTCTGAGTTTTGTTTTCCTTTTCGCTTGTTGTTTTTCCCTTTCTTGCCCTCTCCTTCTTTCTTAATTTCCACTTCTACTGTTTTGGCACCCTTCTTGTTGCCATGATCATACAGTTTCTTGGCCAGTCTCTTAACGCTATCAAACGTCTCAGAGTTTGCTGCAGTGACATTCCCTTGGATAGGTGCAGTCAATCCCCAGATAAATCTCTCAATCTTTTTCCCTTCTGAGGTGATCATTCCGGGACACAGAAGAGAGCTCACTAAATCTGGATATGTACGCATCGATATCGGAGTTTTGAACTGTGAGGTTCCACAGTTCTTGTTCCATCTTCTGGATTTCGCCTCTTGGACATTATTCAGCCAACATCATTTCTTTAAGCTCTTCCCATGGAAACGCATTCGCCACCAGGAGTGTCATGGCCTTTATGTGGCCATTCCACTAGAAGAGGGCCTGATCAGTGAATGTGCATGCTGCGAACTTGACCTTGCACTCATCTGGACACCCACAGATTTCAAAGTCTGATTCTACTTTTTCAATCCATCACTTCCCGTTCCATTAAAGGTTCGAGGTTTGGCGTTGGTGAAATCCTTGTTGGTGCAGGTTCGTGTGGCTCCGTGGTTTGTTCCTTGATTTTTGCTTCCGGTTCCTTGTCCGATGCCGTCTCCGTTGTTTCCATTGCGAATATGCGCAAGTGTTGCAGTGACCGCAGCGGACACTGCTGCTTGGAATGCAACTGAGTTTATCTCCGGCGGGGTTGGTGTTGCGTTGTTTCCACGGTTAGGTCTTTGAGGCATCTTCTGTCATAGTACAGAAAGATGTTGAGTGCATATTGCTTTGCGAGTTTGAAATCCATAGTCTAGGCGTATCGAGTGTGTATTTAAGTAATTTCATGCATTAACATAAAACAAGGAAATAAAACACATTGCAAATAACAACATCATGATAAAACATAAAGCATTTTCTTTAATACTAATTGTTTTGATACATTAAAATTTTCCATAAGGCATACAGTACATGGAGAAATATAAAATCCGGCAGCATGACGACCCTATGAGTAGTGTGATCACTTAAACATAGAGTCGAGAGCGCATAGCATAGTACACCTAAGGGAAACCTAATACAATTAAGAGATACTACTGATCCGGATCATGTTGGGAAGTGCCTAATGGTGGTAGTGAAATCATATCCCAAAATGCTATGCTAATAACTGAGCGATCTCGGTCATCTCTTTGATGACCTCATCCCTTTCTAGCTCAGCTTACACGGCTTGTGCCTCCATAGCAAATAGCTGCTGCCGAAGTGTGGCAACCTCTGCTTCCAGAGAACGATCCTCATCAATAGGGCCCCCTGGTGGAGCAGGGTGGTCCTGGTGTGCCTCATCAGTAGGTGGTTCGATGGGGGCTTCATTTGTGTCCCCATCCTCCTCCATGTCTTCGTCAGTCCTATCAAACTCATAGTCTGTATCAGTGTACTCGTCGGGCCCAATATCAGGGGCTCCCCCTTGTTCTTCTTCGGGATTCTCCTCAAGCATCCCATTAGCCGCTAGGGTTTGATAAAAATGGACTCCTTGCTCAGCTTCATCCATGGTGGCTGCATGAGGGCGCATGAATAAGTCATGTTTTGATTATCCTTATAGTATATTTTTAGTTATTTAAGTTTGGGTTCCCTAGAGTTATTGGAGAGTGAAGTAGGCTTTTGGATTCATTTCCCTCTATGATTACTCCCAAACACATGTTGGTCATATTCTGAATAAATATAGTTGATCAGGCTATATTTATCCCTAATATGACTACATAACTGCCCAAGTTTAATCACAGTTTTTTGTTTCCTCCAGAAGCTTTTATTAAATATTGTTAGGTTATTATTCTAATATGCGCACATAAGTGTGAAATTTTTGTTTTGTTCAGAGTTATTTAGTCCCATTGTATTTATAGTTGCATATCATGTATGGTTAGATATGCTAGTTCACTATAAACAACGCTCTGATACCAACGTGTCACACCCCGAACCAAACGGCAGAAACATCCGAGGGCTCGTGTGACTAACAAGTGAAATATCATCACAATGAATATACATGAAACATAACACATTCATCACCAAACATTACATATTACAGCTGTTATTGTTCACATCAAGTACATTGTCATAGATTACATAATATCCAAAATAGTACGATAAGTGATGTTACACAAAATAAATTCATACACTTGAAAATCTTCCTGCTTAACGATTACCTGAGAATACAAGTTATTTTGAAAACGGTCAACATATATAATGTTGGTGAGTTCATAAGTATGTTTGAATAAAAGTCTTTGTATCTTTTGTAAAACCCAGAAAATCCGATATTTTCTGTAAAATGTCTGAAAATGATGTGAAAAGTGAGTATAAATGCATGTGTGAATTTCATAGCAGTAACATATAAGAATGCAATTTAAATTTCTTTGTATTGTAAGTAAGTGGTAATTAAATATTGGTATTTCTCCAGAAAATCCGATATTTTCTGATTTATAATAATGTCATGGTTCTTGTATTATCAAATAAGTTGTTTTGTATTGACACGATCGAAGGGTTAATCTCTGAAATGTTAAAATAGTATTGGATCTTTATATGAGCCGTTATAACCATGCATGATAATGACTACGTTTCCCGTCTTGACATTTTTCCAAACGCCGGTATTTACTCAAGGATTTGTCGCCCTAGACGGGCCTAGTCTAGCTGTAGCGAACAACTAAGGCATGGGGGGTCACCCCATATAGATCTATAAACAAATTCCCGCTCTCCCTCCATAAAACTCTGGTTATAACTACAGGCTACGATTACACACTCAAAGGTGCCAACCGACAAGTCTCACTAGATTCTCAACCTTTCACGTTTGTTATGTTTCTCACTAAGTTTAATGTTTACGTGTATGTTGTATGTTTTCATATCCAAAGTTACGTATATAAGTGTACGAAGTACAATAATTATGTAACGGTATAGTTACGACTACTAAACATGTGAATTTCAATCCAAGCCCAATTAGCGTGTAAATGGACTAGTAAGGTCCAATAAACATGTAAGAGAGTAATTTAGGTCCAATAAACATGTACGAGGGTAATTTAGGCCCAATAGGCATGAAAATGGACCACCAAGGCCCAACAAACATGTGACCCATTACTCAGGCCCAAATTAACATGTAAATGGGTCGCAAGGCCCAATAAACATGTCATGGAAAATATTAGGCTCAATATACACTTGAACGTTTTAGCTCGAAGTTTTTCGTCCATTGGTCATGTAACGTGAATATTAGGCCCAATAAAATTGTTATCGATGTATTTTGTCAATTCGTTATTATTTCGTTGTTCGTTTTACCTCGAAGTTTACCAAATTAAAATAAAAAGTCATCTTTTTGTAAAAACGACGTTCTTGGCCAATAAGCCTAAAATTTTCAATTAAGGTCCAAATATTTGTAAAAAATAACACTATAGTCTATAATTTATAAAAAATTGTAATTTCATCCCAAATGTTTAGAAATTTTCGGATTTAGTCCAAAAATTCATATTTTGACATTTTTGGCCTAGTTTTGTAGAAAATTACATTTTTCAACTCCTTATTTGTAAAAATGACACCTTCGGCCCAATTTTTATAAAAGTTACATTTTTGGCTCAATTTAGAAATAAATGTTATTTTCAACCCTAAATTTGGTTTATTTACATTTATGACTCAAACTTTGATCAAATTAGATTTTAAACCCCAAACTTCTTATGTTTTGCAAATTTGGGCCCAAAACCGCGAGGCCCATATATTAAGCCCATTAGGCTCAAATTTACACTTTTGGTCCTTTGAAAAGTAGGGTTATCATGAAAACTCATTTTTTATATAAGTATCACCTATTTGATCCTTATAAAACCGTAAATGTCACTTTTTGCTCTTATCTTTTTGTTTTCTTGACAATTATGACCCTTAACAAGATTTTTGCTTTAAATTCTTATATCTTAAACATACAACCACTTTTAACTTGATAATATGATGTATAAGATGTCTTAGTTCATAGATCTTTACTTAATGTTGCTTAAGATGTCAAGATGTGTTAAGATCTAACACATTTTCACATAATAAACTAAGAAATCACACAAGACATGCATAAAACACATAGATCTACACATTTTACTTGTATTTTCCCGAAAAATCATATGAAAACCAAAAACAAGGGGGTATGAACTCACCTTTTCTTTGATGTTTCTGTTTTGAAGAAGAAATGAAGAAGTTTTCAGCCTTGAACAAACTTTCCTTGAGTGGTTTTCGAAATCTATGAAACAATGAGGTATAATCCTTGGAATATTATGGTTTAAGAAGAGATCTTTAAAGAAAATCAAGAAGTTAAGCCATGAATCCCAATGAAAACTTACCAATATGATGATCTAGATGGAATACCCATTGATGATCCATACAAAGTCTCGAAAATATGGATGAAAAGAGGTGTTCTTGAGAGGATTCTTGAGATAATTTTGAAAAGAAATGAAGGTGGTGGGATGTTGGTGTTGTCCGAGGATAATAAAGAAAGGAAGGAAGAAAGATTTTTTCATAGAGGGTAATAAGCCTTATGGATGTTTGTGATCTTCTAGATATTTGTTGTATAAATTGTGAGTTGTCAAGTGCTTAATCCATACATCCTCCCATTAATCTTTTTTTTACACATAAGTATTTATACATATTGGGCCGAGATTTTGGGCCAAAAGGGATAAGAATGGGTAGTTTGGGTCCATTCTAGGTTTAGTTCAAATTTCTAGAGCTCAATAATGGTTTTCGGGGCACTAGACCCTTGTGGGTATTTACGGCCCAAATATGATATACGGAATGAGTTTATGGACCATTAAGGCTAGTTAAATCAATTATGGCCCAGAATGTTAGGTTTCATGAAAGTGGGTCCAATTAGAGCCCATTTAAGGGCCCCAAGCCCAAAATAGTCAAATTGGAAGCCTATTGGTCCATTATGCCCAATAAGGAGATCCTAGTCCATAATGGACTTAAACCAGGGTTCTTAGCTAAATTACACGAGAATAGAATTTCCTAGCTAAATTGCTAGTTGTGACACCGGGATAACGTCTGTGTAATGGATCTTCAATAAAAATGTTTGTAGATTCATTCTTTCAGGGGGCTTCTGTAGACTCACTTCAAAAAATAAAATTTTGTTCCTATTAATAGTTTCTTAGTGTGCAAAGGGCAAAGCAAATCTACAGACCATTGCTATTTATAGATTCTTAGTGTGCAAAGGGCAAAGCAAATCTACAGACCATTCCTATTTATAGATTCTTAGTGCATAAAGGGCAAAGCAAATCTATAGAGGTCTCTGTACGGATTTGGTGATTAGTTTTGGAAAAGACTGTCATGTTTAGAACAAAAAGAATCAGGTCGTTTCGAGACATTATATATATATATATATATATATATATATATATATATATATATATATATATATAGGCTAGGTAGTTAGTGTTGGAAAAGACAATCATGTTAAGAACAAAAAGAATTGGGTCGTTTCGAGACATTATATATATATATATATATATATATATATATATATATATATATATATATAGGCTAGGTAGTTAGTGTTGGAAAAGACTATCATGTTAAGAACAAAAAGAATTGGGTCGTTTTGAGACATTATATATATATATATATATATATATATATATATATATATATATATATATATATATATATATATATATATATATATATTCATTTTGAGTTCCCCTAATGACCAGTACCCAAGCTGGATTGTTCGTTGGCTTGGGCTCATTGATTGGCTTCTCGATTATATATGTCTTTGTTCCATCCATTGCTCCCATTTTCCTCTCATAAACTAAGTCGTCCTTTACAGTTTTTTTTTTTTCAGTGAATAGAAGTACTTCGATTTTGCCTTTCCCTAGGACATTAACAATCGTTTCAGCTGTTTGGGATAAGACAGTGAAGATCTGCAACGTCGTTGATGTGTATATGGTTTGAATCCGATTTCTTTAATTACAAACTATCATCTCTCATCAAAATCTTACATACTATCATCCATCGCATGTCTCTTCTCTACCTTATTCACCAAATGTTTTCGCTTCACACAACCTTGAATTCACGTTTGATGCACATAATAGGTGTCGTCTCTTCCATTCATTAGCACCGACCAACAAATTACGAACAATAAAAAATGAAAACCATGCCTTTCTTTAAACCCTAGAAGAGAATCTTCGTTTGCCGACCTTTCCACCAGATTCTGATACTCTACATATATGTTGACCTTGGAAAGCTCTTTGTAAACCCTCAAAATATTGTTTTGTCCTCTTGTTCTATAGATATGCCGAAATTCACGAGGGATCGACCGGTAAATATCACCTAGCTCACTACATCTTGTTTTTTTTTTTCAATTGTGAATAAGTTTCAAGAGTTTTGTTAGTATCTAGATTTGGATTGAAAGTTTTTAACTTAATTTGAAGTTATTTGAAGGTTTCATTGTCAAAAGCTTATGTACATGGAGGAAATCGAACTAAACCCACACAACTATGCACGTATTTTACTTTCAAATTCATGATCCCTAATCTTTCGCTTTTTAGAGATAACCTATGTTCCCTTCTTTGCCATATATACACATATCTTTCTAATTGTGCCTGTAATATCTTTGATAAAATGCCTTTGAGCATTTCATCATTTATATATACATCCTTTCATGTGTTAAACATAATTTTTTTATATTAATGAATTTTTGCATATGTGCCAACAGTAAGAAGATTCATAACATTTTTAAAATGAGTCACAGGGGAATACATGATTCCACATTTCAATTGTAGAGGTAATCCAAAATATGTCCACATGTCACTACTAGACAATTAGAGGTCACTTACAAGTGACAAGTACCCATAAAGTATTTCTAATTAATTTTCTTTTGAGTGAAGGTGTATATTCCGTTTTGGCATTTTATGAGGTAAGAAGTATGTAGAAAGTAAATGCTTCAACATTTGTGATAATCTTCGTTACAATATGGTTGATTTCTTACCTTTCATACCTTACATAGTTACATTTTTGTAAAATTCATATAATGATTATTTTACAACATTACTATTAGCATCATGCTATTGTCTTATTTTCCTTTTTGTTTCTTGGATTAGATTAGACAATACAGTTGCAACATCTAAGAAATGTGCCCAAGTGTTTTGTGGTTATAACTTTATTTGTTTTTCTTATTCTTTGCAGGTTGTTTGTAAATCAGTATACCATATCCTTGTGTTACAATTTGGGAACGGTTGTCAAAGTCATTGGTTGAATACAATCCTCTTATGCAGTCAAATAGCTATTAGATGCAATTTATGCAATTGAGGCTACATGCTATGCTCCATATGTGGTATATAAATGTTGTTTATCAATATCAATTTTACTATTTTTCTGCATTTATCTTATATCTAACTAGTACCTTATATTTATGTCTTGAAATAACATAGGATGCTACAAAGAGATCTATAGAGTTTTGAAACCTAGCCAGTCATTTTTTTTTTTGTATATAACGGGTGCATGACTGATGTATTTGACCTAAATAACAAAGAACACCTAAAAATCAAGGTAAGAAGTGAGAGTTGATGTGGTTTCAGCATATATGTACATTTACTTTTTAGGTTGCACACGTTCTCTTGAAAAATGGTGCATTGATTATTGTGGTAAAAACATCGTTGTCAAGTTTTATTTAGTGGAATCATTACATCAGTAGGTAAAGATCATATTCTCTATAAACAATTTTTTTTACATTTGGTACATTGTTTTTTTCAGTTTGAATTGAAGTTTTCAAGAAAACACGGAGGAAGTTACAGAAAAGGCATTATATAATTATCAATTTTGTTGTTCAGTGACTAATATTTTCTTTTTTCCATTGAAACCATAAAAGTTTCTTTTATTCTTACAAATGAATCATTTTGACTTGTTATATAATGTAAAATGGTTAATTTGGAAAATGTTTGAAATGTTGATGGTTTGTTTGGAAAAACTAAATTATAAATGCATAAACCGCCAAATTACACAAAATAGATTTTTTTTTTCTGTAATTTGCCCAAAAATGGATGATATAATTTTAGTTAATATGTTATTTCATATAGGTATATACCAAGATTCATGATTAAATCATATATATTTTCGATATATTGTTTCTATATTCATATCTTTTTGAATAATTCAATATCTTATCAATTACAAACATAAGCTTATACAATTTTCTAGAAGGAATGACTACTTTCATTGGATCACTAAAGATAAATGCACAATTTGATTAAATATTTTGAAATAAATAATTCGTCATTTTATTTCATTTTTGTTTTATAGGGTCTTCGTGTTGCCCTTAACCTAACTTTAGCCATTGCTTTACATAATATTCCAAAGGTAATTTTGAACTCAAGATTTACTCTTTTGTTATTTTTTTACTAAAGCAAGTGATAAAAAATTATTTTTTTGTTTATTTTACTTTTTTTAACAGGATGTTGGTAATTTTGAACTCAATATTTACTCTTTTGTTATCTTTTTACTGAAGCAAGTAGTAAAAAAATTATTTATTTTGTTTATTTCATTTTGTTAACAGGTCCTGTTTACTTTGCAAGACAAAGGCAAATAACCTTTGCCCAAAAATAAATAAATACATTTGTTAAGTACTTGTATTCCATGATAAAATTAAGGAATTTTATAATGATCAAAATTCTTATATTGTAATAACATTTTGTTTTCTTCAGTAAATGGCATGAGTTTAGAGTTGGAAGCAAGTAACTCAAAAATCTATGAAAGGATGCATGGTGTATTCATTGAAATGGAACCTCATCTAAATGTACGTTTTAATATTCCTTTTTTTTTAATTAAAATAAAAATTAAATTTACATAGTTAGTATTTCCATTGCCATTGTTAACACTTATTGACTTCTTTCATTTTTGGAACATAAAAAGATAATATTGTAGTTGCTAAATTGATAAAATAGTAAAATTATGTCATGCCTTTTTGTATTATTGTTCTTCTTTCAAACTGCCCATATAATGGTTTAGTTACTACAATTGCTTTATTGTACTTCTTTCTTTTAATTTACCCATTTGACCACTAGAGATATAAATAAACTTATAAACCAAATTGACGAAATAGCAATGAGAAAAAAGGTGAAAGAAACGAAAGTAGAATGCTATAATATAATACACAAATAAATGAAAGTAGTTTGTATTTGTTGAGTGGACAAGAAGTTGGAGAACTTAAAGGAAGTTGTAATGAAGTGTGATGATGGATGGAGGAGAGTCAAAGGGAAAGTTTGACCCCGAAAAGCATATAAAGGCTTATTTACATGTTAGTCATTGAGCAATGAGTGACAAATTTGCTGCAATCTATCCTTGTGGGATTTGCAGTTTTTGCTATTCCTGCTATCAGACTGATTCCCACTTCAGTTCTTTGGAGTTACTTTGCCTACATGTCAATTGACAGTCTTTCTGGTAATCAAAATTTTGGAAAAGATTGTTGCTCTTTTTTATCCCTCGTGATCGACGTTTCAAGTAAGCCTCTATATATGTAATGACCAAAAAACCTTATTTAACTCTGTAAAAAAAATTCCCTCTTCTCTAGTTTTTTATAAAATCTGAAATTGTATACACTCCTTGCATTTGCACCATACAAATTCAAAACATAAAAAAGTTGTGTGATTGGGTTAATTGGTCCAAATATCAGTCACTAGGAGAAAACCCTGCCCCATTAGCGCGGGTTCGAATAAGTTTAACGAAATTTGTGGAGACTTGATTGAAATTTGTAGATTTCATGGCGTTTCCAAAATGATAATAATACAAACATAAACTTTCATAATATTCTTAGGAAGTGTAACATGCAGAACCTTCCTATATATATATCAAAATTATCGACATACAACATTTTAAAGCTTAACAATTGAAAGTAGAATGATCTCACCTTCTTCAAGTTGTTCTGCGCTCCACTTGAAATCTTCCCGATACATCTTAAATCAAGAAATTTCAAAACTTACCAAGAGCACAATGGTATATTCACATGGAAGTCAGACTTCTCATCAACAGTAACATTTGGACATTGAAGACAAAACAAATTAATAAAGGATCTATTAATGTTAAAATGAAATTAAAGATACATATGTTAGAACCCCCATGTACTTTTGATTTTCTTTCAAGCTTTTGTTTGTGTAACATCCAAACGATGAATATATGTTGTAATGTTTTTCTAGTGTCTCAGTAGCTATATTAATAATATTCCGCAGTTAAAAAAATAAAATAAAGCCTTAGGTGTTAGTTTCCTTTTATTCCCATGGTCAAGTAATAATGTTTGTAGATAAAGGGCGTGTTTGGCACGGAGCTTTTGGAAGCGTTTGGGAGCTTCTAGCTTTTAGCTTTTGATAAAACGCTATAGTTTAAACAAAAAGCTTCATTTGGCAGTACGAGCGTTTAACTTTTAGTTTTAACAAAACGCTCCGATTCTAAAAGCTACTTCATCTAGCGTTTAACAAAATGCTCCTGAGCTTTTGAAATCAATTTCCATAATTACCCTTAAAAATATATTTATATATTTATTTATTTTTAATATATTGTCATTTTATGTAATTTTATATATTTCAAAAGCTTCCAGCTATTTTTGCCAAACATTCATATAACAAATAAAAGCTACAGCTTCCCGCTACCAGCTACCTGCTACACGCTACCAGCTAACTGTTATCCGCTTCCAGCTAACAACTACTTTTGCCAAACACACCCAAAGTGTTGGATGCATAAAGTTTATCCTTTTTCTACAAAGAATAATCCACTTTAATAATACCAAATAACCATTCTACAATTATTTCCAACAATTTTTTTTGTCAGTGTTCATCTATTTTAACAATATTAATCAAATTCGCATGACGGGAGTCTGGAGAGAAAAAAGAGTAGATAGGTCAAGGTGGATATGTTAATACAATGAAGTCAAGTTTTTTGGTTGAACTCATTAAGTCATTCGGTTTGGATTAAGTAAAAAAACAATCATGTATATTTTTCTAAATCAAGTACTTAACCCATTAAACTTATTAAGTGAAAAAAGAAACAGCCCATTTTTGTAATGCACAGTACTAGGAACAAAAATTATCAAGTTACTATCAAATTCAGTATAAAAAAAGGAGGAATCAAACGCATGAGATGAGTCATGAGACCCTTTGCGGATGCACTTGAATCAATCAAACCATGTATTATTATTACAAAATACCAAAAGTATATAACCAAGTAAAAGAAAAGATGAAAAATAAAATAAAAAAGAGAAGGTGATGGGTGATGTTACCAGTAGCCCCCCTTTGTTCATTATTCAACCTGATATCCAAGATTGGTTATAAAATTATGGAAAACATTAAACTTATATTGTAAAATGTTTAAAGTTTTAATACCTTCTTACTTTTCCATCACAGGCTCAACAATGAACACCACGTCGACCACTATATACCCCAGAATATGAATGAAACCAAAATCATCTGAATAAAATGAACATCGAATTAATGTCAGTAAATGTAAAAAAATATACTAAAGGAACTACACACAACTATAATTATTGAGTATTTCTCTAATAGAATTTTGACTACACCATATGTTCCTTCACCAAATTTTTTTTTAAAAATTTGGTACTGCAACGGTAGAAAATAACAAATTATTAGAAGAAAATTTTACTTTAAAGGTTCCAAAATGTTTTTTACTCATACATGCTCCATTATCTCAACTGAAAATGAAGTCCTTGTTCATGAAAGCCTACATCAGTGCAACCTAGGTAAAAGATGTAAACAATAAATAAATTGAAATATGGAGATATTTGATTTTCCATACGCTACATCTTAACTTCATTCACATGACGACATGCTTCGTTCAAACGACCCTTTGAACCTTTATAGTCAGCGAATACAAGTTGAGTTGAATTGGTGAAGAAAGCAGAAAACCATAAGTTTATTCGATTCAAATTTTGCTACATCCGATAAATTAATGAAATGAGAGGAGATAGATTCAAGAAAGATAGAGATGACTGATTAGAAATTTAGAATTGCATAAAGTTGGGCTCATAATTGGGCTTTAAGTAAGTTATGACTAATTTCATATCTGGGCTCGATGTATTATTGTAACTTGTCTAGACTCTAGAGTAATTTGTTTTAATTTAAGCCTTGAGAATTGGGCTCAAAGCCTTATAATTAGATCGGCCATGTTTAGCTGTTTTTTTTTTATTATTTAAAAAAATTGAACCTTTTAATAAAATTTTACTCCAATTAAATAGATATAGACTTCATCTGATTTCGAAATAAGGGAATATGATTGATCATGATCTCTTTTATGCCTAAGGAATGCTCACAATATTTATAAACAGTAAAACGAAAAAAATGCAAAACACCGTTAATGACTATGCTAATTGTAAGAGTGATATGATAATGATTCCCAATTGAAGTTATTGCGTGAAAAGTCTCAAACGTGTTTTATCATGTAAGTGTGAAAGTATTGATACTTGACTAGAATAAAGTATAATTTTGATTATTACAATAAAATTTCTATTACAATCACCAACAACCAAAACAACGAATATGAAGAGATAAATGGTATGCATTACACAATCCATAGAAGACACAAACATAGGTGGGGTCAAGCCTAAGAATTGATGTTATGAAGTTAGATATAAAAAAGGCGTTGGGTATGAGTTGTTTGTGCACCAAAACTTGCATTAGTTTTAGACTTTAGTTGTCTTTTTCACAACTAAATATGGTCGAAATGTCTCGTGTTAGCAAAGTAAGGTGGAGGGATTGGTTATGACTTATGAGTGTATCATACCATCCCTAGGTGGTTGCTTTTTAGCCCCTGAAATCTATTTGTTTCCCAACTTGTGGACCAATTGAAAGACTACATTACCTAAAATCTATTCAACAACAAAGTTTCAATTTAATTTCATCAACTTTTCAATTCCCATTCACATGTAAGCGTCATTGAAGAAAATGGAATTGGTTATTTATTATATGAAAACGATAATGTAGTATAGTAACCCAACTCTCAATATATGGCTATAGGTAATAAAATATCAATGTACTAAATTGTAGAAAACCATAGAGTTCTTGTTATTCTTAAGATATATAAGAATAGACACAATCATGTACCAAATCTCCCTTTCTCATAGAGTACGCTACTAATAATGAATCATATACCCAAAATAATAGCAAGTTTACCAACTTATCAACATCAAGAACATGATACAACATCTTATTGTTAAAAGGAAAAGATTATTGTCACGAATGAAGACTAGTTAGAAAATAAATCCTTAATCGTTTAATTATTTCTTTCTTTCTCTCTCCTAATTTTAAACTTTTATTTCAGAATGTAAACAAGGTAAGAAGTGAAGAATTATTATTTGATATATTTTCGCACCTCTGTAAACTGTTTCATGAAGATATAAGAGTTACATATATCAATGAAATTAGTGATCGTGACCTACCAATCAACTTTATTATTGTGTGTATGATCAACACGAAAACGACAATAAGACATTGATATCGATCTTAGCATATATAGAATTATGTTTTTCTCAAAACATAAGGGTGTTTAATTTATAAATTATTAAATGTAAAAAAAAAATACAAAGATTGAAATTTAATTCCTTTTGTAGATGTCAACAAAAACTGTAAGTCTTATTTCACTTTGTTCTCTTTTAGAAAATGTGGAGTTGAATGATGGAATTTTTTTGAATGATATCATACTATATGGATAGTCCTAAGGTACGAGAACATGTTACATCTACTCGAGAAATCATTTTTTACTCCACCTCTAACAGAGAACTTGATCATTTAACAAGAATGTTGTTTTCATGGTTTCTAGTATGATCCTTAAGCTCAAAGAAGATCTTCAAGACTTTGAGCCATTTTATGCCATCAATAAGATGAGATCTTTCATGATGCAAGAAGTTTGATGAGTGTTAAATGTCATTTTATGCATATTTTATAGTAGTTTTTTTATTAGTATTATATATATATATATATATATATATATATATATATATATATCATATTTTATGCATTTGTTTATGTATTAGTTTAAATAATGTTCAAATCATGTATTTCTTTAGAATTCTCGTACTGTCCATGTTTTTATGTCATTTTCATATATTTCAAGTGGAGCGGTAATTTGGAAGCAGCTTGGATGCATATTTGGAGCTTAATGAAGCTAAAATTCCTAAAGAAGCTTAAACCTGGGCCAGATTTGTTGAACCTAAAGAATTCGAATCCGAAAAGCACGTTTTTTTTAGTTTGCACGATCGTGTTTTTCCCTCCGCGATCGTGTTTCATCTTCGCAAATTTTTAGAGCCAAAAATCGATTTTCGGGTCTTCGAAGCACTTACACAACCATGTTTCTTCATAAAACACGATCGTGTTTTTGAGAAATTTGTTTGAAATAGCAACGTACTTCATTAAAACATGAAATTCGACATTTTTCTGAAAGATGCAGCGCACCTCAGGCCGTGTTTTTCCAAAACTTGTGTCTGGTCTTCTGGCATGCATATAAATACTCCCTCATGTTATCAGTTAAAACCCTAGACGTTCCCAGACGACCAGAGATGATTTTTGGGGCGGTCTTTCTTTGTTTTCATCAGTTTTTGAAGATCTGAAGGTTGTGGATCGAATCTTTCATTTAGTTTAGTAAGATTTAGTTGTTTGATTTCTCTCTTTTATCAGTTTTCATTAGATTTTAGCCATGTATGGCTAGAACCTAGATTTCAGTTCTGCAAAGATTAGTACTTATTATGTCGTTAATCGTTAGACTTGGTTTTTATTGTGTGACTCTATCTAGTTGTTAGGACTATTAAGACTCATATATACTTATGTATATGGACCTTTTAGGATAATGACAAGAAGCAATGAAAGATATTTTATTACATTTACTAATGACTTTAGTAGATTTGGATATGTGTATCTCATGAAACACACACATGAAGCATGCAATGTCTTCAAGGCCAACATAAAGTATATAATTAGCTTGGTAAAAATATTAAAACTATTCGATCAGTTCGTGGTAGTGAATATCTAAGCTATGAGTTTGATGAACATCTTTAGAATTGAGGCATAGTGTCATAACTCACTCCACCGGGAACACTACAAAATATCAAAACTATGGGTTTGATGAACATCTTTAGAATTATGGCATAGTGTCACACTCTACTTGATATGGTACGATTAATGAGGAGTCATACTGTAACGACCCGTCTCCGGTATGTGGTTTCCATGTTATTTATTTAGGAGTTTTCAAGAGGGACTCGGCGAGTCTATAGCCCGACTCGTCGAGTAGAGACGAGATTTCGAGCACGTGTAAGTCGGCGACTCGACGAGTCCATATTCGGGACTCGACGAGTCCTCTTGCCAGGAAGAAACCCTAAATCCCCTGGTTTGCTCACTATTTAAGCAATGTTATGTGCCCCAAACTCGCCTCCTTCACCCTCAGAGAGCTTGTGAGAAACCCTAAACCATTCCTTGTATGATCTAAGTGTTTTTGGGTGGATTCTTGAAGGATTGAAGAAGAAAAAGAAGAAAGGATCAAAAAGAGGAAGTGTAGAGCAAAGATCCAAGGCCAAAGTCAGAGTTCATTGAGGTATGTCTCGGAATTATCCTGTTTTGTGCTTAAAACCTCCATTAGAACACCTCTAAGGCTAGTTTAATGTATTTTCCAAGCTTTATAGTGGTATCGATGCCTTGTTGGGTCGAGATATCCCTAGATCTGTTCATTTAGGAGTGTTAGAGCCCTGATCTAGTGCCTTTTCGAAGTTTCTTTGCTTGAGAACCCTAGATCTAGCCTTTATTATGCTTTTTGAGCCTCTTAATCTTCATGGGTGCATATGGGCACACAAAGATAGAACCTTTACATGTTAATCGAGCTTAGGGAGCCCAGATCTATAAGTTTTATGCGCTGGATTCAAACAGAATCGAGTTTAGAGTAGCTGCATGCATGCGACTCGGCGAGTCGAGTCGCGAGTCCCCGATTTTTCCCCTTTTGAGTGATGCCGAGTGGGGACCAGTGAGTAGTAGAGTGGACTCAGTGAGTTGGAGGTCAGACTCAGTAATGGAGGGACTCGACGAGTTGTTGATACAACTCGGCGAGTCCAAGGCAATCTTCTTAGCTCAAGAACAACTCGTCGAGTTGTTCATACGACTCGGCGAGTCGGATGCAGATAGCCTGAGTTCTAGAATCGAAAGGGAACTCGTCGAGTTGATGCCATACTCGATGAGTAGCCGCGAGTAGGGTTGAGAAGTGAGAATAGAGACTCGGCGAGTTGGCGGCCCAACTCGGCGAGTCAGGTCAACTGTAGGTTGACTTTGACCGGGAGAGTTGACTTTGACTAGGGGTAAAAGAGTCATTTTACCCCAATTCAGTTATTAGTATTTGATTGAGTGTGTTTATGGAATTGTAGCCAGGGAGATACCGGAGCAGCAGCAGATAGCTTCCAGAGCCATACACTCAGCAGCCAGTTCACGAGGTGAGTTTCCTTCCAGTAGGAACGACTCTAAGGCCACAATGTCGGCCCGTTTAGCTAGCAGTAGTTTCTGGATTTTGGTCCGATGCAGTAGTTAGTATGTTTGATACCTTCGTGGCTCAAACAGGATTTATGTGCTATGTGTTCCGGGCTACGGTCCGATGCAGTACGCAGTATATGTGTTATGTTAGCAGATACATGTTTATGTTATGTTATGTTCAGACAGTTCCGTATTTCGGTCCGATGCAGTTAGTTCCGGACTTCGGTCCGATGCAGTCAGTTCCGGACTTCGGTCCGATGCAGTCAGTTTCCGGACTTCGGTCCGATGCAGGGGGCAAGGCCCCAGTTAGTTCCAGACCTCGGTCCGATACAGGGGACAAGGTCCCAGTTAGTTCCGGACTTCGGTCCGATGCAGTTAGTTCCGGACTTCGGTCCGATGCAGTCAGTTTTGGAATTCGGTCCGATGCAGTGGGCAAGGCCCAGTATGTGCTTTATTTGTTATTGTGTGGTATGTGGTAGTTTGGGGGAGCTTACTAAGCTTCTTGCTTACGGTTTTCAGTTTTGGTTTCAGGTACTCATTTTTTTTAAAGAGGAGCTCGGGAAGATTGTAGTGCACACACCATAGTCAGTTAGCCTGGGAATGTTTTACTCTGATAATGAGATTATGTTTTGAATTAATACTCGAAAACTATGTTATGACTTATGATACAGTTTTATAAATATGGTTTTAGTAATGTTTTAAAAGAAATTTTTAGTCGTGATTTTTGGGTCGTTACAAGTTGGTATCAGAGCCTTGGTTTGAGGGATTTGGACATACCCTCGGGCGTGTCTGAACTCAAACTAAGGGATTGGTATAAAGGTTTTCAAAAGGAAAAGACAGTTTTGTAAAAAGAGTTTTGAAAAAGAAAACAGTTTTAGTAAAGCAAAAGAATTCAGAAAGAAAGGAGTTTTGATAAGAGAAAAGGGTGTGGTGCATGCAATCAGCCGAGCTCAAGTAAGTACTCCCAAATTACCCATACAAGTTACGTTATGATTATCAGTATCAGTTTTAGTTTCAGCTTTAGTCTTAGTAGGACAGCATGCTAGTATAGGACTAAGGATCGAGGAGGATGCCTTATGTGCCTGCTTTATGTGTTTCAGCTTGATAAGAATTTCATGCTAGTATTGAGTAGATAGTAGTAGGATAGCCTGTGTAGGTTATGCCTGATAGTATGAGCTTAGCATTGTATGCTAGTACAGTTTCTTGTTATGAGAATAGTTTTGCCTGAGTATGTTTCCTTTATCCGAATGCTGCTTGCTTTGTGCTTTGTGGGACTCTGAGTGATGGGAGTTAGCCATTAGGTGAATACGTCACATCACATGTGAGCAGGGTTGAATAATCTCAGAGTGATGGATTTGGCCCTATTGCGCAGCTCTTGTCTGAGTCCAACCGTTGTAGGGATGAGTCTTTTACTCGAAGGATTATCCGAGCCTCATTGCATGTGATGGTATTCAGGTGGTGGCTAATTGGCATTACAAGGAGGCCTTCAGCAGCTGAGGACTGGTTTGGGTGGAGTCAGAAGTTCCCTAGGGCAAGCCTAGGAAGGTAGTAGCAGAGATCAGTAGCAGTAGAGTGACTTGGTGGAGTCGAGGCAGTTCTTGAGGAAAGTACGGATAGATGTGGAAGGTAGTATGGGCCCGTACTACTGAAAGCAGAGGATCCGTACTCGAATCAAGGAAGGCTGATATGAATCCAGGGAACTTGTAGTGTATGAGATCCCTCGAGATTGGATGAGTATTGTGACGCTACGTGGTAGACCAGATGGTAGTTCTGGTGTCGACAGGGGATCAGGCTTGGACTCTGGAGCCGGGCAGATTGATGATCAGATGAGAGAGTTCATTTCATTTGAGAATTTTGCGCAGTATCACTGACCAGACTCCTGTGATCCTCAGTGTGATCAAGGAGGGCATTATAGAGATTTGTGATGAGAGGCCGAGTGCATTCTGCACTGAGATAGCAGTCATGATAGAGACTCGTACGTTGATGTTTCGGGAATTCACAGTTTGTGAGGCTTCAGATTGTCATGGGGGTTAGGGACCCCATTGTTAGCGGCAGATGGTTGGCAGATGTTTCCAACACTTTTCGTACCAGACGTTGTCCCGAAAGGAGACAAGATCTGACTTACTTCCTGTCTCCTGAGGGATAGAGCACGGGATAGATAGGAAGAGGTCGGTAGTGAGTTGTGTGATGCGGTTAATGCTAGTTCATGGGATGACTTTTAGACCAGATTTTGGGCAGAGTGTGCCCAGGAGATTGAGGCGCAGCAGTTGGCACAATGGTTGTGAGATCTCCACCAGAAGATCGAGACTGTGGCAGAGATCACTGCCAAGTTTCGGGAAAGAGCTTATATGGTACCACAATATGCAGCAGATGAGGAAATGAAGAAGGTAAGTTATCAGAACATACTGTAGAATGATAGCAGGGAGACTCATTGGTTTGAATCAGAGCTTATATGGTACCTTAGTAAGTCCTTTCAAATGAAAAATCTAGGGGATGTTGCATACATACTCGGCTTTAGGATCTATATAGATAGATCCCAAAGACTCATTGGTTTGAATCAGAGCATATACATCGACAAAATCTTAAAACGCTTTTCAATGGATAACTTAAAATGAGGAATTGTACCCATACTGTCTGACACCATTCTTTCTAAGTCTGACAGCCCTAGAACTGAAGATGAGATTAAAAGAATGAGTCGCATACCGTATGCTTCAGTAGTAGGTTCATATATCTATGATATGACATGTAAAAGTCTGTATGTATCTTATGCTATTAGTCTAACTATTAGGTATCAAGCTAATCATGACGAGAAACATTGGATGGCGGTAAAAAGCATACTTAAATACTTAAGAAGGACTAAAGACATGTTTTTAGTTTATGGAGGAATTGATGAAGAGCTTACTGTAAGATGTTACACTGATGCTGGTTTCAACACTGATCGAGATAACTCACAATCACAGTCGGGATACATGCTCACACTTAATAGATGAGCCATTGCAGGGAAAAGTTCAAAGCAAGAAGTGGTCGCATTTTCTATAATATAAGAAGAGTATATAGTTGTATGTGAGACAACTCAAGAACTTGATGGGATGAAGAAATTCATAAGTGATATGGATGTTGTTCCAATCATCAAAAATGCCATTGAGATGCTTTGTGGCAACACTGGTGATATCATTATCGCAAGAGACCCGATGATTACCAATAAGACTAGACACATTCAACATAAATTCAGTTTCATTCGTTACAAATTAGAATTGGGAAATGTACGCATTGAGAAGGTTCATACAGATGATAATCTAGTAGATTCATTCATGAAGACTCTTTCTCAAAGCAAGTTTGAGAGTCATCCAAAAGGAATCGGTCTTCGATTAGTTAGTGACTGGATTTGAATCTGTACTTTACTAATATTTGGATGTTCGAAACTATATAACAATGATATGTAATCTCTTTTGATATATGAGATATCTCTTCTGTGTTAAATATTACTGTATTCTACGTTAGCATGTTACTTAATCCTTGAATAATGTAATTATTCAAATTTGTCCATAGTCAGTCACTGTTATGGGAGCAACTGTGAGTTAAGACTAATATGAATTGGATTGGTTGATTTCAAGTGGTGAAATAAAAAAGTGTTGCATTCAAATTCATAAATACTTGTTAGAGAACAACTATTGGATATGATCTGCATCAAGAGTCACTTCATGGATCGTTATCATAAGTGAATCTTGAACAGAGGTAAATATCTTTATGTATTTCAACCTGAGATACATATTAGAGAACTCAAGTATAGAGATTGTTATACTTTGACATGGTTAAACGTTTACATAATTGTGTAGTTATAAAAGTTTTCGTTGGTTATAGCATGAACTATATGAGAGTGTGTATGTAGTTAAGATGAGATTTGTTCCTCTTATGTGTAGAGAGTTAGACATCTAATGCGCCTTACTTAAAGTTGGATGTCAAATGAGAATGATTACGTTCCATGTCTCATATCCAACATGATGTCTGTAACAAATAGAATATTGATACACTTGCCTTATACTTTACTTGTAGTTTATGAGCTCCTGGAATCGGATGTTCATTGATGACACCCCTTCGTGTGTTGTTAGGGGTAGTAGCCCATTGGTAAATGCTAGCTATTGCCTCTGTCAGTCTTTAATGAATCTTATGCAAGTGAGAGATTGTTGGATGTATATGCCTAAGAATCATTATTGAGTGATATTGCTAATGACGTATGATCCTATAGGGTCACACTTAATCAATTTGGTACTTATTGAATATTTATTAAGTATTTGATATTAATAAATAAATTCAACTCTTGTATTTAATTAGAAAATACTTTTTTTATGAAAAAAATAATAAAAGAAACAACAAACTAGTCATTATATCATATGTTATGATATAATAAGTCATATACAATGTTTTGGACACTTTGGTTAACCATGATTAAATTAGTGAGTTACTCTACCATGGTTAAAAAGGCTAGATGACAATTTTTGTCTCATCCTCTTTCCATGGACGAAATCACTAAGGTATGGGAGATTACTCATGTAGCTTCCCCATGTTGGTCTCCATGCTTTGTCTCCCTTACCTTTATGATTTATAATACATTAGTGTATTTTAATGGTTTGAACTTACCTTGCATGGAAGTATATAAGGGTGCCTTAAGCATGAGAAATAATCTAGTTGTTCAACCTCTTTTTCCTCTCTTTATTGCACAAAAGTCGTAGCTTCTTGGGCTACTATTCTTCTCTTCTTTTTGAAGTTGAAGTGTACAGATTTGGTGCTTACTTTGTGTCTTCCTTTAGTGCTTAATTGTTTAATGTAACACCCTGTTCGAAAAAGCATTCATTTATGGATCCAGAAGTCAACGCTAGGGGCGTTTTGGTCATTTATGGGTTTTGGGTTTTATTTGAGATGGTTTCGGGCCGAGGTGTGTTGTTAGAAGCGTAGGGATTCTCACCACCTTTCCGTAGATATAAAGTTCATCGGAAACGGATCTAAAATGAAGGAGTTATGACACTTTGAAGATTTTGGCAATAATGGCCCTTATAGAGAAAAGTTCGCATGGAAGGCCTTGCATGCATTTTTGGAACACACGTGGGTACACCCATCGTAAGCTGGGTTACGCACAATGTAGTAGAGAAAATGATCGCGGGTGCTGAGAGGCGTATGCTCAGAGCCTCAAAACCCTATTTTTAGGGTGTGCCACTATATAAAGAACATAATGGCTCCAACCCTAACCTCCTTATCAGCCTCCCCAACTCCAGAGAGACCTTAGAATGCCGCAACCCTTCATTGTGTGAGATCTTGATCTTGGGAAGCTTAGTTTGGTGGTTTAAAGCTTGGAAGAGAAATGAAGAATAGTGGCAAGGAGGAGCCTTGGAGGCCAGAGCTTATAGATCTGGGATAACATCATCATTTGAGACACTCTGAAGGTAAAAAGCTTCCAACTTTCCTCATAGAAGCTTAGATCTAGGTATATGGAGCTTTGGACCTTTTAGGTCCAAAGATTGGGCCTTTATGGTAAAACTGATGAGTTTTAACCATAAGAACTCTCCTATGTGCGCATGCAAAACCCTAATGCTTGGATCTAGGCTTTCTAATAAACATGCTTTGAATCCAAGACTTCTAATTACTAATTAGGTTAAATAACAACATTGAAACAGATCTAGAATCATACCTTTGAGTTCCTTGTCGATCTTGAGGTCTTGGAGCTTCTAGAGTCACAAATGTCACTCCTCTAATGGCTTACAAACACCAAAGCAAGGAGGATGATTTGGGAGAGAGGAGAGGGGAGGAATTTCGACCAGAGTTCTCTTACTTAATCAGAGGTGTCGAATTCCCTATGCCATGGGGTCTATTTATACTTGTAGACTCCTTAAGGGTTACAACCTAAACCCTAATTGGATAATCTTCTCTTAAGGCTATCCAAATCCATTCCTAGATAAGCATATGGACGATTTTAGCTTTCCTAAAGCTCTTAGAATCCGTCCAAACCATATCCCAATGGATTTACAGTCTAAAGCTTAACTATCAAACAATTGACAGTTTATACCCCTTTATTTAATTAATCTCTTTAAGTCACCAAATTAATTCTAATTAATTCTATGACTTATATTAATCAAATAACAAATATATTATTCATTATATTATTCTCATAATATATTAATAATATTTATTCTCTCTTAATAAATCATCCTATCAAGTTGATATGGTGAAGGCAACCCAAAAGGACCATGCACAACCGGATATAGTTACAGCCTTAGACACTATTCCAACAGTCTCCCACTTGGATAAGTCTAGTAACTATACAAGTACAATTCGGTTTGCAATCGTAGCTCTCAAAGACGCTGTCAACTCTGATCTAATCAATCTTGTCCTTTAGATAAGGGAACGTACAGTCCTCTGTTAGATATCATGCTGACAATCCTATGGAATGGTTAGTCAAGCATTTAGGTTTCTCGATCTCTGATTTATTTGACATAGAACTTAATCGAACACATCAATTCAGTTCTGACCGGGCCCGGCACATAAGTCAAATCAAATCATCGAGCGGCCGAGATATTGCTTTTACCTTCTTAGATAAAAGTTACAGATAAACTTCGACTTATATGCATTTACTTATTCATTTACTAACTATACACAACAATACGTTTTATAACATCAAGTTACTGATACGTTTTCGTATTATCAATGTACAATCAATTAACAAATAATAAACCATATATCTAGGTTTTAAGACTATATGATATTATCGTCTTGCGATCACCTTTTATATCTTATTCCATAAGGTGATTCCAGCAAGCGCGGGTTTATTCCAATGCTCAAAACTAGTTCATAAGCACTCATGAACGTTGCAGCAATCCTTTGCTATGTCTAACACCATTTAGACATTCTACACACCAATTCATGACAATCTTCTTTCATATCTACTTCCAACATATGAACGATTGTGGACCATTTGAATAATTCAATTATTCCTAATAACCTCAATTATTCTGGAAGTCAAAACATGCAAAGTGAAACAATAGCTAAACAATTAACATAAGATAGTAACATTACTCATAAATAAAAACTCCTTTATTTAATCATCAAAATGTCAATTATATTTATCTATTACACGTTTCTAATACTATCTAATCTATGCTAATATCATCCTTCAGCCCAATACTCCTAGCATGCTGCAAGTGCTTAACCCTACTCAGTCCCTTCGTAAGCGGATCTGCTGGGTTATCTTCTGATGATATCCTCTTAACTACGAGTTGTCCTTCTTCTACACGATGTCTAATAAAGTGATACTTTCTGTCGATATGTCTTGATCTACCATGATCCCTCGGTTCCTTGGTTAAAACAACCGCACCTTCGTTATCACAGAAAATCTCCATTGGCTCCTTTATGGCAGGTACGACTCCAAGATCACCGATGAAGTTCTTTAGCCATATTGCCTCCTTCGACGCTTCGCTCGCTGCAATGTACTCTGATTCGCACGTTGAATCAGCTACGGTTTCCTGCTTGGAACTTTTCCATGTCACTGCTCCTCCATTTAGGGTAAAGACCCAGCCCGACTGCGAACGGTAGTTGTCCCTGTCGGTTTGAAAACTGGCGTCACTATACCCTCGTACCTTCAAGTCATCACTTCCTCCGAGGACTAAGAACCATTCCTTCGTCCTCTGAAGGTACTTAAGGATATTCTTCACCGCAATCCAATGTGCTTTGCCAGGATTCCCTTGATATCTGCTAACCATGCTCAAAGCGAAGGCTACATCAGGTCGAGTACAAGTCATAGCGTACATGATTGAGCCAACTGCGGAAGCGTATGGTACTCGGCTCATTTCTGCTATTTCAGCTTCTGTACTCGGACTTTGAGTTTTACTCAACTTGGCATTACTTTGTATCGGTAGTTCTCCCTTCTTTGAGTTTTCCATACTAAAACGTTTTAGTACCTTCTCTAAGTAAGTATTCTGACTAAGTCCAATTAGTCTCTTACTTCTTTCTCTTACTTCTTTCTCTTACTATCCTTATTCCCAAAATGTAAGAAGCCTCTCCGAGGTCCTTCATAGCGAAACACTTCCCGAGCCAGGACTTTACCTCCTGCAGAGTCGGGATGTCGTTTCCTATGAGTAATATGTCATCGACATATAGAACAAGGAAGCTTACTATACTTCCACTGGCTTTGACATATACACAAGATTCGTCTTCGCTTCGTACAAAACCAAACTCTTTGACTTTCTCATCGAAACAAAGATTCCATCTGCGAGATGCTTGCTTAAGTCCATAAATGGACTTCTAAAGCTTACACACTCTATTCGGATGCTTCGGATCCACAAACCCCTCTGGCTGAGCCATGTAAACATCCTCAGCCAACTTTCCGTTAAGGAAAGCGGTCTTGACATCCATTTGCCAAATCTCATAATCATGAAATGCGGCAATTGCTAACATCACTCTAATAGATTTAATCTTCGCAACTGGTGAGAAGGTCTCATCATAGTCAACTCCGGGAGTTTGAGTAAAGCCCTTCGCGACCAATCGCGCTTTATATGTGTGTACGTTCCCATCCACGTCGGTCTTCTTCTTGAAGATCCATTTGCACCCAACGGTCTTACGTCCGGGCACGTAATCAACCAAATTCCAAACTTGGTTATCATACATGGATTGGATCTCGCTATCCATTGCCTCTTTCCACTTTACAGACTCCGGGCCTGCCATGGCTTCCTTGTAGCTATTAGGTTCATCAAGATTTACTAGTGTACCATCACTAATATACGTGTCCCCTTCGGTAGTAATATGAAAGCCATAAAACTGGGGATGAACTCTAACTCTATCGGAACGTCTAAGAGGTAAGGATTCGTCAATTGGTTCAACCGGAGTTTCCTCCTCGGGTTGAGTGCCAGCGGTAGAGGTTCCTTCATCCATCGACTCTTGAATCTCTTCAAGTTCGATTTGCCTCCCACTGTCTCCTTGGCTTATGAGTTCTCGCTCTCGGAAAACTCCTCTCCTCGCAACGAAGACAACATTGTCCTTCGGTCTATAGAAGAGATATCCAAAGGATGTCTGCGGGTAGCCGATGAAAATACATCGCTCACTTCGAGGTTCAAGCTTGTCGTGAGTATCTCGTCTTACGAAAGCCTCGCAACCCCAAACCTTGATATGTGCCAACGAGGGAGCTTTCCCTGTCCACATCTCGTGAGGTGTTTTGGCAACCTTCTTAGTAGGGACTCGGTTAAGGATATGGGCGGCAATCTCTAAGGCATACCCCCAGAAAGAAATTGGTAGTGAAGCACGACTCATCATAGAGCGAACCATATCCAATAAGGTTCGATTACGCCTTTCTGCCACACCATTCAACTGCGGTGTCCTAGGAGACGTCAATTGCGAAACTATTCCACACTCCTTGAGATAATCGTGGAATTCAAGACTTAGGTACTCTCCTCCTCGATCGGATCGAAGCATCTTGATTTTCCTGCCCAATTGATTCTCCACTTCATTCTTGAACTCTTTGAACTTTTCAAAGGTGTCTGACTTTTGCTTGATTAAGTAGATATACCCATATCTACTATAGTCATCGGTAAAAGTCACATAGAAGCGGTTCCTATCCTTCGTGGTTGATCTAAACGGTCCACATACATCGGTATGTATTAGGTCCAATAGACCCTCGCCCCTTTCACAAGTACTCGTGAAGGGCGACTTAGTCATCTTTCCAAGCAAACAAGACTCGCATGTGTCATCTTCCCTAAGGTCGAATGACTCCAACACTCCATCCTTTTGGAGTTGGGCTATGCGTTTCTTGTTGACATGTCCAAGACGACAATGCCACAAGGATGCTTTATCCATACTAGTGGAAGAATCAATATTCAAAACATCATTTCCTAGGTTATCAATAATCATAACGGTTTCATATATTCCATTACATGGTATAGCTTCAAAGTAAAAGACACCATTTAGATAAGCCAAAATAGAACCATTCTCATTATTAAAAGAAAATCTAAATCCTTGTCTATATAAACCATGAAATGAAATGATGTTTCTTGCCATTTCTGGCGAATAGCAACAATTGTTCAAATCTAAAACTAAACTATTCCTAAGCACTAAGGAATACACTCCAATCTTGGTCACAGGCGACGATCTTCTGTTCCCCATGATTAGATTGGTCCTTCCTTGCTCCACATCCCTACTTCTTCTTAGTCCCTGCACATTAGAACAAATGTGATAACCACAACCGGTATCAAGAACCCAAGAAATAGCATGATTAGAATCGTTAGATTTGATTGTATATATACCTGCGAAAGATGGCTTGATCTTTCCTTCTTTGATCGCTTGCAGGTAATCCGGGCAGCTTCTCTTCCAATGTCCTATCTTGTGGCAGTGGTGGCACTCTGCCTCCTTCGGGTTAGAGCAGGGCTTGGCGGGATCAACTTTGGTCCCACTAGAAGAGGCACCATCTCGGGCTTTCACCTTGCGATAGTTCTTCGATGAAGCTTTCCTCTTCTTTCCCTTCCCTTGTCCAATAGCCAAGACAGGAGCAGCGGGCGGATTGGGAGTAGGTGCAACAGACTTGTCTTTGAAGTTGCTCTCAGCAACCCTCAAGAGACCTTGGAGCTTGCTTAGGGTGACCTCTTCTTTGTTCATGTGGTAGGTCATCCTAAATTGATTGTACATCGGAGGCAAGGAGTGAAGCACCATGTCGATCGCCAAATCCTCACCGAAGTCAACATTTAACTTGCGAAGGCGGTCGACATACCTTTGCATCTTTTGCAAGTGCACGGTAAGAGATTCTCCATGACCCATCTTCGCGGAAATCATGTTAGTGAAAATTTCGTACCTCTCTTGTCTCGCGTTTTGGTGGTACCTTTCCAATAAGTCTTGGTGCATCTCGTACGGGTACATGTCCTCGTAGGACTTTTGGAATTCGGAGTTCATGGTGGCGATCATGATGCAATGTACCTTCGTTGCATCTCGCTCATGAGTTTCAAAGGCGGTGATTTCGGCTGGAGTAGCGATTTCGGTGTTGATTTTCTCGAGCTTCTCATCGAGGACATACTCCTTATCCTCATAGCGAGCAATGGTGCGAATGTATCTTATCCATTCGCTAAAGTTCGTTCCATCGAAGGTGACCTTTTGGCAAAGGCTCATCAATGTGAAAGAACTAGCAGCAGCGTTGTTTGCGTTCGACATCTACAATTAGAAAAAGACAAAGATAGATTAGAATAAGAATCCCTAATTATCACCCAATAAGAAAATTAGGGCTAGGATCCAACAATAACATTTACATACTAGAAAAGGGATGCCGTAATCTAACATGCAAATAAATTGAAGGTAAGTGAATGACGATTCACTAATTCTCCATTACGAAACTTAAACTATTAGTCCTAAGTGTTTTTGAGAATTCCTAGGTTCGGATGAGATTCATTGAAACTATTCAATGGCATGTTTAAATCTCGATATGCCCCTCTTGTTTGTGACTGGGATGCCGAGGATCACAAAGCGGGTGTGAATTACCATGCAAATTCACATGGCGCCTTCATTGTAACAATCACCTATTCGATGTGCCGGTAAACCACACACGCTCCATCGAACTATGATAAACAACGAATCACCCTTTGCCACCTTCGCTTAGAACCAATTAGTGTGCCGGTAAACCACACACGCTCCACTAACATCTTAGCAAGGTGCAAAGTGTAATTTCATGGGATTGCATCAATTCACTTTTCCTAAAGTAACTAGGATTGGGAAATTTTAAAATATGTGTAGTTACTTTGTATTTCTTATTATACTTTTAATGAGAGGATGAGGTTGCCCTATCCTACCCGTTCGGCTAACGACCCTCCACCAATCAAGCAAGCGGTGGGTGTGAGTGTACACCCATTAAGCGCCATTTTATAGGCCGCAACCTTATACCCACCTTATAGATCGGCTTCGTGAATGAGGCCTACTAACGGTAAGACTAGCATTTAGTTATACATATATACATTATTCTAGTAATATCATATTAGTATAGGGTTGTATTTTAAAACTTTTAAAATCTAGGGCTTGAAATTTAAGTTGTCTAAATTAAAGCTTTTAATCACAAAAGTAAATTTCAAAAACATGAGGGTAGGTTTTAAACATTTAAAACATGGAGGATCAAATAACAAATAATTCCAATTAACAATTAATATCCTAATTATCTATATTTGATTTATTCAAGATTTCTTTTTAAGATAATTACCAAAATAATCAAAATAATTAATTAATTATCATATAAGGAAATTAAATATTTAATTAGTTGATAATTACCTTTAACTAGATCAAGATAATAGTTATATTTATCAGAAAAACGAATTAATATTGATCTAATTAGTTTATGGTAAGTTAAGATAAGATAAACACAAAGAAATCCTGAATCTGGCCATTCCTGACGCCTGGACTCGCCGAGTGCACAAAGGGACTCGCCGAGTCAGGCCTACTCGCCGAGTCCATGACTCAGAAACCAAAAATCGAAATTTGCAGGTTTGTTTCAGTTAATTAAGCAACAATTTACAGAAAACCAAGCTAGGCTCTGATACCACTGATGAGTTTTAACCATAAGAACTCTCCTATGTGCGCATGCAAAACCCTAATGCTTGGATCTAGGCTTTCTAATAAACATGCTTTGAATCCAAGACTTCTAATTACTAATTAGGTTAAATAACAACATTGAAACAGATCTAGAATCATACCTTTGAGTTCCTTGTCGATCTTGAGGTCTTGGAGCTTCTAGAGTCACAAATGTCACTCCTCTAATGGCTTACAAACACCAAAGCAAGGAGGATGATTTGGGAGAGAGGGGAGGGGAGGAATTTCGACCAGAGTTCTCTTACTTAATCAGAGGTGTCGAATTCCCTATGCCATGGGGTCTATTTATACTTGTAGACTCCTTAAGGGTTACAACCTAAACCCTAATTGGATAATCTTCTCTTAAGGCTATCCAAATCCATTCCTAGATAAGCATATGGACGATTTTAGCTTTCCTAAAGCTCTTAGAATCCGTCCAAACCATATCCTAATGGATTTACAGTCTAAAGCTTAACTATCAAACAATTGACAGTTTATACCCCTTTATTTAATTAATCTCTTTAAGTCACCAAATTAATTCTAATTAATTCTATGACTTATATTAATCAAATAACAAATATATTATTCATTATATTATTCTCATAATATATTAATAATATTTATTCTCTCTTAATAAATCATCCTATCAAGTTGATATGGTGAAGGCAACCCAAAAGGACCATGCACAACCGGATATAGTTACAGCCTTAGACACTATTCCAACAAAAACTTCGTCCTTGAGCTTGGGATTGCCACCCTTAGAGCTAAAAGTGTCCCATGAGTAGTAAAGTTGTCATCTTGATGGTCCTTATGTGTTCATGCATGAGATCTAGCTCTCCTATGGAAGTAGAATATCATTTTTGGGGTTTGGGTTGGTTTGGACTAAGTAAAGTCATCAAGTCAATGACTTTATGGATTAAGACGTGAAAAAGAACCTGGATCTGAGTTTGTAGCCCCTGGAGTGGAGGAATAATCACTCAATGGAAAAAGGACTTAACAGGAGGATTACATTGAGCGTACGTGTAGGTACGCCCAGCGTACTCGCCATTGTGCTTGTACGCTTAGCGTACACAGATGTACGCCCCGTGTAATCTATCTGTATGGGCCATGTGTTATTGGGCGTCGGTTTGGGCCATGTTTTGGGTTCTTGGGCCTTATCGGGCCATCAATAGTCAGATATTATGGGCCAAGGAAATAGTTGGGCTTAGAGTAAGGCCCAATAGAGGTATTGGGCCCAATTTAGCAAATTGGGCCATTAGCGGGCCACTAGTGGGCTTAGGAAGATTACATAGTGTTGAGCGTTAGTCTTGGGCCTTAGATATGGACCAAGTTGGTTTAGGGGAAGAATGGTCATTTTATCCCCAGAAGGGTTATTGTATTGGACTAAGTGATGTTTGGTTTTGGTAGTCGGGAAGCCGAAGGGTTAGCAGTTCGGGAATTGCTAGTCAGCAGCCAGAGGTATCAGCATTGTTCAACAGTGCGAGGTGAGTTTCCCTTTATGTGAATGGGTATACGGACATAATGTCGGCCCATTTAGTTATGAGTATGAAGACCCATGGGTTAGCCCTAGGCACTGTTTTCTAGTATCATATTCAGGACCAAGGTCCAATGTCGGGCGGGTGCCCAAGGAATGGTTTGCATGATAAAGTATACTTGTTGTCTGTGTGATACTTGTATGTGCCTGGTTGGGAGGTGAGTTTGGGCGAGGTCCCATATCTCACCATTAGCAGAGTATGGACGGGGTTCCATATCTCATCAGTAGCATAGCAGGGGCGAGGCCCGAGTTAGGAAGTAGTGAGTTTGGGTGGGGGTCGTATCTCATTATCAGCAGGAGTGTGAACGGGGTTCCGTGACTCATCAGTAGCAGGACAGGGGTGGGGCCTAAGATAGGCGAGGCCTTAGGATAGTAATGCAGTAGGGTATGTTCAGTTTATGTGTTATGTGCTATGGTTATATGTTTGCATGCGTTTAGCGGGTGGGGCCCAGAGACAGGCAGGGCCCGATGTAGTGGTCGAGGCCCATCGTAGCGGGCGTGGCCCAGTGCTTGCAGTATGTGTTTATGTATGATATGTGGTAGGTTGGGGAACTCACTAAGCTTCGTGCTTACGGTTTTCAGTTTTGGTTTTAGGTACTTTCGGTAGCGGAGGGAAGAGCTCGGGGTGATCGCATGGCACACACCATTGTTTAGTCAGCCTGGGATGTTTTACTCTGATAAAATAAAAGAATATTTTGGACATGATACTCTGATGTGATATGTTTTGAATGAATGATTGACATTTGTGGTTTATTTATTAATTTGAAAACAAAAATTTTAGTCATGATTTTTGGGATGTTACATTTAAGCACTTAAAGTCTTAAATAACAAAGTAATACAAGAAGAAAACAAGAATTTTGGGTATATTAATCTTGTTGGTGGATTACTTGTAGAGAAGATCAAGCTTCTTGTTCTTGCCATCTACTTCAACACCCCAAATCCAAGAGGGTCCAAAGGCTTCAAAGGTTGTCATTCTAAAACATCCAATGGTTGTTTCTATTGGGTTTTGAGCATTCTAACACTCCTAAGTGTACATGAAACCCTAAATACCTTGGATCTATGTTTTCTTTATTATACATGCAATTATGAACTTTCCAAGGTATTCATCCTAACTAGCATAATAACATTGATTCATATGAATATATTAAGTTAGAATTACACACCTCTTTGATGTAGAATGTCTTCATGAAGCTTGAGTGCATAGTGCCCCAAGTGTGACACCTTAAATGGTTCACACAACACCAAATACACTTGGAATAGATTAGAGAAAAATCCACGCTTCATGAAAATCGGCTAGCCCTTTCACATATACTTTAGTGCCGATTTTGTCAACAATAAGATGCTTGTATAGTTAGTGACAATTAGGGTGAATCCTAATTGTCATGGCTTTCCATTTCCATGGATCCATGGGTTCCAATATACCATGGAGCATCCATGGAGCATCTTATGGGTTTTAGACCAACTTGACAATCCATGAAGCATTAGCCCACTATACAAGTATGGATGATTTACACAATCAACCCATATATTTAATTAGTCTTCTTTTGATAACTTAATTAATTCGAGATTAATTCTTGATCAATACTAATTAAATAATCTTATTAATATATTAATAAACCTTAAGTGTTATGTGTCTCATGTTAGTCTATCCAAATGCATGATGCCATGCAACCCAAATGGACCATGCCGAGTCGGGTCAAGTCTTACCAATTATAGTTATGGACTTAGACATTAATCCAACAGTCTCCCACTTGGATAAGTCTAAAACTATTATTGCAAGTATGACTTCAAGAACCGACTGGCAATCGTAGCTCTCAAAAGCTTCTGTCGAACTCTGACCTTGCCGATGATCTCTGACCTTTGTCATTAACTTGTCCATTAGATAAGGGATCATATATTCCTCCATTCTAGATATCATATGGACTGATACATGGATTATAAGCATTCTCTTTGTCCATTTGTTGTTTCCCGATTTCCGATTTATGACGACTGACTAAGTGAACGAATCAAATCAGTCCAGGCTCGGCCGAGCACTTACATTTTGTCATCACTAAATCATCGAGGGGCCCACATATATCGCTTTTATCTCGAAGGTAAAAGGAATGGATAAACTTCGACTCATATGGCTTGTTCTACTACTTGTTGAATCATACACAAAGGCACGTTTTATAACATCGAGTTACCGAATGCGTTTCCGTGCAATCAATGTACAACTAACTCATAGTAACAACTCATATCTCTAGGTTTGAAGAATATAAGATATTATCGTCTCATGATTCACTCATGATAAAATCCATGAAGTGATTCAAATGAGCATGGGTTGAATACAATACTGAGAACTTATGAGCACTCATGAATGTTGTAGCAACCATTGCTATGTCTAATGCACCTTAGACAAATCTTACAAGCCAGATTCATGACAGTCTTGATTCATATCTACTTCCAACATATGACCGAATGTGGATGATTTGAATAACTTAATCATTCGGGAAGAATGATCTAATTATTATGGAAGTCAAAACATGCAAAGTGAAACACAAGAATAATACGTAATCCTATATGGCCCCAAACTCTTGAGTGTAAATAAAAACCCTTTTATCTAAGCACCATATTGATTACTCATTATTCATTGTTTCGATTTATCAACTTAATACTTGAATTAAAACAATAGTCATGCCATGCACCAAGCATGCACACTATGTTTACCTATGGTCCTTGCTTTTGTGAAATAGATCAATTGAACATGACTCCAATGATGCTCATTTCACAATCCCATTCCCTTTTGTAAATGTAAGAATACTAAACTCTTGCCATTTACTGTAATCTGTTAGATTCTAAACTTATATGCAATGAGTCTCTCGTAATGACTATGCACAAAAGTCACAAAGACTTGGCAACAGACATTACAAAGAATTCCAATGGAGATCAATTCCATGGAAACGAAGTCTCAAATTCAAATTACATTCCTTTGAACATCCTTCTTGCATTAAGTTCTCTAATGTTACACAGATTCAAAGAATAACTTCCACCTATGGAAACAATTCCATATTACCATTTTAACCATCACTTCTGAACAAGAGTTGCCTTTTTTTTCAAAATATGTCAATATGGTCCTTACTCTATACTTCAAATTGTCGATGAGCAACAAATCTTTGGTGAACCTCAGATTGTCCTCGACAATTGCTTAATCATTTTAGTCATATCCAGTTCTTTTTCCCTCCTAATGTCCTAGGCATTTGGAAAATTTGGAATGGATAAATATTATAGCACATGCAATCGATCCTATATCCGAAGCATATGGGACACGATTCATGCTATAAATTTTTTTATTTGCCATGTTCTCATAATTCAAACTATGAAGAGGTATGCCGTAATCATAACCGAATTTTGAGAACGCAACATATATAGAATTTCCTTATGTTGAACCATTCCAACATAACATTCATATATATCCTTGACTAAAGTTGATTAAAATCTCAATCTAAGATTGTAGAATTGGAATGAAGTATAAAATCCTCTCCCTTAATTATAGCAAAACAACCTTTAAAACCCGAATTGAAACTTTTGTTTTCTATAATTAACATTGCTAGCTTGCAACACTTAACATAATAATCATGCTCCCACTAACATGATGATTATTAGCATAACACTTATGCTCCCACTAGCTCTGACATGTATCCAGAAGTCTGCTGGACTTCTTGAAATCAATACTTTATTGACTTTCTTACCAAAGTTCAGATTTCTGATACCAGATGCTTTGATAAGACTTTATCAAAATCATACACCTTTCCTTATATAGCTCACATGTGTGTCTAAACAATTTTAGAACTATGAAAAGGGATACCGTAATCATATTCTGAATTGTTTAGACCTTTTCCATTTCTCACAAGTCTATGTTAGTGTGCCGGTTAACCACATACGCTCCACTAACAACTTTGAGAATGAAAAGATTACAATTGCTATCTACTTAAAATCTTCTTGGAGAAATAGTTTCCTCACCATCATTTTTCATGAATCGGAGAGAAACCTTATGACACTTAGATTTTTATGGTGTAAGTGTTCCTATCCATGTGAATTTGTCACAACCATAATCACAAGACAAGGTTAGTGACAAAACCAAATTCAAATGGAATGAACTTGTTCAATCTTAATCTCTTTCCACCTGGCAGCACAAGACCTACCATTGCTTCCAGGTTGTTATGCAAACAATTGAGAACTCATAGAACTCACAAGCATAGTCAACTTTTACTGTAATGGCACGGAAACAAGATTAAGTCAACACAATAGGTTATAAACCTTAAGTCGTGAGCTAGTGATTAACAATACTCTTGACCAGTTCTCAAAACCTATCTCAAGACTCCCACTGTCCTCATGACATATAAGATTCTCTTTGTCAAGAACCGTTCCTTGACAAAACAAATATTCAAGAGTTAGTGCGGATTCTTATCAAGTTAAACACTTTTCACAATTGATCTTAGTTGGTCTTTGTTTTATCCAAAACATCACAACTTACCAATCTCAAATGTACAAGAATAGGAAACATCTTACTCTACATTTGACAAGTGTTAAAAACTTTCTAAAGATTAAGTCACTCAAGGCTCAATCTTGGAGTATGACTCTACGATTTGATTTTGGAACGAAGTATGATTTATCTTTTTGATTTAACCATTTCCCCAATTCACGATTCCTCTGCTTAGCCAACAAATACACTAAGCTGTTCTTAGAGGATCAATTGTGATATGGTTCCATAATCACTAAGATAATCATAAAGCAAGATACACAAGTACTCTCCCATCTCTTCAGATTGGAGAAACTTTTATCTTTCTGCCTTATTTGATTCTTCTTATTCATGTAACAGCCGAAAAATTCCAACCAATTTAAGTTTTTCAAAAATGACCCGATCTCTTTAAATTATTACAAAAAGGTTTTCAATACAATTTATTTAGAGTATTCCCAGAATCACATCACAACATAAACATGAGGAGCGGTACGATCACGCCTTCGCCTTGCCACGGTCTCCTGAAGAACCTGAAAAACATTAAACCACAACTGTAAGCCCGAAAGCTTAGTGAGATATCCCCAAAATACCAACCACATATATCATACACGCATAACATGCCATATCATATCCGAACATAGAACAGCCATGCACTTCGGGTCTACTGTGTGACTGGTCCGCCGCACCGGCCAACAGTCCACCTGGTCCACCCTCCGAGTCTAGCCATATACATCGAGTCTGCAGTGTGATTGGTCCGCCCACACCGGGCCTTCAATCCACCTGGTCCACTCTCCGAGTCTACAGTATGACTGGACCGCCCGCACCGGGCTTTCAGTTGGCCTGGTCCACTCTCCGAGCCTCGGTACGTCTGGTCTGCCCTCTTGGGGCCTACAGCCTATCCGGACCGCTCGCTGGGCCTTCGGGACAACCGATCCGCCCTGGGTATCTTGGCCTACAGCATAAAGCAGGACCCGCCTCAACCCAACTCCAGTCCAACTAACCATGTGCACATAAACATTCAATCATATAACAATTCACAGTCAACAAACCGGTCAAACAGTTCACATAACATATCATCATCCTAACCAGGATACCGACCTAACCGGTCACTAGCATAGCATCACCCTATATCTCAGGATACCGACCTCAACCAGGTCTCTAACATATACCACCCTAGCTACCAGGATGCATCATATCAAAGAAATATCATAACAACAAATACCCGGATCTCAATCCGATAAAGGGCCGGCCTTGGTGCCTTAGACCCTATTGATATAGTGAGGATAACTCACCTCGAAACTGCCGACTGAATAGATAACCCAAGCTGCTCCGATCACTGATACGATCTCCACCACTGGCCAACCACCAAAACACTGAACTCAAAACAATATCCAATAATTACCAAAATGCCCCTGGAAGTCAACTGGTCAACCCTTGGTCAAAGTCAAAGTCAACCCCTGACTGATCTACTCGTCGAGTCAACCCGATGACTCGCCGAGTCCCTATGCTCAGAATTTTCCTCAATTTGCGACTCAACTCGCCGAGTCACCCCGAGACTCGCCGAGTCCAACAACTCTAAGTCCTTCACACTCGACTCACCGAGTCATCCCTTGACTCACTGATTCACAGCTCAACCAGAAGAAAGGATAGGACCTTACGACCAGACTCTCCGAGTCCAAGAACAGACTCGCCGAGTCCAAGGCTATCTTCAACCTACTCGTCGAGTTGTTCTTCCAACTCGCCGAGTTCTAGAACATCTTCAAGAAACTCGCCGAGTACACCCTTGTGACTCGCCGAGTGCCTCTAGATCTCATTCCAAACAGAACCTTCCAGGCGATGCAATTGATCCAAAACGTAGATCTAGCCTCCTACAACCCATCCATCACGTAAAGTGGCGAACTTTACGTGAATCCAAAGAGATCTAGGCATTTTACACTTTAGGGTTTGGGTTTGGGACATGATAGCTTCACCAATCACTTATCAACAGGGACTTTATGCATTTTTGGATCATCACTACTCCAGATCTGAGGTAGCATCCTCAGATCCGTCTTCCAATCCCGAAATAGCTCATGAAATACTCCAAAAACCCCAAAACCACCATGGATGACAATAAGGGGAAAAGGGCTCAAGACAGAGGATTCTTACCCCAAAGATGAGCCTAAACTGATGTAGACTTCAGATCCACAAGCCCTCTTGGTGCTATCCTCGAATTCCTCCAACTTCTCTTCACAAATTCCTTCTTTCAAGCTTCAATCCTCTCAATAATGGAGTTTCTCACGATTAGGGTTTCCTCTGGAACACTCAGGGGAAATAGAGGCTGAATAGAAGGCATAACATCCTTTAAATAGGGGGAAAACCCCGAAGATTAGAGTTTTCTTCACCCAGCACCAACTCGCCGAGTCCAGCCGCCGACTCGCCGAGTTGGCCACTTAACATGCGACCAGAGTCGCGACTCTACTCGCCGAGTTGCCCTTATACATTTTCACTTTGAACCCTGAACTTGCACTCCTTAACTCGGGATATTACAATTCATTTTGCCATACATTGAAAATTTTCCAATGTTTCAGAATTACACTTAAACTTGTAAGCATAATCATATTTACTAACCTTTATTAAATCATAACGAATAATCTAATTAGCCTTTGTGGTGGACCTGACCAGCGCACAACCAAGTGTACCTAATCCTTTAGTCCTTCACTTAACTCACACATACATGTGAACAAGGACTTAGTCTTAATTTCCCGAAGATGAAAATATTCATTCATCAAACAATACAACTTGCATGATTCCAAGTTTCTATCCAACTGAAACTTGGGTGATGAGAATCATTCCTTATTTGGTAAATTATGACACTACCACAAATGAAGAATCAAATCCATTTCCTAATATTGCTTATCAATGGAAACATATAAACAACAATTTTTTCACAAATGCCATTGTATAGATACTTAAAATAAATAAAACAAAAAAAATTCTTTTATTTTAAAACTTGCGGAAAAAACTTTTCCTTACAATGCAAATACATATGAAAACATTTTGTTGTCTATTCCTAAGCAATATATATCATAACTCTTATGCAGCAGCTCAAAATTCTGATCATCGAACCATGCGATCAGAATCAGCACACCTTTTCTTTAAGCTTCCTTTGATTCTTCAAAAACATCAAAATGTAATTACATTACATCATGTATTAAGAATCTCCATACTGGATCTTAATAGAGTTAGATAATGGGCTCTTCCTAAAGTAGAGTCAAACATTTGACTTTACTTTCCTTATGGACTTTTAGGTAAATTCGGTAGCTTCGCAACCAATGTCCCTTTTATTGGCAAAAGAAATATATGGACTCTTTGGAAATGGTGTACGGGACTATCACAGACTTAGCCTTTCTCTTTACCATTAGGTCAAACGACTTGACCATGGTCGATCCCCTTTCAATTGGGAAGAGAAAGTCTTTCTAGACTTCCAATGTCACCATTGTCAATGTCCAAATAGGTTTGGGAAGTAGATCTTCCAGTCTAATTTGCTTTACTAATGCCCCAAAATCATCATTGATTCAGCATCAACAAGCAAACAGGTAAGATCATTAAGGGTCATGTCTTGATCTGTCATCGGGGAGTGACTGAAGAACCAAGTCAACAACCAACTACCACGAGACTTTGACACCCTACTCTCCCAGCTTGTCAATATGTGACTTAACCTCTAAGATGTAAGCACATATAGACTTTGCTTGCCAACAGGGATTGAGTGACTTAGAACTTATCAAGTCTTGAAACTTGTGGGATAGGGAGATTTATTGGAGGAGGTGGAGGAAGTGAAGTATGATTTCTAGTCCCACTAATGCACAACAAAGAGATTGATCTTTCACCTTGATTGCCATTTGGGATATCATCTTCATTAGGAAAGCTTGCTCCTAAGGATTTGGGAAGACCATAGATGTCTTAACAAGACGTCTATAATGGTATTGAGAGAAAAACTTTGAGACACACTTGAACAAAAGGTTAGAAAACGTATATAGCGGAATAGTTAATCTCGAAGGATCTGTTAGCTCAACAAGAATATTAATAGTTAGAAGTTAGCGAGTTAGATGCGGAAAGTAAAGTAATGTAAATGAAAACAATTGTTATATCAAGTATACACATAAGTTGATTCATAACTTGGAATGCATTCAAACCAATGTTAGTAAGTGAGATCAAATTTAGTGATTAAGTCACAAAGACTTGCTCCGAAGAGTGATTGCAATCTGCTATGTAACAGTAAGAAATATGGTTGAGTAAGAAGGAGATAGAAAGGATAAATCCAGAGAAGATGTATTAGAAAGTGAAGATGCATATCTGATACAAAGAGCATGGTCTCTATTTATAGAGACGCAAGAGTTACAATACAAAAGGTTTTCTATGAGTAGCCATGCAAGGTCTACTGGACAATAGAAATAAAAGAGATAAGACAATACAAACTGATTACAAAAACAAAACTGCTGATCCTTGGACTTTGGTTGCAGATGACTGAAGTAGAAAATCTTGGCTGCGGCTGCGGTGCTGATTGCGGTAAGGAGAAGTTCAAGAGGGTCACTTTTAATGATTCAACAAATGGGAGAAATTCAAGTTTAGTTGATTTAAAGTCCTTAACATAACACCCAATATGAAATATTAAGGCTAGGATCCAACAAACTATTTTATAACTTGGAAGAGGGATGCCGTAATCCAAGCTATAGAATACTTGAAGGTAGGTAAATGACGATTTACCAATTTCCACCATGAAAAACGAAATATAATTAAGTTTTAATTGGATTTGAAACTCCTAGATCTTTTAAGATACATTGAACTTTCAATGGCATGTTTGAATCTCGATTGTGCCCTCTCAAGTTTGTGACTGGGATGTCGAGGATCACAAACAAGGTGTGAATAACCATGCAAATTGACTAGGTACCCTTAATTTTATCACCTAATCGATGTGTCGGTTAACCACACACGCTCCACTAATCTATGATAAAACTTAAGTCACCCTTTGCCACACATTTTCAGTCCCGTGTTAGTGTGCCGGTTAACCACACACGCTCCACAAACGACTTAACAAAGGTGCAAAGTGTAATTTCATGGGTTAGCACCATTTGACATTTTCCTAAGTAACTAAGATTGAGAATTTATAAGTGTTTAGTTACTTAGTATTTATCATTATACTTTTAATGAAGGGAGAATTATAGTCCTTTCCTACCCTTTCGGCTAACGACCCTCCACCAGTCAAGGAAGCGGTGGGTGAGAGTGGACACCCATTAAACTACCATTTTGCAGGCAGTAACCTTATACCCCCCTTATATACCGGATTCGTGAATGAGGCCTACTAATGGTAAGATTGACTTTATCTTATACATATCTATATAATTAAAATTATAATAATAGTATAAGGTTGTATTTTAAATATTTAAAATACTTGGTGGTTTAATCTATTAATTAAACTATACTCTTAATTTAATTAAATTTAAACCATGTTTTTATGGAATTATTAACTCTTTTAATTAAACACTTTAATTAATTTAATGAAGTCCATAAAGTTTGAACTCTTAACTTTTAAAATTCTAAGGTTTGGAATTAAAGTGTACATGGGGGGACTTTACAAATTCCAAAACTCGAGGGCGAGTTTTGAAACTTTTCAAAACTCTTCAATTGCATAACATATGAGTTTAATATAGGTTTTTAAAACTTTTAATGAAGAGACTCTTGGAAATCCATAACTTGAGGACAAGTTATGGAGGTCATAAAACAATTTATGGAGAAAAGACTTTTCAAGTTCATAGCCTATGTTTTTTTAATAAAATTCATTAATGAGACTTTTCATGTAACTTGAGGACAAGTTACAAAAACACATTTTATGAATAAATTTTAGATCAATTTGGATCAAAAACAATTATCACAAACATATCTAGCAATATTCATAATCTTGATTAAACTCATATGAACAAGACAATTCAAATCAAACAATTTTCATGTAATTAGCCTAAACATTAAACTAATACAAAACATGAAACTTTTGACAATTATCTTTGAAATTGGATTAAAATGAACATTACCACATCAAAAAACAAGTTTATAGGTTCAAAAACAGCTTAAGGTAATGATTCTAGTCCAATTCCATCCTTAAAAGTCGAAGATATGTTGTCTGGGGGTCCTACTCGTCGAGTGTATGAACCTACTCGACGAGTAGGATGATTTTCTTCATGGACTCGGCAAGTTCATCAGTGGACTCGGCGAGTCCAGTGCCCAGAAAGCCAGAAAATCGATTTTTTCAGCTTTTTTCAGCACTTTGCATCAAGTATTATTGAAAACAAGCCTAGGCTCTGATACCATTATTGGGTTTTGAGCATTCTAGCACTCCTAAGTGTACATGCAACCCTAAATACCTTGGATCTATGTTTTCTCTATTATACATGCAATTATGAACTTTCCAAGGTATTCATCCTAACTAGCATAATAACATTGATTCATATGAATATATTAAGTTAGAATTACATACCTCTTTGATGTAGAATGTCTTCATGAAGGTTGAGTGCCTAGTGCCCCAAGTGTGACACCTCAAATGGTTCACACAACATCAAATACACTTGGAATAGATTAGAGAGAAATCCACACTTCATGAAAATCGGCTACCCTTTCACATATACTCTAGTGCCGATTTTGTCAACAATAAGATGCTTATATAGTTAGTGACAATTAGGGTGAACCCTAATTGTCATGGCTTTCCATTTCCATGGATCCATGGGTTCAAATATACCATGGAGCATCTTATGGGTTTTAGCCCAACTTGACAATCCATGAAGCATTAGCCCACTATACAAGCATGGATGATTTACATAATCAACCCATATATTTAATTAGTCTTCTTTTGATCACTTAATTAATTCTAGATTAATTCTTGATCAATACTAATTAAATAATCTTATTAATATATTAGAACTTATAATCCTATTAATACACCTCAAGTGTTATTTCTCTCATGTTAGTCTATCCAAATGCATGATGCCATGCAACCCAAATGGACCATGCTGAGTCGTGTCAAGTCTTACCAATTACAGTTATGGACTTAGACATTAATCCAATAGTTTCAATATCATCCTAACCTCTTTAAAAGGATCCTTGATGGTTTAGTTTTGATATATACTAGAAAAGTTTAAAGCATCTTTGCCAGTTTTCATGAAAAACTCTCTATTTTATGTATCAAAACCCATCAATAGGCCCTCAACATATCCTCGAGAGTCTGAATCCTCCTCTCACTCTAGTTATCTGTCTGTAATGAAGTACATCCTGATTCCCAACTCCTCATGAAACCTATTACAAAACATGGAAGTAAACATAACATCCCGATTTGAGACTATAGACTCAGGCACCCCATGATGAGCCACTACTTCTCGAACATAAATGTTAGCTAATTTATCAATCGACGAGCTCTCCCGAATAGAAAGGAAATGGACACTCTTGGCCAAACTATCCATGATAACCTAAATAACATCAATTCCCTTGGCCGTACTTGGTAACTTGGTAATAAATTCCATGGTAATCTGCTCCTATTTCCACATGGGGACCTCCAAAGGCTGCAAATTGCCATGTAGTCTCTAATGCTCAAACTTTACCTTATGACAAGTCCTCCAGGCACCTCTCAACAAACCATGCAATATACCTCTTCATCAAGGGCTACCAATAATTGAGTCTCAAGTCTAGATACATCTTAGTGGTTCCAAGATGAATAAAAAACCTACACTTATGTGTAACACTCGAATCCAGGTATCCTTTCTAAGTCCTTGCAACAAAAATTGTGATGGGTGATAAGTTCCTCCGTACGTTGGGCGTACATATATGTACACTTAGTGTACTTGGGCGGGTGTGATTGTGTACTTGAACCACATATGTGGGGCGTACGAGCTTGTACGCGGGGCGTATGTAGCCAGAAGCAAAAACCCTAATTTTAGGGCATGAGCCCTATTTAAGCTCACTTATGACTCTTGGACCCTCACCTTATCAGCCTCTACTGCTTGATTTTGTCCTTTAAACCCTATTTTTCTAGTGAGTGTGATCTTTGAGCTTTAAATTGACTTTGGTGGCCTTTTGGTGTGTTTGCAAGAAGAAGAACCTGGTGTGCAAGCCTTGTACGTGGTTGAGCTTCAAGATCCTGCATCTACATCATCTTAGGAAGATTTTGAAGGCATAAAGTTCATACCTTGCCTATCCTTTGCTTAGATCTACTTCTTTAACTTGTTATGGTTCTTTTTGGTCCCTTTGGGTTGGTCATGAGGAGTTAAGACCATTTGAGATGCTAAATCTTGTAGATATGGATGTTTGGTGGGTTCCTTGAGCTTAAAGGTGCAAACGTTTTGGTGTTTGTGACCCCCATGCAAGTATTAAGTCATTCATTAAGCTCTTTTGAGCTCTAGGACCTCATTAAGCCATGCATGCACGTAAAGTTGGCAACTTTACGTGATAAACCACTTCAAGGAGGTTAGATATGAGTTTTGGGCTAATGTATTTATCAATTAAGAACTAAAAGGTGACGTTGGGCAATCAAGGGGAGTACGATGGGCGTACAAGCTCGTGCGAGTTGTGTACGAGCCATTAAGTGTGTACGCTTAGCATACAAGCTGAATAAGCCCCGCGTACTCAGAAGTGGGTTGCGGACATTTGGGGCTTTGGTATTGGGCTTCATCTTAGACCCTAGGAGTTTAGGGTTGTATTTTGGGCCCCCAAAATATTATTTTGGGATAAGGGTGTTTTTGGACTTCTTTTGTGGGCCTTAAGTGTTATGAGTTGGGCCTTAAGGCCCATTATTGTGTTTGGGCCAAGAATGATTAAGCCTATTAAGGGTAAGGTGAAGAGGGGGACCTTGGCCATAGGAATTGGATTAGAATTCTGGCCCATAGTCATGATTGTAACCCATTTGTAATTATGGTAATTTGTTTATGTTCAGTGTAGGATTGCTTGGATCAGTAGCCTAGCAGTTGGTATTTATCAGCAGACTGAGGTGAGTCTTCTCACTATATTAATGGGTCGAAGGCACGAATGTCGGCCCATTACATGACATGTGGAATGTTAGTTATCTATGTGTTTGCTTGTTTGAAAGACCTCGGGGGTAGCTCGTGGCACTTGTATGGAAGACCATGGGGGTATCCCATGGCATGGAAGACCATGGGGGTAGCCCATGCCACTTGGATATCAGACCATGGGGGTGGCCCACGCCATTCCAAGGAAAAGACCATGGGGGTAGCCCATAGAAATCATATGTATGTGGTGTGGTATTTTGCGATTGTATGTTATGTTGTAATTAGGGAACTCACTAAACATTTGCTTACTTTTTGTATTGTGGTTTCGGGTACTTCCGGTGCTAAGGGAAGGGCCCAGCATGATGGCGCAGCATTCACTCTCCACTATCTTCCGCACTTATTAATATTGTTGCTCTGATAATTGTACATGTTTATTATGTAATGGATTTTGAGAACAATTTATGACAGTAATTTCCTATTTAAAAATGAAAAAGTTTTATCTGGTTTTTTGGGCTTTTAAATTATGTGCCTCCACTAATACTATCTGACTGACTCCCCCATAAAATGGAATCTGAACTCGCCCACATTAGATCAATTGCCCCCGACTGTCGGTGATGAATCTATCAATCTAACCCATGATCTTCTCCTTCTTCCAGTTCTTTTTAATCTATCAATATAAGCCTCTTTAATCTTATCAAGAAGTGGTGAAGTGATTTTCATCCTCAAACATAGGTATCGAGTGGGGGTATCAACCGTCTTGTAGATTAAAGCATCGGCCAATGCATTGGCCTTCCTTGGGTGATATGAGATCTCGTAGTCGTAATCCTTAACCACATCAAGCCACACGTGTTGCCTCATATTCAGATATGGTTGATCTAGGAAGTACCTCAAACTCTTATGTATAGGATAATTCGCCTCATGAGGCTTCAATTGTCTTGAAGCGTATGCTATCACATCACCCATTTGTATTAAAATGACACCCAACCCAAAATAGATGTGTCACAGTATACCACAAAAACATCAACTCCCTCAGGGAGTGCTAGAACTGGTGCCTCACATAACCTATGTCATAGGGTCTCAAAAGCCACCTGTTGCTCAGACCTCCACGTTATGACCACTCATAGGCCACATTGTGGCAGCTTCTCAACAAAACAGTCAGGCAACCACCAGTCGCCACATCGTGGCGAGCAAACTGGCACGTCGTGGGAAGTGGGTTTTCACATCCTAATGGATTAAGTTCTCAATCCATTAAGTCACCCACTCAAATACTACAAAAAGCTTCCTAACGACTAAAACAACATAAAAATTGATGCTTTCATTCATGCATATCCAATCCAAGTCTAGCCTTGAAACTAGGTCAAAATGGAGAAATAAAACCAAGATTGCATGCATGGAGTTCAATACTCCAACAAAACTTTAGATCTGTAAAATATGTCTACCAAGGGACTCAATGAATCATAAAGTTGATAACTTTACAGAATCTATGCTCTTAACTCAACCAAAACATGGAGAAAAGTGGGTAAAAACCTAGATCTAGCATGATATAATGAGAAAGGTAAGATCGCGAGGACTTACAAAAGTCCAGAAATGGCACTAGATGATGAGGGAGTGGTTTACTAGCTGAAAAAATACACCAATAACACATTCTTCTTCTTCAAGGGGCTAAAATCACCACAAAGTGCTCACAAGATCAAAAAAGAGGCTAGGGTTTCTTGGAGGGTGAAATGGAGCTGATGGAGGCTGAGGGTGTGCAAACCCTAGCCCTCACTTCCCTTAAATAGGGGCACAAACCCCAAAATTAGGGTTAAACGCTCAGGTAGCCGCCACATCATGGCCAAGCCTCTGCCACGTCGTGGTGCACACAAAATGATACACATTTCTTTGGCCATTGACACATTGTGGTGCATCCTTCTCCACGTTGTAGCCTTTACAAAATTACAATCTTGTTCTTTTAATTGCTATAAGAATAAGAGAAAGTCTACCTGGAATTGGATGTTACAAATGAATTATATGCATTTTATCCTTTTATGTAAATTTATTTATAAATACATGAATATGATAGATCATCTGACTTTTCAAACCTTTCAAGGAGGATTCAAAAAACGCTTATAGAATAATTGTTCTTTTCTTATGTTTTATTTCCACTTTTAACTATAGAATAATCACATAATTTTCTTTAAGGATAGTATTCCCGATCAACATAGTTTGTATAGTATTCATGGTCTTAGGGTTTTCCATAGATCAAAAAATTGAACTCATTAAAATTTATCCTTCTTATCAAAATATATGAAAACCACCATTAAAAACCAATTATAGCTCATCTAAACTTATACATTTCACTTTTTTCATTGTACATTTGAACACCATTCGTAGGATGATACTTGAGAACAGAATTTCCTTACTTGGTCGACATACTGATCAAAGATAGAATAAATTTAGTGGTTTTCTTTTCTATATGAAATTTTAATCTCTTCTTTGTCCTAGGGGTATAAATCATGTCGTGTTCGGTTTGGCGGGTTGGTGGGCCAAAAAGCTCAACCCAACACGACCCATATAAATATTCATTTCATCTTGCTCAATCGTAACCCGAATAAGTCAAAATTGGACATGCCCATATAAATATTTGTTTTGTCTTGTTCAACCCTAACCCGGATAAGCCAAACCTGAATATGATCCGTGTAACCCGCTTAATTATACGAGTCTGCAGGTTCATGGGTTAGGTTTGAGTTTGTGAGTCAGATTTGGGTTCATGGTTCATAGGAGAGAATTCTAAATATCACATATTTACTTATTAGTCCTTACTCTATCATTTATTTAATATATTTTTTTATTTTTTTATTCTAATAAAATAAATTAGTTCACATGTCAACTACTAAATTATTTACAAACCCAAACACGACCCCTGTAATAAATGGGTTTGTAGGTCATAAAAACTTAATTCAAACCCGTTTAGTAAATTATACGATTCATGTAATTTACTCTTTGCGTCTAGTCATCCATGATCCAATAACCGACACGTAAACAACCAAAATACAAGTCTTTTGTATGCTCAAATTCCAAATGATTACTTGATATGCATTAAAACTTTTATGTTACAAAAAACCAAATAAGGGTGTTTATACATATGCATTATAATTTTTAGAAAGAGAGCTATAAATGAAGAAGTACATCCGTTCAAATTAATACATAAATTTTGATACTCACATAAGTGTTATAAAATCAAGTTTAACTAAAACCTAATTACCTTTAAGAATGGAAGTTTAAATTCATCATAATCTAATCCTTTATCACTTCCATAATTCAAAATCTCATTTTTAATATCATCAACTTAGAAAAAACTTCAAGAAATCTAACTCGGTTTTGCAAAAGCCTATTGAACTAATTACTCACTTGAGCGGGTCTTTAGCTTCTAGCTCACTAAGCTTGGACGAGAAAAGAAATACAAGAATCCTACTTTTGCATCACGTGGATCTATAATTCGATCTCCATCTATCATAACACCCTAAATAACTAATTGATGTTGTTCCAATTTAAACATACCATGTAATTTTATGTTTTATCGTCCCCTTCCACCCCTTAAAGATTTTTCATTTTCACACAATATTCATAGTTTTGATTCACTTTATATCGACCTAATTTATCCACCATCTTGTTCGTAGATGCCACTCCCCGTCTATATAGTTATTGGTATCCTTTTTTTGTTGAATACCATCTTTATTAGACCTTTGAGTCTTCCTCTTTTCCATGTACCAACTTTTTTTGCAGAGTAAATTTACATGATCGTCCAGATCGCAACCCTAACTCTTTTTACGCAGGTCGTCAATATGGTATATTTTTTGTTAAGCCTTTTATCCTTGCAAGATTTAAAAAGATTATAATACCCTTTAAGATTATTATTTTGTATTTTTTAGTTTTTATTATTTAACATTTCTTTTATTTATATTTTTTGTTTTTGGGATCTACCTTTTAACCACATCCTACGCGCTTTCCTCCCCTATATGTTATTAGATATGATAACCCCACATTCACCTCCAACAACCCCACTATTCATCGCCAACAACCACCACTAGTCACCGCCTATTCATCTTCACCAACCACCACTAGTCACCTCTTGTTCACCCCACCAACCACCACCAATCAACTTTCGCAACGACCATCAGCCAAAACCAATCATGAAAATTGTAATCAAACTCAAACTAAACTAAAGTCAAAATCAAAAAAGTCAATCTAGAAACCCATCCCCAACAAGTCTCCCCCGACCCCACTCAAAGCATCGATGACCAATACTTATTCACCTCTAACGGTCGAATTAATACCATATGGAATCAGAGTAATCTCTCATGAATCAAAACAAAATCGCTCTAGAACCAAACAAAAACAAATCCAAATGCAAGTTGGAGATACCTATAATCAAAATTGATTAAGAACCAAACGAGATGGTATTAGATTAATCTATAAAATAAATCAAGGAATTTGATATTTAGATGAAATAATAAGTATGAGATTCAAAGCAGTGGCGAAGAAGAGTAGATTAGAAAAGGAGGAAGGTATGATTCACCTTAAACTAAGAACTTTATCGCCCATCTTGTCATCCATCCCCGAAGGGACTTAACACATACGAACATCAACCAAGTGCAAGCAAATCTTGAAATTTTCTTTGGGCAGCGGCTTGTTATAAAGTATTATGGATTGTCCTTGGTATCATACTTTTGAATGAAAACATGTCATAAAACACAATATTTTTCTCCATGTTTAAAACAAGACTGTGTAAGAGATCAACCATGAATGATCTTCTTATCATAAGATCAACTTTATGGTTTGAGTCTATCGATCCAACCAAGTCCGTATATCGTGCATTAGCACCATACACCAGAAAAACATTAAGATTTCCCTTCAAGTGTCATAAGATCCACTTGACCACTTCCCAATGAGCTTTCTCCCAACCGCCTCAAACAGGGCATCCAAACATTCGTAAACCAAAATTGTCAGAGATTTTCCCAGACCACGCCTCTTTAGGAGTATTATAATCAATTATAGTTGATGGAGATCTATTCGCCAGATAGCAAGCAATGTTGATTGCTTCCATCTAGAATTGATCTGATAAATCAACAAATAATCATATGTACTAAGCATGCTCCATCAATGTTTGGTTCGTTTGTTCTGCCACTCCGCTTTACTGTGGTGTTAACCGTACAATGCTATGAATTACTATACCTTTTGATTTGCAAAATTTGTCAAATGAAGCCTTGTGGAACTACAACCTATTTTTTATTATGAATGATCTAATAATGTAACTGGTCTGTTTTTTAACCATGGTCTTCCACTCCTTAAGCCTCCCAGACACTTCATCTTTGTCTTTGTCTTCCGATCGTACACATAAACCTTCCTTGAGTAACCGTTGATAAAATTCACAAAGCTCATGTTTACACACCATTTTTGTGTGTAGTCTCTTAGAACACCACCATTTTCGAGAACCTCTCCAAGACCAAGCTTGGCTCGAAAACTCCTTCCTTTTTCCTGCCACCACAGGAAACCAACCAAGGTGAGCTTCATACCCCACTATTTTTTGTGTTTTTCATACACTTTGGGGGGGGATACAAGTCAAATCTCGTTTAACCATTGGATAATTGCATGTACCGGTGTGTAATGTGTTTAACCTTTGGATAATAGCATGCATCTTAAATATTGTGGTTGAAATGTTGTTTACCTCATGCTAATACTCCATAAACTCGAGATTTAAAAGCCTCGTAATGCTAGAGTAAATCTATCCTTTGGAAAGTTTCATGTATCATGGTTATGAGATGAAGATGAAATAAGTTCTCAAATAAAAAGGGTGCTTAATGTATGTTAAAAATCAAAAAAAATGTTAGTAACATATTTGTTTTATAAAAGTTTGTGGGGTCATGTACCACACCTAAAATAGCGAAAATATGGGGTTACACTAAAAAATGGTCAACTTGTGGACATATGAATTTTTAACACTTATTCTTATACAAATATTTGGATGTAACAAATTTCAAGAATATATGTGTATTTTGTGGAAATCATGACATGTTAGGGTCACAAAAAAATAGAATATGTTGCTTTACAAAACTCTCAAACAAATTTTGGTATGTTGAACAAACTACAAAACTTGTTTATTTTGTTAAAAATGATTTTTCTAGTAAAATAGTCATAATATGTTGTCATCATTTTAATGGTTTAAAGACTTAGAGGATTATGCTATTTACACAGCATATATTACAAGTAGACAAGTTCATAAATGATTAATTATAAAAATGTTATAAATAATTTAACTAAAACAATATACAAAACAGAATAATTACGACAGAAAAATATGTGTGTCATAATCTGTCCATCATAAAGCTTTTAAAAGTACAAGTATAAATCGTATGTCATAAAGTTGTACACTTCAGTCATGAACTTACACTAGTAATGTTATTTTCATTATTTAATAATGGGAGTCAATGTTCGCGTAAATCCGTTAAGGCACTTGTGAGACTTTCCTTCGTCGTACCTACCTAGCGTACACCGTAAGTCCTATAGTTATAACCAGAGTCTCCTGGAGGGAGAGCGAGGTAATTATGTATAGATCTATACGGAGTTGACACCGCCACACCTGAGCTGTTCGCTACAGCTAGACGGGGCCAGTCTAGGGTGACAAATACCTTACCAAAACCGACGCTTGAAGAACGTCATGACAGGCATATCAGTCATATTAAGCATGGTTGTAACGACTCACATAGGGATTAACAATGTTATTTTGGATTCACGAAATTATACACTTCACTGGTTTTATAAAATATAAAACTACGCATCATTTTTGTACATTACTATCACCATCCCGGTCTTAGGGTTTTAAGACTACAATTTTTCATAAAACAGAAAATATGGGATTTTCTGGGAACACACACTTTTTTCAATTACAAACAAAAGAAAACAAAGGACACACATGCAATTATTGATAGTTTTAGAACGAGACTTACAAACCATTTTTCACAGAAAATATCAGATTTTCTAGAGTTTTACAAATTATTACAATCAAAGATGTTACAAAGCTTTTTATACAAATATGTTTATGAACTCACAAACTTTTTAGTTGACTCTTTTCAAAACGAATTGTATTCTCAGAGACTTAATGAGTAGATATTTGGGCTATGGATTTTGGATATTTGCTACATTTTGGAACATCATATTTTATGTCACTTTTGTGTAAATTTGTGAACAAATACAATCTGTAAACAATGAATGTTGGTATCTTTTAATGTATGATGTTTGGTTGCTATGTTTTCAATTATATTCAATTGTGATGATACAATAGAATGAAGTCGTCCGCCCCCGGACGTTTCCACCGTCCTGGTTCGGGGGTGTGACAGATTGGTATCAAAGCATTGTTTATAGAGAACTGGTATATCTAACCATACAATATATACAACTATAAATACAATAGGACTAAAACACTCTAACTACAAGTATACTTTAAAAATATAAACATTTTACCAAAGTGTACATACGTACATGCATATTAGAAAACAATAAGAGGAGTTGGACAATGCGACTAAATTTAGAAAGTTATGTAATCATATCTAGGGTAAATATAGCCCGATCAACTATATTTATTCGAGATATGACCAACATGTGTCTAGGAATGGTCAAAGTGGACAACAAACCTAAAAATCATTAACTGTAAATTGAAAACAGGCTCTAAGAACAAAAATAAAAGACATAAAATACTATAGGGGTATTTTAACATTCTATCTATTTTCTCGTACATATGTATTCTCATGCAGGCACTATGGCGGGCTTTCATCACCCAGGAGACCCATACTTTCCTAATAAGGTAAATGGTGGATGGATTGAGGAGAATCCCGAGGAGGATCCGGAAGAGATCGAGGGGGAAGAGATCGAAGAAGAGGAGATAGACGAGGAGATTGGCAATGAAGAAGAAGATGACGATGATTCAGACGCCGAGTCCGAAGTTATAGACCCTCCCTATATGGAAAGGGTACCAGCATATCGTTTGGGCCCCAATGGCCCTACACCCCCGTGGGCCAACGATCTAGAGCGATGAAGTAGGCACCTGGGACAACGTCCACCGTTCGAGATGGAGCGAAGGTTTTACAACCTTCGCCATGGAGGGCCAGCGGACCGAGCACTTCTTGTTACGGTCCAGAGGATTTCTGACATCGGGGACCAGGTGCAGACGACAGCCCATCGGGTCATGGAGATGATGGGTGCTTTGGAGGTCACTACCACTCGCATACATGATCTTCAGAGAGACCACTATCCAAGGGAGTAGCTCATTGAGGATCTTACCACTGCGCGAGCAGAGGTAAGGGAGTACCAAGAGCGACATGCTGCTCTGGAGGAGAGGGTGTGCATCGCCGAGCATCGACTAGCTGAGCTTCAGGGCGCTTCTACCTCATCACAGGCACCACCAGGGATCACTCGTCATGAGTAGGACTTATCCTACGCACCTCTTGATGTATCTTTGGTTATTGGTATGCGTTGGTGCTACATTTTTTCTTTCTCTATGTATGTAGGATCGACCCTACGTTTAAGTGATTACACTACTCGCAGGGTCGTTATGCTGTCACATTTTATCCTCGATGTACTGTAGACCTTTATAAAAGGTCAATTTTCATGCATTATGTACTAAAACATTATCATTAATGAAACGAATATGTGTTTTATTTATGATGTTGTTATCTGCTATGTCTTTTCATTTTTATTTGATGTAATACAGTTTCAATTATAAGGATAATCTAACCACTGTAACCGCAAAAAGCCAAAGGGTTTCCATAAACTCATCGTTATTCCTACTTCATAGCAAGAAATGCCCAGAAAGTACATTCACAGAAACAACACAACAACACCACCACCACCGTCGCCTCCACCATAAATGGACTCTGTTGTATTCCAGGCGGTTGTCTCAGCTGTAGTTACTGCAGCACTGGCACACATCAACAATGGCACAAACGGAGGAGGAAATGGAAATGGGACGGGGAGTTCCAATTACGGAGATAATCCAAGACATCAGAGAACCTGCACATACAAGGATTTCACCAACGGAAAACCAATACCATTTAATGAGAGCGGAGGGGTGATAGCTCTCACCCGGTGGTTTGAAAAGATCGAATATGTCAATGAAATATGCGGCTGTCCTGAAGAAAGTAAAGTGACGTTCGCAGCTTGTACATTTTCTGACAGGGCCCTCTCATAGTGGAACGGCCATGTCAATGCTCTAACTCTACCGATAGCAAACTCCATGGCTTAGGGGAACTCAAAAACCTGATGCTTGATGAGTATTGTGTAACGTCATGATTTTCACCATAATTTTTTTTTCTTTTTAAAATATTTATTTAACAGAATACATAAGCGGAAGACTTAGTTTTTTAATTCAAAACATTTTCAAAACCACAACGTTACTTCAAAAACTCAAACATAATTCCAAACTATTTAAAATGTAAACAAGAGTATTTTAAAGTAAATAATCCAAAACGTGTCCAAGAGTGGTATCGTTAATATAAATATACTACCCATAAGAACCCCTCTCACCAAGGCCAATCTTCTAAACGGCCTGCACCAATCATAAGGCACAAAAGAGAAAAGGTACAAGTGTCATCCCCTGCTGAGTGATGTTCATAAAGTTGCACATAAAATATACAAACCCCAAATGGGTCAATCATTCATTTTATGATGAAGTATAAAAATGATAGACAAATACCACTTAGAAAACAACCGCATATCATAACTATTCAATCACATATTCAACTGCATATGTGCATATATGTTTAACCCGAATTCTATCACATAACATATATGATCAACCAAATACCACATAAGCAACCGCATAGCATATAAATAATCACATTTCATATATAAGAAACCTTTAATTGTTCAACCTTTTATTAATAACCAACCTTTGTTATATATTCAACCTTTTAATATGTAAACAACCTTATGTTACATGTTCAACCTCTTATTAAATCTATCCAACGGATTGATAGAAAAGTGTCCCTTAGTGCTACCTAACCCAAGAGAAACACCATGTTCACTACTTATGTGCACGGCCAGCCGAATGCTCTAAGTGGCTCATGACTTCCACCGGAAACACCAACCCCGTGACTCCACTTTCGGTACTTCGACTTTGCAAAGTACAAGTACCTCGCGGTGTTGTTTAGGATCGGTACAAACAGTGTCAATTCTACCGATACACCTCCCGATTCCCACGTGATATTTGCGCTGGCCGCGAACGAGGGACCTACATCACTCCAACCCACGAACACCGAAGTGCCTGCAAACCATGTGTCACATGGTCATCTAGAAAGACAGGCAACTAACAACCATTGTGTCTATAGCTCTTCCTATAGGTACTCTTTCAACCTAGTGGGCACCCTCAATGATCCGGATAAGGTTTTAGGCAAAGATCTTGAACTACCCAAACCCACTACGCATAACCCCACAATGTCATTTATACATTAAGTAAATCATGTAATTCATACCATATAAATGTGTATTAAACATGCAATGTATTCATAACCAACACATCAAGACACAACCATACAACATATTTCAAGCAACTTAAGGTAGCATGTTATATACATCAAGTTCATCAAAGTGTAAGCAACATAGCAATTAGGTCATAACATGGCATTATCACAAAGCATATATTAGCATCACAAATATCATATCATCTTCAAGCACAAGTAATGACATGTTCATCCTAAAGTGAATCAAATCACCATCTACAGATTGCACGTTTCAATCATGCAACCTTAGTGAGTTAGAACTATGAACTCACCTTTAGCCTTAATGAAATCTTCCTTCTATTCCAAGTTTTGAACTTACTTGAAGTTATGAAGGCTCCACCTAAACACCAAACATAACATTCAATTAACAAATAAAGTATATGTTTCAAAAATACAACTTTATTCTAACTTTTATATTAATTCTTATATTTTCCCTGCCCGACCCCCGTTCAGTGTTTTAAGCATAAAACCTAATCTACAACTCCATTTGGTATGGAATTGGACATTATGGAAAATAGACTCGATTTCATAAAACTTCATGAGACAGTAACATCTTCCAATTCTTTCCAGATTAGCAGATATAGCTCTTGCAAGATGGGGAAAAGTTGTTGTGCAGAATTGCAACATTCACCAAAAATCACTATATGATTCAAGACTTTATGTAAATGATTATAGTTGCTCAATTTTACACAAAAGAGGATTGAATGATAGTATTAAGACATCGATTGTGTACTTTATGAGAATACCAAACATATGACACAAAATGTTGAGAGTAGAATGTCTAAACATATAGACGAACGTTTAGAACAAAGTTCCAGATTTTGACCTGTAAAAGCCACCTGTTCAAAGCCATTTTAACACCACCATGGACTGCAAATTATACAGTATTTTTGTACATTCAAGTATTTTATACTTTTAGCTTTTAAGAAAGTACTTTTAAAAGTCCAAACGATTTTTCAACTAATTTCCGACCAGTCAGTGAAAAAGGCGATTTTCACCTAAGTTGGAGGCAACTACAGGTCTTGGAAAAATTCACGGACAAACTAGACTCGAATTTCAAACTTTGAGAATTTACGGATCATTAATCCGACTTCTAATGATTTTTCTAGATGTTTTTGAAAACAGGGACATATTGGTAATTTTGCTGAATTTTCCAGCTTTGGATTTCAAGGACTTTTTGACCACTTCACCTATTAAGTCATAACCAAAAGCACCCATAAAGATAAAAATTGAGTTCATAATAGTAGAAACTTGTCAATAAATATTAATAGCAATTTAATCCTCACACCAAGGTTCAAATTAGTAATCAACAAAGAAAACAAGTTCTCTAAAACATGGAGTAATATATGAACATGAACTACGAATTCTTGTGGGTGTTCATAACCAAGTTTTGACAGCAATTAGCCATCAAGACTCGATCAAATATGGCTGGAGTTTGATTACATAAAATCACAAGATCGAAGATTGAAAGAAGTATGACTAACAACATCAAATTGACTCACCAATTCCACCAATTCTCAAGAAATTGAGATATGAACTTGAGAAGAATAAGAAGTAAAGAATTTTTTACCAATATTAGAATCGATTTCACAAGCCTAATATGCCTCCAATAGCCGACAATTGCAGCCCTTCCTATCCCCCCCCCCTCTTTCCTCGGTTCGTTCCTCCCTTCTCCACCCTAAATCGCTAACGTTTTTTTCTTTCTTCTCTATGGTCGTCGATTGCAGCCCAAGGATGAAGGAAGGAGGATGTTTGAAGCATACGTGATGGGATAAAAGAAACGCACGACCCCATACAAAACTCATAAACCCAACGATCCATGAGTATGGGAGTTACAATTCTATTTTTGCTAATAAGTCTTTAAATTTCAGCCATGATCTCCTTATACCCCCAACCCTAGATTACATGACATTACAAGTTTCTTTCAATTGCATTTGAACTCCTTTTATATTAACCCTAGTTATATGGACAAATTAGATTTCCTTTTATGACATTTAAGTCCCTCAACCCCAATTACCCCATTAAAACGAATTATATTTACCCTAATAATTTCACAAATCAATTTCGTTAAATTACGCACCTTTTAGTTTTTATTAATTCTTTTATATATTAAATAATACTACTTTTAGTTAATTAATTCCATTTTAACCTCAAAAAGCTAAAATACCTTGCATACATAGTTCTTCGAGTAACGGAACAACTAATGTCGTTTTTGATAGGATTCTCGGGTCGTTACATATTGCCCCAGGGGTGAAGTGCAGAAGCTTGAACAAGAGCTATGAAATCTTACCGTAAAGGATTCCGACATTGAAGTTTATATTTCCAGGTTCAGCGACCTGGCACTCTTGTGCCCAGGAATGATCACATCTAAGAGCAAGAAACTCGATCGATTCATCTGGGTACCAACTCCCCCGATTCAGGGAAATTTGATTGCTGCTAACCCCTCAAACTTTGACCGTGCCAAGCGCCTGGCACAAAAGCTTTACGACCATGGAGAACCAAAGGGCATGAAGACTGCTGTCACTTGTAATGCCCGTGTTTCTGGGCTAAAGCATTAATGATGGTGTTATAGTCCATGTCAACCTTTTGTAACTCATTTTGAAGTAATAAAGAGGAATTTTGTGAATATTATGTGAATTATGAGCTTATTTGCTTAATTATTATGATTAATGAATTAAAGATAAAAATAAGCATCGAAAATAAATATTAAATAAAGTCGATATCTAAGGATAAAGTTGTAGTGGTCGAAACAAGGATTATGGAGATATAAAGAATACCGAAATCCGAGTTATAACGAAGAAGTTATGACTTGTCGAAGTTTCGCGACAGAACCGACACGACACTATGTGACGTAAAAAGTGAATTTACGATAACATGATTTTTAGCCTTAGCAATCTAAGCAAAAGTTGTAGTATTTGTTAAACCGAGAATTTTAATAAAAAGAACGTCAAAATCTGACTTCGTATGAGGTAGTTATGATTTTTTTAAGTTTCAGCTTAGTAGTATGCAGCCCGAAACTCGAATTTTAGATCGAGTGATTTTTAGCCGAAACAATATAAATGAGAATTGAAGATCTTGTTGATTGTAGTATAACAGTAAAAAGACAGACGAAAACGAACATCGGATGAAGAAGTTATGAATTTTTAACGGACTTTTCCTGTCCCGACCTATTAAAAATATAACTTTAAAAATTAATTCAAAATTAGCCATGGAATCTAAACGAAAGTTGTAGAGCATAGTCTCACCTACGTGTGGATATAAAAAAATGTCAAAAACGGAGTTCTTATGCAAAAGTTACGAATTTTTGAAGTTTGTAAATGGGAGTACGCCCAACGTACGAAAGGAGTACGCCCAGCGTACTCGTGTACGTGACCCGGAGTCCGTCACCTCCCATACTCGCATGAATGCCAAGTTTCATAGCCTTGCTGAGTACAGAGTTATCCCTTAGTACGCCCCGCGTACCATAATGTACGCCCAACGTACTGCTTGAAGAGGGAGTACGCCCAGCGTACTCTAAATTTACGCCCAACGTAATCAGATGGTTTAGCCCCTATAAATAGCACCCGATGCCTTACGGATTTTGTTTAAAATTTTCAATCCTCTCACTCTATACTTTCTTCTACTTTGCAAAAATTACCCCTAACCCTATTATATCATCCCCGACACCCGAAGCAAGTCCCGAAGCCCCGAAGATCCCGAGAAAAAGAATTATCAAACCGAAACGTTGCTCGTGTGGAGCCCGGTTTTTGGGAAAACATTCCGGTTTTATCGGAAACGATCATCTTAAGAGACGAGGTGCTGCCCAATTATCGTCTTAACCAGTGAGTGTATAGTCACTTTCTTCTTACACATAGATATGAAGTATTTTTTATAAAAATTCATAAATACCACTAATATGATACCAAAATAGGTTAATATGATTAATACAACATTAATCGTATTTCAAATAGTTTCTATTGAGATATAACTTCTTCAAAATGTTAAAATTTTATCGGGTTCTACTGCTATACTTATTGCGTATGCAGGGATTAATCGTTAGGTGCTTTCTAATCGGTCGAGTAGCGCCTAGGGATTAATCGGAGATTATTCGGGACCTAGTCGGGATTTTTGCAGCACTAGTTAATATGATGAGATGCCTCGATATTGTTATTGTTTCAGTCATCCAGCGGAGTATAGATGACGACTACGGACTTTTCTAGACAGTCCAGTGGAACGCTAGCAGGCTCGCAACCTGTAGGTGTTTGTGAACTTAGTGTTCAATATTATACTCCATCCCGCACATGGTTTCCTTATTTGACATAAATTTCAAGGAATCCCCTAAAGCAGTGTTGTCACCCCGATGGAAATCCTTAGGCTAGGTCCCTTATGATCATAATTGGAAGACAACGAGAACGGATAATCAGGGTTATTGTTGTTTGATGAAATTAATAAATTTATTATTGGTTGATGAAATTAATAAATTTATTATTATTTGTGGGTTGAAAACCCTATATGCTCACAAGGCTCCCAAGCATGACCCATTCAGATTTTTATATTACAGGTAGTGGAGCCCGATCATAATTGGAAGACAACGAGAGACTTTCTGATTATAGGCCAGTAGATGTAAATAACTGTTGTAAGACTTATAATGTACTGTTTATGCTTTTGATCTGTATCGGAACATGACATCCCGAGATTTTCTTATATAATGAAAACATATTTCTTTAAGAAATGCTTTGATAAATTTTTATTATATTTTGTTTTGGGAACAAATTCTGCAACACATTTTGGAAAATTAGTCTGATTTTATTTTAAAAGCATAAACTAAATTGGTCTTTTCTGGCCGAGAAAATTGGGGATGTTACAGTTGGTATCAGAGCATTAGTTTAAGTGAACTAGGAATTTGTAGGATTTCTAGACTTAAACATAGAATACTAAGTGATGATCGTGAGATGAGTGTCTACCATATTTTAGACACGAGAACTAGTATATTTTACAAGAGATGCCTAAAATGCTTTTATGTGCTAAACGTTATATGTTTACCATATATGTCATTATTTGTTCGGATATATGGTCTGTTGTCGACCGGATCTGGAAACCTTATGTGCTTAGGATTCTAAGCGTATGACTACGATGTTAAAACTAGAATATAAATGTTTCGGAGTAATAAGGAGAATTTAAATGTGTATCGTGAATAAAGCTCTAAATTCGCCTAATTTGGTGTATAGATCAAATGGAAAGAACCCGAAGTGGAGATGGAAATGCAAATAGAAACAAACAACCTCAACCCCAAGTGGTGGAATAGGTGTCGACAGCAGGAGCTGCACCAGAACCCATCACCATGGATGGAGTACAAGCCATGATTCAGGCAATGATGGCTAAGCAAAGGGAAGAAATGAGGCACTATTGCTGAACAATAGGAGTGAACCTTCTATGCAGTTGAACAACCTGAATTAAATGATGATCAATCGGAGGAGGGAAATTATAGTAGATCTGTTGGTCAGGTTGAACCAATATTGGTTAGGAGGAATAACCCGGAGAGGGAAATCGACATATATGGGCTTATGTATAAAGATTTCTTGGGCGCCAAACCGCCAAGTATTTCTGGAAGCCCAAAGCCTGTAGAAATTATGGACTGGATCTCTGAAATGGAGATGGTATTTTAGAGTTGCAACTGTAGTGACAATCAGAAAACGGTTTTTGCGGTAAGAAAATTGAAGATCGGAGTCTTAAGCTGGTGGAAGTTATTGGCAGACACGATGCCACATGGAGAAGCCCTGAAATGCCTTGGGAAATGTTCTTGGAGCAGTTAAAGATCCAATACTGATCAGAGATAGATCTGATCGATCTAAACAATGAATTTCAGAACTTGAAGAAAGGGAAAATGAGCATAGACGACTATGCTACTGCATTTACCGAAAAGATGAAGTTATTTCCATAATTAGTGCCAACTGAACTCTCAAAAATTGAGAGGTTCACAAACGGACTGCTAGCTGACTTTGGCCCAACGGTCAAAATGGTAGCTACTCTGAAGACAACAGTCTGAGCAGCTAAAAATTTGGAAACCCGGTTAAAAGAAAGGAATCGGGAGAGGGCAGAAGTTGGTGAAAAGAGAAAGTTTGAAGGAACTTCAGGTTCCAACAAGAAAACTAAGTTCTCGAAGTCTGGTTCGAGAAAATTCGGAGGAGGAGCCGAAGCAAAATGGTGTGATAAATGTAAGAAAAAACATGTTGGGAAATGTGACGAGGAGGTCACTTGTTTTAAATGTGCAAAGCCAGGGCACTACGCCATCAAGTGTACAACCAATAAAAGGGTGTGCTATGGATGCCACGAAGAAGGGCATATTTTGAAGGATTGCCCGAAGAAGATAGAGCAAGCGAAGCCCAATCTCCCGCCAAAGCCAAAAGCTAGACCTTTCCAAATGACATTGGAAGCTGCAAAGGATGAAACGAATGTCGCTTCTGGTACTTTTCTAGTAAATGGATTACCTGCCAATTTATTGTTTGATTCCGGAGTGAATTACTCCTTTATATCACATAAATTTGGTGAAAGACTAGCATTTCCTATAGAAAAACTAGATGATGCCCTAATTATAGAAGTTGCTAGTGGCAAATTCATACCTGTTAGCAATTGTATTAGGAATATCCTTATTGAACTGAATGGAAACGAATTCCAAGAGAAGTTGTTACCCATCGAGTTAAATGGTTTCGACGTTGTATTGGGAGTGGCTTGGCTTAGCGCTAATGATGCCGAAATACTGTGCAAGAAAAAGATAGTAAGGGTAAACCCGCCTGGAAAGGAATCGTTTATGGTATACGGAGATAAGCGTAGAGTAAATTCTAGAATCATTTCCCTAATGAAAGCAAGAAAATGTTTATCTAAAGGATGCACTTCATACTTGGCATTCGTGATCGATGCTAAGAAGGAGAAAAAGGATATGCAAAGTATACCAGTGGTGTGTGACTATCCAGAAGTTTTTCCTGAAAATCTTCCTGGATTTCCCCCTTATAGACAAGTGGAGTTTACAATAGACTTGTTACTAGGAACAACACCAATAGCAAAAGACCCATATCGATTAGCACTGACAGAGATGAAGGAGCTTATGACGCAACTTCAGGAATTGGTTGACAACAGTTTTATGAGACCTACTTCATCACCCTGGGGTGCTCCGGTGCTATTTGTGAAGAAGAGATATGGGAGCATGAGAATGTGTATAGATTATAGGGAGCTGAAAAGGGCAACAATAAAGAATAAGTACCCATTGCCAAGGATTGATGACCTGTTTGATCAGTTGCAAGGTTCGAGCTACTTCTCGAAGATTGATCTTAGGTCAGGATATCATCAACTTAAGGTAAGAGAGCTGGATATTGAGAAAACTGTGTTCTAAACAAGATATGGACACTAAGAGTTTTTTGGTTATGTCATTTGGACTAACCAATGCTCCAGCAGCCTACATGGATTTAGTCAACAGGGTTTGTAAACCATTCCTAGATAAATCCATGATAGTGTTCATAGATGACATTCTGATTTACTCGAAAAGCCAGAAGGAGCGTGGCAGACACTTGCGAGAAGTGTTAGAAGTATTAAAGAAGGAGAAGCTGTATGCGAAGTTCTCCAAATGTGTTTTTTGGATTCAAGAAGCCCAATTTTTGGGTCATGTGGTTAACCAAGAAGGGATTACGGTTGACCAAGCTAAGATTGAAGCTATAACAAAGTGGGAACAACCAAAGAGGCCTACGGAGATCCGAAGCTTTCTAGGATTAGTTGGATACTATCGAAGATTTATCCAAGGCTTTTCTTTGATAGCTGCTCCATTGACAACTTTGACCCACAAAGGAGCTACTTATGCTTGGAGTGAGACGCATAAGGAAGCATTCGAGAAGCTAAAGAAGAAATTATGTGAAGCACTGATTCTTTATCTACCCGATGGAGTTGAAGACTTCGCAGTGTATAGCGATGCGTCGGGAGTTGGGTTGGGATGTGTTCTAACTCAAAGACAAAAGGTGATAGCATATGCATCTCGACAATTGAAAGAGCATGAAAAGAACTACCTTACTCATGATCTGGAGTTGGCAGTGGTACTATTTTCCCTAAAGATATGGAGGCATTACCTCTATGGAACAAAATGCAAACTTTTCACTGATCATAAGAGTCTTTAATATCTCTTTAATCAAAAGGGATTGAACATGAGGCAACGACGCTGGCTAGAGTTACTCAAGGATTACGACTGTGAGATACTTTACCACCCTGGTAAAGCAAATGTTGTCGTTGATGCTCTCGGTCAAAAGGTAAACCTTTAGAAGAAAAGGCCAATAGCGTTGAGAATTGAAGTTGTCTCGACAATTGTGGAAAGTATAAAGAAAGCTCAGGAGGAAGCTTTAGAGAAAATGACCGAAAGGAAGAACGTTTGGGCAAAACGTTAGTGTTCGGTACAAACAACCAAGGGTTGAAGGTATTCCAAGTTAGGATTTGGATACCTAAGACATGAGGAATGAGAAATCTTCTGATGGAGGAAGCTCACAAGACAATTTACTCGATTCATCCCGACAGCATGAAAATGTATTGGGATCTGAAACCCTACTACTGGTGGCCGACAATGAAGCTCGATGTTGCAAAGTATGTGGCCGAGTGTGTGACATGTGTGAGGGTTAAAGCACAACATCAGAAACCGTATGGGAGTTTAGAACCTTTACCTGTACCCATGGGTAAATGGGAAGACATCACTATGGATTTTGTAACTAAACTACCCAGAACAAAGAACGGTCATGACATGATTTGGGTGGTCGTTGATCGGTTCACAAAAACTGCACATTTCATAGCCGCTAATGAGAAGTGGTCCATGGAAAAGCTTGCAAAGATTTACGTGAAAGAGATACTGAAAGCTCATGGTGTTCCCCTGACGATTGTGTCAGACTGTGATAGTCGTTTCACATCAAGGTTTTGGAGAAGTCTATAAGAGGAATTGGGTACAAAATTGTTTCTAAGTACAACTTACCATCCGCAAACTGATGGTCATAGCGAGAGAACAATTCAAACGTTGGAGGATATGCTACGAGCATGTACCCTGGTATTCCAAGGTAATTGGGATGAACATTTACCTCTGGTAGAATTTTCCTATAATAATAGTTTCCACTCAAGCATCAAGATGGCACATTACCAAGCTATGTATGGAGAAAAGTGTCGAACGACGTCGTGTTGACTGGAAGCTGGGGAAAAGCAGTTTATGGGACCTGAAATAGTCCATCAGACTGCTGAAAAGTTGAAAGTGATTAGGGAAAGGATGTTAGCGGCTCAAGATTGTCAAAAGAGCTATGCTGACAAGAAAAGAAAACCGATAACATTCGAAGTTAGAGATTCGGTTTTACTTAAAGTCTCGTTGTGGAAGGGACTTATAAGATTTGGTAAAAGGAGAAAGTTGAGTCCAAGGTTTATTGGACCGTTCAAAGTTCTTCAGAGGATCGGGAATCAAGCTTACAAGCTAGAATTACCATAAGAACTAGATGGTATTCATAACACCTTCCATGTGTGTTATTTGAGGAAGTTCACGGGAGATGCGCCCACTGACATAATTCCAATTTATGAATTAAAGTTGGATGAAAAAAAGAGGTTAATCAAAGAACCAGAGGCAATCGTTGACCGTAAGACTAAAAAGTTGCGACGTAATATGGTCGATTTAGTGCTTGTGTGTTGGAAACATACGAATGGGCCAAACCTTACCTGGGAAACGGAGAGTGACATGATGAGTCGCTACCCGCATTTGTTTGCTGACATGTGATTCCGGGGACGGAATCATCCTAAAGGGGAGAGAATTGTAACGCCCGTGTTTCTGGGCTAAAACATTAATGCTGGTGTAATAGTCCAGGTCAACCTTTGTAACTCATTTTGAAGTAATAAAGAGGAATTATGTGAATATTATGTGAATTATGTGCTTATGTGATTAATTATTATGATTAATGAATTAAAGATAAAAATAAACGTCGAAAATAAATATTAAATAAAACGGACATCTAAGGATAAAGTTGTAGTGGTCGAAACAAGGATTTTGGAGATATAAAAAATATCAAAATCCGAGTTATAACGAAGAAGTTATGACCTGTCGAAGTTTCGCGACAGAACCAGCACGACGTTGTGTGACGTAAAAAGTGAATTTACGATAAAATGTTTTTTAGCCTTAGCGATCTAAATGAAACTCGTAGTATTTTTTAAACTGAGAATTTTAATAAAAAGAACGCCCAAATCTGACTTCGTATGAGGAAGTTATGATTTTTCTAAGTTTCAGTTTAGTAGTATGCAGCCCGAAACTCGAATTTTAGATCGAGTGATTTTTAGCTGAAACAATCTAAACGAGAATTGAAGATCTTGTTGATTGTAGTTTAACGGTAAAAAGACAGACGAAAACGAACATCGGATGAAGAAGTTATGAATTTTTAACGGACTTTTCCTGTCACGGCATGTTAAAAATATAACTTTAAAAATTAATTCAAAATTAGCTGACTGAGTCTAAATGAAAGTTGTAGAGCATAGTCTCACCTACACATGGATATAAAGAACGTCAAAAACGAAGTTTGTATGTGAAAGTAACGGATTTTTGAAGTTTAGAAATGGGCGTACGCTCAGCGTACGAAAGGAGTACGCCCAGCGTACTCGTGTATGTGACCCGGAGTCCGTCACCTCCCCTACTCCATTGCATGAATGCCACGTGTCATAGCCTTGCTGAGTTCGGAGTTATCCTTTAGTACGCCCCGCGTACCATGATGTACACCCAGCGTACTACTTGAAGAGGGAGTACGCCCAGCGTAATCCGATGGTTCAGCCCCAATAAATAACACCCGATGCCTTACGAATTTTGTTTAAATTTTTCAATCCTCTCACCCTATACTTTCTTCTACTTTGCAAAAATTACCCCTTACCCTATTATATCATCCCCGACACCCGAAGCAAGTCTCGAAGCCCCGAAGATCCTAAGAAAAAGAATTATCAAGCCGAAACTTTGTCCGTGTGGATCCCGGTTTTTTGGAAAACATCTCGGTTTTATCGGAAACGATCATTTTAAGAGACGAGGTGTTGCCCAATTATCATCTTAACAAGTGAGTGTATAATCACTTTCTTCTTACACATAGATATGAAGTATTTTCTATGAAATACGTGTTATGTGCAATTATATTGTTTGTTTATTTGAGATGGGTGTTGAATAAATATTTTATACAAGTTTTAAACTTTATATGTATTTTTATCTACAAATATGTTGGGTAAAAACATGGGTAGATATAATAGTTGATGTGTGTTAATATGATGAGAGGCCTCGATATTGTCATTGTTTCAGTCATCTAGCGGAGTATAGATGACAAACACGAACTTTTCTAGATAGTCCAGTGGAACGCTAGCAGAGTCGCAACCTGTAGGTGTTTGTGAACTTAGTGTTCAATAGTATACTCCATCCCCCATATGGTTGCCTTATTTGACATAAATTTCTGAGGAATCCCCTAAAAATAGTGTTGTCACCCCGATGGAAATCCTTAGGCTAGGTCCCTTATGAAAGGTGTTTAGGGATGTAAAGTGAGGATAACGGGAACGGGTAATCAGGGTTATTATTGTTTGATGAGATTAATAAATTTATTATTGGTTGATGAAATTAATAAATTTATTATTATTTATGGGTTGAAAACTCTATATGCTCACCAGGCTTCCAAGCCTGACCCACTCAAATTTTTATATTACAGGTAGTGGACCCCGAGCATAATTGGAAGACAACGAGAGACTTTCTTATTATAGGCCAGTAGTTGTAAATAACTGTTGTAAGGCTTATAATGTACTGTTTATGCTTTTGATCTGTATCGGAACATGACATCCTGAGGTTTTGTTATATAATGAAAACATATTTTTTTAAGAAATGTTTTGATAAATTTTTATTATATTTTGTTTTGGGAACAAATTCCGGAACACATTTTGGAAAATTACTCTGATCTTATATTAAAAGCATAAACTAAATCGGTCTTTCCTGGCCGAGAAAATTAGGGATGTTACATCACTGAACCAAGGAAGGGGAATGATAACATGAAAAACTGGGGAAAGAAGAGGAAGGGACAACAAACTCAAGAGTCGGGGAAGAAGCAACAAATTGTAGCAGTTCACGCTGCTACCACTCCTACTACATCAACGACAGCTGCACCAGCACCTGCAAAGCCATATGCAAGTTCTCTCCCGAAACACGATAAGTGTAATTTCCTCCATAACGACATGTTCCAAGATGTGCAGTTCACCAACTATAACCAAAAAGGGCACACCGCCTGGTATTGCAGAGCACCGCCTCAACAAAACAACCAACCCAAGGCCAGTAATGCTGGAGCCAGTAAAGCATGTTACGGATGCGGGGAGACTGGCCATTACAAACAAAACTGCCCCAAGGCCAACAATCGGGGTGCAGGGAAAACAAGCAGATTCCTATCAACGGGACAAAGGGAGGCTGTGCAGGATCCAACGGTAGTCACCGGTACGTTCCTCCTCAACAACATCTATGCATGCATTTTATTTGATAGTGTGGCGAAACGAAGTTTCGTGAGTCATAAATTTAAAAACTTACTAAATCAAAGTCCCCCAAAGTTAAAAGAAACCTTCACGGTGGAAATGGCTAATGGGAAAACAGAAACAACCAATAACGTATTCATAAGATGCACGTTATCATTAAATAAACACTCATTTCAAATCAATTTAATGTCGAATACTATTAGAAGCTTTGATGTGATCATCAGTATGGATTGGTTAAGCCTCCACCATGCTGATATTATGTGTTGCGAGAAGGTCGTTCGCCTTCACCTACCCAACGATGAAACCCTAATTATCTACAGTGATAAACCCGGTGCCAACCTTCGTCTCATCTCGTGCATCAAGGCACAAAAGTGCTTACACAAAAAGAACCAAGCCTTCCTAGCCCACGTGGTGGATAAAAAGAAGGAAGAGCAGAGCAGCAAGGACAACCCAGAGGTATCAATTTTCCAGATGTATTTCTTGAAGACCTCTCGAGAATACCCCTGAACGAGAGATCGAATTTTGGATCGACCTAGTACCCAGAGCCACACCAATTGCCAAATCACCGTATAGATTAGCCCCTGCAGAAATGCAAGAGCTCTCCACCCAATTGAGCTAGTTACTAGATAAAGGGTTCATTATACCGAGCCTCTCTCCTTGGGGAGCTCCGGTTTTGTTTGTCAAAAAGAAAGATGGTTACTTTTGCATGTGTATAGATTACCGTGAACTTAGCAAGATCACCTTCAAGAATCGATACCCTCTTCCTTGGATCAATGATCTATTTGACTAGTTACAAGGAGCCACTTACTTCTCAAAAATAGATATGAGGTTTGGATACCATCAACTGCAAGTCCGAGAAGAAGATGTCCCCAAAACCGCCTTCCGAACTCGTTACATGCATTATGAATTCGTGGTAATGCCCTTTGGTCTGATAAATGCACTTGCGACATTTATGGACCTGATGAACCGAGTCTGCCAACCTTCCTTGACAATTTTGTGATAGTCTTTATCGACAACATAATGGTTTATTCTTAGAGCAAGGAAGAGCATAGTCAACATCTACAGTAGGTTTTGGAAAAGCTCAGAGCGGATAAGCTGTACGCGAAATTCTCCAAGTACGAGTTATGAATCCGCAAAGTGGGCTTTCCGGGACATGTAGTCAATGACGAGGGGATACATGTGGACCCTTCCAAGATCAAAGCGAGTGAGGGTTGGGCAACCCCGAGAACCCCGACGGAGATCGGGCAGTTCTTAGGCCTCGTTGGTTATTACAGGAGGTTCATACAAAATCTCTCCAAGATTTCCAAGCCACTCACCACTCTAACCCAGAAGGGTGTACCCTTCACCTGGGAGAAGAAATAGGAGGTTGCCTTTCAAACCCTAAAACAAGCCCTCTGCAGTGCTCCGGTGTTGTCACTTCAAGAGGGAACTAAAGATTTTGTAGTTTATTGCGATGCATCCAATCATGGGTTAGGCTGTGTACTTATGCAGCGCGGAAAAGCTATAGCCTATACGTCAAGGCAACTAAAAACCCATGAGGTGAACTATATCACTCACGATCTCGAGCTAGGAGCTGTGGTCTTCTCCCTAAATATTTGGAGGCACTACCTCTACGGGACGAAGTGCACCATTTTTACAGACCACAAAAGCCTCCAACATATCCTGAACCAGAAAGAACTAAACACGAGACAATGGCGATGGATGGAGCTGCTAAACAACTATGAATGTGAGATCCGGTACCATCCGGGCAAGGCCAATGTGGGGGCCGATGCCCTAATCAAAAAAGAATACTCGGGCCGCCGGGTAAGAACACTAATGATTGATGGATTTTGAGCATTCTAACACTCTTATGGTGTACATGCATCCCTAGAAACCTTGGATCTTTGTTTTCTCTAATATTCATGCAAATTTGATTATTCCAAGGTTCTCATCCTAACTAGTATGGCATGGGGTACTTGTAATATAAAAACTAGTAGAATGACATACCTTTCTTGTAGCTTGGATTCCTTAAGACCTTGTGAGCCTAGCACCCCAAATGTGATGCCTCAAATGTTTCACACAACACCACAACTCTTGGAATAACTTGAGAGAATAACACTTGATCACAAAATCGGCTAGCCCTCACCCTTTTAGTATTAGTGCTGATCTTACTCCATATGAGGTTCTTTATATAGTGTATCACATGTAGGGATACACCATGTAAATCCTAATGTGCATGGCTTTTCATTTCCCCCATGATCCATGGGTTATAACCTCCATGGAGCATCCATGAAGCACCCAATGGGTCCTACCCAATCTAGTGAATCATGAACCATAAGCCCACAATAAAAGAATGAATGATTTACAAATCAATCCCCATATATTTAACTAGTCTCTCTTTTTGATCACAAAATTAATTCCAAATTAATTCTTGATCAATACTAATTAAATAATATGATTTCATATTAATATATTAGAACTTATAATATATTAACAGACCGTAAGTGTCCCTTTCTCATTTTGTCTATCCAATTGTTATGATGCTATGCAACCCAAATGGACCATGTCAAATCAGGTCAAGTACATACTAAATATAGTTATGGACTTAGACACCTTATCCAACAGTCTCCCACTTGGATAAGTCTAATAACTATAGTTACAGGTATGACTTCAGGAACCGAACAGCAATCGTAGCTCTTTCAAAGTCTCGCGGAACTAAGATGACATGCTATTTAAGATAAGTGATGATATAATCCTCGGTTATGGATATCGGTCGTACAAATACATGGAACAATGTCGTACTTATTGTCCAACAGTTTGTTTCCCGATTTCCGATTTATTTGACATAGAACTAAACTAAACACACCAATTTGGTTCTGACCGGGCCTGACACATATGTCAAAACAAAATCATCAAGGGGCCCAGATATCGCTTCTAATCCTCCAAGGAATAGAAGGAACAGATAAACTCCGACTCATATGCTTGTACTAACTACTTGTTGAATCACACACAAAAGTACATTTTATAACATCAAGTTACCGATGCGCTTTCGTACAATCAATGCACAACCTACTCATAATCAGCAACTCATATCTCTAGGTTTGAAGACTTATATGATATTACCGTCTCATGATCACTCGAGATAAATTCCATGAAAGGATACAAGTGAGCGTGGGTTAAATCCACTACTCAGAACTTATGAGCACTCATGAATGTTGTAGTAGCTTTTGCTATGTCTAACACCTTAGACATCTACAAACCCAATTCATGACATTCTTGATTCATACCTACTTCCAACATATGACTGACTATGGAGAGCTTGAATAAAGTAATTATTCTGGAAGTCAAAACATGCAAAATTGAGACAATAGTAAATAATTGACACAAGATAGCAACACTTTACTTATAAATAAACTACAAATTTTATTTAATCATCAAATGTCAATTTACATTTCACAAGTTTCATAAATAGCTATCTAATCTGTAAAACTAATATCATCCTTCAGCCTGATGCGCCTCACATGCTGCAAATGCTTAACCCTACACAATCCCTTCGTGAAGAATAGAAGTGATGAAGAAAGGAGAAAAGGAACACATTCCGGAGTGTCTCTCACGTTCGGAATGCTTGCTGATCCGAAGAATGCTATTTTGTCTTTTGTCATTTATTATATTTGTATTGATGTAATGTTTCATAGGACTTAGCTTTTTGTACTCTTAGACAATCAGAATGTCAGAAATAGTTCTATTGTCCAATCACATGTAAGTTGCTTCGTTAATCAGTTGTAATACTCTCTCCTATATATAGGAGCATTCAATACAAGTAAACTACGGATCTTTTCCTTTCACTTTTGGCATTTATATTTATCACATCAAAAACATTCTTCTTGTTCATTTATTAATTTTTCCTTGATCATTATCTACTTATTCTCACTTAATGTCTTGATCATTTGTTGAACTGATTATCTAAGACTTGACTGGTCTTTCCAGCCTCGACTTGAATAGCTATTTCCAACCAGACATTGATCTCAAGAATTCACTCAAGGTTTGAGTTTTCAAACCTTGTCCCTACGCAAATATCTTGTTCTCTCAATTGGTATCATAGCTTGAGTGGTTGTCCATTTAATCCATAAGATCAGATTATAGTTGGTTTGAAATTACCTTGGTATTTCAACCATTTATGTGTTAAGGATAAAAGTTCTTCTATATACCACTTAAGCTTGAAGATATCTTGACTTCAATGGCTGCTTTAAATCCTCAACAAATGATTTTTAATGCAAATCATAAATAGCGTGGGTGGCCCTACACGTGCCCCATTGCTAGTTGTGGAAGAATATGATTACTGGAAAGTTAGAATGGAAAGATTCGTTTTGGCCAAAGATAAAGGTGAATAGATCTGGAGATCTATGAAAGAAGGTCCACATGTTCTTGTTAGAACCGTTGTAAGAGATGCTGCTGCTCAGCTTATGGGTCAAGATGAAGCTCGTCCAACCCCTTTAACTGCAGATGATGTTGAAAAGTTGCATGCTGATCAAGTTGCCTTCTCGGAAATGGTGTTTGGTGTTCCTCCATCACTCTTTGAGCACATCAAGCTATGCAAATCAGCCAAAGAAATTTGGTATACTCTTCAGGATTTAATTGAAGGTTTCGAAAATATGAAGGAAAAACGCCTCACCTAGGTTGTCAATGACTTTGACACATTCACTGCCACTCCAGGTGAATCCGTAGCCTCAGCCTCTAACCGATATCGAATCATTGTCAACAACATGACTGCTCATGGGATTGTTCGAACTCCTATCGAGTACAATCTCAAGTTCATTAACAATCTTGGTAAAGGATGGGGAAATGTAAAGTCTTGTCTTCAAAGCAATGGTTCCTTAAAAAAATTGAAACTTTATCAACTTTTTGATGAGCTTCAATGACATGAATCCAACGTTGATCAAACCATAAGAGAACTTTCTGGAGGACCACTTGCTCTAGTCAGCTCTTTTGAATCAACCATTTCAAACCTTCTTGCTCTGGAACCTTACACATCCACTGTTCCTTTGACTCAGTCATCCTTAACTTCCTTATCCACACACATCTATCTTGACGATGATTCCGAAACTTCTGATACAAATGTCCCTTCAATTCCTCTTACAAACCATACCAAAACAGATTCAACGCTCCTCACCAAAACCATCCTCAACCATATTCTGCTCCAAAACCAAAACATACCTCCGAAAACCCTCCTGCATACAAGCCTAACCTCACTAAACCAAACTCAGCCCCAAAATCATCTCAAAATTCCAACTCAGAAAACCAAAGATTTTGTGTCATAAATGTGGTCATGCAAACCATTTTGTCAAAGATTGTCTAGCTGATGCTCCACAAAAACCAAAAGTCAAAGACTCAGCTTATTATGTCCGAAAAGCACAAGAAATGGCAGAAAGTGAAAAGGCTTTTGTCACTACAGTTTCAAGAGATATCAAAGGATATTGGTCATCTGGAGATGATGAAGATTTGGTGTCTAGAAGAAATATATGTTTGATGGCAAGACAAACGGTTGAATGTGATGAAGGTTATTGGTCTTCTGGGTCCGAAGATGAAGATGATGTTGCAGAACCTCACTACTGCTACATGGCCACTAATGATCCACCAGGTCGAAGCATTGTTCAGCAGGTAAAATCCATGATCTCTGATAATAATTTTGATTTGCTTTATGTGAACCTTATCTGACTCAGATCCAAACAGATATGAAGACTATCTATAAAGCCTATGAGTCTGCCATAGAAGCCGGTGAGAAGAAAGACTGTGAACTAAGTCGTCTTAGATTGCGTTTTGAGGATAAGAAATTGAAATCGAGTCTCTAGAACATGAACTTGTAATGTCACAAGATGAATGTATCATTTTGAAGGATAAATGTGAAATCACTTATTCTGAACGAAACATTTTGATTTCTAATAACAAACGTCTCAATGCCAAAATAAATGCTTTGCATAACTCTGTAGACATGCTTGAAGATGACATTCGAATGACTCATAATTTTCGTCATCCATGGTCAAAAGCTCCTGGTCTCGGAAGCGAATTTCCAAAACCAATTATTAGTCCCCTGAAGGAATTGCAAAATTTGTCATTCATGGGAGAGGTTCCAAACATTAAAAATTCAGACACTCCTATTTCTCCATTATCACCCCTTCAGGAGGATAAAAGATCTTTTGAGTCCCTAATTTCTGAGTTCCAACCAATAGTTGTCAAGTGTCCTGATTCCACGCCTCTTCCGCCTCTGATAAACCTGTACCTGAATCAGACCATAGAATATCATTATAGTCTTCCAAATTGTGTAGACTATGTTCCTAAAAGCAATCACGTAAACAACTGTGTGATTGAGGAAATTATTCCGGAAACAACTCTCAATGCCTCGGAATTTGTATGGTCATCTTTAGAAGATAAAGTTGAAGTCTCAAGCAATGTGTCTTCTAATTCATGTGAATCGGACTCCGTAGTTCCTTCAAAGACCAAACTAGTTTCCATTACTCCTAAGTTTACAAATCCATCCAAAGGACAAACTTCTGGATCCTCTCCTCATCCTAAAAGAAAACCAATGTTGAATAGAAAAGATATTGTAGATCCCAAGGTTGAAGCTAGAAATGCTTTCAAAAAGGAAGTTAAAACTAGACAAGATTCCAGATTCCTTGCTAATTCTAAACCAAATTCATTCCGGAATCCTCGTGTCTTCACTTATAGTCAAAACTCTTTTGTTCCTACAAGAATCCTGAAAAGACCTTCCGAACCTTTTGCTCGTTCGGAATCTAAGGATGTCCTTAGCCCAATCCCACCTCAAGTTCATGTCAATGTCAATGTCAAAACCATCTGAAATACTTCACCGCAACCTCAAAATGTTTCATCTGTCTTTATTGCAAAATCTGATGGCACAATTTTTAAACCAAGAATTTCAAAGAACAATGTGTTATCAAACAAATCCACAAGTTCAAAAACCACTGTTTCAAAATCTTCAAGCAAAAATATTGTGTGGAAAATCAAAACATCCGTTAACAAAACAACTGTCTCAGAGACAACAAATAGTGTCAATCCTTCGGATACCAAAGTTCAGAAGAAGTCAGTTCCTAACCCACAAATAGTTGAATATGACTGCTGGATAAATGAAAAGACTTTAGCATTCTGTCTTTTTCCAAAGCACTCAAGAAATCTCACCAAGAAACAAGTAGTTGTTCCAAAGTCACAATTAAAGTCCAAAGTCCATGCCTATGTCCTAAAATCTAACTCAGAGCCTAAAAGTTCTATTGTTCACTAATTTTGCAGGAACTTTGTGCTTCAGAGCAAGAAACAATATGTTATATTGATAGTGCTTGCTCCATACACATGACGGGGCAGAAGGACTTTCTACGTGATTTAAAGCTTTCTCCAAATGTTGGCTATGTGACATATGACAACAACTCCAATTCTCAAATTCGTGGTTACGGAACTCTCACCAATGGAAACTTCTCTATTTCACATGTTGCTTATGTAGCTTACTTGAAACATAACTTGATAAGTGTTGCCCAGCTCACTGACTCAAGCCGACGTGTGGAAATTTGCAAAAAATACAGTTATGTGATGACTGAAGACCGAAAAGAATGTTGGATAAAGTCTCTTCGCAACAAAAGCATGTACCCACTTAACATCAACATGATTATTGGAAAACCGCAACTCTGCCTTCTCTCCAAAGTTGTTCCTGACGTTAGCTGGTTATGGCACCGAAGACTCGCACATCTGAATTTTCGGTACATGAATGATCTTGTATCAGGTGAAATGGTAAGAGGTTTACCAAGTCTCAAGTTCGAAAATGATCATTTATGTGCTGCATGTGAGTGTGGTAAGCAATCAAAGAAGGTTCATCCTGTCATTATCGAAAAATCCATTTAAGATCCATTGGAACTCCTACACATTAATCTTTGTGGACCATCCACTGTAGAAAGTCTTCATCATAAGAAATACATTCTTGTTATTGTTGATGAATTTACAAGGTTCACCTGGGTCTTCTTCCTAAGGCTGAAATCCGAAACAACCTCTGCGCTCATCAATTTTATCAAAGGAATAAAAGTTCTCATGAAACTCCTAGTCAGAAGAATCCAAAGTGATAATGATTCGGAATTTGTTAACTCCACCATTGAAAATTTTCTCACAGAAAAAGGAATCAATCACAACCTCTCAGCTCCCTATACTCCACAACAAAATGGTGTAGTTGAAAGACGCAATAGAACACTTGTTGAAGCCGCTTGATCAATGCTAAACTATGCAAACCTACCACTCTATCTTTGGGCTGAAGCTGTATCCACTGCTTGTTTCACTCAAAATCGAAGCATCGTCAATCGATTCTCAACATGACACCATACGAATCAATGAATGGCCGAAAGCCAACAATCTCGTTCCTACATGTCTTTGGATGCAAATGCTTAATCAAAAACAACCGTGATCAGCTTACAAAGTTCCAACCCAAAGCTGATGAAGCTATCTTTCTTGGGTACTCTTCCAAATCCAAGGCTTACAGAGTTCTCAACCGAAGAACTCGTGTTCTAGAAGAAAGCTTTGATGTTACCTTCGATGACAACTTTGTTTGGAATTCTAGCCCTCTCACATCACTACTCACATTATGGAGTCTGATGCTCCTCCGCCAGGATGTCCGAACCCTCAAACTATTCTCGAGGTTGACTTTGAAACCCTCTTTGGTCCTTCCAAAACCGCTCTTGATTCCGAATCTCGATCAAAAACATCTCTGATTCAAATTCCCCCTTCGGAAGCACCAGTTTCTCACAACCTCTCCGGTCCACTTCGGAGCCTATCTCCATTTGATTTCGAACCATTCCAACCTTCTCAGCTTGAGGGGGAGAATAATGGCAATCCCTCTCATGAATCAAATGTGGATGGCTTCCAAGATGCAGGTGCTGAATTCGATGATTCCAATCCAATCAACAATGATGACAACGAAAATTTCTTTGAGTTCCCTTTTGATGATGATGTAAATCTCTCTGGTTCAGAAGTTCAGGGGGAGCATCATCCTCAAGTTCAAATCATTCAGGGGGAGCAACTCAATTCTATTGTTGATATTGGATCGACCGCTGCTCAAGAACTTCCCAAATTGCACGTTTGGACCAAGGATCATCCTCCAAACCAAGTGATTGGAAATCTCAATGCTGGTGTACAAACTCTTTGTGCTTCAAGTATCCAAAATGAATGTCATTTCTTAGCCTTCATTTCTATGATCGAACCCAAATCCATTAAGGAAGCATTGGAGCATGCTGACTGGATTACAGCCATGCAAGAAGAACTGACTGAATTTGACCGAAACGAAGTATGGACTCTTGTTCCTCCTTCCCCAAACCACCCTATTGTCAGCACAAGATGGGCTTTTCACAACAACTTGATGATGTTGGATTCATAATCCGAAATAAAGCAAGATTGGTAGCCAAAGGCTTTACCCAGATTGAAGGACTAGATTATGATGAGACCTTTGCTCCAGTTGCACGGCTTGAAGCTATCAAAATTTTCTTTTCCTATGCTGCTCACAAAAGATTCAAAGTTTACCAAATGGATGTAAAAAGTGCTTTCCTCAATGGTGAACTTGACACTGATGTATATCTTCATCAGCCCCCCGGTTTTATCAATCTCTCATTTCCGAACTATTGCCACAAGCTCCAAAAGGCTGTCTATGGCCTCAAGCAAGCTCCCCACGCCTGGTACGAGACCCTCACCGACTTTCTCAAACGCTCTGGCTTTCAAAGAGGAACTCTATATCCGACTCTATTCAGAAGATCAAATGGAAGACATCTCATGTTGGTTCAAATTTATGTGTACGACATTATTTTTGGGTCTACGGACTCATCCATGGTTGAAGACTTTGATGACTTGATGATCAAATGATTCCAGATGATCATGAACAGAGAATTAAGCTTCTTCCTAGGCCTTCAAGTCAAACAAACTAACAAAGGCATTTTCATCCACCAAGAGAAGTACATTTCTGAGCTTCTCAAGAAATACTCTATGGACACATGTGCATCTGCCAAGGTACCCATGAACTTCGGTCACAAAATTTTTGCAGATCCTTTGGGTGTTTCTGTAGATGAAAAGAAGTATCGTGGAATGATTGGATCCTTACTTTATCTCACTGCAAGTCGACCGGACATTATGTTCTCAACATGCTTATGTGCCAGATTTCAAGTCAATCCGAAAATGTCTCATCTTTTGGCTGTAAAACAAATTTTCAGATATCTCAAAGATACAAAGAATCTCGGAATCTGGTATCCAACAAATGAAAGTTTCCTTCTGCAAGCCTATTCTTATTCAAAATACGGTGGTTTTCAACTCGATAGGAAAAGTACATCAGGAGGATGTCAATTCCTAGGTGGTCGTTTAGTCAGCTGGTCATCCAAGAAACAGAATTGCATTACTCTCTCTACAGCTGAAGCCGAATACATTGTTGCTGCCAGCTGTACTTCTCAAGTTCTATGGATGAAATCTCAACTTTTGGATTATGGTTACCGATTTCAATGCATTCTGATCTATTGTGATTCTCAAAGTGTCATTGCAATCTCTCACAACCCAATTCAGCACTCCATGACGAAGCACATTGACATCCGGTACCATTTTATTAAAGATCATGTTCTAAATAGCAATATCGAACTTATTTTTGTTCCATCTGACGATGAAATTGCTGATGTCTTTACCAAGGCATTAGACGAAACCAAATTTAATGGTTTTCTGAACAAAATGGGTATGATGATGCCTGATTCACAATTCTTTCAGGAAACTTGTTCTCTTTGATAGAAGTATTCAGAAGAAAATTATGCTCCGAACTCTTTTTTTTTTTGCTTCGGAACTATTTTCCCTCTGACTACACAGGATCATTTTACTGGTCTTTATTACTAACTATTCCTTGAGTTTTTTTTTAAGATGTACAGTTCATTCCCTTTATCACGACCATCAAGATCGACCATCATCTGGATCACCATCTCGGAACTCACCCAATAAAGGAATTCCGGAAAAGTCTCTCTAGAACGAGAATTTCAAATTGCTCCGGAATTTTCAAAATGTGCTTCGGAATTTCAAATTGCTCCGGAATTTCAAATTGCTCCGGAATTTTCAAAATGTGCTCCGGAATTTCAAATTGCTCCGGATTTTCAAAATTTGCTTTGGAATTTCAAATCCTCTCCGGAATATTCCTCACTCCGGAACTGCCTCAAAAGAATAAATTCAGAACTTACCATTGTACCTATCGGATCATAGTCATCTCTGGTTCATTCATCCGGAATACCAAAAGGTTTTATGATGAACCGTCAGCAACAGCTACTTTTAGGAATCCTTATCCTCTTCACCTTGATCCTCGAGCCATGACTGTACTATTCCTAAAAGCAAACATCGGATCACCGGTTGCTATTCCTATTTTCCACTTCGAACTACTCAACCTTTTACCTTCCTGTCACTTCAAACCCTATAAAGGTATAAACTCATTTAATACGACCCGTTTACCCTCGGATCCTCATCATTGCCTTTTCAACCCGATCAATCTTCCCTTACCTATAAATACCCTCTCAAATCCTCAATTTACCTCTTTACGCTCACTCAACTGCAAATCTCCCAAAAACCCTGACTGTTCTTCATGTTCATCAAACATTCATCACTCTTCAACAATGGAGTCTTCACAAAACCCAACCCAAACTGCTTCCACTCCCAGGAAATCGATCGCAAGGAAGAAGTCATCAAAAGGATCTACAGGTTCATCCTCTTCTGCAGATCAAGAACCCTTCCTAAGAGATACAACCCAACTGTTCTCTAAACCCATTAGACTATGAAGAATCGATCAGAGTAATGATCGAGTTTATTGCTAATCACCCCATCTCCATCCCACTTACCAAAATCCCTGATCCACCACTACCACTTCATCATCTCCATCACACCATTCCTATCTACAAATCGACCTTTCTCGAGGCAATTGGTGTCAAACCTAATCCCAGGGGTTTCAAAACCATTGAACCGACGACTGAAGAGTTTCAGACATTTCTGAGATACATTGGCTACACACAAGACTACCGAGCAAAAGACTTCAAGAAAAGTGTTGTTTCTGGGCTATGGATTGCTCTAATGCATCTCATCATCCGAGGATTATCTGGAAAGCACAGAGGAATAGACACCTTGAGTAAGGACTGGCTGAATGTCGTCTTCAGCATCTACTTCGGATGTGATAACGCCGTCGATCTTCCTGAAGTGTTGTGGCAAGACTTCTGCAAGTTTGCCATTAAGAGAAAACCAAATGAAATTTCGAGCTCTAAATTTTGGGCCCTGACGATCGAACAAATTTTCAAGGAACTCAATGTCCCCATTCTAGTGAACACCATTCCTCCGGAGGTATGTATTTCATTTAAACTCGTTAAGGCTTATATAATTCCGGACCAATCTTCCTTTGGTCCGGTCAGACGACTTCCGGACCACATGTTGGCCATCATCCCTTCCGAATCTCCTTACTTGAAACAACATTTAGAGACTTCGGTTGTGTTCGAACCAACACAACCTGCCCTGGTCTCTGTTGAACCAACTTCGGAAGAGGCCAACCCTGACATGTCCGGACCCAAACCTAAAAAATCAGCCAAGAGAAAGTCATCTCCCAAAAAGCCCAAATCCAAAAAGAAAACCAAAGTCAGTGCCTCCTCTCCACAGGAGGGCACCCATGACATTTCGGCTGATTCTGGTCGTGCGCACACCCCCTGCCCACTCATCAGAGGTACCCCTCGATGTTTCAACATCACACGTACACACTCACGGGGAATCTCCACATAATCCACCCTCACCCTCCCAAAAGGGTGATGCAAGTGTTGAAAAAAGTTCCTTTCCACCCCCTGGAACACACCCACGTGTCAATTTTGATATTCCTATCATCTCTTCTACACGCACACACTTCGGAATCGTTGTTCCGGACCCCAAGCATCCGGAAGGAGGAGTAGTCCCTCCCACTTCTGATGCCTCAACTGGTCTGATACCCGGAAGGAGTAAAGGACGACCAGGGGTAAATAATCCTGATTGGGAAGACTATGTTAAGAGGGCAGCATCACGACGTCCGGATCTCACTTGACCTCAAGTGGAATCCACTCTTATTTCCATGAGGAATAGGGCCATTCAGAGCAGCTTGCCCTATACTCCTCCCACCGACGCTGAAGCAGATGATGAACTTACTTCCAAGCAACCACCTATCACCTTTCATCAAAGTGCTTTCCACCTTGAACCGGAAGAAGAAATTTCAGAAGAAGTTATGTTGGGCGAAGAAGCCACCACCGTTCCGGATGCTCATCTTCTGACCTCCATTCATTATCAATCCAAAGCCTCCGGATCTAAGTCTGCCTTTGACTTCGGATCCTCCTCCACCACTCCGGACAACAACTCTCACTCGAAGCATCAAGAAGACTATGCCACCACCAAAACAGGTCCTTCAACTCATCCTCCCTCTCATCAATTTCCTCCGCAACCTTCGGATTCCGATTCCAAATCATCAGTCGGTGACCATGTCTATCCTTTTGCTCTATTGGAGATCCGCAATAATATCTCAGACACCATGGCTAAAGTGTCTTCTGTAGAGACATCTGTAGCACAGATGAATACAAAGGTGGATCAAACAGTCTTCGGACTTGACTCAAAACTTGATGCCATCCTTCAGTCTCTCTCCCATCAGTCTGGACCATCCGTAGCCGAGAGAGAAGCCCAACTTGATCAGCTGATCTCCATTCAGCTCAAGCACACTGTTGAGGAACTTGAATCCAAATATGATGCTCTTGTTGACAACTACCTCAACACCATCTCCTCCATGCTCAAGGTTCATGACGATCTTGTCTCTGCTACCAACGATCTAATCAAGCAGACTCATGTTCGTCATGAGAAACAAATTCAATGTTTAGAGAAGGAAATCCGGAAGAAGGATGAGATGAATCTGATCATTCAACAAGTCCTCATCAAACTCCTGCGCTCTACTTGGCATATTGTGGATGTTCTGAATAGGAAGTTTGATGAGATGATCGAAATCCTTAGCAGCACATTCAAACATCTCTCCGAACAAGCTCCCACTTCTAAAGCCTACGATACTCTCACTCTTCAACTCTCCTCCGGTCTTTAGAAGGTGTTCTCCAAACTTGATATTATCAAGGAAGACTTATCGCTTGCACCGGTTTCCAGGGTCACCAATACAAGAGGGGGAGAAGGCCCAAGTAGAACATGGAAGCCAACCTCGGAATTCACACTCCGGGATGAAAACTTCGATTTCGAAGACGATGTTCACGTAGTCTCCAGAATCCTGGGAATTACTAAAGGAGATGAAGATTATGAAACTTTTATTCCGGATGAAGCTCCCAAAGGAGTTCTTGGTCTTCAGGCTCCAAATTTGTATGCTCCGAAGGTGTTATCAGAAGAACAAAAGAGGCTCTAGTCTGATGTCTCCTGGCCATCCTCTCTTCCGGATGCCTTTGATATGGAAGTTAAAATGGCTAAGGCAAAATCTCTTCTTACAGCTCAAGCCTTCCGAGCCACTCCTTCCATGCTGCCTCCTACTCCCATTCCGGAACCTAAAATAGCTCCGATTGATCAAGGCTCCCCTCTTCGTACTCCAGATCAAATTCAGGAAGAGCCACTTCCAACTCCTACTTCGGAACTCGTCATAGACGAGAACACGAAGAAGGTCATTGATGCTCTTCAGAGAGACAAAAGGAAGAAACTGATGACTTCTGAACAACAAGCCCTTCTCTCCGGACCTCCTCCTAAACAACAATTTGTATGGTCCGAAGAAAAAATTCACAAGGCACTGGAGGACAGCATCCTGATTCAAGCGCTAAAAGATCATCCCGATCCAATACGTGGCATCTCTCCTTTGTGTCGAGAAGGCATTCTACAAGCTAAAGAAATCATGCCAACTCTCTATTACGACCTTCCCTCCAATGACACTGATCAACTGGATCTTCCTCTCTCCCTTCAGCAAATTCTACACCAAATTTGCTCCGCTTCATCCAACCGATAATCCGGAAGTGATCATCCGGACAGAACGTGAAAGGCTCAAAAACTTTTACGCCAACAATGCTCAACCCTTCAAGGAGGTATGGACTAGAAAGAGGATCACCAAATTTCAAGGCTTTGGAAGAAAAATTTTAGTGAAATTTGAGCTGAATTGTCCTCTCTTCCGTTTGCATCTCCTCTGGAACAAACCAACACCCAAGACTTTTACTGATGCGGATTTTCCTTCAATGAATCTGAACGACATCATTACACTTGTTGCTTACTTCAGATAAAATCAAAAGGATGACATCAGTATGGGTGCCTATCATGCAACTCTCAGCTTCCTCAAAGACTATGTTGCTGAGTTCCGCCGCTGTGATTACAAACTAGCTCATCTCTATGGAACCGAACAATTTGTTGCAAAAATTGAATTTGTTCTTCTAGAAGCTGAAATTCTCGCAGATGGTCCGATCGAAGAACCAGTTCTAGGGTTTGCTACACCACCAGAAGAACAAACAAGAAGGACTTCTTCCGAGTCCTTGACAAACACCTAGTTCCTACCAAATCTCTGCAGAAGTTCGTATCCCGGGCATCCAAGTCTGATGCTCCGGAACAAGTTAAGGCAAGGTTCATAAGTCAACTGACTTGGTACATTGCAGTGCGTGAATGGTTGTTCCGAGCCTACACCTTCATCAAGGGAGAAATGAACTAAACTTGATGGATTGCTAAGTTCACTTAGGGGGAGATTGTTGGAACCTGAAAGTGAACCTATAGCAATCCTTGATACTAACTAATTCCGAAGTGTGTTTGGTTCTGAAGAGATAAGTGCTCCAGAAGCTGTCTAGAGCTGAAGAATAGAAGTGATGAAGAAAGGAGAAAAGGAACACATTCTGGAGTGTCTCTCACGTCCGGAATGCTTGCTGATCCGAAGAATGCTATTTTGTCTTTTGTCATTTATTATATTTGTATTGATGTAACGTTTCATAGGACTTAGCTTTTTGTACTCTTAGACAATCAGAATGTCAGAAATAGTTCTATTGTCCAGTCCTATGTAAGTTGCTTGGTTAATCCGTTGTAATACTCTCTCCTATATATAGGAGCATTCAATACAAGTAAACTACGGATCTTTTCCTTTCACTTTTGGCATTTATCTTTATCACATCAAAAACATTCTTCTTGTTCATTTATTGATTTTTCCTTGATCATTATCTACTTATTCTCACTTAATGTCTTGATCATTTGTTGAACTGGTTATCTAAGACTTGACTGGTCTTTCCAGCCTCGACTTGAATATCTATTTCCAAGCAGACATTGATCTCAAGCATTGACTCAAGGTTTGAGTTTTCAAACCTTGTCCCGATGCAAAGATCTTGTTCTCTCAAGGTCTTCAATGAAGTTCTTTAGCCATATAGCCTCCTTTGTCACCTCGCTTGCTGCTATGTACTCTGATTCGCAAGTTGAATAAGCTACTGTTTTTTGCTTGGAACTTTTCCAAGTAATTGCTCCTCCATTTAGGGTAAAGACCCAGCTCGACTAAGAGCGGAAATTGTCCCTATCAGTCTTGAAGCCAACATCACTATACCCCCATTACTCTCAATTCATCACTCCCACCAAGGGTAAGGACCCAGTCCCTAGTCCTTCGTAGGTACTTGAGAATATTCTTCACCGCGGTCCAGTGAACCTTGTCCGGATTCCCTTGATATCTGCTGACCATGCTCAAAGCAAAAGCCACACCAGGGCGAGTACAAGTCATAGCATACATGATTGAGCCTACAACAGAAGCATACGGTACTCAACTCATCTCGGCTATCTCAACCTCCGTACTCGGGCTCTGTTTCTTACTCAGTTTGGCGTTACTCTGGATTGATAAGTCACCTTTCTTGGAATACTGCATGTTGAACCTCTGGAGCACCTTATCCAAGTAGGTACTTTGACTAAGTCCAATTAGTCTCTTACTCCTTTCTCTCAATATCCTTATCCCTAGGATATAGGCAGCTTCTCCAAGGTCCTTCATAGCAAAACACTTCCCAAGCCAGGATTTAACCTCCTGCAATGTTGGGATGTCATTTCCTATGAGTAGTATGTCATCCACATACAGTACCAAAAAGCTAATTATACTCCCACTAGCCGTTACATATACACATGACTCATCTTCGCTCCTTGAAAAACAAAACTCTTTGACTTTCTCATCGAAACAAAGATTCCATCTGCAAGATGCTTGTTTCAATCCATAGATGGATTTCTTAAGCTTACACAATCTATTAGGGTACTTTGCATCGACAAAACCCCCTGGCTGACTCATGTAAACATCCTTAGCCAAATTTCCATTAAGGAAAGCGGTTTTAACATCCATTTGCCATATTTCATAATCATGAAATGCAGTTATGGCTAGCATAACCCTAATGGACTTAATCTTCTCTATTGGTGAGAATGTCTCATCATAATCAACTCCCGGAGTTTGAGTAAAGCCCTTCGCAACCAGTCGCGCTTTATAAGTGTATACATTCCCATCCATGTCGCTCTTCTTCTTCTTGAAGATCCATTTGTACCCGATCGTCTTACGACCCGGTACATTGTCAACCAAGTTCAAAACTTGATTGTCATACATGGACTGAATCTCGTTGTCCATGGCCTCTTTCCATTTGGCAGACTCAGGGCCTGCCATGGCTTCCTTAAAGTTGTTAGGCTCGTCCAAATTTACCAGTGTATTATCACTGATAAATGCATCACCTTCCATAGTAATATGAAAATGATAGTAATGCTCAGGTGGATTCCTAACTCTTGTTGAAAGCCTTAGAGGTACGGACTCATCAACAGGAGTTTCCTCCTCAGGTTGATTGCTAGGGTTTGAGGTTCCTTCACCGCGTGACTCTTGAAGTTCTTCAAGGTCAATTTGCCTCCCACTGTTTCTTTGGCTTATAAACTCTCTCTCTCTCTCTAAAGACAACTCTCCTTGCCACAAAGACCACATTCTCATTGGGCCTGTAGAAGAGATAACCAAAGGATTTATGTGGGTAGCCGATGAAAAAACACTGCTCACTACGAGTGCAACATCCCAAAATTCAAGACCAAAAATTTCGTTTTAATTAAGTTATTATATAAAACCAACAGTATAAAAACATGCATATTAATATCTCATGTCAAAACCAAAGTGTCAATAATCAAAACATATTATCATAAAACAATATCAGAGTGTAATCCCAAAGATCTCATGTGCGGAAAACATAGTGTGATGCGTTGCGATCAAGCCGACTCCTTTCCTTTGAAAACGAGTACCTGAAACCAAAACTGTAAACCATAAGCACGAAGCTTAGTGAGTTCCCCTATCATACCACTTACCATACAATCATAAGACATACATACTGCCAGGCATATCTGGGTGCCCGACTTACCCCTTTGGTCCTCTCCATCGGTGACCTTTCCTAGCATATCTGGGTACTGGCCTACCCCTTTGGTCCTCTCGACCGGTGATCTTGCCTAGCATATATGGGTGCTAGCCTACCTCTTCGGTTCTCTCGACAAGTAACTGGGAACTATTTCACCCCTACTACTACCACATAATATCATATCACATATATCTTAATCTTTCTGGCATAGCTGGGTACTAATCTACCCCTTCGGTCCTATCGACCGGTAGCCGGAGACTATTTCACCCCTTACTACTACCACATAATATCATATCACCTATATCATAATCTGTCTAGCATAGTTGGGTACTAATCTACCCCTTCGGTCCTATCGACCGGTAACCGGGGACTATTTCACCCCTACTACTACCACATAATATCATATCACATATATCATAATCTGTCTAGCATAGCTGGGTACTAACTTACCCCTTCGGTCCTATCGACCGGTAACTAGGGACTATTTCACCCCTACTACTACCACATAATATCATATCACATATATCATAATCTGTCTAGCATAGATGGGGTACTAATCTTACCCTTCGGTCCTATCGACCGGTAACCGGGGACTATTTCACCCCTACTACTACCACTATCACATAACAGCATATCATGCTAGCACATAAAACATAATATGTAGCAGCAAACCTAGATGAATATCACAAAGACAATCATCTAACATATAACTCCTACTAGTGGGCCGACATTTTGGCCATAGACGCACCGCTACTGGAAGGTAACTCACCTCACACTGCTGAAGTCCCGTAGACACAATCCTAGCCGCTGGATGACAGATTCCCGAACTGTCTATATCAAAACATCACCCAATTAATAATTGGGTTCCAACACATAACCATATGTACATTGGGGTAAATAATACTTTACCCCTAACTTAGATTTATTCAAGCCCAAGGCCCAAAAGTCAACTATGAGTCAAAGCTCAACATATGGCCCAATTTTCCAAATTGGGCCCAACCCTCTACATGGTCTCACTCTAAGGCCCAACCATTTATTCCAGTCCAACATTTGACATTCTAATGGCCCAATATCATATAATCATTAAGGCCCAAAATATGGCCCATCTATGGCCTAATTTTCCAAATTGGGCCTAACTCCTCACATGGGCCTTACCCTAGGCCCATTAAATTATTTTATCCCATTAGCTTGTTCTTGGATGGCCCATTATTATCCCAATCATCAAAGCCCAATAGAAAGGCCCAACTTAAGGCCGAAGTGAAATTAGGGTTTCACATAAAATGATGATTAGGGATAAGTTTCCTACTTAAACCATTAAGGACTTAATCCATTAAGTCCCACATGGCCTTAGGTTAATTTGCAATGATTATTAATTAATATTTAAATTCATTAAATAATCCCGATGCGGTCCCGATAAGTCCCAAACCCAAAAATCCAACATTAGGGTTTCCAATCCCATGTTAGCCCAATAGGCCCAAAACCAAGTCCTTAAGCGCATTAGGGTTTTCCTTAGGCCAGTTAGGGTCTATTACACCCATTAGTCACATGTTTGGGCTTTTGGGTCCATTAGGGCTTCATTGGGCCCATTTGTGTTTTAGTCATTTGTCCAAACATCCAAAAAGCAATCCCAACACAACTAAGCACACCGCCACCCGACACGGCGGCCGGTGATGGTTTTGAGTTTATTTCCATTATTCCATTTTTGATACAATTTACAATGCAAATCTCCAAAATAAACACACACACTAATGCTAAACACACACACACACACACACAGCCACCTTGTGGTGGCCGGTGGTGGTAGAGGGTGGCAACCACCACCTCACGCTGGTGATGGCGGCCTTTTCTTGGTTTTCTGGCTAGACAAAAACACACACAACACATACTAACACCAAACAGCCAGCTGAAACTAACACACACACGCAAAGCACACACCCGGTTGCAAAACTTGAACAGCAGCTCCTGGTGAAACAACCACGTGGCAGCAGCTCCTGGTGAAACAACCACGTGGCAGCGACCATAGTGACAATAGTGACAAGACCCAACAACAACTATTTCGATCGATATTCCCACGAGCGCAACATCGATCTCGGCGGTCTTTTCTTGGCTACACAAGACGTCTGATGACAGGGGCTGTTGAGGAGGTACTGACAGCAATCCAACAGGTGGAAGGATGGCGGTGAATGCAGTGGGGCACGGAGGTCGCGCCTCTACCGGAAAACGACCACAGTGATCGTTATGATGGGTTTTGAGCATCCTAAACAACCTTAAGGTGCACATACAACCCTAGAAGCTTTGGAACTATGTTTTCTCTATTATACATGCAATTTGTTTTTCCAAAGCTTTATCATTTCTAGCATGCAATCCTAGGTACATGAAAAAAAATTCTAGATATAATTACATACCTTTTCTTGTAGTGAATAGCTTGGAGTTTATGAGCCTAACACCAATAATGTGGATGCCTCAAGTGGTGTCACAAATCACCAAAACAACTTAGAAATACTTGAGAGAATAATCACACTCTAGAAATCGGCCCACCTATATGCTCACACACACTAGTGTCAATTCTTGAACCAAAGACTCCTTAATATAGCATGGAGGATTAGGGCAAACCCTAAAACCCATGACTCTTCATTTACATAGGATCCATGGGTTAAAAGCTCCATGGACTTCATATACTCTTAGCCCATCCTAAATAAATGTTAGCCCAATCCATATATATATATATATATATATATATATATATATATATATATATATATATATGAGTCCATATTTAATTAGCATCATATTGATCACAAAATTAATTCTTGATCAACACTAAGTAAATAATAATATGATTTCATATTAATATATTATAAAAAATAATATATTAATATATCATAAACATCTTATTCTCAAAAGTATATTCGTACAAATTGTTAGGTGAAGTGCAACTCAAATGGACCATGCCGGGTCGGGTCAAGTTGATACCAAATATAGTTACGGACTTAGACACAGTCTCCCACTTGGATAAGTCCGGTAACTATAGTTGCTAGTATAACTTCAGGAACCAACCAGCAATCGTAGCTCTTTAAAACTCTGTTGAACTATGAAGCGCCATTTCAGATAAGTGATCATATAATCCTCTGTTCTCAAGATATCAGCCGGACAACTACATGGAACATGGTCTTACTTATTGTCTAGCATTTGTTTCTCGATTTTCGATTTCTTTGACATAAAAATTAATTGAACACATCAATTTAGTTTTGACCAGGCCTGACACATAAGTCAAAGCAAATCATCGAGGGGCCCAGATATCGCTTCTATTTCTAGAAGAAACAGATAAACTTCGACTCATATGCTTGTACTAACTACTTGTTGAATTATGCACAAAAGCACGTTTTATGACATCAAGTTACTGATGCGTTTTCGTACAATCAATGGATAACCAACTCATAGTCAACAACTCATATCTCTAGGTTTGAAGAGATATATATATATATATATATATATATATATATATATATATATATATATGATATTACCGTCTCACGATCACTCGAGATAAATTCCATGAATTGATACAAGCAAGCGTGGGTTTAATCCAATGCTCAGACCTTATGAGCACTCATGAATGTTGTAGCAACAATTGCAATATCTAATGCACCTTAGACAGATCGTACAAGCCAAATTCATGACAGTCTTGATTCATATCTACTTCCAACATATGACCGATTGTGGAGAGTTTGAATAACTTGGTCATTCGGGAAGAATGACCTATTTATTCTGGAAGTCAAAACATGCAAAGTGAAACACAAGAATAATACTAATCTTATATGGCCCCAACACTTTTGAGAGTAAATAAAAAACACCTTTTATCTAAGCACCATATTGATTACTCATTATTTATGTTTCGGATAATCAACTTAATACTTGAATTAAACCAGTAGTTATGTCATGCTCCAAGCATGCACACTATGTTTATCCAAATAATAGTTATCCCGTACACCAAGTATGCACACTATGTTTGTCTATGATCTTCACTTTGTGAAATAGATCGATTGAACATAATTCTAATGATTCTTATTTCACAATCCCAAATCTTTACTGTAAATGTAAGAATGCCAAATTCTTATCATTTACCGAAATCTGTTAGATTTTAGACTTCGATGCAATGATCCTCTTGTAATGACTTATGCACAAAGTCACAAAACTAGGCAATAGACATTAACAAAGTTACGTTATTTGGATATGAGCATGAATTCGCTTGAAGATGGACTAGGACCTGAACTGGTTTCTCTTCGGATTTGACAACATTAAAGGTGAGTGTGAATCGTTTCCAAGTTATGATTGTTCAATCGCTTTTCAAACTTGAATCTCTTCGTATCCTCGATCTAAGCAATAACAATCTCACCGGTGGTTTATGTTCTGAAGTTGGAAACCTTTGAGATCTTGAATCCTTAACCAGTCGATTAAATATTACCACTTCGACTAACATTTTTTTCTTTTACTTCCGATTCACACTTCAATTTGCAATTGATTTCACCGACTTCACTTCGATTCTTTTTAACCAAAAGAACTCCAAGTTTGACTTTTCAATTCTATGATTTGACCATTCTTTGGTAACTCACTAACCATTCATCTGAACTTTGATATCACCACACATAAAACTTCGATCTTGAACTTGTGATTATCGAAACAATTTCAATCCATATTACTACCGAAACATCAATAAACACCAATTTTGAATTTTACATTGACTGTTCTTCAATTGTTCGATAACCAACTCAGTGACGCATCAGAACCAATTTGACTATTTCGATACTCGACACGTCAAGTGCTTTCGATAATTTTGATTTTCAAAGTAAGTTCCATAAACACCAAAATTCATCTCCGTCTTCAACTGTTCTAAGTGACGTTAATTTTACTAAGTGAGTCCATGTTGGTGATGATTTGACAATTTTAGTTGACGTGGTATGTGAAACCGGCTACAATCAGTTAGGATGGCAAAATAGACAAGTTGTTATGAACTTTAATCCCTTAAAAAGCAAGAAATTAAGTTAAGGGACCGAATCAACCAAAACCCAAAACATTGTAGGGCTATAGTGATATTTACCATTTTTTAAAGTGTTCCGGGTAAAAGTTAAAACATTTCACAAGAATGTCCTCGTCCCATGTTTTATTTCCATAGACTTCAAGTATTGCATGCACCTCGAAAAACCACTTCTTTATGACTTGTCCTTCTCCCATTTTTTAAAGAGTTCCGGATAAAAGTTAAAACATTTCACAAGAATGACCTCGTCCCATGTTTTATTTCCATAGACTTCAAGTATTGCATGCACCTCACATCCTTTGAGAATGACAGTACGCCAGCTGGATCAACAAAGTTATCCTTATCAAAAATTAAAAAGGAAACAATCAAAAATCAATTATAACTGTCATTTTTGTTTGTACAATTTTAACACCAATTATAGCCCAACACTTGAGAACACGACAAACCAAGCACAACATTTAGTGCTTTTGTTTCTAAAGTGAGTTGTCAAGTAAGAAGCTCTTCTTGTGTCATTCGCAGCGTTCAGCCGCCCAGGCTCCAAAAAACCGACACGTGTACACGTCTTTGCATGGTCAAAGTCAAAAGTCAAAACCATGGTTTTATATTCTATGGATTAAACCTTGCAAGTTACTTATTAAAAACCCAAAAAAGGGTGTCTGTGCATATGCATCGTTTAAATATTAGAAGGTATATGGTTATATGACATCATTTTAAACTTAGAAGTTGTATGGTTATACGACATCGTTTAGAACTTAGAAGTTGTATCATTGTATGGTTACTCTAATAGTAAAAACCCGAAAAAAAGCGTGTTTGTACATGCGGGAAATAACTAATAATTAAGCGCTTGTTTGGTCTACGGTTAACTAGGTATTGTTATCATCGCCTTGCCACTTCCAAACGATGTCGTGTAGGGCAGGTCTAACGTCCTCTTCACAGAATTTCTTGTATTCGAGTGTATCACCGGCTGACTTCGAAAACTCCACCACAGAAACCTCCGGCGCCACCTCGAACACCTCCGCCGTCACCGACAACTTCCCTTTTCGACCCTCGGAGATCCCCTGCATCTTTATTTTGTACTCGTTTTGCTTTGAATTCAAAATCTTGAAGTTCAGTTTCTTAGCAGCTGAATCGAGTTTGTTGAGAATGGCGGAAGCAGAGTATCTTGACGTGAATAAAGATCCTGATTTTCGTTTACTCTCGAACATGTTTGATAAATCGAACCCGGAAGACATTGATGAAATGAACTCGAAAGCGTTGTAGAACGGCGGTGATGATTTCAATTTTGGGAGTTGTTCTGTTTCGGTTCCCTGATCTTCGGTTTCTTTGATTGAAAACGCGAGTGGTCTTTGAAATCCTTTCAAGAACCATGGTAATCGCTTGATCGCCGGAATTGTGATTCTACGCGTCGGATCCACAATTAATATTTTGGAAATCAACCGCCGTGTGTCGGCGGAAAACCACGGCGGACATTCGTATTCGGCTTTGAAGATTTTTTTATACATGCGCATGATATTTTCATCTTGAAATGGAAGAAACCCGGCTAATAAAACATATAAAATCACCCCACAAGACCAAATATCCGCCTTGGCGCCGTCGTACCCTTTTCGCCGGAGAACTTCCGGTGCAACATAAGCCGGTGTTCCACACTGTGTATGAAGCAACCCGTCGTTCGTTAACTGCTCCGGCAACGCCGACAACCCAAAATCTGTTACTTTCAGATCACCATTTTCATCCAACAGTAAATTCTCCGGCTTCAGATCACGGTGGGAGACACCACGGCTATGGCAGAAATCGACGGCGCTAATCAACTGCTGAAAATACTTCCTCGCTACATCTTCTTTCAATTTCCCTTTCAAAACCTTAGCAAAAAGTTCGCCGCCGGTGACGTACTCCATAACGAAAAAGATTTTCCGTTTGGTAGCCATAACTTCTTTTAATTCAACAACATTTGGGTGTCGAACAAGCCGCATGATAGAGATTTCACGAGTGATTTGCTCCATTAAACCTTCTTTTCGAACTTGATCTTTCTTGATGACTTTAATCGCTACACTTTCGGAAGTAAACAGATCTTTAGCATAGTACACCTTTGCAAACGTCCCTTGTCCCAACAACCTCCCCATCTCGTACTTCCCAAAGATTATATTCCGGCCACCACTACTGCCGTGACGATAATCGGTAAAATCTTCCATTTATCTTTCTTTCCTTTTATCTCTCTATCGATGGGAGGCTAGCTAATTGTTTTAGATGGGGTTTAGGTGGCGGAGCTGGCTTATCTCCATGGTGTTATAGATTTTCTGATGTATGAATGAGACGGTTGTTGACGGTTGTCGGAGGGGTGTTTTCTGCTGAACTTTGAGAGTTTGAGGGGTGGAAGCCGTATATAAATGGGCCGGGTGTAGAGTGAGAGTGGTAGGCGGAAGAGGGACCCAAGATTGTGGGGTTTTGTGAGGTGATGATTGGAGGACATAGTTTCGATGAATATTCATTATTCAAGAAGCGGCTATACCCACAGTTTTTGCATTATTGAAGATGTTTTCAATGGTCGACTGCTACGTGTAATTCATGAAAAAACTTTGCCAGCTTACATACCTAATTAGCTTTAATTGCTGTTGCATAATAATAATTGTTTTTTTGTGTATACGATTTGTGTGATTAATTATTCTAATTTTAGTTTGATTGGATATAAACATGTAATGTCGGGTGTTTGTTGATATGAGTGGACATAATAAAACGAGATTAGTAAGATGGCAAACACAAGTAATGTCGTCGACGGTTGGATCGAACGGAGAAATTGACAAAATTTAATAATTGATAATAGATTGTTTTGGGAAGAAATATGTATATTAAAAATTTAAACATATTATTAATTTTTTCTCTTTTTTCTATTGACAAAATTTAATTCCCAATCGCTGCCTCCATCAACATTGAACAACCCTCCCAGTCGGATCTTCGTCTTCTCCAGCAGCTTGCAAGATCGCCATCCCAATCACCGATCTATTCTTCCCCTTAAGTCCATCACACAGGTACTTGCCCTCCTCTGTTCAAATCGAAGTTCGATTTTGACTTTATTTAGTCAAAACTCCATCTTCTTGGTCGATGATTGAGCCCCTTACGTCCGTCACACATGTACTTGCCCTCCTCTGTTCAAATCGAAGTTCGATTTTGACTTTATTTAGTCAAAACTCCATCTTCTTGGCCGATGATTGAGCCCCTTACTGTTGCTAATTGAATTAATGGGTCGGTCCCCTCTAAATATTCTTTAATTGAATTAATGTTAGGTTACAGCCCCTTATCTTGAATCGTCCCTATATGTGCTTCAAATATTCAAATAAAAAAACCATTGTGCTTGGTATGTTATGTAATATGTCAAACTTTCATTAGGAATCTTTCCTCTTTTCCCATACATAATCCGAATCCTTTTTGTTGTAATGTTATGAAAACTGAAATTGTGCATGAATAATCTCTGAAATCTAAAATTGTGTATAATGTATGTAATAGATTATGAAATCAGAGTTTTTTTCTTTGTATAAGCTATGAAATCATATTTTTTTTGGGTGTATAAGCTATGAAATTAGATTTTTTTTATGATGTTATGTTCTAATGTTATGAAATCTCAAATTGTATATGTATAAGCTATGAAATGGTCATTTTTCATCACTATATATAACAGAAGGGTAAAATGGTCATTTTTCATCACTCAGCACATTTAGTCAGATGTACAATCAAACAACAGGATTTCTTACTCAGTCAGGATTTCTTACCCAGACAGACATTTCCCAATCAGTACTTTTTCAATCAGCAATTATCAAACGGGGCCTAAGTTAATACTAAAGTTATATATTTGTTGAAATGTCTTCATTCTTGAAAACCGAATTATAATTTGGTTGGATCGGATCGGATTTGAATTTAGTTTGGACTATCTGGATATACGTTTTGAAAACCAAAATTAATTTGGATTCACTTGATTGGATCGGATTGAACCGATCCATCCAAACGAACACCCCTACTAATAAATGAATTTTTTCTATTCTAATAAATGAATATGATTATTTTTTTTTATTAACAAGTATTATATTATTAGAACTCTTCATCTATTATAATCTCAAATGAGTTTTGACACTTGTTATTTTGTAATATTTTTTAAATAAATAATATTCACATGTCAATTTATGGTTTTTTTCAATTTTTAAAATTAAAAAGCCACATAATCTTATACTTATATATTATATATGTAAAGTATCAAATCTAATAAATATTATAATAAATTGCAATTAATATGTTTTTATTCCTTATTTCAAAATTTTATTTTAAAAAATACTTATTATTTATATTTTAATATTTTATTTTCTTTAATCAACCCGTGTAATACACGAGTTTTACACCTATTTAATATTATATGTCATTTATCCCCCTCATTTTCCAATTCCACCCCCGATTTGATTTTTTTGTCTTTTGTTGTTTTTTTCCTTATTTTGTTGTTGTTATTAATTCTTATTTACTAATTTATTTATTTATTTATTTATTTATTATTATTATTATAAATTTTGATAACCATATAAAATTCGGACAACATTATAAAATTCGAACGAATAAAATGGAACAAAAACAAAGTTTGTCTTTATTTATCACGAATATTAATTAATTCGGTATTACATTTGCGTGATGCGATTGAAAGCATTTAGTTGAGCAATCATATACTCATGCTGCCGAATATTCTGATTTGTATGTATGGAGAAGTCTGGACAAAACATCAGACATTGGATATGCTCCTTGTAATCGGGTGAATTGTAATTTGTCAATAGACGATAATGGTATTATTTTGTTTCTAAAATAATGACAAACTTTGTTTTTATTCCATTTTATATAGTCGTTCAAATTTTATAATGTTGTCTGAATTTATAATATTGTCCGAATTTTATATGTTTATCGAAATTTATAATAATAATAATAATAATAATAATAATAATAATAATAACAAGATTAAAATATTAAAACAAAACAAAACAAACAAAAAGGAAAAAAAAACAAAAAAAAACAAAAAAAAAATGTCAAATCAAAAGTAAATGATTGATTAGATTGATGTTAGGGGGTAAAATTGGTTAAGAGGTACTTATAGTACAACCTCCTATTAATTATCAATTTCAAATTTCAAAATTTAAATTTCTCACTCTAATTACATTAAATTAATAATTAATTCTTCATTTTAAATTTTTTCACTCTTATTATATTAAATTAATAACATTAGATTAAAAAATTAAATTAAATTAATACAGATTATAAAGTGATATAACTTCACGTATTTATTTAAATCAATTATTATAATTTTATATAACTAAAAAAATATCTCATAAGTAATAATTTATTTAAAATAATTGATTATTGATTTTTAATATGAAAGTAATTAATTTTATAATAAGGTTCTCACGAGTTATAAACTAATATCTAGTAATTATAGAGAATTGAAAAAAATGAATGTACTTAAATCATTTAGAATGATTAACAAAAAATATCTAAAACCTTTTAAACCGATTTAGTTTTAAAGAAAAAGAAATTCAATTTCTTTGGATTTTGTTTTAATAAAATACAAATTAATTGTGTCATAATATATAATTGAAAATCAATTTATATATATATATATATATATATATATATATATATATATATATATATATATATATATATATATATATATATATATATATATATATATATCAAAAATACATCATAGTTTCTAAGGACAATAAGAAAACAATTTTTTTAATGAATATAAATCAAAATGTTTATCCTTTAATTGAAAAACTCTATCCAAACATCATTGATTGAAACATCATTGATTGAATGATGAGTATTTTCATTTTTTTTTTACTTCTATTTTCTTACTCTCGATTTAAAAATCGATAGGCTTTAGCAATTGGTCATGACTTTCAGGTTTTAATGCTTTATTCATAAATCACATTGAAGAAAACGAACATAGATTTGATCGGTTTATATATATATATATATATATATATATATATATATATATATATATATATATATATATATATATATATATATATATATATATATATATATTGAAAAAAAGTATAATTTTAGTCTTTTAGATAAATACAAACACATTAAAAAAAAACTATATAACTTTTATTATATATTTTTATTTAGAGGAAACTAAATAAATATGAAAAAAAATCACCAAAGTTTATTATGTAAATGGTTATTTTTCAGGTGTTTCTATTCGGTTTACCGGTTCAACTAATTTTTTCTAAAAACCGGTCGGTTCAATCCAGTTTAGAAATCGATGTAAAACCGGTGATAGTTAAACTGTTTCCTCCCCGCGGCTGCTTCAAACCGGTTTTTAAAACATTGATTCAATATCAATGGAAATAAACAACTAATTTTAAGGAATGTAGTTAAGAAATTGAAATGAAGTAGAAGCTAAGTGATGACACACATGACAGAAGCATGTTATAGAAAGATTCCATGTGGCGAAATAACTATTAAATCGGAACATGACATAAAACAACTACTATTTTATTAAAGGGTTTATCCACTATATTTACGTCCTAATTCTGTTTTAACCTTAATTACTTTTTTGTTCTACAAAAAAAAATTACTTTTCGCTATGTGTTTCAATTTTTAGGCATCAACCGGATGCTTCATTAAGCAAGTCAACTTTTTGTCAGCATCTTAAAAAGAAAGCAAAAACTGGTACAAATGAAGTTTAGAACTCGGGTCCATCATGATGCAAGGAAAGGTGTTTTTTCCAACATGCCAAAGAATCATTTACATTAGCATTGCCCTTTTTCTATATTATCCGATTCATATAGTAAATACACAAAAAACATATTTTTATATATAATTTTTTTTTTTTTTATGAATATAGACATATGAAAACGATTTTATGAATTAAAAGTACGATATTTCATTCTAATAAATAGATAAAATATGTTTTTATACATACAAATATATAAAATATATTTTTATTCACGTAAAATATCTATTTATGCAAATATATACAAAAAAACACATTTATTCATAAAAATACACATTTATAGATATAAATATATTTTTATAAAATTTGGATACACAAAAAATATTTATTTATACTTAAATACACAAAAAGTATTTTTCTACAAACAAACACATTAAAATAAAATATTTGCTTATACACAAGTACATTAATATATAAAATATTTATTTATATATAAAAAATATTTATTTATACATATGAATACATTAGAAAACATATTTTCTAACTTTTTTTATACATTTAAATACATAAAATACATAGTTAAGCATAAAATATATTTTTAAATATAAAAGTACAACAAAAACGTAATTTTATGAATATATACATATATATTAAAGAAAATGTTTTTAATTTATAAACATAGTTTTTATATATATGTAGTCATAAAACTATATTTATATATTTAGATGTATAGACCTTTTAGTTATATTTATACTATGAAAATTTTATTTTAACATATTTTAAATATAAAACAATATTCTTATGCATTGGTGTGTATATATATATATATATATATATATATATATATATATATATATATATATATCTATAAATGTTGAACCAATAGATATCACCACAAAATTAAGAACATTACCCCAAAAACTATGTCAAACACACAAGTTGGCAAGAACCTCTCCACACCTGAATAGATGACTCAAAAGAAAGTACAAACTCTCTGCAAAAAAAGGCACTGTAACACTATACTAAGTCGAACCCAAACTCACATGAATGAACAATTTTATACACCTTAATATAACTCTCGGCCTGATGGTATGCATCTACAAGAAACAAAAGAAAAAATAATTATGATTAAAATATAAAATAAATAAAAGGTGACCAATAATAGCAACACACTTACTTTTTTTTTTTTTTATGAAAAACAACAATACATTTATAGTTTTTCACCAACAACAGCAACAAACTTGCTATTTTTTAACAAAAAAACAACATTATACTTATATTTACTTACCAAGTACAGCAACATACTTGCTAATTTCTTTTCCCAAAAGGAGCAATATACTTGAACTTATTCACCTGTAGAAACGTATTTACTCTTTTTTTTTACCAAAAAACTGCAATATACTTGCATTTATTAACCAAAAATAACCACATACATATTCTTTTTATCCAAAAACAGCAATATCCTTTCATTTTTTAACACTCATCAGGGTACTGCATAATCAAATTTGATAGTTGGTTTACACCAAATTTAGACAAGTATAAAACTATCAACTAAAATAGACCATTTTCGATATGTATTTAATAAAGAAATAAACATCAAAATCATTACCAGAGACTTGCCTCTTTTAAAAGAATAGTTCCCAGGATAGTGTTTTGGGCCTTCCCACTACAACTCATTTCCTGCTCATCAATATATCTGCAATCAAGGGAACCGGATCATTCTGAACTATAATAAGAGCTAAACGCGCACAATTATAAGCAATGTTTTTTTTTTCCTGAAATTATGTTTTATCCACTATTTGTTTTTTCATAAAACAACATACACTAATTTTTGCCTGTTTGAGGACTAAATAAAAAAGTAATCATTATTGATTAACAAAAAAAGTGTTGCTATTGCATAAAATGACAAAAATAAATTGCCTAATAGACCAAATTAAGAGTGTTAGTGTGGTGCCTAAAAAATAAACAACCATATACTATGATGTTATTATATGTGTTTACTGATTATGACAACAAACTTTCCATCATTACTCTACCATCAAATTTTAATCAATATACGCAAGTAACTTAATTTTTAGTTGACATTTCTTATCAACACACTAAAAATCATATTTAAACAAAAAAATACACGAAAAATCTATCAAGACTACAAATATAAATAAAAGTCATATCTTGACCTGAAGTAACATTACGATTGCCCCCCTTCACAACAGTAATCATTGGAGAACAAGAAGGATTCCGAATTTTCTTATTAATTAGATCAAATGTTTAAGTTTTTTTTATTAGATATGTTTAAGAATGACAAACGTTTGAAATACACTTATAATTACCTATGGGCTGCTTGACCATTTGAAATGATTTCTATACATACACATATCCAAAATTTTCTAAAATTATGCTGTAAGGATGTGAAAAAACATAAATAAAAGGGGAAGTTAGAATTAAAATAAAAGTATTGATCTTGAAAAGGATATAAGACTTCTAGAGGGTGCTCAAACTCAATGAGTCTCCATCTTTAAATCCATTCATTAATACAACTTCCACCACAATTCAACAAAACTACAACCACACTGATAAAATAGCCTCAATTGGAATTGGAACATAAATGAAACCTAACATATATTCATGATAAACTACATATAGAAACAAAAATCATGAAATATCATGGATAGGAGACAAATTATAACTACATTTCAGCTCAGTGTTTGTTATAATCATGAAAAAATGTGACAATACTTCGCTATTATACATTTCCATTTCTTGTAAGTAACCCTTGACCAATAGATCAAGCATGAAAATACTTATAACACAAAAAAAAGATGTAAATTCATTATCTGTGTCATTGGTAGAATGCAATTACAATCCAGTTTTAGCATTCCACTTTAGGGTTTTCTACACAGAATATTAGTTAAATGATTACTCCAAGAGCACATAATACAATAACCTATGTTCCAAACCACATATCAATCATAAGGTGGCTAATGAGAAATTGATTAGAAAGAGGCCCACATGTCCATTTTGGGTTTAATCTGGATATCCACTGTACATTTGCCTTTGATAAGTATACTATTGATGGAGCCTAATGTAAAATGAAGGATATTAAGTTAGTAACCACGACTGTATACTGGGTTATAGATAATGAACCTTATAAATTAAACCTTACAACATAACTTTCATCGAACACTTGGAAGGCATGGTAATATACGTCAGAAAACCATACGTATATTTTACACTAAAAAACCCTTATACATAATTACAGGGAGAAACCAAAGTGGACTTTCAAGAAATTTATCGCAGGAATATTACCTTTTTGATAGCCAAAATTGAAAGGAAATCAATTACGTGAACTTGAGGGTTTATCTTGATGAAGACCCAGAAGATGATTAGGGGAGCATCGATGAAGAAAGCAGATATGAGAATAGGAGTAGAACATCAAAGAGCATGAGAGGAAAACGTTGAATAACCCTGAGTTCATGTACGCTCTCAATTATCAGATTAGAACAAAGAAAGCAAATTTTGACATGATGTTTAATTTGGGAGAAAAAAGAACTTAAAAGGCTTTGAGGAGAATACCAAAAGTAGGTGGAGCTGACGATGTGCAAGAGCTTAAAAAAACTAAAGGAAATGTTGGTGTGAACGACGGTGGTGGTGGTCGGATAGGGTTTGTACAGGGCGGCGACCGGAGGGAGGAGAGTGGAACCGATTGGCAGAAAGGGAGAGAAAAGAACGATGACGAAAAAACATATTTTAGTGATAAAGGAGGAAACGGGAAGAAACATGGGGAAAGCAAAAGGTGTTAATGAAAAAAAAAAAGCAGCTTCTTCAACAAGATGATAGCGAACACGTAGAGGCGGTGTAGTCAAATGGAAGCGGTCCTCATCTCGATAAGGTAAAACTGGACACGTGTGTATAAGGAAGAGAAAGTAGCAAGGTTACTGATGATAAATCGCGAAACCAATAAGAAGGCTGAAATTTTTCGCACGCCAAAAGAAAAGGCCTAACATGAACGAGACGAGTTTTTGACCATATTAGAGTGATTGAAAAAAGTATTTACAATTTTAGTGTGCTTTGCAAAATATTTACCAAAATACTATTCTTTAGATTGAAAACTAATATTATTGTTTAAAGAAAAACACTTTTCTTTTTTCACAATCCCATGAACGAGCGTCAACAGAAGGGAAAAAAAAAAACGAGAACTCAAACTAGGGCTCCACTCCGTCGCTCCATTGTCGCTCCTCCACCCCATCGCCAGCCACCTGCAGTCTTCTCCACCCGACGTCGGCCACCTGCGGCCTCCTCCACCGTCGACGGTAACCTACGACCTCCTCCACCTGTCGCTCCGGCATCAGCTACGCGGTGGTGGACGGTGACAGAATTTTTTCACTGTTGAGTCGGTGGTGATTGGGTGAAGGTTCAGGTGAGGGATTGTTGCCTAATTCTTTGAAGATTATATCTTCTTGTATTAAGACTGTGTCTACTAATGCTAGCACTGTCGTTTGTTCCACCGGTGCTTCGCGGCTTCGATTGCAGCTTTCGAAGACGATGAGAGATCGAGTGTTTTGTTTTTCTGATCGACATTATATACTTTACTATATGTGTTAATTAATTGTCTGTTGAGTAATTTTTGTTGTACGATTAGAATAATCATGCTGGAATGATATTAACTGGAATACCTCTTTGCATCGACATGTTTGTTAATTATAACTCTGTGCAATCATGAGTTGATTTGTGAATTTGCAAGTCCATGTGAGGGTGTTCATGCATAACAGGGCAGTAGAATGCTATCGGAGTCTGGACAGCATTTGTTTATAAGTAATTAATATTAATCCATGAATGTATGATGCAAAGCTAAATAGAAATATGCACCATGGGAGCTGATGTATGACAATATGAAAATTTTTCATTTTATGTCCACTAAGTGTCTGCAGAGTATCTTTGGTTGTATGAATAAAATAAATATGCTGGACAAGATCATACGAAATAGCTCTTATCAAGTGTCATGTTTGTTTATTACAAATAAGCTCATTTAAGAACTTAAAAAAGTTCATATGATATTATTTGTGCTTAATCGGACACTCATTGCTCTAGTATGTCTTCAAGTTTTATAAGTACATAATTCTATACAAAGATAAATGGACTTGTGCATCATTAGGACACTAGATTGCTCTAGTATGTCTTCAAGTTTTATAAGTACATAATTCTATACAAAGATAAATGGACTTGTACATCATGTATGTTGATATATGATTCCTTTTGTGGTTGTACACTTTTATGATTGAAGTAAGTATATTGGATCAGATTAAATGATTATCATTGTGTTTGTTAATTATAACTCTCTATAATTCATGTTTAAATGATTATCATTGTGTTTGTTAATTACAACTCTCTATAATTCATGTCATGTTGTATAAGAAAAAAAGGATATTAAAAAAAACAAAAATAGAAAAAGATAAAAATAAATGTTATTTAAAAAGAACAGTAAAAAAACTGAAATAAAAACTATTACTTAAAAAAATTCGTAAAAAGGGGAAATAAAAGAGAGAGAAAAAATTCAGATATTAAAAATAAAGAAACATTAAAGAAAAACTGAAAAGTAAAGAAAAAATAAAAAGAAATACTATTTTGGTAAATAATTTTAAAACAACACTAGAATAATAAATATTTTTTTCAATCACCTTATTATTGTCAAAAACTCGAACAAGACGCGCTCTTCAAAAATACCTCAAAATTCCACAAAAATCCTTTGAAACTCCACAGAAAATCGTCATTAATTAGCAAACCCCCCTCACCCACTTTCCTTGATTTTTAGAATGGGTGGTGTACTTATATATATATATATATATATATATATATATATATATATATATATATATATATATATATATATATATATATATACTAGTTTATAATCCGTGAAATCACGGCTATAAAATTAATTAAATTTTAATAGATAGAACACAAAATTATTAATAAACTATAATCGTTAATTTAAATAAATATGTGAAATTATATCACCTTATAATTTGTATTAATTTTATTTTAATTTTCATTGCATTGTTATTAATTTATTGTAACTAAAGTGAAAATTTTAAAATTTGAAATAAAGAATTAATAGGTTGACAAGTGACATGCATTAATTAAAAGGTTTAATAGGGTGACACATGACAAAAAAAAGAATAAAATGTGTATTAATTAGGAGACCTAAAATGATGACACATGTCATAAGGATATTAAAACTATTCTTTTATTATAATAGGGATATATATATATATATATATATATATATATATATATATATATATATATATATATATATATATACATATATATATATATATATATATATATATATATATATAATTGTATTTTATGTATCTATAGAATGTATATCATATGTATTATTAACGTTTTGTATATTTGTTTTTTCTCTACATATGTAAGAGATGTATTTTGTATATTTATGTGTACAATAGTGTTTATATAAAATATAAATATTTTTTATACATAAAATCTCATTTATCCATATAAATACATTTTGTATAACATTAATTACATCTTTATATTTTTATAAGAGAAATTAAATATCCTTTTACTTTTCTTCTTAATTATCTTCATATCTATTTTCTTAATTATCTTCATATCTATTTTAAATGATGACAAATATCCTAAAATATAATTAATTTTATCAAAATATGATATTTGTTACCATTTTATATAGATAGAAAAATAAGTATGAAGAAAAGAAAGAAGAATATTTAATTTCTCTTTTTATAAATATAGATGCATAGAATAATATGTATTATAAAATATAAATATGTTTTTTATATATTAGATACGTATTTTTTATAAATATATATTAATAAACGTATATAATATATACACTTTATGTAAATGGTGATTGGATTTAAATATAACATCTAATATTGGTTTAGTGGTAAAGTTTGTCACTTCTTTAGAATGAAATACGTAATTTACTTGTGCATAGAATAGTTTTTATATGTTTATATAAAGTAGTATTTTACATGTAAAACAGTACATATGGTTTTAATATATATAAATATATATTAACCGTGGAAACAGTTATAATAAGGAATAAAGGGGGCGACCTACAAAATGACTTTTTCAGCTTAGCGGGAAACGTCTTCTCCTTTTTTGCCAAACACTCGAGTTCGATTCTTGATCCATTCATCCTATTTAATTTTTCAAATGACGCTGCCTGACGGCCTCATCAACAAATCTAGCATCCATATCATCAAAGTGACCTAATTGAAACAACCGGTTCGCATCCGGGAGATGATTAAAACTAAGCGAATGTCCGTGCGTTGCGTTTAAGTATATATATAGTTGAAATATCTAGACGAATGTCCGCGCGTTGCGCTTAATTATATATATAATTGAAATATTTATAAATATATGTTTTTTAAATATAACAATAATCTTGTTGTTAAATTTGATATAATAATTCATATACTAAGTTGATATAATATATTGATTATTTTAAATTATATGACAATATATATATATATATATATATATATATATATATATATATATATATATATATATATATATATATATATTAAAACTGCATAATCTCAATCTTTTGAATGACCTCTACCCGTGGGTTACTCATGAATACAATTAAATATAATATATGGTTTAATGTTATTTATAATTTATTTGCTAAACATTTTAAGTTCTATCATTATAATTATTTAAAACATCAAACATTGTTTTTTTTAAAGGTAACAATATAATCATTTATATATAATCATTTTTAACTATTGTTATTGTAAGTTATTTTAAGCTACTTATTTGAAAACTTTTAATGATTATACATATATCTTTAGGAAATATTTTAGTTAAATTGATATTATAATTTAGTTTTTGCATTTAGCACTACAATTTATCACTTTTAACTATTGCCAAAATGTTCATTAGGTTTTTTAAGTGGTATTGAAATTTATATTTAAGTTGACACTATAATATTATCATTAAATTAACAATTTAAGTGTTTTGTCCAAATTGTTCAAAAGTTGTTTAAATTGATACTGATTTACGTACAACAATATATTAAATCTAATAAATTAAATATAATATGTTAGAAGTTAAAGACATGACTTTATAAGTAGAAGTAAATGTATTGTTTTAATATTGAAATTTAGTTTATTATGATTACATTTTAGGTTTGATATTTATTTAATCTTATTAACCAACTTAAAATCATTATTAGAAAAACACTATAATTTATCACTTTTAACTATTTACAAAATATTCTTTAGGCTGTTTTAGTTGAACTAAAATTTATATTTAAGTTGATCCTGTAAGGTTATATTTAAAATAACAATTTAAGTATTTTATACAAATTGTTCAAAATTTGTAGCTTTAAAATGATAATGGTTTACATACAACAACATATTTGACCTAATAAATTAAGTATAATATGTTAAAAGTTAAAAACATAACTTTATATGTTGAAAAAAAAATATTTTTTAATATTGAAATGTAGTTTATATATGATTACACTTTATGTTTTATATTTATTTAACCTTATTAACCAACTTATATTCATTATTAGAAAGAAATTGAAAAGTCATAGGAGTTTCAAATGAATATGATGAAGGTAAAAATGAATGAAAGTTTCAAATGAATATGATGAAAGGAAAACTGACTAATTTATAAATATACAGTGAAATGATAAGGGTTTTTGTGGAACAAAATAAATATTTAGAGTTAAAAGAGAATGATGACGTAAATATAATGGATTTTATGATATAAATCCTTTATTAAAAAGGGTAGATACCAAAAAGACCCGACACAAATGAACACAAAAGAATACTATTTCATAGAAGCACTAATTACCTATCCTCTGCCGAGGATATGTAATTGGGCCTGAACTGGGCTTGATCTTAGATATACAGAGCCAATTGCCAAACTATGTTAAAGAAAAAATGGGCCGGATTAATTGGTTATGAATCGGCCTTGAAAAAAAAGTGAAGCTTTTGAATAAAACCTTAAATTGTGGTGTGATATGAAAACATTTTCTTTCTTTTTGTTGGTAGAATAAAAATTGTCATATTTCTCATTGACATGAAAATATATGTTTTTATATTTGTGTCTGAGTAACCGAGTACAATTTGTGCCTTTTTTTATTTGGCAACGTAAGCATTTGTATTGTACATCCTCTTTTTCTCTTGTGAGAGCTAAAGATAGTAGCCTACAAATATGTTTTTATTGTTTCAAATCTAAGTAGTACAAAGATTTTATTTCTACTTTCTAATATAAATATGTACAAGAAAATACTACCATAATATAAAATGGTATGTTACGTACAATAATTATTATAATAACTTTTGTTAAGACATGAATGTTGGGTGAAAGAATGTCTATATGTTAAAACTAGTTTATAACCTGTGAAACCACGGCTACAAAATTAATTAAATTTTAATATTATTAATCAATTATAATCGTTAATTTAAATAAATATGTGAAATTATATCACATTATAATTTGTATTAATTTTATTTTAATTTTTATTGCATTGTTATTAATTTATTATAATTAAAGTGAAAATTTTAAAATTTGAAATAGATAATTAATAGGTTGACAAGTGGCATGCATTAATTAAGAGGTTTAATAGGGTGGCACATGGCAAAAAAAAGAATAAAATGTGTATTGATTAGAAGACCCAATATGATGACACATGTCAAAAGGAGATTAAAACTATTCTTTTATTAGAATAGGGATATAAAATTTGCTAGCATGATTGTATAATATTTACAAGTTGAGATGCCTGCAACCGATTCTTTTGGAATGGTTGCATGGTTAATGGATTAGAGTTACGCCTTGTTCCCCACTTTTTTTGTAAATTCATCAAAGGAAAGGGAAGGAAAATTTTGACCGAAAGAAAAAGAGGGGGAGGAAAATATTCATTATACCGTGTTCCCGAGTTCGAAGGAAATAAAAAGAAATGAGAGGAAAATTTTATGTTTTCGTGTTCCCGAGTTAGGAGGAAAAAGAAAATAAAACTTGAAATTTTCCTTCCCCTCACTTTCTTCCCAAATCCGCCCAATTTGGGAGGAAAATTTGGAAGGAAAATATGACTCCAAAATCCTTCCCCTCCCTTCACTTTCCTTCCATTAATGAAACTCGGGAACACGATTTTCCTTCGATACCCCTCACTTTCCCTCCGTATCCTCCCATTTCCCTCCTTAAGTAGAACTCGGAAACAAGGTGTTAATGATTTAGGAGGGTAATAAGGTTTTCATTTTTCCATATTAGGTCCCTAAGAGCTAAGAGAATATATATATGAGATAATTAGTTTAGAATAAAAATCTCCATGTAAAGAGCTACATAAGATTTCGATTTCTAAACATATATATATATATATATATATATATATATATATATATATATATATATATATATATATATATATAGTTATGAATTATAATTGGATTATGACCTTATTGTGAGATGAAGAGTAAGTTTTGTTGGAATGAGGTCCAACCAAAACAAAATGACACAATATACTACAAAATAAGAGTACACTCCTTTAGAAGTTTAAATCCAATATGATTGGATGAATGAGTTGATTGAAAAGCTATGTTGATCTTTGTCATTCAAAGATCATATAGAAATCTTTGTGACTTCGAGAGTATATTTAATCAAGCTAAGAGACTCTGTGTCACGAAAGAATATCAATCATATACTCCAAGATATTTAACTATACCTAGAGTAAAGTCAAACATTAAAAGAAGTTTTCTTTTTTTTAATGATTTGCATATATTTTGTCCAGAAGAACTATTTTATGTCGCCTTCTATAAATGTGTTTACTGATAACTTATAAATGGAATGATGTTTGAATCATTTCTGCTAGCTTTGTTTTTAAAAAAAAAAAAAAAAAAAAAAAAAAACTCTTTTTTTTTGTTTTTTTATGAATGAATAAGGAATTTTGGCATCATTTGTTTCCATATATCGTATATGTACTTTCTAGTTGTTTTGCCATAATATGAATGTTTTTGGAATGAGTAATAGACTGATCTTTCAATCATTCCTGCTACCTTTGTTTTTAAAAAAATGTTTTATGTTGGTTTTTATAAATGAAAAAAGAGTTTTGGTCTTATTTGTTTCCATATATATATATATATATATATATATATATATATATATATATATATATATATATATATATATATATATATATATATATATATATATATATATATATATATATATACTTTACAGTTGTTTTGTTAGAAGATGAATGCTTTTTGAATGAGTTTCATTCATTTTCTTGAAATGGTTGTGATGTTATTGCATTTTCTTTTTTATTTTTTTCTGTTATGCTGTTATCTTGCTTATTTTTTTTTTGAGGTTACATGTTCTTTCTTTCTACTGAGATTATCATCTTATTTGTGTGGCACTCTTTTTGTCATCGTTGCTTTGGTATTTCTTTTCTTGCACTTTGTTCTTACTTCCTCTGTGGTTGTTTTCTATTGTTCTCACTGCTAGATATAGATATTAGATAGATATTTTTTTTGGTAATGGTTTCTTCTTCTTGAGGTTGTGAAATCCAATGTTTAGAAGGTCGGATTACTAAATGGGTAATTTATGCAACAATTCCGGTTCCAAGGTGACGATTTTTCATCCCTCTTTCTATATGCTTTAAGTTTCATGTTTTTTTAAGTGTGTTCTTGAATTTGTTTGAATATAAGCATAAGCAAGTAATTTGACCGAAGGGATTTCTTTCTTATGATCGTTGTAATTAAGGGTTTCCTTTCTACTGAACATCCAAACAGGGTTACATCTAATTAGAGTTATTTTTCCAGTTTTTTTTATTAAATCTAGCCTTTTTTTATAAGATAAAACAAGAAAGTCTTCAATTTTGACCAATCAGGATTCCTTCATTGTGCAATTTTGAGATGCGGACAACAGCTCAAAGAAGCATGATGTAGGGTATCACGAAGCGAAATGGCGTCAACACCCTACATTCACACCACTTTCTTACTCAACCATTAGATGTGTGACAAAAAAGCCCTTTTGTTCGTTGTAGTTACACACCAGAATGTCATTTCTCTTGCACAAGAATGTCATTGACACTTGGAGAAGTACCTCTAATTAAATATGTGACATTTACTAAGTTTAATTTTATTTTCCTATGAGATATGTAATTATATCACTTTGTGTGTAAGTCATTACTTTGATATTGAAGGAGTCGGATCAGCTCTACTTGGTATGTATGTGGTTACCGTTTGGAAACTTCTTTTGAGTAACAAAAAGTAACTTGGAAACAAGGATTGTCAAGTTGACGAAGTAAGATGTTATCAATTTAGGCAAAATTGTGTATATGACCTTGCTAAAAATCTAAATATCGTATTTGTCCGGCCTAAATTCTAAATATCGTATTTGTCCTTCTTAATGTTTTTTAATATCATATATATCAAAATCTATTTTTTTATAATTATTATTGATTTATAATCTTTTTTTTACCTTTTTAAAATCATTAAAAGTAAAAACAACAACTAAATTGACAATATTTCCCTTCCCTTACAAATCACACATTTAATTCTGATAGGAATTAGATAGTTAAATACTTAAAGGGGTAAAAGGGTAATTCCTAAATAGAGTTTGTTAGATGTCTGCTAATAAATAGAGGGTAGGATTGCATTGTTAGACAGGGAGAAATATCTTAGAACGGTGTTAGTCTCTAGAGTGAGATTGGCTCATTGGCTAGGCCTTTGAGAGAGGGATTCATCCCTGGGCAATCATCCTATCAGGAGATTATGTTCTCTATCTTGTTTCATTCAATCATCAATTTCAATTCCAGTTTTCTCTATCAATCATATATTGTTGTTTGTTCTATTTCAATTCTTCATCATTGGTCCGACTTGCCTTGACCTGCCGGAGTTGAGTAACAATGGTGCAACCAGTGGTGGAAACTAAATCTGTCTCTCAGCGTCTGGATCATCATGATAAGCAAATAGCAAGGATTCACAAAGACATACAGGAAATCAGGACATCTATGGCCTCAATCAGAACCGCCATGGCCTCAGAACGGGCAGAAGAGGTTGCGTTTCGTGAAGTACTGCTTGATTGGATGAAGCAACAGGATCCAGAGTTTTTCTCAGATATTAGCATTGTTTCCGATCCGACTGGGACATTACCAAAGTCGGTGGTTGATGATGCTTCTAGGGATTCGTCTGGCATAATTAGCGGTTTCCAATCTCATCCTACTTCCGGTGTCGTTTCGGTTGCATCGATGGGATTGCCTTCGGTGGAGAAGAAGATCAAGCTAAATTACCAAAATTCGTCTTCTAGAGTTCCAGATTCCTCATGTACTTCTCCGGTCACCCCTGTACCTATGAGTGAAGGTTCGTTGTGTTTCTCTGGTTGCAATTCCACTCCGAAGTCATCAAAGGTGGTGGAGAGCTTGCCATGGAAAGCGAATAGGAACGGTTATGAGCAGCTGGACACGATCAAACAATCATCGCTGGTTTATGAGTCTGTGATACACGTGTTAACCTTCTCCGATCCGAAACCAGAGGGGGGGAATTTGGGTCCGGCTAGATCTTCAACGACGGGAGCAACTTACGAGCATCGTCCAGGTGTACTTCCGATCAGGACATTGACGGAGTGCAAAGGGAGCTTCACGGAGATAACAGCTCCGTTAAACGATGGATGGAAGGAGGGTTATTTAGGTCGACACAATAATGGGCTTAAAAATGACAAGTAGGCTGAAATTATATCTTTGGGCCAATCTAATCTGAATCGGACAATGGGCTTATCTAATCAGGAGAAAGCAAGCCCTAGTGAGTCTAAAACAACGGTCACACATTTACCCCTTTCATTGCTACCTACGTATTCATCATTTTCAATTTCACCGTTTCCTCACAGGGAGTCACAAGACGAAGGTTTTTCACAAATCACTTCTCATCTCCCAACATCATTCACACAATCATACCAACGACACCCTTTTCAAAGCGCTTTCAGTCCTCAAAATCATTCTTCTTTGATTAAATTTCCTCAAGAAACACTTATAACCTCATCTATCTCAAGTTTCCAGTTTTACCCTTGTGCACAAGTCAAATGGTGGTCCAGTTACGATCATGAAAATGGTTTGACCAAGTCAAGGTATGCTAAACCCTATAGAAATTACAGTTCTGAGTCTCATGACACGTATAAACTTGAATATGGTAATTACATGCATACCCTTGGGGAACCACCGCCTCATGTTTTGTCAATAACTAATTGTGGGGAAGATAGGTTAAATTCTGAAGAGAAATTTTATAAAGAAGTTCAGGAGATTCTACTTCCAAAATTCAATGAAACTTGTGATTGGTCTCTAATGGCAAAAATGAGGGGAAGAAAACAAGTGAGGCTACTCGATTGTTGGTCAAGAAGCCCCAAATTATTGATTGTCTTATCACTGAAGGTTATATTTTGGAGGCATGGATATGTGATGAGGGGCATTTAGACATGGTTTTAGGAAGGGTTTGGATCAAAACCTCGTGTGAGGTTGATCAAATCAAGGACAAGTCAGCGATATGTTTGAGGTATCAAGGAGTGTCGACTCATCTTCAAGGGCTAGTTTGGATAGTAATGGAAGCAGTGAATCATCATCTTAGGGATAAGCTCAGTTGGTGGTCAAAGGGAATTTTTTGGGCTAAGTTTTGGTATGTTGCCAACTTCAGGGGATCCATGAAGTTTACATATGAGATTATGTATGGCCGAAAACCACTAATGGAAAGTCAGTGCATACCAAGAGGGATACGAGTCAAAGCAGGATCTGTAGTTTATATGTTGGATTTCTCTTCCTTTATCAAGATGCAATTGATCCTTCGTACTTCATTGCTTACAAAAGCAATGCGTTCTCCCTTTGAACATGTTTTGAGATCAGAACAGGAATTGAGTGCTTCGGATTGGAGGATTCCCATCATTTTTCTTGTTTCCTGTTTGATCATTCATCTAAGGGAACACGTTGACTGGTGGTTAACTTGGTGGAAAGGGCAACCGACTGAAGAGGCTACAAGGGAGGAAACATCGGCAATAACAAATCAGGGGTGCGTGTTGTGTATCAAGGAGTTTTCCATTCATCTGCAAGTATTAGTCTGGGTTCTGGTGCATCTTAAGATCTTCTTGACAGCAAGTCTTGAGGTCAAGACTTCGTTGAAGGGAGGAGTAGTGATAGGAATTAGATAGTTAAATACTTAAAGGGGTAAAAGGGTAATTCCTAAATATAGTTTGTTAGAGGTCTGCTAATAAATAGAGGGTAGGATTGCATTGTTAGACAGGGAGAAATATCTTAGAACGGTGTTAGTCTCTAGAGTGAGATTGGCTCATTGGCTAGGCCTTTGAGAGAGGGATTCAACCCTGGGCAATCATCCTATCAGGAGATTGTGTTCTCTATCTTGTTTCATTCAATCATCAATTTCAATTCCAGTTTTCTCTATCAATCATATATTGTTGTTTGTTCTATTTCAATTCTTCATCAAATTCATTCAATTCAGACGAGGTTATACTCTGGTCGTCATCTTCCTCACGATCGCCTTTTGTCTCCTCACGTTCCTCGGTGTCTCACCGTCTTCTTTCTTTGCTGATGGTGCTATGTTGTCGCATCAATGGTAACAAGCACTAGGTATTTATGCAATTTGCCTTCCCTATCCTTCTTTATCGAGGGTCAAAAGTCAGGTATATGCATTTCCGATATATATTTGGTTTCAAGATATGACGGGTTAATCTTACAAATGCATATATGATATATGATTAAACATACAACAAGTCATAAGTTTATTTTCTACACAATCTTCCAGGCATTTTGAAGGTGAATTCCACTGTTTGTGACCCTAATTGGGATTCTATACAAGAGCTTATTAAATCTCTGGATGAACAGTATAATGAAAAATGGGCAGTTGATCTTGAGTGAGTCCTTTCTCTGTAAGCGGATAATTGTGTTCAAATCTCTTCCATGACATTTTTGTATGATTGATTCACAGCTCATATGAATTATTTGAAGAAATTACCTATTGAGGGGATTATGATTCTATTTCTATATCTAAGAGAGACTTTCAGCTGCGACATCCGAAGAAGTTTATCAATGATACCATTGTTGACTTTTATATTAAGTTGAGAATTTTTTTTTAACTTTAACTGTATATGTTGTTCATACATGAATTGGATAACAAAAGAGAATAGATTTAGAATAAGTTAAATGACACAGTTTAACTCGATATTCAAATCCCACTACAGATTTTGAAGCTTTCTTGTGGGAACTCATCATTATTTTTTTGTTGATGTTCGCCATTAATAGTCTGCAACTGATGATCAGTATGTTCAATCTTTTCTATTTGATCTTAGTTTCTATGCTCTCAGATGTGTTGATTTTAATCTTGAAATTGATTACCTGATGTTTATTGCTTGTGTGCGATAACAAGGGGGAATAGGAGGCTGCTCGTATGTTTAAGAGGCTGTCATAGGAAAGAGACGAGGCTACGATCTGTGATCCTAATTTGCCTTAACATGTGATCTGTTGTACTGTAACTTAGAACTAAGGGTGATATTGTCCATTTGGTTGTTTTTAGTTTTAATAATTTTAAAAAGGTAAAAAAGATTATAAATCAATAAAAATTATTAAAAAAAACAGATTTTGTTATATATGATATTAAAAAACATTAAAAATGGCAAATATGATATTTAAAATTTAGGCCGGACAAATATGATATTTAGATGTTTAGCAAGAAAGTATACGAAATTCTGCCATCAATTTATATGATTTAATCCGTTCATTTATTAAGACCTTAAATAATATAGCCTAGCCTTTGTTGAAAAAATAAAATGATGTTATCATTTTCAAGAAAAATTGTTGGAGAGATATAATTCAAGACTATATTATACAATATAAACAATAAAATGACCTTAGAGAAAAAACCAGTAATTGGTAAGATTGAAACAGCACCTTAGTCACTTGGAGAGATAAAATATCTTCTATTTTTGCAGCTTTTGGTAGAGGTAGATGTTGCTGACCCACACAAGGGCATTTACGTAATTGGTGCTACCAGCGGGTTTGTGATATGAACTACACTGTTTATGAATAAATGAATCTCAAAACAATTAAAATCAAACACACAAGAACAATGCTTCTCATTCGATACTAGAAAATCAAGAGACAATTACAATTACACATGCGCTTTCCAAAAATAAAATATTCCAATTACACCATAATAAAAACTAACTTTTTCCATTCCACTATATAGAGCATCTTCTAACAAACTTAAAACGACAAATACCAGAATTACCCTTGAGCTAACCTGCAGTTTGATACATCATCTTTTCTTTTCTTTTTTCTCTTTTTTTTAATAAATCACTTTATTCATGTGCCTTTGTCATTAAAAACCACAAAGTAAAATCATTTCTATTCCATCTGTTAAAAAACAAACAACTAATTTTTATAGTCCTCTAATTTTGCTAATCGGGATCCACAAAATGAATGTGGAGAAGAGATACAGTGTTGGATCCATAAAACATTTTCACGTGCCCAATTGCCCATTGCCAGATTTCGAATGAAAAATGACAAATAAATAAAAAAGAAAAAAAAAACATATATTTTACATAACATCACAAAAATGGAAGCAAATCCACATTTCCAAAAATAACAAACGAACATCGAACCTAAATAAAATTGTAAAATTAAATCATATTACTCATCCATGATGTCTTCTTCCTCTTGCTCACTTCCCTCCTCCGCATCTCCTTCAGAACCTTCCTCGGACTCCTCTTTCTTTTCCTCGCTATTTCCTAAAATAAACAAAATATAAAAAAATTCACTTGTTAAAGAGAACCCATTAAGTTCCACAACTTTACAAAATCTAACCCTCGTCTCTTTTTTCTTCCATCTCCCCATTTATGTTCCATTTCTTTCTATTACAACATTCTACTTTCAATTTTTGTCTTATTAGGACATAATCGTATCAACATTAAATTACTTTTACGCAAGGTAAAACAAAAAGTAAATATCACAACCTTTCATGTTTAAAAAAAAAAAAGTTACCGTATTCACTAAAAATTACGGTGCCCGAACATAATCCATCCTCGATCTTGATAAGCTGAAGTGTCATGCGGGGCCCAATCTCTTGAAGCTTGACAGCACTTTTAGTAGAAGCCTTATTGACTCTACCAACATCACTTGCTAAACTCACAGTTGCTGCTTCATCATCTCCTTCACTTTCTGATCCATACCCCGCCCTTTTCATTTTCAAAATTAAACAAATCATTACTACTTTACCTTCATTTTCTTTATACAATAACACTTACTATGTGTGTGTGAGAGAGAGAAAGAAACAAAGAAAGAAAGAAAAGTTACTTTGTTACAAAGTCACTGACATCTTGAAGAGATCTGAGATCAGGAACTTGATGATTTTGCACAAATTTTCTGATTCTACGTGAGACTCCAACTGGTTGCAATCTGATGGAATAATGCCTAAAATCGATAAGCTTTGTCTCTTTGTTGTAATTAAGTAACACAATTCTCTGACATGATGACAGTTTCACCTGCAAATTTAATATGAATTATAATTTATAAAAGATTAAGCGTGATAGAAAACATTTAAAGAGAAAAAAAAAATACTCACTGTTTTAATGTCGATAGCAGGGAAGATATTTTGAAACATAATTGTTGTAAGTTTCAAATGTTGTTCACCAGTTCCAAAACCAGAGAGCACAATCTGTATTCAAAATCAATATTAGCTTTTGTGAAAAAATAAATGTAACAAATAAATCAACAAAAGTAGATTAAAAATTAGATGTAAATTAGGGAAATACGAGGGGAGAGTTTTTGAAGAGGTCTTTTGGAACTCTTGGGCGTAATTGGGAGTTAGCAATATCAACAGCTAAAGAATACTCCTGAATTTTGAATGTAAGTGTGGGGCCCTGTGGTGTTCTTGCAACTCTCAAGTATGGTGAACTTCCTGTTTTTGATAACATAAGAAAATGTGTTACTCCCATGGGCCCCGCAACATTCAAGAAATCTTTCAGGTTGTTACGCTTCTTTTCCTGTATTAATAATACATAATAAAAAAAAAGTTATTAAAACTTAAAGTGGTGAAATTTTTTTAAAGGGTTTAAGTATTTAAAGCTCGAAATAGAATTACCTTTAGATTTAGAGCTGTATATGGAAGCATCATCTTTCTCAAGTCTGCTTGTAATTGTTTAAGAGAACCAGGTAATTTCAATCTTGAAAACACAAAGCTTCTTGGTATCTTATCACCTGTAACATGATCCACATTCTGCTGTGGTTGTTTCTTTGCTGGCTTCACAAATACCACTTTCTTTTTCTGATAACAAATGATTGTATCACAAATGTATTAAATTCAAAGACCTTCAATATAAATAGTAACATAGTTTTGTTTTATTTATTTGGGTATCATGGTATACTATTTTCTTTTAATCGTCTTCACAAGCTAAAGAACTGAGTAACATTACTTACATTACGGAAACGAGCCATCTTCGAATTATGTGTTTGCTTGTTGCCCTAAATTGTGTTTATGAAACAAAATTGGTTAGTATAATAAACTAAATTAAGATTCCGATTAATTGCAATATGTGTGGGATGATAACTTAAAACTTTAGCTCTTTTGGAGACTAAAGTGATAACGAATAAATATCAATCAATTCAAACATAAAACATAACCATTGGGGGCTAGTGTTGGCTACTCTTACAGGTTTAAGATATAGGTTCAATTGATAACTGAAGCACAAACTCATACATAGGGAAAAAACGACAGCAGGAAAATCAATACCCATTTCAAATTCAAAGTTATCAACTTTCATTACAATTTTTTTTTGACATAATTATAGCAGTATTACAAATGTTTCTATACAATTGATAAATTCGGTGGACCAACAAATTATTCTAACAGAAACCAGGGAAAAGAATGAAGAATAATGCTAGGGAAAAAAAATCGACGGCAGGAAAAAAAACGCTAGCAGGAAAAATTGAACAAAACCAACCTAGCTGTGGGGTCGACGGTCTCCGGTGTTGCTGTGGGGGTGCGACGGTCTCCGGCCGGTGGCTTCACAGGAGAGAAGGCGGCAGCAGGGGAGGCCTCGCTTGGAACACGCGATGGATGGAGGCGTCTGTGATTTGTGTAGATACGTATGAGGTTTATTAGGTTAAGGGGTTTAGGTCAAGGCCTCAAGGGCATATGGTCGATTCATTCAAATGTTTGAAATAAGAAGAAATAAGGAGTTTTTATATTTAAGCCATAACAAATTGACAAAACTTCAAAAATGGTCCTGTGTTATGTATTTTTTTTAGATTTGTCTAAATCTTGATTATTTTTGATTAGTGGTCCTTTAAGCTAGTCTTATGTGGAAAACGTCCATTTTCAAATTGAAAAAACTAAAATACCATTAATATATTTATTTTCATTTTTTTTTTTTTAACTATTTTATAATTAATAAATAAATACAAAATCTCTCTCTCTCTCTCTCTCTCTCTCTCTCTCTTTCTCTCTCTTTCTCTCTCTCTCTCCAAGAACACTTTCATCTTCTTCATCTCTTTTTTATTAATCAAAATTCCATATCCAAACATCGATTCCAGACACATATAAGCATTCATGAACATACATATCAACATACACTCACATACATCATCGGAATCAAACTCTATAAGTTCAATCCATATGAGCTTCCAGGTGACTAGAAATGTAACAGCAAGTAATGTTAGGGTTTCTAGAAGACGACATTTTCTGGCAACCATATCAGTTACTGGTCATAAATTGGTACTCTTAGATCAGTAATTTGGAAAGTGGGTTTAGGAATCGTTTGTTTAGTGATAGCTGGAATGGTGGGTATGGGTGGTATAGAGAGATGCGGAATGGAGCTTGGTGGAGGAGGGGGTCTGGTCTTCTTCTCCGGTTGGATCGTTTTTCAACATCAACAAATGGGAGCACATAAACGCATTTCACTAAGAATTATTTGCGATTCATTTGTTATGTGTATGTGCATTCATCCTCATATGTTGAATCTGAAATCGATTTTGTATTTCCTTTTGGGAATAGGGCCTCCTCTTTATTTGTTTTTATTTTTAAAAATTTAAATAAAAGGGAAAAATGTTTAACAAAATAGAAAAACAAATTAAAAGGGTAAACTAGTCTTTTCCAAGTTTAACAGAGACTAATTCCACAAACAAATTACCTCAAAATGATCATCAATCCAAAAAAATCGAGGTTTGGATCAAACCTTAGAAAAAATGCATACGACATTGACCATTTTTGCAGTTTTGTCTAACAAATTTATCAGAAATCATTTATTATAGCTATAAACTTCTTTTTTAATATTTATCTAAACATTTTTTAAATTATATCAGTATAAAATCGGTAACAAGTTACAAAGCTCATTTTTTTAAGCTTAATCAAACACTCTCTACTAAGGCTGCAAGGAGTCGCATGTTACGGAAGGCTCGCTAGAGCTCATTAGAATCGTTACACACTGCCCCTGGCTCCCGCTAGGGGCTCGCCACCATCAATGCGCTAGCTGCTTAACGAGAGAGAGAGAAAGCGAGAGAGAGAGAGATATAATTTGATTTTATTGGTTGTTGGAACTTTTGACCACAATTCGTTTTTTAACTCTTTCTTCTTTAATAAAAGACAAAACTTCAAAAATGGTCCCTATGTTTCTGAAAATATCAAGTTTAGTCTTTAAGTTCAAAAAACTTCACAAATGGTCCATGTGGTTTCAAAACTTTTAACAAATGGCCCTTTTCGCTAACTCCGTTAGCTTTTGACCGTTAAGTGAAGGACATTTCTGTCTTTTCACTATTACAGGGACCATTTTTGAAGTTTTGCCCTTATTTAAAAAAATAAGAAAAAATATTATTTAATATTAAAGCTCTCTCTCTCTCTCTCTCTCTCTCCCTCCCTCTTCAGCCAATAAATCAGTTCTTGTTTAACATCACCAATCGTGAAGTTCTTATTTACATCTTACCGATTGTCAAGTTCTTGAAGCTAATCGATGTGTGTTCTTCAAGATTTGGTGGAGTTTTTGTTTAACGGTGGTGCTGGATTCCTCTCGTCATTAAGATCTCGATATCCATATTTGATTTCAGTTTCAAGATGGTTGATTCCTTCCCATTGTGAACATCGTGGAGTCCAAAGTCGATTTTAGTTTTGTGGTAGTGGTCTTCATCGACGATCGATTCTGGGTGGTGGTAACTAATCTTCATCATTAAGTGATTCAAGATTGTTTAAGGGCACCTTACAGTTTATCCATATGATTTGATTATAAACTCATACACAAGAAACTTTGTAGATCCCCTTATGTTGAAACCATGTAAGTCAACCAAGTTTCGATGATGGATTTGTGCAATAGTTGTAACTTCTACTCTTAACCACCCTTTTCCTTCAAACATCCTTTCCAGTCGATAATTCACCGCCAGTGCAGGTTACCGAGTGAGAAATAGAATCAAGAGAGAAAGGGGGGGGGGGGGAATTAGAACCATAAAATACAGACATGGTTGATGCAGAATAGAAGAGGTTGAAGCCGATTTAGAGATGGGTTTGTGAGTTGATTCAACCACCATAAAGGTAGCCAACCAAGTTTCGAGATATCTTTGGGGGTATAACATACGTTGCGTTTCTTGATCTTGTTGATTGGTTGTAGAATAAAGATGAATAGAAATGGATGAACGGAAAAGATCATTTTCTCGTCGAAGGAAGAATCACTTGGGATTTCAGGAGATTAAGAAACAAAGACACCGATTGGGGAAACAAGTTCTTATTCTTACCAGCTTCCAGGATCATGTAAGTTCTTCTCATAGAATCAATTCCATTTAATTCAAACGATTTCGCCATTCTATACCCTACTTACTTCCATCCATCAAAAGATTATCATGTTTTCACTTGGCAAAACCGAATGATGAAACTTGACCGAAAATGGCTGTTCCGTTTAGCCGGAGCTCCACATCCAGGTAACATGAAATCAATTCGAAGTCTTTTAATCGATCAATGCAAGAATTCAAACTCCAGGAAGCTTATAGACTGTGGAAATTAGGGGTGTCGAACGGGTAAAATTTTCGGGTTTCGGGTAGAACGAGTATTTCCTTAAGAAAATAATATCCGATACCCAACCTGTATTGTAATTCGGGTTTTCGGGTTTCGAGTATTCGGGTTTGATGTCGGGTCGGGTAATTATCGGGTATACCCGAAAATTTCTTAAATGACACTTATTGATAATTTTTTTTCTTTATTTTTTATTTTTACATGTTGGTTGGTTTAATAAAGAATCGGATAGGAAAATACTTCGTATAATTAACAAGTACATATATAATAACAATACAAATCATTATAATATGTTATGTACTTTTTTAATTGTATTCCGTGCGATAGTTAGAAACTGAGAATTGTGATGACGGTTCAGGACTTCAGCTTTAGCGTCGTATTCCCTATGCAAGTTTGTGTCGACTGTCGAGCTGTCGTTCATAAGAAGGAAACGAAGGGTTTTGTTTTATTTTAAGTGTGCGTACGTGACTGCATTGTATATTTGATATTATTTAAAAAACGAATTCGGGTATACCCGACCTATATTATTATCGGGTTAACCTATTACCCGAATGTTCATACCCATTACCCGTTCTACCCGACCCATTCTACCCGAATTCGGAACGGGTCGGGTGGGTAGAACGTGTTGCGGGTTTTTTCGACAGGCCTAGTGGAAATGGTGGTTTTATTGAAGAACTTAATTGGAATAATGCGTTGTTTGAAGAAGAATAAGATGAGGAGATTGTGGGTGCTCATGAATGGGATCCTTTTTTCTCTAACCCAAAACAACAAACTTGATCATAACTGCACATAGATATATATTGGGTTATACTTCTTCTCTTGAAGAAATATGATTCTCGATTACTAGTTGTTGATTTTTTGAAATGACGAACATGAACTCAGACATGAATTGGAATGGTGGGTTTTTGATTTTTGGAATGGAGAGAGAGAGAGAGAGAGAGAGAGAGAGAGAGAGAGAGAGAGATAAAGAGAAAGAGAGAGAGACCTTTAATATTAAATAATAATTTTTTTCTTTTTTTTTTAAATAAGGGCAAAACTTCAAAAATGGTCTTTGTAATAGTGAAAAGACAGAAATGTCCTTCACTTAACGGTCAAAAGCTAACGGAGTTAGCAAAAAAGACCATTTGTTAAAAGTTTTGAAACCACAGGGACCATTTATGAGATTTTTTGAACTTAGGGACTAAACTTGATATTTTCGAAAACCACAGGGACCATTTTTGAAGTTTTGTCTTAATAAAAAAAATACTCGATTTAAAAAAAAAAAATCAATTTTTCAAATTTTAACCCAACCAATATATATAACCATTCACCTTTTTCATTTCAACACATACATCACAATACATCTCTCTCCCAAACCACATCAATTAATAAAATTTAAAAAAAAAATCGTCTTCATCCTCATCTTCATCATCTTCGTCATCTTCATCGAACGATGCTTTTGATATCGTAATACAGTCAGTCATCTTCATACGTAATAGGCTAGAACAACATATTAACAACCATGAAGCAAGCATTTCACAACGTGGACGAAGAAGCTATATATCCAAAGCATCTTTGTTTCGTGATGTTTCTACTATGACAGAGGTGATGTATACATGTATTATATTGCATAATATGATATTAGAACATGAAGGGAGCGTGATATGTGTGTACAATGAGAATGAAGTTATCCCTAAGACACAACCACTTCAATACGGCGGTCAAGAAAGGATACTGAGAATGAAGATAGTCAACAATGCAGTAATTCATGCCGATCTTCGCACCATTTGACTGATCGTCTTTAGACGTCGACAATATTGATCTTAATATGTCACAAGAAGATGAATTGGAAGACCAATTTCTGGAGGAAGACTCCTTGTTTTAGTTATAAAGTGTGTTTTTTTTATGAAGTGTTTTTTATATATTAAGGTGTGCTTTCTTTCTATGTTTTAAATCATGTTTCTAGGCATTATATCGTGTTTCTATGTATTTTAAGTTTTAATTTATTGTGACATTTTAATTTAATATGAAATTTTTGTGTTTTAAAATAATATAATTTATTTAATATTAATTGTTTATGTTTTAAAAAAAAATAAAATTTATTTAATATGAAATGTTTGTCTATTAAAAAATATAATTTATTTAAGTTTGAAAAAGAAAAAAACAAAGATTGCTAGGGATGCTACCACTCTCTACGAAATACTAAGAAAAAAAATGTTAGCGGACAAACAAAAAAATGATATGACTGTAAAAAAATATGTTGTGAGGTGTTAGGAGTGCTACCACTTCCTATAACTTAAATATCATTCAAATCAAATATGAAACATTGAACCTACTAGAGCAGCTCGATATTTTTGTGGAAATAACATAAGATATTTAAAGTTTGAAATATGAACACCGATTAATTGAATTCATGAATCAAAACAAAAGTGTACATACCTCAACTAGATGAGAGCGGCGGTCGCCATGAGGGGTTTACACAACGACGATGAATAAGGGCAAAGTTTATTACATGTATCTCTTGAAGTATAAAGATAATACTTGTACATAACACCTTACACAATTACTTTCTAAGACTTTTTCCCCTTATATTTTGATTAGACTAAAACACACCTTATTAACAATGTGCATTAAATGGTCGTTTCTTCACCTATTAACCACTTAATTAAAGATAGTCTCTCTGATTTAACCATTCAAAATTCAGGATGTTTGGTAAGTTTATAATGATTCACTGAAGATTAAGGGACAAAAGGCGTAGATTTAGAAGCAAGTAACATAAAAAATGGATCTTGGACACTTACAAAGGTCCAAAGAATGTACAAGAGAAGAATGGTGAAGGTTGCTTGTAGCACCTGATTCTTGGTATGTATTTTATTTAAGTAATTTTCCATTTTTGGCTTGGGACTCGGCGAGTTGAAGGCCCAACTCGCCGAGTAGAAGCGAGATGAGACGCGGGATTTAAGTGATGGACTCGTCGAGTCGGGTCCCGGACTCGACGAGTAGGCTCTGACTGGACAAAACCCTAATATGAGGGTTTGCACCCTATTTAAACAACCTTATACAGCCTCCATCGCCCCTTTATGCTCCCATAAGCCCTCCATAGCAAACCCTAAGTGTTTTGGTGCAAAATCTAAGGCTTTTGAGTGATTTTTGACCTCAAGGAAGAAGGAAGAGCATAGAAGGATCAAGAGGATACTGAAGGATTCGAGTTTGGTTCATCATTTGCAGTTTTTGAAAGGTATAAAGTATGTACCTTGCTTGCTTGTTTGTTAGATCCCTTTTTGGGAAGGATTTAGGGCTTTTTAAGCCATATGAGGTAGCCAACCATGATTGCAAACATGGTTGGGGGTCAAGACTTCGGATTTAGCACTTGGGGAGAGTCACAAGGTAGATTTGGGTTGCTTTTGCACCCTAGGAAGGCCCCATGCAACAAAAGAGCCATTTTAGAGCCTTTTGGCTCAAAAGTCCCATGCATGCACGTAAAGTTCATAACTTTACGTGCTAGATCGAGCTTAGAGGCTTAGATCTATCATTTGGTCAAGTGTTGTACATAAGAAATCGAGGATTTAGGGTGTGGACGAGTCCAAGGCTTTGAGTCCCATATCTGTTGAGGGTCAAAGGACTCAGTTGGGTACTAGAAGGGTTGTAGCAGGACAGAAAGAGTGACCCAACGCATTGGACTTAGTTTTGGACTTGGAGTCCATGGGACACGACGAGTGCTAGAACAGACTCGGCGAGTCCAAGGCAATCTTCTTATGTTTGAAGATGAACTCAACGAGTTGTTCATACAACTCGGCGAATCAAGGTCAGGACTTGTTCATCAGATGAAGGTGAACTCGATGAGTGTTCATACGACTCGGCGAGTCGGATGAAGGTTCATTGATGTTCGTAAAGGAGGGGAACTCGTCGAGTCGTTGCCAAACTCGACGAGTCGAGTCGTGGATAAGGACGAGTAAAAGAAAGGGACTCGACGAGTTGACGGCCCAACTCGGCGAGTCGGGTCAGTTGGAAGTTGACTTTGACTTGGACTTGGTCTAATACAGACACACCCTATCTAACTATCTAAAAGGTCAAGGGGTGAAGGTGAATGCAGTAAGAAAGCAAGAAATATGATCAAGAGCAAGGAGAAAGATGCAACAATGTAAGTTGGGTTTATGGACTGTTTCTTTTAAGTTATGTGTCCCTAAAAACAATGGGATTCTGGTGCGATGAACTATTTTGAAGTACTAGGTTTTGTGTTGTTATGATCTAAATTAAACCTTCTTCACGATCAAGTCATGTACCAATGACATTAACAACTTGTGATGCTTTCACTTTTATGGTTTTAATGTAGTTGTGGTGTTATTGTATGAATTAATGTAGTTGTGTGTTAATGATCTTATGTTGTTTGCAATTTTATGGTTTTAAGTTTATGATCTTATATTGTTTGCAATTTAGTACCATTTCCACAACAAAACAACCAATACATTGTACACCATTTGTGCCAAACAAAATATTATATTGAAACCATGATTTAACACTTAAACATTATAGTCAAAAGCAAGGCTTAATGCCAACAAACCGACACCATTTCAGTACCATTACTACAACCATAAGAACCAACACATCTTACAAGTTGTACATACTTAAATTCTACATCACCGCTGCAATGATCCATTTTGAATAAAATGATTCCAAAAAAAACTAAGACAAGAAAAATAGGGCATTGTAAATCATTGTAGCTGCCAATGTTGCTTCAAAGTTGTTTCTTGCTATCAGTAATCTTGGGATGATAATGACAACCCTAACACACATCAGTGGGTCAAAACAACCGATAAATAGACATCATCAGCCATTTAACGGACAACTCCAAAAATGCCCACCTGGATTGAGATAAATCCATGACGTGCGTATAATCGCAAGATGACCACAAAGCACATATCACAATTATTTGGTTTTTCAAGAGTCAATTTTAGGAAGGGTTTTAGTTAGTGACAGTTTTGTATAGGTGTCAATAGTGGCACCAACAACACCTATCCTGTCTGTTCGCAGTGGATTTTTTTTTTTTTTTTTTTTTTTTTTTTTTTTACCTATTTTTCCTACACCGACAACACCTACTTCGATCTTGGTAACACCTAGTGTGTATTCCTATTTCCTACGTCCGCGATAGTTTAAGTACGGAAGCTACATTAAGGAAGAAACTGAATATAAAAGACTATGAGATCATTTCTGCGAAGATATAGATGTTGGGAAGAAGAGAAAAAGGAATTGACAAAAATGTCGCACGTGATGGTTTTTGATGGCCAATGCAACTTTTTTAAACCACAAATGATGGGTCCTATCGAATTTTCATTGGTTGGACCAAACTTGAGAATTGGAACAAACCATAGGGAGCAGTTCTGTACTCTATAAAAAATTATTAATATTTATCATCGCCAAACTACCGTTATTTACATTGCCTCCAAAACAACAGGCCGAAACAGCGGCAACATCCCAAAGTTACGAACATGAACAGTGAAAGTATGGTTGACTGTTATGGTGGTTCCTGAGAAAAACCCTAATTCCAAAATCGAAAATGGCGAGGGTTCTAATAGCAAAAAGAAACGAAAGAGGAACAAGAACAAGAAGAACAGTGGACAGGAAGAGTCTGATTTGGTAGTACAGGAAGTAGCAGACATCAATGAGACAATGACAGTGAGAAGGAAGAGGAAGTTACAGTGGTGAAAGAGAAGAAAAGGAAGAGGAAGAAGAAAGAGAAGAAAAAGAAAACACAGAGACAGATGATAATAAACAGGAGGAAGAAGGTGATGAGGGTTTGAACATGGAAGAAGAGGTGGAAAAGGAGACAGAGACAAAGACAAAGAAGAAGGTGAAGAAGAGTGGTGGTGACTCTGGAATCATTTACTTCTTTGCCCTTATCTTTAATCAAATTTTGGAAATTGCAGTGCTTTCATTGTGATTGATGAAGCTGACAGAATATTGAAAGCAAACTTTGAAGAGGAAACGAAGCAGATATTTAAAATCTTACCCAAGGTATGGTTCTCTGTTGTTGTTTTAGAAGAAATGTAAGAAATAGCCACGTGCTTTCTCAATACTACTTCATTAATGCAATTGGATCCTGATCATCACACTAAATTCTCTCACTGATTATCATATTAGAGCAAAATGAGTTGTATAATATTTTAATCTTTTATACTACTTTATTTGTATACCTATACCCGATTATTTATGTTCAAACAACTTGTATTCTTCTTCTCATTACCTGATAAGATAAATTACATTAAACCCATTTAATTATGTTTTTTTTTTTGTATTCACAAAAGTTTCTAATGTGACTACTTTAACATGTTATAGTAGGTTAAAGTGGTTGACACAGAAGAATATTGTCAAACTTGGATGGTTTTCATTGATAAAGATCAAGTGTGGTGCTTAAACCATAAAAATGATGAAATTGTAATGTCTTTTACTTGTTTTGCCAATGGATAAATGAAAATATTTGAGAAAAATGTAAAAGAGAAAAAACTGTTTGGCCAACTTGTAAAAAACATTTACTTAGTAAGTTTATTAAGTAGAAAAAAAGGCTTCCAAGACTTCTAACTTTTGGACTAAGCAGTTGGAAATTGTAATCGAGTCGCTAAAATAACCAAAGTATCATCAAATGACTATGCTTTATAACAAAATAATCTTTCATCTTGCAAAATTGCCTTATGAATGATGTTTAATACAGAAAATCTTGAAAGAAAAATATACAAAATGTGTATGTTTTTGTGAAATTCTAACAGGTGAAGTTATTTTGGTAAAATTCATTTTGTCAAGTATCCGACTATTTTGTCATACATTTTCAAAGGGTGGTCGTTTGGCGATATTCAACCAATTTTGGCCAACATAGGTTTATTCCTTTTTTTTTTTTTTTATTTTTTTATTTTTTAATTATTTTTTAATATCAATTCTTGTAAAATTAAAGTGACTGAATTTGTAAAGATTTCTGTATGTATAAAATGTTGAATATATATGATGCATTTCTTTTCTGGATTGTATAGAACTAATGTCAACTTAAGAAATGATATTCACTTTATTAATTATTATAAATAAAAATTCTAAATAAAATATATTTAAAAAATTTTGATTGTCAAGTACCCAAAAATCATGATTTTTATTCGCTTTAATTATGACTTTTAATATTTACATATATACAATTTCATATATTATATAAAATCCAAAAAAATATTGTTTTTCTCTTTTTTTTTTCATTGTCATCAAACACAAAAACGCTTGAAAATATGGTTACTGAAAATATGGAATCGCAAAATAAATATGATCCACTATATTTAAACCTATATTATTAACATAAAAAGAACAATAAAAATATTCACAAAAAGAATAAACTGAAATGGTATTTAAAAAATAAAATGAATAGAAACGTGGGGTGATACGTAGAGAAAAGAAAAGACATAACTCGAAAAATAAATTTAAAATTACCGTTTAATGTTAAGGAGATATATTTTGTAACTTAACAATTAACCACTACATATTTCATATATTAAGTGAATTAAATCAAACAGAAACAATACCTTAGTGATTATCTTTATCCCATTTTTTTTTCTTGTTTTGAGATAAGGATTTATCGTTTCTTGGTGTTTTGTTTCAATATTAAATAGGAGGTAAAATATCGTTCAAAGAACACAACAGTCAGGATGGCCGAGTGGTCTAAGGCGCCAGACTCAAGTTCTGGTCTTCGAAAGAGGGCGTGGGTTCAAATCCCACTTCTGACATTTTTAATTTACTCTTTTTGTCACCTTCGACTCATTAAGATGTGCCTAAATACAAAACAAACTCATTTGCACCTTCAAAACCCCAAAATATCTTTATTTTTCATAGTAGAACAATCAAAGTTGATTTTAAAACATACAAATCGACGTATTGATATTGTAAAATCTGTTGGATCACAATTAATTTTGTATCCTAAACAACATATTGTATACTACTATACATCATAATGGTAAAGGATACAATGTGTTGCATTGCCAATTTGCCACAAATATTTCATATAACTATTAATCATGTAATTAGGTGTAAATCTCAGTTTTTAAAGAACTAATCACGAAACTTCACTTGGATTCCAAGCTTCAAGCTTCTCCCATGAACACAGTAATACACAACAGTTCTAAATTTTTCGAGCATCTTCGAGTACCGAGGCGTATTGAATGAGGAGCTTGAATCTTGTCTAAATTTATGCTTGATTTTCGATGTTTGAGTGTGAGGTATAAATTAAAGCGTATGATTGAAGAATGAAATCGGATGAGTAAATAGAGATTTGCTGTGTGTGAAATGTAATGATTTGAGATATTTATATAATGTTGGAAAATCTGTTATATTTGAGGTTGATAAGAACTTACATGAGATATTAAAAACGAGTTAGGGGGGGTCATAGGTAAGAGGTATTATTATTATTATATACTATATTTTTTTAAATAATATTATGTTGTACCATTCTACCACTAAGGGCAGAGGGAGTCGTTGCGGCTTTTATAATGGGATAAAGCGGTATCGTCGTGTAATGTTAATTTTAGGAGCGGGTTCATCAGTTTAGAGTATGAGTGAGCATAAGTGGATACCCGGTCAATTTACTAGAACCAGAATCGAAACGAACAGTTCCTAGAATGTTGGAACTGGAAACAGAACCGGTTACATTGATTCCTAAATTTTTGGAACAGGAATCAGTTCCGGCTCCAAATACTGCTTGCCATATACACTTTCAAACTATTTTAAGCCAAAAATTATATATAATTTTTAACAATTATCAACATAAAGAGATCTCACAATCATTGTTTTAAAAACATTGAAACATTTTAGTGTTACACAACATGCCTAAATACTCCAACGAATTTAAAATTTCATTTCAAACATGCCTGAGTTGTAATGAAACTAGGAGCCTTCAATCATTCAATCTTTATTACACCAAGTGATGTGGGATGAATTAATAATATTTTTATTGGGTAATACGAGTATTCAGCCTTCGATATTACTAACTATTATTTTTAAACTATTATCCTAAAAAATCTACGAATTAAAAAATCCACCAAGCATTTAATCAACCCTTAAATATAGTGATAGTCTTCATTATTCATTTTCATTTTTTAATGCATCACTTCCACTAAACACCATAACTTTAATTATTGTTTTATTTGGTCTTCATTCTCATTGTTATGTTTGTAAGTTTTCATACTCATACCGCTTCAATAAAGAGGAAGATAGTAGAATTGAGTTGAGTTTAATCAACCCTTAAATATAGTGATACTCATACTGTTTTCTATTTATTTCAATTTTTATTAGAATAAATGCTCAAAAATTATAAAATTGGGTTAAATAGTTTGGAAATCAATTTTTATATTTTTCCTAGCTTAAGTATGTCTATTGGAAGTATTATAAAAATTTTGGGAAATTTTATCATCTGGATTCTATTTTTTACGAATTTATATTGTTATGAAGGCATAAAAATTTGGAAAAATAGTTAATCACATCAAAAATTCAAGGGAAAATTTATGGAAGACTTCTACTGTATTTGGAAAAAAAAATCTAAAATTTGATGAATTTTGGAAACTGTTTGATAATATTTTTGGATTTTTAGGATTTTAAAACACATTTAAATGTATTGAAATACCCTTAATTAATATTACAAAAATATGGCAAATGATATCCAAAATTGTCTTAACCACATGAGTTATAAAACTTCACCATTTCAGAAAAATGTTTGTAACTTATCAATATTAAATTTTGACACAATATTGGCATAATTCTATTGTAGTAACAAATATACTAGTGTTAGCTTTCTATTAGAGACTCATTAGTGTGTAACATCGTGTAGGAATCGGTAGTGATACTAGTGGAACTTAGATCAAGGCATCATTTGCATCATCTCAATGCATTGTGAGTATTCACAACTCCCCTATTTTCAGTTTGGGGGTGGAAAAACATATCCGAAAAACTATTTATTGTTCGTTGTATTTAAATTGAGTTGTATCAACTTTGATTGCTATATTTTGCTATATCTCTCTATGTATGTCTCTTCAACACGGAACATGAGAACTTATCGTCTTAAGTCTCTTCCCTTACACTTTTCTCCAACCATTAACTCTTTGAGCCAATGGTCATTATGGATAGCGATATTAGGAACTGACAACTCCTCACTCACCCAATTGCTGGAGTGCATGATACCATATAATCTATGGAACGATAAGCATAGATCTTGATACAGCATCAGTCATATGCTTGGTTGGGAACTCATTGTTTGCTCATACACATACAAACTTGTTATTTATTATGGCAATAAACTTGTTTATTAATTATAACAATGAACTTTGTTTCTCATTACAACAACGAACTTTGTTATGCAAACTTAATACTCATTTTTGCAATATATTCCGATTTATGGAAACTTTTATCAAAACTTTGATTTCGATTCATGAAACCAATATTACTATTATTTCTTTTATCTGTGAGTACTCACCAACTATTGTTATAGTTGACACTCGTTTTACATCCTTTTTCAAGAATCATCGAGTAAGTGGCACTTAGGGACACTTCACTTTTAGGAGCATTTGCATGTGTTGTATTTCAATTTTACATTGTAATTTCTTTTAAAAGTTGTTCAAACCCATTGTAAATTTGTAATGATTTTAATACTATGGTTGGTGTTGTCTTTTAAAAGATGTATATACTTAATTTATTCATCAATTTCAAAGAAAATTCAACTAAACAACATTAATCTGTAATGGATGGTGTCTTGTTCTTTCCATTTGATGATAAATCTTTTATCTTCTCCTCACCACCTAAAGTTGGTATGGGTTCGAATGAGTGTTCAAATTTATTTAAAGCTTTTGGAATCATCTTTAGCTTCATTGAAACACATTTAGTGTTGCTAAAATCAGATTTATGTACTTGCAACTCTTTGAAACGTTTCTTTCCAGATGGTTGACCTGTAACGCCTGTAGATCCGGACAAGTCAATTTAGAGACGATAAGCATCAAAAACGACTTTCTGATGGAAGATTATTAAGAAGTAGTAATCTTAACTAAGTTGTAGTATTCGTGACAAGGATTCCGAATATATAAAGAATGCCAAAATCTGAGTTATAACGAAGAAGTTATGACTTGTCGAAATTTCGCGGCAGAACCGGCACGACACAACGCGACGTAAATAGTGAATTTATGATAGAGCGATATTTGGCCTTAGTGATCTAAACTAAAGTCGTAGAATACGTTAAACCGAGAGCGTGCATAAAAAAACGTCCAAATCTGACTTCGTATGAGGAAGTTATGATTTTTCTAAGTTTCAGCATAGCGATATGCAACCCAAAGTTCGAATATGACATCGAGTGGTTTCTAGCCGAAACAATCTAAACGAGAATCGAAGATCTTGTCGATATTAGTGCAATGGAAGAAAGACAGACGAAAACGGACGTCGGATAAAGAAGTTATGAATTTCTAACGGAGTTTTCCTATCACGGCCTACTAAAAATAATATAATAAAAATAAAGTCAAAATTTGCCAACGGAGTCTAAACGAGAGTTGTAGAGCATAATCTCACCTTCGTGTGGATATAAAGAATATCGAAAATGGAGCTCGTATGCGAAAGATATGAATTTCTGAAGTACAAGGCACACTTACCAAAGGGGGAACGCCCCACGTTCAAAGCCCAGAGCCTATCCCGTCGCATGTCAAGTCCAAAGTTTGTAAGCCATGATGCACGGTGAAACGTGCTGCGTTCGTCCAAGGAACGCACTGCATTCATTCAGGGAACGCGCTGCGTTCGGAGGCCAGACCCCTCCTATAAATAGGATGCGAGTCCAGCCGAATTGGTTGCTCATTTCTTTCCTTTCACTCCCTTATTCTTCCTTTTTCTTGGCAAGTTGTACCCCCGAAGCCCCGGTATCAATCCCGAAACCCGAAGCAAGTCCCGAAGCCCCGAAGATCCCGAGAAGTAAAGTTTCTGAGCTGAAACTCTGCCCGTGAGAGGCCCGGTTTCCAAGGAAGCATCCTGGTTTCACCAAAGAATACTACATTTAGAGCCGTAGTGTTGTCCGATCATCGTATTATCAGGTGAGTGTGTAGTTACTTTCTACTAACACATAGATATGAAGTATTTGCTATATGTACGTGCTATGTGTTTATACATTGTTTGTTTACTTGAGATGGATGTTGAAATAATGTTTTATACAAGTTTTAAAAGATTTAAACTGTATATGTGTTTGCTTCTACAAATATGTTGGGTAGAACATGGGTAGATGAAATAGTTGATGTGAGACAAAATAATAAGTATTTTTGAGCTCAATGTGTTCATTAGGTATTTTTGAACTCTATGTGTTCACTTGGTGTTTTTGAACTCAATGTGTTCATTAAGTATTTTGAAATCTATGTGTTCACTTGGTGTTTGAACTCAACGTGTTCATTAAATATATTTGAACTAAGTGTTCACTAGATGCTTTGAACTTATGTGTTCATCAGGTATTTTCAAACTGAGTGTTTAATAGATGTTTTGAACTATATGTTTATCAGGTGTTTTCGAACTATGTGTTCATTAGAGGATTGTGTTCATTAAGTAATTTTGAACCAGATGTGTTCACTTGGTGTTGTTGAACTGAGTGTGTTCACTAAGTGTTTTAGAACTAAGTATTCAACCAGATGTTTTGAATTAAGTGTTCACTAGGAGTGTTAGAACTAAGTGTTCGTTAAGTATGTTGAACTAAGTGTTTATCGGTTGTAATTTGAGGACCTTGGCAGTGGTGGAGTTTGGGTTAATTCCTTAGGTCAATCTTTAGGAATAAATGAATAAAGGATAGTTGATTTTTAGGGTAAATCCTTAAGAAACAAAGGAGATAATGGGGATGGGTAATTTGGATTGATTGATTGATGATTGAATATAATAATTATATTATTGTGGTTCGAAAACCCTATATGCTCACCAGGTTCCCAATCCTGGCCCACTCAGTTTTCTTTGCATTACAGGTAATGACACAAGAGTATAAGTTGGTTGACTTGACGAGTGATTTTGGATTATAGACCAGTAGTTGTAAATAACTGCTGTAAGGTTAAATTGTACGGTTTATGCTTTTTGGTCTGTATCGGAACACGACATCCCGAGGATTTATTATTTAATGAAAAGTACATTCTCTTTGAGAAATGTTTTGATAAAGTTTTATCATATTTTGTTTGGGAACAAATTATGCAACTGTTTTCTTTAAAAGATTACTTTGTTTTTAAAACAAAGCATAAACAAATCGGTCTTTTCTGGCTGTGAAAATTGGGGATGTTACAGTTGGTATCAGAGCATTAGTTTAAGCGAACTAGGAATTTGTAGGATTTCTAGACTTAAACTCAGAATGCTAAGCAATGATTGTGAGATGAGTGTCTACCATATTTTAGACACAAGCACTAGTTTATTTTAGGAAAGATTCCTAAAATGCTTTTTTTGTGCTAAATGCTATATGTTTACCATATATGCTATTATTTGTTCGGATCTATGGTCTGTTTCCGACCGGATCTGGAAACCTTACATGTTTAGGATTCTAAGCGTATGACTACGATATTAGAACTAGCATGTAAACGTTTTGGAGTGATAAGGAGATTTATACGTATATCGTAAATAAAGCTTTCCTAACTTAAAATTCTCGCCTAAGTGCACCGAACGTCTGCTTGGGTGTATGAAACGTTATGGTGAAGAGTCGTAGAGAATTAAGTAAATGGAGGAAATGAAAGGCTTATGATAGTGAATGACACCTATCGGAAGATATCGTAAGAGTGGTGTCTTGCCTTTAGAATATGTCTGATAAAATAACAGAACATTTAGAAGGGTACGGTACGTCTGAAGTACACCTTCGATTGGCAGGATGATGGAACGATTGGTGTAATTCTTGAAGTTGTCCCATCATCTGGAATTTCCATCACCAACCGAGTTAAAGTAGAATTGATGAGTGAAGATGCACATGGGAGAAGTCCTAGTAGAGTCTAGGAAAATTTGTATGATTAATTGGACACATTCATATGTGTTAAATTGTTTTGTGATTTTAGGACTTTGTTAGGGTCGAAATGTTGTAATAAGTCGAAGTTTACTTTAGAGTCTTTGAACATTTTTGTAATCTATTTTACTAGGGCATTATATTCGAAGCTTAATGTTTTAGTCCTTAGTATATTTTTTGTACGTTTTCCTCTCCTATAAATAAGAGTGTTTACTAGAGTTGTAAGTACGAAGTCTTTACAAAATTTTCATTTGTACTCTGTAAAACTTGAAAGCGTAATAGAGCCAAACAGATCATATTTACATCGATGTTCAAATCTTGCAATTATTTTTTTAATTCACACTCTGATTAATTCAATTCTCGATTCTTTGTTTCATCAATTGGTGTCAGAGCAGGAATCATATCTCTGATATGATTTTCACATTGTTCAAAAGATTTTTGAATCAACTTTTTTATTCAAAAGTTTCTGCACTTTTTGAAAATGAAAAATTCTCTAGATCTTAGTCTGTGATTCGATTATGCACTTAATTCATTGAATCGAGTGTTCTAATAGTGATTTTGATTTGAATCATATAGTTTGTTATCAAATTCTCAAAGTTTCTTCAAAAATTCTCAAGGATTTATTCCGTACATCAGTGGCGTCTTTCAATCTGAATTCCATGACTTCATTTTCTCATCTCCTAGGATCATCCACCAAAATTCCTATGCTCATCCCTGAGTATTACGATCAATGGGCTGATCGTATGCAGGATTATCTCAATGGATTAGATGAAGAACTGTGGAATTGCATTTCTGGCAATAACAATCCACCATCGAATGTTCAACCAATTGGATCTGTTAGAACAAAGTTCTATTAGGATCGATCGATTCTAAGTGCGCAAACAAGAAAGTATGTAAAGTGAACAAGAATATGGCTTGAAGACGTTGGATGATTAATGCTTCAACACCTCAGAAGAGCTCGATTAAGAACTTCGACTGTAGAGGTGTTTAGGGTTACAAAACTCAATCGTAATTAATAACACGTGTAAACCATAATGCATACATGCATGCGTATATATAGTCTAATCTTAAGAGATAATCACGGATGGACAAGCCCAATCCGGATATATACAAAAAGCCCTAAGACGCAACACAATAAGCCCCAACAATCTCCCCCTTTGCGTCTTTGGGATCGAGACTTCAACTTTATTTAGGAACCGAGGGCTTCTTCACCGTCTTGAACACTCTCGGTATGATAGCTAACAGATGGTACCGAAAGGTGATATACCACCGAAGTATATCAGTAAAATTTTTCGTATCAGCATCCGAGTTCTGCTTGCACCGATGTATCAGATTGATGATGTGCTCCAAGCAGTCAGTAGAAAATAGATGTTTATCTACCAAAGCGAACTAGAACTAATGAGCATCACCCTTCGTAAACATCACGGTTAAATGAGTTGAGTCAATTTGCCCAATCTTCATCTTGTTCACATCACCGGGCTTTTGAGTAGGCTTAACCGCCAACTTCTTGTTCATTACTCTTGCTATTGTTGCAACTTCATGGATATAGGATCCCAACATTCTTTTTAAATGTTCTATAATCGGTTCATACTACTTGGAATTATTGAGCAGAATGTTGACTAGCAAAATCCAATCGTGTGGATTGAGATTGGGAAGGTCAGCCAGTGATATCAACGAAACAGAGTTTGCAGTCCCTCGTGTAACCTTGAAATGGACGTTCACAAACTTGCCAGCTGTAGTTGGCTTCAATACCTTGACAGTTACAATCTTTTGTGCACTCCATGTCAGATATTGAGGTTGACCATATTTTAAGTACCATTCGATAAGCTCTCGGTCAACCTTTAGACTTGGAAAGGGAACCTCAACAGTTGAGTTAAAATAGTGAAAAGTAAATGCCTTCCTTGTAATCGGCATATCAAACTGTGAGTCCTTGGAATTGTCGTAGTCAAACGAAGCAATCGGTTCTAACCAGTAGATACTCGGTGGTTCAATTGCTTGACTGATCAACACATCCCGAGTCCATTTAGGAAATAGAGCCTTCTTACATTGTAAGATATCTTCGGTTTCTTTATTTCGTCACTCTGTTTCCTCAGCCTCCTTTGTGATCTTCAAATTTTGTCTAACTCTTTATCCCTTTTCTTTCTTTTCAGGGCATCAACAATAGTCTCATCTGTATCATCACTATCGCTGTTATGTATAATCTGTTTCAGCTTTTCTGTTGGGCCAGAACCCGAAGCTACATTATCCTTTAGTTCTTTTGTGATAACTTCTTTCTGAGATCCCTCTCCCCCTTGTTTTGGAGTAATAAAAGGCTCCGAAACACCTTTCATTTCATGAAGAATAGCAAGGGCAGGAAGCAGTTTGCTTATGAGATGATTGCGGATGGTGAGAGTAAGAATCGGATCATGAGCACCAAGTATGTTGGTCAACATGTCCTTAACATCATTGACACAACTACGAAAGATAGCTCTTTCGGTCTTCAACAACGAAATTTCCATCTCTGCCTGAGCAAGTTGGACTTGCTGAACTGCAATCGTAGAGGCTTGTCGTGCAATTTCTTCTTTTAGAGCACCCTCTTTGGCAACATCTGCATGCAGGGAGTCCAGTTTGGAGGAAACCGAACTAATGAGAGAGGCATTATCAGCTTTCATAGAGGAACGAACTTCTTCAAACTTCGTTTGTTCTTCCTTTAAAGACTGGGAAAGAGAGGCAACCGATTCACGAATTGTAGCAACATTCATATCCGCATGCCCTTTCAAAGAATCTAAAAAGGTGTGTGTGGTGCGAATAACTTCAGTAACATCAGCAGAAGCTTTCTTGCAAACTAAAGTCGATTCTTTGACAACATCAGTTGATTTATCCATAGCTTTTGTATATTTCTCTATAGCTGTCTCCACAAAAGCTTTAAGAGCAACCCCTCCATAGGCTTTAGTATGAGCAAGCAATGTATCCAACTTTTCATGAATACTATCTAAGTGTTGGCGGTGAATAGGAGCTTCAGTATCTTCATCAGATTGTAACCGATAGGGACTAAAGTATGTGGAGTCATACTCATCATTGTCGCCTCCTAGAGTAGCACCTAAATCAGTTGATTGGGTTGGCGAGAGAGGTATAGTGATGACAAGGGTTTCTGATACAGTAGGTGCCCCTATATGAGATACGTGGACCGTTGCTGTTTGTTCAGGGATTGTAGTGGTTGTGACTGGGGTAATGATGGGAGTAGAGAAAGGTGTTGTGGAAATAGAGACAGAAGAAACTGGTGGAGGTGGTAGAGAAGTTTCTGTTATAGAAGTGGGAACAACCGGAACTGGAACTTTCGGTGTCGGTGTTGGAGGTGGCTGTTTCGGAGGTGGTTGTTTTGGGGAAGGGTTTGGAGTAGGAATTTGAACGTCTTCTGGTTTAGGAGGTGATTGTTTTGGCAATGGAGGTGGAGTTGGAATCTTGACTTCTTGAGTTGGGGTAGGAGATCGAGGTGGAGTATTACCTCTTGGAGACATATGTGGAGATTCGGCTTCTTCATCATCTTCATTGTCAGATTGTGGAGGAGTTGGACCTTTAGGTTTTCATGCCATTCATTTAATCTTCTTTGGCTTAGAAGAACTCTCTATCTCTGACTTTCGCTTCTTGCTTTTGGAAGACTTAGAAGTTTTATGCTCGGTTGTCTCCTTCTTTGTAGTCACCCGTTTGCTGCGGTTACTCGGCTTGTCAAGAGCATCCAAAGCAGCTTGTTGTTCGGTAGTGAGAACTCTCTGCTTTGTGGGATGAAGCTTGCTGTAGTTGGCCATCACCTTACTGTGAGGTGTAACACTGTGGTACATGGTCTCCGGAATGGAACCATAGTGATGAAACTTGGTTGGGTCGGAGATGATGATCTTCTTCGTACGGAAGGTTGCAATTGACGCAATTAGAGTATCCTTCATCTCCGGAACTTCCAGAGTATCAATGGCCCGTCGAGTAATAATGGTCCAAAACCTTCCACAGGAGATTTCGGATTGACGAGTGGAAGTGTTCAGGCTCTGCACAACCTGAGACCATACGATTGACCCATAGTCCAGGTTTAAACCAGTATACAGACCATAGAGAATAGTCAGGAACCCCTTGCTAGTGCCATCTGATCCTGTACTTTGTTCTGCTAAGCCTTTGATCAGTAAAGTGAGAAGACCATTCTACTGAGATGGTAGACAGGACTTCTTGACTTTGGCAATGGTTGTCAAGACATCAGTATAGCCCATTTCATACATCAAGGAGAAGAGTTGTGCTGTGGTGATAAAGTCAGGAGAAACCACCGAAGAATCGATTGCGAGATGAAGTAAAGAACAAAACCTCCCTTTGGAAATTGAGGCCTTCTTGTTGTGGATTTGGAAATATATTCGTTCCTTGTTCTTGTCATATGATGCAGATGAGTAAACTTGAGATAATAATGACATCAGAACCGCCTCGAACATGGTTAGGGCAACAACTAGCGGAGAATACTTCAAACACTCCACAACGTGCAGCATAAAGGAATCATACACGAATGGAGTGAGTTCAATAATCATGTTATGATTAGGCTTGATGGTAAGAAAGGCAGATGAAGCAGTTTGATCTTGTGCAGAAGAAGAGGTCACCATTGTTGAACAAGTGAAGAAGATGAACACTCCAAACACTTCAAACACTCCACAACGTGCAGCATAAAGGAATACTTCAAACACTCCACAACGTGCAGCATAAAGGAATCATACACGAATGGAGTGAGTTCAATAATCATGTTCTGATTAGGCTTGATGGTAAGAAAGGCAGATGAAGCAGTTTGATCTTGTGCAGAAGAAGAGGTCACCATTGTTGAACAAGTGAAGAAGATGAACAGTGGGAAGCGCCGTTACAGTTTAGTAATCTTTGAAGCGATAGAAGACAAGGAATCGTGCAATCCCTTTATATACCATTGGTAGGAGAGAGAAAATCATGACGATTGTGACGTTATCTCTAAAAAGTAGCCTGAAAAAGTGCGATTTGACAGGTTGGATGTTCCTAGGTAGGCATCAGCACGTGTGCGTATAGCGACCGTTCAAATCCACGCGCCCAAAAGATTTCAACAATCTGCATTTGAATTAGAATGTACCATCAGAACCTGAATTGCCCTTGATTCACTAGATGACAAAGATACTCAAACATATCATCAACAGAATGAGGAAAATTAAAAAAATTTCATGCATTAGAGTGACAAAAGATAAAGTAATAAAGCAAATGTGTATGGGCTGTGAGTGATGTCTGACAATTAGACGAAAAACAGAGGATTCCAGGCAAGAATCACTTCCTTTGAAGTCACGAGAGACTCAAAGTGGTTGTGTGGATTCCCAAGAATACGATCAAGTGTTTGTTAATAAGTATTGAAAGTCTTCTTTTCATGACATAGGCTTATGGTGGCTTATCTTCAACCGAACATCAATACTTAAAATACGACCGAGTGTCGGAGGAAGTACTTGTGAGACCGATGTGGTCTGTTGAACAAGTAGGCAGGTGTTAGTTTGTGATGACAAAAGAGTGTATAGAAATCCCAAAAAAAGAAATTGGATATTTATGGGAAGAATAGTCTTGGTAATAGACAAATTCATAAAAGACCTCGCAAATAAAAGAGATTTCATTCGGTACCAAGTAAGTTCTTGAATATAGAAATTCACCGTTAATTAATTATGGGTGTTGAATTTTGGGTTTCACTCAGCACGTGGTATACGTATCTAAGATCATAAACACAGATGTTGTGCAACCATAAACCTCAGTGGTAAGAACCGAGAGCCTCAAGGGTTACAATTGTGAACCGATAGTAGATGGAGAATGGTTTGAGGATGGTGAAAGAAATGAAGGTACCTTCTGCTATATAGGAGGACAAAGCAGTGAAATTCTTTACTCATATGAGATGAGTAAGGTAGCTCTAGACCGAGTAAATAAGAATTGCCTGTTTGGGAAGAAACGATAGGATTCGATCGAATCATTAAGGCCTTGCTCTAGGTCGTAGAGGCTTGAGTCAACATGCAACAACATGCTTCTAGGGACCCTTAACTAGTTCATAAAATACACATCATACCTGTACCAGCTCCATTTTCTGTTCTACGTGTATCCTTGGGATTGAAATGAGGCAAGAACAAACAAATATACCACACACAGAAAAAATAAAAACAGAAAAAGAAAATATTTTTGAATTTTTAAAGTTTTTTGAAATAGAATAAAAACAGAAAAAAAATATTTTTGAATTTTTGAAGTTTTCTGAAAAAGAATAAAAACAATTTTTTTTTTTTTGAATTTTTGAAGTTTTCTGAAGAAGAATAAAAACAGAAAAAGAAAAAGGTTTAAATAAGCATTAAACAATTTAAAGACAAGAAAAGAAACCGAAACAAAATACAACCGAAACCTTATCTTAGTAGAATGAAGCGAAATAGACCGAGCGATCGGTGCATTTCGGTTCCCAAAAAAAATTTGAGGAGCCGAAATAGACCGAGCGATCGGTGCATTTCGGTTCCAAATTTTTTTTTGAGGAGTCGAAATAGACCGAGCGGTCGCTCCATTTCGCTTGTCTAAGTTTTAGTGATAAGATTGAGGATTCAGTATCGAGTCTGCTTCCATCATACCCAAGCCTTGTAAGATTCTGTTAAAGAGTGCTTCAGGTAATGCCTTAGTGAATATATCGGCCAATTGATCACTAGATCGAACAAAGTGTACTTCTACGTTCCCATCTTCAACATGATCTTTAATGAGGTGGTATCTAAGTGCAATATGCTTAGTCTGTGAATGTTGCACCAGATTGTGACAAATCCTTATCGCACTTTCTGAGTCACAATAAAGAGGTATCTTCTTCATGCTTAGCCCATAGTCTCTCAGTTGACTTTGAATCCAGATTACTTGAGAAGTGCAAGAGGCTGCAACAATATACTCAACTTCGGCTGTGGATAATGACACGCAAGTTTGCTTCTTGGACAGCCAGCTAACAAGTTTTCCATCAAGAAATTGGCATCCGCCTGTGGTGCTCTTTCTGTCCAGTCCACATCCTCCTAGATCAGCATCAGAATAAGATTGAATGAAGAATCCAGATCTTGCAGGGTACCAGAGACCGAGTGAAGGGGTTCGCTTTAGGTAACGGAATATGTTCTTCACAGCAACCATGTGAGGTTCTCTTGGATTAGCTTGAAACCTGGCACAATAACACACAGAAAACATAATGTCTGGTCTACTAGCAGTTAAATACATAAGTGAACCTATCATTTGACGATATTTTCTTATGTCAACAACAGGTTTTTCCAGAGATGGCGTTAGTTTAGTTCCAAATGCCATTGGAACCTTTACTTTTGAGTCGCCCGTCATTCCGAATTTTGTCAGCAAGGTCTTAGTATAAGCCTCCTGGTTGATGAATATACCTTCTGTTCCTTGTCTAATGTTTAAAGCAAGAAACAAATTAATTGGACCCATTGCGCTCATTTTAAATTTAGTCTCCATCAACTTTCTGAATTCAGCTGTTAAGCTAGGATTCGTAGAGCCGAAGATGATATCATCAACATAAATTTGAACAATCATTAGATGTTCGCCTTCTTTCTTTCGAAAGAAGGTAGAATCAACCAAACCTTGCTTAAATTTTGACATTTTTAGGAAACGAGTTAAGGTTTCATACCAGGCTCTCGGTGCTTGCTTTAATCCATACACTGCTTTATCTAGCACATAGCAATGATCGGGGAATTTCTCGTTTACAAACCTAGGTGGTTGTTCAACATAGACTATTTCTTCTAATTCTCCATTCAAGAAGGCACATTTGACATCCATTTGGAAAACTTCGAAGTTTTTATGAGCTGCATATGCCAAGAAGATCCTTATTGATTCCAACCTAGCTACCGGAGCGAAGGTTTCTTCATAATCTATCCCTTCTTCTTGACAATATCCTTTTACCACCAACCGAGCCTTGTTGCGAATGGCATTCCCTTCTTTATCCAACTTATTTCTGAAAACCCACTTCAATCCAACAACAGACGCATCCTTTGGTGTAGGAATCAACCTACAAACTCGGTTTCGTTCAAATTCATAAAGCTCATCTTGCATTGCCTGGACCCAATCTGAATGATCAAGTGCAGCATTTACAGTTTTTGGTTCGATCTTTGAAACAAATGAATTAACCATACAGAATTCAACTTTAGAGAATAATGCAGTTTGTTTCGCCTTTATTTGAGACCGTGTGAGAACATTTTCAGATGTTTCACCAATTATTTGTTCTTTGGGATGGTCTCTAGTCCATTTCACTAATGGAGGATAATTTGGGTCATATATTGGATCCAATTCAGCATTCACTTCTACTTCAGCTTCAGATATGTCACCTTTGCCTTCATCAGTTGTGCTGTCGGCCTCTTTCTCCCCCTTGACTGATGAAGTATCACATGTGTCTTCACTTAAGGTTGCAATCCCTGTGGGAGTAGAGTTCTCCCCCTCGTTTGTACTACCAATAGGTGAATTTTGAGTCGAACTTTCCTCTTTTTTAGAGCCTTTATGAGATGGAGACGAAACTGAATCCTCCCCCTCGAAAGATGCTTTGTTTGTTTCTGTGTTTGTTGAACTTTCCCCGTGTAATGGTGGATTGCTCTTAGCAGTTGGAGGTTCATTTTCCATCTCTTTAGCAGCTTCATCTATGATTTTATAAAGATTTTCAAATTTGTTATTTGTGGCTTTCGCTTTTGAGGTTGCTGCCTTTTCTGGTTCATCAAACAGGCGCATGTATTCTTCAAACAAGTTGGCTATAGGAACCGAGACTTGTCCTGATTATGGAAAAATGTCTCCCAAATCACTTTCTTTTCTTTGGACTTTCTTCATATAGCTGTCGTTGAAGGTGACTTAATAAGTTTCTTCAATTCGTTTTGAGCATTTATTCAATACTCTAGATGCTTTCGACGTTAGTGAGTAACCCAAAAAGATTCCTTCATCGGCTTTGACATCAAACTTATTTCAGTTCTCTTTCGAGTTGAAAATGAAACACCTTGAACCGAAAATGTGGAAGAACTTGACATTCGGCTTTTTGTTGTTCAGAATCTCATATGGAGTAATTGAGAATCTCTTGTTCAATAGGGACCGATTTTGAGTGCAGCACGCAGTTGCAACAACATCAGCCCAGAAGTATAATGGAAGTGAAGCAAAACTTAGCATGGTTCTGGTTGCTTCACACAAAGAACGGTTTTGTCTTTCAACAATACCATTCTCTTGTGGTGTATAAGGTGCCGAAAAGTTATGAGTTATTCTCTTATTAGCCAGAAAACTTTCAAAATCATTATTCTTGAATTCCAGACCATTATCGCTTCTGATATTCCTTATTGTTTTCCTCAGCTGTACTTCTATTTGCTTAATGAATGTTTTTAGCTTGGGAGTTGCATCTAATTTCTGTTTAAGAAAGAAAACCCAGGTGAAGCGTGAAAAGTCATCTACAATTACAAGAATATACTTACTTCCACCAAAGCTTTCAATAGCCGAAGGTCCACATAAGTCGATGTGCAAGAGTTCAAGAGCTTCAGCTACTTTGTGTTGATTTGTGTAGGGTGGTTCTTTCTGCTTTGTTTCCCCATTTCACATGCTGCACACAGATGGTCCTTGTCAAATTTGAGAAGAGGAAGTCCACGAACATGATCACCATGCACCAACTTATTAACGTCTTTAAAGTTCAGGTGCGATAGTCGTCTATGCCACAACCAGCTATCATCTGTATTTGCCTTTGTTAGCAAGCATATTTCCGGTTTTCCTCGTATGGGATTGAGATTTAATGGATACATCTCTCCCTTACGTTCAGATTTCAACAGAACCTTCTTGGTTTGTTTCTCGGTTATCTCTGAGCCTTCATCATCGAATGATACTTTTAAACCTGTGCCCACAACTAATTGTGACACACTAATGAGGTTGTGTTGTAAACCTTCTACATAAGCCACTTTTCGAATCGTGAATTCACCATTTGTTATCATGCCATATCCATTGATTGTTCCAAAGGAGTTATTCCCATATTTCACATAGCCACCGTTTTTCAGCGAATGAAATTCTCTTAGTTCTTCCTTCCTTCCTGTCATGTGACGTGAGCAGCTTGTCACTCATTACCTGCAAATTTAAGCAGATTTAGGAACCCAAAGTTGCTTGGGTCCTTGTGAGTTTTCACAGAAAAAGGAATTGCAGTAGAAATATCAACCAAGTATGTTCTTTTTATTCATGTGGTTTGATCTTTTCTTTTAATTGTATATACCTTAATTTTTGTTTTATCTTGTTTAAATTTGAATTCGTTGGTTAGTTTTTTTGATGGCCTTTGACTCCTAGGATTAGTTGATGATTGCTTATTATTGTTCCTGGTATCAGCAGTTAGCTATTCTTTTCCTTTGAAAGTTGCTTTGCTTTGAGGTTTGTTGTAGCCAAAACTAGATTGAGGACCGAAACTGGGTTTAAAACTATTAGGGGGACCGAAACTCGACTTAGGACCGAAACTAGATTGAGGACCGAAAGTGGATTTTTGGTTCTTAGACTTGGAATAGTAAGAACTTGGGCTGAATTCGTCTTTTAATTTTTCTTTTCCTTTGTCCTGTGAGATCTTCTTTGGAGGAACATAGTTGGAATTTTGTGAATTCCAGTAACTCTTTCGCGCATTCAAGTTCTTAGCATATATTTGATTTCTTAAGCGTTTTTGCTCAGCCAGTTCCTTCTGTGATTTGTGCATATTGAATCTTGCCTTTTGCTTCTCTCTTTGGGTTTCGGTTGTTTTGACTGGAGCTTCTGGTTCTTCTCTCTGTTCTATAGGAATGTCCTTGGTTCCACTCGTGCTTGGTTTGTCAGAGCCCGAGGGTTTATTTAAGGGTTCAACTACGTATCTTCCTTTAACTCTCCAGGAGGTCTGCTCAGATAAGCATATAGTTTCGTCTGCATTATCTATGGGAGCAGACCAGAAGAAATCTTTGCATCCTTCTGCATTATCTTTTTCTACCAAGGCTCTTAGTTCTGCGGTTTTTCTAGGAGTAACTCCTTCAGTTGCATATACTTGATTTGGCACGGTTTGAACCTTTTGATAAACCACAACTTTTTCTTTGAGCTTCTTTTCCTTATCCTTTGCTAGACGAGCAAATTCAACCGAATCTTCTGAGATTAATGGTTTCTCATTCTCAGTTTCACTCTTCGTAAACTCAGAGTAATCAACTACATCTTCTACAGATATCTCACTCATCTCATCAAATTCAGATGCGTTATCTAAGTCTATTTTACTTTCAGAAGTTAGTTTGGCATTGGATTGATCAAATGAGTGAATAGTATCCGATTTGATTTTCAATTTATCATTTTCATCTAAAATGTTTTCTAACATACATTTGTGTTCTTTTGAATCTATGAAGGTTTCTATTTTGTCCAGACCAATTTTGTATGACATGGACGTCTCTTCTGATGATACTATTGATTCGCATTCTGCTATTACTTCATCTTCCTTGAATTCAAGAAATGGAAAGATCATCTTATGGATTTTCTTTCCTATCTCACAGCTTAAATGCAATTGAGCTATATTAGTGTATAAACGCTTAGCAATTATACAAAAAACATTTCTCTGTTTCAAAAATTTCTAATTGTCTTTTTGTAAATAAAAACTTTCGTCCCTAGCTTTAACTAATTCCGCCTCCTTCAACTCGATCCACATCCTTCTCTCCTCACTCTTTGAAGACACCCTGCTGAGTTGGTCAGTTAGGTTAGAATTCGCTAAGCGAGTTTGCATGAGACTACCACTTAAGTTAGAGAATTTAAATTTTAATTCATTTAATTCTTCTTCATAATTAGTTAATGGAATTTTAAGTGATTCGAGGATGGATTGTACCTTTTTGATCAACCGATCGCAGTCGTTGATCTGCTCACTGACAGGCTTTGCCACGAAGCATTTGTCTTCATTCAGGTTTGGTTCTTCATCTGCACTTTCGGTTGATGATCCAGCGGTGACCATTAAGCACTTCCCGGCCGAACCTGCTTCCTTTGCTACATAAGCCCTTCAATGAGTGGGCTATCTTACTTCCTCATCCTCAGAGTCGGTTTACCATACTTCCACGCCACCGAACTCATCTTCATCAGCTTTTTCCTGCACAATTAAAGCATTCATCGTATTTTTTGCACCGTTAGTTGTCTTCTTGTTCTTGATCTCTTCTAGCTTGCGCATGTAATATGCCTCATCATCTTCCCCGTCTCTCTTCTCAGCCAATTTTCTTAACATACAATCCTTGGCAAAGTGGTTCTTGCCATGGCAGTAGTTGCAGTCGTATCCCAAGTCTCCTGCAAGTTTGCTCTCACTCTTGTCTTCAGTCTTTTGAGAGGTGATCTTCACTTCATCCTTCGCCTTCTAGGAACTATAACTTCCTTGCCAGTTTTGGTTCTTGTTGACAGTAAATTTTAATCTAGCAAACTTCTTTAGATTGGTGACCATCATAGCATATTCTTCGCTTGTAAGGTCATATTCAGACATATCTGACTCTTCTTCTTCTTCTGCAACACCCTTTCCTTTTGATATAAGAGCCAGTGATCCCATACCAGAGACCACTTTCGCTTCTTTGGTTACTTCACTTTAATGGGACTTAAGGATTCCTACAAGTTTTGCAAGCGAGTAAGATTTGAACTGCTCATGCGCTTTTACGGTAGAGACCACAGCCATCCGTTCGGTTCTTAGTCCATTCATGAAAGTCACCTTTTGCTCAATTAACTTTCTTTCTATTCCATGCTTGACCATTCTGCTGAGGAGATGATTGAACCGATCGAACGTCTGTACGAGTTTCTCCTCTGGTTTCTGTATGAAAGCGCCAAATTCTGACAGTAACAAGGTTTGAGTTGAGTGTTCCAGATCTTCATCAGTTGAATAGAGTTCTTTCAACCTATCCCAGATTTGTTTAGCAGTCGTGCATGAACCAACTAACCAAAAGGTGTCAGATTGCAAGGCGAATCTCATCATTTGCATGGCTTTCACATTACATAGCAACTTGTCTTTCTCATCCTGTGGCATCTTCTGTTCATCTGCTACCAGCTTGTTGTACTCCTGTTGAGTCTTGACAGTAGTGTTCATTACCGAATGAACAAACGGTCCAAGAGTGATGGCTTCCCAGATGAGATAGCCATGATCTTCAGAACCGATCACGTAGTCTTCAAAGTGAAGCGCCCATACTTCATAGTCTTGAGTATAGAGTATGGGTATCCTAGTTGTAGATCCAATGCTGTTTGAGATGTTGATGGGATTTGTTTGCGAATCATCGTGAGACATGTTGAGTTTTTAGAATCAGACTGTTAAAGTCGAGATGAGGGTTTTATCTAAAACAAAGTTTCCTTCGAAACAAAGAAGATGACTTGTTATTTATACGATAAAAGTGGAAACCCTAAGGAATTCTGGATACAGAAGGAATGTGTATTGATCACACAAACTCCCACTCTGATACCAATTGTTAGGACAAAGTTCTATCAGGATCGATTGATTCTAGGTGCGCAAACAAGAAAGTACGTAAAGTGAACAAGAATATGGCTCGAAGACGTTGAATGATTAATGCTTCAACACCTAAGAAGAGCTCGATTAAGAACTTCGACTGTAGAGGTGTTTAGGGTTACAAAACTCAATCGTAATTAATAAGACGTGTAAACCATAATGCATACATGCATGCATATATATAGTCTAACCCTAAGAGATAATCACGGATCGACAGGCCCAATCCGGATATATACAAAAAGCCCTAAGAAACAACACAATAAGCCCCAACAGGATCATCTTCTGGAAATTCTGAAGTTGAGAATCAAACTGATCGACTGAAAAAGCTGGAGAAGAGGTGTGTAAGAGAGCTAAGAGGAGCTTTTCCTCTAGTTGTTGACAACTATGTGAGGAGTTGTATAACTGCAAAGGAAATCTGGAACAATCTCAAGGAAAAATTTCAAGGAAGTGAGAAGACAAAAGTTAACTCTGTGAAGCAATGCTTAGTGGAACTAAAGGACTCCAGACAGAAAGATGGTGAAACCATTGAAGTTTATTATGATCGTCTTAATGAATTGATCTATAGATGCAATCGATATGGTATCACCAGATCAGCCATGGAGTTCAATCTAATTTTTGTTATGGGACTTCGTAAGGAGTGGCTTAGAATCCATAGAGCTTTGATACGTCAACTTTGAATGACTTGTACAATCAACTGAAGACTCATGAAATTGAAGTGAATGAAATAGATGAAGAATCAAAGGCAAATTTGGGAGGTCCACTAGCTTTGGTTTCGAAGATCTCTGAAAAAGAAGCTGAGAAAGACATTTCGGGTGAAGATGAAGGGTTCATCATGAACTCAGATGATGAGGCAATTGTTTTCTATTCAAACAATCGTGTGAAAAAGTTCTTCAAAAATCCTTTCAATCCGAAGGCAAAGTCATCTGAGACAAAAGGGAACTTTATGAGTAAAAGTGCTAGGGATGAGAAGAAGAATGATGAGATGAAAGATACGAAGCCTGTTGAGGGAAAGACTAAGAAAAAGTTAAAGGGAGATGCCGGGATTGATTGTCATTATTGCAACGGTGCAATTCATCTTGCGAATGACTGTATGCTTCAAAAGAAGGATGAAAGAAACAATAAGGTCAAGGATGAGGCGTACTATGCTGAGAAGTTGGAGGTGGTTCGTGTTAAAGCCAAAAATTTGTCTCTGGTTGCAAAGGGTGCGAATGAGGATGGAGAAGGCACTTATCAAATCTGGTCATATGGATCAGATGATGAGGAGATGCGAAATCCAACCCACAGAGCAATGTTTGCAAAAATGGAGGAGGAATCAGAGGAGGAGGAATACGAAGTGCATGGAAGATGCTTCGTATCAAAAGCTGCTGACAAATCTCCAATGACCACAAAGGTACGAAATATTCTTGAATCTTTCAATATTCCAGTACATGCTTATAATTCTGAATTAGTATCTTTTGATGAAACTGTTACTTATTTTGATTCAATTGTGGTATCTGCTAGCAATGAGGCTAAGAAGCTGTCTATGCAGTTGCTAGAGACACAGAAGAAATGAGATTCGAAAATCACTATGATAGATTGTTTAAAACTCCAAATAACTAATATCATGGTTGATAGGGATAATTTGTCTAGTGATAATAAATTGTTGTTAGCCCAGAGGAACATTTACTGTAATTCGACTAAAAGATTGTATGGGAAATTAACTGAACTTCATCATTCATGCGAAATCAGTAAGGAACAACATAGAAAATTGCTACCATTTTTAGCTTATGAAAGAGCTACGGTAGATAAGATTTCGTATGACTGTGAAAAAGAAATAGCTGATTTTAACAAAGTTCCGAATGACAAGTATAGATATGGAATAGTCAAAGTTGATGAATGTCTTGATGCGAATGAATTAGTTAACATTGTGAATGATACTTTGACTAAATCTGAACAAATTCAAATTTTGAAAAAGTCTGAGAATTCAACGTCTGATTCTCAATCTAATTTTGCTAATATTGAAGATAATTCTGATAATATTAGTGAAATTAGTGAGCTTGAAGATGTTGATTATTCTCAGTTGTCTATTATTAATGTTGCTTCAACATATAAAGGGAAAGAAAAAGTTAAGGATTTGATGGTTGAAAATGAAACTGATATACCCACAACTTCAAAAGTTTGTAATATGAACTTGGTGGATATCAAAGATTGCCAAACTGATGATAGTGATGATGAAGATGTAGAGAAAGTTTCGAAAGAAAAGACATCTTCAAAGGAAGAAGAAATTCCACGAATAGTTGCTGATCAAGTGTATGATGATACACAAAAGTTCGAAAAAGTATTGAATGAGAAAGGTGAACATTATCTTGAAACGAATACAGTGGTTTATCCAAATTTTAAATGCACAGAAGATATCATTTTTCCAAATCAAGTTTTCGTAACTACTGGAAATGTTGAGAATATCAAACCAGAATTAAAGAAGTCGATTGAGGAGGATACTTTAAAAACAACTGAAGAAGTTTTTTTTCGCAAATCAAAGCATAGTTGAAAACAATTTAACAAAGAACTTGTATGTTTTTCAACGTCAAAAACCACAAAGAAAATGGGTTGAAAAATCCAAAATTGAAAAAGAGTACTCAAAACCGATTGAAAAAGAAAATGGAAAAGTTGTCAAACTAAACTCTAAGGAATTTAAAGATCAAATTGACAAATTTTCGAAGGAAAACAACAAGCAAGAAAGAAAATATTTTGGCAAAATGTTGAGTCTCAAAAGATGTCTGAATCTCAAACAACCAAAAATGTTTTCAAACCTAAAAGTTCCTCTTTTTCAACAAAAACCCAACATTCATCTCAATCAAATAATACAAAGTCTGATGTGAAAATAAAACTAAAGTTTTCGAAAGTTTCTGAAACTGACAAATCAAACAATTTTTCAAAGAAATCTAATTCAAATCAACAAGTCTTTCAACAACAACATTTTAAATCAACAGTTGATTCATCCTATGCTTACTCTTTTGTAACAAATCCCAAAGTTGATTTTGTACCTCATAAGCCAAATTTTCCTAATTATACAAAGAGAGAAACTATGAAAATGTCACGAGAAAAAGGAGTGACTTCAAGGAAGAACATTGATCATCGGCTTGAAGGAAAAGGAAAAATGTATCAGTCAAATACATCTTCAAAAGAGCAAATTCATGAAGCATATGAAAAATATGTGAACACTTCTCTGAATGGAAGCTTATCATCAAAGGATTCGAACATCTCGGTCAAAGCTTGGAGACCAGTCACAAAAGCGAAGAAAGTTCAGTCACAAACTCTAAATGCGAAGGGTAAAGTTAGTGAACATTCGAAACCATAAAACACCTATGTTTCGGTTCCTTTAGATGAAGAAGTAAACTTAATTGATAGTCTCAAAACCAAAGTTTGTCATTGGGTTAAAAGTTCTTCATTAGATTCGAAATTGAAATCTAATTTCCAAGGACCCAAAAATCCTTGGGCACCTAAAATTTTCCATTGATTGCAGGTATTGTGTGACGAGCAATATGATAACAAGTGGTACATTGATAGTGGTTGCTCTCGTCACATGACTGGGAAGAAGGAGAATTTACGAGATTTTCGAAGTCTAAAAAATGCTGGAGTAGTAAAGTTTGGAAACAATCAAAAGTGTCAAGTCAAAGGATATGGGAAAATCACGAATGGACAATTCACAGTGAATCGTGTTCCATATGTTGAAGGTCTTCATCATAACTTGATCAGTGTTTCTCAACTTGTTGTGGGCACTAACAATCAAGTTCTCTTTAACGAAGAAGGAAGTGTTATTTCGAATGTTAACACAAAAGAAATATTACTGAAATCTAAAAGGAAAGGTGACATGTTCACTCTGGACATCAATCCAATTGTAGGTAAACCAACTATATGTCTTCTTTTGAAAACCTCATCTGATTTAAGCTGGCTATGGCATCGAAGACTTTCACATCTCAACTTTCGAAACATTAATAAACTTGTGGTACAAGATCTGGTAAGAGGTTTACCTGTTCTTAAATTTGACAATGATTCTTTATGTGCAGCTTGTGAAGTTGGCAAGCAACATAAACAAGGTCATCCAATAACGATTGATCAGAAAATTGTTGCACCTCTGGAATTGTTACATATTGATTTGTGTGGTCCTTCGACTGTTTCAACTCTCAACAATAAACAGTATATTTTAGTTATTGTTGATGATTTTTCCATATTTACATGGGTTTATTTTCTCAGGCTCAAATCCGAAGTTGCACAAATTATGATTGACTTTATCAAAAAGATGGAAACCACGCTGAAGAAGACTGTTCGAAAAATCAAGAGTGATCATGGAACTGAATTTAAGAACAATGTTCTTGATTCATTTTTGGTGGACAAAGGAATTTCGCATAATTTTTCATCTCCATACACACCACAATAAAATGGAGTTGTTGAACGAAGGAATCACTCATTATGCGAAGCAGCGAGAACTATGTTGGCATATGCAAATTTACCTCAATATCTTTGGGCTGAAGCTGTTTCAACCGCATGTTTTACTCAAAATAGATCCTTCATTCATCGTTGTTTTAATATTACACCATACGGAATTCTGAATAATTGCAAACCTAATGTGAAATTCTTTCATGTTTTCGGATGTAGGTGCTTTATTATGAATCTCAAGGATCATCTTTCGAAATTTCAAGCAAAAGTTGATGAAGGAATTTTTCTTGGATATTCGCACAATTCTGTCGCATATCGAGTGTTAAATAAGTGGACACAAAAAGTGGAAGAAACTTTCAATCTCACATTCGATGATTATTATATTAAACAAAATAATCATAAATTTGCAATTCATCCAATTTTACAAGAAACACAAGTTGAAACTGAATCTTTACCAATGGATAATATTGATTATGATTTGATTTTTGGTATTTCAGATCATGCAGTTGATGCTAAAATTCATGCTTCTGATAATAAAATACCAGAATTTACGAAGCTTATTAAAGATTCAACATCAACTCCTCAAGAAGAAGAACGTATGCAATATAATCCAGTGGAGGGGGAGCACTTGGATTCGAATACCTTAGATGATGAAGAGCATTCTTTCAAGGGGGAGAAAGAAAAGTTAAATGATAATGTTGAAGGGGAAATTGTTGAGGGGGAGCTTAATGTTGAGGGGGAGCATAATGTTGATGATGCTTGTTCAATTGCAGGTTTAGAAAACAATGAACTGTAGGAAGATGCACCTTTGGAATTTGATCCAACATATCCATCAATGGAAAAATGGACAAGAGATCATCCAAAGGATCAAGTTATTGGGAATCCACAAGAAGGAGTTTTGACAAGAGCTCAAATTCGTGAGAAGAATGAGGTACAAAATACTCATCAATAATTTTGCATGTTTAATGTTTTCATCTCTAAAATTGAACCAAAAACAGTTAAGAATGCAATGGAACACTCAGATTGGGTTGTTGCCATGGAATCTAAAGTGTCAGAATTCGAACGAAACAAGGTTTGGAGATTAATTCCTAAACCTGAAAATGTTTCGATTGTCGGGTTAAAACGGATTGTCAAAAATAAAACCGAAAAAGAAGGAAACATTGTTCGAAACAAGGCCAAACTTGTTGTTAAAGGATATTCTTAATAAGAAGGAATCGATTATGAAGAAACTTTTTCCCCTGTCGCAAGACTCGAGGCGATTCGTATATTTCTGGCTGATGTAGCTCACAAAGATTTTGATGTTTATCAAATGGACGTGAAATGTGCATTTCTAAATGGAGAGATTGAAGAAACTGTTTACGTGGAACAACCCCCAGGTTTTATTAACGAAGAATATCCTAATCATGTTTATATTTTAGATAAGGCAGTTTATGGTTTGAAACAAGCACCACGAGCATGGTATGCAACTCTTACATCATTTTTGAAACAATCTAAATTTAAACAAGGATCAGTTGATCCCACATTATTTCGAAAGAAAGTGGGGAATCATCTTATGCTTGTTCAAATTTATGTTGATGATATTATTTTTGGCTCGACTGACCCTACTTTGTCTAGAGAATTCGAAGATTTGATGAAAAGCAAGTTTGAAATGAGCATGATGGGAAAAATCAATAATTTCCTTGGATTGAATATTTGTCAAAGCAGAGAAGGGATTTTCATTAATCAGGAAAAGTATACGAAAAATCTGCTAGAAAAGTTTTGATTGACGAATAGTACCAATGGCAACGGGCATAAAGTTAACACCTTCTTTAGACAAACCTGGTGTTGATATAACGTTATATAGAAGCATGATTGGTTCATTACTTTACCTTACATCAAGTAGACTTGATATCATGTTTTCTGTGTGTAATTGTGTTAGGTATCAGTCTAATCCACACAAACCACATCTCACTGCTGTGAAGAATATTTTTCGTTACCTTAAAGGAACAATTTCGTTAGGATTGTGGTATCCTTCAAAAACTGGATTCTTTGTATAAGCATACTTAGATGCAGACTTGGGTGGTTGTAATCTTGATAGAAAAAGCACAAGTGGTGGATGTCAATTACTTGATGGCAAATTAGTCAGCTGGTAGTCAAAAAAGCAAACATGCGTCTCAATTTCCACAGCTGAAGCATAATATGTGACTGCTGCTGCTTGCACTTTGCAAATAATATGGATCCAAAGTCAATTGCGTGATTATGCAATTAATATGAAAAAGATTCCATTATATTGTGATTCTCAAAGTGCGATAAGAATTTGTCATAATCCTGTGCAGCATTCGAAGACTAAACACATAGCTCTTCGTTATCATTTCATTTAAGATCACGTGGAGGATGGAAATATTGAAGTACATTTCGTGAAAACAACTGATCAGTTAGCTGATATTTTCACGAAACCTTTAGATGAAAAGTCACTTGTGAGAATAATAGAAGAGCTTGGAATGATCGATGGAAATTCTGTTCCATGCAAAAAAGTAGAATAATGGGTGACAAAGAATGAAACAAAGATGCTGAATAAAAGATAATGCAAAGTCATTCAGCATTTAGTGGTTACTGTTCATGGTCAAAGCTTCGACCACTTCGAATTCGCATGATTGTCACTTATTTTAAGCGTTAAGTTAGTGGTTACTGTTCATGGTCAACGCTTTGACCGCTTCGAATTTGTTCATCTATCACTCATAAACGAATGATAAACATTTGTCTATTTGCAACAAATACTGTATATTTTCAAATTTTCGAAAAATTCAAAATTACAAAAAAAATTTCTTTTATTTTGTCTTTAAATTTTCGAAAAATTCAAAAATACAAAAAGATTTTCTTTTATATTGTCTTTAAATTTTCGAAAAATTCAAAAATCCAAAAAAGATTTTATTTTGTTTTGTCATTCAATTTACTAACAATAAAAAATCCAAAAAGATTTGTTTTTCTTTTGCTATTTAATTTTCGAAAAATCCAAAAAAACAAAAAATATTTTGATTCTTACTTCTTTTTAGTATTTCGTTGCGGATTCTCATGATGATTCAGAGGGGACTATGCGCGCAGTATTAGGGTAAGGTACAATTTTCATACGAATAGATAAAATTTTCATTATTCGAACTCGTTAGGATGTCCCTAGAAGCATGCTGCTGCATGTTGCCCAAAAGTCTCCATGACTCAATGTGTGTGTACGAAAGCCTTAATGAAATTTTTCATACGAAAATTTCTTCCTAATCAGGCTTATATTCACATTAGTCTCTGAGCTACCTAACTCTTCTCAAAATGAGTTAAGAGTTTTCTGTTTGGTCCAAAATCATAACAGACGTACACTCCGTGTCTTCAACCCATCTTTTTCATCCATAAAGTTCTTACACGATCACACACAAAGACATATGTTCGAGAGGTCTCTGATCAAACCCATTGAGACTTAGATATATCTAAACTCTGTGTTTATGATCTAAGATCATGAGTCCATGATGAAAGTGAAACCCAAATTTCTTGCAAATTAAGGAATTGACTGGGAACTAAGTTCCAGATTTTCACAACAATTTTGTTTCTGTACCAAAGTTTGAAACTCCAAATCATATTCATTTCGCATGCGTGGTCTTGATCAAACATTCGAAACCCACGATGTTTGTTACCTAACAAGATCCAGTACACAATTTTTTTTCTTGAATATGATTTCCGTGTGAGTTTCATTCGAATGTCCTAGTCATGTTAAAAATTTTCAAACCCGACTTGTCACTGACTACACTGGTCATACAAGTAATTTCTGTTACAATTTATCACCTATTGTTTAGGTTGACATGTAACGAAATTTTGAACCTACCCGTGAAGCATTCTCAAAAGAATCCCTTTGATACTTATCAAAAAGTATTCGATTGTAATTCACGGGAACATACACAAGCTGTTGATCATCTATCTTGATGATTAACGAAGCAACCTTTGCCCGGGTTTAACTGGCTTCGTGTTAAATTGAATTTTTGACATCACCACATTCCAATTTTTTTTAATTGTTTCTTGTCTAATTTTTTTTGGAACACTGCACACACGAAATCCTTGAGGTTCTGAGTAATACCAACTTTGGCTGATGATTTCGAACATCTGGCATATGACTTCGCTTTTTATCCCAAAAGTGAAAGAACCTTGCTTCCATACGAAGGGTTCTAACGGTTACAATTCTCTTGGGGGTAAATGACAGGCTGTTAATACATGACGTATGGTATTCTCTCCGGTTTTCTAGGTGATGTGACAACCACTTTTTGACGCATGGCTACCTTTCTGCAGTAATGGTCCGATTTTCAAGGTGCCAGGTCGGATCTCATTAAATGCATCCTGCTTCAAATTCAAAAATTCAGGGTTACATATAAAAGGGGTTTCAAGAGTGCATTATACGTTTACGCGATCAAACTCAAAAATTCCCAAATCCTCTGTTCATCATAATTTTCAAACCCTAACAATGGAGACTTCTGCTCATGTCGATCCTTCTACTGAAGATATTTCATCTGCACCAGTAATGAAGAGACAATCCACTAACTACTATGTGGATGGTGAAGTTTCTCAATATCCCGAAGAATTGAAGATGCTTATTGTGGCCTTTAAACATTATGTGTTATCAACGGCGATGTTCAATTCGTTTTTTGTTCCATTATCCTGGCTTTCTTAAGCAGGATCTACTGTAACATACAACAAAGCCTCTGTTACGATAACTTTCCATCTTGTGAATGACAAAAGGTTAGGTTATCCATGAAACTTTTATGTCAGATTATTGATATTCCGAATTCACCTCCTTTTGTTGAGTTTACATTCCCAAAAATAGTTCAAATGTTCAATGAAATGGGATATCAGCCCCCATTGACAAAAATCAGTGATTTAAGAAGTCAAGACTTCCACGTTTATGGAATTTTTCTAAGATGTTTGACCGGAAGAACTCTTGGGTTAGACAAAGGATGGATGGAAGTGTATGCCATGGTTGCAGGTCTTTATTATGATCTTGAAGCAGATTATTCTACACAATTATGGAAGGAATTCCAAAAGGGTATAGAACATACAAATGCTGTTCATGGCATTTCGTGTGCAAGGTATTGGAGCCTTATTCTGCAATATTTTTACAATAAGGAAGGTCTTTTGGTCCCAAATGACGATGAGAAAGTTACTTTTCAATCTTATCATTATCCGAAGGAGGTTGTAGATGATAATGATGAATTCCCCATTGTTGCTCGGATTCCAGACGCGATGCTAAAAAGGATTGATCCTTCGAATTCAGTGTTGGTAGCATATTTACAGACAATAGATTCTTCTATTCCAACAGGGATCTTGTTGCCTCAAGAAGAGAAGAAGTCGAAAAGTCAAAGAAGGCTGATCCTGCTTCATCTGAACAGAAAACAAAGGGTTCGAAATCCTCAAAGTCTCCAAAGAAGAAGACTGCAAATGTTGAAATAACAGTTGCTGAAACCCAAGTGATTGAGCCAACTGTTGAAGAAACTCAAGAAAATGTGATTATTCCTTTGAAAACTGGGATGTTTCGAAGAATCAAGATGAAATCCACTCACAAACACAAGTCTCCAACACAGAAAATGCTTCGCAAACATCAACTTACTCATCAAGGAGTATTAATTCGTGAAGTACCTACTCATGTTTCTCTAGGGTCAAAGAAAGGGATGGCTGAAGATATGGCAAAACACTTGTCACAAAAGAAGAAAAAGAAGAAGAATCGAACGCTTTTTTTTATCTACTAAGTCCATAGAAGAAGATGAACGCATACCCGAAACACCAGAATTCACTCATATTGTTCAAAATTCCACTCCTGCGATGACAGATTCCATACAACCCGAAGTTTCGGTTGCCAAATTAATTTTTGAGGAGGTTCGAACTTCAAACATCCCTGCACACGTATGTGATACGGATGCAAATGTTGACATGGGTAAAGATGGTTCGAAGAATGCAGATCAAGGTCCAGTTATTTCTACTCCTTTTGAAACAATTGTTTCTGTTACATCAACCTCTACAATTCCTATCACATCAACCACAGACTCTCCTACCTTCGAAAACATTATCAATCAACCCATTACTTCCATTTTCTCTTGTCAATCCACTGATACACCCAAACCACCTTCACCTATTCACGAAAACATTGAAATGGAGACTGAAACTGATAATGAGGGGTTTGGTGGTACATTCGAAGAGTTGGAGTTTCTCAATGAAGAAGGAGAATTTCCTGATCATATGCTGATAACTATGAAGCAGTATAAAATTCTTAATCAGAAATTAAACTCCATTATTCAATATCAAGCCAATCTTGGAGGAAGTTCATCTATTTCGAGTTTGGAGGTTGATTCCATGCTGAAGCTGTTCGAATCAAAATCATTACCAAAGTCTCTGGGATGCTGAAAGCCTCTGAATCAGTTATTTTGGAAAAGGTTGATTACATGGATCAGAATAATGAACTTCGTGTTAAAAATCAACGATCTTATTTTATGGGTGAAGTTAAGGATCTAAAAAGCATAACAAAAGAACGTCATGTTCTTTTTGTTCAGGAGGTGAAGAAGGTGAAGGAGGATGTTAACTTTCAGATTCACGAACTTTGTGAACATATGAAAAAGGAAATACTCTCTGTTCAACATGATTATGCATCCTTGCATTAGAAGGTTGACATTATTTGTGATGCAGTAACTCATTTTGTCAAGCTAAATGAAGGTTTGAGTCCTTAAATAACTCAAATCTCAACATCCGAAAATGCAAGTTTTGAGGAAGTGATAAAGTTGCTCAAGGAGTTGAAGGAGATTTCAACAAAGCTAGTTTCGTCTCCACTGATTACTCCATAATTTTTGTCCCAGAAGTTTGTTCAGTTCGAAGCCATTCTCAATAAAAAACTTGCACCACTCTTTCATATCTCAAGTCTTCTTCCCACAACAACTGTCCCTCCTATTTTCACAGGGGTGCAAGGGGGAGAAAGGAAGTCAGCAGAAGAAGAAGCAAAAGTGGTGGGAAAAGTGTTTCCTTCGAACATCCCTTCAACAAAACCAATAATTGTATCTGCTGAACCAGTGAATTCAACTATCGTAACAACGTTGCCAATTGCAAGACCAATTTCGAAAAGAATTTTGACTGGTAAACCATTGGAAACCGGTGGGAGTGGTTCAAAACCAAAAGAAGTAACTGAAAAACCTGCTTCAAAAGACAAAGGGAAATCAATTCTTATTGAAAAATCGAAAGAAGAGAAGAAGGCAGAAGCAGAAGCTGAACTGGAGAAAATGAGGCTCATTCAAACCATCATGACTCAGAGGGCTAATGATCCGAAGGGGATGGATAAAGGTGATCCATCAAAACACTATAACTATGAAACAATCGAAGCCAAGGTTGCTTTCAATCACATGTACTCATTTGAAAAGAAGCCAAAGCAGAGTTATGTGATCACAAATACTGATGTATGCCAGTTGGATTTCCCAATAAACAAAATGATGTTTATCATGCCACAGTTCAAAGCTGAAGGGAATTTCAAGGAAAAAGATGAAGGCACACACATGAAAATTCGTTTTCATGCTGTTCTTGGTAAAGCCCCTGAAGAGGTTTGGTCATTGATTAAAATCAAAATGGTGATAAGCATGAAAAAGGATGTGGTTTTCGAAAACACAGTCCAAAATATAAAGTATGTGGTTTCTAGGGCAAATGAAAAGATATGCGAATTCACGATTGCAGATTTTCCTCTGATGAACTTGTATGATCTTATACAAGCTGCATTGCTCTTGAAAGACAAATCTTTTTCTTATCTTCAAAATACAAATCCAGAGGAATTCAAGCTTGGAGTTGCTCACATCAAGATCTTCATAGAAAATTACTATGAGTGCCTAGCACTAACTGATGTGGAGTTGGCTACTGCCAAGGGAATGGAGATAAAAGCCCCAATGGCTCCTTCGAAGACTCAGGCTGAATTGAAGAAATATGCTGATGGAGAAATTTGTTTAAAGCCTTTTGGACTAGTCTTCACGGGAAAAGACAAAGCTGGAAAAGCGAAGAGATTTTTGTTTCAAGCCAGCGAAGTGGAGATATATTCTACATCTCAATATACGAATTTGATTGTTCGTATGAACCACTGCAAGAAGAACAATGAAGGAGACAAGAAGAAATTGAAGAAAATTATTTCTTGGTATACTGAGGTTCGAAGAGTTTTGATGTACTCTATTACACTACTTACAAACTGAAGACTTTGACTTTGATTACAAAGGGGGAGATTGTTAGGGTCGAAGTGTTGTAATAAGTCGAAGTTTACTTTAGAGTCTTTGAGCATTTTTGTAATCTATTTTACTAGGGAATTATATTCGAAGCTTAATGTTTTGGTCCTTAGTATATTTTTTGTACACTTTCCTCTCCTATAAATAGGAGTGTTTACCAGAGTTCTAAGTACGAAGTCTTTACAGAATTTTCACTTGTACTCTGTAAAACTTGAAAGCGTAATAGAGCCAAACAGATCATATTTACATCAGTGTTCAAATCTTGAAATTATTTTTTTAATTCACACTTTGATTAATTCAATTCTCGATTCTTTGTTTCATCAGACTTGGGGACTGTGAGACAATACTTGGGACGAGTATGAGTAGGTGTGAATGGTAGTAGAGGCCTATACTACTGGAAGCACAGGAATCGCACTTGGATCAAGGAAAGTCACAAGGTTACCAAGAAGCTAGTGATTGGTCTCGTTTTATTCAAGTATGTCGTTATCATTGTTTTGGTAATGACTAAGGAGATGATTTTTATTCCAACCCTAGTGGTCATCTCAAATTGAGTCCGACTACAATGAGTTTGTTACGTGGTTCGGAGAACCAAGTTCAATGTAGCATCTGATTGAGGTCAGAAGATTGAAATCAATGCGACCGATAGCATCGCGCTCGTTGATAAAGAAGTTTGTAGCTAGAGATGCTACATGCTAAAATATGATTATATCACATTAGAATATGAGGGAAGGTATATTCCATTCTGGAATTTGATTCTAAGAGACCTGAGTCTAAACGTTGGTTCATACGATGAGAGGTCGTTAAAACATGACCCATCAGTCTGTTACAATAGATAAAGGAAAGTACTTATCCTTAGAAGAAGAAGGAGTCCTTAATAAGGATTTATTTTGTAACTCGAAGGTTACGATTGAAAGTCCAACATAGTATGAAGAGCAGATGCAGGATTGAGCACTACCTGCTATCGAGAAGTCCAAGAGTTAGGTACTCTTTCGAGTAAACATAGAAGTTACAGTTGTTACCAAGGATGAATAGATAACGTATGGAATCATTATACAAGTCCTATTTCGTTGATGATTCTGGGACATAATCATCCTAAGGGGGAGATAATTGTAACGCCCGCAGATCCGGGCTAGTCAATTTAGAGACGATAAGCGTTGAAAATGACTCTGATGGAAGATTATTAAGATGGAGTAATCTTAGCTAAGTTGTAGTAGTCGTGACAAGGATTCCGAATATATAAAGAATTCCGAAATCTGAGATATAACGAAGAAGATATGACTTGTTAAACATTTGCGACACGACAGGCACGACACAACACGGCGTAAATAGTGAATTTACGACAAAGCGATATTTGGCCTTAGCGATCTAAACGAAAGTCGTAGAATACGTTAAACCAAGAGCGTGCATAAAAAGAACGTCCAAATCTGACTTCGTATGAGGAAGTTATGATTTTTCTAAGTTTCAGCTTAGCGGTATGCAGCCCAAAGTTCGAATATGACATCGAGTGGTTTCTAGCCAAAACAATCTAAATGAGAATCGAAGATCTCGTCGACAGTAGTACAACGGAAGAAAGACAGATGGAAACGGACGTTGGATAAAGAAGTTATGAATTTCTAATGAAGTTTTCCTGTCCCGGCCTACTAAAAATAATATAATAAAAATAAATTCAAAATTTGCCAACGAAGTCTAAACGAGAGTTGTAGAGCATAATCTCACCTTTTTGTGGATATAAAGAACGTCAAAAACGAAGCTCGTATGCGAAAGATATGAATTTCTGAAGTACGAGGCACGCTTACGAAATGGGGAACGCCCTGTGTTCGGAGCCCAGAGCCTGTCCCGTCGCATGTCAAGTCTGAAGTTCGTAAGCCATGACGCATGGCGGAACGCGTTGCGTTCATCCAAGGAACGCACTGCATTCATTCAGGGAACGCGCTGCGTTCGGAGGCCAAACCCCTCCTATAAATAGGATGCGAGTCCAGCCGAATTGGTTGCTCACTTCTTTCCTTTCATTCCCTTATTCTTCCTTTTTATTGGCAAGTTGTACCCCCGAAGCCCTGGTATCAATCCGACACCTGAACCAAGTCCCGAAGCCCTGAAGATCCTGAGAAGTAAAGTTTCCGAGCCGAAACTCTGCCCGTGAGAGGCCCAATTTTCAAGGAAGCATCCCGATTTCACCAAAGAATACTACATTTAGAGCCGTAGTGCTGTCTGATCATCGTATTATCAGGTGAGTGGGTAGTTACTTTCTTCTAACACATAGATATGAAGTATTTGCTATGAAGTACGTGCTATGTGTTTATACATTGTTTGTTTACTTGAGATGGATGTTGAAATAATGTTTTATACAGGTTTTAAAAGATTTAAACTGTATATGTGTTTGCATCTACAAATATGTTGGGTAGAACATGGGTAGATGAAATAGTTGATGTGAGACGAAATAATAAGTAGTTTTGAACTCAATGTGTTCATTAGGTATTTTTGAACTCTATGTGTTCACTTGGTGTTTTTAAACTCAATGTGTTCATTAAGTATTTTGAACTCTATGTGTTCACTTGGTGTTTGAACTCAACGTGTTCGTTAAGTATATTTGAACTAAGTGTTCACTAGATGTTTTGAACTTATGTGTTCATCATGTATTTTCGAACTGAGTGTTTAATAGATGTTTTGAACTATGTGCTTATCAAGTGTTTTCGAACTATGTGTTCATTAGACGATTGTGTTCATTAAGTATTTTTGAACTAGATGTGTTCACTTAGTGTTGTTGAACTGAGTGTGTTCACTAAGTGTTTTAGAACTAAGTATTCACCAGATGTTTTGAATTAAGTTTTCACTAGGAGTGTTAGAACTAGGTGTTCATTAAGTATGTTGAACTAAGTGTTTAGCGGTTGTAATTTGAGGACCTTGGCAGTGGTGGACTTTGTGTCAATCCCTTAGGTCAATCCTTAGGAATAAATGAATAAAGGATAGTTGATTTTTAGGGTAAATCCTTAACAGATAAAGGAGATAATGGGGATGGGTAATTTGGATTGATTGATTGATTGATTGATGATTGAATATAATAATTATATTATTGTGGGTCGAAAACCCTATATGCTCACCAGGTTCCCAAGCCTGACCCACTCAGTTTTCTTTGCATTACAGGTAGTGGCATAAGAGTATAAGTTGGTTGACTTGACGAGAGATTTTGGATTACAGACCAGTAGTTGTAAATAACTGTTGTAAGGTTAAATTGTACTATTTATGCTTTTTGGTCTGTATCGGAACATGACATCCCGATGTTTTATTATTTAATGAAAAGTACATTCTCTTTGAGAAATGTTTTGATAAAGTTTTATCATATTTTGTTTAGGAAAAAAAATTCCGCAACTGTTTTCTTTAAAAGATTACTCTGATTTTAAAACAAAGCATAAACAAATCGGTCTTTTCTGGCCGTGAAAATTGGGGATGTCACATAACCTGTATATGGAAGCAAAGTGTGCTTTCATCCTTAGACTTGAGATGAAGAAAGCTTCCCTGAAGTTCCCTTTTTGCGTCTCATCATTGCTACCCTTAACTATAGAAGATAGAACATGTGTTTTTCAGTTTTGCATTTTGTCTCATATTTCTACATGTCTTTTTCTTTTTGGGCCACTTCCATGTATCAAGCTTCCAATCACCCAATTTTCTTATATGTTGCAACCACAACCCTCTGTGAACATTTTACAGATGACCCATGCCTGGTTCGAGAAGCCACATGTGAAAAGGTTTTAACTTCCTTATCTGGTTTTAAATTTTCATTGTCGGTATCATGTTTTTCCTTCCTTCATTTATAAACTTTCAATGGTTTCTCATATACCTTCTTCTTTGGTTTAGCAAGATTGTAACACCCTGTTTTCTAAATAAATAAATAGACAAGGTAATGAATGAATAGTAGCCCTAAAATCAATAATTATATATAAAGGTGTTGGTTTCGAGGAGATGAAAGTCATAATTGAGAGTTTGAGGGTGAAAAGTGTAAAATCTAGACTTAATTTGTAAGTATTATTGAAGGTAGGGACTAAATGGTAATTTCTATTTGAAGAGATTTTTGAGGCTAAGGGGCTGTCTGGTAAATTAGGGATAAAATTTGAGAGGAATTATGGAAGCAGGGGTGTAATTGGTAAATTTTGTACCTAAATTGTAATAGATTTTAATGCTGAGGGTTTAAATGGTAAACATTGGATTAAATTTGAAAGAAATGGGGGAAGGAGGGACCATTTTGGATTAGTGTCTAAGTCCATAACTATTTTGGTATGTACTTGACCCGATGGTGCATGGTCCTTTTGGGTTGCCTTCACCAAAGCAACTTGATAGGATGAATTATGGAGAGAAAGGATTAAATATGATTTATTAATATATTATGAGAATAATATATTAAAGGAGAAATCATATTGTTTAATTAATATTAGTCAAGAATTAATAAGAATTAAGTTTGTGACTAAAAAAGATTAATTAAACTTAAGGGACTAGAATTGTAATTATAAGATAATTGCAATTTGGGCTATGGATTGCCTTATATTAAGGAGTGGACAAATTCTATGGGGAAACCCATTAGAAATCGTCCAAGGCCTTTAAGGAAAGGAGTCCATGGGTTGCTTAGGGCTTAAGCATCCAAATTAGGGTTTCCTTGTTAGATAACCCTAATAGCCTCACTATATATAGAGCCCTTATGCCCCAAGAACGTGGAAAAGCTTCCTTCTAGGGTTTCCACACGTTTTGGGCAGCCTCCTTCTCTTCTCTTCTTCATCCTCTTGCTCTTGGTGTTAATGAACCATTAGAGGAGTGACATTTGTGACTCTAAGCTTTCTAAAGTCATTACAAGGAGGATTTGAGATTGTTATTGCTACATAACAATCAAGGTATGATCTAAACCCTAATTATATGTTATATTGATTATCATATGCTAGATCTAGGGTTTATAGTCTTGGATAAATTGCATGTACAATAGAGAAACCTAGATCCAAGCATTAGGGTTTGTATGAGCACATATGATGTTCTTATGACTAAAAACCCATCAGTGGTATCAGAGCCTTGATTGGTTTCAATTGTATTGATGCCTTGTATGTTTGTTCAAGTTGAAAAATTCGATTTTTGTGAAACTGCCTGATGAACTCGGCAAGTCCCATTGTGGACTCGGCGAGTAGGCCCCTACTCGGCGAGTCCATTGGGGTACTCGGCGAGTCCTAGCGTCAGAAAGAGCAAATATCGGGATTTCTTGCTGTTTATCTTTGAGATACTTGCCTTTATCATATTAGATCAATAAAAATCCGATTTTATGATGTATATGAGTATATTCTTGATCTAATTCAAGATATTTATCAATTAATAAAATATTTATTTCCTTATGCGATAATTGATTAATTATTTTGATTAAATTGGTAAATTGTTTTGCAAGAAATTATTAAATAAATCAAATATGGATAATTATGTGATTAAATGTTAATTTAGATTATTTCTTATTTGATCCCCAATGTTTTGAAAAGGTTTCAAAACTTGCCCTCAAGTTTTGGAATTTAAATTTTGATTAAAAGTTTAATTTTGATGTATATTTAAATTCTAAACCTAAATGTTTTGAAATGTTTCAAAACTTGCCCTCAAGTTTTGGAATTTAAAAGTTGATTAAATTTTTAATTTAGGAATGTTAAATTCTAAAACCCTAGTGATGTTTTGAAAAGTTCATATCACACCCTTATGGTTTTATTAATTAATTAAGGTGTATAATTAAAAGAGGTTTAATAAATCCATAAAAGTTTAGGTTTACAATTTAATTGAATTAAAAGTATAATTGTTAAATTTGACCTCCTAGTATTTTAAAAGTGTAAACTACACCCTATACTATATATAACATTAAAAGTCTAACATTATATATATGTATGAGTAAAGTCAGTCTTACCGTTAGTAGGCCTCATTCACGAAGTTGGTCTATAAGGGGTGTTTAAGGAAATTACCTATAAAATGGCGATTGAATGGGTATCCACTCTAACCCACCGCACTCTTAACTAGTGGAGGGTTGTTAGCCGAACGGGTAGGATAGGACAAAACCTTCCATTATAAGTATAATGAAGTACAAAAGTAACTAAATGTTTTACAAATTCCCAATCTTAGTTACTTAGGCAAAAGTGAATTGATGCAATTCCATGAAATTACACTTTGTGCCCTTGCGAAGACGTTAGTGGAGCTTGTGTGGTTAACCGACACACTAAATGGTTCTAAGCAAAGGTAGCAAAGGGTGACTCAATGTTTGTCATAGTTCGGTGGAGTGTGTGTGGTTTACCGGCACATCGAATAGGTGACTGTAACATGTGAGGGCACCATGTAAGTTTGCATGGTTATTCACACCCGCTTTGTGATCCTCAGCATCCCAGTCACAAACTAGAGGGGCATATCGAGATTTAAACATGCCATTGAAATTTTCAATGAATCTCAAAGGATCTAGGAGTTTTCATAGATTTAAAACTTAAATTTCTTTTTCGTTTTTTCGTGGTGGAAATTAGTGAATCGTCATTCACTTACCTTCAAATATTCTGCAACTAGATTACGGCATCCCTTTTCTAGGTTGTAGCGTATTGTGTTGGGTCCTGGCCTTAATATCTCATTTGGGTGATTTATTAAGGACTCAATCAATCAACTAACTTGAATTCGTTTTCTCCCGTTTTGTAGATGTCAAAGTACGACAACTATGGTCTTCTCAAATCCCGTGGAACAAGCTTTCCGCATGAAGATGATATTCCACGATTCAATCGAGGAACAAGAGATCATGCTTCAATTCCTCCACCTCCTCTTATTATTATCCCTAACCCACAAGTTCGAAGGCTTGAAAGGTTCAAGCTCACTCATGCCCTTTTGGCAAGTAAACATAAAGAAGGAAAGTCAGTGTGTGCACCCGTCCTAGGGATGAAGTCACACATTGATAAGTTAAGAATGTTGGGATCCGTTGTCTGTGAGGAGATGGCTGTTGATTGGGTTCTTCAGTCACTTCCTAACTTATATTGTGTGTTCGTAAGAGAGGACTATATGATGAACTGCGACGTGACCCTTATAGATCTCACCTATATGTTTATTGCTGCTGAATCAGCAATGGTTTGGCGCAATAGAAAAGCAAAGTTGATTGGTGAATCTAACTTCAAGACCTCTATGGATATAGACAATGGCAACGAAAGACATGCTATGATAGAAAAGTTTGATCATAAGAGAAAGGCAATGTCTGAAGTAGTTCCATGTCCTGTTCCAAAAGAGTCAATTTGCTTTTATTGCCAAGAGAAGGGGCATTGGTGTCACACCCCAAAACCGGAATGATGGAAACGTTCTGGGGTGGATGACGTTATGTCAAGTATCACAACACATGCATTATAGTAATCAAAGTACAACAAAACATTGAATTAATAGTAATAGTTTTACATGTTACATTGCGATACATCAAAGTATACAAACAAATATAGTAAGTACAGTCGGGTACTAAGCCATCTTCATCAACAGCTCCGGGGGTGTACCTGTCTAATGCTAACCTGAGAATACAAGTTATTTGAAAAGCGAGTATCAGCATTTTTACAAATGCTAGTGAGTTCATAAGTATTTAGTGTCATTTAGTCAAATAACGTTATGAAGTAATAGTTTAAGTGTTTACAGTGCATTAGAGTTGTTTCCAGAAAATCCTATATTTTCTTTAATAAAAGCAGCCTTCTACCAAGACTGGTCAGTGTTATGTGGTAGAAAGTAGTTTTCCCTAAATTGTTATCGTTATCAAAATACCAAATTTGATTATTGAGGAAAGCAAACGACATCAGGGAATAACATATGCCTCAGCAGTGGGGACTGCTGACTAAGGCAAGGAATCATAGACTCCAGGAAAGTATCGTATGAACGACATGCCTGGTTCAGTCTAACAAATACAGACACAGACCCCAGACAGTATCAAATGAAAGATACGTCCTGTAAGGTCAAAACAGAGAATACAGACCCTAGACAGTATCAAATGAAAGATACGTCTTGTAAGGTCAGAACAGTGTGACTCTGAAAAAGTGATACCAGCATACAGTGTAAATTGCCGGTGTGATACCGTTACCTTAAAGCCATGAATTATAAGGTAACCCGGGATACTCGTAACCATACTGACTAGAGTTCCAGACGCCCCACAAGCATCTATAATATGTGACATTTGTCACCCGTTGGCTTGGTAGGCCGGGACTGTAGCTAGCAGTCTAGGTGCGGGGTTGTCAATCCCATATAGATATATACACAAAATGTCCGCTCTCCCTACAGGAGACTCTGGTTACCAACTAGACGACGGAGAAGGCCATGTCCTGAAGATGCATCCCAAATAGTGTGTAGAGACTTCCAAATAGTGGGTAGTGTGTTTCTAATGTAAGTGTAGACCAGAGGTAGAGACTCTTTTTTAGAATCGACTGGAGTATTCCTGTACTCCCATACTCATATACATAGTATATAATTAATGAACCAAACGACCTTCAGACGGACATCCGATCCCACCAGACCACATCTCAACGAAGAAAAGGAAATAGGGCGGACGAACCTTCCTAAGTCTTTCAATCATTACTTATATGTATCTATATAAGCACAATCATACATCTAACTACGACTGAGTGTGTATCAAGTGAAAGTGATTCTTGTGAAGGAGTGTCTAACAAGTGAAGTAGGAGCGGTCGCAAGTGAAGTAGGAGTGTCGAACAAGTATAAGCGTATCACGAAGTAGAGACAACATAAGTGAAGTAAGAGTGTCTATCAGGTATAAGCGACTATAAGTATAAGTGAAGTAGGAGCGATATCAAGTATAAGTAAAGTAGGAACGTATCACTAAGTAAGAGTGTGAACAAGTATAAGCGACCATCAGGTATGAATGTATCACGAAGTGTAAACGTTATCAAGTATAAGTGTATCTCAAAGTGGAAACATTATCGAGTAGAAGTATAAAAGCATAGACGTAAACTTTGGAAAACCTTTATATTTTGAGAAAATCACGACTTGGTATTACTTTGTGAATTAAGTTGGATGTAAAACTTTTAGAAATTCTTTGGAAACCTTTCATAAATCAGTTTGAAAGGGAACTTTGATAAAACAGTAAAAGTAAGAACTTGAACAAGTGAAAACCTTTTAGAAAGCCATTTATAGTGTCCTACTCGGTAAAACAGTATACAGTGTGGTAAAATCATGTGCATGCGGGTTATCAATCACATGTGATTGATATGATAACTGGCATGTTTAACTTGTATTCCCCCCCCCCTATAAAACATGTAAAAACATTTAAAAGGCTCATTCAGGGGTATGAACTCACCTGGTGTAAGTAGGTCCGACGAAGGTGCCGTTTGGGCGTTCGGTGTCACGTATGGACTTGAACACTCTCAATGACCTATTTAACATATGATAACATATGTTCACATACAATTAGTATATTTAATACTAATTAAACACATATACGCACTCAAAGGAGCGGAAAACACGTTGGTTAAGTGTTTGGGTGTCCCGGGTAGCGTCTAAAGGTGTGTATGGCTTAGGAATGGAGTTTACTCTCCGAGAGTAAACCCTTAACACTTAGTTTATGGCCCAGGGACTACTCACCATGAGTTTACGGCCGTAAACTCATGGTGAAGGGTTCTAGTGTGTTTAAGGCTTCTAGCTTGTTCATGGAATTATTCTAAGTCCAAATCCAAAAGGCATGAGTGAGTTTAAGGTCTTTAAGGGCACTATAATGGAGTTTATGGCCGTAAACTCTCATCCCTTGAGTTTTGTGAAGTTTCAAGCCCTTATATCACTTTTAGTAATTTATTCAAGGCTATAGGGGTGTTTGGGGTTCCAAAAGGGGTCTCCTTTAGAGTTTATGGTCCAAATGACCAACCTTTGAGGTTTTACGGTCGTAAGCTCTATGGCTTGGCCGTGAACTCTCATACACCCTCCATTCTTTGAGTTTAAGCCCTTGTTTCAATCCTAGTATTTTGTGGTAAATGTCTAAGGCCATTTGGGGGACAAAAACCAACATTTTGGCTTGGTTTGGGGAGTTTACGGCCTTGACACATGTCTGGGCTGTAAACTCCTTTTAATCCTCCAATTCTTAATGTTTAAGTGATCTAAACCCAAGAGGATAAGCCCCTAATTTATGTGTTAAGCCCTAGGGTGGTTTGGGAGTGTTTTGGAGGCATTTTGACATAGTTTAGAGGTGTTTACGGCCTTGGCATATGCCTGGGCTGTAAACTCTCTTTTAGGCCTCAAAATGATTGTTTTAAATGTGCAAACACTCCTAGGCTAATTCCTTGATTTATTTCCAAGCCATTAGGGACAAGTTTGGGTCATTTTGGCCTTGTTTAAGGGGTTTACGGCCTAAGGAGGGGCTTAGGCCATAAACTCCATTCTAAAAGCTTCTAAGTCCGAATTGTTAGCTATAAACACAAATGAATATGTTTAGAATAAGCTAGGGTAAGCGGACTTACGATTTGGAAGCGTTTGGTGGCGGATTTGGGGCGAAAACGGGTCTAGAGAGAGAGTATAGAGAGAGAGAGAGAGTGTAAAAAGTCTCCAATGGACTCCACTCACCCTTATATAGGGTTTTGAGTCGGGGCTCAGTGGAATGCTACCCAAAACTGCCGTTAAACGGGGCTTTTGGTCGCACCCGATTTAGTGGTCGTAATAATAAAAACTAACTTTTTTTTCCAATTAAATGGAAATGTATGTTATTTGTTTTTATTTCCTTTCATCATGAATTAACGGCCTATTAAACATGAACAATTGAAATGTTTATTTAATTGACGACCTCTAATTAACGGAACTTTTATAACTGGAATATTCCGTTAACGGTAACGGGGAAATGTAACGGGACAACTTGGGTTGTCACATCATCCCCCCGTTAGAGGGAATTTCATCCCGAAATTCAGGTCTAGGCAAGGAAGTAGGTATGGATGGCCAAGTAGAGGTAAGAGAGTACTTCCTTTACGGTTGTCCTCGCATTCCCAAGTGATCTCTGGTCTGTGTTTGTCATTTCAACAAACCCTCACGTACGGGATGTGGATTCCGTCTCGTGTAGCTAGTGGGTTCCAACTGGTGTATCTATGAGATTAGGGTTCTCAATGGATTCTATCGATATGAGTGGGGTACGAAGAGTGTTGTCGGGAAGTCACATATCAAGTCTAAGGAGTGGATCAATCGGGTGTGAATGTTGTGGTATATCCGAAGGTAGTAGCGGCCTGAAAAGGGTTGGACCAAATCTCCATAAGGATTCTCATATGGTCCTAAGCTCTCGGAATGGGTAGAGCTTTTCAGTACTAAGAACATAGTGTACTTCTATGGCAAAATCATCACTGGCGTGATTGCCATTCCGAAGTTCCTAACGTTCTCACTCGTGCTGGTAGTGTAGTCCTTCAAGTTGGTTCTTAGAAATCTCGAGTGGTCTTTGGTTTCGTGTTTTCCGTCAACTGGCTGATAGAGACTTTCTAGATCGTCGAGTGGGTTGCGTGACTATGGTTATCGGTTTGCTATAGAGTGTCTATCTCAAGCTTGTGAAAAATGAGCCTGCACTAACGAATCTTGAGATACGGAAACCCCGAGGGTCGGGGAGATAGGGTTTCACCAGACGAGTGTTGGACTATCTCGGGAGGTGGTTCTACTATCTCTGCCTGAGATAGTATTCGTGGAACACCTAATAGTCCAATGAATCCTTAAGACTTTGGTTTATTCTAGTGCGGAAAGCGTATGTTCCTGCATAACCCTTCGACTAACACCAAGGCTAGTGTCAAGTCTATAATCTCTTCGGGATCTGGGTCATGAGTTTTAACGCAACTTCTCCCGCACTTGACCAAGTATTCTTGGCTGTGAAGGTTATCCTGTGGTTCTCGATATTCTAGTGTTCACTTCGGCAAGTGTATTTCATCGTCTACAAGGCGACGACGATTTCCTCCATGCGAGAGGGTGGAGGATGATAGGCACTACCTGTCTATAATAGGGTGGGCAAGGTGCCTGAGTAGTAAGAGCATCTATTGCAACTACTCTTCCGAAGGTTATGAGTTTCCTCAGTCTAGATCAATTCTAGTGAGTATAGGGTCTCATCACTTGGAACTTTACAAGCTTAACCCGCAGTGATTCCCTTGACTCCGGCTCCTATGTTATGGAATAGGGTGAAAGTGTTTTGCGAAGAGGTCCGTGGTAGAGCTCATACTTAGCCTAACCACCAATACTTGGTGTATGCAGGCAGTATACCTGGTTATAGTGGTCAGCCTCATGAGTTCTATTCTCTGGGTTCACGAACCTGATGTGCGAGGTGCGAAGGGTCTCCTGGGGGAATCTACGGAGTATGCTTCGGTTGGTGGTCGTCTTCTTAGAGTATCTGTAGTGTCGTTCACTTCGGTGTCCATCTGACTACGAGGGGTCGGTCAACAGTGCGGGGTACCCTCTCTTGGGTACTTCGGAAGGTTTGAGATAAGAGGGACGATTGACGGATCGCATTATGTTTGATTATTTGTGTTAGGTTTAGGTTCGGGAGAACCTTTATTTGCCGACATGGCTATGGAGAAAGTTCTTTTTACACAACACTTAAGGATATACACATGGTTGCACAAAGTCAAATCATGATCAATAGAGTCGTCGAAGTTGGCACACTCCGACATGATGTATAATGAAGATCGATAGAGTCATGTGCCGAATAGGCACACAAGTTCTAGGCGTCTCGGGTTTCGTCCTATGTATCACTACCGCAGATACTTGGACCGATAGAGTCAACGCGGAACTATAGAGTGTCCTAAGTGTTTCCGAATAGAGTACCTTTTCATGAACGGATTCTCACGAGGCATTTCTATAATCGCCTCACATATACTAGTCATGTATATTTAAGGTGGGGAGGACTGTTGACTGAGCGACCCCGCCCTAAATCCACAACCAAACAAGGAACAGGAAATGAGGCGGCATTCGCTCACTCTAGGTCTGTCCATCTTAAATATAGATGGCCGTAACATATATGTTTAGCCATTATAGTTTTACCTAATGAATTTTTAAATTTTAAAACAGTGCTGCGACTTTCGCCTTATTGGGGAAATATCTACATTTGAATTAGTCTTTTATTGTTCTTAGTTTAGTTACCCGAGATCGAGAGATGTACCAAAATTTAACGAGTTCCTTGTCGCTTCTCCCTAAGCAGTAGTGTCAGGCTCCTTCTGTGTCATTGCCTTTCCCTTCGGTTGGGCAGTCCTTCTTGAAGTGTCCCATTTTACCACATAGGTGGCAAACTGTACGGGTCGCCACATTGGTGGTTGATGTAATGAACTCAACCGGGGTTCCGCAGACGCGAGCAGTATGCCCCAACATGTGGCACCTAGCACAATAGAGCTCTCGGCAGACACCATGATGATGGTAGCTGCACTTGCTGCAGTGGGGAAGGTCTCCTAGGTATGGTCTTCTTGAGGTCGGGAGGGAAGGCTTAACAGGAGTTTTAGCTATCTCAGCTCGTTGCCCTTCAGAAGATCCTTGAGCCGAGGTACTTCCCTCTTCATTCTTGAGTTTTCTCTTTAGTGGGTTCGATGAAGGTTATCGGGTGACTGGGTATGAAAGTGTTGGTTGCTGCTGTCCATCGTCAGGATTGGAAATCTCGATAGGGCCCTTGCTAACATTGGCGGTGTTAGCATTTAGGTGAGCCATGACAACTGCTACGGCTGCTGAGACTGCAGCTTGTAACGTAGCTTCATTGAATAGGAGTGTAGGTTTCTCGCTTGTGGATTGGTTACGCTTCTTCGGTGGCATGGTTTTTCCTACACGGAAAGGAATACAAGGTAATGAGAGACGATGGCTAACCCTGTACATATCTATCCTGACTGTATTAGGCATAAACTTCCCCGTGCCTCGGGTACTGGTTGTCTGAGTGTCGACCTACATCCCTATGATGTAGTCCTGGTGATCAAGGTAGGAGTATGAGTATCGGAAAAAGGCCATAAGATGCGAGTCGTTCCTACTAAGTTACCTTTATATTGGGAAAGGTTTCACTCTCCAGCCTGGAGAGATTTGAGAACAGTTCGGAACGAAACTGCAGAAAGAGAGGCTCACAAGGGAAAATGACTAAATTCTCTCAATAGAGATGCGATGATCCGCCCTAATCGTGTATCTGGAAACGGGAAACGACGATTTACCTAACACATAGCGTGAGTAGGGTAACCACTAACTCACTAAATTGTATTATTTTATGGGTGTATTAGCGTGACGAACACGAGGAAAAGACAATTCCCGGGTTCCATGTATTGGCTCCCTCGGTCTGCCTCGTATCTTTGACTGGAATCGACGTTGATTTCCTTCGGGTAGTTACCTAGGGTTTTCTCCTCGTATGGACATATTGAATTTCTACTCCGGCTTCTTTCTGATTCTGACTCTGGGTGTCATCACTACATGATGGATGACTGGGAATCTCCGAAGTTTAGGTGAATTCTCTCACCGATGTCCCTAAAATGATATAGGCACTTGGTGAATTCAATAGCCTCGACCCAGTTCATTCATTTCCTAGTTGGAAATCTTCTCAACTAACTTCTTCGGGGTCGGAATCAACTCTTCTGTCAAGCACTGAAGAGGGTAGGGTTTTCTACAGGGTTCGTGCGAGAATGGAAATGTCTAAAGAATCCTAAGAGATTATTAACATTTCACCGGATGATCCATATCGAGTCCTGCTACGAATACATAGGGTATACAAATCATATATAGCTTAGATCCGATAGGCCATCGAATATGTGGTACTACTCTAGATCCACATCCGAACAAGGAAAAGGAAATAGGGCGAAACCACACATTCTCAACCTATGGGATCCTTATTATATATAACCTTGGGAGTATACTCTCTGTAATTGTAGGTATATCAATGAGGATCTTTTTAGTTCTTCACGCAAGGTTGTTTATGTATTCTAAAATACCCCTATGGTATTTTAATTCTTGTTTGTTTCCTTATCTTCTGAGTATGAATTCTGGGATTAGTGTGAATCTTTTAGTGTTCCAAAATACTCCTATAGTATTTTATCTTGGTGTTTGGCTCTAACATTCCTAGTTGGTAAGTTTCGGACCTGTTGCAACACCACTATCACTCCCAAGCACACGTTCATCGCATCTCGAATAAATGTAGTTGATCAGGTTATATTTATTCCAGCTTACGATTACATAACTGCCCAGGTTTGACGGTAATGCTCAACATCCGAAGACTTTTATTCTTGTTTTTCTTGTGATACCTTTGTTCGAGTGTTTAGATTCTGGGTGTTATTATACTTTGGTAAAATATGGTTATATTTTAAAGTATAATTCTTGGTCAGAGTGTTTTATCCCTTTGTGTTTATAGGTCGTATATCTTTTATGAATTGATATACTTAGCTCACTATAAACAATGCTCTGATACCAATCTGTAACATCCCCCTCTGGCACGTATCACAATATTGTCCGCTTTGGGCCACTCGACACGAGGACTTCCCAGGGGGTCACCCATCCTGGTACTACTCCCGCTCGAGCACGCTTAACTGCAGAGTTCTTATGGGATCTGCTGCCCTCACGACTTTAAAACGCGTTGTGATAGGGAAGGTATCCACACCCCTTATAAGGAATGCTTAGTTCTCCTTCCCAGCCGAAATGGTATCAGAGCCAGGGCACGGGTCGATGTATTCGACGGGGACGTCGAACCCTATAATGGGGGGTGAAAGTGGGTTAGATCTGATCCCACATCGGCTGGGAAGGAGAACTAAGCATTCCTTATAAGGGGTGTGGATACCTTCCCTATCATAACGCCTTTTAAAGTCGCGAGGGCAGCAGATCCCATAAGAACTCTGCAGTTAAGCGTGCTCGGGCGGGGGTAGTACCAGGATGGGTGACCCCCTGGGAAGTCCTCGTGCCGAGTGGCCCAAAGCGGACAATATTGTGATACGTGCCAGAGGGGGATGTTACAATTGGAGACGAAGCTGCTCTATTTACCTAAGAGATCTAAGAGATGGGAGAGTCAGAACGTATGGCTCTGATTTAGGTAAAAAATCCATTGACTAACTCTTTTAAGCTTCTATTCTAGATTCTTAATACATAATGTGATAAGATTACAATTGATGTTTTGTAGGATCGAAGAAAAGAAAGGAAGCTTAAGGGAAGAAGTGAGTAGAATCTAACCGTGAAGGAATGGATTTCGATCGCATTACTTGAAGATTAGATTCTTGAGCTACTACTTAGAGTTAGAATTAGATTGCTAAGAAAGATGTATTAGCATAGTTTTTCAATGAATTGCATTGTAAGGACAAATTTTTCCGCAATAAAATAAATTTTGATTTTATATTATTTATTTATCCTTGCAATGGCATATATGAAAAATTGATGTTTGAATGTTTCTAATATTAGCAATAATGGATTTGATTCTTAATTATGTTGTTTGTGGAAATGTCGAGAATTTACCAAATAAGGAGAGTTTCTCATCGCCCAAGTTTCAATTGGACAGAAACTTGGAATCATGCAACTTGGTTGCACGATGAATGAGAAATTTCATATTTGGAAAAATAGACTAATTCATTGACAAAGTGTCAAGTGAAGAACTAGGAGACCGAGTACACAAAGTTGTGTCCACCATAAGAGTAACAAGATATTCGTCATGATTTACTAAAGGTTTAGTAAATATGATTGTACTTATAAGATTAAGTGTAATTCTGAATTGATTGAAAAAGTTTAAGTCAATAGCAGAATGAATAAGAAGAATCAAGTAGGCAGAAAGATAAAAGTTTCTCCATTCTAAGAAGAAGGGAGAGTACATTTTATGCTTTATGATAGGTCTTAATGATTAAGAACCATATCTCAATTGATCCTCTAAGTGAGTCTTAGTACAATTGTATGTCTAAGAAGAGGAATCAAGAATTGAAGAAATGGTTAAATCAAGAACTCAATCATACTTCGTTCCAAAAAAAGTCTTAGAGTTAAGATTGTGAAATTAAGTGATAAGTATTAAGAAGGTTTATAAGATTCATCAAAGGTGGAAAGTTGTGATGTCTTGGATAAGACAAAGACCAACTAGGACCAATTTATGAAGTGTTTTGATAAAAACTACACTAACTCTTGAATATTTGTTTGTCAAGAAATGTTTATTGACAAGAGAATCTTATATGTCAAGGAGTCAGTGGGAGTCTTAATGGTCTTGAAAGGTTTCACGAACAAATCAAAATAGACCTTATTGATCATCACTAGCACACGAGTTGAGGTTTACAACCTATCGTGTTGACACTATATTGTTTCTGTTCCGTTCCAATTGAGTTAATTATGCATGTGAGCCCTATGAGTTCTCATTTGAATGCATAAAAGGCAAGGACCTTGATCAATGAAAGGTACATTGACAGGAAAGGGTGAGCTGCTTAACTACTTGGAAGACATGGTGGGCAGCTGTGCTACCATAAGGCAAGAAATCAAGATTAAGAAAGTTCGGTCCATATGAGTTTGAATTTGTCGTAAACCTTGGTTTTGACAAATTCACATGGATAGGAACACATACACCATTAAAATCTAAGTGTCTTAAGATTCCCTCCTTCATGAAAGTGACTGTGAGGAAATGCTTTCACTAAGAAAGATTTTAGGAAGATAGTGATTGTGAAATTGAATTCTCGAATTCGATTATGGTTACGGTATCCCTTTCCATGATTTGAATTGTGAGATTTAGCAATTAGTCTAAATTGTTTAGACACACATATGAGCTATCTAAAGGAAAGGTGTATAAGCTTAGATAAAGGATTATCAAAGCATTAGGTATTAGAAACATGAACTTAAGAAATTCAATAAGTATTGTTTTTCTAGAAGTTAAGCCGGTTTCTGAATACATGTCAAAGCTAGTGGGAGCATAAGTGTTATGTTTATAATAATCATCTTGATAGTGGGAGCATAAATGTTATGATTGTATGATTATTAAGGCAAGTATTGCAAGTTAGCAATATTAATTATAGAAAACAAGAGTCATACCTTGCAAAGTTGTAAGGGTTGAATAGTTGTTTTACTATAATTAAGGGAGAGAATATTATGATTCATTTCAAATCTAAAGGCTTAGGTTATGGAATGTTAATAATTTAGTCAAGGAAACATAGTGTCTTCACAAATATTGATTATGATTACGTCATTCCTCTTCATAGTTCAAATTTTGAGAACGTAGCACATAAAATATTATGGCAGAAGATTGATAAAGTATCGAATCTTCATGTAAGACATTATGCATTGTGTCCATACGCTTCGGGTATAAGATAGATTGCAAATGCTATAATATTTCACCATTCTAAAAATTTCCCAAATCTAGCACATTTAGAGGGAAAAGGGACAAGAATCGGTTTTGACTAAGATAATTAAACAACTATCAAAGGACAATCCAAAGTTCGCCTAGGATTGGTCGCTTGTGAGTAGTTGGAAGTATAGTATTGTATGGACCATATCGACATTATTTTGAATAGATAAGATTCTATTGAGAATGAGTTGTCATATGGTAAGTATGGAAAGTTTTCCATATTGGGAATTGAATATTGAAAATCTGTGTCTAGATTAGAAACTTTTATGCAATAGGATGTTCAAAGGAATGTACTTTGAGTGAGAGACATCATATCTAAGGAATTGTCTTGTAACAATCTCAGATAGAGGACTTTGTAATATCATTGGCAATAGTCATTGTGACTTTTGTGCTATGACATTACGAAAGGATCATTGCATAAAATGTTAGAATCTAGCATATTCCATAAGTGGCAAGAATTTCTTTTACTTGTGATAAGGATTCGGAGTTGTGAAATGAGTGTGATTAGAAATGTGTTCAATTTGATCTATTTCACAAAGTAAGAACCATAGGTAAACATTGTGTGCATGCTAAGAGCATGGGACAAGTGTTCTAATAATTCAAGTAAAAAGTTGATTACCCGAAACAACAAATAATGAGTAATCGATATGTTGATAAATAAAAGGTGTTTTATTTATGCTCAAAGGTTTGAGGCCATATGAGATTAGTATTATTCTTGTGTTTCACATTGCATGTTTTGACTTCCTGAATAATTTAATTGGTTTAGAACAGTCAAATTATTCGAACGGGCCACAGTCGTTCATATGTTGGAAGTAGGTATGAATAAAGACTGTCGTGAATTGGTGTGTGGATTGTCTAAAGAGTATTAGACATAAGCAAATGTTTGCTGCAACGTTCATGAGTGCTTATGAATGTGATTTGAGCATTGGATTAAACCCACGCTCACTTGAATCACTCCATGAATTGTATCACAAGTGATTGGTGAGACGATAACATCTTATATTCTTGAAACCGAGATGTGTGAGTTGTATATTGCAAATCGGTTGCACATTGATAATATGTAAACGCACCGGTAACTTGGTGTCATAAAACATATTGTTGTGTGTGATTCGGTTAGTGAGTGCAAGCAAGCATTGAATCAAAGTTTATCCGTTCCTTTTATTCAAAGTAGAATAAAAGCGATATCTTTGGGCCCCTCGATGATTTAGTGATGACAAACGTAAATGCTCGGTCGGGCTAGAGCTAATTTGATTTGTTCAATTAGTCAGTCGTCATAAATCGGAAGTCGAGAAATAGTACGGAGAAAATGATTAGAAATCATGTCTTACGATATCTAGAATGGAGGAATATATGATCCCTTATCTAAAGGACACGCGTATCTGATAGGATCAGAGTTGACAGCGGCTTTGGAAAGCTACGATTGCAGATCAGGATCTGAAGTCATACGCAGAATAGTTATTAGACTTATCCAAGTGGGAGACTGTTGGATTAGTGTCTAAGTCCATAACTATTTTGGTATGTACTTGACCCGATGGTGCATGGTGCTTTTGGGTTGCCTTCACCAAAGCAACTTGATAGGATGAATTATGGAGAGAAAGGATTAAATATGATTTATTAATATATTATGAGAATAATATATTAAAGGAGAAATCATATTGTTTAATTAATATTAGTCAAGAATTAATAAGAATTAAGTTTGTGACTAAAAGAGATTAATTAAACTTAAGGAACTGGAATTGTAATTATAAGATAATTGCAATTTGGGTTATGGATTGCCTTATATTAAGGAGTGGACGAATTCTATCCGGAAACCCATTAGAAATCGTCCAAGGCCTTTAAGGAAAGGAGTCCATGGGTTGCTTAGGGCTTAAGCATCCAAATTAGGGTTTCCTTGTTAGATAACCCTAATAGCCTCACTATATATAGAGCCCTTATGCCCAAAAAACGTGGACAAGCTTCCTTCTAGGGTTTCCACACGTTTTGGGCAGCCTCCTTCTCTTCTCTTCTTCATCCTCTTGCTCTTGGTGTTTATGAACTATTAGAGGAGTGACATTTGTGACTCTAAGCTTTCTAAAGTCATTACAAGGAGGATTTGAGATTGTTATTGCTACATAACAATCAAGGTATGATCTAAACCCTAATTATATGTTATATTGATTATCATATGCTAGATCTAGGGTTTATAGTCTTGGATAAATTGCATGTACAATAGAGAAACCTAGATCCAAGCATTAGGGTTTGTATGAGCACATAGGATGTTCTTATGGCTAAAAACCCATCAATTACAACATAACAACAAGAGGTATGTATTCCATTCTTCCTCATGATTTTCGAAATTACCTAGGAGCATGTTAAGTTTCCTTTGTGTTCATAATGTTATATGACTAATAGTGAGAACATAGATTCGTATCTAGGGTTGCATGCGCACATAAGATTGTTGGTATAAAAAACCCATCAGTGGTATCAGAGCCTTTTGGTTTTGTTTTCAATTCGATTTTCTAGAAAAGTATGAATTTGACATATTAGGGTTTATAGCAAATAAACCCTAAGGGTTTGATTTTCGAAATTAGGGTTCCTAAAACCTAGATTTCGAAATTTTGATAGGGTTTCCCAAACCCTTTCCTTAACCTCCAAGATTTTGAATTTTAGGGTTATCCTACCCTAGGGTTTTCGAAATTGCCTCCTCCCCAAGATAAGATTCCTAAATTTTAGGGATTTGGATAATGTCATATCTTGTAATTATCCCTTTAATTGTTTAATATGGTAATTAAAGATTTTGAATTATCTCATCCTAATTTTCGAATTTTAGGGGATTTAAGGGATTAGGTTAAATTAATTGTTAATTTAATATATAATCCTTCAAGATTTGATAATTCAAATTAATTGTTTAATTTTGGGATAATTATTAAATCAAAGTTTTAATATTTAAAACTTCAAATTAAAATATTTTAATTTTCAGAAATTTTAAATTTAATTAAAACCCTAATGATTTGAAATGTTTCAAAACTTGCCCTCAAGTTTTGGAATTTAAATTTTAATTAAAAGTTTAATTTTAAAATGTTAAATTCTAAAACCCTAATTTTTGAAAAGTTCAAATTGCACCCTTATGGTTTTATTAAATTAACTAAGTGTATAATTAAAGGAGAGTTAATAAATCCATAGTGATATGGTTTGCATTTAATTAAATTAAAAGTGTAATTTATTAAATTAGACCATATAGTATTTTAAAAGTGTAAAATACACCATTATACTATATATAAAATTAAAAAGTCTAATATTAGATATGTATAACTTAAATGCTAGTCTTACCGTTAGTAGGCCTCATTCACGAAGCCGATCTATGAAGGTGATATTAGGTTCTAACCTATAAAATGGTCGTTTAATGGGTGTCCACTCTCACCCACCGCTTCCTTGATTGGTGCAGGTTCGTTAGCTGAACAGGTAGGATAGGGCAAACCCTTTCCATTAAAAGTATAACGAATTATAAAGTAACTAAAGGTTTCCCAAATCTTAGTTACTTTAGGAAAAAGTGAATTTGATGCAATTCCATGAAATTACACTTTATACCCTTGCTAAGACATTAGTGGAGCGTGTGTGGTTAACCGACACACTAAATGGGTTCTAAGCAAAGGTAGCGAAGGGTGACTCAATGTTTGTCATAGCTCGGTGGAGTGTGTATGGTTAAACGACACATCGAATAGGTGACTGTAACATTGGGGGCACCATGTATATTTGCATGGTTATTCACACCCTGTTTTGTGATCCTCGACATCCCAGTCACAAATCGAGGGGCATATCAAGATTTAAACATGCCATTGAAAAGTTCAATGAATCTCAAAGGATCTAGGAGTTTTCAATACATTTAAAACTTAATCTCTTTATCGTTTTTCATGGTGGAAAATTAGTGAATCGTCATTCACTTACCTTAAAATGTTCTGCAATTTAGGTTACGACATCCCTCTCCTAAGTTGTAGAGTATCGTGTTGGTTCCTAGCCTTAATATCTAATTTGGGTGTTTTATTAAGGACTCAATCAATCAACTAACTTGAATTTTCTCCCGTTTTGTAGATGTCAAAGTATGACAATTATGGTCTTCCCAAATCTCTTGGAACAAGCTTTCCACATGAAGACGATATTCCACGATTCGATTGAGGAACAAGAGATCATGCTTCACTTCTTCCACCTCCTCCTATTGTTCTCCCTAACCCACAAGTTCAAAGGCTTGAAAAGTTTAAGCTCACTCAAGCCTTGTTGGCTATGAAATATGAAGATGGAAAACCCGTGTGTGCTCACGTCCTAGAGATGAAATCACACATTGATAGGTCGATAATGTTGGGTGCAACTTTCCCAAAGATGTTGGCTATAGAATGGGTTCTTCATTCACTCCCTTAATCATATAATAAGTTCATAAGAGAGTATTATATGATGGATCTTGACGCAACCCTCATTGACCTAACTTACATGCTTATTGCTGCTGAATTAGAAATGATTTGGCAAAGTAATGAAGCATATTTGTCTGGTAATTCAACCAACCATGCTTGCGTGGTCGCTCCAAAAGAAGTCACCTGTTTCTGCTGCCAAAAAAGGGGCGTTGGATATGAAGATGCCCCGATCACCTGAGGAATCTAAGAGATAGGAGAGTCAAGGAGTATGGCTCCACTTCAGGTAAAATCCACTATCTAACTCCATTAAGTTCCTATTCATTGATTCTTAATACATGATGTGATAAGATTACATTTGGATGTTTTTGCAGGATCAGTGAAAAGCGAGGAAGCTTGATGAAAGAGCAAGATGAGTCTGATCACGAAGAAATGGATTACGATTACATGGATTCGAAGATCAGATTTTGAGCTTAGGAAGTTATGATAAATTTGTTAGGATTATTTGATTACATAGTTTTTCAGTTGATTTTACATTGTAAGGACATGTTTTTCGCTACTTTTATGAATAAAATAATTTTTTTATTTGTCTTATTTATATATATCCTTGCAATGAAATCGTTGTGAAAAAATTGATGTTTGTGTATTTCTATAAATGGATGTGATTCTTAGTTATGTTATTTATGGAAGTGTCAAATTTCTCTAAGTAAGGAAAGATTCCCATCGCCCAAATTTCAATCAGACAGAAGCTTGGAATCATATGATTTAAGTGATGTGATGTATGGAAATCTTAGTACTTAGAAAATTTAATACTTATTCCTTGACAACGAGTCAAGTAAGGACTAGAAGATTGGGTTCACAATGTTGTGCACTAGTTGAGTCCATCATAAATATCAACAAGATTATTCATCATATTTATTAAAAGATTAGTGAATATGATCATGCTTATAGGATTAAACATGGTTCTGAATCATTGAAAAGTATTAATGAATGATAGAACGAATAAGAAGAATCAATGAAGGCTGAAAGATAAAAGGTATCTCCAATCTAAGAAGAAGGGAGAGTACTTTTGTATCATGTTTATGATCGTCTTAATGATTAAGAACCATATCACAATTCATCCTCTAAGGACACCTTAGTGCACTAGTTTGGCTAAGAAGAGGAATTGAAAATTTTTGTAGTGGTTAAGTCAATAAGATGTATCGTACTTCGTTTCAAAATCAAGTCTTAGAGTCATACTCCAAGATTATGACTTGAGTGACATAATCTTTAGTAGGAATGTTCCTACACTTGCACATTTTGGTAAGTTTTGATGTATTGAATAAGACAAAGACCAACTAGTATCAAATTGCGTGTAGGTTTTGTCTTGATATAGACACACACTAACTCTTGGATATTTGTTTTGTCAAGAAATGTTTCTTGATAAGAGAATCTAATATGTCAAGAAGTCAGTGGGAGTCTAAAGATCTTGAAAAGTTTCAAGAACAAATCAAGAAGTAAACCTATTAAAATCTAGCACACGACTTGAGGTTTATAACCTATCGTGTTGACAAAATTTTATTTCTATGCTATTCCAGTAAAGTTACTTATGCATATGAGCTCTATGAGTTCTCAAATGACTGCATAAGGGCAAACACCTTGTTCAATGAAAGTACATTGACTAGCATAGGTGAGATGCTAAATAACTTGGAAACAATGATGGGACGCTTGAAGGCAAGAAATTAAGAATGAACAAGTTCTGTCCATAAGAATTTGAATTTGTCACAAACATTATCTTATCATAATGCTTATGACAAATTTCCATGGATAGGAACACATGCACCATAAAATCTAAGTGTCATAAGGTTTCTCTCCTTCATTAAAATGATTTTGATGAAACGCTTTCACTAAGATAGATTTTAAGGAGATAGCAATTATGTAAACTGCATTCTCAAACTCGATTATGATTACGACATCCCTCTTCATAGTTCGAATTGTGAGATTTGGCAATTAGTCTGAACATTTGGGACTTAGTAATATAAGTTCTGAATTAGTTTAGACACACATGTGAGTTGTCTAAGGAAAGGTGTGTGAGTTTGAGAAGCTTAGAAAAAAGGCTTATCGAAGCACATCGTATTGGAAATATGAACTTTGGAAGTCAATAAGTATTGTCTTCTAGAAGTCCAACTGTTTTCTGAATACGTGTCAAAGCTAGTGGGAGTATAAATGTTATGTTGGAATGGATATAATCATCATGTTAGTGGGAGCATGATTATTATTATTTTAAGTATTGGAAGTTGGCAATATTAATTATAGAAAAACAAAAGTTTCACTTTGCAAAGTTACAGGGGCTGAAAAGTTGTTTTTGCTATAATTAAGGGAGAGAATGTTGTACTTCATTTCCAATCTAAAAGCTTAGATCAAGAAATTTTAATTCAATTTAGTCAAGGATATATTTATTATTTGCATTCTCAAAGTTCGATTATGATTATGGCATCCCTCTTCATAGTTCGAATTTTGAGAAGACGACAAATAGGAACATTATGACAATATTATAGCAAGAAGCTGATAAAGTATCACATTTTTCATTATGAATCGTATCCCATACACTTCGAGTATAGGATCGATTGCATATGCTATAATATTCGACCATTCTAAAAATTTTCCAAATGCCTAGGGCATTTAAAGGGAAAAAAGGAATAGAACCAGATTTGACTAAAATAAACAACTGTCAAGGACAATCTAAGGATTGGTTGCTTGCGGACAATTGGAAGTATAGTCATAGATAGACCATATTGGCATTATTGTGAACTGATAAGATTCTACTTAGAATGAGTTGTCATATGGTAAATATGGAAATGTTTCCTTATTGGGAGTTGGACGTTAAGAATCTATGTCTAGATTAGAAACTTCTATGCAAGAAGGATGTTCAAAGGAATGTACTTTGAATGTGAGACTTAATGACTATGGAATTGTCTTGTAACAATCTCCAATAGAGCACTTTGTAATTTCATTGGCAAAGTCTTGGTGACTTTGGCGCTGTGATATTACGAAAGGACCATTGCATAAAATGTTAGAATCTAACATACTCTAGTAGTGGCGAGAATTTGTGTTCTTACACTAACTGATTAGGATTAGGAACTGTGAAATGAGCATCATTGGAAATGTGTTCATTTGATCTATTTTACAAAGTTAGGACCATAGGAAAACATAGTGTGCATGCTAAGAGCATGGGACAACTGTTGTTGTGATTCAAGTAAAAAGTTGATTAACCGAAACAACAAATAATGAGTAATCAATATGGTGATTAAATAAACGGTGTTTTATTTATACTCAAAAGTTTGGGGCCATATGGGATTAGTATTATTCTTGTGTTTCACTTTACATGTTTTGACTTCCCGAATAATAAGATTATTCAAACCCTCCACAGTCGCTCATACTTTGGAAGTAAGTATTAAAGAAGACTGTCATGAATCCTGTCTGTAGATGGACTAAAGTGTTTAGACATAGCACAAGTTTGTTGCAGAGTTCATGAGTGCTGCTATAAGATTAGAGTATCAGATTAAACCCAAACTCACTTGGATCGCTTCATGGATTTTATCACGAGTGATTGGTGAGACAGTAATATCTTATATTCTTGAAACCGAGATGTGTGAGTTGTCTCTTGCGAGTCTGTTACACATTGATAATATGTAAACGCACCAGTAACTTGGTGTTATAAAATGTATTGTTGTGTGTGATTCGGTGAGTGAGTACAAGCGAGCATTAATTGGAAGTTTATCCATTCCTTTTACCCAAAGTGGGATAAAAGCGATAACTGTGGGCCCCTTGATGATTTAGTGATGACACCCTAAGCACTTGGCCAAGCCGGGACTAAGTTGATGCATTCAACTGTAGTCTGTTGTCAGTCGTCATAAATATGAAATCGGGAAACAACACGTGAACAGAGAGTTTGATTAAAATCCATGTCTCAGTTCATACGATATCTAGAATGAAGGAATTTATGATCCCTTATCTAAAGGACAGGTTATTGATAAGATCAGAGTTCGACAACGTCCTTGAGAGCTATGATTGCTAATCGGATTGTACTTGATTTTATAGTTACTAGACATATCCAAGTGGGATACTGTTGGATTAGTGTCTTAAGACCGTAACCATTTTTGGTAAGTACTTGACCCGGTTGTGCATGGTCCTTTTGGGTTGCCTTCACCAAAGCAACTTGACTGGAGAAATATTAGAGTGAGGTTATTATGGTTTATTAATATATTATAAGAATAATATATTAAAGACAAAACTTCAAAAATAGTCCCTGTGGTTTTCAAAAATATCAAGTTTAGTCCCTAAGTTCAAAAAACCTCACAGATCGTCCCTGTGGTTTCAAAACTTTTAAGATTTGGTCCTTCCGGCTAACTCTGTTACCATTTAGCCATTAAGTTAGGGGCATTTTTGTCATTTCACTCCACAGGGACCATTTATGAGGTTTTCAATTACTTTTTTTTTAAATAAATAAATAAATAATATTTAATATGCAATGGATCCCACCCACCCTCTCTCTCTCTCTCTCTCTCTCTCTCTCTCCACAAAGAAACCCACCGTTGTATATGCAACTTCAAATCCAAGTTCTCTTACACACAAAATACACAAAATGAAACCACAATAAACCATAATTTTGAAGATTTCAAATGTAACAAACGAATCGACGGTTCATATGAAGTCAATTACAAGTATTTAGCCCGAAAGATGAAGTCAACATCCCCTGTCCCTCCTTATTCTTCTTCTTCTTATTCAACCACATACCATACTCTACAGGCGAGCACTTCCAATGCATTGTGAAGTAATGGGGAAAGGGTATTTCTGGAAACACAACCCTGTCCCTCCTGATTTGTTTGGACTAAAAAACTTCAATTACGTTTCAGGTTATCTCAAGCATTTCATCGATCACTTCCAGTGCACTGTGAAAGGGTATTTCCGGCAACACAATCCACCTTTCCTGAGAAGACAAAGACTGAAAGTCACGTTTGATAAGTTTGCGCCACTCTGTGAAAGGGATTTTAGTTTTACCGCAAAATCGATTTTGAAAGATGACTAAAATCGACATAACCTTACCACAAAATCGATTTTGAAAGATTGACTGAAATTGTACATAACCTTACCACTCTGTGAAAGACGACTGAAATCGTATAAATTGATTTTGAATGAGTGGAGGAACAGGGAACGATGATAGGCTGAGGGGATGCCTAAAAGAAAGATGACTAAAATCGTCGATGATATTCCTTTCTCAGACACTATTACTGTCGGCACTGCCCATCCATCTACCTTGTTGCTCTGGTAGTTGTTCATGGTATCTTGCATCCATATTTAAATTATTAATTTAAATATAACATTACAGGGTCAACCTAAATATAAATTTTAGTTTAACTTAAACAACCAAAAAAATATTTTGTAAATAGTTAAAAGTGATTAATTTTAGTGTTTTTCTAATAATGATTATAAGTTGGTTAATAAAGTTAAATAAATATAAAAAAAAGTATAATGATAAATATACTAAAATTCAATTTCAGAATAATATATTTACTTCTACTTATAAAGTTATGTCTTTAACTTTTAACATATCATACTTAATTTATTAGATTTAATATGTTATTATATGTAAATCATTATCAATCTAAGGCTACAACTTTTAAACAGTTTGAACAAAATACTTATATTATTATTTTAAATATAACATTACAATGTCAACTTAAATATAAATTTCGGTTCCACTTAAAAAAACCAAATAATATTTTGTAAATAGTTAAAAGTGATACATTTTAGTGATAAATGCAAAAACTAAATTGTAATCTCAATTTAACTAAAATATTTCTTGAATATATTTTTATAATCGTTAAAAGTTTTCAAATAAGTAGCTTAAAATAACTTACAATAACAATAGTTAAAAATAACTCTATATACATGATTATATTGTTATCTTTAAAATAAAAAAATAATGTTTGATGTTTTGAATAATTATAATGATAAAAATTAAACATTAAGAAAATAAGATTTAAAAAATTAATTAACAATAACAACTATAAATAACATTAAACCATATCTAATATTTAATTTTATTCATGTATAACTTGCGGGTAGAAGTTATTCAAATGATTGAGATTGTGCAATTATAACAAATATATATATTATCATATAATTCAAAATAATCAGTACACTATATCAATTTAGTATACAAATTATTATGTCAAATTTAACAGTAACATTATTATTATATTAGAAAAACATATATTTGTAAAGAATTCAACTATATAGGTGTTTCTGCGCAACGCGCGGGCATTCGCCTACTATATATATAGACACACGCACTAGGTTATATAGGCACACACTAGGTTAAACCCCGTGGAAAACACTATTGATAAATAAAGCTGATAATGGAAAATAAAAGATTTATAAAATTTTATTAGTTTAGATCGATATAACTTTTACCCATAATTTTATAATGATTAGTTAAAAGTTAATATATACATTATTTTTTATATCCGTTAACCCAAACTGAAAACCAAACTCATGGGTTTTGCAACAAAAAAAAAACATATGTGCCTTTGGTTCGGTTTTTAACAAAAAAAACCAACCCAAACCAAGCCATGTGAATCCGTATTTATAACAGTCATGACAATTGAGATTTATATAGTCAAATGTTATCATTAAATTAACACGCACTGTCTCTTAATTACAATAATAGAATGGAAAATGATATTTTTGATAAATTAACATACTATGTTTGATTGATATAATCTAATTGGTATTTAATATGTAACTATAATCTATCATTTACACACCTAAATAGCAATGTACATTAAAAATGCAATGCTATAACCAGATGAAAGCATTTGGATATTTCTAACATCATTATTAAATCTCAAAATTATTTGACTCGATTGGCTCCCAAAAGATCAATAATAGTGACTATAGATCGATGAAATGATATGGCATTTTTAAACAGGATTCAGAAAATATAAAGTTACGATTACATGTGAGGGAAATATTGTATTAGTTATCAATTTTTTAAAAAGGGTAAAAACGCGAATTTGATGTTCTAACTTGTATTTGGCTATCCCAGAAGGTGGCAACATCTTTAGTGGGTTACCCACTATGTCTTCGATCATTGTTGGGTTGTGTTCCTTTCCAATTCTACTGGTCCTAATCTCTTTGCATGTTCTAACCCACACAAAAGTGATACATAAATCATTATCCTACATTTGGAAATATTTACATCATTAACATTCACTAAGTAATATACTAACCTTTATCTTATGTACTAAACGAATGATAGCTCTGTCAATGGATCTTATTGCTACTTTAATGACAACACCATCCGAACTAACTACATGAAACTGAAATGAAGGAATTGTAATATGCAGTTGATCATGGACATATACTAAAATATCCATTAAAGAGAAAAGTAATCCCAAATCCATAAAACATTGTCAAAACATAACTGTAATATAAAATGGAGCAGAAATGAGGACTCGATTATTTGATCTTGGAAGATGTTACTATCCTTCCCTGTTTAAAAAAAACCCAAATAAAAATCTTAAAATCCGCTATAAAATTCGAGTAAAACAAATGACAGATAACAATAAACACTTTCTAGATCTAAACAACACAAATTTTTTAGAAGTTTACAACTTTTATTAAACAAACATAAAAATATAAAACATGTTTGGTTTCATTAATTATTATATACTTTAAACAGTTGGTCAAATAGATTAAAACTTTATCAACTATTTAATTATATTCAACAATGACACCATAACTAAAATTAGAAATCCTCATCACATAAGAACTACAAGAATGCACTGAATCATCCCAACAGATCCCAAGACAAAGTGCAAATGCAATCGTTGTTGATCCTACCTGAATCCTTGTTTATTGATTTATTTCTCGAGTGGATTTTTTTTACCTGCTATCCAAGCCAATTGAGCAATGACATATGCAAGAAATAACACCCAAGTCCCTACAACAGAGTAAAATAAATCAATATATTTTGGAAAACACGAACATACACTATTAGAAAAAAGAATACCAACAACAAAATTGTTGAAAGATAGCCAACAATAACAATATATATAGAAAAAATGTTAGTCAGTGAGACATTTTGTCAAACAGTTGGTGTTCATGGAAACTAAAAAACCCAAAAAACGAAATCCAAAAATTATGTTCAACAACCTAATTCTACACATCCCGAGTGGAGATATATTATTATCAGGGTTAATCTAGATTGCCATGAACGTGGTCTTTGCATAATTTCATGTTCAAGCCCACATATTCCATCGTTCAAACAACTTAGATCCTGCACATAAGAATACAAAATTGAAGAAACATATATAACAATAAACAATATTTAATTCTTATCTTAATCCAAACAATTTAATCATGCCTAGAGGAAGCAATAAGATTGAAATTGTCTAACACATAAGAAGACCCAAAAGGGGACCAAAGCATACTAAGATGAAAGACTCGCGAGTGAATCTTAACTAAAATGTGAGAGACGAAGGTGAAGGAGATGATTAGCTTTATTGGAGACGAAGGTGAAGGACTGAATCTTACTATGGAATTCCTGATTTCTTGCTATCAAATTCGAAACTAATTGCCAACAATTTGGTATATGAATTCAAACATCAATGCATAACTATTAAAGCTGAAGCAGGAGGATATTTAGGGAAATTCACTTTGGTATTTTTGAGCAGGAAAAATCGATTGGGGAGGGCTTAGAGAATGCCACGTGGCAAAAATCTACTTGTTTATTAGATTAAATAAATATGTAGATTTTTGCCACGATATATATATATATATATATATATATATATATATATATATATATATATATATATATATATATATATATATATATAGGTAGGTTCAAATGATTCTCACATCTATTGTGTGCTAGAATGCAGCAATAAGAATTTAGTAAACATTAAATGTATATTAAATTATATTCATACTTATAATTTTTTTATGGAAACTAATTAAATTCGTCATTAATATCAATAATAATATTCTTTTAGAATGGATTCATATATAAAATAATAAGAGGTGTATTCTAGTAGAACAGGAGTAAATTCTACTAGAATACACCCTCATTCTTCATATTTCATACAACTTTATTGTTTTTTTAAGTGAGTGAGTCATGAAAGAATGTTATTGCTGACATAAAAACCTAGATACGAATTCATTCTGAAAAAATGTTATTGCTGACATTAATGACAAATTTGAATAGTTTCCATAAAGAGAAAATTATAATTATAGATATCACTTAATATACATAAATTATGGTAATCATTTAATATCTCTCTTTATTTAATTAAATAATAATTAAATTTTAGTAAATTCATATTGGTACATTCTAGCACTCAATAAATGTAAGAAACAATTTAACTTAGCCATATATATATATATATATATATATATATATATATATATATATATATATATATATATATATATATATATATATATATATATATATATATATATATATATCAGTGTTGTAAATATCCCGATTAGTTCCCGATTAATCTCTAGGCGCTAGTCGACCGATTAGAGAGCGCTTAGTGATTAATCCATGCATACACAATGACTGAAACAGTAGAACCAGATGCAATTTTAACACTTTGAAGAATTTATATCTCAATAAAAGCTATTTGAGATATGATTAATGTTGTATTTATCATATTAACCTATTTTGTTATGATATTAGTGGATTTACGAACTTTTACATGATATTAGTCATATTTAATTTTTTAAAATCTAACAAATTAGCTATTAATGGTCCCCGATTAATCCCCCGATTAATCTCCGCCTAGCCGATGAATCTCTTAACCCCAGTCCACCGACTAGGTAACGTCGAGCGATTTTTACAACCTTGATATATATATATATATATATATATATATATATATATATATATATATATATATATATATATATATATATATATATATCGGTTCCGGCCGGTAACCAGCAGGCAGCGGTTCAGAAAAAATGAAAATCGGAACCGGAACCACCTAAGGCAGTTTCAAATCTGGAACCGACAGTTTCGAGGCAGTATCGGTTCTGAAAGCGAACACCCTGTTCCGCTGCTCACCCTTGGTTTGGAGGATTTGTTGCATTCAAACAGTTTAGGCTTTCAGATGAAAATCCAAGTTATAATCCATGTAATTAGTTTTTTCAAAGGGTTCCAGTAACCCAATTCCAATCTTTTCAACCCAAGAATTTATAGTTTCATGATGCTCAGAGCGTAGAATTTGACAATTCTAGTGACGCGCTGATTCCCGGTGGAAACAAAGAAGATGACGAGTTGAAACCCGTTGTTTGAGAAAAAACGCAACTATACAAGCCACGGGAAGTTGAAGAAATGGGTGGAACGCGAAGAGTTGGCATTAGCTAGTGCATATGTCGATTGTCCTATAGTTAAACAACGAGGAAATTAAGAAAGATTCGATGCATTTGTGATCAGGTTCTAGAACATTTGAATATTCAAATTGTAGGTTCAGATCGGTTACAACACTAAGTAAACTCAAAATGGGAAGGCCTCCAAATGAAATTTAACACTTTCAACTGCATCTGTAACCATAGGATGAATAGTATGGCTTGTAGGAGATCCAAAGCTGATGTTTTAAAAGCTTCATAAAGCGAGTATCAGATGAAGTTTAATCAAAAATATTTTCCTCATCAAAAAGCTTGGGAACGGTTGAAAGACAACGCGAAATGGGTGTTGGTTCCAAAATTTTGTGAAGATTCCCCACCTCCTTCTTCAAAACGAACCAAAACATCTTCATCAAACACCTACATAACATCTTCTGATGCACAATATCATAACGTATTCCCGCAACAACATGTTGGGTTTTATAGAAAATGTGAGTACAAGTAAAGATGCGTAAGGACAAGGTTTAAAAACTCAAACCATGAGTTAATCTTTAAGATTAATGTTTGCTATTAATTAAATGTTCCAGTCGAGTCTGGTAATACCAGTCAAAACTTGAATGAGATATTCAACAAAGTACTCAATATTAAATAAGGTAAACTAGGAGTATAATGAATGCAAAGATATTAAATGAATAAGAAGAATGTTGTGAAAGATCTTGAATTAAGAGAAAAGTGAAAGTGAATTAAAGAGAAATTTTTGTATCTTTGGGGTAATAATTCACTGTGTTTCTTGTCATTCAAAACTCTCCTTAAATAGACTAAGGAGGTACATCGTACAAACTAAAGAGACATTCCTAGGGTTGGTTAATAATCAGCTACTGACAATTGATTATCTAAAAGATACAAAAATATAACTCCTATGAAACGTTACATCATGAATAAGACAAGAAACAATAAATGTTTAAATAGATAGGCTGATCTCAGATCTTTACTCCACCTCGGACTGATCTTCACTTCGTACTCCATCTCTACTTTAGAAACTGCTGACTTCGGATCTTCATACTTGTGATTGCTAGAGGTTCACTTTTCATGTTTTAACAATCTCCCCCTAAGTGAACTTAGCAATCTGTTACCTCAGTTGTCTTCTTCTTGGATGAACACATGAGCTCTGTACAACCAATTTTGGACTTCAAGATACCTCTAAAGTTGACTGATGAATTTTGTCTTCACATGCTCTAGAGCTTCTGGCTTTGCTGCATTTGAGATTAACTTCTGAAGAACTTTAGAGAGAATGAGATGTTTGTCCAGGATTCAGAAGAAGTCCTTCTTGTTTGTCCTCTTTTGCATGTAGACGTATCCCAACACCGGTTCATCAATTGGCCCTTCTGCTAAGATTTCAGCTTCAGGCAGTTTGTAGTCTTTCTTTGCCAATAAATTTTCAGTTTCGAACAAATGAGCCAATTCGAAGTCGCATCTGCAAAACGCAGCAACATAATCCTTCAAGTAGTTCATTGCAGTACTGTAAGCATCAATGCTTATCTGATCATCTTGATGAGTTCTGAAGTAAGCTGCAATCGTCAGGATGTCGTTCGAATTAATTGGGGGGGGGGGGGAGGGGAGTGTAGCACCTGGTTCCTGGTATGCAAGATTTATCTAAGTATTTTTGTATTTTGGCCTTGGACTCGGCGAGTTGGAGGCCCGACTCGCCGAGTAGAGACGAGACTTGGGACGCGGTTAAGTTGACGACTCGACGAGTCCATATTATGGACTCGGCGAGTCCGCGCTGTCCGATGAAACCCTAATTTCCAAGGGTTTGCACCCTATTTAATCTCTCATTTCTGCCCCAAGCCAGCCCCCATTCACCCTCAGAGCCCCCAACCCTCGTTCAAGGCTTATTTCCTTGAGAGTTTGAAGCATTTTGTGTGTTCTTGAAGGATTTGAGAAGGAAGTGGAGTAGATCAAGAGGAAGGGAAGGAAGCCAAGCATCTTAGTGTTCTCTAAGTGATTCCTTTGAGGTATAACCTGTTTTCCCTCTGTTTCTATGCTTATTGCTCCATTAAGTCTTTCTTGAGCCCTTACCCAAGCATGTATGTGCAATATAATGCGTAATAAGTTGATTGGCCTTTAGATCTAGGCATGATTGAGCTCCAGGAGCTCAGATCCGTTGCCTTTATGGACCCATGTTGCTTGTTCACCCTAGATCTACCCTTTTGAGGCATTTTGAGCCATAAATCCCTCATTGGTGAATATCTACACGTAAAGTTGTAAACTTTACGTGTGATTAATGCTCTAGGAACCCAGATCTGTGAATGGCATAGATTGGAATCAAGCAAAATCGCGTATATAGTGATTGCATGGCGACGACTCGGCGAGTCGTTCATCTGACTCGGCGAGTCTGCTCGCGAGTCTCCGATTTGTCCCCTTGTCGTTGTGTCGAGTTTGAGTAGCGAGTCACGGGGTGTGACTCAGTGAGTTGGAAGCCGAACTCATCCATGGAGGAACTCGGAGAGTCGATGCCCTGACTCAGCGAGTTCAAGGCAATCTTCTTAGATCAAGAACAGACTCGGCGAGTTGTTCATACAACTCGGCGAGTCACAGCATAAAGTGTTCTTCGGATGAAGATGAACTCGGCGAGTTGTTCATACAACTCGGCGAGAAGAATGAAGGATTTGAACCTCATTTTAGAAGAAGGAATCGTCGAGTCAACGCCTAACTCGACGAGTAGGGTCGGGATCCAGGACAATCGATTGGATAGGGACTCGGCGAGTTGGAGAGCCAACTTGGTGAGTCGGATCAACTGAAAGTTTACTCTGACTTTGACTTATGACATGATCTGGGGTAAAATGGTCATTTTACCCAACGGACAGTTAGCAGAAATTGATTGAGTATGTTGTGGGAATTGCAGCCGGAGGATTTCCGGAGCAGCAGTAGGCAGTCAGTTCCCGACCAGATCAGCAGCTTCTTCGAGGTGAGTTACCTTCCAGTAGCGGTGGGTCTACGGCCACAATGCCGGCTCACCAGTAGGAGTTGTATGTAGATGATTGTCTTTGTGATATTCATCTAGGGATTACTACTCCCTATGTTGTGTTTATGTGCTAGTATGAGATGATGTTATATGCCAGTGACAGTAGGGGGAGATAGTCCCCAAGATATTCGGTCGATAGGGCCGAAGGGGTGGTCATACCCAGTCATACTAGATAGATTCTAATATTGTGATACATGTTATGTGGTAGTAGTAGAGGGGGAGAAATAGTTCCCCAGTATCCGGTCGAGAGGACCGAAGGGGAGGCCAGCACCCAAATATGCTAGGCAGTATCTGGTCGAGAGGACCAAAGGGGAGGCCAGCACCCAGATATGCTAGGTAGTATCCAGTCGAGAGGACCGAAGGGGAGGCCAACACCCAGGTATGCTAGGCAACATCCGGTCGAGAGGACCGAAGGGGTAGGTCGGGCACCCAGATATGCCTGACAATTTATGTATGTTATGTGGTTATTGTTGGGTTTTGAGCATTCTAACACTCCTAAGTGTACATGCAACCCTAAATACCTTGGATTTATGTTTTCTCTATTATACATGCAAATAAGAACTTCCAAGGTATTATCCTAATCTAGCATACAAAACAATGAGTGTAACAAGATAGAATACATACCTCTTTGATGTAGAAAGTCTTCATGAAGCTTGAGTGCCTAGCCCCAATAGTGTGGAAGCCTCAAATGGAATCACAATCACCAAAACACTTAGAATAACTTGAGAGAATTCTACAACTCATGAAATCGGCTAGCCCTTTCACTTTACACACTATTGCCGATTTTGGTCAAGAATAAGATGCTTATATAGTTAGGGTTACACCATGTAAACCCTAATTGACATGGCCTTTCATTTCCATGATCCATGGGTACAAATACACCATGAAGCATCCATGGACCATCCTATGGGTTTTAGCCCAACTTGATTATCCATGGAGCATTAGCCCACTATACAAGTATGGATGATTTACACAATCAACCCATATATTTAATTAGTCTTCTTTTGATCACTTAATTAATCCTAGATTAATTCTTGATCAATACTAATTAAATAATCTTATTATTCTTATTATTAATATACTAGAACTTATAATATATTAATAACCATAAGTGTCTTATTTATCTCATTATAGTCTATCCAAGTGCATGATGGTATGCAACCCAAATGGACCATGCCGGGTTGGGTCAAGTCTTAACAATTTTAGTTATGGACTTAGACATTAATCCAACAGTCTCCCACTTGGATAAGTCTAAAACTATTATTGCGTATGACTTCAGGAACCAACTGACAATCGTAGCTCTCAAAAGCTTCTGTCGAACTCTGACCTTGTAGATGAACTCTGACTTTTGTCAATGGCTTGTCCATTAGATAAGGGATCATATATTCCTCCATTCTAGATATCATATGGACTGAGACATGGATTATAATCATTCTCTCTGTCCATTTGTTGTTTCCCGATTTCCGATTTATGACGACTGACTAATTGAACAAATCAAATCAGTCCAGGCCCGGCCGAGCACTTCCATTTGTCATCATCAAATCATCGAGGGGCCCATAGATATCGCTTTTATCCCGAAGGTAAAAGGAATGGATAAACTTCGACTCATATGGCTTGTTCTACTACTTGTTGAATCATACACAAAGGCACGTTTTATAGCACCGAGTTACCAAATGCGTTTTCGTGCAATCAATGTACTATCAACTCATAGTAACAACTCATATCTCTAGGTTTGAAGAATATAAGATATTATCGTCTCATGATCACTCGTGATAAAATCCATGAAGTGATTCCAATGAGCGCGGGTTGAATCCAATACTCAGAACTTATGAGCACTCATGAGTGTTGTAGCCCTTTGTCCAACACCTTAGACCTCTACAAGCCAACCCATGATAGTCTTAATTCATATCTACTTCCAACATATGACCGACTGTGGATGGTTTGAATAACTTAGTCATTCCGGAAGAATAACCTAGTTTATTCGGGAAGTCAAAACATGCAAAATGAAACACAATAACAATTGAATCCAATATGGTATCAAAACCTATGAACATAAATAAAACACCTTTTATTTATCATCATATGATTACACATTATTCATTGTATACCGTTTCAGCTATCAACTTTATTCTTGAATTTAAAACAATAGTTGTCCCATGCTCCAAGCATGTACACTATGTTTTCTAAACACTAGTGATGCCACACACCAAGTATGCATACTATGTTTGTCTATGATCTTTACTTTGTGAACTAGATCAATTGAGCATAACTTCAATGATTCTCTTTTCACACTCCCAAATCCTTACTGCAAATGCAAGAATTCCAAATTCATGCCATTTACTGAAATCTGTTAGATTCTAAACTTATATGCATTGATCTTCTTGTAATGATTATGTACAAAATCAGAAAGACTTGACAACAATCATTACAGAGCATTCCAAAGGAGATCAATTCCTTGGAAACATCCTTCTTGCATTAAGTTTCCTTAATCTTACACAAATTGAAAATTCTAACTTTGAAACATTTCCAGATTCCATTTTGACTATCACTTCTGAACAAGAGTTGCCTCCTTACAGACTATGTCAATATGGTCCTTCCATAATTATCATTATACTTCCAACTGTCCTTGAGCACCCAATCTTTGGTAAACCTTAGATTGCCCTCGACAATTGTTTAATCCTTTTAGTCATATCCAGTTCTAAACCTTTTCCCTTCTTAATGCCCCAGGCATTTGGAAAATTTTATATGGAATGAATATAGCACATGTAATCGATCCTATATCCGAAGCATATGGGACACGATTCATGATGTCTCACATAAATACTAAACCAGTCTTTTGCTATAATATTTCCATTTCAATTTGCCAAGTTCTCATAATTCAGATTATGAGAAGGGATGCCGTAATCATAATAGAATTTTAGAACGCAAATAATGGACCCATATACAGAATTTCCTTATGTTGAGCCATTCCAACATGAAATTCATATATATATCCTTGGCTAAATGATTAAAACCTCACGATCTAAGCTTATAGATTTGAGATGAAGTATAATTTCCTCTCCCTTAATTATAGCAAAACAACTCTTTCCTAATTGAAACTTTTGTTTTCTATAATTAACATTGCTAGCTTGCAATACTTATCATAATTATCATGCTCCCACTAACATGATGATTATTAGCATAACACTTATGCTCCCACTAGCTTTGACATGTACTCAGAAATCAGCTGACTTTCTTACCAAAGTTCAGATTTCTAATACTAGATTGTTTTTGATAAGACTTTATCAAAATCATACACCTTCCCTTAGATAGCACACTTGTGTGTCTAAACAATTATGAAGAGGGATGCCGTAATCATAATGGTTAGACCTTTTTGCCACTTCTCACAAGTCCAAGTTAGTGTGCCGGTAAACCACACACGCTCCACTAACGACTTTGAGAATGCAAATATCACAATTGCTATCTAGCTAAAATCTACTTAGTGAAAGTGTTTCCTCACCATCATTTTCATGAATCGGAGAGAAACCTTATGACACTTAGATTTAATGGTGTATGTGTTCTTATTCATGTGAATTTGTCAAAACCATAATCACAAGACAAGGATAATGACAAATCCAAACTCATATGGACTGAACTCAATCTTAATTTTGTGCCTCCTGGCAGCTCAAGGGCCTGCCATTGCTTCCAAGTTGTTGAGCAACACATTGAGAACTCTAAGAACTCATATGCAAGGCCAACTTTAAATGGAATGGGCACAAAATATGTCAACACGATAGGTTATAAACCTCAAGACGTGTGCTAGTGAAGAACTTCAGGTTCTCTTCTTGATTAGTTCTTGAGACTTTCAAGACCTTTAAGACTCCCACTGTCCTCTTGACCAATAAGACTCCCTTGTCAAACATCCAAGAGATAGTCTGGATTCTAACCAAGACAAACACTTCACACAATTGGCCTAAGTTGGTCTTTGTTTTATCCAAAACATCACAACTTACCAATTTCAAATGTACAAGAGTAGAAAACTTTTACTCTTACATTTGATAAGTGTTTTAAACCTTCTTTGAGACATGCCACTCAAGTTCCAATCTTGGAGTATGACTCTAAGAGTTGTATTGGAATGAAGTATGACTCATCTTCTTGATTTAACCACTTCAACAATTCAAGTTCCTCTTCTTAGTCATAAGAATGCACTAAGATTTTCCTTAGAGAACTAATTTTGATATGGTTTCTTAATCATTAAGATGATCACAAAACTGATACTAAAGTACTCTCCCATCTTTTCAGATTTGAGAAACTTTTATCCTTCTGCCTAAGTTGATTCTTCTTATTCGCTCTGTCATACATTGGAACCTTTTTCCAATGTCTCAGAGTTACACTTAAGCTTGTAAGTATAATCATATTTACTGAGATTTTGTAAATTATGACGAATAAGCTTATCAATCTTTTGTGGTGGACTTAATTAGTGCACAAGAATGTGTACTCGATCCCTTAGTCCTTTACTTGACTCACACATCCATGTGGCCGAGTAATTAGTCTTAATTTTTCCAACACTTGAAAGTTCTCATTCATCATGCTATACAACTTGCATGATTCCAAGTTCCGATCCACTTGAAACTTGGGTGATGAGAATCTTTCCTTATTTGGTAAATTTAGACATTACCACAAATGAAAGAATCAATTTCATATTTCCATTCTTGCTATTATTGGAATCAAATAAGCAACAATTTTTTCCTCAAATGCCATTGTAAGGATATTTTAAAATAAATAAAATCAAAAATTTTCTTTTATTTAAAACTTTGCTGAAAACTTATCCTTACAACCCATATGAAAACTTGTTGTTATCTATTCCTAAGCAATATCTCATAACTCCTAAGAAGTAGCTCAAGAATCCGATCTTCAAACTACGCGATAGAAATCCATCTACGCGATCAGATTCAGCATATTCTTTCTTTAAGTTTCTTCACCTTTTCTTTGATTCTTAAAACATCACCATGTGACCTTGTCACATCATGTATCAAGAATCTCAGAATAGAAACTTAACAGAGTTAGATAGTGGATTTTACCTGAAGTAGAGTCAAACTTATTGGCTTTAACATCCTTAGGTAAATTTGGCAGCTTCGCAACCAATGCCCCTTCCTTTGGCAATATAAACATATGGACCCTTTGATAATGGTAAACGAGACTATCACAGACTTAGCTTTTTCTCTTTACCATTTGGTCAACCGAGTTGACTATGGCCGATCCCTCTCCATTGGGAATAGAATATTTTTCTGGATTTCCTGTGTCACTATTGTCAATGTCCATCAAGTTTCAAGGAAGTTGATCTTAACAAATAGATAAGATCATTAAGGGTCTTGTCATAGTCTGTTTCATAGGTGTCCCAAAGGAACTCACTATGTGACTTAGAAAGTGATTGAACCACCAACTTTCTCAAGACTTTGACACCCAACTCTCCCGGCTTGTCAATATGTGACTACATCTCCAAGACGTGACCACACCGAGACCTTGCCTTGCCAATTGGGCTTGAGTGACCTTAAATTTTTCTAGAACTTGTGGGTTGGGGAGAATAATTGGAGGAGGTGAATGAAGTATGATTTCCAAGGGACATCATCTTCATTTAGGAAAGCTTGTTTCAAGAGATTTGGGGAGATCATAAATGTCTAAACCATACATGTTATGGGAGATATTCAAGATAGTTGATTTAAAGTCCTTAATATGACACCCAATATGAAATATTAAGGCTAGGACCCAACAAACTATTTTATAACTTAGAAGAGGTATGCCGTAATCCAAGCTATAAAATATTTGAAGGTAGGTGAATGACAATTCACCAATTTCCACCAAGATAAACGAAATGTATTATTAGGTTTTAATTGGATTTGAAACTCCTAGATCTTTGAGATTCATTGAACTGTTCAATGGCATGTTTCAATCTCGAGTGTGCCCTTCAGGTTTTGTGACTGGGATGCCGAGGATCACAAAACAAGGTGTGAAGTAACCATGCAAATTACTTGGTACCCTTAAGTGTTTACCCCTCAATCGATGTGCTGGTTAACCACACACGCCCCATCGATACTATGATAAACATTAAGTTACCCTTTGCCTACCTTGTTAAATACGAGTTAGTGTGCCGGTTAACCACACGCGCTCCACTAACCGACTTAAACAAAGTGCAAAGTGTAATTTCATGGATTAGAAACTTATTCACATTTTCCTAAGTAACTAAGATTGGGTATTTATAAGAGTTTAGTTACTTAGTATTTATCATTAATACTTTTAATGAAGGGAGAATTATAGTCCTGTCAAACCCGTTCGGCTAACGACCCTCCACCAGTCAAGCAAGCGGTGGGTGAGAGTGGACACCCATTAAGTTGCCATTTTATAGGCAACAACCTTATACCCACCTTATAGACCGGCTTCGTGAATGAGGCGTACTAGCGGTAAGACTGACTTTACTCTTATACATATATATAAATATTATTAACTTATAATATTATAAAGTATAAGGGTTGAATTTTAACTCTTTAAAATTCTAAGGGCTAACTTGGAATTAAAGTATTCATAAGTGAAAACTTTTCAAATTCCAAAACTTGAGGGCAAGTGTTGAAACTATTCAAAACTAATTAATTCCATAACTTATGTGTTTAAAGTAGTTTTAATCCAAAAACTCTTCAAGTTCCATAACTTGAGGACAAGTTATGGAAGACTTTAAACTAATAAAAGAATTACCTTTTCTTTATTTTATAACTTATGGATTTAATTAAGGTTACATATTTTATTACTTAATGAAGTGACTCTTGAACCTCCATAACTTAAGGACAAGACTCTTCATCTTTTGTAACCATTGCCAACTTTTATGAGTTTTATGAAACTTAAATGTGACTTTTCATATAACTTGAGGACAAGTTACAAAAACACATTTTAGAATCAACTCTTAGATTAATTTGGATTGAAAACACATAATCAATTAACTTTTCTATTAATCTAAGCAACTCATAAGAACAAGATAATTCAAATCAAACTTTTTCATGTAATTAGCCTAATCACTAAACTAATTCAAAACATGAATCTATTGACAATTATCTTTGAAAATGGATTAGCATGAACATTACCACATCAAAAACAAGTTTATAAGTTCAAAAACAACTTAGGGTAATGTTCCTAGTCCATTTCTAGCCAAAAACCTCGAAAATATGCTGTCTGGGCTCCTACTCGGTGAGTGCATGAACCTACTCAACGAGTAGGATGATTTTACTCATGTACTCGGCGAGTTCATCAGTGGACTCGGCGAGTACAGTGCCTAGAAAGCCAGAAAATTGAGTTTTTCAGTATTTTTCAGCAATTTGCATCAAGTATAATAGAAAACAAGCCTAGGCTCTGATACCACTGTTGGGTTTTGAGAATTCTAACACTCCTAAGTGTACATGCAACCCTAAATACCTTGGATCTATGTTTTCTTTATTATACATGCAAATAAGAACTTCCAAGGTATTATCCTAATCTAGCATACAAAACAATGAGTGTAACAAGATAGAATACATACCTCTTTGATGTAGAAAGTCTTCATGAAGCTTGAGTGCCTAGCCCCAATAGTGTGGAAGCCTCAAATGGAATCACAATCACCAAAACACTTAGAATAACTTGAGAGAATTCTACAACTCATGAAATCGGCTAGCCCTTTCACTTCATACACTAGTGCCGATTTTGGTCAAGAATAAGATGCTTATATAGTTAGGGTTACACCATGTAAACCCTAATTGACATGGCCTTTCATTTCCATGATCCATGGGTACAAATACACCATGGAGCATCCATGGACCATCCTATGGGTTTTATCCCAACTTGATTATCCATGGAGCATTAGCCCACTATACAAGTATGGATGATTTACACAATCAACCCATATATTTAATTAGTCTTCTTTTGATCACTTAATTAATCCTAGATTAATTCTTGATCAATACTAATTAAATAATCTTATTATTCTTATTATTAATATACTAGAACTTATAATATATTAATAACCATAAGTGTCTTATTTCTCTCATTATAGTCTATCCAAGTGCATGATGGTATGCAACCCAAATGGACCATGCCGGGTCGGGTCAAGTCTTACCAATTATAGTTATGGACTTAGACATTAATCCAACAGTTATATGGTATGAGGTACAGTGGGGGAACTCACTAAGCTTTGTGCTTACGTTTTTCAGTTTTGGTTTCAGGTACCTCCTCAGCTAAGGGAAAGGAGCCGGCGCGGTAGCAACATGTCACACACACTCTCTTGTTCTGCAGTTACGAGTTTATTTTGGGATTTACACTCTGATATTTTGGTTGATCAAATGTTGTGGATTTCAATTTGGTTTTCAATGTGAAATGGTTCAATTAAACAATGTTTTAATTATTAATGTTTTCTACATAATGTTTTATAAACGAAATTTTTGGACGTGAAAATCGGGTCGTTACAAGTTGGTATCAGAGCCCTGGTTTGAGGGATTCAGACACACCTTCGGGGGTGTCTGAACTCAAATAGAGGGATTAAAAGGTTTTCTTTAAAGAAAATGTTTTCAAAAAATTGAGAAAAGAGTTTTGAGAAAGAACAAAGTGTGTGATGTGTGCGACCGGCCGAGCTCAAGTAAGTATTCCCTAAAGTACCCATACAAGTTTATGTTATGTTTATCAGCTTTTGTAGAACAACATGCTAGATTAGGACTAAGGATCTAGGAGTGATGCCTTATGTGCCTGCTTTATGTTCTTCAGTCTATGAAAATTGCATGCTAGTGTTGAGTAGACAGCAAGTAGGATAGCCTGATTAGGTTATGCCTGACAGTATGAACTTAGCATTGTATGCTAGTACAAGTTCTTGTAAGCAGATAGAGTTGATTGAGATTGTTACCCTTGTCTGAATGTTGCTTGCTTCGTGCTTTGTGGGACTTCAAATAATGGGAGTTAGCCATTAGGTGAATACGTCACGTCACATGTGAACAGGGTTGAATAATCTTAGAGTGCTGGATTTGATCCTATTGCACAGCTCTTGTTTGAGTCCAACCGTTGTAGGGATGAGTCTGTTACTTGAAGGATTATCTGAGCCTCATCACATATGATGGTATTCAGGTATTGGCTAATTGGCATTACAAGGAGGCCTGCAGCAGCTGAGGAATGGATGGAGTAGAGTCAGAGATTTCCCTAGGGCAAGCCTAGGATGAGTATAGCAGTGGACAACAGACCTGGTGGAGTCGAGGCAATCCTTGAAGAAGGTACGGATAGATGTGGAAAGTAGTATGGGCCCGTACTACTGAAAGTAGAGGATCCGTACCCGAACCAAGGAAGGCCAAGATAAGACAAGGGAACTTGTAAGTAGTTGTGATCCCTCAGGAAGTATTAGTATCACTAATGGTTGTTATTATGTATTGCAGAATGGTGGTACTTCGATCGAGGTCGATAGATGGCGGTTCAGGAGAGGGGTCAGGTTCGGGATCAGGTTCTGAGCCGGTAGATGAGGGACTACGCGAGTTCATCGCGTCAGAGATCGATCACCAGGGGTATCCTTGAGTCAACCCCCATTATCTTTGGGTCGATCAAGGAAGGGATCATCGAGTTGATGGAGGATCGCCTCAGGGCGTTCAGGAGTGACATGGAATCTAGCCAGTCGGGATCTCGCATGCTGTCCTTTAAGGACTTCAGGGGCAGTGGTGCGCCAGATTTCCACGGGGTGAAAGGCCCCATTGCTGCCAGGAGATGGATTGCGGACATTGAGTCTGCATAGTTGACTAGCTTCTGCCCCGAGAGGTCGAAGGTGAGGTATGCAGCAGGGTGTTTGCGAGACCGAGCTCGAGATTGGTGGGAGTCAGTGGGTGACTCGTTGGGAGCCTCAGCTATCGAGGCTATGACCTGGTCGGACTTTGTGACCAGGTTCAGGGCAGAGTTTGCGCCGGCTGTCGAGCTTCAACAGCTGGCCAGGGAGTTTTTGGACATGAGACAGACGACGGAGATTGTGGCGGAGATCACCGCCATGTTCCGGGAGAGGGCACTGTTGGTGCCCCAGTATGCGGGCGATGAGGACATGAGGAGGACCCGCTATCATGACATGCTCCGGGCTGATATCCGGGAGCACGTTAGTTTTTCAGCTTGCCCTACCTTGGACTCCATGATTGCCAGGGCAAGGGAGAGGGAGATAGATTTGGAGCATATCCGGAAACGGAATTCAGAGGAGGGACAGACAAGAGGGGCTTCGGGGAAGAAGCCCAAGGGATCAGATGCGGGGCCGAAAGGCCAAAAGGGATGGGGATGCTGCAGGAAATGCGGCAAGACGCACGAGGGGGCGTGCAGGTTGGGATCATCAGGCTGCTACAAGTGCGGTAAGTCTGGGCACTTTAGCAGGGATTGCACTGCTCCGGCAGCAGTTATTTAGACGTCTGAGTTGCTGTGTTTCCACTGCAACCAAAGGGGCCACAAGAAGGCCAATTGCCCCCAGTTGACAGTTTCAGCGCCGGTGAAGGCGCCAGCTCTAGCGACCCTGCGGATCACGGATGGCCGGCAGGGCAAGGCAGAGGCTCCGGTGGTGAGGAGTCGGGCATTTCAGCTGACTACAGAGGAGGCACGCGCCGCACCCGATGTGGTGACGTGTATGATTCTTTCCCTCTATTCTTATTTTATGATGTTATGATATTGATATGTGCTCGGTATATATATATATATATATATATATATATATATATATATATATATATATATATATGTTTTAGGATCGATCCATGTGAACGGTATCCCAGTTCAGGTGTTGTTCGACTCGGGTGCTACCCGATCGTTTGTTTCTCTTGCGCTTTGCAAGAAGTTCACTGAGTCTTCGGGCATGTTGGATTGCCCTTTGGAGGTAGATATTGCTGATGATCGATCGGTGCGAGCATCGATGGTGTTTCGGGATTGCATACTGCATTTGTTTGAGGAGCGCTAATTAGTAGATCTGGTTCCCATTTCGATGCGTGGGAACAAGGTGATTATAGGCATGGATTGGTTGAGCCCTAATGGGCCAGTGATAGATTGCGCGCAGCGGCTAGTGCGAGTCAGAACCCCAAGTGGGGGAGAGTTAGTGATTCATGGCGAGAGGCCACATTGCGGGCCCACTGTATGTTCAGCAGCGAGGGCTAGGCGCTATCTTCAGCAGGGATGCACAGGATATGTCGCGTATGTGATGGATACCCGGGAGGCGGGTAAGGCGACAGTGAACGAGGTTCCGGTGGTTCGGGATTTCGCGGATGTTTTTCCAGAGGAGCTTCCTGGGATACCTCCGGAGCGACAGGTTGAGTTTAGGATTGACCTCGTTCCTGTTGCGGCTCCGATAGCCAAGGCACCATATCAGTTGGCTCCTCCTGAGATGCAGGAGTTGTCTACACAGCTGCAGGAGCTGTTAGACAAGGGATTCATTCGACCGAGCAGTTCACCCTGGGGAGCCCCGATTCTGTTCGTGAAAAAGAAGGACGGGTCGCATCGGATGTGTATAGATTAGTGGGAGCTGAACAAGGTAACGGTGAAGAATCGTTACCCACTCCCGAGGATTGATGATCTCTTTGACCAGATTCAGGGAGCGTCTTGGTTTTCTAAGATTGATTTGCGTTCGGGTTATCATCAGATGAGGGTCAGGGAGGAGGATACGCAGAAGACCACGTTTCGGACGCGCTATGGCCATTATGAATTCGTGGTGATGCCGTTTGGGCTCACCAATGCTCCTGCCGCGTTCATGGACCTCATGAACCGTGTATGTAGACCGATGCTGGATCAGTCTGTGATAGTCTTTATCGATGACATCTTGATTTACTCCAAGACCCAGGAGGAGCATGAGGAGCATCTGCAAGAGGTGTTGGAGACCCTGAGGAGGGAGAGCTTGTATGCCAAGTTCTCCAAGTGTGAGTTTTGGTTGCGCGAGGTGCAATTTCTCGGACACCTTGTCAACCAGAACGGGATTCTGGTCGATCCGGCCAAGGTCGAGGCCGTGATGAGATGGGAGGTTCCGAAGTCTCCATCTGAGATTCGAAGTTTCCTGGGATTGGCAGGCTATTATCGGAGATTCACTTAGGACTTCTCCAAGATAGCCGTACCCCTGACGCGACTGACGAAGAAAGCCGTAGTCTTTCGGTGGGGACCCGAGCAGCAGGCTGCGTTTGAGACGCTGAAACAGAGATTGTGTGAGGTGCCAATCTTAGCCTTGCCAGAGGGCGTAGAGGATTTTGTAGTATACTGTGACGCGTCCATTTCAGGGTTGGGCGCGGTACTGATGCAGAGGGGGCATGTCATTGCCTACGCTTCGAGGCAGCTCAAGCCTCACGAGGCGAACTACCCGATGCATGATTTGGATTTGGGGGCAGTGGTTTTTGCCCTCAAGATTTGGCGACATTACCTCTACGGGGTTCGATGTACCATTTACACGGACCACAAGAGTTATAGGTACCTCATGGATCAGCCGAATCTGAACATGAGGCAGCGTCGGTGGTTGGACGTGGTGAAGGATTATGATTGCGAGATCCTTTACCACCCGGGGAAAGCCAATGTAGTGGCCGATGCGCTTAGCCGTATGTAACAACCTGAAGTTGTTCATCGCCGAAAATCCATTCTACCCGTATAACTCGTCGGAGATCGAAATGTCCCGATATCGTTTTTGGGTTAGTTAACGAAAATTTTATGTTTATTATCATTCAATGAGGGTCCAAATCATTTAGGAACTCATGAATTTAGCCCAAAACATTTATTTCATAAGTTTTAGAAATATCCTCGTCGGGTGACGGAAACTCAATCGGGTGCGACCTATAGCCTCGTTTAAGGCCGGTATCGGGTAGAATTCCACCGTGTCCAAGTTTTAGGAACTATATAAACATGTTTAACCTTACATTTGAAGCTTTTTCCTTCTCTCTCTACTCTCTCTCTAACCTTTCTCCTAAATCCAAAGATTAAGGGTCCAAAACTTAATTTTAAGGCCTCAAATCCCTAAGGTACCTTCCTAGCCTTAATCTATAGCATATTTGGCTTCCAAATTAGACATTTAATCATGAAATTGGACATCATATGTGAGTTTACGGCCCAGGAGGCTGCCTAGGCCGTAAACACCGTTTTGAAGGGTTTTAAGCCCTTAAACTCCTTCCTAAACTCATTTGGACTTTAGATATGGCTAAGGGACTTCAAGATATGGACTTAGAACATTTAAAACTTTGATTTTGAGTCATTTGAAGGAGTTTACGGCCAAGGCATAAGCTTGGGCCGTAAACTCATGTAAATGGGGGTTTTCATGCCCTTAAACCCTTCCAAATCACTAGTATGGCTTAGATATGAGTTATAGAACAATAGTTTTAGCATTGGGACACTTGAAACATAATTTTTGGGGGATTTAGGTGAGTTTACGGCCAAGGCATGTGCTTGGGCCGTAAACTCCCCAAATCATGGCATAAATTCAATTCTAAGGTGTTAGAAAGCCATCCAACACCACCAAAAGCCTTGGAATAAATCAAAGGACCAACCAAAAATAGTTTAAGGACCTTAAACACACAAATTGAGGGATTTCTATGAGTTTACGGCCAAGACTTGTTCATAGGCCGTAAACTCCATGATTCATGGTGTTAGAATGCTAACTAAACACCCCTAAAGCCTTTAGATGAATTTTAGAAGCCCTTCTATGCAAGTCTTAGACCTTGAAACACTTTGTAGCAACCTATAGAAGAGTTTACAGCCATGAGAGGGGTCTCATGGGCTGTAAACTCCATAAACCCCTCAAATGTCCCTTGCAAACTCAAGTTAGGCCTTGGAATAATTCTATTAATCACATGTGAGCCATGCTAGGCCGTAAACTCCCATAGGAGTTTACGGCCATGGAGCCATGCAAGGCCGTAAACTCCCATAAAAGGGTCTATTTGATGTTTTAAAATCATTCCAAGTCCTTAAACCAAGTCTAGAAATTATCCCCTAAGTGTTTGACGTCATTTCGCACCATAAACCACCCCCACCATGAGTTTACGGCCGTAAACTCATGGGGAATGGGTGTTTTAGACCAAAAACTCTTCTATTAGTTTACTCATGGGGAGTAAACTCAAGTCCCAAGTCCCTAGTGTCATTTCACGTCCTTAAACGCCACCCGGGTCCCTCCAAACACTTGTATCAGAGTGTTTTCGCGACTTGAAGCAAGTGCACCTATGATATAAATAAACTAGGTCCTAATTAGATACAAATGTGTATCTTTACATTATAATTAGGAACCTCGTGTATTTACAAGCCCCGGATCAACTCTTAGCATACAAAACGTCACGTTTCTCGTCCGGTGAGTTCATACCCCTACCCTTTTTCACTGTTTTTAACTGTTTTCAAGGGGGGAATACAAGCAAAAGTACAAATGTATCTTGTACTTAAACTGATTTACAACTTAACGATTTTAGTTTCTAAATGTCATGATTTCCAAAGATTATGATAACTGATGTTTCAAATTGCAGGTTAATTATAGATTTCTTTTGAAAAGTGTTTTGATCTATATTGTCTTTTGTAAAAGAAATCATACTAATTATAACAAATATAACTAATAGGATAGAACGAATGCGAATACGACTATAACTAAGTACAAATACAAATAACGAATTCGAATACTAATAGGAATACGAATATTAATACGAACACGAATGTAATCTAGAACGAATACTAATTAGGAATACAAATACGTCTACGAATACGAATACGACTACGAATATTAAATAACGCCTTCGGTTGACACTAAGACTTCGAATATACAGTTAGTGTACTCCTTGAGTGTCACCAGAGTTTCGAATTTATTACGAAAATACACCTCTGGACCTCTACTGAGTTTCGAATATATCCGCCTCAGAATGTCGACAGAGCTTCGAAGTCACAACTAAGTTAGTAGATTATAGTCATCTGATTGTAGAATAACTAAGGAAGTAGAACACATAACTAATACTACTCACATAGTAATTACTGGTACTTCGAAATTAGACTTAAGAACAAAACACCACACATAGGAAAATATGGGATTTTCCTGGGTAATACAACAACACACAAACGAATATAGAAACAAACGAATAACTAAAACTATAAGGAAAATATGGGATTTTCTTGGAATGTCATAACCAACCGTTTTCGAAATTGTAACATAAGATAACTAAACTGTTTTCATAAGAAAATATGGGATTTTCTTCATCAACAACTTTTCCCGAACGTAAAGGAATTCGTCTTTTCAAAACTAAACCGCTTATGAACTCACCAGCTTTATGCTGATTTTCAAACTGCTTGTATTCTCAGGTCAGCGTTAGACAGGTACATCGCAACCTTTTGGAGAAGACGGAGCGTCCCGAAGACTCGTCTTTACTTTTGTTGATATTACATATGTAAAATACTTGTACAACTCTACTTTCAAACAGATGTAAACAATATTATGTTATGTAATGTTTTGTGATTACTGCTTTACTATGTGCATTGGATTTGATACTCAACATGGAGTCAACCCCGGATATGTTTCCGCCTTTGGTTTTCGGGGTGTGACAGATTGGTATCAGAGCCCTTGTTTATAGTGAACTGGTATACCAAAGCTTACATGGTATAAGACTATAAACATTAAGGGGCCTAAGTGCTCTGAACTAAAAGTATCCTACAAAATATAAGTATTTTCAAAAGTATTTAAGTATGCCGAGCCGTCGAAATCCGTAACTATAAGTAGAACAAAACATAAGTAAATGGGTGTTGTACACTGCGGTTAAACTTGGGCAGTTATGTAGTCGAGCCGATCCTTTGTAGAAATTCTCGTATACACATTATTCCTTGATTATTCCTCTAGCGATAAAATGTTCTATCTTGATAACTCCTCTCTGCTTTATCGCTTAGTATGATGCTATATTTTCCTTGATGAGATATCTCCTGTCCCATATCTCTTGATTCACTTCAGAGGACTTATGATCCTCTCTTTCCTGATCTTTTTAGATCAAGATGCCTCCAAGAAAGAGACCCAGCTCAACGAACAACAACAATCCTCCTCCGCCACCACCTCCTATTCAAATCGTTTTGGAAACACTTCAGGCAACCATTACTGCTACTATATCAGCTCTCTTACCTCAACTGAACTCTAGGGGTTCGGGAGGTGAAACCCAAAACCCAGATGATAGCCAGTGACACCAAAAAGGGGGTTCCTATAAAGACTTCATGAACGCAAAACCGACATTTTTTGATGGCATAGGGGGTGTCATTGCTTTAATCCGATGGTTCGAGAGAATCGAATCAATCTTTGAAATATGCGGCTGTTCGGAGTCTGATAGAGTCAAGTTTGCCGCCTGTACCTTCCTAGACAAAGCCCTGACTTGGTGGAACGGCCGAGTCAAATCCCTGACCTTATCTGTAGCCAATACTATGGGATGGGAAGTAATGAAGGAACTACTACGTGCAGAGTATTGTCCTCGGGGTGAAATCCAAAAGCTAGAAAACGAGTTGTAGAACCTGAAGATGAAAGCTACCGATATCACCTCTTACACTTCAAGGTTTGATGACCTGGCACTCCTTTGTCCGGGAATGGTTACCCCGGAAGGCAAAAAGATAGAAAGATTCATCTGGGGATTAACCCAGCCAACAAAGGGGAACGTTATAGCAGCAAAGCCAGATACCTACGACAGTGCAAAGTGTCTGGCTCAAACTTTGATCGATCACAGTGATGTGCAGGAAGAAGCAAACACCACCCCCGAGCCCATAGAAAAGAGTGGTGAGAAAAGAAAGTTTTGGAAGAAGAAGAAGAGTCAATCTTCCCCAGAACTCTCAAAGAAACAGCAAATAGTGGTAGTCCACGCTGCTACAATCCCTGCTGCTGTTTCTGTTGTCAATTCCACATCTCAAGCACCTGTCACCGGATATGCCGGTATCCTCCCATGGTGTAACCATTGCAGCTACCACCATCGCATCCCTGGCCCTTGTCGTGCAAAGTTTTGTAGAAGCTGTGGCCAGGAAGGTCACCTCGCACGAACCTGCAAAACCCCAACCCCGTCAACTAGTCAGGCTTCCGGAGCAGGTATCGGTCAAACCTGCTACAGTTGTGGAGAGGTCGGACACTATAAGCGAAACTGTACGAAGACAGAAACATCTTGCAACACTGGGAGAGTCCTAACCATGGGTCAAGAAAGGACGGCCGTTGATCCCACCGTTGCTACAGGTATACTTCTCTTTGATAACCCTTGTGCCCGCAATCCTTCTCGATTCTAATGTGGTAAAAATTTGCTAATCGTTCATTCAAATATCTATCTAGACTAAATCCTTCGTATGTAATCGAAATGTGCACCGTCGAGACGACTAACTAGTGAGATAGAGAACACTAACTTCGTACCTATAGATTGAATCCTCAGTCCGGAGGACTATTCTGTTCCATTCAATTTAAAAAGGGGAAACTCTCCATGAAAATATTTTGATGCTATGTTCAACATGAAATGACCGAATTTTCATTCGTGTTGTCATCCTTGGTTTCGAAATGGTCGCTCGTCTAGATCTTTTTCTCGACCTGATTCTCGTAATCTTTGGCATCAAACTTTCGTATCATTCTATGCCTTAGAACTCAAAAGTTTTCCCAATGTGAATTACCACGCATCCCTCGTTTCTGTGCTTATTGAGAAACGGGAAGTTAGCAGCTCTTCCCTCTAAATGTCTATCCCGAAGGATTCCCGGGAGCTTCTTTTGAGCGTCTAGTTTAATATCACATCAGACCTTTCAAGATCTTCGTAGAGATCGATTCTATAACCTTCAAGTTTTGGATGCCCTTAGAATTTGGTAACATCTATCTAGACCATCACGTCTCGAATCCTTAGAAGCGTCTGCCCAACTAAACCCTAGTGATTCCTTGAAGAAAACGAAGTCGTTCAGGGTTAGAACTTCAATGAGAAAACCGATTGATATCATAGATTGAGAGAGAGTCAAAGTACAAAACCAAGATATGTCCTGATAATGAGAATTCGTTAGAACGACCAACAGAGACCAGATTCCGCTTGAGAAAGTGAAGATCCGAAGCAACAAATCCATTCGTATCTCATTCCAATCCATGATCAGTATCTTATTCTTTGAATTTCGGGACGCAATTCCCTCTAACGGGGGGATAATGTAACAACCCGAAGTTGTTCATCGCCGAAAATCCATTCTACCCGTATAACTCGTTGGAGTTCGAAATGTCCCGATATCGTTTTTGGGTTAGTTAACTAAAATTTTATGTTTATTATCATTCAATGAGGGTCCAAATCATTTAGGAATTCATGAATTTAGCCCAAAACATTTATTTCATAAGTTTTAGAAATATCCTCGTCGGGTGACGGAAACTCAATCGGGTGCGACCTATAGCCTCGTTTAAGGCCGGTATCGGGTAGAATTCCACCGTGTCCAAGTTTTAGGAACTATATAAACGTGTTTAACCTTACATTTGAAGCTTTTTCCTTCTCTCTCTACTCTCTCTCTAACCTCTCTCCTAAATCCAAAGATTAAGGGTCCAAAACTTAATTTTAAGGCCTCAAATCCCTAAGGTACCTTCCTAGCCTTAATCTATAGCATATTTGGCTTCCAAATTTGACATTTAATCATGAAATTGGACATCATATGTGAGTTTACGGCCCAGGAGGCTGCCTAGGCCGTAAACACCATTTTGAAGGGTTTTAAGCCCTTAAACTCCTTCCTAAACTCATTTGGACTTTAGATATGGCTAAGGGACTTCAAGATATGGACTTATAACATTTAAAACTTTGATTTTGAGTCATTTGAAGGAGTTTACGGCCAAGGCATAAGCTTGGGCCGTAAACTCATGTAAATGGGGTTTTTCATGCCCTTAAACCCTTCCAAATCACTAGTATGGCTTAGATATGAGTTATAGAACAATAGTTTTAGCATTGGGACACTTGAAACATAATTTTTGGGGGATTTAGGTGAGTTTACGGCCAAGGCATGTGCTTGGGCCGTAAACTCCCCAAATCATGGCATAAATTCAATTCTAAGGTGTTAGAAAGCCATCCAACACCACCAAAAGCCTTGGAATAAATCAAAGGACCAACCAAAAATAGTTTAAGGACCTTAAACACAAAAATTGAGGGATTTCTATGAGTTTACGGCCAAGACTTGTTCGTAGGCCGTAAACTCCATGATTCATGGTGTTAGAATGCTAACTAAACACCCCTAAAGCCTTTAGATGAATTTTAGAAGCCCTTCTATGCAAGTCTTAGACCTTGAAACACTTTGTAGCAACCTATAGAAGAGTTTACAGCCATGAGAGGGGTCTCATGGGCCGTAAACTCCATAAACCCCTCAAATGTCCCTTGCAAACTCAAGTTAGGCCTTGGAATAATTTTATTAATCACATGTGATTTGTTTTGGAACCATTTAACATCATTTTCATGGAAAAATAGGAGTTTACGGCCATGGAGCCATGATAGGCCGTAAACTCCCATAAAAGGGTCTATTTGACGTTTTAAAATCGTTCCAAGTCCTTAAACCAAGTCTAGAAATTATCCCTTAAGTGTTTGAAGTCATTTAGCACCATAAACCACCCCCACCATGAGTTTACGGCCGTAAACTCATGGGGAATGGGTGTTTTAGACCAAAAACTCTTCTATTAGTTTAGTCATTGGGAGTAAACTCAAGTCCCAAGTCCCTAGTGTCATTTCACGTCCTTAAACGCCACCCGGGTCCCTCCAAACACTTGTATCGGAGTGTTTTCGCGACTTGAAGCAAGTGTCCCTATCATATAAATAAACTAGGTCCTAATTAGATACAAATGTGTATCTTTACATTATAATTAGGAACCTCGTGTATTTACAAGCCCCGGATCAACTCTTAGCATACAAAACGTCACGTTTCTCGTCCGGTGAGTTCATACCCCTACCCTTTTTCACTGTTTTTAACTGTTTTCAGGGGGGGAATACAAGCAAAAGTACAAATGTATCTTGTACTTAAACTGATTTACAACTTAACGATTTTAGTTTCTAAATGTCATGATTTCCAAAGATTATGATAACTGATGTTTCGAATTGCAGGTTAATTATAGATTTCTTTTGAAAAGTGTTTTAATCTATATTGTCTTTTGTAAAAGAAATCATACTAATTATAACAAATATAACTAATAGGATAGAACGAATGCGAATACGAATATAACTAAGTACAAATACAAATAACGAATTCGAATACTAATAGGAATACGAATACTAATACGAACACGAATGTAATCTAGAACGAATACTAATTAGGAATACAAATACGTCTACGAATACGAATACGTCTACGAATACGAATACGACTACGAATACGAAATAACGCCTTTGGTTGACACTAAGACTTCGAATATACAGTTAGTGTACTCCTTGAGTGTCACCAGAGTTTCGAATTTATTCCGAAAATACACCTCTGGACCTCTACTGAGTTTCGAATATATCCGCCTCAGAATGTCGACAGAGCTTCGAAGTCACAACTAAGTTAGTAGATTATAGTCATCTGATTATAGAATAACTAAGGAAGTAGAACACATAACTAATACTACTCACATAGTAATTACTGGTACTTCGAAATTAGACTTAAGAACAAAACACCACACATAGGAAAATATGGGATTTTCCTGGGTAACACAACAACACACAAACGAATATAGAAACAAACGAATAACTAAAACTATAAGGAAAATATGGGATTTTCCTGGAATGTCATAACCAACCGTTTTCGAAATTGTAACATAAGATAACCAAACTGTTTTCATAAGAAAATATGGGATTTTCTTCATCAACAACTTTTCCCGAACGTAAAGGAATTCGTCTTTTGAAAACTAAACCGCTTATGAACTCACCAGCTTTATGCTGATTTTCAAACTGCTTGTATTCTCAGGTCAGCGTTAGACAGGTACATCGCAACCTTTTGGAGAAGACGGAGCGTCCCGAAGACTCGTCTTTACTTTTGTTCATATTACATATGTAAAATACTTGTACAACTCTACTTTCAAACAGATGTAAACAATATTATGTTATGTAATGTTTTGTGATTACTGCTTTACTATGTGCATTGGATTTGATACTCAACATGGAGTCAACCCCGGATATGTTTCCGCCTTTGGTTTTCGGGGTGTGCAGATTGGTATCAGAGCCCTTGTTTATAGTGAACTTGTATACCAAAGCTTACATGGTATAAGACTATAAACATTAAGGGGCCTAAGTGCTCTAAACTAAAAGTATCCTACAAAATATAAGTATTTTCAAAAGTATTTAAGTATGCCGAGCCGTCAAAATCCGTAACTATAAGTAGAACAAAACATAAGTAAATGGGTGTTGTATACTGCGGTTAAACCTGGGCAGTTATGTAGTCGTGTCTAGAGTCAATATAGCCTGGCCAACTATATTCATTCAAGACACGGCCAACATGTGCTTGGGAGTGACTGTGGCATGCGGCATACCTAAAACTTACCCAATATCCCAAACAACAAATCGTCGCTACAGCGAACCATGAAATACTATGGGAGTATTTCTCGAGCCGATCCTTTGTAGAAATTCTCGTATATGCATTATTCCTTGATTATTCCTCTAGCGATAAAATGTTCTATCTTGATAACTCCTCTCTGCTTTATCGCTTAGTATGATGCTATATTTTCCTTGATGAGATATCTCCTGTCCCATATCTCTTGATTCACTTCAGAGGACTTATGATCCTCTCTTTCCTGATCTTTTTAGATCAAGATGCCTCCAAGAAAGAGACCCAGCTCAACGAACAACAACAATCCTCCTCCGCCACCACCTCCTATTCAAATCGTTTTGGAAACACTTCAGGCAACCATTACTGCAACTATATCAGCTCTCTTACCTCAAGTGAACTCTAGGGGTTCGGGAGGTGAAACCCAAAACCCAGATGATAGCCAGGGACACCAAAAAGGGGGTTCCTATAAAGACTTCATGAACGCAAAACCGACATTTTTCGATGGCACAGGGGGTGTCATTGCTTTAATCTGATGGTTCTAGAGAATCGAATCAATCTTTGAAATATGCGGCTGTTCGGAGTCTGATAGTGTCAAGTTTGCCGCCTGTACCTTCCTAGACAAAGCCCTGACTTGGTGGAACGGCCGAGTCAAATCCCTGACCTTATCTGTAGCCAATACTATGGGATGGGAAGTAATGAAGGAACTACTACGTGTAGAGTATTGTCCTCGGGGTGAAATCCAGAAGCTAGAAAACGAGTTGTAGAACCTGAAGATGAAAGGTTCCGATATCACCTCTTACACTTCAAGGTTTGATGACCTGACACTCCTTTGTCCGGGAATGGTTACCCCGGAAGGCAAAAAGATAGAAAGATTCATCTGGGGATTAACCCAGCCAACAAAGGGGAACGTTATAGCAGCAAAGCCAGATACCTACGACAGTGCAAAGTGTCTGGCTCAAACTTTGATCGATCACAGTGATGTGCAGGAAGAAGCAAACCCCACCCCCGAGCCCACAGAAAAGAGTGGTGAGAAAAGAAAGTTTTGGAAGAAGAAGAAGAGTCAATCTTCCCTAGAACTCTCAAAGAAACAGCAAATAGTGGCAGTCCACGCTGCTACAATCCCTGTTGCTGTTTCTGTTGTCAATTCCACATCTCAAGCACCTGTCACCGGATATGCTGGTATCCTCCCATGGTGTAACCATTGCAGCTACCACCATCGCATCCCTGGCCCTTGTCGTGCAAAGTTTTGTAGAAGCTGTGGCCAGGAAGGTCACCTCGCACGAACCTGTAAAACCCCAACCCCGTCAACTAGTCAGGCTTCCGGAGCAGGTATCGGTCAAACCTGCTACAGTTGTGGAGAGGTCGGACACTATAAGCGAAACTTTATGAAGACAGTAACATCTGTCAACACCGGGAGAGTCCTAACCATGGGTCAAGAAAGGACGGTCGTTGATCCCACCGTTGCTACAGGTATACTTCTCTTTGATAACCCTTGTGCCCGCAATCCTTCTCGATTCTAATGTGGTAAAAATTTGCTAATCATTCATTCAAATATCTATCTAGACTAAATCCTTCGCATGTAATCGAAATGTGCACCGTCGAGACGACTAACTAGTGAGATAGAGAACACTAACTTCGTACCTATAGATTGAATCCTCAGTCCGGAGGACTATTCTATTCCATTCAATTTAAAAAGGGGAAACTCTCCATGAAAATATTTTGATGCTATGTTTAACATGAAATGACCGAATTTTCATTCGTGTTGTCATCCTTGGTTTCGAAAGGGTCGCTCGTCTAGATCTTATTCTCGACCTGATTCTCGTAATCTTCGGCATCAAACTTTCGTATCATTCTATGCCTTAGAACTCAAAAGTTTTCCCAATGTGAATTACCACGCATCCCTCGTTTCTGTGCTTATTGAGAAACGGGAAGTTAGCAGCTCTTCCCTCTAAATGTCTATCCCGAAGGATTCCCGGGAGCTTCTTTTGAGCGTCTAGTTTAATATCACATCAGACCTTTCAAGATCTTCGTAGAGATCGATTCTATAACCTTCAAGTTTTGGATGCCCTTAGAATTTGGTAACATCTATCTAGACCATCACGTCTCGAATCCTTAGAAGCGTCTGCCCAACTAAACCCTAGTGATTCCTTGAAGAAAACGAAGTCGTTCAGGGTTAGAACTTCAATGAGAAAACCGATTGATATCATAGATTGAGAGAGAGTCAAAGTACAAAACCAAGATATGTCCTGATAATGAGAATTCGTTAGAACGCCCAACAGAGACCGGATTCCGCTTGAGAAAGTGAAGATCCGAAGCAACAAATCCATTCGTATCTCATTCCAATCCATGATCAGGATCTTATTCTTTGAATTTCGGGACGCAATTCCCTCTAACGGGGGGATAATGTAACAACCCGAAGTTGTTCATCGCCAAAAATCCATTCTACCTGTATAACTCGTTGGAGATCGAAATGTCCCGATATCGTTTTTGGGTTAGTTAACTAAAATTTTATGTTTATTATCATTCAATGAGGGTCCAAATCATTTAGGAACTCATGAATTTAGCCCAAAACATTTATTTCATAAGTTTTAGAAATATCCTCGTCGGGTGACGGAAACTCAATCGGGTGCGACCTATAGCCTCGTTTAAGGCCGGTATCGGGTAGAATTCCACCGTGTCCAAGTTTTAGGAACTATATAAACGTGTTTAACCTTACATTTGAAGCTTTTTCCTTCTCTCTCTACTCTCTCTCTAACCTCTCTCCTAAATCCAAAGATTAAGGGTCCAAAACTTAATTTTAAGGCCTCAAATCCCTAAGGTACCTTCCTAGCCTTAATCTATAGCATATTTGGCTTCCAAATTTGACATTTAATCATGAAATTGGACATCATATGTGAGTTTACGGCCCAGGAGGCTGCCTAGGCCGTAAACACCGTTTTGAAGGGTTTTAAGCCCTTAAACTCCTTCCTAAACTCATTTGGACTTTAGATATGGCTAAGGGACTTCAAGATATGGACTTATAACATTTAAAACTTTGATTTTGAGTCATTTGAAGGAGTTTACGGCCAAGGCATAAGCTTGGGCCGTAAACTCATGTAAATGGGGTTTTTCATGCCCTTAAACCCTTCCAAATCACTAGTATGGCTTAGATATGAGTTATAGAACAATAGTTTTAGCATTGGGACACTTGAAACATAATTTTTGGGGGATTTAGGTGAGTTTACGGCCAAGGCATGTGCTTGGGCCGTAAACTCCCCAAATCATGGCATAAATTCAATTCTAAGGTGTTAGAAAGCCATCCAACACCACCAAAAGCCTTGGAATAAATCAAAGGACCAACCAAAAATAGTTTAAGGACCTTAAACACACAAATTGAGGGATTTCTATGAGTTTACGGCCAAGACTTGTTCATAGGCCGTAAACTCCATGATTCATGGTGTTAGAATGCTAACTAAACACCCCTAAAGCCTTTAGATGAATTTTAGAAGCCCTTCTATGCAAGTCTTAGACCTTGAAACACTTTGTAGCAACCTATAGAAGAGTTTACAGCCATGAGAGGGGTCTCATGGGCCGTAAACTCCATAAACCCCTCAAATGTCCCTTGCAAACTCAAGTTAGGCCTTGGAATAATTTTATTAATCACATGTGATTTGTTTTGGAACCATTTAACATCATTTTCTTGGAAAAATAGGAGTTTACGGCCATGGAGCCATGATAGGCCGTAAACTCCCATAAAAGGGTCTATTGGATGTTTTAAAATCATTCCAAGTCCTTAAACCAAGTCTAGAAATTATCCCTTAAGTGTTTGAAGTCATTTAGCACCATAAACCACCCCCACCATGAGTTTACGGCCGTAAACTCATGGGGAATGGGTGTTTTAGACCAAAAACTCTTCTATTAGTTTACTCATGGGGAGCAAACTCAAGTCCCAAGTCCCTAGTGTCATTTCACGTCCTTAAACGCCACCCGGGTCCCTCCAAACACTTGTATCGGAGTGTTTTCGCAACTTGAAGCAAGTGTCCCGATCATATAAATAAACTAGGTCCTAATTAGATACAAATGTGTATCTTTACATTATAATTAGGAACCTCGTGTATTTACACGCCCCGGATCAACTCTTAGCCTCCAAAACGTCACGTTTCTCGTCCGGTGAGTTCATACGCCTACCCTTTTTCACTGTTTTTAACTGTTTTCAGGGGGGGAATACAAGCAAAAGTAAAAATGTATCTTGTACTTAAACTGATTTACAACTTAACGATTTTAGTTTCTAAATGTCATGATTTCCAAAGATTATGATAACTGATGTTTCGAATTGCAGGTTAATTATAGATTTCTTTTGAAAAGTGTTTTGATCTATATTGTCTTTTGTAAAAGAAATCATACTAATTATAACAAATATAACTAATAGGATAGAACGAATGCGAATACGAATATAACTAAGTACAAATACAAATAACGAATTCGAATACTAATAGGAATACGAATACTAATACGAACACGAATGTAATCTAGAACAAATACTAATTAGGAATACAAATACGTCTACGAATACGAATACGTCTACGAATACGAATACGACTACGAATACGAAATAACGCCTTTGGTTGACACTAAGACTTCGAATATACAGTTAGTGTACTCCTTGAGTGTCACCAGAGTTTCGAATTTATTACGAAAATACACCTCTGGACCTCTACTGAGTTTCGAATATATCCGCCTCAGAATGTCGACAGAGCTTCGAAGTCACAACTAAGTTAGTAGATTATAGTCATCTGATTGTAGAATAACTAAGGAAGTAGAACACATAACTAATACTACTCACATAGTAATTACTGGTACTTCGAAATTAGACTTAAGAACAAAACACCACACATAGGAAAATATGAGATTTTCCTGGGTAACACAACAACACACAAACGAATATAGAAACAAACGAATAACTAAAACTATAAGGAAAATATGGGATTTTCCTAGAATGTCATAACCAACCGTTTTCGAAATTGTAACATAAGATAACCAAACTGTTTTCATAAGAAAATATGGGATTTTCTTCATCAACAACTTTTCCCGAACGTAAAGGAATTCGTCTTTTCAAAACTAAACCGCTTATGAACTCACCAACTTTATGCTGATTTTCAAACTGCTTGTATTCTCAGGTCAGCGTTAGACAGGTACATCGCAACCTTTTGGAGAAGACGGAGCGTCCCGAAGACTCGTCTTTACTTTTGTTCATATTACATATGTAAAATACTTGTACAACTCTACTTTCAAACAGATGTAAACAATATTATGTTATGTAATGTTTTGTGATTACTGCTTTACTATGTGCATTGGATTTGATACTCAACATGGAGTCAACCCCGGATATGTTTCCGCCTTTGGTTTTCGGGGTGTGACAGATTGGTATCAGAGCCCTTGTTTATAGTGAACTGGTATACCAAAGCTTACATGGTATAAGACTATAAACATTAAGGGGCCTAAGTGCTCTGAACTAAAAGTATCCTACAAAATATAAGTATTTTCAAAAGTATTTAAGTATGCCGAGCCGTCAAAATCCGTAACTATAAGTAGAACAAAACATAAGTAAATGGGTGTTGTATACTGCGGTTAAACCTGGGCAGTTATGTAGTCGTGTCTAGAGTCAATATAGCATGGCCAACTATATTCATTCGAGACACGACCAACATGTGCTTGGGAGTGACTGTGGCATGCGGCATACCTAAAACTTACCCAATATCCCAAACAACAAATCGTCGCTACAGCGAACCATGAAATACTATGGGAGTATTTCTCGAGCCGATCCTTTGTAGAAATTCTCGTATATGCATTATTCCTTGATTATTCCTCTAGCGATAAAATGTTCTATCTTGATAACTCCTCTCTGCTTTATCGCTTAGTATGATGCTATATTTGCCTTGATGAGATATCTCCTGTCCCATATCTCTTGATTCACTTCAGAGGACTTATGATCCTCTCTTTCCTGATCTTTTTAGATCAAGATGCCTCCAAGAAAGAGACCCAGCTCAACGAACAACAATAATCCTCCTCCTCCACCACCACCTCCTATTCAAATCGATTTGGAAACACTTCAGGCAACCATTACTGCTACTATATCAGCTCTCTTACCTCAACTGAACTCTAGGGGTTCGGGTGGTGAAACCCAAAACCCAGATGATAGCTAGGGACACCAAAAAGGGGGTTCCTATAAAGACTTCATGAACGCAAAACCGACATTTTTCGATGGCACAGGGGGTGTCATTGCTTTAACCCGATGGTTCGAGAGAATCGAATCAATCTTTGAAATATGCGGCTGTTCGGAGTCTGATAGAGTCAAGTTTGCCGCTGTACCTTCCTAGACAAAGCCCTGACTTGGTGGAACGGCCGAGTCAAATCCCTGACCTTATCTGTAGCCAATGCTATGGGATGGGAAGTAATGAAGGAACTACTACGTGCAGAGTATTGTCCTCGGGGTGAAATCCAGAAGCTGGAAAACGAGTTGTGGAACCTGAAGATGAAAGGTTCCGATATCACCTCTTACACTTCAAGGTTTGATGACCCGGCACTCCTTTGTCCGGGATTGGTTACCCCAGAAGGCAAAAAGATAGAAAGATTCATCTGGGGATTAACCCAGCCAACAAAGGGGAACGTTATAGCAGCAAAGCCAGATACCTACGACAGTGCAAAGTGTCTGGCTCAAACTTTGATCGATCACAGTGATGTGCAGGAAGAAGCAAACACCACCCCCGAGCCCACAGAAAAGAGTGGTGAGAAAAGAAAGTTTTTGAAGAAGAAGAAGAGTCAATCTTCCCCAGAACTCTCAAAGAAACAACAAATAGTGGCAGTCCACGCTGCTACAATCCCTGCTGCTGTTTCTGTTGTCAATTCCACATCTCAAGCACCTGTCACCGGATATGTCGGTATCCTCCCATGGTGTAACCATTGCAGCTACCACCATCGCATCCCTGGCCCTTGTCGTGCAAAGTTTTGTAGAAGCTGTGGCCAGGAAGGTCACCTCGCTCGAACCTGCAAAACCCCAACCTCGTCAACTAGTCAGGCTTCCGGAGCAGGTATCGGTCAAACCTACTACAGTTGTGGAGAGGTCGGACACTATAAGTGAAACTGTCCGAAGACAGTAACATCTGGCAACACCGGGAGAGTCCTAACCATGGGTCAAGAGAGGACGGCCGTTGATCCCACCGGTGCTACAGGTATACTTCTCTTTGATAACCCTTGTGCCCGCAATCCTTCTCGATTCTAATGTGGTAAAAATTTGCTAATCGTTCATTCAAATATCTATCTAGACTAAATCCTTCGCATGTAATCGAAATGTGCACCGTCGAGACGACTAACTAGTGAGATAGAGAACACTAACTTCGTACCTATAGATTGAATCCTCAGTCCGGAGGACTATTCTGTTCCATTCAATTTAAAAAGGGGAAACTCTCCATGAAAATATTTTGATGCTATGTTTAACATGAAATGACCGAGTTTTCATTCGTGCTGTCATCCTTGGTTTCGAAAGGGTCGGTCGTCTAGATCTTTTTCTCGACCGGATTCTCGTAATCTTCGGCATCAAACTTTCGTATCATTCTATGCCTTAGAACTCAAAAGTTTTCCCAATGTGAATTACCACGCATGCCTCGTTTCTGTGCTTATTGAGAAACGGGAAGTTAGCAGCTCTTCCCTCTTAATGTCTATCCCGAAGGATTCCCGGGAGCTTCTTTTGAGCGTCTAGTTTAATATCACATCAGACCTTTCAAGATCTTCGTAGAGATCGATTCTATAACCTTCATGTTTTGGATGCCCTTAGAATTTGGTAACATCTATCTAGACCATCACGTCTCGAATCCTTAGAAGCGTCTGCCCAACTAAACCCTAGTGATTCCTTGAAGAAAACGAAGTCGTTCAGGGTTAGAACTTCAATGAGAAAACCGATTGATATCGTAGATTGAGAGAGAGTCAAAGTACAAAACCAAGATATGTCCCGATAATGAGAATTCGTTAGAACGCCCAACAGAGACCAGATTCCGCTTGAGAAAGTGAAGATCCGAAGCAACAAATCCATTCGTATCTCATTCCAATCTATGATCAGTATCTTATTCTTTGAATTTCGGGAAGAAATTCCCTCTAACTGGGGGATAATGTAACAACCCGAAGTTGTTCATCGCCGAAAATCCATTCTACCCGTATAACTCGTCGGAGATCGAAATGTCCCGATATCGTTTTTGGGTTAGTTAACTAAAATTTTATGTTTATTATCATTCAATGAGGGTCCAAATCATTTAGGAACTCATGAATTTAGCCCAAAACATTTATTTCATAAGTTTTAGAAATATCCTCGTCGGGTGACGGAAACTCAATCGGGTGCGACCTATAGCCTCGTTTAAGGCCGGTATCGGGTAGAATTCCACCGTGTCCAAGTTTTAGGAACTACATAAACGTGTTTAACCTTACATTTGAAGCTTTTTCCTTCTCTCTCTACTCTCTCTCTAACCTCTCTCCTAAATCCAAAGATTAAGGGTCCAAAACTTAATTTTAAGGCCTCAAATCCCTAAGGTACCTTCCTAGCCTTAATCTATAGCATATTTGGCTTCCAAATTAGACATTTAATCATGAAATTGGACATCATATGTGAGTTTACGGCCCAGGAGGCTGCCTAGGCCGTAAACACCGTTTTGAAGGGTTTTAAGCCCTTAAACTCCTTCCTAAACTCATTTGGACTTTAGATATGGCTAAGGGACTTCAAGATATGGAATTAGAACATTTAAAACTTTGATTTTGAGTCATTTGAAGGAGTTTACGGCCAAGGCATAAGCTTGGGCCGTAAACTCATGTAAATGGGGTTTTTCATGCCCTTAAACCCTTCCAAATCACTAGTATGGCTTAGATATGAGTTATAGAACAATAGTTTTAGCATTGGGACACTTGAAACATAATTTTTGGGGGATTTAGGTGAGTTTACGGCCAAGGCATGTGCTTGGGCCGTAAACTCCCCAAATCATGGCATAAATTCAATTCTAAGGTGTTAGAAAGCCATCCAACACCACCAAAAGCCTTGGAATAAATCAAAGGACCAACCAAAAATAGTTTAAGGACCTTAAACACACAAATTGAGGGATTTCTATGAGTTTACGGCCAAGACTTGTTCATAGGCCATAAACTCCATGATTCATGGTGTTAGAATGCTAACTAAACACCCCTAAAGCCTTTAGATGAATTTTAGAAGCCCTTCTATGCAAGTTTTAGACCTTGAAACACTTTGTAGCAACCTATAGAAGAGTTTACGGCCATGAGAGGGGTCTCATGGGCCGTAAACTCCATAAACCCCTCAAATGTCCCTTGCAAACTCAAGTTAGGCCTTGGAATAATTCTATTAATCACATGTGATTTGTTTTGGAACCATTTAACATCATTTTCTTGGAAAAATAGGAGTTTACGGCCATGGAGCCATGCTAGGCCGTAAACTCCCATAAAAGGGTCTATTTGATGTTTTAAAATCATTCCAAGTCCTTAAACCAAGTCTAGAAAATATCCCCTAAGTGTTTGAAGTCATTTAGCACCATAAACCACCCCCACCATGAGTTTACGGCCGTAAACTCATGGGGAGTGGGTGTTTTAGACCAAAAACTCTTCTATTAGTTTACTCATGGGGAGTAAAGTCAAGTCCCAAGTCCCTAGTGTCATTTCACGTCCTTAAACGCCACCCGGGTCCCTCCAAACACTTGTATCGGAGTGTTTTCGCGACTTGAAGCAAGTGTCCCTATCATATAAATAAACTAGGTCCTAATTAGATACAAATGTGTATCTTTACATTATAATTAGGAACCTCGTGTATTTACAAGACCCGGATCAACTCTTAGCATCCAAAACATCACGTTTCTCGTCCGGTGAGTTCATACCCCTACCCTTTTTCACTGTTTTTAACTGTTTTCAGGGGGGGAATACAAGCAAAAGTACAAATGTATCTTGTACTTAAACTGATTTACAACTTAACGATTTTAGTTTCTAAATGTCATGATTTCCAAAGATTATGATAACTGATGTTTCGAATTGCAGGTTAATTATAGATTTCTTTTGAAAAGTGTTTTGATCTATATTGTCTTTTGTAAAAGAAATCATACTAATTATAACAAATATAACTAATAGGATAGAACGAATGCGAATACGAATATAACTAAGTACAAATACAAATAACGAATTCGAATACTAATAGGAATACGAATACTAATACGAACACGAATGTAATCTAGAACAAATACTAATTAGGAATACAAATACGTCTACGAATACGAATATGTCTACGAATACGAATACGAATACGAATACGAAATAACGCCTTTGGTTGACACTAAGACTTCGAATATACAGTTAGTGTACTCCTTGAGTGTCACCAGAGTTTCGAATTTATTACGAAAATACACCTCTGGACCTCTACTGAGTTTCGAATATATCCGCCTCAGAATGTCGACAGAGCTTCGAAGTCACAACTAAGTTAGTAGATTATAGTCATCTGATTGTAGAATAACTAAGGAAGTAGAACACATAACTAATACTACTCACATAGTAATTACTGGTACTTCGAAATTATACTTAAGAACAAAACACCACACATAGGAAAATATGGGATTTTCTTCGGTAACACAACAACACACAAACGAATAAAGAAACAAACGAATAACTAAAACTATAAGGAAAATATGGGATTTTCCTGGAATGTCATAACCAACCGTTTTCGAAATTGTAACATAAGATAACCAAACTGTTTTCATAAGAAAATTTGGGATTTTCTTCATCAACAACTTTTCCCGAACGTAAAGGAATTCGTCTTTTGAAAACTAAACCGCTTATGAACTCACCAGCTTTATGCTGATTTTCAAACTGCTTGTATTCTCAGGTCAGCGTTAGACAGGTACATCGCAACCTTTTGGAGAAGACGGAGCGTCCCGAAGACTCGTCTTTACTTTTGTTGATATTACATATGTAAAATACTTGTACAACTCTACTTTCAAACAGATGTAAACAATATTATGTTATGTAATGTTTTGTGATTACTGCTTTACTATGTGCATTGGATTTGATACTCAACATGGAGTCAACCCCGGATATGTTTCCGCCTTTGGTTTTCGGGGTGTGACAGATTGGTATCAGAGCCCTTGTTTATAGTGAACTGGTATACCAAAGCTTACATGGTATAAGACTATAAACATTAAGGGGCCTAAGTGCTCTGAACTAAAAGTATCCTACAAAATATAAGTATTTTCAAAAGTATTTAAGTATGCCGAGCCGTCAAAATCCGTAACTATAAGTAGAACAAAACATAAGTAAATGGGTGTTGTATACTGCGGTTAAACCTGGGCAGTTATGTAGTCGTGTCTAGAGTCAATATAGCATGGCCAACTATATTCATTCGAGACACGGCCAACATGTGCTTGGGAGTGACTGTGGCATGCGGCATACCTAAAACTTACCCAATATCCCAAACAACAAATCGTCGCTACAGCGAACCATGAAATACTATGGGAGTATTTCTCGAGCCGATCCTTTGTAGAAATTCTCGTATACGCATTATTCCTTGATTATTCCTCTAGCGATAAAATGTTCTATCTTGATAACTCCTCTCTGCTTTATCGCTTAGTATGATGCTATATTTGCCTTGATGAGATATCTCCTGTCCCATATCTCTTGATTCACTTCAGAGGACTTATGATCCTCTCTTTCCTGATCTTTTTAGATCAAGATGCCTCCAAGAAAGAGACCCAGCTCAACGAACAACAACAATCCTCCTCCGCCACCACCTCGTATTCAAATCGATTTGGAAACACTTCAGGCAACCATTACTGCTACTATATTAGCTCTCTTACCTCAACTGAACTCTAGGGGTTCGGGTGGTGAAACCCAAAACCCAGATGATAGCCAGGGACACCAAAAAGGGGGTTCCTATAAAGACTTCATGAACGCAAAACCGACATTTTTCGATGGCACAGGGGGTGTCATTGCTTTAACCCGATGGTTCGAGAGAATCGAATCAATCTTTGAAATATGCGGCTGTTCGGAGTCTGATAGAGTCAAGTTTTCCGCCTGTACCTTCCTAGACAAAGCCCTGACTTGGTGGAACGGCCGAGTCAAATCCCTGACCTTATCTGTAGCCAATGCTATGGGATGGGAAGTAATGAAGGAACTACTACGTGCAGAGTATTGTCCTCGGGGTGAAATCCAGAAGCTGGAAAACGAGTTGTGGAACCTGAAGATGAAAGGTTCCGATATCACCTCTTACACTTCAAGGTTTGATGACCTGGCACTCCTTTGTCCGGGATTGGTTACCCCGGAAGGCAAAAAGATAGAAAGATTCATCTGGGGATTAACCCAGCCAACAAAGGGGAACGTTATAGCAGCAAAGCCAGATACCTACGACAGTGCAAAGTGTCTGGCTCAAACTTTGATCGATCACAGTGATGTGCAGGAAGAAGCAAACACCACCCCCGAGCCCACAAAAAAGAGTGGTGAGAAAAAGAAAGTTTTGGAAGAAGAAGAAGAGTCAATCTTCCCCAGAACTCTCAAAGAAACAACAAATAGTGGCAGTCCACGCTGCTACAATCCCTGCTGCTGTTTCTGTTGTCAATTCCACATCTCAAGCACCTGTCACCGGATATGTCGGTATCCTCCCATGGTGTAACCATTGCAGCTACCACCATCGCATCCCTGGCCCTTGTCGTGCAAAGTTTTGTAGAAGCTGTGGTCAGGAAGGTCACCTCGCACGAACCTGCAAAACCCCAACCCCGTCAACTAGTCAGGCTTCCGGAGCAGGTATCGGTCAAACCTACTACAGTTGTGGAGAGGTCGGACACTATAAGTGAAACTGTCCGAAGACAGTAACATCTGGCAACACCGGGAGAGTCCTAACCATGGGTCAAGAGAGGACGGCCGTTGATCCCACCGGTGCTACAGGTATACTTCTCTTTGATAACCCTTGTGCCCGCAATCCTTCTCGATTCTAATGTGGTAAAAATTTGCTAATCGTTCATTCAAATATCTATCTAGACTAAATCCTTCGCATGTAATCGAAATGTGCACCGTCGAGACGACTAACTAGTGAGATAGAGAACACTAACTTCGTACCTATAGATTGAATCCTCAGTCCGGAGGACTATTCTGTTCCATTCAATTTAAAAAGGGGAAACTCTCCATGAAAATATTTTGATGCTATGTTTAACATGAAATGACCGAGTTTTCATTCGTGCTGTCATCCTTGGTTTCGAAAGGGTCGCTCGTCTAGATCTTTTTCTCGACCGGATTCTCGTAATCTTCGGCATCAAACTTTCGTATCATTCTATGCCTTAGAACTCAAAAGTTTTCCCAATGTGAATTACCACGCATGCCTCGTTTCTGTGCTTATTGAGAAACGGGAAGTTAGCAGCTCTTCCCTCTTAATGTCTATCCCGAAGGATTCCCGGGAGCTTCTTTTGAGCGTCTAGTTTAATATCACATCAGACCTTTCAAGATCTTCGTAGAGATCGATTCTATAACCTTCATGTTTTGGATGCCCTTAGAATTTGGTAACATCTATCTAGACCATCACGTCTCGAATCCTTAGAAGCGTCTGCCCAACTAAACCCTAGTGATTCCTTGAAGAAAACGAAGTCGTTCAGGGTTAGAACTTCAATGAGAAAACCGATTGATATCGTAGATTGAGAGAGAGTCAAAGTACAAAACCAAGATATGTCCCGATAATGAGAATTCGTTAGAACGCCCAACAGAGACCAGATTCCGCTTGAGAAAGTGAAGATCCGAAGCAACAAATCCATTCGTATCTCATTCCAATCTATGATCAGTATCTTATTCTTTGAATTTTGGGACGAAATTCCCTCTAACTGGGGGATAATGTAACAACCCGAAGTTGTTCATCGCCGAAAATCCATTCTACCCGTATAACTCGTCGGAGATCGAAATGTCCCGATATCGTTTTTGGGTTAGTTAACTAAAATTTTATGTTTATTATCATTCAATGAGGGTCCAAATCATTTAGGAACTCATGAATTTAGCCCAAAACATTTATTTCATAAGTTTTAGAAATATCCTCGTCGGGTGACGGAAACTCAATCGGGTGCGACCTATAGCCTCGTTTAAGGCCGGTATCGGGTAGAATTCCACCGTGTCCAAGTTTTAGGAACTATATAAACGTGTTTAACCTTACATTTGAAGCTTTTTCCTTCTCTCTCTACTCTCTCTCTAACCTCTCTCCTAAATCCAAAGATTAAGGGTCCAAAACTTAATTTTAAGGCCTCAAATCCCTAAGGTACCTTCCTAGCCTTAATCTATAGCATATTTGGCTTCCAAATTTGACATTTAATCATGAAATTGGACATCATATGTGAGTTTACGGCCCAGGAGGCTGCCTAGGCCGTAAACACCGTTTTGAAGGGTTTTAAGCCCTTAAACTCCTTCCTAAACTCATTTGGACTTTAGATATGGCTAAGGGACTTCAAGATATGGACTTAGAACATTTAAAACTTTGATTTTGAGTCATTTGAAGGAGTTTACGGCCAAGGCATAAGCTTGGGCCGTAAACTCATGTAAATGGGGTTTTTCATGCCCTTAAACCCTTCCAAATCACTAGTATGGCTTAGATATGAGTTATAGAACAATAGTTTTAGCATTGGGACACTTGAAACATAATTTTTGGGGGATTTAGGTGAGTTTACGGCCAAGGCATGTGCTTGGGCTGTAAACTCCCCAAATCATGGCATAAATTCAATTCTAAGGTGTTAGAAAGCCATCCAACACCACCAAAAGCCTTGGAATAAATCAAAGGACCAACCAAAAATAGTTTAAGGACATTAAACACACAAATTGAGGGATTTCTATGAGTTTACGGCCAAGACTTGTTCATAGGCCATAAACTCCATGATTCATGGTGTTAGAATGCTAACTAAACACCCCTAAAGCCTTTAGATGAATTTTAGAAGCCCTTCTATGCAAGTTTTAGACCTTGAAACACTTTGTAGCAACCTATAGAAGAGTTTACGGCCATGAGAGGGGTCTCATGGGCCGTAAACTCCATAAACCCCTCAAATGTCCCTTGCAAACTCAAGTTAGGCCTTGGAATAATTCTATTAATCACATGTGATTTGTTTTGGAACCATTTAACATCATTTTCTTGGAAAAATAGGAGTTTACGGCCATGGAGCCATGCTAGGCCGTAAACTCCCATAAAAGGGTCTATTTGATGTTTTAAAATCATTCCAAGTCCTTAAACCAAGTCTAGAAAATATCCCCTAAGTGTTTGAAGTCATTTAGCACCATAAACCACCCCCACCATGAGTTTACGGCCGTAAACTCATGGGGAGTGGGTGTTTTAGACCAAAAACTCTTCTATTAGTTTACTCATGGGGAGTAAAGTCAAGTCCCAAGTCCCTAGTGTCATTTCACGTCCTTAAACGCCACCCGGGTCCCTCCAAACACTTGTATCGGAGTGTTTTCGCGACTTGAAGCAAGTGTCCCTATCATATAAATAAACTAGGTCCTAATTAGATACAAATGTGTATCTTTACATTATAATTAGGAACCTCATGTATTTACAAGCCCCGGATCAACTCTTAGCATCCAAAACATCACGTTTCTCGTCCGGTGAGTTCATACCCCTACCCTTTTTCACTGTTTTTAACTGTTTTCAGGGGGGGAATACAAGCAAAAGTACAAATGTATCTTGTACTTAAACTGATTTACAACTTAACGATTTTAGTTTCTAAATGTCATGATTTCCAAAGATTATGATAACTGATGTTTCGAATTGCAGGTTAATTATAGATTTCTTTTGAAAAGTGTTTTGATCTATATTGTCTTTTGTAAAAGAAATCATACTAATTATAACAAATATAACTAATAGGATAGAACGAATGCGAATACGAATATAACTAAGTACAAATACAAATAACGAATTCGAATACTAATAGGAATACGAATACTAATACGAACACGAATGTAATCTAGAACAAATACTAATTAGGAATACAAATACGTCTACGAATACGAATACGTCTACGAATACGAATACGACTACGAATACGAAATAACGCCTTTGGTTGACACTAAGACTTCGAATATACAGTTAGTGTACTCCTTGAGTGTCACCAGAGTTTCGAATTTATTACGAAAATACACCTCTGGACCTCTACTGAGTTTCGAATATATCCGCCTCAGAATGTCGACAGAGCTTCGAAGTCACAACTAAGTTAGTAGATTATAGTCATCTGATTGTAGAATAACTAAGGAAGTAGAACACATAACTAATACTACTCACATAGTAATTACTGGTACTTCGAAATTAGACTTAAGAACAAAACACCACACATAGGAAAATATGGGATTTTCTTCGGTAACACAACAACACACAAACGAATAAAGAAACAAACGAATAACTAAAACTATAAGGAAAATATGGGATTTTCCTGGAATGTCATAACCAACCGTTTTCGAAATTGTAACATAAGATAACCAAACTGTTTTCATAAGAAAATTTGGGATTTTCTTCATCAACAACTTTTCCCGAACGTAAAGGAATTCGTCTTTTGAAAACTAAACCGCTTATGAACTCACCAGCTTTATGCTGATTTTCAAACTGCTTGTATTCTCAGGTCAGCGTTAGACAGGTACATCGCAACCTTTTGGAGAAGACGGAGCGTCCCGAAGACTCGTCTTTACTTTTGTTCATATTACATATGTAAAATACTTGTACAACTCTACTTTCAAACAGATGTAAACAATATTATGTAATGTAATGTTTTGTGATTACTACTTTACTATGTGCATTGGATTTGATACTCAACATGGAGTCAACCCCGGAAATGTTTCCGCCTTTGGTTTTCGGGGTGTGACACCGTAAGGCGGCGCCGATCAGGGATATTGGCATGAGGATGACCGTAGTGACTCCCCTGTTGGAGCAAATTCGGGAGGCTCAACAGGAGGCTATCAATGAGGAGCATCAGAAGAGCAAGCGTGTGGTGGGTCAGGTTTCCTCATTTGATTATGATAGCCGAGGACTATTGACACTACACCGTAGGGTGTGGGTGCCGTATCACGGAGGCGTGCGCCAGATTTTGATGGAGGAGGCGCACAAGTCCCGATTCTCTATTCATCCCGAGGCGAAGACGATGTATAGGGATCTTTGTCTAGATTATTGGTGGCCCTGCATGAAGCGGGATGTGGCATGGTACGTTGAGCGGTGCTTGACCTGCAGGAAGGTCAAGGCCGAACATCAGAGACCGCATGGCAAGATGCAGCCATTGGATATTCCACTGTGGAAATGGGAAGACATCACGATGGATTTTATCACGAAGCTTCCCAGGACCGCACGTGGAGTGGATTCGATTTGGGTCATCGTGGATCGATTGACCAAGAGTGCTCACTTTATCCCGATCCAGGAGAGCATATCGGCCGAGAAATTGGCCGACGTCTATATCAGGGAGATCGTGGCGCGGCATGGGGTGCCAGTATTGGTTATTTCGGACAGGGATGTGCGTTTTACTTCCAGGTTTTGGAAGAGATTTCATGACGAGTTGGGCACTCGTTTACATTTTAGCACCGCCTTTCACCCACAGACGGATGGTCAGAGCAAGCGGACCATCCAGACTTTGGAGGATATGCTGCGGGCATGCGTGTTGGATTTCGGTGGTAGCTGGGATACTTATCTTCTCCTGGATGAGTTCTCGTACAACAACAGCTACCACGCGAGTATCAACCGCCCTCCATTCGAGATGTTGTACGGACGTAGGTGCAGGACCCTGATATGCTGGGGTAAAGTTGGCCAGAGAGTCATGGGGAGCACCGAAGTGGTGCTCAAGACGACCGAGAAGATCCAGCAGGTTCGGAGCAGGCTTCAGACTGCTCAGAGTTGACATAAGAGTTACGTCGACAAGCGTCGATCCGACTTGGCGTTCCAAGTCGGGGATATGGTTCTCCTGAAGGTGTCTCCTTGGAAAGGCGTCATTCGATTCAGGAAGCGGGGCAAGTTGGGCTCGAGATTCATCGGACCGTTCAGAGTTGTAGCTCAGGTGGGCAAGGTGGCGTATAGGTTGGATCTGCCAGTCGAGCTCAGCCAGATCCACAACACTTTCCATGTTTCTCAGCTGCGGAAGTGCCTAGTGGATGATTCAGCAGTAGTGCCGTTGGAGGACATACAGGTTGATGACAGCCTGAATTACATTGAGCGCCCAGTCGCAATCCTCGACAGAAAGTCGAAGGATTTGTGGAACAAGCGAGTGGAACTCGTGAAGGTGCAATGGCAGCACCGGAAGGGATCGGAGTGGACTTGGGAGCCGGTGGAGGAGATGATAGAGCATTACCCCGATCTGTTTGAAGATCGAGCAGCAGACTTCGAGTACGAAGTCTAAAATAAGTGGGGGAGATTTGTAGCACCTGGTTCCTGGTATGCAAGATTTATCTAAGTATTTTTGTATTTTGGCCTTGGACTCGGCGAGTTGGAGGCCCGAATCGCCGAGTAGAGACGAGACTTGGGACGCGGTTAAGTTGACGACTCGGCGAGTCCGCGCTGTCCGATGAAACCCTAATTTCCAAGGGTTTGCACCCTATTTAATCTCTCATTTCCGCCCCAAGCCAGCCCCCAAGCCTCGTTTAAAGCTTATTTCCTTGAGAGTTTGAAGCATTTTGTGTGTTCTTGAAGGATTTGAGAAGGAAGTGGAGTAGATCAAGAGGAAAGGAAGGAAGCCAAGCATCTTAGTGTTCTCTCAGTGATTCCTTTGAGGTATAACCCGTTTTCCCTCTGTTTCTATGCTTATTGCTCCATTAAGTCTTTCTTGAGCCCTTCCCCAAGCTTGTATGTGCAATATAATTCGTAATAAGTTGATTGGCCTTTAGATCTAGGCATGATTGAGCTCCAGGAGCTCAGATCCATTGCCTTTATGGACCCATGTTGCTTGTTCACCCTAGATCTACCCCCTTTTGAGGCATTTTGAGCCCTAAATCCCTCATTGGTGAATATCTACACGTAAAGTTGGAAACTTTATGTGTGATTCATGCTCTAGGAACCCAGATCTGTGAATGGCATAGACTGGAATCGAGCAAAATCGCGTATATAGTGATTGCATGGCGACGACTCAGCGAGTCGTTCATCTGACTCGGCGAGTCTGCTCGCGAGTCTCCGAGTTGTCGCCTTTTCGATGTGTCGAGTTTGAGTAGTGAGTCACGGGGTGTGACTCAGTGAGTTGGAAGCCGAACTCATCCATGGAGGAACTCGGCGAGTCGATGCCCTGACTCGGCGAGTTCAAGGAAATCTTCTTAGATCAAAAACAGACTCGGCGAGTTGTTCATACAACTCGGCGAGTCACAGCATAAAGTGTTCTTCGGATGAAGATGAACTCGGCGAGTTGTTCATACAACTCGGCGAGTAGGATGAAAGATTTGAACCTCAGTTTAGAAGAAGAACTCGTCGAGTCAACGCCTAACTCGACGAGTAAGCTCGGGATCCAGGACAATCGATTGGATAGGGACTCGGCGAGTTGGAGAGCCAACTCGGCGAGTCGGGTCAACTGAAAGTTGACTCTGACTTTGACTTATGACATGATCAGGGGAAAAATGGTCATTTTACCCAAAGGACAGTTAGCAGAAATTGATTGAGTATGTTGTGGGAATTGCAGCCGGAGGATTTCCGGAGCAGCAGTAGGCAGTCAGTTCCCGACCAGATCAACAACTACTTCGAGGTGAGTTACCTTCCAATAGCGGTGAGTCTACAGCCACAATGCCGGCTCACCAGTAGGAGTTGTATGTAGATGATTGTCTTTGTGATATTCATCTAGGGATTACTACTACCTGTGTTGTGTTTATGTGCTAGTATGAGATGATGTTATATGCCAGTGACAGTAAGGGGCGATAGTCCCCAAGATATTCGGTCGATAGGGCCGAAAGGGTGGTCATACCCAGTCATACTAGATAGATTCTGATATTGTGATACATGTTATGTGGTAGTAGTAGAGGGGGAGAAATAGTTCCCCAGTATCCGGTCGAGAGGAATGAAGGGGAGGCCAGCACCCAGATATGCTAGGCAGTATCCGGTTGAGAGGACCGAAGGGGAGGCCAGCACCCGGATATGCTAGGTAGTATCCGGTCGAGAGGACCGAAGGGGAGGCCAGCACCCAGGTATGCTAGGCAACGTCCGGTCGAGAGGACCGAAGGGGTAAGTCAGGCACCCAGATAAGCCTGACAATTTATGTATGTTATGTGGTTATATGGTATGAGGTAAAGTGGGGGAACTCACTAAGCTTTGTGCTTATGTTTTTCAGTTTTGGTTTCAGGTACCTCCTCAGCTAGGGGAAAGGAGCCGGCGCGGTAGCAGCATGTCACACACACTCTCTAGTTCGGCAATTACGAGTTTATTCTGGGATTTACACTCTGATATTTTGGTTGATCAAATGTTGTGGATTTCAATTTGGTTTTCGATGTGAAATGGTTCAATTAAACAATGTTTTAATTATTAATGTTTTCTATGTAATGTTTTATAAACGAAATTTTTGGACGTGAACATCGGGTCGGTACAGGGAGTCAGCGCCCGTGATTGTGAGCTGTGTTGACTTGTTTCGATAAACATAGTAGCGATGCAACAGACAGTCGAAATCAAAATTTGTTAACACCTTCCTTCCGAATCCAGATATCTTGATGATTCTCTTCTGAGACCACACTTCTTTTTGGGGACATGCGTTCAAGGAGTAGAAAGTCTTTAGTCGTTCTCTTTCAGTTGTGATGATCATTTGAGGATCATCTTCGAGGTGGAGAGGAGCAAATTTGATGTAGAACTTGCCATATGGAGAGATGGGAAGATCGAGCTGGTCCGAATTTTGGGTTGGTAGATCATAATACATGAATGACACTATGTCCAAGTCATGAATTATTTCTTCACGACAGAGAGGGGAAAGCCCTAGCATTGGATTGGGGTTATCTTTGAGAGCTTGGATCCAAATTCTTTCTTCCAGGGCCTGATCTATTTGAGCTTAGGACCAACCTTCAGACTTTTTGGTGGTCGGTTCGCATCTGTGAAATTCCGAGATAGGCCTTTTGCCCTTGTATGGTTTATTGAGAACTGAAATCACATGCTGCATGTTCTCATCTATGGTAAACTATGGAGGATGAGGAATCAGGGGCTCTTTCAGAATGTGGTTAGGTTTTCGAAGTGGAGAACCTTCATCGATTGGAGCTATTCTTGTTGAGGGAACCGGAGGCATCATTGACTTGGTAGCTCAGTATACATCAATCATGACCTTAGTCTTTTCCTTAGCCATTTCACGGCTTCTCTATAGAAAGTTATCTAGGTATGATGGCCATGAGACAACAGACCATATCCCTTTCTCTTCCACGGAAAGAACTTTTGCCGAAAACTTCCGTTGAGATTGAATTCCTATCACAACATTTGTGATGTACTTGTCATCATCATCATATGGAGTACCTATAGGAATGATTTGATCAGAATCATCATTAGACTCATCTCGTAGTTTGAACTCGAAGGCTGGCTTCTAAAAGATAGATTGATCTCTGTTACTTGGGCCTTCTCTCCTTCTTGCATCGGATAGCCTGGCAATCGAGGCAAGTAAAGTTGAATGCTGAAACTCCAAGACACGATCAAACTACTTCTGAAAGATGGTGTTCATTTTCAAGGTAAGGGCGTCGCAGGCTTCAACAGTTGGAACCTGAGCTTTGAGATGTTTGAATAAAGTGGCAAGGATGGTAAGCATTTCATCGAACTTATGGTTCAGAACATCCTTTATATTCTAACAGGCTCAAAGATGTTTGATGAGTACTTGCTGCATGATAAGATTCATCTCGTCTTTCTTCTTCTTATCCTTCTCCATTCTCTAAATCTGCTTTTCATGCCCGACATGCGTTTGCTTGATCAGTTCGTTGGTGGCATTGATCATGTCATCGTGAAATTTCAACATGTTGGTGATGGTGTCGAGATAGTGATCAAGACCTAATTTTTACTTTTGCTCAACCTCCTCAATCCTCAATGGTGTGCTTGAGTCGGAGGGAGATGATTTGATCCAACTGTTAAGCCCTTTCTTTATCGGAGGGCCCTGCTTTCTTTACTTCCGAGAGGGAGAGGAGAATTGCATCAAGCTTAGTGTCGAGACCAGACACTTTAGCATCAAGTTTGGAGTCAAGTTGGGAAACTGGATTGTCTAGTGAGTCAACCTTGGAGATTGCAATAGACACATTGTCTCAGAGTTCCAACAAGGAAAAGGGATCAACATAGTTTCCAGCTGATGATCCCGTGTCCGAGGTGGAACTCTCAGACTTGGCTTTGTCACTCTTTTAGTGGAATGGAGGTGCGGAAGGGCCATGTTTGTTGGCGGTGGTGGTTTGATCATCCTTGGGAGGATTGGCTTCTGTTTCACCTCCGTGAGTGTGTTGAATGTGGTCATCAACTTAGATTTCTTCATCAACAGGCTCTGATGAAGAAGATGAAAGACCCAAGTCATAAATTAGCCTCGATGATGATGGCTTCTGAGAAATGTGAAAAGTTGGGATGACTGGAGGAGTAGCAATCGAGACATTATCATCATCGAACATGAATTCAGTGGAATCCTCTACATTAGGATTTGGATGTAATGCATCATAGTGGGAGGACTTCAGAATGTTTGCTTGATCGGTTTCTCCTGATGTGAACTCTTGGTCAGAGACATCTTCTGATGGAGGAATAAAAGGTGTGTTGCTCTAGATTGCTCGATTTCTCATAGAAATGAGTGTTGATTCCACTTGAGATCGAGTGAGCTTCGGATGCATGGTATGAGCCTTGCTAACAAAGTGTAGCCAATATGGATCGTCAGTACCTGGTCTTCCTTTACCATAGCCATATATCAGACCGTTTGTTGCTTCCAAGGTTGGAGGGACTGCCCTAGCTTCAGAAAGCTTAGGATCTGAGACAGGGGTCTCGAATCGTGCATGTGCAGAAGAAGAAGGGATATCTGAGATGACTCGTGGGTGTGTTCCAGGGGGGTGCAAGGAACTTTGTTCAACACCTCATCACCTTGTTGGGAAGGTGAGGGTGGATTATGTGGAGACTCCCCGTGAATGTGTGCACATGGTTTTGAAACACCGAAGGGTACTTCATAAGAGTGGGCATGTGGGGTGAGAGGATGACCAGATTCAGTCAGAATGTCTTTGATAGATTCCTTTTGAGAGGACGTATCGACTTTGGATCTCTTTTTGGATTTTCCTTAGAGGGAGAGGTCTTTCTTTTGGCAGCCTTCTTTTTCTTTCCGCTAGTGGAGACTGGCTTGGCCACATCCGAGGCGGGCTCAATGAAGATAGGGGTAGACTGTGTAGGGCTATACACAACCGAAGTCTGCAAATGATGTTTCAAGTGAAGGGAATCAGATGGTAGGGTGGCCAACATGTGCTTAGGAAAGCTACGAATAGTTCCAAAGGATGCCTGGTTTGGAAGGTGATAAGTTTTAATAGCTTTGAAAGATAGAAATACCTCTTTTGGAATTGTGTCGAATGGAATTGATTCACACCTCTCTCGGTAGAGTTGTTGGATGGTAAGAGCCTATAATATCGGACTCAATATCTCTAGTGGCTTTCTTTTTACAACAAATTTCTGAAAGTCTCGCCACAAGACTTCGGCCAAGTTGACAACATTAGTTTTTCCGGAGTAAATACTGTAAACAACATAGAGCCTGTCTTTGCTCATAGTGTCCGTTCCTCCATGTTTCCTACACAGACCTCGAAGGATGAGGTGCATGAGAACTGTCCATAGCCCAGGAATTGCAGATTTCTTGAACTTTTTCGCTTTAAACTCTTCAACAACTAGCAATGGGGCACGAGAAAGGCAACCCACGCTATTTTCTATTTTCATTGAATACATTTGTTGAGAATTAGGAGCAGCCATTGAAGTTAAGATATTAAAGCAGAAGTGGTATATAGAAGAACTTTTATCCTGAACATAGAAATGATCGAAATACCAATGTAATTTTGAATCAACTATAATTTTTTCTTGTGGATTCAAAGGAAAACACTCAAGTTCTAATACTAACTGTGAGTACAAGTAACAGGTTTGAAAACTCAAACCTTGAGTTAATCTTTAATATTAATGTCCGCTCTTAATTAGATGTTCCAGTTGAGTCTGGTAATACCAGTTAAGACTTGAATGACATATTAAACATAGTACTCAATATGAAATAAGGTAAACTATGAGTATAATCAATGTAAAGAAATTAAATGAATAAGAAGAGTGTTGTGAAAGCTCTTGACTTGAGATAAAAGTGAAATTGAATTAAAGAGAAATTTTGCTATCTTTGGAGTAACAATTCACCGCTTTTCGTTTTATTCAAAAATCTCCTTAAATAGACTAAGGAAATACATCGTACAAACTAAAGATACAGTCCTAAGACTGGTTAATAATCAACAATTGACAACTGATTATCTAAAAGATACAAAAAGATAAGTCCTATGAAACGTTAGATCATGAATAATACAATAAACAATAAATGTTTAAACAGAAAGACTGATCTCGGATCATTACTCCACCTCAAACTGATCTTCACTTCAGACTCCATCTCTACTTCGGAAACTGCTAACTTCAAAATCTTCATACTTGTGATTGCTAAAGGTTCACTTTTCATTTTTTAACAAAAAACAACATTGTACAATGAAAAAAAACAATTAACAATTAATTGGGTACATGTCTCCTATAAAACATTTATGTCATACACCTTGATAGCAACATCAATGAACAACTAAACTAGCCTAACCCAAGTGTAAATTGAAAATTACAAGGTTAAGATTACATACCTTTTGTGTTTTTATTATAAACAAATCAAACCAATCCTAGTAGTTTCAAGCTTGGAAAGACTAGCACCAAAGAAATGATGCATCTAATGGTTTGAACCAAAACCTTAGCAACAAGAACAAAAGAGGAGAGAGGATGGTACATCAAAATTTTGGCTATGGGATGGCTTGAGAGCGTGGACGAAAATAATGACCCCTAAGGTCCTGTTTATAGGTGATAAGGAATCCTTAGATAACACTAATTTGAATATCATAATAATATCTCAAATTAGGTAGTTGTCCAATCTCTTTTCTTATCCTTCAAGGCTTTCTAGAAGCCTTAAGAAGCTCTACAAAAACTGTCCCCATGACGGAGGTTCTAGAACCCTTCATTGCTCAACTTTTGAACAACGTCACCTTTAGTCCCTACACTTCCAATTAACTTAATTAATCTCAAAATTAATGTCAGATTAATTCTAAATTAATAATTACAATTTTTAATTAATATATTAATCATATAATATATTAATAAATTATCCTCTCTCTCCAAATGAAATTCTTTGCAATTGCTAGTTTTGAGGGTAACCAAAAAAATGACCTCACTTTCATTTTATGAATATACCAATTTAGTTATTGGCTTAGATACCTTAATCCAACAGTATCCCACTTGGATAAGTATGTAACTACAATTTCAAGTATAGACCTTGAAGTAAAAAACAAAGCATGGTTTCCAAAGCCACTACCAAACTCTGATTCAAATCAGCCATCCTAAGATAAGTGACCAACTATTCATTCGTTCTCAAGATATCGTATGGACACAACACATAGATCAGAATCAATCTCATTGTCCAAGATTTTGTTTCTTGATATCTCGATTTGTAAAGACTTTTTTAGACTTCAATTGAACAGATCAATTAGTCCTGGATGGGCCCAACACTATATGGTCAACATTAAATCATCAAGGGACCTAAAGATATCGCTTTTTCGTGTTCGGGAAAAAGAAACAAATAAACTTTAACTAGATAATTGTAACCTTTACTCACCAAATCATATATGATACTACGTTTTATAACATCCAGTTACTAACGTGTTTATGAAATACCAATACACAACCGATTCATAAATTACAACTTATGTATCTCTATTTGAAGAACATAACATATTATCGTCATGGAATCACTCGTGACAAGATCCATGAAGTAATCTCTAAGCATGGGTTTATCCAATACTTAAAATCCCTAATTTCAAATTACTCATGGATACTGTAGCAATTGCAATTGCAATGTCTTAACCTCAATCTACAATCTAAAATCAAATCATGGTAGTCTTGATTCACTACTTACTTCCAAAAGTATGAACGGATGTGGAGTTTTGAATAATTTTATATTACCTAGGAAATATAAACATACAAAAAGAAACATAAGAATAAATAATTGAATAAGGCATTACGATACTCATAAATAATTCTCAATTATTCATTTACCAAAACAATTAAATTTATTTTGTTATATGTTTCAAATATCACTTAACTACTAAAACTAATATTGTATCTTAAACCTATGCTCCTAGCATGATGGTAATGTTTGACTCTACCCAGAGCCTTTATGAAAGGATCTATAACATTATCCTCTAATGATAGTCTCTTCACTAGAATGTGTTATTCTTCTAACCGATGTCGAATATAATGGTACTTCTTGTCGATATGCTTGGGTTTTCCATGATCCTTTCATTCTTTTTTCAAAGCAACTGAACCTTCATTGTTATAGATGTGCTCCATTGATTCCTGAATATTTGGAACGACTCAAATATCTCCGATAAAGTTCTTCAACCAAGCTACTTCCTTTGATGCTTCACTCGTTGCTATGTACTCTGACTTACAGGGGGAATTAGCCACCGTATCTTGCTTGGAACTCTTCCATGTAATCGATCCCCTGTATAACAAGAACAACCAAACAGACTGTGAACAAAAGTTTTCTGGTCTGATTAAAAGTTGGCATCATTGTAACCGGTTACTCTTAACGTATCACTACTGCTAAGAACTAGGAACGTGTCTTTTATTCTTTGCAGATACTTAAGAGTATTCTTCACCACAATTTAATGGGCTTTATCAGGATTACCTTAAAACCGACTAAGCATGCTCAAAGCATAAGACACATCAGTGCAAGTACATGTCATTGCATACATGTTCGATCCTATAGTCGAAGCATATAGAACTCAACTCATGTCAGCTATTTCTTCATCAGTGCTGGGAATTTGAGTCTTACTCAACTTGATATAACTATTAATAGGCAATTCTTCTTTCTTTGAATTCTCTATACTAAATGTTTTAGTATCTTATCAAAATATGTACTCTGGCTAAGACCAATAAGACGATTCTTTCTATCCTGATAAATCCCTATTCCCATAATATATGTCGTTTCCCCTTTCCAAGACAAGACTTTAATTTCTTGAAAGGTTAGGATTCTATTTCCTATATGAATTATGTCATCAACATACAACACTAGGAAGGTCACTATACTCCCACTAGCTTTGACGTATACACAAAACTTATATTCGCTTCTAGAAAACCTAACTCTTTGACTTTCTCATGGAAGGAAAGATTCAAGCTATGAGATGCTTGTATCAATCCATAAAAGGATTTCTTCAGCTACACACTCTATCAGGAAACTTGGCATGTACAAAGCCCTTTGGCTGACTCATGTAGACGTCCTCAGATAGCTCCCCTATAAGGAAAGCAGTTTTTACATCCATATGCCAAAATTCATAATCATAAAATGTAGCTATAGAAGCATAATCCTGATAGATTTTGTCTTATATACCGATGAAAAGGTCTCATCATAGTCAATCCATTGGGTTTGAGTAAATCCCTTTATAACCAACCTATCTTTGAAAGTGTGTACTTTCCCATCCATGTTGGTCTTCATCTTGAAGATCCATTTGCACCCGCCTGTCTTTCGACCAGGTACTTCGTAACCAAGTTCCACACTTGGTTATCATATATGGACTAAATCTCACTCTCCATTACCTCCTTCCATCTAGCAGCCTCAGGGACTTCCATTGCTTCCTTATTGTTAACTGGCTCATCCAAATTTACCAGTGTCTCATCAATGATAAATGTGTCACCATCTAACGTAATATGAAAACCATAGAATGCAGGTGACATGCTAATTCTACCGGACCAACGAAGAGGTAATAAGTTTCTAATTGGCTTAACCAGAATTTCTTCCTCAGGTTGAGTGCTAGTGTTGTTAGAGGTTCCCTTATTGGATGACTCTTGAATTTCTTCAAGGTCAATAGCATTCCCACTGTCCTCTTTGAATACGAGGTCTCTCTTGTGAAAGACTCATCTTCGAGCTATAAATACCACGTTCTCACTAGGTTTGTAGAACAACTACCCAAAGCACTTTCGTGGGTAGCAAATGAAATAACACTTCATAGCTATGGGTTCGAGTTTGTTGTGAGATACTCGTCTTATGAGTGCTTCAAAACCCCATACCTTGATATGTACAAGCGAGGGAGCTTTCCCTGTCCACATCTAATGAGGTATTTTGACAACCTTCTTTATTGGAATTAGATTCATGATATGGGAGACAGTCTCTAAGGCATACCCCCATAAATGAATAGGAAGATAAGATCGACTCATCATGGAACGTGTTGGATTTGGTGTTGAAGCCCATAACTCTAATTGGTATAAACTTGAATTGATAGTATCACAGTCCTTTTGGGTTGCCCTCAAACCTATGAATTGGACATGATGACTTTTAGAGAGAGAGATCAATTTATTATGTGATTAATAAATTGAAATAAATGATTTATTAATGTAATATGAAAATAATATATTAATTATAAATCATATTATTAAATTCATTATTAATCAAAAATTAATTGGAATTAATTTTTGGATTAATTGGATTAATTAAAAGTGCAAGGACGGTTTGGTTATTTATTGAAAGTTGAAGAAGGAAGGCCCAAGGACCTCGCTGGATGAAGTGGACGAAAATCACTTGGTCAAGCCCAAGAGTTTTTGTCCAAGCCCCTTAGATAAGAGGAATGAGTTGCTTGGTCACCAAGCAAAGGATATAGGGCATATCCCCTTAACCCTAGCTTTGGCACCAATTTTCCTCAACTATATAAGGAGTCCCCAACCCCTTAATTTCGTCCATGCCTTTCTTCTAAGAGCCTTGGACGAAATCTTGGCTCTCTTCTCCTCTATCTATAGTTTTCCTCTTGCTAGTTTAGGTGTGATTCCATTAGAGGCACGAAACTTGTGGTGCTTACTTCCAAGAGATCAACAAAGGAGAATTCTAATTGTTTGTTGTAACAACTAAAAGGTATGTAACCTTAAACCTTTTCTTTATTACTTTCAAAAATTTTCTAGGGTTCTTAGGGTTTATTTTTGATGTTCTTAGTTATAGATTCAATAGAGAAAACATATATCCTTATTAGGGTTGCATGCAAACTCAAGAGTTTAAGTTTATTTGTTTTGCATAAAAATCGTCAGTAGTATCAGAGATTAGGGTTTGTTTTCTGTTGAATAGCTATAACTGAAGAATAGATCAATTAGGATTTATAGAAATTAAACCGTAAATGGCATAAATTTCGACTAGGCTTAGGTTTTGTCAAAACCCGAGGCTCCCTCCTTTTGAATATCGAAAATTGGGTTATGGCTTGGAAACCCTAGCCCCCCTTCCCAAGATTTTGAAAATATGGCTAGATTTTAGGGTTTCCAACTTTTGGTAATTGTTTTTTCACTTGCCTAATATGAAATAATTAAAATTGAAATGAATCATATACCTTATTTGCGAAAATTAGAGGGTAAGGATTAGGATTATATTATATGATTAATTTAATTAGATAATCCTTAATTGATTTAATTAATTGTTAATTAAAAAATAATTATTGGTTTATTTTTAACTTAATTGATTAGATATTAATTTTGAAATTTAAAATATAAACCCTAGTATTTTGAAAAGTTTAAAAATACACCTTATGCTATGTGTAAAATTAAAAGCTTAATTATATATATATATATATATATATATATATATATATATATTTATTTATTTATTTATTTATAGATATATAGACAAGACTATAGTCAGTCAAATCGTTAGTACGCCTCATTCACGAAGCTGGTCTATAAGAGAAAGGGGGGAGGGGGTTTAAGAAAACTGCCTATAAAATGGTTTTTGAATGGTGTCCACTCTCACCCACCGCTTCCTGTATTAGTGGATGGTCGTTAGCCGAATGGATTTGATAGGAAAAAATTAATTCTCATTAAAAAGTATAATGGTATTAAAAAAGTACTAGAACCTTTTATTAAAATCCAAAATCTAGTTACTCTAGGAACAATGTGAACTTGTATGCTAATCCATGAAAACGCATATTATACTTTATATGTCGTTAGTGGAGCGTGAGTGGTTAACTGGCACACTAATAGGGATTATAAAGAGATATGATGGGCATGTCGAGAATTATCATTGTTGATGGAGCATGTGTGGTTAACCGGCACATCAATGTGAGATGATAAATAACATCGAGGTTGCCAAGTGGGTCTGCATGGTTATTTACATCTCGTTTGTTATCATCAACACGCCAATAAAAAAGTGTTGGGTTTTGAGCATTCTAACACTCCTATGGTGTACATGCAACCCTATAAACCTTGGATCTATGTTTTCTCTATTATACATGCAAATATTAAATATTCCAAGGTCTCATCCTAACTAGCATATTATAAAGCACCTTTACTACAAAGTTCTAGTTAGATGACATACCTTTTGATGTAGCTTGATGTCTTCAAGCTTTAAGAGCTTAGCCCCAATAGTGTGGAAGCCTCATGTGGAATCACAAATCACCAAAACACCATGGAAGAACTTGAGAGAATATGTATGCACACTAAAATCGGCCCACTCTCATGTCCTCACACACTAGTGCCATTTCTTGTGCCAAAGGCCTCTTTATATAGTATGGAGGATTAGGGTTACATCCATGTAAACCCTAATACCCATGACCTTTAATTTCATAGGATCCATGAGTTACAACTCCATGGACTATCCATGATAGCTTAGCCCAACCTAAATGAACTTGGCCCATTATATATATATATATATATATATATATATATATATATATATATATATATAAGAATCCATATTTAATTAGTTCCTTTTGATCACATAATTAATTCTAAATTAATTCTTGATCAATACTAATTAAATAATATGATTCCATATTAATATATTAGAACTTATAATATATTAATATAAATCATAAATATACTATTCTCAAAAGACTATCCATATAAATTGTGTCGGTGAAGTGCAACCCAAATGGACCATGCCGGGTCGGGTTAAGTACATACCAAATATAGTTATGGACGTAGACATTAATCCAACAGCCTCCCACTTGGATAAGTATAGAACTATTATTGAGTATGACTTCAAAACCTAACTGGAAATCGTAACTCTTAAAGCCGTTGTCGAACTCTGACCTTTATGAATGACTTGTCCATTAGATAAGGGATCATATATTCCTCCATTCTAGATATCATATGGACTGAGACATGGATTATAATCATTCTCTCTGTCCATTTGTTGTTTCCTAATTTCTGATTCATGACGACTGACTGATTTAACAAATCAAACCAGTCCTGGCTTGGCCAAGCACTCACATGTGTCATCATTAAATCATCGAGGGGCCCACAAATATCGCTTTTATCCTGAAGGTAAAAGGAATGGATAAACTTCGACTCATATGGCTTGTTCTACTACTTGTTGAATCATACACAAAGGCACATTTTATAACATCGAGTTACCGAATGCGGTTCCGTGCAATCAATGTATAACCAACTCATAGTAACAACTCATATCTCTAGGTTTGAAGAATATAAGATATTATCGTTTCATGATCACTCGTGATAAAATCCATGAAGTGATTCAAATGAGTGCGGGTTGAATCCAATACTCAGAACTTATGAGCACTCATGAGTGTTGTAGCACAACTTTGTCCACCAACTTGGACCTCTACTAGCCAACCCATGACAGTCTTGATTCATATCTACTTCCAACATATGACCGACTGTGGATGGTTTGAATAACTTAGTCATTCCGGAAGAATAACCTAGTTATTATGGAAGTCAAAACATGCAAAGTGAAACACAAGAATAAATGAATAGAATATGGTATCAAACCCTATGAATATAAATAGACCACTTTTATTTATCACCATACTGATTACTCATTATTCATTGTTTTGGTTTTATCAACTTTATACTTGAATTCAAAACACTAGTTGTCCCATGCTCCAAGCATGTAAACTATATTTTTCTAAACAATAGCTTTGCCATACACCAAGTATGCACTCTATGTTTATCTATGATCCATACTTTGTGAACTAGATCGATTGAACATAATTTCAATGATTCTCTTTTCACACTTCCAGATATGTTTAGATTTTAAACTTATATGCACTGTTCCTCTTGTAATGATTACGCATAAATCCACAAAGACTTGGCAACAATCATTATAGCGTATCCCAATGGAGAGCAATTCCATGGAAATGATGTCTCAAATTCAAAGCGCATTGCTTGAACATGCTTCTTGCATTAAGTTTCTTTAACCTTACACAGATTGCTTCCACCTATGAAGACAACTCTATATTCCCATTTTGACTACCACTTCTGAACAAAGAGGTTCCTCTTTTCATACTATGTCAATATGGTCCTTCCAATATTAACAATATACTTCCAACTATCCTTGAGCAACCAATCTTTGGTAAACCTTAGATTGTCCTCGACAATTGCTTAATCACTTAGTCATATCCAATTCTCGACATTTTCCTTCTTAATTCCCCAAGGCATTTGAAAATTCAGAAAGGATAAATATTATAGCGCATGTAATCGATCTTGTACCCAAAGTAAATGGGACACGATTCATGATGTTTCACATAAAGACATGGTTCTAGGCCATTCTTTTGGCATAATATTTTTTTGCTTGCCATATTCTCAAAATTTGACTATGAAAAGGGATGTCGTAATCATAATCGAATTTTAAAAATGCAATATATAGAATTTTCTTAAGTTGAACCAATCCAACATGAAATATATATATATATATATATATATATGAATTTCACGTGGGATTGGTAAAGGTGATTAAAATCTCAATATATGCTCTTTAGAATGATTATAAACTCAATCTAAGCTTTTTAGAATTGAAATGAAGTATAATTTCCTCTCCCTTAATTATAGCAAAACAACTTTTCCAACCCCTGCAACCTCACGAATTGAAACTTTTGTTTTCTATAATTAACATTGCTAACTTGCAATACATACCATAATTATCATGCTCCCACTAACATGATGATGATAAGCATAACACTTATGCTCCCACTAGCTTTGACATGTATCCAGAAAATAGATGGACCTCTAGAAGTCAATACTTTATTAACATTCTTACCAAAGTTCAGATTTCTTTATACTACATTGCTTTGATAAGACTTTATCAAAATCATACACCTTATCTTAGATAGATCATAGGTGTGCCTAAACAATTTCAGAACTATGAAAAGGGATGTCGTAATCATAGTCTCAATTGTTTAGACCTTTTCCATATCTCATAAGTCCATGTTAGTATGCTGGTTAACCATGCACGCTCCACTAACGACTTCGAGAACTGCAAATATCATAATTGTTATCTACTTAAAATCTACTTAGTGAAAGAATTTCCTCAACATCATTTTCATGAATCGGAGAGAAACCTTATGACACTTAGATTTTATGGTGTATGTGTTCTTATCCATGTTAATTTGTCAAACCATAATCACAAGACTAGGTTAGTGACAAATCCTAACTCATATGGATTGAACTTGTGCAATCTTAACTTCTTGCCACCTGGTAGCTAGAGGGTCTGCCATTGCTTCCAAGTAGCTATGCAAACAATTGAGAACATGTAGAACTCAACTTTATAGCCAACTTAACTGGAATGGGCATAAAATTGTCAACACGATAGGTTATAAACCTCTAGTTGTGTGCTAGTGATGAAATACATGTTTTATTCTTGATTACTTCTTGAAACCCTTTCAGGATCTTTTAGACTCCCACTGTCTCCTTGACCTATAAGACTTTCTTGCCAAATATTCAAGAGATAATGTGGATTCTAATCAAGACAGACACTTAACACAATTAGCCTTAGTTGGTCTTTGTTTTATCCAAAACATCACAACTTACCAATTTCAAATGTACAAGAGTAGAAAACTTTTACTCTTACATTTGACAAGTTTTTTAAACCTTTTTTAAGACATGTCACTCAAGTTACAATCTTAGAGTATAACTCTAAGAATTGTTTTCGGAACGAAGAATGAATCATCTTCTTGATTTAACAACTTCAACAATTCATAACTCCTCTTCTTAACTATCAGAATGCACTTAGAGGATGAATTGTGATAAGGTCTCAAAATCATTAAGATGATCTTAAAACATGATACTAAAGTACCCTCCTATCTTTTTAGATTTGAGAAACCTTTATCCTTATACCTAATTTGATTCTTCTAATTCGTTCTGTCATACATTGAAACTTTTCCAACGTCTCAGAATTATACTTAAGCTTGTAAGTATAATCATATTTACTAAACCTTAGTAAATCATGACGAATAGTCTTATCCATCTTTTGTGGTGGACTTTGACAAGTTTAGAAGATATTGTACTTGATCCCTTAGTCCTTCTCTTGAGTCACATATACATGTGAACACGGAACTAGTCTTAATTTTCCAAAGTTGAAAATTCTCATACATCACACTAAACACCTTGTATGATTCCAAGTTTCGGTCCAATTGAAACTTGGGTGATGAGAATCATTGCTTATTTGGTAAATTTAGATACTGCCACAAATGAAAGAATCAAATTCATATTTCCAATATTGCTATAAACATACAAACATCAGGTTTTCATGGATGCCATTGTAAGGAGATAAAAATAAAGTAAAACAAACTTATATTTATTTTAAAATGCAGAAAAAAAACTTTTTCCTTACAATGCAACTTTAAATGAAAACAATGCTATTACATGTTTCCTAGCAATCTATCATAACTCCTAAGAGTAGCTCAAGAATCCGATCTTTAATCAAGCGATAGAAATCCATTTTCACGATCGGATTCAACATACTCTTTCTTTAAGTTTCCTACACTTTTCCTTTGATTGTTAAAACATCAAAATGTGACCCAGTCACATCATGTAATAAGAATCTTAGAATAGAAACTTAATCGAGTTAGATAGTGGACTTTACCTGAAGTAGAGTCAAACTTATTGACTTTACCAGCCTTATGATATTTCACGTAAAGTTGCCAGCTTCACAACCAATGCCCTTTCCTTTTGTCACTTTAGCATATGAACCCTTTGGTAATGGTACATGGGAATATCACAAACTTAGTTTTTCTCTTTACCATTTGGTCAACCGAGTTGACTATGGCCGATCCCTTTCCATTGGGATGAGAATGCTTTTTCTGGATTTCCAGTGTCACCATTGTCAATGTCGATAAAGTTTTAGGAAGTCGATCTTCTAATAAAATTTACTTTACTACCATTCCAAATCATTACTGATTCAACAACACCAAACAAATATATAAGATCATTTAGGGTCTTGTCATAGTTTGTTTTATAGTAGTCCAAAAAGAACTTAGAAAGTGATTGAACCACAAACTTTCTCAAGACTTTGACGCCCAACTCTCCCAACTTGTCAATATGTGACTTCATCTCCAAGAGGTGATCACACCTAGACCTTGCCTTGCAAATAGGGATTGAGTGACCTTGAACTTGTGGGCTAGGGAGAATAATTGGAGGAGGTGGAGGAAGTGAAGTTCCAAGAGATTTGGGAAGATCATAGATATCTGAACTAGACATCTACAATGGGAGAGATTCAAGTAAAGTTGATTTAAGTCCTTAATATAACACCCAATATGAAATATTAAGGCTAAGACCCAACAAACTATTTTATAACTTGGAAGAGGGATGCCGTAATCCAAGCTATAAAATATTTGAAGGTAGGTGAATGACGATTCACCAATTTCCACCAAGATAAACAAAATGTATTATTAGGTTTTAATTGGTTTTGAAACTCCTAGTTCTGTTGAGATTCATTGAACTTTTTAATGGCATGTTTCAATCTCGAGTGTGCCCTTCAAGTTTTGTGACTGGGATGCCGACGATCACAAAACAAGGTGTGAAGTAACCATGCAAATATACTTGGTACCCTTAATATTTACCCCTCAATTGATGTGTCGGTTAACCACACATGATCCATCGATACTATGATAAACATTAAGTTACCATTTGCCTACGTTGTTAAATACGAGTTAGTGTACCGGTTAACCACACATGCTCCACTAACCGACGTAAGCAAAGTGCAAAGTGTAATTTCATGTATTAGCACCTTATTCACATTTTCCTAAGTAACTAAGATTGGGAATTTATAAATGTTTAGTTACTTAGTATTTATCATTAATACTTATAATGAAAGGAGAATTATAGTCCTTGTCCTACCCATTCGGCTAACGACCTTCTGCCGGTCAAGGAAGTGGTGGGTGAGAATGGACACCCATTAAACTGCCATTTTATAGGCAGTAACCTTATACCCCCCCTTATAAACCGACTTCGTGAATGAGGCCTACTAATGGTAAGACGACTTTTGTTCTTATACATATATAAATATTATTAAACTTATAATATTATAAAGTATAAGGGTTGAATTTTAACTTTTAAAATTCTAAGGATTGGAACTAAAGTTTTAATTATGACTTTACATGTTCCAAAACTTGAGGGCAAAATTTGAAACTATTCAAAACTCTTGGATTTTCATAACTTATGATTTTAATTAAAGCTTTAAAACTTTTAATGAAGAGACTTTTGGATATCCATAACATGAGGACAAGTTATGGAGCCATAAAAACTATTTATAAGAAAAGACTATTCATTTTTTGTAACCTAAGGCATTTTTATGAGTTTAAAGATTCATAAATGTGACTTTTCATATCACTTGAGGACAAGTTACAAAAACACATTTTATGAACAACTTTTAGATTAATTTGGATTGAAAACAACTAACACATATTTTTTATTAATCTAAAATAACTCATAAAACAAGGTAACACAAAAAACTTTTGGTAATCCATAACTTGAGGACAAATTATGGACTCCATTAAAATACATTTAGATCAAGTGTTAACTAACAAACACTTTTGTAAATAACTCCTATGATCTACCAAAACTCATAAGCATGAACAATCCATATCAACAATTTCAAGAATTACATTAACATAAATAAAACTTGAAATTTTGAGTTTAACCTCGAAATTGGTTTACTATAATCATTACCACTTTAAAAACAAGTTTTATAAGTCCAAAACAACTTAAGGTAATGATTCTAGACCAATTCCAGCTTTAAAACTCAAAGATATGTTGTCAGGGGGTCCAACTCATCGAGTGCATGACCCAACTCGGCGACTTGGATGAGTTTTCACTTGGACTCATCGAGTCCCTTCATGGACTCGTCAAGTCCCCTGCCCAGACAGTACAAATCTTCGATTTTTCAGCAATTAAAGCAAGTATAACAAGAAAACAAGCCTAGACTCTGATACTACTATTGGGTTTTGAGCATTCTAACACTCTTGTGGTGTACATGCAACCCTATAAACCTTGGATCTATGTTTTCTCTATTATACATGCAAATATTAAGTATTCCAAGGTTTCACCCTGACTAGCATATTATGAAGCACCTATACTACAAAGTTCTAGTTAGATGACATACCTTTTGATATAGCTTGATGTCTTCAAGCTATAAGAGCTTAGCCCCAATAGTGTGGAAGCCTTAAGTGGAATCAAAAATCACCAAAACACCTTGGAAGAACTTGAGAGAATATGTATGCACACTAAAATTAGCCAGCTCTTATGTCCTCACACATTAGTGCCATTTCTTGTGCCAAAGGCGTCTTTATATAGTATAGAGGATTAGGGTTACATCCATGTAAACCCTAATACCCATGACCTTTCATTTCATAGGATCCATGAGTTAAAACTCCATGGACTATCCATGATAGCTTAGCCCAAACTAAATGAACTTGGCCCATTCCATATATATAAGAGTCCATATTTAATTAGTTCATATTGATCACTTAATTAATTCTAACTTAATTCTTGATCAATACTAATTAAATAATATGATTCCATATTAATATATTAGAACTTATAATATCTTAATATAAATCATAAATATACTATTCTCAAAAGACTATCCATATAAATTATGTCGGTGAAGTGCAACCCAAATGGACCATGCTGGGTCGGGTCAAGTACATACCAAATATAGTTATGGACTTAGACATTAATCCAACAAAAAGTGAGAGCATAATCCGAGATTAAACATGCCATTGATAAGAAGCAATGAATCTCAAAAGATCTAAGAATTTTATAAGATTGGAATTGGTAAAAGCCTTACCTACCTAAAATAGATTCAAATTTAATTATGACGTCCCTCTTTAAAGTTCGAATTGAAAATATGGATCTTAGCTTTAATTTAAATTATATGCGTTAATAATTAAGGATTAAAATCATCTAACTTGAATTCTCTCTTCTCACATTATAGATGTCAAGACAAAACAATAATGGTCTTCCGCGTTCCGATGGAAATGGTTTTCCACTTCCTTCTGAAGTTGATCTTCCACAATCTAATCAAGGTGAAAGTATTTTCTCTTTTTCGAGAAATGGTGGAACTGGACATCATGCTTCTTCAACTCTTCCACCTCCTCATGTGACTCTCCCTACATCGTGTTTTCCTTAAGTTGAAGGATACGAAACTAACCAAGCCGTATTGGCATGTAGACATCAAGATGGAAAGTTTATGTGTGTGCATGTTCTAGAAATGAAATCATACATTGACAAATTGGAAATATGGGTGTCGTTTTCAAAAGGGAGCAAGCCATTGATTTGTTTCTTCTTTCACTTCCTAAGTCATATGGTCAGTTCATTAAGAACTTTCATATGAGGAACATCATGCGTGGCACTAATTGATCTGACATATATGTCGATTTTTGCTGAAGCAGAAATGCTTAAGAGCATAAGTGAAGCATGGTTGTTTGAAAAGTCTATTTCTAAAGTTTCCATGGACATTGACAATGGTAACAATGGTGGTCCAGAAAAGATATTTCTTCCCAATGGAAAGGGGTCGGCCAAGGTCAAGCAGTTTGATCGTATGGTAAATAGAAAGGGTAGTTCTGAGATAGTTCCATGTGTTATCCCTAAAGAGTCCATTTGTTTCTATTGCCAATTGAAGGGACATTGGTTGCGAATCTGCCCAAAGTATCTGAAAGATCTCAGAGATAGTGAAGTCAAGATGCGTGACTCTACTTTAGGTACATCCATTATCTAACTCCATTATTCCCATTCATATACTCTTAATACATGAGGTGATGATCAAATTTTGATGTTATTACAAAACCTAAGAGAAAGAAGGAAGCTTAAGCACAGTGAACTAAATCTAATCGTGAAAGTTGGACTTTGGTCACATGGTTCGTTAATCGGAATTTAGAGCTACTACTTAGGAGTTAGGATAATTTAATAGATTACTATTACTCTTAAGAGATGTCCAGAAACATAGTTTTCAATTTTGCGTTGTAAGGACAAGTTCCAAATTTTTCGTTTATTTTCAAAGAAAGTGAAATTTTGGTTGGCTTAGTTTATGTTTCCTTGCAATGACATTTATGAAAGTGTTGGTTACATTTCTATTATTAGCAATTGTAAGGTCCTTAAACGGATCTTACCAGTGATCAAACAACAAACACAATCAGTGATAATATAGAGAACAAGTAGAAACAAGAATGAAAACGAGCTTGCACACGCTTTCTATTAGGAATAACGTCTGGTACAACTTGTAGAATAGCAACAGTGAACTCTGTGGCATCAACAACCTCTAAATGACCTAGCACACCTCTATATATACTGTACCTGGGCCGACCTTGGGTTTACGGCCGTAAACAGGCTTACGGCCGTAAACTCATAGCTGGCCGTAAACTACACAAGAGCTACCAAAACCTGCATATTGACTCAAAAGAACCTATTACATTGAAAGCCTAGACCATACCATTAATTAGACCCTTCAATCTCCCCTTGGTTTGGTGCTAGCTTGAAGTCAATCTTTGTCCATGATCATCACATCGTCTAGCCGCATAGCTCCATTCCACATCCGCTTGTTTATAATCTCAGCAACCATGGTGGTGTATTCTTTCGCGGCTGACTCAAATATCTCCTCAGCAACCCTGATCTGATAATGGCTTAAATGACGAATGTCCCATTTTCTAAACTGGAACAAATCCCTTCTATCATACAAATGAATGCATCCCTCCTTTAGTTTGATGACAACAGATGTTGTGGTTTCATCAAATACCCAGTAGAACATAAAGCTTAAGGATCCATCCGGGTAATCTTGCAGCACGGGAATTTGGTTGACCTGATTTGTAGCAGGCCACATCACCACTTGGAGTGGATTACTAGTTTTGGGATCAATGACATCAGGATACTACTTTATCACAGATTCAGCAGTCTTCATAGATGGAAAACCCCTCTTTACTTGATCTTCCAGAAAGTCTTTTAAGTTAGTTGCTTGCTGATTATCTGTAGGGTTTGAAAAGGGAGATTGAGACAACTCTAAAGATCCACCCTGGACCAAGAATTAAAATCATGACAATCTTTATAGAGCTCTATATTGCCGCTCTTTCTGCGAACAATCTACATTTTCAGGGGATCATGAGAACCCCAAGATACGATTCCTAACCGATCACCATACGTGTCTCTAAACCTTACGGCTTCGAGATCCGTAACAGTGATTGTGGATTGATTTCCTGGTGCATTCTTGTCAGAAATCGTCTTGAACAAGAGTTGTCCCTTCTTGGCAGCTTTTGCTTGTTTATCTCGAATAATCTTTGCAACATGTGGAGCATCAGCAAGCTCTTCTTCTGTGACAACCGTCAAATTCTGGTCAATCCAAAGTCAAATAAAGTCAACAAGTCAAACCGGTCAACTCAACTAACCCGTGTGTACAAGGGTTTACGTTGTGTAATTACTAAACAACTCTCTGTTCTAATGAGAGATCATAAATCGAAAAGTGCGTACATCTAGATCTCCTTAACCCAAATCTATAGTAAGTGACGAGCCAAACCGATAAAAAAATGTTGCATACTCATCGGGAGTGTGTAAGATCCTTAAACAAGGCTTAACGGGGTTTACGGACCCTGCTTTGCGAAGCCAGACACTCAAAAAGGTCACAAATGAAACCTCTATCAATTGTTTTCACTCCATCTCTTCTTATCGGAAATCTCTCCCAAATCCCTCTAAGTATGTGAAATCTCTCCCAAATCCCTCTAAGTATGTGAAATTTCTCCCATATCTCTCTTTGTGTGAGAAATCTCTCCAAGAATGTCAAATCTCTCCCAAATCTCTCTAAGAATGTGAAATCTCTCCCAAATATCTCTTTGTATGTGAAATCTCTCCAAGAATGTCAAATCTCTCTAAGTATGTGAAATCTCTCCCAAATCTCTCTTTGTATGAGAAACCTCTCCAAGAATGTCAAATCTCTCCCAAATCTCTCTAAGCATGTGAAATCTCTCACAAATCTCTCTTTGTATGAGAAATCTCTCCAAGAATGTCAAATCTCTCCCAAATCTCTCTAAGAATGTGAAATCTCTCCCAAATACCTCTTTGCATGTGAAATCTCTCCAAGTATGTCAAATCTCTCCCAAATCTCTCTAACTATGTGGAATCTCTCTCAAATCTCTCTCAAAATCTCTCTCAACTTTCTATAATCACTCGGGGCATCCCGACCCTCGAATTTGGCGAAAACAGCCCAAAAACGGAAGTCTACGCGAAAAACGGACTTAAGGAGCCGAAACCCCTCTTAGGACCCGAAAGTCCTCTTAGGACCCGAAAGCCCTCTTAGGAACCGAACCCTTCTGAGCCGAAGGCTGCTGAACCGAACCCGAGAGGTCCTCTCGGGCCCGAACCTCGCATGCCTCACCCGAACCCGAACCTTCGGTCCATTTCGGGTCAAGTTTCCCTCGGCTAGTTCGCTTCTGACTTGCTTCGGACCGATCCTTCGGACTAACCCCTCGCCCTTCTTCTCGCCTCTGGTTCGCACCTTCCGCTTCCGACTCGGCACCAGCAAGGACCGAACCTCGGCCTAGGGACCGAACCTCGGCCTAGGACCGAGAGGCCTCGCTGGGAATGCCTTTTCTCCCGGTTTTCGACTAAATTTGCGTTTTAAGCCCGTTTTTAATTGTTTTAACACGGGATTTTCACCCAAAACTTTATTTTAACATATAAGGACCCTTAATTATTAATTAATCATGTTTTAAAGATAAAACCTTGTCCAAAGGAGTGGGTGAAGTACAAAGGAGGAGTGTTGACTTTCCTTTATTCTATGACACAAGCAACCACTCCCATACCCACTCCATGTTACTATTCACCACCAGCCCATCCCTAGTCACTTCATAGGTCCTTTCTCATCATTTTCAACCATTCCCACATTCTTAGGGCTAGAACATCCACCCTCTCTCCTCACACTTCATTCATTCTCTCATTTTTCCCACATTCCAAACTCTCTCATCTTTCTCTCTCAAATTCAAGAACTTCAAGGCATACTCCAACACTTTTCTCCTTCATTTTGTTAGTATCATCATCTTTCTTATGATTATTACACATCCTCCTACTCAAGATCATAGATTGCTTACACAAACATCATCACCTTCTTGTTAGATCTTCGAATCTTCAAGTGATTCTTCAAGTGTTCTTGAGTTGAACACTTCTCTTCTTCAACACTTATCTTATAAAATCACTCAAGGTGAGTTCATACCCCTACATTTTCATGTTTTCTCAAGTTTTTAGTGGGGGAATACAAGTTAAAACACCAAGAACATAACTACACTTTTCTAACAGCCTTCATCAGAAAAGTTCAACTCCATTCATAGACTATTTTGGACAACTTAAACATTTTAGTTTTCAAAACTGTTTTAGGTGCTAGTGGTTCCACTTCTTAGCTTTAAAATGACTACTTGCACATCTCCACACGATTTTTCTACAATTGATGGTGATTTTTACAAAACAGCCTGTCTTTTCAAACACAAATCCGGACCAGTCTGTGAATATGAGTATTTTAATATAAGTTAAAGGCTTCGAAAAATCATGATAAAAATTATGAGTAAACTAGACTCATTTTAGGAACTCTCAGAATTTACGGATCTAGTTTTTGACTCCGTATGATTTTTCTATGAATTTTCTAAAACAGAATAGAAATGGCAATACTAGAAAAATGTCTTCTATTTCATATACACCTTGTAACTTGTTGAGCAAGGTGTGCACCTGCATGTGATGATGTGTTATTACCATATATGTCATCTTTTCTTATTATATAGACATTCATCAGAAAATAAATGGATTCTTACCTCCATAAGTATGGTAAATATATCAATGATATTACAAGGCTATATCCATTAAAATACAAACATTGGTAAACAATGACAAGTAAGGCTTATGCTCACTACCCACACAAATACTTAATAAACTATAATAGGTATAGTTTAGGGTTATTTTACATAACAAACACATTATTAAAGGTGTCACACATACAAAAGAGTATTACCACTATGAATAATTATGATAAACTATAATAAGTATAGTTAAGCCATTATACCCCCACAAACGAACATGCAAGTTATAATCGATATAGTTATGGCATATATATATTACAAACAAAGTGATAAACTATAACAGGTATAGTTTATGTTTCATCTACACTACGAACTTAATTACAAGAAAGGAATTCACCATCACCACCACTTTTGATAAGCTATAATATGCATAGTTCATGTTCACTACCACTATCACTATTTGATGGACTATGATATGTATAGGTTATATTCACCATCTCAACCACTTTTAGTAAACTATAATATGCATAGTACATCTTCACTAGTCACTATCACTATCCGATTAACTATGATATATATAGTTTATGTTCACGGTCACTAATACTATTTCGTACACTACACTAGGATTGGTTCCGGTTTTTGGGTTAAGTCCACATTCACTTTCGCATTGTTAGTTTTCGGCTATAATTTCTAAGTGTATATGCTAGACTTATATAGAATCTAGTCGTGATTGGCTTAGAATTGGTGGTTCCGCCTTATTTCCTGTTCCTCGTTTGGTTGTGGGTCTAGGGCAGACCCATTACATTCGACGTTTTATCTAACTTTAATTTTATATAACTTATATACAAAAGGAAATCATAGAAGGAATCTATAGGGAATTCTAGGATGCACTATTTCACAACATAGAAACTTACATTTCACATTTTGAGGAAAAGTATCGGGTTTTCATATGAATGGGTACATTCCAAAGTACCGGGTTCACATAGAATAGTTATTTCGGTATTAAAACTATATTTCATCTAGAATTGTTAAACTTCAACCATGATCGCTGAGCGTATATGCTTAAGTCATATAAGAATTTAGTCTTGATTGGCTTAGAATTGGTGGGGCCCGCCTCATCTTCTGTTCCTCGTTAGGTTGTGGACCTAGGGCAGACCCACTATATTCAACATTTTATCTAACTTAAATCTTACATAACTCTCCCTACATCGTGTTTTCCTTAAGTTGAAGGATACGAAACTAACCAAGCCATATTGGCATGTAGACATCAAGATGGAAAGTTTATGTGTGTGCATGTTCTAGAAATGAAATCATACATTGACAAATTGGAAATATGGGTGTCGTTTTCAAAAGGGAGCAAGCCATTGATTTGTTTCTTCTTTCACTTCCTAAGTCATATGGTCAGTTCATTAAGAACTTTCATATGAGGAACATCACGCGTGGCGCTAATTGATCTGACATATATGTTGATTTTTGCTGAAGCAGAAATGCTTAAGAGCATAAGTGAAGCATGGTTGTTTGAAAAGTCTATTTCTAAAGTTTCCATGGACATTGACAATGGTAACAATGGTGGTCCAGAAAAGATATTTCTTCCCAATGGAAAGGGGTCGGCCAAGGTCAAACAGTTTGATCGTATGGTAAATAGAAAGGGAAGTTCCGAGATAGTTCCATGTGTTATCCCTAAAGAGTCCATTTGTTTCTATTGCCAATTGAAGGGACATTGGTTGCGAATCTGCCCAAAGTATCTGAAAGATCTCAGAGATAGTGAAGTCAAGATGCGTGACTCTACTTTAGGTACATCCATTATCTAACTCCATTATTCCCATTCATATACTCTTAATACATGAGGTGATGATCAAATTTTGATGTTATTACAAAACCTAAGAGAAAGAAGGAAGCTTAAGCACAGTGAACTAAATCTAATCGTGAAAGTTGGACTTCGGTCACATGGTTCGTTAATCGGAATTTAGAGCTACTACTTAGGAGTTAGGATAATTTAATAGATTACTATTACTCTTAAGAGATGTCCAGAAACATAGTTTTCAATTTTGCGTTGTAAGGACAAATTCCAAATTTTTCGTTTATTTTCAAAGAAAGTGAAATTTTGGTTGGCTTAGTTTATGTTTCCTTGCAATGACATTTATGAAAGTGTTGGTTACATTTCTATTATTAGCAATTGTAAGGTCCTTAAACGGATCTTACCAGTGATCAAACAACAAACACAATCAGTGATAATATAGAGAACAAGTAGAAACAAGAATGAAAACGAGCTTGCACACGCTTTCTATTAGGAATAACGTCTGGTACAACTTGTAGAATAACAACAGTGAAATCTGTGGCATCAACAACCTCTAAATGACCTAGCACACCTCTATATATACTGTACCTGGGCCGACCTTGGGTTTACGGCCGTAAACAGGCTTACGGCCGTAAACTCATAGCTGGCCGTAAACTACACAAGAGCTACCAAAACCTGCATATTGACTCAAAAGAACCTATTACATTGAAAGCCTAGACCAAACCATTAATTAGACCCTTCAATCTCCCCTTGGTTTGGTGCTAGCTTGAAGTCAATCTTTGTCCATGATCATCACATCGTCTAGCCGCATAACTCCATTCCACATCCGCTTGTTTATAATCTCAGCAACCATGGTGGTGTATTCTTTCGCGGCTGAATCAAATATCTCCTCAGCAACCCTGATCTGATAATGGCTTAAATGACGAATGTCCCATTTTCTAAACTGGAACAAATCCCTTCTATCATACAAATGAATGCATCCCTCCTTTAGTTTGATGACAACAGATGTTGTGGTTTCATCAAATACCCAGTAGAACATAAAGCTTAAGGATCCATCCGGGTAATCTTGCAGCACGTGAATTTGGTTGACCTGATTTGTAGCAGGCCACATCACCACTTGGAGTGGATTACTAGTTTTGGGATCAATGACATCAGGATACTACTTTATCACAGATTCAGCAGTCTTCATAGATGGAAAACCCCTATTTACTTGATCTTCCAGAAAGTCTTTTAAGTTAGTTGCTTGCTGATTATCTGTAGGGTTTGAAAAGGGAGATTGAGACAACTCTGAAGATCCACCCTGGACCAAGAATTAAAATCCTGACAATCTTTATAGAGCTCTGTATTGCCGCTCTTTCTGCGAACAATCCACATTTTCAGGGGATCATGAGAACCCCAAGATACGATTCCTAACCGATCACCATACGTGTCTCTAAACCTTACGGCTTCGAGATCCGTAACAGTGATTGTGGATTGATTTCCTGGTGCATTCTTGTCAGAAATCCTCTTGAATAAGAGTTGTCCCTTCTTGGCAGCTTTTGCTTGTTTATCTCGAATAATCTCTGCAACATGTGGAGCATCAGCAAGCTCTTCTTCTGTGACAACCGTCAAATTCTGGTCAATCCAAAGTCAAATAAAGTCAACAAGTCAAACCGGTCAACTCAACTAACCCCTGTGTACAAGGGTTTACGTTGTGTAATTACTAAACAACTCTCTGTTCTAATGAGAGATCATAAATCGAAAAGTGCGTACATCTAGATCTCCTTAACCCAAATCTATAGTAAGTGACGAGCCAAACCGATAAAAAAATGTTGCATACTCATCGGGAGTGTGTAAGATCCTTAAACAAGGCTTAACGGGGTTTACGGACCCTGCTTTGCGAAGCCAGACACTCAAAAAGGTCACAAATGAAACCTCTCTCAATTGTTTTCACTCCATCTCTTCTTATCGGAAATCTCTCCCAAATCCCTCTAAGTATGTGAAATCTCTCCCAAATCCCTCTAAGTATGTGAAATCTCTCTAAGAATGTCAAATCTCTCCCAAATCTCTCTAAGAATGTGAAATCTCTCCCAAATATCTCTTTGTATGTGAAATCTCTCCAAGAATGTCAAATCTCTCTAAGTATGTGAAATCTCTCCCAAATCTCTCTTTGTATGAGAAACCTCTCCAAGAATGTCAAATCTCTCCCAAATCTCTCTAAGCATGTGAAATCTCTCACAAATCTCTCTTTGTATGAGAAATCTCTCCAAGAATGTCAAATCTCTCTAAGAATGTGAAATCTCTCCCAAATATCTCTTTGCATGTGAAATCTCTCCAAGTATGTCAAATCTCTCCCAAATCTCTCTAACTATGTGGAATCTCTCTCAAATCTCTCTCAAAATCTCTCTCAACTTTCTATAATCACTCGGGGCATCCCGACCCTCGAATTTGGCGAAAACAGCCCAAAAACGGAAGTCTACGCGAAAAACGGACTTAAGGAGCCGAAACCCCTCTTAGGACCCGAAAGTCCTCTTAGGACCCGAAAGCCCTCTTAGGAACCGAACCCTTCTGAGCCGAAGGCTGCTGAACCGAACCCGAGAGGTCCTCTCGGGCCCGAACCTCGCATGCCTCACCCGAACCCGAACCTTCGGTCCATTTCGGGTCAAGTTTCCCTCGGCTAGTTCGCTTCTGACTTGCTTCGGACCGATCCTTCGGACTAACCCCTCGCCCTTCTTCTCGCCTCTGGTTCGCACCTTCCGCTTCCGACTCGGCACCAGCAAGGACCGAACCTCGGCCTAGGGACCGAACCTCGGCCTAGGACCGAGAGGCCTCGCTGGGAATGCCTTTTCTCCCGGTTTTCGACTAAATTTGCGTTTTAAGCCCGTTTTTAATTGTTTTAACACGGGATTTTCACCCAAAACTTTATTTTAACATATAAGGACCCTTAATTATTAATTAATCATGTTTTAAAGATAAAACCTTGTCAAAAGGAGTGGGTGAAGTACAAAGGAGGAGTGTTGACTTTCCTTTATTCTATGACACAAGCAACCACTCCCATACCCACTCCATGTTACTATTCACCACCAGCCCATCCCTAGTCACTTCATATGTCCTTTCTCATTATTTTCAACCATTCCCACATTCTTAGGGCTGGAACATCCACCCTCTCTCCTCACACTTCATTCATTCTCTCATTTTTCCCACATTCCAAACTCTCTCATCTTTCTCTCTCAAATTCAAGAACTTCAAGGCATACTCCAAGACTTTTCTCCTTCATTTTGTAAGTATCATCATCTTTCTTATGATTATTACACATCCTCCTACTCAAGATCATAGATTGCTTACACAAACATCATCACCTTCTTGTTAGATCTTCGAATCTTCAAGTGATTCTTCAAGTGTTCTTGAGTTGAACACTTCTCTTCTTCAACACTTATCTTATAAAATCACTCAAGGTGAGTTCATACCCCTACATTTTCATGTTTTCTCAAGTTTTTAGTGGGGGAATACAAGTTAAAACACCAAGAACATAACTACACTTTTCTAACAGCCTTCATCAGAAAAGTTCAACTCCATTCATAGACTATTTTGGACAACTTAAACATTTTAGTTTTCAAAACTGTTTTAGGTGCTAGTGGTTCCACTTCTTAGCTTTAAAATGACTACTTGCACATCTCCACACGATTTTTCTACAATTGATGGTGATTTTTACAAAACAGCCTGTCTTTTCAAACACAAATCCGGACCAGTCTGTGAATATGAGTATTTTAATATAAGTTAAAGGCTTCCAAAAATCATGATAAAAATTATGAGTAAACTAGACTCATTTTAGGAACTCTCAGAATTTACGGATCTAGCTTTTGACTCCGTATGATTTTTCTATGAATTTTCTAAAACAGAATAGAAATGGCAATACTAGAAAAATGTCTTCTAATTCATATACACCTTGTAACTTGTTGAGCAAGGTGTGCACCTGCATGTGATGATGTGTTATTACCATATATGTCATCTTGTCTTATTATATAGACATTCATCAGAAAATAAATGGATTCTTACCTCCATAAGTATGGTAAATATATCAATGATATTACAAGGCTATATCCATTAAAATACAAACATTGGTAAACAATGACAAGTAAGGCTTATGCTCACTACCCACACAAATACTTAATAAACTATAATAGGTATAGTTTAGGGTTATTTTACATAACAAACACATTATTAAAGGTGTCACACATACAAAAGAGTATTACCACTATGAATAATTATGATAAACTATAAATAAGTATAGTTAAGCCATTATACCCCTACAAACGAACATGCAAGTTATAATCGATATAGTTATGGCATATATATATTGCAAACAAAGTGATAAAATATAACAGGTATAGTTTATGTTTCATCTACACTACGAACTTAATTACAAGAAAGGAATTCACCATCACCACCACTTTTGATAAGCTATAATATGCATAGTTCATGTTCACTACCACTATCACTATTTGATGGACTATGATATGTATAGGTTATATTCACCATCTCAACCACTTTTAGTAAACTATAATATGCATAGTACATCTTCACTAGTCACTATCACTATCCGATGAACTATGATATGTATAGTTTATGTTCACGGTCACTAATACTATTTCGTACACTACACTAGGATTGGTTCCAGTTTTTGGGTTAAGTCCACATTCACTTTCGCATTGTTAGTTTTCGGCTATAATTTCTAAGTGTATATGCTAGACTTATATAGAATCTAGTCGTGATTGGCTTAGAATTGGTGGTTCCGCCTTATTTCCTGTTCCTCGTTTGGTTGTGGGCCTAGGGCAGACCCATTACATTCGACGTTTTATCTAATTTTAATTTTATATAACTTATATACAAAAGGAAATCATAGAAGGAATCTATAGGGAATTCTAGGATGCACTATTTCATAACATAGAAACTTACATTTCACATTTTGAGGAAAAGTATCGGGTTTTCATATGAATGGGTACATTCCAAAGTACCGGGTTCACATAGAATAGTTATTTCGGTATTAAAACTATATTTCATCTAGAATTGTTAAACTTCAACCATGATCGCTGAGCGTATATGCTTGAGTCATATAAGAATTTAGTCTAGATTGGCTTAGAATTGGTGGGGCCCGCCTCATCTCCTGTTCCTCGTTGGGTTGTGGACCTAGGGCAGACCCACTATATTCAACGTTTTATCTAACTTAAATCTTACATAACTTATATACGTTGGATGATTATAGGGGAAATCTATTGGTCATTCTTGTGTTCATTAACGCATCATATAGAAATATTCTGTTCATACTTAACTAAGAAAATATTGGATTTTCTGGAAATCAAACCCTATCGATTCTACAAGGAAAATGGTTTCTACTTCAAACAAAACTCTTATGAACTCACCAACTTAATTGTTGACACTTTTTTTTTCAAAACTACTTGTATTCTCAGGAAATCAGTGAAACAGGAAAACTTCAGCGCTTTGAGGATGGGACGTTAAACCGTCAACAATTTATTTTTGTCATCATAATGTAATTGATTTTGAAACATGTAAACATATACTTTGGTGTAACTTTTTCAATTATATTTATGATGGTTGTATTTACTTTGAGCACTATTATACACGTTGTTGTGATACTGTACATGAAGTCCTCCACCCCCGGACGTTTCCGCCATCCTTGGTTTGGGGGTGTGACATCTTCAAAACGATTCAACACTCAAGAAGTCTGAGCGGTTGGCACGACAATAGGATGAGCCTGAGAGTGAAGATCGATTCTATACTCATCCGTGGATGTCTTATACTTATCACCAAAGTCTTTTTCACGCTTCTTCTTGAGACTAAAGTAGCTGGAGGTCAGAAGATTGAAATGATCTTGGAGCTCAGAGATTTGCGTGGACTTTATTTCCTTATCTTCTTGGAGATCAGAAACATGAATCTTCAAATTTGTATTCTCATTCAAGAGATCTTCAACTCGAATTCTAAGCTCATTATTTTTCTGATCCAGCACATTCACTCTTTTTTGAAGTTCATCAATCACGGAGTCATCTTCTCTTGACTGACCTTCTCTAAAAGCAATTCTTTTCCCTTAGAAGAAGGTGCCACAACTTGTTCTTGAGCAAGATGCAAGGCCAAACACATAGAGGCCACATCGAGATCTGTTCTTGGAGGAGAGAATCCTGGTGGAACAGAGGAGCCACCGGCTTCAAAAAATGTGTTAGGGCCTTCACGTAAAGGTTCTGTAGTTACAATAGCAGGAGTGGTAGTTGGAGTAAATGGCAAGCCCTGAGACAAGCTAGAATCCAGATGCCCGAACCTAGGATCTCGTCATCTTCTTTTGGATGGAGGCTGCGAAGTCTGGTTTGTTGAGAAATCACCCTGAAGTGGTTCAGATGTAGGTGAGGCAACGTCAAGGGGAGGAATCCCTGACACTGTCACAATTAGAATTGTAGAAACAACCACTTGTTCTGTAGTCAAGGGTGTTGATTCGAGAGCGTCTTCTGTATCACTACTCTCCGTTGCCGTGTGAGCAACATCACTGAGATTATCTAGCAGCTAGTTGAGGTTGACGTTTTACAAAAAATCATCATTAATTCCAAAATTAATTGGAGTCTCATCTCTATCGAAACCTGTGAGATCAAGGTCTTCATATTGATTAGGCTTAACAATATTCTTGGAAGACCCTTCATTGTAATCTCCTTCAACTTGAACTGTTTTGAGGTGATGCTCCTCGGCTACTGACATAGCAGGAGCAACAGTCTCTTCTCCTTCTTGATCTGACATGATGATCACATCTCCGTCTGAGATCACATTTTCCAACGAAGTGGGCTCCGATGATATCTTATCTGAAGATCCGTGTGACTCGGTGGCTTCATTCGGCTCTGCAAATCGTCCGAACTTAACCAATGGATACAACCCCTGAAAGATCACCTTCCCCTTGAGATTTTGTTTAACGAGCCCAATGGTTTGAGGGCCCAAGGGCTTCATATCAAGTGTTTCTCCCTCCTTTACCAAGTAAGGAAATTGTTTATTGATGAAGTGCTGAATGAATCGCAGGTACATTAGGAAGGTATCCCGAGTGGTGGCATTAATGTTGACCACAAACTCATCCAGGATAAACCTAGAAAAGTTGAAGCCGATCCCCACAACAAGAGAAACAATAGCACCAGTGTTTCTCAGGGATATTTCGTCTGCACCGGACCTTCTGCCGGAGATTCAACTCACGAACACGTGGGCTAGAAATCTCCAATAGGGCGGCAATAGCTTCTTCATTGTAGGTGGAGAATCACCTTCGTACCCCATCTTCTGTAATATCTTCTGAGCATTACCGATCTCCGTGGGAAAGCTTGGAAGGTCGTTAATCAGTAGGGTCTCTCTCACAAAAGACTCATCGATAACAATCATGCATCCTTGAACGATCGCATTCACCGTCACAGCTCCATCATCGTCCCTTGTCATTTTGGCAGTCTGCCAGAGTTCCCGAATGATTTTCTGGTAGACAACAGTGTTCATAGTGATGGCAAAGGCCAAACAACATTCTCGTAATCCATGAATCATCTATTTGAAGTCCCCATGAGCCACCGGAGGATCAACGAGAACCATCGCCAAGTTGTACATATCTGTAAATTTTAATGCTGCCATTTTGTCTGCACTAAAACACACCAAGTAAGACAAGAGAAAAATTTTGAGCAAATAATATTTTAAATAATTTAATTTTGAGCCTAAGAGTGAATTTTTAATTTCTAAAATTAAATTTCAGGTTAATGGGGAGTTTACGGTCAACGAGTGGTTTACGGTCAACGAGAGTTTACGGCGTAAACTCGTGACCGCAAACCTATGGCCGCAAACTGAGTTTACAATCGTAAACTCTTCACGGCCGTAAGCTTGGGCCGTAAACTCCGACAAACCCTTTTTTGTTGATTTTAGGCTCAAAAATTGTTCAATATCTGAAATAAACACATATCCACGGTCGAAAACATGATACCTTCGAATCTATCGGAGCAATTTCACAAAAAACGAGAAGTTTTTTTCGAAGAGAGAGAGAGGGGAGGAGAGTTTGCGGCCGGAAATCGAAAAGTGAGGATGATTCCGGCTGTGAACTCCCTAAATACCCAAGAATCTTTTACCTGCTAGCCACACAGTGTAAGACATAGTCCAAGTTTTTCAAAAAATTTCAAAAACAAACCTTTTTGAGGATTAAAATTAAAAATAAAATTAAAATTAAAATAAAATAAAATAAAGTAAAATAAAATTAATTTGCAAAATTTAATAATTAAAAATTAACAGCCAAATTTTAACAATTAACAAAATAAAATGAAAAATTAAAAATTAAAATTAAAATTAAAAATAAAATAAAATGTAATAAAAATAAAATACACAACAAAACATAAGAATTTAATTACTGAGAAAAAATTTGTGACACTGGGATCAAAGTTGTTGGACAACCCTATTCCACTTATCGGTACCCTTATTTTCACGTCTTCGTCTGATCGATCGTCAGTATTGTGGTCCACTTAAGCACGAAACATTTATGACGTAATTTGGACTATTTACCAATAACATGACATTTTTAGCCCTTATTCTTCAATAAATTTCCTGACCATTTAACTGACTACAACCAGGGATATTGTTGTCCACCTAAATTGAGAAGCGAGATCTATAGACAATCTGTATGTGTTCAAATTTTAATTGTACTAGAACGTGTTTCTCGCTTCCTGATATGCTCCAGCCATCAAGGACTTCCAGAATACTCCTTACATCGGGTGAGCAGACAATTATTAAGAGAGAAGATAGATTTAGAATGCATATCCTATACATCCAGGTCGGATCTCTTCCAATCACGTAGAGGATGAAACATATGACTAACTGAAGTTTTAGTGGGATTGAGAAGAGAATGTTGCATATACTGTGTATCAGGTCGGATTCTGAGTCACGCAGAAGAGACAGTATATGGCTAACAGATTGATAGAATTGCATAAAGAGAAGATGCAGAAAGATAAAATTGCATATGTCACAGTCCAGGTCGGATCTCTCGATCACGCAGAGGAGGCAACATATGACTAACAGACAGAAAGCAAGAAAATAATCTTCTACAGACCTAGTTTATCAGAATTCCCCAGTCACCCCATCAAAACCGGAATTAAGGACTGAATCCGCACATCAAGGAAAAGTTAATCCACAGTTCTAGATACGGGTTCTTTTAATGTGACCAGTAGATTCTTATGTATATCTCCCTGCTCAACCTATCCGAGCATCGTAATGTCAGGCTAAACGGATCTAACTAGGCTAATATTTGTCAAGTCTTTGAATTCATTAAGTTCAACTCTCCCTAGTCAAGTCCATTTAAAATATTTCGTGCCCACCAGCGCATCGAGCACAAAACGTAGACAATCCAATTTAGGTACGTTACACAGATTCAGATTGCCCGTTATCACTTGCTAATATCATTTCCCGTCACAATACCTACAAACAAAACTATCAGCAATATTTTTATTTTTTTTGGTTTTTTTTATTGTTTTTGGATTTTTGGAGTTTTTATTGTTTTTGGATTTTTTTAATTATTTCTCCCCCAAAATTTGTGCATGGGTGAGAATAAAAATAAAAGGAAATAAAATGCGCAAATTTAAACTAACCTACATACAGAAACTAAAATAAATTTAAAAATTAAGAAGAATTAAGAAAACAAGAAAAAAATAAAACAGAAAAACTTAATCCTCAAAACGAATCATTTTTAGAAATCCCACAAGCACATCGAAACGAGCTTTGTTAAAAGGTTTAGTGAAAAGATCCGCCACATTATTAGCAGTCGGAACCTGTTCCATCCGGATTAGCGAACGTTCATAACAATCTCTGATGAAATGAATTTTAATATCGATGTGCTTCGTCTTAGAATGTTGGAATGGATTTTTGGCAATTTGAATTGCGGCCTCATTATCATAGTAAATGGGGGTTTCTAAGTAATTCAAAACCATAGTCCAATAGTTGATGTTGGATCCAGATAACTTGAGAACAACAGGCAGATGTAGCAACGTATTCCGCCTCCGCTGTTGAGGTTGAGACAGTGTGTTGCTTCTTGCACTACCATGACACTAGTCTGTCACCAAGATATTGACACCCTCCTGAAGTAGATTTCCTGTCAAGCTCACAGCCTCCATAATTACTGTCAGCAAAAGCATATAAATCAAATTTAGAATTCTTCGGATACCAAAGACCCAATTTTGGGCTACCTTTGATATACCGAAAAATTCTTTTGACAACATTAAGATGTGAAAGTTTAGGATTTACCTAATATCGTGCGCATTGACAAACTGCAAACATAATGTCTGGACGGCTTGTAGTATGATACATCAACGATCCGATCATCGATCTGTAGAGGGTCTGATCTACGCAGTCGCCATCAGTATCTGGAGTCAGAAGAGGTCTTTCAGCCATTGGCGTCGATGCAGATTTGGCGTCGTGAAACCCGAAATTCTCATGAATATCCTCCACATACTTGTCTTGATGTAGCAGGATTCTGGTTGAATTTTGTTTGACTTGAAGTCCCAAAAACATGGTCTTTTCCCCCAACGAACTCATCTCAAACCTCTTTTTCATAACACCTTCGAATTCCTTGCAAAGCTGCGGACTAGTCGATCCAAAGATAATGTCGTCAACATAGATTTGAACCAGAATCTGATCATTACCGACATGCTTGATAAACAAAGTTTGATCGGTAGTGCCACAAGAGTATCCATGCTCGAGCAAGTGCTTTGTTAGAGTCGCATACCACGCTCGAGGAGCTTGATGTAACTTATACAATGCCTTGTCCAATTTGTAGACATGATTAGGAAACTTAGAGTCAATGAACCTAGGGGGCTGATCAACGTAGATTTCTTCCTTCACCTTGCCATACAAGAAGGCAGTCTTAACGTCCATTTGGTAAACGGTGAAGTTCATGTAAGAGGCATATGCAACGAAGATACGAATAGCCTCCAAGCGAGCTACTGGAGCATAAACTTCAGTGTAATCAAGACTCTCGACTTGTCGAAACCCACGAACCACCAATCTAGCTTTATTTCGCACTATAACCCCTGAATCGTCCTACTTATTTCGATAGACCCATCGTGTGTAAAGAGACTTTTTGCCATTTAGCAACTCAACCAACTTCCAAACCTCGAGTTTTTCAAATTGATGTAATTCTTCATGCAATGCATCTACCCAACTAGTCTCATTCAGAGCCAGTTCAACATTCTTGGGCTCTATTTGAGAGATAAAGCAAGAGTAAAGATAGGTATTGACATCTCCACTCTGACTTCTGGTTTTAACGTCGTCGCCTAGCTGACCAATGACGTTTTCGATCGGATGATCACGTTGAATCCTTGAGGGTATTTCTTGGCTGATATCATTAAGAGAGATAGGTAGATTGTGAATATTGACACCTCCTTCTTTTGTTGATTTAGCCGCGCCAGACGACTCTGCTACAAACTAATTTGAAATGTTTTCAGGAAAGAGAAGTTCCATAAAGGTTTAAGTAACAGCGGAAGCATCTTTAGACATGAACTCTCTTTCTATAGGAGTGAGTGTTGTAGTTTCAGCATCAGGAGTATCATTCTGAACTAGAGATTTTGGACTATCAGGATGTACAGATGACTCCCCCTCAGGCGAAGCAAAGGACTCCCCCCCAAGCGAAGTAGAGGACTCCCCCTCAGGTTGTAAAGAGGATACCGTTGGAGGTTTGTAGACAACTTCTTCGTCTTCGTCTTTAGAAACATTCTTCAAACCAGAGACAGATCCAGATGAGCTACCCGAAAACACATTTATGGATTTGAAAATAGATGTTTAATCAAACAACCAATCCGGACCTACTCGAGCATCTGTCTCATTTTCTTCCAACCAGCGCATGTCATAAGATTCTACAACCTGCTTTTTCATCTTATTGTAGACCCTATAAGCGGTGCGAGCAACATACCCTACGAAGTAACAATCATCGGCTTTGGCATTAAACTTCGGGTTGGTCTCTAGGTGAAGAAGGGTGCAAGGGTAGCCAAATACACGGAAATGACTGAATGAAGGCTTGTGACCATATAGAATCTCATACGGGGTCTTTATCTGAGCTTTGTTGATTAACATGCGATTCTGAACGTAGCAAGCAGTGTTTATTGCCTCGGCCCAAAAGAAAACTGGTAGTTTGGAGTCACACAGCATCATCCTTGCAGCGTCTTTTAAAGTTCTGTTTCTCCTCTCAGCAACACCATTTTGTTGAGGTGTGTGAGCGGAGCTGTATTGAAGCATAATACCCTTTTCAGCGCAAAAATGATCAAGAACAGAATTCTTGAACTCTGTTCCGTTGTCAGTACGAAGTGCCTTCACCTGTTTGTTAGTTTGGTTCTCAATCAACACAATGAATTTCTTGATAGAAAGAAAACCCATGTAAAACGAGAGAAATCATCAATCACAACCAGACAATATGAATTTCTATTAATGCTGAGAACGTTTACTGGTCTAAATAGATACATATATAGCACTTGAAACACCTGACTAATTGAGTTGACCTATTTTGGCAGGTGTGGTTTTCTGTGATGCTTACCATGGGCACATGACACACACTTTTCAAACGTGATAAAGTCTTTGACAGGAAAACCGTAGACCATCTCATTCTTTGCAAGATGATTCAAGTTCTTGGTGTTAGCATGACCGAGTCTTCGATGCCATAGCATTGCATTTTGTTCTAAGATCTTTGAAAAGAGGCACATAACTTGTTCTGGAAAATTGCTATTCATATCAATGATGTAAGCATTCCCATCCCTTTTAGATTTTACAAGAATCCACTCTTCCGGAATGACAAATCATGGCTTGAGAATCATGCATTCCTTTTCAGTGAAATGTGTAGAATAGCCTTTGTCACATATCTGAGACGTACTCAACAAACTATGCTTCAATTCGGGAGCAAAGTTGACATTCTCGAAACTTAACACCCCATTTGTGACAGTTCCTCTTTGAGTGATTTTGCCACCTTCTCCACCCACATAGGAAATATATCTCCCATTAAAAGATTGAATATTATGCAGTTGGGCGATATCTCCTGTCATATGCCGGGAGTAGCCGCTGTTGACGAACCAAAGTCTGACGACATTCCCCCGCAACTGTCCCTACAAAATGTGTGGGTTTATTTAGATTTGGGAACCCAGGTCATCATTTTCCTGGGTTGTCTTGATGCCTTTTCAGATCTATCATTATTTAATAATTTTTCAGAGGACACAAATGATGGATTGGAGGCTAATTTGGGAAACCATTGATAATTAGGTTTTCTAATAGTCCCAGGGGATTTTGAAATAGGATTTTTATCAGTTTGCTTGGAGCACTTGGGTTTTCTACCAGAATTGGTTGAAGACCCATTGCTGCTTCTTGAAGAAACCGACCTTGGCTAGGCCATGTTCGGTTTTGGCAAACTACCTGGGACTTTTTTATGAATGACCTTTTTATGCTTTCGAAAAACAACCTGTTTTCTACACCGATCGTCCTTCTAATCATTATTTCAAGAACGATTTCTAGAGGACTTTCTAGTTAAAGACCTTCCTATGAATTCGTTCTCTCCTCTTGGTGACTCAAAATGTACAAACATTCGATTAGGACAATTCCTAGCTATATGACCACCAATACCACAACTGAAACAAATTTGTTTGTTATTGTTAAAACTTGTACTACATTGTTCAGATTTTTTTCCATACCAACACCATTGCTTTTCTCACATGAACAAGAACAAGAATTAGGTTGTGAGACAAGTGAGGGTGCATCAGATGGGGAAACTCGTGAAACTGGTGGTTTTTCACTATTATCATCACAAACATTAGAATTGCCAACCACATCATCAAACACTTTAAAACCATTCAAAACAGTATCAGACGGTGTAGAAACATCACAAAAAACATTGTCACTTGCAACATCAGAAAAATTAAAATCTTTATTTAAAACTAAAACTTCAGGTTCAGACTCAGTTTTATTTTCAGAAACAGATCCTTCAACTTTGTGCTTTGACTGATTTAAGGATTGATCTACAGGAGAAGTAGAAATGTTAGTACTTTCAACATTAATAAATCCTCCCGAAACAAAACCAGATGGCTTACCATAAACCATGGATGGTTCATTGGCAATCTCTTCCTTGGACAAAGGTTGAAACTGATATAAATGGCTGAAAGGAGGAGGCACTTGACAATACCCTAGACCCTTTGACTGATTTCGTTTAAATTTCATGCAGTGGTCTATCATATTGGAAACTACCTCACTTGATACATCATATTTTCGAAAATCAAAATTAGTAGTTTCAAATTTTCTCTTTAATGTTTCAATTTCAGCCACTAACTCAGCGTTAGGTTTCTTTATGTAGTCATAATTTTCACATTTATTACTATAGTCTTCCTGAAGTCTCCTCAAGTCCTTAATTTTAGATTCTAACTGGGCCTTAAGAGGTGTTTGTGCTTTTCTAAGTTGGTAACCCTCATACCTAAGGTCCTCTACTTCCCTTTTAAGCAAGTCATTATGTTCACGAAAAATTGTAAGGTTCTCTACTTCTCTATGTAGTGTCTCAATTTCCTCATGGAGAATTTTAACATAATCAATACAAGCTTGAGAGCATGAGGGTAGACTTACCTCGTTTTTAGTTGGTTCATGAGAAGAGGATACCATTAACGCAAACTGCAGCACCATCATTTGATCTTCAGCTGCAACAATCTCCACGGGAGCATCATCACCAACCTATACCAAATGAGCATTTTCAGGTCCTGATATGTTCAAGGCCTGCATCTGATCCTCCCAGTCAAACGATTGCGCAACCATGGCCTTCTCGCTGATGACCTGAGCACCGCTTCAATTTTTCCCAACTGCAACCATTGTCCGGTCATTATTCAATCTTCTATCCGGCTGTGGACACTCAGGAGCAAAATGACTTGGCTCATGGCAGTTGAAACAATGCAACTTTCCCTTGCTGAACCCTACCTTCTTGTCAGCACTCATCCCCCAGTTGTTCTTTCCAGTGTTCTTTGCAAACTGTTTCGCCTTGAAAACTGCCATGGCGATTTGCCATGTGATATCCATTTCTTCTACGTCTTCAGAGTGAATTTGATCGAGATCAGCAAATGACAATTGGGGCAGAAGATCTCCAGCTAGAAGTGCATTGTAGCAGTTAACAATCCCTATAGCAAGAGAAAGATTTTCATCACCCTCCTTTCCATTTGATGAGGAAGCCACATTGGAGGGAGAAGCAACTTGAGTAGCCACAAATGATTGGTTCTGAGAGAAAGGCATGGCTGATGCAGCAGGAAGAGAAGAAGCTAATGGAGTGGAAAAGACTGAATTTGAGCTTGCTGAGCAGCAAAGGGTTGACCTATAGAAGAAAAAGTGAGAGGTGAAAGAACATTGTTAGAAGAGATCCCAAGGGTTACAACTGAGTATGAATTCACATGATTTATCTCCCGTTGTTTGTCATCAATATAACATGCCTTGATGACTGCCATCACTTCAGCAAAAGAGAGCAGACTTAGATCCTTAGTTTTCTTTATAATAGCTACATTCATGTCCCATGACTTTGGGTGAGCATTCAGTAGCTTCTTGTTTATTTCAGACTTGGTGTAAAAGATCCCGACTACAGTCATCTCAGTGGTAAGAGTTGTGAATCGTTGCAGTTGTGCTTCAAAAGTTTCTCCAGGAACATAGTTGAACATGTTAAACCGTTGTCGCAACATATCTTGGTGACTCTCCTTCATGTCTTCATTCCCTTCATAAACCTTGATTAGGGCTTCCTACAAAGCCTTAGCAGAAGTATACTCCTTAAAACCTTGAGCTATATCAGGAGAAAGGGCCATAGTCAGAGTGGCCAAAGCCCTTTCTTGCTCTTCAACCTTCTCAAAGTCTTCATCTGTGTAATTATCAATCTTCTTGTTAACCACTTGCCCTGCAACAGTGGTAGTTATTCTGACACGATCTTTTATGATGCTTCTCTAAATTTTTAAGTCCTTCATCTTGATGTACTTCTCAATCCTATACTTCCACTCAGGGAAACCTTCAGCGGACACTAGTCTTGGAATTCGAGTGGTTGTACCCATTACAAAATCCAACTCGTGGTGGTGTGTTTGACTTTCTGAATCCATTAATATTAAATAGAAATTAAATTATTAAAAAAAATAAATTAAGTTTCTGGTCAGACAAAAGTTCACGGTCAAAAGTGAGTTTACGGCCGTAAACTCTGTTCACGGTCCGGAGTTTACGGTCGTAAAGTGTTTGCGGTCTAAGTTTACAGTCCAAGAATCCAAGTTTCCGGTTGTTGAAAAATCCTTACTCACGGCCTAAGAACCAAGTTTACGGTTCAAGAACTGAATTGAGATTGCGGCCATAATCTCTGTTTGCGGCCATAAGCTATGGCCGTAATCTACCAGAAATTCGAGAAAAAACGTAGTTTTTGAATTAAGCTTGAAACCCTTTCACAGCAAACACCAACTTTAGTCGTAAACAATGAAGAATATAGTCAAAAATTTGATTTTAGGATGCTTTGACACTGGTTTTGCTCTGATACAAATTGTAAAGTCCTTAAACGGATCTTACCAGTGATCAAACAACAAACACAATCAATGATAATAGAGAACAAGTAGAAACAATAATGAAAACAAGCTTGCACACGCTTTCTATTAGGAATAACGTCCGGTACAACTTGTGGAATAGCAGCCGTGAACATTGTGGCATCAACAACCACTAAATGACCTAGCACACCTCTATATATACTAGACCTGGCCGACCTTGGGTTTACGACGGTAAACTCATAGTTGGCCGTAAACTACACAAGAGCTACCAAAACCTGCATATTGACTCAAAAGAACCTATTACATTGAAAGCCTAGACCAAACCATTAATTAGACCCTTCAACAATGTTAATTGTGGATTTGATTCTCATTATATCGGTTGTGGTATTGTCATAATTAACCAAGTGAAAAAGAATTTTCATCACCACATTTCAATAGGATATAAACTTGGATTTATGCAATTCGAATTGAGTGATGTATGAGAATCTTGTTCATTGGAAATTTATGACTGATTCATTGATCATGTGTTTATATGAGTCAAACTAAAGGACTGATGGATTCTAGTTCATATTAATATGAACTATTTAGATCCACCACAAAGGACGATAGCTATATTCGTCATGATTTACTGATGCTTCGGTGAATATGTTTGTGTTTATAAGATTAAGCATAATTCTAATAAATTGAAAAAAAATGTTTTCAAAGAGCAAACGAACGAATAAAAGAATCTATTAGGCTGAAAGATAAAAGTCTCTCCAATCTGAAAGGAAAAGAGAGTACTTTAGTATCATGTTTTATGATCATCTTAATGATTGTGGACCTATATCACAACTGATTCTCAAAGAGCATCTTTGTGCAATTATATAACTAAGAAGAGGAATCAGATATTGTTAGAAATGGTTCAATCAAGAGATGAGTCATACTTCATTTCCAATCAAGTTTTAGAGCCATGCTCTAGTGACTACAAATAGTATCTTGAAACTTATTGAAACGTGGTGTAATAATGTTTTCTTACTCTAGCACATTTAGAATTGAAATTGTGATGTTTTTACATTAAAACAAAAGATAAACTGAGACTACATCTATGAAGTGTTTTCTTGTCGGGAATCCACACGAACTTTTGAATATTTTTTTAGCTCGTCAATGAATGTTCCTTGAGAGAAAAACTGATATGTAAAGAAGTGAGTGGGAGTCTTATTGATCTTGAGAGTTTCGGGAGTCAATCGACAAAACATCTTTTAGTTATCACTAGCACACGAATTGAGGTTGAATAACAATCATGTTTGTTTGACACAGTCGTATTTTTGTGCAGCTTTAGTTATGTTGATCCATATGGGTGAGCTGCTAACGACATGGAAGCACTGGTAGGCCCTTGTGCTACCGGAGGGCAAGAAATTTGGAATAGCAAAGTTCAGTCCATGAAGGAAAGCTAAATTTGAATTTGTTATTGTCTTAAACCTTTTATTATGATTGTAGGTTGGAAATGAGGGATTCACATGGATTGGAATATATGCACCATAAAATCTATGTGGCAAAGGTTTCACTCTAATTCATGATAATGATTATGATGAAACATTTTTGCTAGTAGATTTTAAAGGATCTGGTAAAGATCAGTATGGATATTGGCTGTGTTAATTGAATTCTCAAATTCACAATATGATTATGACATCCATCTTTATATTTCGAATTGTGAGGAATGGCAAGGAATTCTTTGAACTTTTAAGAGTTATAGTTATAAGTTTTGAAAGGGTTTGAACATACATAAGTTATCCAATGTAGGCACATAAGCTTAAGAAGTCTAATTAGAGACTTATCAAAGCATCACGTAACATAAATCTATTCTTCAGTAAGAAATTTAGGAGTTTTGATTTCTAGAAGTCCACCTAATTTCTAGGTACATGTCAAAGCTAGTTGGAGCATAATTGTTATGCTAAGTATCGCAGTTCGAAAATATTGTTGGTAGGGAACAAGGTTTTTGTACTGATATTGATCTTCAAGGAATTGGTCGTATATTGACGAGTTGGTCTTGGATGTTTTCCTAAGAACCAAAAACAAAGGAGTCGTTTAAGGACGACCGAGAGTTCTCCCGGGACGTCACTCCGACGATCAAGTTAGCTTATGTTTTTGAGAGATATTTAGGTAAAATTGCATAGGGAAGAAGATGATCCACTTCCTTCAGTGGGAAGGGATCATTTTATACATGTTGCTAATGGAATGGGAGATTCTCCCCATGTGGGAGTGAGACATGGCACTTTCCTACTGGGTGAAGTATGCCCACGCCGTCTGTAACACACGTAGATCCGGGCTAGTCAATTTAGAGGCAATAGGGGTCGAAAACGACTTTTCGACAAAAGATTATTAAGAATAAATAATCTCAACCAAGTTTTAGTATATGTTACAAGGTTTCCGTACATATAAAGAGCGTCGAAATCCCAGTTATAACGAAGAAGTTATGACCCGTCGAAGTTTCGCGACGAAACGGACACGATACCGGGAGGCGTAAATAGTGAATTTACGATAGCGCGAGATTTAGCCTTAGCGATCTAAACGAAAGTCGTAGTATATGTTAAACCGATAGTGTGCATAGAAGTGCACAACCCGAAATTTGAATTTTAGATCGGTCCATTTTTAGCCAAATTAATCTAAATGATAAGTGAAGATATCGTTAATAGGAGTTAAAAGATAAAAAGACAATCGAAAACGGAGCTCATATGCGAAAGATGTGGACGAAGCTTAGCCCCTACTCTTCAAGCGTTGCGAATTCGATACAGTTTTGTAAATCTGAGATAGAGTGAGAATTAGCCGACGGGATCTAAAAGAAAGTTGTATTACTCATAAATACCAATGCGTGGATATAAAGAACGTCGATAATAAAGCTCGTATGCAAAAGTTATGGACGAAGCTTTGTCCATACTTTTCGAGCGCGGCGAATTCGATACAGTTTTATAAATCCGAGATAGAAGCTTTGTCCCTACTTTCGGCTTGGAAACGCCACTCCAGCAAAGCTCGGTTTTTAATAAAAACCCGCTGTAAGTGAGTTACGCCTATACTATATTTAATATAGCTTTTATTTAATTATAGTAACATTATTAGGACCTTAAAATAATTATTTGGGTTATTATTATGAGTTATATTGAGTGTTATTTAACGCTTATATAATAGTAATAATAGCTAGAAAATTAATTAGTCGCGATTAACGTTAAAACTAAACTCTAGTGGTATTAATATTAGGTTTTGGTCAAGGAAAAATTGTTTTGAGATAACGAAGTGTTGTTCAAGTACCGAGTCACCACCTAATCAAGTGAGTGCATAGTTACTTTCAGCTTACACATAGATATGCAGTATTTTATATAAATTACGTGTTATGTGTGCATATTATCTGAATACTTGCTATCTATGCTGGATGAACGTTTTACACATGTTTTCAATGATTTAAACTGTATATGTATTTTATATCTACAAAATGTGTTGGGTAAAACATGGGTAGATGTAATAGTTGCTGTGTGACAAAATAAAATAATGAGAGGCCTCGTTATAGATGTTATTGATGATCCAGTCATTTAGCGGAGTATAGATGACGACCACGGACTATTCTAGACAGTCTAGCGGAACACTAACAGGCTCGCAACCTGTAGGTGTTTATTTGAACTGTGTGCTCACCAGATGTACTCCATCCCCCACATGGTTGCCTTAAGGACATTTATTGCTGAGGAATCCCCTTAGGAGTAGTGTCCATCCCGATGATAGTCCTTAGACTAGGTCTATTGTGTTAGATGTTTTAGGGACATAAAGTGAGGATAACGGGAACGGGTAATCGGGTTTGTTTGGTTTTATAAAGCTAATAACTTATTTATTGTGGGTTGAAAATGATGGGTTTTATGCATAAGAACAGTCCTATGTGCTCATACAAACCCTAATGCTTGGATCTAGGTTTCTCTATTGAACATGCTTTGAATCCAAGACTAACAAACTTAGATATAACATATTACAAACTGAATTAGGGTTTATAGAATTACCTTTGATTGTTATATAGCAATAACAATCAATTCCTTGCTTGGATTGGCCTTAGAAAGCTTAGTGCCTCAAGTGCTGCACCTCTAATGGAGTCACAAACACCATATACAACTTGGATGAAGAGGAGAAGAGAGGGGAGGCACCAAAAAACGGCTGGAAACCCTAATGGAAGTGTTGTCCACGTTTTTGGAGCCTAAGGGGTCCTTTATATACTTGTGTGGGCTGCTAGGGTTTCAGTCAAAACCCTAATGGACAGCTTAAACTCTAAGCAGCCCATGGAACCTTCTGGATAAGTCCATGGACGAAAATATGATGGGCTTCCATCATAATTTCGTTCACCCCTTGTTCCTTTAGTATTCCTTAGCCCAATAACTCAATTATCCAATAATTGCAGTCCAGTCCCCTAAGTTTAATTAATCTCTTTTAGCCACAAAATTAATTATCAATTAATTCTTGACTAATATTAATTAAACAATATGATTTCTCCTTTAATATATTATTCTCATAATATATTAATAAATCATATTTAAACCTTTCTCTCCTTAAATCATCCTACATATTGCTATGGTGAAGGCAACCCAAAAGGACCATGCTCATAATCGGGTCAAGTACATACCAAAATAGTTATGGACTTAGACACTAATCCAACAGTCTCCCACTTGGATAAGTCTAATAACTATTTTCCGTTTGACTTCAGAACCTGATCAGCAATCGTAGCTTTCAAAAGTCGCTGTCAACTCTGATCTTATCAGATAGCGTGTCCTCTAGATAAGGGATCATATATTCCTCCATTCTCAAGATATCGTATAGACAAAAGACATGAATTTCAATCATTCTCTCTATACTATTTCCCGACTTCTGATTTATGACGACTGAGAACAGGCTACAATTGAACACATCAACTTAGTCCCGGCTTGGCCAAGCACTTAGGTGTCATCACTAAATCATCGAGAGGCCCAATGATATCGCTTGTATCCCACTTTGGGTAAAAGGAATGGATAAACTTCGACTCAAATGCTCGCTTGCATTCACTCATCGAATCACACACAACAATAAGTTTTATAACACCAAGTTACTGGTGCGTTTACTTATTATCAATGTGTAACCGACCAACAAATAACAACTCACACGTCTCGGTTTCAAGAATATACAATATTATCGTCTCACTAATCACTCGTGATAAAACCATGAAGTGATCCAAGTGAGCGTGGGTTTAATCCAATACTTTAATCTTATCAAAGCACTCATGAACTCTGCAGCAAACTTGTGCTATGTCTAAACACTTCGGACAATCTACAGACAGATTCATGACAGTCTTCCTTCATACTTACTTCCAACGTATGACCGAGTGTGGATGTTTGAATGACCTAATTATTATGGAAGTCAAAACATGCAAATTGAAACATAACAATAATATTTAATCCTATATGGCCTCAAACTTGTGAGAGTAAATAAAACACTTCTATTTAACCACCATATTGATTACTCATTATTATCGTTTACTGTTTCAGAAAATCAACTTATTACTTAAATTACAACAACAGCTGTCCCATGCATAAAGCATGCACACTATGTTTCCTATGGTCCTTACTTTGTGAAATAGAACAATTGAAAACTTTTCCAATGATTCTCATTTCACAATTCCTCAATCCCCATTATTAGTGTAAGAACACAAGGTTCTTCCACTACTAGAATATGCTAGATTCTAACATTTTACGCAACGATCCTTTCGTAAAGTCATAGCACAAAAGTCACCAAGACTTGGCTAATGAAATTACAAAGTGCTTTCTTAGAAATTGTTACATGACAATTCCATAGACGTGAAGTCTCACATTCAAAGTACATTCCTTTGAACATCCTTCTTGCATAAAAGTTTCTAATCTAGACATAGATTCTTAATATCCAACTCCCAATATGGAAACATTTCCACATTTGCCATATGACAACTCATTCTTAATAGAATCTTATCTATTCATAATAATGTCGATATGGTCCATCCAATACCATACTTCCAACTACTCACAAGCGACCAATCCTCAGCGAACTTTGTATCGTCCTTTGATAGTTGTTTAATAATTTTAGTCAAAATCCATTCTAGTCCTTTTTCCCTCTTAATGCGCTAGACATTTGAAAAATTTTAGAATGGTAAATATTATAGCATTTGCAATCGATCCTATACCCGAAGCGTATGGGACACGATGCATAACGTCTTACATAAAGATATGATACTTTACCAATCTTTTGCCATAATATTTTATGTGTCATGTTCTCACAATTCGAACTATGAAGAGGGATGTCGTAATCATAATTGAAATTTGAGAACACACAATGTATCCTTTGACTGAAGATATTAAAATTTCTTAATCTAAGCTTTAGATTTTGAAACGAAGTATAATATTCTCTCCTTTAATTATATCAAAACAACGTTTCAACCCATGCAACTTTGCAAATTGAATCTTTGTTTTTCTATAATTAATATTGCTAACTTGCAATACTCGCCATAATAATCATACAATCATAACACTTATGCTCCCACTATCATGATGATTATTATCATATAAGCATAACACTTATGCTCCCACTAGCTTTGACATGTATTCAGAAAGCGAATGAACTTCCAGAAAAACAATGCCTGTTGAATTTCTGAAATTCATATTTTTAATACTAGATGCTTCGATAAGCCTTTATCTAAGCTTCTTGAACTTATGCACCTTTACCTTAGATAGCTCATATGTGTGCTTAAACAATTTAGAATTTATGTTACTAAGTTCCAAATGTTCAAACTAATTGCCAAATTTCACAATTCGAACTATGGAAAGGGATGTCGTAACCATAATCGAATGTGAGAATACAATTTTCACAATTGCTATCTTCTTAAAACCTCTCTTAGTGAAAGTATTTCCTCACAGTCATTTTCAAGAAGGAGGGAATCTTACGACACTTAGATTTTATGGTGTATGAGTTCCTATCCATGTGAATTTGCCAAAACCAAGGTTTGCGACAAATCCAAACTCATATGGACCGAACTTTCTTAATCTTGATTTCTTGCCCTATGGTAACACGAGTGCCCACCATGTCTTCCAAGTAGTTTAGTAACTTGTCCTTACATATCAATGTACTTTCCATCGACTAAGGCTCTAGTATGCATTCAAATGAGTACTCATAGAACTCACATACACAATTAACTCAATTGGAATGGCAAAGAAACAAAATAATGTCAGCACGATAGGTTGTAAACCTCAAGTCGTGTGCTAGTGATGATCGATAAGGTTTATTCTTGAAATTTTTCAAGACCATTAAGACTCCCACTGACTCCTTGTCATATAAGATTCTCTTGTCAAGAAACATTTCTTGACAAACCAAATATTCAAGAGTTAGTGTAGTTCTTATCAAGACAAAACACTTCACACAATTGGTCCTAGTTGGTCTTTGTCTTATCCAAGACAGCACAACTTACCATTTTCAAATGTGCAAGAATAAGAAAACTTTTTCCAAATTCCACATTTGATGAGTGTTATAAACCTACTTAAGACTTTTCACTCAATGTCACAATCTTGACTCTAAGACTTGATATTGGAACGAAGTATGATTGACTTATTGATTTAACCATTTCTTGATTCCTCTTCTTAGACATGTAAATGCACTAAGACTCACTTAGAGGATCAATTGAGATATGGTTCTTAATCATTAAGACTTCATCATAAAACACAATAAAAGGTACTCTCCCTTCTTCTTAGAGTGGAGAAACTTTTATCTTTCTGCCTTCTTGATTCTTCTTATTCGTTCTGCTATTGATTGAAACTATTTCAGTTAACTCAGAATTATACTCAATCTTATAAGTATAACCATATTTACTAAACTTTAGTAAATCATGACGAATATCTTTGTCACTCTTGTGGTAGACTTGATCAACGTACGACCTAGTGTACTCGATCTCCTAGTCCTTCAATTGACACTTTGCCAAAGAATTAGTCTAAGTTTCCCAAATGTGAAAGTTTTTTCATTCATCATGCAATACACATTGCATGATTCCAAGTTTCTGTCCAATTGAAACTTGGGCGATGAGAAACTCTCCCTATTTTGTAAACTTTTGACATTTCCACAAATAACATAATTAAGAATCAAATCCATTTTGCTAATAATAGAAGTACACAAACATCAATTTTCCATAAATTTCATTGCAAGGATAAACAAATAAGATAAAAACCAAAATTTATTTTATTCATAAAAAAACAGCGGAAAACATGTCCTTACAATGCAAAATTCAAATGAAAACTATGTAATCATATACTCCTAACAAGTCTATCATGACTTCCTAAGCTCAAAATCTGATTTTCGAATTCATGCGATCGAAATCCATTTCTTCGTGATCAGACTCATCTTGCTCTTCCATCAAACTTCCTCTCTTTTCTCTAAACCTGCAAAACATGCAAATGTAATCTTATCACATTATGAATAAAGAATAGGAATTTAAATGGAGTTAGATAGTGGATTTTATACCTGAAGTAGAGTCACACTTATCGACTCTCCCATCTCTTAGATTCTTCAGGTCCTTCGGGCAGCTTCGTATCCATTTCCCCTTTCCTTGGCAGCAGAAACAGGTGGATTCTCCTAGATTGTCCACGGAGGCATGGTTGGTTGACTTATTGGACAAATATGCTCCATTACTTTGCCAAATCATTTCTGATTCAGCAGCAATAAGCATATAAGTCAAGTCAATGAGGGTTGCGTCAAGTTTCATCATATGATACTCTCTAATGAACTTATCATATGATTCAGGGAGTGACTGAAGAACCCAGTCCACAACCAACTTATCTGAGATAGACGCACCCAACATGATCAACCTATCAATGTGTGATTTCATCCCTAGGATGTGAGCACACACGGGTTTGCCATCTTGATGTTCCATTTCCAATAGGGATTCGGTGATCTTGAACCTTTCAAGTCTTCGATCATTAGGGCTAGGGAGAACAACGGGAGGAAGAGGAGGAAGTTAAATTAAGCTAGTCCACATTGATCTCTCACTTTGAATCAAGCTTTCACTTTTATTAGGAACACTTTTTCCTTGGGATTCGGGAATACACCGGTTAGACATCTATAAAACGGGACAAAATTCAAGTTAAGTTGATTAGAGTCCTTAATAAAACACCCAAATGAGTCATTAAGGCTAGGATCCAACACAATATTCTACAACCTAGAAAAGGGATGCCGTAATCTAGTTGCAAAATATTTGAAGGTAGGTAAATGACGATTTATAAATTTCCACCATGAAAAACGAAAAAGAAGTTTAAGTTTTAAATGAATTGAAACTCCTAGATCTTTTGAGATTCATTGAACTTTTCAATGGCATGTTAAATCTCGATTATGCCCTACTATTTGTGACTGGGATGCCGAGGATCACAAACAAGGTGTGAATAACCATACGAATCACATGGTGCACCCAATGCTACTATCACCTAATCAATGTGCCGGTTAGCCACACACGCTCCATTGATCTATGATAAGCATCGAGCCACCCTTCGCCACCAATGTCATCCCCAAATTAGTGTGCCGGTTAACCACACACGTTCCACTAACGTTTGACAAGGGTACGAAGTGTAATTCCATGGGTTAGCATACAATTTCACATTTTGCCTAAAGTAACTATGATTTGGGAATTTGAAAAAGCATTTAGTTACTTTGTACTTCATTATACTTATAATGGAAGGTTTCTGTCCTATCCTACCCGTTCGGCTAACGACCCTCCACTAGTCAAGAGTGCGGTGGGTAAGAGTGGATACCCATTCAATCGCCATTTTATAGGCAATTTCCTTAAACACCCCTTATAGACCAGCTTCGTGAATGAGGCCTACTAACGGTAAGACTTACTGTTTACTCATACATATATATAATATTAGACTTTTAATGTTATATATAGTATAAGGTGTATTTTACACTTTTAAAATACTAGGTGGTTTAACTTAGTAAATTATACTTTTAATTTAATTAAATGTAAACCAAAAACTTTATGGGTTTATTAAATCACTTTTAATTATACACTTCAATTAATTAACAAAACCATAAGGGTGTGATTTGAACTTTTCAAAATAATAGGGTTTTAGAATTTAACATTTCAAAAATTAGACTTTTAATCAAATTTTAAATTCCAAAACTTGAGGGCAAGTTTTGAAACATTTCAAAACATTAGGGATCAAACAACAAATAATTCAAATTAAACAATTAATTTCATAATTATCTATATTTGACATAATCTTATTTTAGTCACTAGATAATTACCAAATAATTTGAAATAATCCATATTTATCATATAAACAAACTATTATTTAAAAGATTTGAAATTATCTATTGTTTTGGCAAAGATAATCACTAATTTAAGATAAAAATCGGATTTTAACTTCAAAAAACGAATTAGGTATCAAATCCAAGTCAAAACAGCAGCAAAAACCCGGAATTCCCTCTGTCTGACCCCTGGACTCGCCGAGTCAGGGACTGGACTCGCCGAGTCAGGGACAGACTCGCCGAGTTCTCCAATGACTCGCCGAGTCAGGTCGGGCAGAGGCCAAAAATCGATTTTCCAGCAAATAAAGCAGTTAAGCATCACATACAACTGAAACCAATCAAGTCTCTGATACCACTGATGGGTTTTATGCATAAGAACAGTCCTATGTGCTCATACAAACCCTAATGCTTGGATCTAGGTTTCTCTATTGAACATGCTTTGAATCCAAGACTAACAAACTTAGATCTAACATATTACAAACTGAATTAGGGTTTATAGAATTACCTTTGATTGTTATATAGCAATAACAATCAATTCCTTGCTTGGATTGGCCTTAGAAAGCTTAGTGCCTCAAGTGCTGCACCTCTAATGGAGTCACAATCACCATATACAACTTGGATGAAGAGGAGAAGAGAGGGGAGGCACCAAAAAACGGCTGGAAACCCTAATGGAAGTGTTGTCCACGTTTTTGGAGCCTAAGGGGTCCTTTATATACTTGTGTGGGCTGCTAGGGTTTCAGTCAAAACCCTAATGGACAGCTTAAACTCTAAGCAGCCCATGGAACCTTCTGGATAAGGCCATGGACGAAAATATGATGGGCTTCCATCATAATTTCGTTCACCCCTTGTTCCTTTAGTATTCCTTAGCCCAATAACTCAATTATCCAATAATTGCAGTCCAGTCCCCTAAGTTTAATTAATCTCTTTTAGCCACAAAATTAATTATCAATTAATTCTTGACTAATATTAATTAAACAATATGATTTCTCCTTTAATATATTATTCTCATAATATATTAATAAATCATATTTAAACCTTTCTCTCCTTAAATCATCCTACATATTGCTATGGTGAAGGCAACCCAAAAGGACCATGCTCATAATCGGGTCAAGTACATACCAAAATAGTTATGGACTTAGACACTAATCCAACAGAAAACCCTATGTGCTCACCAGGCTCCCAAGCCTGACCCACTCAGTTTCTTGTATTACAGGTAGTGGCGCATGAGCATAGATGTGATGTCTTGGGATGAGAGATTAATGGATTTTAGGCCTGTAAATACGGAATAATGTAGTAAGGCCTATTTTGTATTATTTATGCTGATGATCTGTATCGAACATGACATCCCGAGTCTTTTTAAATGAAATACATTTCTACGGAAATGCTTTTGATAAATCTTTATCATATTTTGTTTGGGACAAATTCTGCAACACTTTGATTTAAAATATTACTCTAATTTTTAAACAAAGCATAAACAAAATCGGTCTTTTCTGACCGTGAAAATGGGGATGTCACAGTTGGTATCAGAGCATTAGTTTAAGCGAACTAGGAATTTGTAGGATTTCTAGACTTAAACTTAGAATGCTAAGCGATGATTGCGAGGTGTGAGCACTAGCTTATTTTAAGGATTATGCCTAAAATGCTTTTATGTGCTAAATGCTTTGTGCTTGACATGCTATTATTTGTTCGGATCTATGGTCTGTTGCCGACCGGATCTGGAAACCTTATGTGTTTAGGATTCTAAGCGTTTAACTACGATATTTGAACTAGCATATAAATGTTTCGCAGTGATAAGGATGATTTAAATGTCAATCCTAAATAAAGATCTAGATTCACCTTATTCGGTGTATAGATCAAGATGACATGGACCCGTAGCGGAAACGTCAATGCAAATGGGAACCGAGATCAGCCCCCAGTGATACATCAAATACCAGTCGTAGTAGAAGTTGCACCCGATCCAATCATGATAGCCGGAGTGCAAGCATTGATCCAGATGATGTTGGATCGTCAAATGGAGGAAACAAGGTGTTTACTTCAACAAGCTCGAGAGGAAATTACGATGCCTATTGAACAGTCCGTGCTGAATGACGGGCAGTCTGAGGAAGGGAACGACAGTAGGACCGTTGGTCAAGCTGATCCCCCGTTGATTAGGAGGAACAATCATGATGAAGGAGTCGAGAGGAATGGATGCAAGTACAAAGATTTTCTAACTTGCAAGCCATCGAATTTCACTAGGAAGGAAGATCCGATCGGGGTCATGGATTGGATATCAGAGATGGAATTGGCCTTCATGACATGTGGTTGCAAAGGCAAGCTACAAACCATGTTTGCAGTATGTCAATTCAGAGGAGGCACTGTTTGCTGGTGGAATACCCTAGGGAAGACTTTGAGTCCCAATGAGCCCCTGCAACTAGCATGGGCAGAGTTTCTGGTGCAATTTAAACGAAAGTACTGCTCAACTCAAAACTTACTCGAGCTAGAGAACCAGTTCCTGACCTTGAAGAAAGGAAGCATGTCAATTGATGAATACACCCACAACTTCACAGAGAAGATGGAGTTCGCCTTGCACCTTGTTCCGGATGAGCTGACGAAAATCGACAAGTATGAAAAGGGACTTCCATGGGAGTACACGGTGCCAGTGTGTCAGGAACCTACTCTAGAGGCAGCTATCTGGGCTGCCAAGTCTGTGGAAGATATGATTAAGGGAAGAGCTGCCAACAAGATTGAGGTTGGCGAAAAGAGGAAGTTTGAGGGGTCTACAAGGCCCAATAAGAAGATCAAGTCTAGTTCAAAGGAGTTTAGCGGAGGTGGAAACAAAGTGAAATGGTGTGAGAAGTGTAAGAAGAATCACTTTGGGAAATGTAGCAAAGAAGTGACTTGCTACAAGTGTGGGAAGACCAGACATTACGCCAACGAGTGCACCGCCAGCAAAAGGGTGTGTTATGAATTCCGTGAAGAAGGGCATGTTGCTAAGGATTGCCTGAAAAAGAAAGAGGCGTCAAGACCAAACATTCTGCCAAAACTAAAGGCAAGAGAATTCCATATGATCCTAGATGAAGCAGCTGACGATGCAAGGAATCAGGAGTAAGGATGGATACATGGAGATCAAGTTATGAAGAAGCCATGTAGATAGTGTCATATGGTGTAGCCTATTAGAGGCATAATCTAGGGTGAACTTGAACACCCATGTAATCGTTTCAAGGAATAATATAAAATCTTCATTTTAATATTTTATGTGTTAAGTTTCTATGTGATTTTCTTGTATGGTAACTTGGAAAACTACAGGAGAATACTTGGGATGAGTATGAGTAGGTGTGAAAGGTAGTAGAGGCCTATACTACCGGAAGCACATGACTCACACTTGGATCAGGGAAAGTCACAAGGTTATCAAGAAACTAGTAATTGATTTTGTTTTATTCAAGTATGTCATTACCATTGTTTCGGTAATGACTAAGAAGATTGTTGTTATCCCGACCCTAGTGGTCATATCACATTGAGTCCGACTACGATGAGTATGTTACGTGGTTCAGAGAACCAAGTTTGATGTAGCGTCCGACTTAAACCAAACGATTGAAATCAAAGCGATCAATAGAAGTATCATGCTCGTTGTTAAAGAAGTTGGTAGCTAGAAATGCGACATGTTAAAATGTGATTATATCACATTAGACGATGAAGGAAGGCATATTCCATTCCGGAATTTGACTCTAAGAGACCCGAGTCTAAGCATTGCTACATATAATGATAGGTCATTAGAATATGACACATCGGTTAATTGTAGTAATCAAATTAACTTATCCTAAGTTTGTTAAGAAGAAGAAGGAGTCTCTGATAAAGAATGAGGTTGTGACACGAAGGTCATGATTGAAAGTCTAATGAGCAGGTGCAAGACCGAGCACCACCTGCAGTCAAGGAGTCCAAGAGTTAGATACTCGTTCGAAGCAACATAGAAGTTAGAGTTACTACCTAGGATGAAGAGAAAACGTATGGAGTCATTATACAATCTTGTTTCGTTGATGATTCCGGGATGTAATCATCCTAAGGGGGAGATAATTGTAACGACCGTAGATCCGGGCTAGTCAATTTAGAGGCAATAGGGGTCGAAAGCGACTTTTCGACAAAAGATTATTAAGAATAAATAATCTCAACCAATTTTTAGTATATGTTACAAGGTTTCCGTACATATAAAGAGCATTGAAATCCCAGTTATAACGAAGAAGTTATGACCCGTCGAAGTTTCGCGACGAAACCGACACGATACCGGGAGGCGTAAATAGTGAATTTATGATAGAGCGAGATTTAGCCTTAGCAATCTAAACGAAAGTCGTAGTATATGTTAAACCGATAGTGTGCATAAAAAGAACATCCAAATCTGACTTCGTATGAGGAAGTTATGATTTTTCTAAGATTTAACATAGAAGTGCACAACCCGAAATCTAGATTTTAGATCGGTCGATTTTTAGCCAAAATAATCTAAACGATAAGTGAAGATATCTTTAATATGAGTTAAATGATAAAAAGACAGTCGAAAACGGAGCTCGTATGCGAAAGATATGGACGAAGCTTAGTCCCGACTCTTCGAGCGTTGCGAATTCGATACACTTTTGTAAATCTCAGATAAAGTGAGAATTAGCCGACGGGATCTAAATGAAAGTTGTAGTACTCGTAAATACCAATGCGTGGATATAAAGAACGTCGATAATAGAGCTAGTATGCGAAAGTTATGGACCAAGCTTAGTCCCTACTTTTCGAGTGTGGCGAATTTGATACAGTTTTGTAAATCCGAGATAGAATGAGAATTAGCCAACGAGGTCTAAATGAGAGTTGAAGATCTCATTAATAGGAACTCAACGGTAAAAAGACAGACAAAAACGGAGCTTGTATGCGAAAGTTATGGACGAAGCTTAGTCTTTACTTTTCAAGCGCGGCGAATACAGTTTTGTAAATCCGAGATAGAATGAGAATTAGCCAACGAGTTGGAGATCTCACTAATAGGAACTCAACGGTAAAAATACAGACAAAAACGGAGCTCGTATGCAAAAGTTACGGACGAAGCTTGGAGACTACTTTACTATACAATTCCTATAAATAAGAGATGAACTCTTCATAATTTCCTCACACCTTCAAACCTTTCTTTCTCTCTCTAACTTCTCTCTAACCTCCCTAACCCCTCCTAAGTCTAGGGAACCTCCCTATCACGAGAAGAAAGCCCCGGAGCGCCTGACGGCTCCGAGAAGAAAAGCTTTCGGCTCGGAAACGCTGCTCCAGCAAAGCCCGGTTTTTAATAAAAATCCGTTGTAAGTGAGTTACGCCTATACTATATTTAATATAGCTTTTATTTAATTATAGTAACATTATTAGGACCTTAAAATAATTATTTGGGTTATTATTATGAGTTATATGTTGGATTAGTGTCTAAGTCCATAACTATTTTGGTATGTACTTGACCCGATGCTGCGTGGTCCTTTTGGGTTGCCTTCACCAAAGCAACTTGATTGGAGAAATAAATAGAGAGAGAGGTTATTATGATTTATTAATACGTTATAAGAGTAATATATTAAAGGAGAAATCATATTTGTTTAATTAATATTGGTCAATAATTAATTAAGAATTAATTTTGTGATCAAGTGTAATTAGTTAAACTAGAGGGGCTGAAATGTAATTATGTGATAGTTACAAAATATAGTAATGGTTATCCTAAATATGGGTTGAACGAATTCAAGGAGATAAGGATCCTTGAAATCGTCCAAAGGATAAAGGATAAGGGTTTTCAAGGCTTATCTTATGGTTACTTGGTGGGCAAGCAACTAGATAAGGATAAGGACTAAAACCCTAATCTCTACATCTATATAAAGACCCCTAAGGCTCATGAATTCGGCCATGCCTTCCCAAGAGGTCCTAGAGACGATTTCTTATACCTCTCCTCTCTCTTTATACCTTCTCCATTTGCTCTTGGTGTTTGTAAATCATTAGAGGAGTGACACTTGTGACTCTAAGCCTTCCAAAGTCAATTCAAGGAGGATTTCGATTGTTATTGCTACATAACAATCAAAGGTATGATCTTAAACCCATTTATATGTTAATATCGATTTCCATATGCTAGAATTAGGGTTTATAGTCTTGGATTCAAAGCATGTACAATAGAGAAACCTAGATCCAAGCATTAGGGTTTGTATGAGCACATAGGATGTCTTATGACCAAAACCCATAATTATATTGAGTGTTATTTAATGCTTATATAATAGTAATAATAGCTAGACAATTAATATATTTGGTATGTACTTGACCCGGTTGTGCATGGTCCTTTTGGGTTGCCTTCTCCATAGCAACTTGACAAGGTAATTTAAGGAGAAAGAGAGAGTATTATGATTTATTAATATATTATAAGAATAATATATTAAAGGAGAAATCATATTTATTTAATTAGTATTGGTGATAAGTTAATTTGGAATTAATTTAGTGGTCAAAAGAGATTAATTGAATAAAGGGGTATAAACTGTCAAATGTGTGATAGTTGAGTTTTAGGTTAAGGAAACCTAATGGGCTTAAGGGGGAACGAAATTATGATGGGTAACCATCATATTTTCGTCTAAGGGCCTTATTCCAGAAGGTTCCATGGGCTGCTTGGTGGCTAAGCTGTCCATTAGGGTTTAGAGTGAAACCCTAGTAACCTGTAACTATAAATATGACCCCTAAGGCATGAATTCGGCTACCACTTGATTCTAAGAGTACCCTAGGCCTAATTCTAGCCTCCCTCTCCCTCTCTCATATTGCCTTCTTGCTTGTGGGGTTTGTGAACCATTAGAGGAGTTGCATTTGTGACTCTAGGCTCAAAAGAAGAAGAGATACAAGATCTATGCCAACATTGAAGAGGTAAACATCTAGATCTGATTCTATATGTTAGTTTTGTTGTTTATATGCTAGATTAGGTTTTGTAAGTCTTGGAATCAAAGCATGTTCAATAGTGAAACCAAGATCCAAGCATTAGGGTTTGTATGAGCACATAGGAATGTTTCTTATGCATAAAACCCATCAGTGGTATCAGAGCTTTGATTGGTTTCAATTATATGTGATGCTTAACTGCTTTATTTGCTGAAAAATGATTTTTGGTCCCTGCCCGACTCAACTCGGCGAGTCAGTACCTGGACTCGGCGAGTTGGCCCCTACTCGGCGAGTCTGTTCGTCAGAAAGAGGGATTTTCGGGTTTTGGCTGCTGTTTTGACTTGGACTTGATGCTTAATTTGGTTTATAAGTTAAAATCCGAATTTTATCTATATTAAGTGTTTATCCTTGCCAAAAAGAATAGATAATTTCAAATCCTTTTAAATATTAATTATTTATGTGATAAATATGGATAATTTAAAATTATTTGGTAATTATCTAATGACTAAAATTAAGATTAGGTCAAATATAAATAATTATGAAATTAATTGGTTAATTTGAATTATTTGTTATTTGATCCCTTATGTTTTGAAAAGTTCAAAACTTGGCCTCATGTTTTGAAATTTGAATTTTGTAATTAAAATTTTAATTTTGAATAATTTAAATTTCAAACCCTTAGAATTTTACAAGTTTAAAATTCAACCCTATACTATTATATATTACAAGCATAATTAATATAAATATATATGTATAACTTAAATGCTATTCTTACCGTTAGTAGGCCTCATTCACGAAGCTGGTCTATAAGGTGGGTATAAAGTTGTTGCCTATAAAATGGAGCTTAATGGGTGTACACTCACACCTACCGCTTGCTTGACTGGTGGAGGGTTGTTAGCCAAACAGGTAGGATAGGGCAACCCTCTCCTCATTAAAAGTATAATGTTGAATATAAAGTAACTACATGCTTTTTACAAATTCCCATTCCTAGTTACTTTAGGGTAAAATGTGAAAATGATGCTAATCCATAGAATTACACTTTGTACCCTTGTCAAACGTTGATGGAGCGCGTGTGGTTAACCGACACATCAATTTGGGGATGACATAGGTAGCGAAGGGTGACTCGATGTTTGTCATAGATCAATGGAGCGTGTGTGGTTTACCGACACATTGCTTAGGTGATAGTGACATTGAGTGCACCACGTTAATTTGCATGGTTATTCACAAATTTGTTTGCGATCCTCGGCATCCCAGTCGCAAATTTGAAATGCATATCGAGATTTAAACATGCCATTGAAAAGTTCAATGAATCTCAAAGATCTAGGAGTTTTCAATACATTTAAAACCTAAATTGCTTTTTCGTTTTTCATGGTGAGAATTAGTGAATCGTCATTCACTTACCTTCAAATTATTTACTTTTAGAGTACGGCATCCCTTTCTAAGTTGTAAATATTGTTGTTGGATCCTAGTCCTAATTTCTCATTTGGGTGTTTAATTAGGGATTCATTTCTAATCAAACTTTGTTCCTTTCTTTTTCAGATGTCTGCTAACAACAACAACAACAACGCTTCTGGGTCATTCTTGTTGATGAACTTGTGTCAGAAAGTGACATTTGATGGTTCAAACTTCAACGAGTGGATGAGGTACATTCGCATGATTAGACGCTACGAGGACAAAGAATATGTCCTCGATGAAAAGCTTGAGAAGATCATCCCAGATGTTGCTACTCTTGAGGAATTGGCCGCCTTTGAGGCCCACGAGCGTGATGCCATGAAAGTTCACTGTATCATGCTGGCCACCATGAACCTCGAACTCCAAAAGTCCTATGAGGACATGTATCCATATGAAATGCATCAGGATTTGCTGGACAGGTATCACCAGAGCGCGAGGCAAGAGCGCTATGAGATCATTACTAACATGATCACCGCTAAGATGGGGAGTGGAAAATCCCTAACCGCTCATTTGCAGAAAATGCAGAGCTATGTTGATCATCTTCTCAAACTTAATGTTATGTTTGATGAGGATTTGGCTATCGACATAATCCTCCACTCCTTGCCCTCCTGCTACAATCAGTTTAGGATGACCTACCATATAAACAAAGAGGAGGTCTCCTTGAGCAAGTTCCAAGGACTTTTGAGGACTACTGAGAGCAACCTCAAAGACAAATCCGTTGCACCGTCCCCTGCTGTGGCCGCTCCTGTGATGGCAATAGGTCAAGGAAAGGGAAAAAAGAGGAAGGCTCCATGTAAGAGCCACCATAAGGGGAAACCCCGTGATGGTTCATCCTCAAGTGGGACCAAAGCTGGCCATGCTAAACCCTCTTCCGATCCAAAAGAAGCAGAGTGCTTCTATTGCCACCAAAAGGGCCACTGGAAACGAAGCTGCCCACAATATCTGTAGGACATAAGAGATGGGAAGATCAAGCCCACATTTGCAGGTATGTATTCTATTAAATCTAATAACTCATCATTTGCTACTTCATGGGTTCTTGATACAGGATGTGGTTACCACATTTGTTCTGATTTGCAGGGCCTAAAAAGAAGTAGGGAAATGGAGCATGGGAAGATGAACCTGATTATGGGAAACAGAAGATCGTCGCATGTGACCAAAGTCGGTGTTTATTCTTTAGTGTTGAGTAATGGGTTAGGAATAGATTTAGAGAATTGTTGTTATTCGCCAGATATGGCAAGAAACATTATTTCTTTTCACGGGTTGTTTAGACAAGGTTTCAGATATTCTTTTGATAATAGTAATGGTTCTATTAATGTTTATTTGAATGGTGTCTTTTATTTCAATGCATTACCTTGTAATGGGATTTATGAATCTGTGATGATTGTTGATAATTTTGGAAATAATGTTTTGAATATTGATTCGTCTACTAGTCTAGACAAAGCATGCTTGTGGCATTGTCGCCTTGGCCATGTCAACAAGAAACGCATAGCCCAACTCCAAAAGGATGGAGTGTTGGAGTCATTCGACCTTAGGGACGATGACACGTGTGAGTCTTGTTTACTTGGGAAGATGACCAAGTCACCCTTTACTGGCACTTGTAAAAGGGGTGAGGGTTTATTGGATCTCATACACACCGATGTGTGTGGGCCCTTTAGATCCACCACAAGGGATGCTTACCGCTTCTACGTGACTTTTACAGATGATTATAGCAGATATGGATATATCTACTTGATCAAGCAAAAGTCGGAAAACTTTGAAAAGTTCAAAGAGTTTAAAAATGAAGTGGAGAATCAGCTGGGCAGGAAAATCAAGATGCTTCAGTCAGACCGAGGAGGAGAGTACCTAAGTCTTGAGTTTCACGACTATCTAAAAGAATGCGGAATCGTTTCGCAATTGACGCCTCCGAGAACGCCACAATTGAATGGTGTGGCTGAGAGACGTAATCAGACCTTGTTGGACATGGTTCGTTCTATGATGAGTCGGACTTCTTAACCAATAGCTTTCTGGGGGTATGCCTTAGAGACTGCCGCCTACATACTTAACTTAGTTCCCACCAAGAAGGTTTCCAAGACTCCTCATGAGATGTGGACAGGGAAGGCTCCCTCGTTGGCACATATCAAGGTTTGGGGTTGCGAAGCTTTCGTAAAACGAGACACTCACGACAAACTAGAACCTCGTAGTGAGAAGTGTTATTTCATTGGCTATCCGCAGAAGTCTTTTGGCTACATTTTCTATAGAACGAGTGACAATGTTGTCTTCGTTGCTAGAAGGGGAGTTTTCCGAGAAAGGGAATTGATAGGCCAAGAAGACAGTGGGAGGCAAATTGAACTTGAAGAGATTCAAGATCAAAGCGATGAAGGAACCTCGGACACTGGCACTCAACTTGAGGAGGAAACTCCTGTTGAACCTGTTGACAAGTCCCTACCTCTTCGACGTTCCACTAGGGCTAGTGTTCCACCCCAGTTTTATGGTTTTCATATTACTATTGAAGGGGATACATTTATTATTGATAGTACACTAGAGAATCTGGATGAACCTAGCAGCTATAAGGAAGCCATGGTAGGCCCGGAGTCTGCAAAATGGAAAGAGGCTATGGACAGCGAGATTCAGTCCATGTACGACAACCAAGTTTGGAATTTGGTTGATAATGTACCGGGTCGTAAGACAGTCGGGTGCAAGTGGATCTTCAAGAAGAAGACGGACATGGATGGGAAAGTGCATACTTATAAAGCACGATTGGTTGCAAAGGGCTTTACTCAAACTCCCGGAGTTGACTATGATGAGACCTTCTCGCCAGTTGCGAAGATAAAGTCTATTAGGGTGATGCTTGCCATAGCTGCGTTTCATGATTATGAAATATGGCAGATGGACGTGAAAACCGCTTTCCTTAATGGAAAGTTGGCTGAGGATGTCTACATGAATCAGCCAGAGGGTTTTGTCGATGCGAAGCATCCAAATAGAGTATGCAAGCTTGAGAAATCCATTTATGGATTGAAACAAGCATCTCGCAGATGGAATCTTTGTTTTGACGAGAAGGTTAAAGAGTTTGGCTTTCTGCGAAGCGAAGATGAATCTTGTGTGTATGTCAAAGCCAGTGGGAGTATAGTAAGCTTCCTCGTATTGTATGTCGACGACATACTACTCATAGGAAACGATATCCCAACCTTGCAGGAGGTCAAGTCCTGGCTTGGGAAATGTTTCGCTATGAAGGACCTCGGAGAGGCTGCTTATATTCTGGGAATAAGAATAGTAAGAAACAGGGAAAAGAGACTGATAGGACCCAGTCAGGATACATACTTGGAAAAGGTACTAAAGCGTTTTAGTATGGAAAATTCCAAGAAAGGGGAGTTGCCAATCCAAAGCAATACCAAGCTGAGTAAGACTCAGAGCCCGAGTATAGAGACAGAAATAGCTGATATGAGCCGAGTACCTTACGCTTCCGCAGTAGGTTCTATCATGTACGCTATGACCTGCACTCGCCCTGATGTGGCCTTCGCTTTGAGCATGGTCAGCAGATATCAAGGGAATCCTGGTAGAGCACATTGGATTGCAGTTAAAAATATTCTTAAGTACCTTCGGAGGACCAAGGAATGGTTTCTAGTCGTCGGTGGGAGTGATGACTTAAGGGTACGAGGGTATAGTGATGCTAGTTTTCAGACGGATCGGGATAACTTCCGATCGCATTCGGGCTGGGTCTTTACCTTAAATGGAGGAGCAGTGACTTGGAAAAGTTCCAAGCAAGAGACTATAGTTGATTCAACGTGCAAATCAGAGTATATTGCGGCGAGCGAAGCATCAAAGGAGGCTATATGGTTGAAGAACTTCATTGGAGACCTTGGAGTTGTTCCATCCATAAAAGAGCCGATGGTAATTTTCTGTGATAATGAAGGGGCGGTTTCCTTGACCAAGGAACCGAGAGATCATGGCAGATCTTGACATATTGAAAGAAAATACCATTTCATTAGACATCGGGTAGAAGAGGTACTCCTCGTTGTGAAGAGGGTATCATCAGAAGAGAAGCCAACAGATCCCCTTACGAAGGGACTGAGTAGTGTCAAACACTTGCAGCACGCTAGGAGCATTGGGCTGAAGGATGATATGAGTTTGGATTAGATAGGAAATGTGTAATAGATAGTTTGTACTTGACATTTGATGAATAAATGAAATTGTGTTATTTATGAGTAAAGTTACTATCTTATGTTGGTTATTTATCTATTGTTTCCATTTTGCATGTTTTGACTTCCTGAATGATATGATTATTCAAAAGGTCCACAGTCGGTCATATTTTGGAAGTAGGTATGAATTAAGACTGTCATGAATTGTTTGTAGATTGTCTGAAAGGTTTTGGACATAGCAAAGGTTTGCTGCAAAGTTCATGAGTGCTTGTGAATATGAGTTGAGCATTGGAATAAACCCAAGTTTGTTGTATCACTTAGTGGTGTTTTATCTTAAGTGATCGCAAAGCGATAACATCATATAGTCTTAAAACTTAGAGATATGGTTGTTGTTTGCTGGTTGGTTATACATTGATAATGTGTAAACGCATCAGTAACTTGATGTTATAAAACACATTATTGTGTGTGATCCATTAGCAAATGATAGATGCATATGAGTCGAAGTTGATCTGTTCCTTTTATTCTATGAGAATAAAAGTGATATATTGGCCACTTGGTGATTTGGTTTGACTTATGTGCCGGGCCCGGTCAGAATGAAGTTGATGTGTTCACCTAAATTCTATGTCAAACAAATCGGAAATCAAGGAACTACTGCTGGACAATAAGCATTGTCAGTATGATATCCAGAACAAAGGATTATACGATCCCTTATCTAAAGGACAAGTTGATCAGAGTTGATAGCGAAGTATAAGAGCTACGATTGCCAATCGGATTCTGAAGTCATATGTGAGATATAGTTACTAGACTTATCCAAGTGGGAGACTGTTGGAATAGTGTCTATGCCCCTAACTATATTTGGTATGTACTTGACCCGGTTGTGCATGGTCCTTTTGGGTTGCCTTCTGCATAGCAACTTGACAAGGTAATTTAAGGAGAAAGAGAGAGTATTATGATTTATTAATATATTATAAGAATAATATATTAAAGGAGAAATCATATTAATTTAATTAGTATTGGTGATAAATTAATTAGGAATTAATTTAGTGGTCAAAAGAGATTAATTGAATAAAGGGGTATAAACTGTCAAATGTGTGATAGTTGAGTTTTACGTTAAGGAAACCTAATGGGCTTAAGGGGGAACGAAATTATGATGGGTAACCATCATATTTTCGTCCAAGGGCCTTATTCCAGAAGGTTCCATGGGCTGCTTGGTGGCTAAGCTGTCCATTAGGGTTTAGAGTGAAACCCTAGTAACCTGTAACTATAAATATGACCCCTAAGGCATGAATTCGGCTACCACTTGATTCTAAGAGTACCCTAGGCCGAATTCTAGCCTCCCTCTCCCTCTCTCATATTGTCTTCTTGCTTGTGGGGTTTGTGAACCATTAGAGGAGTTGCATTTGTGACTCTAGGCTCAAAAGAAGAAGAGATACAAGATCTAAGCCAACATTGAAGAGGTAAACATCTAGATCTGATTCTATATGTTAGTTTTGTTGTTTATATGCTAGATTAGGGTTTGTAAGTCTTGGAATCAAAGCATGTTCAATAGTGAAACCTAGATCCAAGCATTAGGGTTTGTATGAGCACATAGGAATGTTTCTTACGCATAAAACCCATCATTAATGATTAAGAACCATATTTCAATTGATCCTCTAAGTACAATTGTATGTTTAAGAAGAGGAATCAAGAATTGAAGAAATGGTTAAATCAAAAAGTCAATCATACTTCGTTCCAAAACAAGTCTTAAAGTTAAGATTGTGACATTGAGTGAAAAAGTATTAAGAAGGTTTATAACATTCATTAAATGTGGTAAGTTGTGATGTCTTGGATAAGACAAAGACCAACTAGGACCAATTTATGAAGTGTTTTTGATAAAAGCTACACTAACTCTTGAATATTTGAAATGGTTATTGACAAGAGAATCTTATATGTCAAGGAGTCAGTGGGAGTCTTAATGGTCTTGAAAGATTTCAAGAACAAATCAAATAAACCTTATCGATCATCACTAGCACACGAGTTGAAGTTTACAACCTATCGTGATGACATTATTTTGTGCCAATCCAATTGAGTTAATTATGCATGAGAGTTCTATGAGTTCTCATTTTGAATGCATAAAAGGCAAAGCACCTTAATCAATGAAAGGTACATTGATAGGAAAGGGTGAGCTGCTTAACTACTTGGAAGACATGGTGGGCAAGAAATCATGATTAAGAAAGTTCGATCCATATGAGTTTGAATTTGTCGTAAACTTTGGTTTTAACAAATTCACATGGATAGGAACACATACACCGTTTAAATCTAAGTGTCATAAGATTTCCTCCTTTATGAAAAATGATTGTGAGGAAATGCTTTCAATAAGAAAGATTTTAAGAAGATAGTGATTGTAAAATTGCATTCTTGAATTCGATTATGGTTAAGGTATCCCTTTCCATAATTTGAATTGTGAGGTTTGGCAATTAGTCTTAAGTGTTTAGACACACATATGAACTATCGAAGGAAAAGGTGTATAAGTTCAAGAAGCCTTGATAAAAGATTATCAAAGCATTAAGTATTAGAAACATGAACTTAAGAAATTCAATAAGTATTGATTTTTTAGTTAAGATGATTATGAATACATGTCGAAGCTAGTGGGAGCATAAGTGTTATGTTTTATAATAATCATCATGATAGTGGGAGCATAAATGTTATGATTGTATGATTATTGAGGCACGTATTGCAAAGTTGGCAATATTAATTATAGAAAACAAGAGTTATACCTTGCAAAGTAGTAAGGGTTATAAAGTTGTTTTGCTATAATTAAGGGAGAGAATATTATGCTTCATTTCAAATATAAAGGTTTAGATTGAGAAATGTTAATAAATTTAGTCAAAGGTACATAGTGTGTTCTTAAAATTTCGATTATGATTACGACATTCCTCTTCACAATTCGAATTTTGAGAACATAGCAAATAAAACATTATGCGTCGTGTCCCATACGCTTCAGGTATAGGATTGATTGCAAATGCTTTAATGTTTGACCATTCTAAAATTTCCAAATGTCTAGCGCACTGAGAGGGAAAAAGGACTAGAATCGGTTTTGACTAAAATGATTAAACAACTATCAAAGGACAATCCAAAGTTCGACGAGGATTGGTCGCTTGTGAGTAGTTGGAAGTATAGTATTGGAAAATATGGAAATGTTTCCGTATTGGATGGACCATATCGACATCATTATGAATAGATAAGATTCTATTAAGAATGAGTTGTCATATGGAAAAATATGGAAGCGTGTCCATATTGGGAATTGAATATTGAAAAATCTATGACTAGATTAGAAACCTTTATGCAAAAGGATGTTCAAAGGAATGTACTTTGAGTGAGAAACATCATATCTAAGGAATTGTCTTAAAACAATCTCCGATAGAAGACTTTGTAATATCAGTGGCAATAGTCTTTGTGACTTTGGTGCAGTGACATTACGAAAGGATAAGTTGCATAGAACGTTAGAATCTAGCATATTCTATAAGTAGCAAGAATTTGATATTCTTTCACTTATGGAAAAAGGATTTGGAGTTGTGAAATGAGAATGATTGGAAATGTGTTCAATGTGATCTATTTCACAAAGTAAGAACCATGAGTAAACATTGTGTGCATGCTAGGAGCATGGGACAAGTGTTGTAATTCAAGTAAAAAGTTGATTAACCGAAACAACAAATAATGAGTAATCGATATGGTGATAAATAAAAGGTGTTTTAGTTATACTCAAAGGTTTGAGGCCATATGGGATTAGTATTATTCTTGTGTTTCACCTTTGCATGTTTTGACTTCCAGAATAATTGAGTTTATTAAGAATAATCGAATTATTCGAACGGGCCACAGTCATTCATACGTTGGAAGTAGGTATGAATAAAGATTGTAGTGAATTGGTGTGTGGATTATCTAAAGAGCATTATGAGTGCTTATGAATATGAATTTGAGCATTAGATCAAACCCACGCTCACTTGGATCACTCCATGAATTGTATCACGAGTGATTGGTGAGACGATAACATCTTATATTCTTGAAACCGAGATGTGTGAGTTGTATCTTGCGAATCGGTTGCACATTGATAATATGTAAACGCACTAGTAACTTGGTGTTATAAAACATATTGTTGTGTGTGATTTGGTTAGTGAGTGCAAGCAAGCATTGTATCAAAGTTTATCCGTTCCTTTTATCCAAGGTAGGATAAAAGCGATATCTTTTGGGCCCCTCGATGATTTAGTGATGACAAACGTAAATGCTCGGCCGAGCTAGGGCTAATTTGATTTGTTCAATTAGTCAGTCGTCATAAATCGGAAATTGAGATATAGTACAAAGAGAATGATTTGAAATCATATCTCATACGATATCTAGAATGGAGGAATATATGATCCCTTATCTAAGGACACGCATATCTGATATGATCAGAGTTGACGGCGGCTTTGGAAAGCTACGATTGCAGATTAGGATCTGAAGTCATACGCATAATAGTTATTGGACTTATCCAAGTAGGAGACTGTTGGATTAGTGTCTAAGTCCATAACTAGTTTGGTATGTACTTGACCCGATGGTGCATGGTCCTTTTGGGTTGCCTTCAACAAAACAACTTGATTGGAGAAATAAATAGAGAGAGAGAGATTATTACGATTTATTAATATTTTATAAGAGTAATATATTAAAGGAGAAATCATATTTATTTAATTAATATTGGTCAATAATTAATTAAGAATTAATTTTGTGATCAAGTGTAATTAATTAAACTAGAGGGGCTGAATTGTAATTATGTGATAGTTACAAAATATGGTAATGGTTATCCTAAATATGGGTTGAACGAATTCAAGGAGATAAGGATCCTTGAAATCGTCCAAAGGATAAAGGATAAGGGTTTTCAAGGCTTATCTTATGGTTACTTGGTGGGCAAGCAATTAGATAAGGATAAGGACTAAAACCCTAATCTCTACATCTATATAAAGACCCCTAAGGCTCATGAATTCGGCCATGCCTTCCCAAGAGGTCCTAGAGACGATTTCTTATACCTCTCCTCTCTCTTTATACCTTCTCCATTTGCTCTTGGTGATTGTAAGTCATTAGAGGAGTGACACTTGTGACTCTAAGCCTTCCAAAGTCAATTCAAGGAGGAATTCGATTGTTATTGCTACATAACAATCAAAGGTATGATCTTAAACCCATTTATATGTTAATATCGATTTCCATATGCTAGAATTAGGGTTTATAGTCTTGGATTCAAAGCATGTACAATAGAGAAACCTAGATCCAAGCATTAGGGTTTGTATGAGCACATAGGATGTCTTATGACCAAAACCCATGATTATATTGAGTGTTATTTAATGCTTATATAATAGTAATAATAGCTAGACAATTAATTAGTCGCGATTAACGTTAAAACTAAACTCTAGTGGTATTAATACTAGGTTTTGGTCAAGGAAAAATTGTTTTGAGATAACGAAGTGTTGTTCAAGTACCGAATCATCACCTAATCAAGTGAGTACATAGTTAGTTTCAGCTTACACATAGATATGAAGTATTTTATATAAATTACGTGCTATGTGTGCATATTATCTGAATACTTGCTATCTATGATGGATGAAAGTTTTATACATGTTTTCAATGATTTAAACTGTATATGTATTTTATATCTACAAAATGTGTTGGGTAAAACATGGGTAGATAAGTTGTCATCGTGGCGTCACCAGGCTCTTATCCATGACCTGATTGGTCATGAGAGAATGAGAGGATTTCAAGGAATGTTCTTCCTTATGGGGGAAGATAAGTTGTCATTGCGGCGTTAGCCCGTCCGGGCTAAGACTGAGACTCGACCAAGATCCTGGCGAGCTAACATCCTGTCAGTGCTTTCCGTCAGGTTAACATGGTCACATACGGAAATTTTAACATGTCCCTTAGACCTGTAGGAGTCTACGTTAGGGATATAGCAGAGTCTTTCTGGTCTAGCCATAGACACGTGGCAGACTACTATTGTTAGATTGTGCGGTTGACAAGATGAAGGCGCCGTTGTTCGGCGGTTTTATCATGAGACGGTTCATGGATCTTTTTGTAGCATTTAAACCCTTGTTTCTCAAGGCATTTCCTCCTCATTCTCTGCTTTTCCCATTTTGCATCTTTGCTCTAAAGAACCCTTTCGATCTTTCCTTGCATTCTTCCATGGATGCCATTTGTCCTTTAGGAAGGGAACTCACTACTGAGAAAATGGGACTCCTTCCAGTTCCGATTTGGGTTTTTCCCTAAATATAGGGTCCAAATACCTCTCCCTAATACGTCTCTCTATAGTCCTTCTAAGAGAAAGGTTGGCATTCCGATTACCTTGTTCAAGGCGGGCCTACACTTACCCAATATGAACTTTTTCAACCTAATCATTCGCGAGTACAAGTTTTCTGTGAGGGAGCCCTGACCTTGGAGAACATTGGGCGGTGACATTCCTCTTCCAATTTATAAAATATTGTGTTGGTTCCTAGCCTTAATATTTCATATTGGGTGTTATATGAAGGACTTAAATCAACTAACTTGAATTTTTCCCATTGTAGATGTCTGGTTTAGACAACTATGATCTTCCTAAATTTCATGGAAATCATACTTCTCTTCTTCCTCCTCCTCCTACTCCAATTACTCTTCCTAACCCACAAGTTCAAGATCACTCAAGCCCTTTTGTCAAGCAAAGTCTATGTATGCTCACATCTTGAAGATGAAGTCACATATTGACAAGCCGAGAGAGTTGGGTGTCAAAGTCTTGAGAAAGTTGGTTATTGACTAGGTTCTTCAATCACTTTCTAAGTCACATAGTGAGTTTCCTTTGGGACTACTATGTAATAGACTATGACATGACCCTTAATGATCTTATCTATTTGCTTAGTGCTGCTAAATCAGCAATGATTTGGAGCACTGGTAAAGCAAATTTGATTAGAAGATCAACTTCCCAAACTTCCATGGACTTTGACAATGGTAACATTGGAAATATAGAAAAGCTTTCTCTTCCCAATGGAAAGGGATTGGCCATAGTCAACTTGGTTGACCAAAATGGTAAAGAGAAAGGCCAAGTCTGTGATAGTCCCATTACCAAAGAGTCCATATGTTTCTATTGCCAAAGGAAGGGGCATTGGTTGCGAAGCTGCCCTGGCTACCTGAAAGATCTGAGAGAAGGAAGAATCAAAAAGTTTGACCCTGCTTCAGGTAGGTCCACTATCTAACTCTGTTAAGTTCCTAACTGATGATTCTTAATACAAAATGTGACTCGGTTACATTTTGATGTTTGGCAGGATCAAGCAAAGGGAAGGAAACTTAAAGGAAGATTATGTTGAATCTCATCACGAAGATGGATTTCAATCGCATGGTTCGAAGATCAGATTCTTGAGCTACTGCTTAGGAGTTATGATAGATTGCTAGAAAATATGTAATAGTATAGTTTTCATTCAAAGCTGCATTTTAAGGAAAAAGTTTTTTCTGCATTTATAAATAAATAAAATTTTGTTTTACTTTATTTTATATCTCCTTGCAATGGCATTTATGGAAAATTGATGTTTGTATATTTCTGACAATAACAAAAATATTAATTTGATTCTTTCATTTGTGGTAGTGTCTAAATTTACCAAATAAGGAAAGATTCTCATCACCCAAGTTTCAATTGGACAGAAACTTGGAATCATGCAAGTCATATGATGAATGAGAATTTTCATCTTTGGAAAATTAAGAGTAATTCCTTGTTTACACGTATATGTGAGTCAAGTGAAGGACAAACCAATCGGGTACACTTGGTTGTGTGCTGGTCAGGTCCACCACAAAAGATCGATAAGACTATTCGTCATGATTTACTAAAGTTTAGTAAATATGGTTATACTTACAAGGTTAAGTATAATTCTGAAACATTTGAAAAGTTTTGATGTATGGCAGATCGAATGAGAAGAATTAAATTAGGCAGAAAGATAAAAGTTTCTCAAATCTGAAAAGATGGGAGAGTACTTTAGTATCATTTTTTGTGATCATATTAATGATTAAGAAAACATATCACAATTGGTCCTCTAAGGACATCTTAGTGCATTCCTATGGCTAAGAAGGGGAGTCATGAATTGTTGAAGTAGTTAAATCAAGAAGATGAGTCATACTTCGTTCCAAAAAAAGTCTTAGAGTCATACTCCAAGATTGTAAATTGAGTGATACAACTTAAAGAAGGTTTATTAACACTTGTCAAATGTAAGAGTAAAATGTGTTCTACTCTTGTACATTTGAAATTGGCAAGTTGTGGTGTTTTGGATAAAACAAAGGCCAACTAAGGCGAATTGTGTGAAGTTTTTGTCTTGATAAGAATCTGCACTATCTCTTGAATATTTGGCAAGAGAGTCTTATATGTCAAGAGTACAATGGGAGTCTTAAAGATCCTGAAAGAATTTCAAGATCTAATCAAGAATAAAACCTAATAACCTATAGTTTATCACTAGCACATGACGTGAGGTTTATAACTTATCGTGTTGACATATTCCTATTTTTGTGCCCATTCCAGTTAAAGTTGGCTTTGCATATGAGTTCTGAGAGTTCTCAATTGGTTGCATAACAACTTGGAAGCAATGGCAGGCCCGTGTGCTGCCAAGTGGCAAGGAGTTAAGACTGCACAAGTTCAGTCCATATGAGTTTGGATTTGTCACTAACTTTGTCTTGTGATTATGGTTTTGACAATTTCACATGGATAGGAACACGCAACCCACAAAATCTACGTGTCATAAGGTTTCTCTCCGATTCATGAAAATGATGGTGAGGAAACGCTTTCACTAAGTGGTTTTAAGTAGATAGCAATTATGATATTTGCATTCTCATAGTCGTTAGTGGAGCGTGTGTGGTTAACTGGCACACTAACATGGACTTGTGAGGAGTGGCGAAGGTCTAAACAACTGAGACTATGATTACAACATCCCTTTTCATATTTTTGAAATTGTTTAGACACACATGTGTGCTATCTATGGAAAGGTGTATGATTTTGATAACGTTTTACCAAAGCATCTCGTATCAGAAATCTGAACTTTGGTAAGAAAGTCAATAAAGTATTGATTTCTAGAAGTCCAGCGGATTTATGAGTAAATTTCAAAGCTAGTGGGAGCTTAAGTGTTATGCTAATAATCATCATGTTAGTGGGAACATGATAATTAGTGTTGCAAGTTAGCAATGTTAATTATAGAAAACAGAAGTTTCAATTGGGAAAAAGTTTTTTTGCTATAATTAAGGGAGATGAAATTATACTTCATTTCAAATCTAAAAGCTTAGATCATGAGATTTTAATCAAATTTAGACAAGTATATATATGAATGTTACGTTGGAATGGTTCAACATAAGAAATTCTATATATGGGAACATTATTTGCATTCTAAAATTCGATTGTGATTACGGCATCCCTTTTCATAATCTGAATTATGAGAACATGGCAAATAGAAATAGAAATATTATAGCAAAATACTGGTCTAGTATCATGTCTTTATGTGAGACATCATGAATCATGTCCCATATGCTTCGGATATAGGGTCGATTGCATGTGATATAATATTCATCTGTTCTAAATTTTTCCAAATGCCTAGAGCGTTAAGAGGCAAAAAGTACTAGAACTGGATATGACTAATTTGATTAAGCAGTTGTAGAGGACAATCTAAGGTTTACCAAAGATTGGTTGCTCAGGGACAGTTGGAAGTATGGTGTAAATTTTTGGAGACGACTATATTGACATATTCTGAAAAGAGGCAACTCTTGTTCAGAAGTGATAGTCAAAATGGGAATATGGAAATGTTCCCACAGGTGGAAGTTATTCATTAAATCTGTGTAAGATTAGGAAACTTAATGCAAGAAGGATGTTCAAAGCAATGTACTTTGAATTTGAGACTTCGTTTCCATGGAATGATCTCCATTGGAGTACTCTGTAATGTCTGTTGACAAGTCTTTGTGACTTTGTGCATAGTCATTACGAGAGGATCAATGCATATAAGTTTAGAGTCTAACATATTTCAGTGAATGGCAGGAATTTGGAATTCTTACATTGACGGTAAGGATTTGGGATTGCGAAATGAGAATCATTGAAATTATGTTCAATTGATCTATTCCACAAAGTAAGGATCATAGACAAACATAGTGTGCATACTTCCAGAATAACTAGGTCATTCTTCCCGAATGACTAATTTAATCAAACCATCCACAGTCGATAATAAGTTGGAAGTAGGTATTAAGGCAAGACTGTCATGATGTTGGCTTGTAGATTTATAAGGTGTTGGACATAGTAAGAGTTGCTACAACATTCTTGAGTGATCATAAGCTCTGAGTATTGGATTTAACCCACCCTCATTTGAATCACTTCATGGATTTTTATCACAAGTGATCATGAGACGATAATATCTCATATTCTTCAAACCAAGAGATATGAGTTGTTGACTATGAGTTGGTTATATATTGATTGTACGAAAACGCATTAGTAACTCGATGTTATAAAACGTGCCTTTGTGTATGATTCAACAAGTAGTAGGACAAGAATATGAGTCAAAGTTTGTCCATTCCTTTTACCCTTGAAGGGATAAAAGCGATATATGTGGGCCCCTCGATGATTTAGTGATGACACCCCTAAGTGCTTGGCCAAGCTCGGACTGATCTGATTTGTTTAATCAGTTGGTCGTCATAAATTGAAAATCGGGAAACAACAAATGGACAGAGAAAATGATTATAATCCATGTCTTAGTCCATATGATATCTAGAATTGAGGAACATATGATCCCTTATCTAATAGACAAGTTATTGACTAGGTCAGAGTTCGACAGTGGCTTTAAGAGCTACGACTGCAAGTCGGGTTTTGGATTCATATGCAATAATAGTTTTAGACTTATCCAATGGGGAACTGTTGGATTAGTGTCTAAGTCCATAACTATAATTGGTATGTACTTGACCCGATTTGGCATGGTCCATTTGGGTTGCATGACATCGGAACAATTGGATAGACAAAATGAGAAAAGGATACTTATGATTTATATTAATATATTATAAGTTCTAATATATTAATATGGACTCATATTATTTAATTAGTATTGATCAAGAATTAATTTAGTGATAAAAAAGGAACTAGTTAAATATGGACTCTTATATATATGGTGGGCCAAGTTCATTTTGGTTGGGCTAAGCTTCCATGGATAGTCCATGGAGTGTTTAACCCATGGATCCTATGGAAATGAAAGGTCATGGGTATTAGGGTTTACATGAATGTAACCCTAATCCTCCACACTATATAAAGAGGTCTATGGTTCATGAAATGGGGCTAAGTGCTAAGCACTAGTGTGTGTGTACACAAAGAGGGCAAACCAATTTCATGAGGTTGAACCTAAGTATCCTTATTCTCTAGTTATTCCAAGGGTTCTTGGTGTTGTGTGAACCATTTGAGGTGTAACACTTGAGGCACTAGGCTCTTACAGCTTCAAGACTTCAAGCTTCATCAAAAGGTATGTCATTCTACTAGATACTTATACTTCTTATTATGCTAGTTAGGATGAAACCTTGGAATATTGAATATTTGCATGTATAATAGATAAAACATAGATCCAAGGTTTATAGGGTTGCATGTACACCATAGGAGTGTTAGAATGCTTAAACCCCTTCATGTTCATAAGCACTTTTGTATGAAACTATGTGTCTTTGTTCCTTGTAAATATTAGTGTGATTTTTTAAAAAATATAATATTTTCTTTAATATGTACTGTAGTCTTTGTTTCTTGAAAATGGTAGCATGTTCTCCCAGAAAATCAAATATTTTGCTCAGTATGCAATGTGGTCTTAATACCTTATGACCGAAAACATATGAATATCGTTGTACTTGGGAAATAGTTTAATGTTGTCTTATATCTTTATAGAACTATTCGAATATATGCTGTCCCAATATGTAAATTATACTGTACTGTATATGTGGTACGATGTAGTGTATCTGTGTAAAACCCTTTGGAATGCATGTATCTAGAATTGTAAATTATATTGTACTGGAAGATGGTATCGCATAGTTTTATATGAATAAAACTATTTAAGAATATGTACGTAAACCAAACGTATTGTTAATACCAAATTGTGAGTTATTATAACCATACTTAACGATTGTTGGAATGTTACGACGTTCTTCAGGTGTCGGAATGATACGGCATTTTTCACCTAGACCTGTCGGTCAAACTATAGTTAACAATTTAGGTGCGAGATTGTCAGTCCTGTATAGATCTATACACAATTTTCACGCTCTCCCTCTAGGAGACTCTAGTTGTAAGAACGCTCTTCCTCCAGGAGACTCAGAAAGCTATATTAACTGATTGCGTATAGTGTAGTGAAAATCTCTTGTTCTTGTATTTGTATGTATTCCCCTTTTATAGTGTGTAGGTAATATGAAAATAATTATTTAAAATAAATAATTATATCTTTGTCCCCAAGAGGGCAACATAGTGTGGATGTTCCATAAACTATACCTATTATAGTTTATATAAAATGTTTCGTTGAAATAGTGAATCGTTTGTATGAACATTATCATTTTACGATGATAATATGGTGAAGTGAAATAATAATTATATACATTTATATAATTATACCCTTTTGCTCAACTTGTTACAAAAGGGTTAAAATTTTATTGAAATCAAATGTATATCCGTAAGTATATTTATATTTTACAAAAAATATAAATGTAACGGTTTGTATATTAACACAATTTATCTTGTGTTTTACTTGTATTCCCCCCTAAAACATAGAAAAATCGTAGAAAACATAGGGGTATGAACTCACCTCGGGCTAAACTGCTGACTGACGAAATGACTTCTTAAGTGAAGAGTGTGTTCTTTTTTGAATACGAAGTGAAAATGATGATCCTTGGGTTAGAACACGCGTATATAGTCGTATCCTAATAGTATTAACATAGGATAATATAGTGTATAAATTAGATAATCTAACATTTTAAAGTGTTAAATAACACTAGTTCATGTAAGAAGTACTTACAATAATTCTAAGAAATAAGCCTTGAGGAAGTGGTTTTCTGGGAATTTGTATGAAGGTTTTGAATACGTTCTTGGCAAGATATGAAGATATGAAACTGATCTTGAGTATGCTTGAAGATTTGAAGATTGTTCATATGAGGTTTTGAGAGAAAAATGTGAAGGATTTTTGGTATGTAATATGTGAAATGAGGATGGTTTTCGTTTGTAATATATATATTAGGGATAAAAATTGATTTGACATGTGCATTGGAAGGTGTATTATATCATCTTGAATAGTGTGCCACCGATTGGAAATGTGTTCTCGACTTATCCTCCAAACCGAGAACCATGTTCTCGATCAAAATGTCCAAATCAGATCTCTTTGATTTCAGTCTAAATGAGGTTCTCGGTCCATAGGTGGGTCCCAGATAAGGGTTCTTGGCCTCGCATGATTTTGGCCAAGAGGGTTTTCGGCCTATGTGGTTTTTGGTCCTAAATGCTCTACAAAAAGGGATTTCGGTCAAGCCTTTGTTCCATAAAAATGATCTCGGTTTTGGTAGGATTTTGATTCTAAAAACCAAAAACTCATAAAGTGGAATATACTACAATATTTTATTTTAACTACATAATTTTTGTTGGAATATTTAACCTTTATTTTACTTTCCTTGACATTTGTTGACTTTCTTTGACTTTTATTGACTCGAAATAATTAGTTGTTACATCGGTTATCTAACTACTTTGTCTTATAGGTTCCTCTTCGTAGACTCTTAATACACGATGTTAGGATCATATTTTGATAGTATTAAAGAGCTGAGAGAAAAAAGGAAGCTTGACCAAGGTGAGCTAAATCTGATCATGAGAAATGGACTTTAGTCACATGGTCCAAAGATCAGAGTTTGAAACTACTACTAAGGACTTAGGATAATTTAATAGATTGCTATTACTCTTAGGAGATGTCTAGAAATATAGTTTTTCATTTAAAAGATCACATTTTGTTGTATTTTCATAATTAACCAAGTGAAAAAGAATTCATATCACCAACTGAAAAGATACTTGGTGTTGTACAATTCACAATTTATAATGTATGGTCATCTTATTCATTGGATAAAATTATAACTAATTCATTGATCACATGTTTATGTGAGGCAATTGAAGGATTGATGGATCTAGTATATGTTGACATGGACTATTCAGATCCACCACAAAGGATGAAAATTCTATTCGTCATGATTTACTGATATTTTAGTAAATATGGGTGTGTTTACAAGATTAAGCATAATTCTGATACTTTGAAAAGATTCAAAGAGTAGCAGAACGAATATCAAGAATCCATAAGGCAGAAAGATAAAAGATTCTTTAATCTAAGAAGAAATGAGAAGACTTTAGTTTCGTGTTTTATGATCATCTTAGTGATTGCGGACTTATATCACAATTAATCCTCTAAATATATCTTAGTGCAATTGTATAACTAAGAATCAGAATCAGATATTGCTGGAAATAGTTCGATCAAGAGATAAGTCATACACCTCAAAATATGTGGAGTAAAAATGTTTTCTTATTCTAGCACATATATAATTGGAGTTGTGATGTTTCCATTAATCGAGAAGTAGAAGATAAACTGAGACTAATTCTATGGAGTGTTTTCTTGTCGGGAATCCACATGAACTTTTGAATACTTTTTTAACTCGTCAATGAATGTTCCTTGAGAGAAAACTCATATGTCAAGAAGTCAGTGGGAGTCGTTTTGATCTCGAGATTCAATCGAAAATAAACCTTTTGGTTATCACTAGCATGCAACTTGAGGTTGATGACCAGTCATGTTTGATTGAGACATTCTTATTTTTGTGCACCTTCTAGTTGAGTTGGCAATGCTTATGAGTTTTATGTTTTTCATTTAACTACAAAAGCAAAGCACGTTGGTCGGTAAAAGTACATTTATCAATGTGAGTGAGCAACTTAACAACACGAAAGTAGTGGTAGGCCCTTGTGCTACCAGAGGGAAAGAAATTTAGAATAAGTGAAGTTCAGTCCATGAAAGGAACGCTAAATTTCAATTTGGCTTTGCCTTGAGCCTTGATTATAGGCTGGAAATGATATATTTACATGGATGGGAATGTATTCACCATAAAATCTAGGTGACAAAGTTTTTTTGCTCCAATTCATGAGAATGATTATGAAGAAACACTTTTGCTAGTAGATTTTAAAGATCTGATAAAGATCAATATGAATATTGGCTGTCTTAATTGCATTCTTAAATTCACAATATGATTAAGTCATCCGTCTTCATATTTCGAATTGTGAGGAATGGCAGGGATTTTTTTGAACTTTCATGACATATGTCTATATGTTTTGAAAGGGTTTAAACACACATATATGCTATCCAATTAAGGTGTATAAGCTTAAGAAGTCTAGTTGGAGACTTATCAAAGCATCGTGTAAAAGAAATTTGTGTTTCAATAAGAAATTCAAGAGTATTGATTTCTAAAAGTCCAGTCAATTTTTGGGTACATGTCAAAGTTAGTGGGAGCATAACTGATACACTAGTATTACATGTTGACAATACTATTCGTAGGGAACAAAGTTTTCAAATTTTCAAATTGCAAATTTTGGGAATTCTTTCGCTATAGTAGGCTTAAAGGAGCAGGCACTCATACTTCGTTTCGAATCTAAAAGATTAGATCGTAATGTTTAATAGAAAATAGCCATAGGAATTTCCGTACATGAAAACATTATTGTAAGAGATTGAACATATATCAGATATAATGAATCAAGTCCCATATGCATCAGATGTAGGATCGATTATATATGCTATAATATTCAATTCTTTTTTTTCAAATGCCTTGGGCATTGAGGGGTAAAAGAATTAGAATTTTGTGTGAGTAGAATTGTTAAACAACTGTCAAGAACATTATGAGGTTATACCAGAGATTGGTTGCTTGTGACAGTTCGAAGTATGGTAGCGATTTGGACGGACCATAGTGACATGTTATAGATTGAGATGATCTTTGGTCAAAATTGATGGTCGTATGGGAATATGGGAATGTTTCCATAATTAGAGTTAATTATTAAATCTATATGTGAGTTGGAAACTTTAATGCAAGAGAAGTGTTCAAAGGAGTGTATCTTGAATTTGAAACTTCATTACCATGGAATTGTTTCTAGTAACAAAGTATTAATGGAAAATTCTATAATATTGTCGGCTTAGTCTCTGTGACTTTGAAGCCTCAACATCACAGAAGGTCAATGCATGTAAGGTTGGAATCCAATACATTTTTAGACATATACAAAAAATTTAACACCGTGAATTTTCAAAATAATTTTTCACAAATATAAAAACATTTCTCATTTAATTTCATAAAATATTAAGTTTAAAATCCCAATTCGTATCATACAAAATCCCAAGATCACATATAAATCAAAAGTCCCATGCGTGTGTACAGATCAAGTCGGCGCCTTCCCACGGTCATCGCTAGTGCCTGAAACAACAACACTAACACTGTAAGCACGAAGCTTAGTGAGTTCCCCAAAATACCACACACATAACACATATTAGCCACTCAAGGCTATAACTCTATGGGTCTGTGCACCCAAACTCTGTGAACCCTCAGGTTCTAACTCTGCGAACCTTCCGGTTCTAACTCTAGGAACCTTCCGGTTCCAACTCTGTAAACATGCACAGCATAAATCACATAGAAATAATACAGTACAACACATAACATACATAGCATACAAATACTCTATCACATAACTCTGGTTACCTACTCAAGGTAAAGTATAGTGAGAAGACTCACCTCGCGTATCTCGGTATCTCACGAATCCTGGAAATCCCTCGTGCTCGATCCTCCGAGCTCTAATCCTCTTATAACACCATATGTCTCTAATTAACACTTTTATCTCTAAGGTTGACTATCCCTAAGAAGTCAACACAGGTCAACTCTGGTCAACGGTCAACGGTCAATGGTCAACGGTCAACGGTCAACTTTGACCGGACTCGGCGAGTGTACTAGGGCGACTCGATGAGTCTAGACGTTTTCACCAACTCTCTAGGATTCCCTTTTTGACACGTCGAGTACTCCCTAACTCGACGAGTTCCACCTAGAAGAATCGCGAGGCAACCCCGACTCAACTCGCCGAGTCCCAGTTCGACTCAGACCACCTGTCAAACCTCTCTAACTCGCCCTGACTCACTGAGTCAACCTATGACTCGACTGAACCACTCACTGAGCGAACTAAAGGCAATCTTCAAGCTACTCGCCGAGTCTGTTCGTCGGACTAGGCGAGTCCATGCCATGCAACCACTCCAACTTGCTTCTAAGGTCAGATCTGCTCCAACAATTCATAGATCTGGCCTTCCTAGACTGATTCATCACGTAAAGTCCTTATCTTGGTGTTCATAACACACCCCATGGCTCATAAATGGCATTTTGACCTAAGTCATAAGGATTCCAATCCAAAACCTCCATTGATTCACAAAAAGCTTGGGCAAAGGGACACTCTGGACCTCCAAGGGTCTAGATCTATAACCTAAATCGCTTAAGGGACCAAGGAGGCACTAGATCTAGCCACAAAAGGGTTCAATAAACCCTAAATCAATATAAAGATCAACATAGAAGAGGATAGCTCGAAGATATTACCACAATAGTGATGTTCTGGACTCCAAACTCTCAGAAAGTGGCTCCTCTTGCTTTCCCTTAGCTGATACTCCCTTTCCCTTGCAAGATGACACCTCCAAGATCAATAATGGCCTCCTACTTTGCTCCAAACGCTCACACTTGATTAGGGTTTCACTCAAGGGACTGGTGAGCACAAATGACAGCCATAAGGCCCTTTAAATAGGTCCCAAACCCGAGAAATTAGGGTTTCATTAAACAGCGCGGACTCACCGAGTCCATACCCTGGACTCGCCGAGTCCAGGCGCGAACCCGCGTCCAGAATCGCGATCCTACTCGGCGATTTTGAGCTCCAACTCGACGAGTCCCCTCAGAAAACATCAAAAATTGAAAGCATAAAAGATACCTGGAAATCCGGGCTGTTACAACTCTCCCCCACTAGAACTAGACTTCGCCCTCGAAGTCTCGCTCTGAAAATAGCTCCGGATGCTGCTGACGCATCTCACACTCCAGCTCCCAGGTCATCTCTGATCCCTTCCGATGTTGCCACTGAACCAACACTAAGGGTACCTCCTTGCTCCTCAGAACCTTGATCTTCTGATCTCTGATGGCCACCGACCTCTCGGCATAATTCAGGCTCGCATCCACCTGAATATCCTCTAATGGAACCACTGCCGACTCATCGGCTATACACTTCCTCAGCTGCGACACATGAAAAGTGTCGTGAATCTGCCCCAACTCTGCTGGCAAATCCAAACGATAGGCTACCCGGCCTACCCTCACAACCACACGGAATGGACCAATATATCGGGGCCCCAATTTGCCCCTCTTCCTGAATCGAATCACTCCTTTCCAAGGAGAGACCTTCAGGAGAACGAGATCGCCGACCTGAAACTCAAGCTCGGATCTACGTCTGTCCGCATAACTCTTCTGTCGGCTCTGGGCGGTCAACAACCTCTGTCTGACCTGCTGAATCTGCTCTGTCGTCTGAAGCACGATCTCTGTACTACCCATCACTCTCTGCCCAACCTCTCCCCAACAAATGGGGGTCCGACACCTCCTCCCATACAACAACTCAAAGGGTGGCATACCAATGCTCGAATGATGGCTGTTGTTGTAGGAAAACTCTGCCAAGGGTAAATACGCATCCCAGCTACCCCCGAAATCCAACACACATGCTCGGAGCATGTCCTCAAGCGTCTGAATCGTCCGCTCACTCTGACCGTCTGTCTGGGGATGATATGCGGTACTAAAATGTAGTCTAGTACCCAACTCCTCATGAAATTTCTTCCAGAATCTGGAAGTGAAACACACATCACGGTCCGAAACAATCGAGATCGGCACCCCATGCCGAGATACCACTTCCCTCACATACACTTCTGCCAACTTCTCCGCTGAAGAACTCTCACTGATGGCAAGGAAGTGAGCACTCTTCGTCAACCTGTCCACAATCACCCAAATTGCATCAACTCCTCTGGCAGTCCTCGGCAATTTGGTGATGAAATCCATGGTGATCTGTTCTCACTTCCACTCGGGAACCTCCAATGGCTACAACTTGCCATGCGGTCTCTGGTGCTCGACCTTAACCCTACGGCAGGTCAAGCACCTCTCAACAAACCATGCGACGTCCCTCTTCATACAGGGCCACCAATACTCTTTCCTCAAATCCAAATACATCTTCGTAGCCCCCGGATGGATCGAAAATTTCGACCGATGAGCCTCTTCCATCAAAGTAGTACGCGTACCGCCCACAAACGGTACCCAAATCCGACCCTGAAAAGTCATGAGCACTCGTCCATCTGTAACGAACTCCGAAACCAACCCAACGACCCGCTCCTTCTTCTGCATCTCAGGTTGCACAGCCTCGGCCTGTGCCCCACGAATGGCATCCAGTACCGGAGCTATCACGGTCAATCTCAAACATACATCCCGCAATGGAGTGCTCTCCGCCCTGTGGCTCAACGCATCGGCTACCACATTTGCCTTGCCTGGGTGGTACAGGATCTCACAATCATAATCCTTGACCACATCCAACCACCTCCTCTGCCACATATTTAGGTTGGGCTGATCCATCAAGTACCTTAAACTCTTATGGTCCGTGTATATCGTACACCGAACCCCATACAAGTAGTGACGCCAAATCTTGAGGGCGAACACTACTGCCCCCAACTCTAGATCATGGGTGGGATATCTCGTCTCATGAGGCTTTAGCTGCCTCGATGCATATGCTATCACATGCCCCCTCTGCATCAACACCGCTCCCAGCCCCATAATTGATGCATCACAATATACCACAAAATCCTCCATCCCTTCCGGGAGAGCTAATACCGGGGCTTCGCACAACCTTTGGCGAAGTGTCTCAAAGGAGGTCTGCTGCTCGGGACCCCATGAAAAAGCAACACCCTTCCAGGTCAATCTGGTGAGTGGCACTGCGATCTTGGAGAAATCCTTGATAAATCTCCAATAATACCCTACCAACCCAAGGAAACTCCTGATCTCAGAGGGTGACTTCGGCACCTCCCAACTCATCACCGCCTCAGCCTTGGCCGGATCGACCAGTATCCCTTCCTGGTTAACAAGATGTCCTAAGAACTGGACCTCCTGCAACCAGAAATCACACTTGGAGAACTTTGCATAAAGCTTCTCCGATCTCAGGACCTCCCTCAAATGCTCCTCATGCTGCTCTCTAGATCTCGAATATACCAGAATATCATCGATAAATACAATCACCGACCGATCCAACATCGGCCTACATACTCTGTTCATGAGATCCATGAACACAGCCGGGGCATTGGCGAGCCCAAAAGGAATCACCACAAACTCATAATGCCCATATCGCGTCCTGAACGATGTCTTCTGGACGTCCTGATCCCGCACTCTCACCTGATGATATCCCGACCTCAAATCGATCTTGGAGAACCAAGATGCTCCCTGCAACTGATCGAACAAATCATCGATCCTCGGTAATGGGTAACGGTTCTTGACCGTCAGCTTGTTCAACTCCCGGTAGTCAATGCACATCCGGTGTGAACCATCCTTCTTCTTGACGAACAAAATAGGTGCTCCCCACGGCGAGTTGCTCGGCCGAATAAATCCCTTCCCCAGCAACTCCTGGAGCTGCGAGGATAACTCGTGCATCTCTGGAGGTGCAAGGCGATAAGGCACCTTAGCGATAGGTGCGGCCCCCGGAACCAAATCAATACTAAACTCCACTTGCCTCACAGGAGGCACACCCGGCAACTCCTCGGGAAAGACATCTGGAAACTCACACACCACCGGTACCTCCTCAACTGAACTCGTTCTCTCAGAAGTCGCTCGCGTATCCATCACATACGCCACAAAACCCTTACAGTCCTGCTGTAGACACTGCCTCGCCCTAGCGGCCGAACAAAAAGCCGATCCCGAACGTGTACCCTCGCCATACACCGAAAGAACTCCCCGACTAGGGTCTCGTATGGTCACCAACTGACGCTCGCAGTCGATAACTGCGCCGAATCTGCTCAACCAGTCCATGCCCACAATGACACAGACATCACCCATCGCAATAGGAACCAGATCAATCGGGAACTCAACACCGAAAATCTCTAACACGCATCCTCGGAGAACCTCTATGGCATAAATCACTCTCTCGTCAGCTATGGAAACTCTCAAGGGCCGACTCAACTCCTCACGACTAACACTGATATGCTGACTAAAGGCCAAAGATACAAAAGACCGACTCGCACTCGAGTCAAATAACACTAAAGCAGGTACAGAGTTCACAAGGAAAGTACCTACGCATAACATAATATAAGCATAATATCTCAACATCAAAATAAATACATGGAAGAAAACATACCCGCCACAACATCGGGCGCAGCGCGGACCTCCTCTGCAGTTAGCTGGAAGGCTCTCCCTCGAGCTCTCGGCGCCTCGGCCTTCATAGGCCGAATCTCTGTAGCTCTGATGGCGGCAAGAGTAGATCCCTGAGATGCTCCGCGCAACTGCGGACACTCCGCCTTCCGGTGTCCGGTCTGGTTGCAGTGAAAACACACTGCAAACCCCTTGGGGCAGTCCTTGGCCATATACCCCTCCTTGCCACATTTGTAGCAAGATCCCGCTCGGCAGACTCCATCATGACCCTTGCCGCACTTCCCGCAAGTGCAGCCCTTCTGGCTCCCTGGTTTGGGATCAGCGGGCTTGGCCCGCTTGGCTGCCGGCTGAGACTATGCCGGTCGCCGATCCCTCCCCTGAGACTCCGCCTCCTCCCTGGTCTGAGTCTCAAGCTCAATCTCCCTCTTCCGGGCATTTTCCTGAAGCTCAACAAATGTCCGGTACGAGGAGTTCGCAGCGAAATCCCAAATATCCCGCCTCAAAATGCTCAAGTAGTGGCTCATACGTGCCTGCTCAGTGGACACGTGCTCAGGGCAAAACATCGCCCTCTCATGGAACATCCTCGTGATCGCGGTAACTGACTCAGTACCCTGCTTGAGGGTCAGAAACTCCTGTGCCAAACGCTCCGTCTCCACCTGGGGAACGTACTTATCTCGGAACATGGCAGTGAACCTCTCCCAGGTCACCGCCGAAAGCTCAGCAGGCGTATAATGCGCCGTCACAAACTTCCACCAGTCCTTCGCTCCCAAGCGAAGTTGGTTCAGCGCGAACCGAACCTTCAAATGCTCAGGAGATGAGCAAGTGAAGAAGCACCCCTCTATATCAGATATCCACCTCATCGCTGCCACCGGATCCTGGGTCCCATCAAACTCTGGTGGTTTGGTGTTGCTGAACTCCCGAAACAGCAACGCATCACCACCCTGCGGCCTCACAGCAGCAATCGCTGCGGTAGCCGCTGCAACAGCAGCCTCAGAAAGAGCGGCATAATGCTCGTCAAACGTATCAATCAGTGTGGTCTTTAAAGACCCAAACATCTCCGGTATCTCTGCCCTGATGGCCGCATCAACCTCCTCCTGGATGATCCGGCGGATCTCCTCATCACTGGTACTACTGCTCTCTGTTATCAAACGTGTCCTCACCATGATCTACCTCTGAAATACAACATACGATAAATTAGAACCAACACGAGCATACTCACACTCGTCAACTCTTTCCTCCTTGATTCTTGGTATTCCAAAGATTCTTACTTGGGCTGCACACCGCTCCGGTGCTTTCAGTAGTACGGGCCTAATACTACTGTCCGCACCGCATCAGAATACACCCCAAGTCCTCCTCTTCAGATCCCAAATCCCAAGTACTCTATCATGCGTAGACCACTCTCTAATAGATCTCTCATAAGCCCCTCGCTACTACCTACTCACTCTCAAGCATCTCATAGTAGCTCACCTCTCCCTAGGCTAAGGCATCACAAATCAGGCCACTCTAGTCCTAATTGCAATACCTAGCCTACTCTAGCATGCGGATACATCATATCAATATCGATATCACATAATATAAAGGTATTTTGGGAAATCACCGTTCGGGCGCGGACTGATCGTACACACATCTCTTGCTCTGCGTTTTTCAAAAATCTTTTACTCTTTTTGAAAATAAATCTCAATTCCTCAGTTTGAGTTCAAATACACCCGAAGGTGTACTCGAATCCCTCAAACCAAGCTCTGATACCAACTTGTAACACCGTGAATTTTCAAAATAATTTTTCGCAAATATAAAAACATTTCTCATTTAATTTCATAAAACATTAAGTTTAAAATCCCAATTCGTATCATACAAAATCCCAAGATCACATATAAATCAAAAGTCCCATGCATGTGTACAGATCAAGCCGGCGCCTTCCCACGGTCATCGCTAGTACCTGAAACAACAACACTAACACTGTAAGCACGAAGCTTAGTGAGTTCCCCAAAATACCACACACATAACACATATTAGCCACTCAAGGCTATAACTCTATGGGTCCGTGCACCCAAACTCTGTGAACCCTCAGGTTCTAACTTTGTGAACCTTCCGGTTCTAACTCTAGGAACCTTCCGGTTCCAACTCTGTAAACATGCACAACATAAATCACATAGAAATAATGCAGTACAACACATAACATACATAGCATACAAATACTCTGTCACATAACTCTGGTTACCTACTCAAGGTAAAGTATAGTGAGAAGACTCACCTCGCGTATCTCGGTATCTCACGAATCCTGGAAATCCCTCGTGCTCGATCCACCGAGCTCTAATCCTCCTATAACACCATATGTCTCTAATTAACACTTTTATCACTAAGGTTGACTATCCCTAAGAAGTCAACACAGGTCAACTCTGGTCAACGGTCAACGGTCAACGGTCAACTTTGACCGGACTCGGCGAGTGCACTAGGGCGACTCGGCGAGTCTAGACGTTTTCACGAACTCTCTAGGATTCCCTTCTTGACACGTCGAGTACTTCCTGACTCGATGAGTTCCACCTGGAAGAATCGCGGGGCAACCCCGACTCAACTCGTCGAGTCTCAAGAACAACTCGACGAGTCCCAGTTCGACTCACACCACCTGTCAACCCTCTCTAACTCGCCCTGACTCACTGAGTCAACCTATGACTCGACTGAACCACTCACTGAGCGAACTAAAGGCAATCTTCAAGCTACTTGCCGAGTCTGTTCGTCGGACTGGGCGAGTCCATGCCATGCAACCACTCCAACTTGCTTCTAAGGTCAGATCTGCTCCAACAATTCATAGATTTGGCCTTCCTAGACTGATTCATCACGTAAAGTCCTTATCTTGGTGTTCATAACACACCCCATGGCTCATAAATGGCATTTTGACCTAAGGCATAAGGATTCCAATCCAAAACCTCCATTGATTCACAAAAAGCTTGGGCAAAGGGACACTCTGGACCTCCAAGGGTCCAGATCTATAACCTAAATCGCTTAAGGGACCAAGGAGGCACTAGATCTAGCCACAAAAGGGTTCAATAAACCCTAAATCAATATAAACATCAACATAGAAGAGGATAGCTCGAAGATATTACCACAATAGTGATGTTTTGGACTCCAAACTCTCAGAAAGTGGCTCCTCTTGCTTTCCCTTAGCTGATCCTCCCTTTCCCTTGCAAGATGACACCTCCAAGATCAATAATGGCCTCCTACTTTCTCCAAACGCTCACACTCGATTAGGGTTTCACTCAAGGGACTGGTGAGCACAAATGACGGCCATAAGGCCCTTTAAATAGGTCCCAAACCCGAGAAATTAGGGTTTCATTAAACAGCGCGGACTCGCCGAGTCCATACCCTGGACTTGCCGAGTCCAGGCGCGAACCCGCGTCCAGAATCGCGATCCTACTCGGCGAGTCTGAGCTCCAACTCGTCGAGTCCCCTCACAAAACATCAAAAATTGAAAGCATAAAAGATACCTGGAAATCTGGGCTGTTACAAAAATTTATAATTGTGAAATGAGCATCATTGGAATAGTGTTCGGTGGGAATGTTCACAAAGAAAGGACCATAGAAGGACATAGTATACATGACATGACTGATGTTATTTAATTCAAGAAATTAGTTGATTACTCGAAACATTACACAATAAATAAAGTCATAATTATTATGGTGATTAAATAATGAAGATTATTTATATATTCAATAGACTGTCATGAATTGAATTGCATATTTTCTAAGGAGATTAGACATTGCAATGGTTGCTACAATAGTCATGAGTACTTAGAAAATGGAGATTTTGAGTATTGGATAAACTCACGCTCATAGAATTACTTCATGGATTATATCATGAGTAATTGTGAGACGATAATATCTTTTATTCTTAAATTGGAGATATATGAGTTGTAATTTACAAGTCGGTTGTACATTGGTATTACGAAAATCCATCAGTAACACAATATTATAAAACGTAATATCATGCATGATTTGGTGAGTAAAAGACAGAAGCATATGATTTGAAATTTATTCGTTCCCTAACGGGAAAAGTGATATCTTTAGGATGCTAGATGATCTTTTGTCGACATCTGAAGTACTTGGCCAAGCCCATACTGAATTGATGTGTTCAATTAGTAGTTTGAATTCAGTCATAATAAATCAGGAAATCGAGAAATAGAATCTTGGACTATGAGATTGATTCTAATCCATGTCTCATGTCCATACGAGATCTTAAAGAATGAAGGCATATTTGATCACTTATCTTAGGACCTATCTCTGATCAGATCAAATTTCGGAGTTGCTTTGGAAAGCATCCTTTGTTGTTTGATTTAGAAGTTATACTTGCAATTGTAGTTCTAGACTTATCCAAGTGCGAGACTGTTGGATTAGGTGTCTAAGCTCATAACTAAATTGTTATAAACTTCAAAATAAAAGCAATGTCCTTTTGAGTTGCCCTCATAAATAGAAATAGTTAGAAATGATATTAAGAGAAAGAGAGAGAGAGAGAGAGAGAGAGAGAGAGAGAGAGAGAGATGTTTTGTTAATATATATTATATGATTAATAAATTAACATGAGATCAATAGTTAAATAATTGATTTGTTAATTTATATGGTTAATAAATTAATAAGAAAATAATTACAATTAATTAAATATTAATCATACTTAATTTGGAATTAATATGGGATTAAATGGAATTAATTAAAGGGTCAAGGGGTGAACTATAATTGTTCAACAGTTAAACAAAAGAAGCAATTCTAGAATCATCAAAGGGGTGAACAAAATTTGGAGTCTTTCTAGTGTTTCCAGAAGCCTCCTATTTGAATAAAAGGAAAGGATTTGAATAAGGATTAAATCTATTATCTAAGCAATTCAGATTCTGCTTTGCTTGTAACTTACCTAAACTACAAATAGGATCTCAAGGCCATCAATTTTTGTTCATGACATTCAAAAGTATGTAAACCCTAATCCCATTATTAATTTAGAAAATAATAGTGTATTCCTAGGCTTCTTAATGTTCAATAGTTTGTTGCAATCAATAGAGAAAACTTAGATCCAATAGGTTGCATGTGAACTTAGGGTTAAGTTTTTCTGCCATATATTTTTTTTAACCTATAAAACCTATCAATTAGTACCTTTCTCATGTGATTTTTTCATAAGTTCCAAGGCTTTCCATTCTCTCGGATCTGTGACCGATGCATACAAATCATAGAGACGATAAGAAAAAGGAGTTCTTGATGTGACTCACACATAATTCCTTATACTCTCTATGTGGAGCCCTTTGCTTATCTAGATAAGAAATGATACTTGGATCCATTGTTTTTCCCGCTTCGGGAATTGGATCTGTAGGAATTAGGGTCAAGAACATAAGCAAGCTTCAACACATGAAGAATGAACTTGAACTTGTCGGACCGACAAGTGTAGTTCTGACCAGCGAATTGGTAAATTCGGGAAAACTCGTGGTTCATGAGTGAGAAATTAGTAGATGAGATTTGGTTGTCCATTAGTTTAAAATTTCTAAACATATAAAAAACTTTAAGATTGTTGAATTTCAGACTTGATATTTAAAAATTCCAATAATTAGTATTATGAACTAATCACAAATTATTTACAATAGAAAAATAAACGAATAGGAAAATAACATTTATGATTAAATATCTATAACATTTACACAAACAACTAATGACTAATACAGAAGGTTAACCGTTGATAAGTCGCAAGATAATAAATCCAATTATATTGTTATTGTTACCAATTTTCTTCCAAAAATCAGATTGATCCTTTAGGATCATCTATAATTATAAGAAAGGAGTTGAAGCAAGAAATCCAGTTTTTTGACGAACATAATTAGGACATAACAAAGTAAAACCGATATGTTGATGGTTGATCTTAATCGTATAGAAAAACTGCATAGATTGGACTCCTGTCCTTGGACGACTTGTTTCGATTACCTGGTTTTTTAATCTTTGTCTCTTAGGTCCCAAGTTGCTTTTGTTGAGTCCCCGGGAGTTGTTCTTATGATCAAAACATCCTATTAACACATGGTGCACATTCGATCCGACTTTATCGCACTTGTCCTTGATGCGAGTTTCCTCCTCAATACGGTGGAATTTCATCAGATCTTGCAAAGGGTAGTCCTCAAATTTGTGTATCATTCTCTTAGAGAAGTCTTTCCATGAGGGAGAGAGTTTTGTGATGATCACACCAACATGAAAGAGTTCTGGTATATAGGTGGAAAGCGTGTTCAACTTGTTGACCATGACCTAGTGTTAATGAACTTTCTCCATAATAGGTTCATCATCAACTATTTGAAACTCTAGATACTTAGACACGAGGTACTTGTTAGTACATTCCTCGTGTTCCTTGTACTTAAGTTCCAAAGCTTCCCATTGCTCTCTCGGATCTGTGATCAATGTGTACAGATCATAGAGTTGATCAGAAAGGGAGTTCTTGGTGTGATCGACACATAATTCCTCAGACTCACTACACAGAGCCCTTTGCTTCTCCAAATTAGAAACAATATTCCGATCCATAGCCTTTCCCGCTCCGGGAATTGGATTAGCAAGAATTTGGGTCAAGTTAGGGTCTAAATCATAAGCGATCTTGAGCACATGAAGTAGGAACTTGAACTTGTCGGCCCAACGGGTGTATTTCAGACAATCAAATCGGTTAAGTCGAGCAAACTCTTGGTTAATGAGGGACAAATTAGTATATAAGATTTGGGTGTCCGTTAGTCTAAAATTCATAAACATATAGATTGTTAAATTTCATACTTGATATTTAAACAGTCCAATAATTAGTATTATGAACTAATCATGAATTGTTAAGAATAGATAAATAAACGAATAGAAGAATAACATTTCAGAATGAATATCCAAAACATTTTCACAAACAACCAATAACTAATATAGAAGATTAAATGTTCATATGTCGCCATATAATAAATCCAATTATATTATTATTGTTACCAAGTTTCGTCCAAAAATCACATTGATCATTTACGATCATATCTAATTATAAGAAATGAGTAAAAGCAGATTGTCATGTTGTTTGACGAAGATAATTACAACGCAATAAAGTAAAATCGACTTGTTGATGATATATCTTGATCGTAAGAAAAAACTACACATATCATACTCTTGTCCTTGGACGACTTGTTTTGATTACCGGTTTCTTAAATCTTTGTTTTGTTTGGTCCTAAGTTCGTTTTGTTGTGTCCCCCAAACATAGTTTTATGATCAGAACCCCCGCTGACACATGTTATACACTCCATCCGATTTTATCGTGCTTGTCCATGATGCGAGTTTCCTCCTTAATGCGAAGTCATTTCATCAAATCATCTAAGGAGTAGTGTCTTTTTTACTATCTTTTTGCTAAATTTTAACATTAATTTTTCGGTTCATTTTTTTTCGTTATACACTAGGCAAATCACAGTTTAAAATTTTGTAAGATCTAATTTTTGTGGAATCTCTTTTCTTTTCTCCACTCCCCGTATTTTTGTTTTTCTGTTCCATTTTCATTTACAATCTTATTTTTTTTATAATCGGATCAACTATTTTGTTTTACCAATTTTTATTTTAATACAGATAATAAAAAACGGTATTACGTATCATCATCTTGTCTTTTTGTTTCTATATAATCATTCATGTTGGATACATTATTAATGACATAGAAAATGATTAGTGATTACCTAGAATAAACAAAATCGATAATTTTAAATATAATAATATATTTTCCTATTTTGCTAAATTATCATAATTTAACTATAGGGCTTTATAGGAAAAATCTTCTATATTAATTGTCTAATTCAGTTCACATGTTTTATACCTATGCTCAATAACATTATATTCTATTAATAGAAAAAGTCGTTATCGGTTATATAATTGAAATTTGTTTTTTAGTCAAACATTCAATCACTTAAATAATTCATACGATCAACCGATGACCAAAAACCAGAAAACTAAAAAAGAAAAAAAGAAAAAGAAAAAGAAGCAAAAGTCAAGATATTGAAATGGTATAATCAGGGGAATTGGGACATAAAAGTCAAAACATAGGTCTGGTTTTGTAAATGACGTCATTCGTGACGTCATGCATGAAGAGTTTTCACTATAGTTGTATTTATGTGTGGTCAATGGTCCTGCATGGGTTGTGGGCGAAACATGTGATAAAAGTATTCTCAATGCAGTGGAGAGGACCCGGTCGGTTGCTACTTGCTACAATTTGTTTGCAATTTGTTTGTCACGTGGTTGACACGACCTCTTGAACTTCTAGAAGATCCTGGCAACTGGAGTGACCAAATTAGTAAGTAGTATTTTGTCATATGAAATTATATAACATACTAATTTCTGTAGTGGTTTGGGAACAGCTCCCAATTTTAAACTGTAGCTAATTCATTTCACTGTTGGCTAACAAAAGATTTGAGGTCCTATTTTCCGGTTTTAACCGGACAATTCCTAACTAATCTACCGGCCTTGCAATCTTCAAGACACGTCGTATCCCTCTTTCATACTCTCTACAAACCTCGAAAGCCCGTCATGTTTCCATGGATCTTACGTTATATGCTTCCGACTGACGCGAGCTAGATTAATATCATTCTAGAAAACTATATTTTCACTTCTTATTCTCTGCTCGGACTTGTACATGTTTATGGATCCACGTCAACCCACCGCCATGGAATAAAACGACGCCTCATGCTCAAAGGCGGCCCAAAGGATGTGCGGGCGGCACTGTCACATATGACCTCTGAATTTTGGGACAAATGTATAGTTATGGTGTTGTATTTTTATAAAAGACATTTTTATGTGTTATCGTTAAAAAAATTATTCGTGTCGGTTACTTATATACACAATGTATCATTTGTTTGCATTCTTTAAGTAATTTTAATTATGAAAAAAACCATAAAAAAATCAAAATCTAATCCTAATTTCTAAAATTTATCACCAATTAAAGGAAAGTATATATATCCAAAGAAAAATACAAATTTGTTTCTAATATAAATTGTAGCAATTGAAATAATAGTAAAGTATTAATTTGATAGATTTGATTTTATAACTAATATGAATATTTGATATTATATATTGACTAAAGTAAATAACTAGACAAACAACATTAATATGACACTATTTGTAGTATACAAATGAGTATGATTGGGATACATAATGTAGTATAATATTCTTAATGATTACGTTTGCAATATAAAATAGAGTATTAAAATATGCGTTAATAAACTACTATGATTGTGATATGTAGTTGTATATTATAGGAATTATGGAGTGAGAATTACTAAGATAAATAGCCAAGTATTGTTATACGAGTTCATGAGTTAGTATAGTTGTAAGAGAGAGAGAGAGAGTGTGTGTGTAACATCCGGATTTCCAGATATTATGTTTGATCATTTATTTTTGAGTAAAAGAGAGGGACTCGACGAGTTGAGGCGTAGACTCGTCGAGTAGGACCGTGATTGCTGACTGGATTAATGAACAGACTCGACGAGTCGAAAAGGGTGGTCTCGACGAGTCCGCGCTGTGGATTGAAACCCTAATTCTCGGGGTCTGTGCCCTATTTAAAGGCCTTTATGGCCTGCATTTGTGGCCACTTCACCCCCGAGTAACCCTAGACAGTAGAGAGATCGTTTTTCGTGCAAAAGGAAGGCTAATTCACCATTTCATGTGTGTTTTAGCAAGAAGGAGGTAGAACAAGCTAGGTGGGTTGAGGAGCTTGGATCTACTTCTATTTGATCAGAGGAAGCTGTTGGAGGTAACAATATGTGCCATTCTCATGTTTATTATGATTCTAGTGAAATCTAGGGTTTTCTTTATGCCTCTTTTAGTTGAATATGGAGTATGTGAGGTCCCAAGGCGAGTTGGTTCTTAGATCTGGACCTTAAGAGGTCCAGAGAGTCCTTAGCACTTTGCTTTATGCCATACCTTTTGAGTTATGAGCCTAGGAGGCCATTTTAGAGGTTATTTCACCAAAAGATGCTCTGGGTGTGTTGCATGTGTACCAAGATTCGACCTTTACGTGATTATCATGCTTGGGAAGGTCAGATCTATAGATTAGAGAAGCCGATCTGACCTTAGAAGGTCATTTGAGTATGAACATGGAAGCAACTCGCCGAGTTCATAAGTGGACTCGATGAGTCGAGCCGGGGTTCCCCCGTGATTCGTGACAGGAGGAACCCGTCAAGTGGAAGGATGACTCGACGAGCCAAGAGAGGCTAGAAGGATTTAGAGGACCCGCATGGACTCGCCGAGTCGCCCATGTGCACTCGACGAGTCGGGTCAAAGTTTGACCGTTGACTTTCGTTGACCTCAGTGTTCTGGTCAAGACTGATTCAAGAGAGTTCAAAAAGGGGTAGAATGGCCTTCTACCCAATCTTTAGAGATGAGACTATGAGAGAATATTGACCGAGGATGTTAATTGAATGATAGGAGGAGGCTAGGTCGGGACGTTGAGCACGAGAGTTTATCCGACTTCATTGAGGTGAGTCTTCTCACTATACTGTACCTCGAAGGGTACCTATGTGTGACCGAAAGGTCTTATATGCTATGACATGTATGGGCTGTATGTTTTTATGTGATATGTATGTGTTATGTATGTTATGTATGATATGGACCGGAAGGTCAAGAGGTTACAGACCAAAAGGTCGATATGGGTAGGACCGGAAGGTCTACCGGGATTCGGGACAGAAGTCCCCTGAGACACTTGGATCGGAAGATCCCACTGAGATATGGCCTTGAAAGGCGTATGTGTTGTATGTGGTATTTTGGGGAACTCACTAAGCATTTATGCTTACAGTTGCTCTGTCACGTGTTTCAGTGAAAGACTATAATATTGTGGTTGAGCTAGGCATTATTTCTGTATAGATCTTGTTAGGGTGGCAGTGTATGTAGTGTAGTGGTGTCATGTTATAGACTTGGTCTGCAGCCTCACTCGTGTGTTCAGCTACACACGTGTGTGCGGCCGCACACGCTGTGTACGGCCACTCATGCGTGTACGGCTACACACTTGTGTGCTGGTGAGGGTAGTATTTAAAGGGGGCTGTCATGTGTCAGATGTACTTTTGATGAACAGTGACGTATGTGTGTGTTTTCCCAAGGTGTACCTGACATTTATTCGTAATAGATGTGTGCATACTTGGATTAATTCTTCTTCTACTCATTCTACACTCTGTTTAATTGTTTGACTTAATTGATTACTGATTTGGATCTATAGTTTTCGGGACTAACAATTAATATTAGAGCCAATTCGGTATCAATTAAAGTTTTTTAGAGTGTGAGATTGCAAAAGTTTACTGTTTTTGAAGTACATTTGTATGATTTGATCAAGGAACTTCTGTTTGTTACTATTTTCAATAGTTTGAAATCAAAATTCCATAAAAAATCTGAGAAAATTGAGTGTGCGCTTGAAATATTAAGTGTGTGCGGTTGAGTCATTGAAGGAGTGCGGTTGACATTGAAGGAGTGCGGTTGATTCATTGAAGGAGTGCGGTTGACATTGAAGGAGTGCGGTTGAAACATTTGAAAGTGTGTTGTTGAGTGTGTGCGGTTACGTTTGCTGTCAAGTTTCGTGTGCTGTTGAGTGTGTGCGGTTGCGTTTGCTGTTAAGTTTCGTGTGCTGCTAAGTGTGTGCGGTTGCATTTGTTGATAAGATTTGAGTGCTGTTGAGTGTGTGCGGTCAGACTTTGCTGCTTAGTGTATGGTTGTGTTTGATGCTGAGTGTACTACTGTGTGTGCGGTTAAGTGTAAACTTGTGTGTGCGGTTATACTTTGTAATTGTGTGTGCGGTTTCAATCATTTAAGATCCAAAGTCTTAAAAATGGAATCTCAAAGCATGATTGCTCATCAAGAGTTGGATGCAATTATGGGAACCACTACTCGAATTCCATGATTGCTGTCAGCAGAAGGATTTCCTGAATGGAAATATCGAATTGAAAAGTATATCAAGATGAAAGATTTTAAAATTTGGAGAAGTATTTTAAGAGGTTCGATTCGGATTACAACAACTCTAGAAGATGGCACTGTAATGGACAAACAGGTTGAAAACTACACTGATGATGATTTTGAAAGAGTCGAGGAACAAGAAAAGGCACTCGCTACACTTACCATGGCATTATCTCCAGAGATTGCTCAAGGATTTCGTGAATACACATCAGCAAAGGCATTGTGGGAAGCACTGATAGAAGTCTAGGAAGGAAACGAACACATGAAGCAAAGTCGCCAAGACATGCTCTGACAAAAATTCAATATGTTGAACTATGTCTTGGGAGAAACACTGGAAAATCAATTGCAAAGGTTTATCACACTAACCACTGAAATGAGCTCTGCCGGTGTGATGGTTACAAGGTCGGAGATCAACAAAAAGCTGCTAAATTCTCTTCCAAAATCCTGGGATATGAATGTCTTAGTGATTAAAAAGACTAAAGATCTGAACCGATTAAGCTTAGCCGAAACAATGGCGATCATCAAAGCTTGTGATCTTGATGATAAACAAAGAGAGATCAACCATGTCAACTCGTACTCTACAGCTAATCTTGGAATTCAAAACAACAACACCGCCTTCTCAAGCTTTACCACTCATCAAACTTCTCAAGTTCATGTTCCTCAAGTTGAACCTTATGTAACCCATCAAACCATACCATACACAATACCTCAAATGCAACAAACTCAAGTCCCTCAATCTCAAAACTTAACTCAACAAGTTGGTTCTAGTGTTGGGTCTTCTACAACTGTTTCGGTTCATTCTCATGGAATTGGTTCACAAAGTTCATCTACAAATGAAAAGGAAGAAAATCTGGCTCTCGCCACTGGTTTAGTAAACTGCTACAGTGCCTTTGTGGCCAGAGAGCTCTCTCCACAACTCTCATTCACTGACCTCGACCAGATTCATCCTGAGGATGTGGAAGAGATAGACATTACTTGGCAAATGGCCATGGCAGTTTTCAGGGCTAAGCAATTATCCAAGAAAACAGGAAAGAATAATTGGGGTGTAAATTCTGACAAGAAAATGGGATTTAGTAAAGGAAAGTTGCGATGTTACAATTGTCATGAACCTAGACATTATGCAAGGGAATGTACAAAACCAGATCGAAGAGAGAACTCTGAACGAACCATGGTGCCAGTGACTTATGTCCACAGCAACAACAAAGGATCATCTTCAAGCAATCAGTCTGCTAACCTAGCAATGGTGGCCCAATCATTTATTTGGGAAGATCAAATTCAGGCCCTAAACATTTCGGGACCTGAAAAAGCACATCTTGCCCAAATCAAGGATGAAGTTGAAGAAGAAACAGAGGCATATCCAGAAGAAGAGATGATGAATCTTCAGTTTGCATTCATGGTGAAAACCACTCTAGAACTGGTCAAACCTGAGGTTAGTGAATTTGGTTGTTCTCAGTCTTGTATTAAAACTGTTAAATTTTTGAGAGATCAAATTGAAATAATCAAAAGAGAGAACGAGGACCTAAAATATGAGGGATACATAATTAGAAAAATCAAAAGCCCTTAAAACTCAATTAGAAAATAAAACAAAGGACTTTAAGAAATTGCAAGAGGACTACAGCAACAAATGTGAGAACTATGATCATCTCAAAAGAAAATTTGTTGTTGTAACCATGGAACTTGATGATGGGTTTTATACATAGCAAACAATCCTATGTGTGCATGCAACCATAATTTGAGGATCTATGTTTTTCACTATTAGACATACAAGCATTGAACACAGAAACTAGAAAACCCTAGGAGGCACATGTAATTTTAGAAACTAACATATAATTAGTGTTAGGATATACATACCTTGATTGCTATATTGTAATAACAATCAAATCCTTGAAGATCTTGAACTTTGCTAGCAAGCGCCACAAGTGTCGCGCCTCTAATGGCTCACAAACAAACCTAGCAACCAAGGATTACTATGAAGAGAGAAAGGAAGTGTAAAATTCGGCTCTAAGCCTCTCTTGGAGTGCCTTAGACGAAATCCAACCCTATAGAGGTTTATATAGGTGATAAGGAAGGTTTAGGATAAGGCAGGTGTATGTTAGATAACCCTAATCCCTTAACTTCCTCCCTAAGGTTTCCAAGGCATCCTTAGAGCCCAAGGAACCCCTAGGACACTCTATATTTCGTTCCCCACCTCTAAGGGAGGTTCTAGAATGCTTTAATGTTCAACTTTTGAACATTGTCACATTTAGTCCCTGCAGTTTGAATTAATACCTTTAATCCTAAAATTAATTCCAAATTAATTTCTGATTAAATATTAATTAAACAATATGATTTCTAATCAATATATTAAATCCATAATACATTAATAAATCATTTATCTTGATTTCAAATTAATTTATTAACCAAGTAATAAATTAATAAATCATTCTTCTCTCTCCAACAATTATCCTATTCCATTGCCAGGTTTGAAGGCAACCCAAAAGGACATTGCTACTATCAATTTAAGAACATACCAATTATAGTTATGGGCTTAGACACCTAATCCAACAGTCTCCCACTTGGATAAGTCTAATAACTATAGTTGCAAGTATAACTTAAAAAATTGACTAGCAAATTTTAGCTACCAAAAGCCACTGTCGAACTCTGATCTTATCAGTGACTAAGGGATCATATATTCCTCCATTCTAGATATCGTATAGACATGAGATAGGGATTTTGATCATTCTCTCAGTCTATGTTCTGTTTTCCGATTTCCGATTTATGACGACCATGACTGATTGAACAAATCAAATCAGTCCTGGCTTGGCCAAGCACTTTAGGGTGTCATCACTAAATCATCGAGGGGCCCACAAATATCGCTTTTATCTCACTTTGGGTAAAAGGAATGGATAAACTTTGACTCAAATGCTCGCTTGCACCTACTGATCGAATCACACACAGCAATAAGTTTTATAACACCAAGTTATTGGTGCGTTTACTTGTTATCAATGTGCAACTGACCAACAAATAACAACTCACACGTCTTAGTTTCAAGAATATACAATGTTATCATCTCACTAATCACCTGTGGTAAATCCATGAAGTGATTCAAGTGAGCGTGGGTTTAATCCAATACTCTAATCTTATCAAAGCACTCATGAACTCTGCAGCAAACTTGCGCAATGCCTAAACACTTTAGAAAATCTATAGACAGATTTATGACAGTCTTCCTTCATACCTACTTCCAACGTATGACCAACTGTGGAGGTTCGAATAACCCGGTTATTCTGGAAGTCAAAACATGCAAAGTGAAACACAAGAATAATACTAATCCCATATGGCCCCAAATTCTGGGTATAAATAAAACATTTTATTTAATCACCATAATGATTACTCATTATTTGTTGTTTCGGGTAATCAACTTCTTACTTGAATTATTACTACACTTGTCCCATGCTCTCAGCATGCACACAATGTTTACCTACAGTCCTTACTTTGTGAAATAGATCAAATGAACACATTTCCAATCATACTCATTTCACAACACTCAATCCTTATCATAAGTATAAGAATATCAAATTCTTATTACTTATGCTAGATTCTAACATTTTATGCAATGATTCTTTCGTAAAGTCATAGCTCAAAATCATCAAGACTTGGCCAATGTCTATCTGAAACAATTCTATAGATATGATGTCTCTCACTCAAAGTACATTCCTTTGAACATCCTTCTTGCATAAAAGTTTCAAATCTAGGCATAGATTCTCAATATCCAACTCCCAATATGGGAACATTTCCATATTTTCCATATGACAATTCATTCTTAATAGAATCTTATCTATTCATAATAATACCATACTTCCAACTACTCACAAGCGACCAATCCTCAACGAGCTTTCGATCGTCCTTTGATAGTTGTTTAATTATTCTAGTCAAAACCAATTCTAGTCATTTTTCCCTCTAATTGCGCTAGACATTTGGAAAATTTTAGAATGGTCAAATATAATAGCACTGGCAATCAATCCTATACCCGAAGCGTATGGGACACGATGCATAATGTCTTACATAAAGATATGATACTTTATCAATCTTCTGCCATAATATTTTATGTGTCTCGTTCTTACAATTCGAACTATGAAGAGGGATACCGTAATCATAATTGAAATTTAAAAACACACTATGTATCCTTTGATTAAATTTATTAAAATTTCTGAATCTAAGCTTTAGATTTTGAAACGAAGTACAATATTCTCTCCCTTAATTATAGCAAAACAACTATTCAATCCTTACGACTTTGCAAAGTATAACTCTTGTTTTCTATAATTAATATTTCTAACTTGCAATACTTGCCGTAATAATCATACAAGCACAACATTTATGCTCCCACTATCATGATGATTATTATAAGCATAACACTTATGCTCCCACTAGCTTTGACATGTATTCAGAAAATAACTGAACTTCCGGAAAACAATACTTACTGAATTTCTGAAATTCATATTTCTAACACCTAATGCTTTGATAATCCTTTATCTAAGCTTCTTAAACTTATACACCTTTGCCCTAGATAGCTCATATGTGTGTCTTAAACAACTGAGAATAATTGCCAAATCTCACAATTCAAATTATGGAAAGGGATACCATTACCATAATCGAATTCGAGAATACAATTTTCACAATCACTATCTTCTTAAAATCTCTCTAAATGAAAGCATTTCCTTACAGTCATTTTCATGAAGGAGGGAATCTTATGACACTTAGATTTTAATGGTGTATGTCTTCCTATCCATGCGAATTTGTCAAAACCAGAGTTTGCGACAAATCCAAACTCATATGGACCGAACTTTCTCAATCTTGATTTCTTGCCTTATGGTAACACGAGTGCCCACCATGTCTTCCAAGTAGTTAAGCAGCTCACCATTTCCTATCAATGTACTTTTCATTGATCAAGGTGCTTGACTTTTACGCGTTCAAATGATAACTCATAGAACTCACATGCATAATTAACTCAATTGGAATGACACAGAAACAAAATAGTGTCAACACGATAGGTTGTAAACCTCAAGTCGTGTGCTAGTGATGATCGATAAGGTTTATTCTTGATTTGTTCTTGAAACCTTTCAAGCCCATTGAGACTCCCACTGACTCCTTGACATATAAGATTCTCTTGTCAAGAAACATTCCTTGAAAAAACAAATATTCAAGAATTAGTGTAGTTCTTATCAAAACACTTCACATAATTGGTCCTAGTTGGTCTTTGTCTTATCCAAGACATCACAACTTTCCAATTTCAAATGTACAAGAATAAGAAAACCATTTCAAATTCCACATTTGATGAATGTTATAAACCTTCTTAAGACTTGTCACTCAATTCACAATCTTAACTCTAAGACTTGTTTTTGGAACGAAGTATGATTGACTTCTTGATTTAACCATTTCTTCAATTCTTGATTCCTCTTCTCAGACATACAATTGCACTAAGACACTTTTTTAGAGTATCAATTGAGATATGGTTCTTAATCATTAAGACCTATCATAAAACATAATAAAAGGTACTCTCCCTTCTTCTTAGAATAGAGAAACTTTTATCTTTCTGCCTACTTGATTCTTCTTTATTCGTTCTGCTATTTATTGAAACTCTTTCAATCAACTGAGAATTACACTTAATCTCATAACTATAATCATATTTACTTAACCTTAGTAAATCGTGACGAATATCTTTGTTACTCTTGTGGTGGACTTTGATCAACACACAATCTTGTGTACTCGATCTCTTAGTCCTTCACTTGACACTTTGTCAACGAATTAGTCTAATTTCCAAATATGAAATTTCTCATACATCATGCAACCAAGTCGTATGATTCCAAGTTTCTGTTCAATTGAAACTTGGGCGATGAGAAACTTTCCCTATTTGGTAAATTCATGACATTTCCACAAATAACATAATTAACAATCAAATCCATTATTGCTAATAATAGAAAACTTCAAACATCAATTTTTCATACACGCCATTGCAAGGATAAATAAATAATATAAAATTAAAATTTATTTTATTGCGAAAAAATTTGTCCTTACAATGCAATTCAATTGAAAAACTATGTTAATACATATTTCTTAGCAATCTTATTCTAACTCCAAGTAGTAGCTCAAGATTCTAATCTTCAAGTAATGCGATCGAAATCTATTTATTCACGATTAGATTCCGCTCACTTCTTCCGTTAAGCTTCCTCTCTTTTCTTCGATCCTACAAAACATCGAAATGTAATCTTATCACATCATGTATTAAGAATCTAGAATAAGAACTTAAAAGAGTTAGTTAATGGACTTTACCTAAAGTAGAGTCATACGTTTTGACTCTCCCATCTCTTATATCTCTTAGGTAAATAGGGCAGCTTCATCTCCAATGCCCCTTCTATTGGCAATAAAAGCAAATAGACTCTTTTGGAACAGCACACAGAACTACTTCTGACTTTGCCTTTCTCTTATGATCAAACTTTTCGATCATGGCATGCCTTTCGTTGCCATTGCCTATATCCATAGAGGTCTGGACGGCAGATCCACCAATCAACTTTGCTTTTCTAGTGCGCCAAATCATTGCTGATTCAGCACCAATAAGCATACAGGTGAGATCGATGAGGTTTACGTCGTGGTTCATCACATAGTAATCTCTTCGAACTCACTATATAAGTCAGGAAGTGACTGAAGAACCCAGACAACAGCCAACTCCTCACAGACAACAGATCCCAACATTCTTAACCTATCAATGTGTGACATCATCTCTAGGACGTGTGCACACACTGACTTCCCTTCTTCATGTTTACTTGCTAAAAGGGCTTGAGTGATTTTGAACTTTTCAATCTTTTGAACTTGTGGGTTAGGGAGAACAATAGGAGTAGGTGGAGGAAGTGAAGCATGATGTCGTGTTCCTCGATCGAATCGTGGAATATCATCTTCATGTGAAAAGCTTGTTCAACGGGATTTGGGAAGACCATAGTTGTCATACTTTGACATCTACAAAACGAAAGAAAATTCAAGGTAAGTTGATTAGGATCCTCGATGTGACACCCAAATGAAACATCGATTCTAGGATCCAACACAATGCTCCACAACTTGGGAGAGGGATGCCGTAACCCAAATTATAGAACATTTGAAGGTAAGTGAATGACGATTCACTAATTTCCACCATGAAAAACGAAAAAGAAATTTAAGTTTTAAATCTATTGAAAATTCATAGATCTTTTGAGATTTATTGAACTTTTCAATGGCATGTTTATATCTCGATATGCCCCTCGATTTGTGACTGGGATGACGAGGATCACAAAACAGGGTGTGAAAAACCGTGCAAACTTACATGGTGCCCCCAAATGTTACAGTCACCTATTCGATGTACTGGTTAACCACACACACTCCATCGAACTATGACAAATATTGAGTCACCCTTTGATACCTTTGCTTAGAACCATTTAGTGTGTCGGTTAACCACACACGCTCCACTAACGTCTTCGCAAGGGCACAAAGTGTAATTTCACGGAATTGCATCAATTCACTTTTGCCTAAAGTAACTAAGATTGGGAATTTTGTAAAAGCATTTAGTTACTTTTGTACTTCTTTATACTTATAATGGAAGGTTTCTGTCCTATCCTACCCATTCGGCTAACGACCCTCCACTAGTCAAGAGTGCGGTGGGTAAGAGTGGATACCCATTCAATCGCCATTTTATAGGCAATTTCGTTAAACACCCCTTATAGACCAGCTTTGTGAATGAGGCCTACTAACGGTAAGACTGACCGTTTACTCATACATATATCATACTAGACTTTTAATGTTATATAGTATAGAGTGTATTTTACACTTTTAAAATACTGGGTGCTCTAATTTAATAAATTATACTTTTAATTTAATTAAATGTAAACCAAAACTTTATGGGTTTATTAAATCTATTTTAATTATACACCTTAATTTATTAATAAAACCATAAGGGTGTGATTTGAACTTTTCAAAACAATACTAGGGTTTTAGAGTTTAACATTGCTAAATTAAACTTTTAATCAACATTTAAATTCCAAAACTTGAGGGCAAGTTTTGAAACATTTCAAAACATTTGGGTTTAACTTATTTAAATTTCAAAAATAAAATTTTTAAGTTCAAATTTAAACTATAAAACCTAAAGGGATTAATTTGAAACTTTTCCAAACTTTGTCAAGAGTATTCTAGATCATAAAATTCAAATAAGGCAATTAACAATTAATTGGTGGTTATCTAATTTGACCTAGTCCAAATTCTTACAAGATAATTCACCAAATAATTCAAATAATTAAATCTAATCATATAAGGAAATAATTATCTAACTAATATGAATTTATCTTTAATTTTGGCAAAGATAATCACCCAATATCATAAAAATCTCATTTATATCATTAAAAAACGTTTTGCTCACTATCCCACAGCCAAAAAAGCACAACATCCTGATTTTCCCTCTATCTGACCAACTAACTCATCGAGTCTTGCATGAACTCGGCGAGTTCAGCCCCCAGAAACCCTAAATTTCGATCTTTAAGCAAGGATAATTCACAATAGCATCAAATACACCAAACAAACAGCCATGGCTCTGATACCACTGATGGGTTTTATACATAGCAAACAATCCTATGTGTGCTTGCAACCCTAATTTGAGGATCTATGTTTTTCACTATTAGACATACAACCATTAAACAATTCAGACTAATTGCCAAAACTCACAATTCGAATTATGGAAAAGGATACCGTTACCATAATTGAATTTGAGAATACAATTTTCACAATCACTATCTTCTTAAAATCTCTCTTAGTGAAAGCATTTCCTTACAGTCATTTTCATGAAGGAGGGAATCTTATGACACTTAGATTTTAATGGTGTATGTGTTCCTGTCCATGCGAATTTGTCAAAACCAGAGTTTGCGACAAATCCAAACTCATATGGACCGAACTTTCTCAGTCTTGATTTCTTGCCTTATGGTAACACGAGTGCCCACCATATCTTCCAAGTAGTTAAGCAGCTCACCCTTTCCTATCAATGTACTTTTCATTGATCAATGTGCTTGCCTTTTACGCGTTCAAATGAGAACTCATAGAACTCACATGCATAATTAATTCAATTGGAATGACACAGAAATAAAATAGTGTCAACACGATATGTTGTAAACCTCAAGTCGTGTGCTAGTGATGATCGATAAGGTTTATTCTTGATTTGTTCTTGAAACCTTTCAAGACCATTGAGACTCCCACTGACTGCTTGATGTATAAGATTCTCTTGTCAAGAAACATTCCTTGAAAAAACAAATATTCAAGAGTTAGTGTAGTTCTTATCAAAATACTTCACATAATTGGTCCTAGTTGGTTTTTTTCTTATCCAAGACATCACAACATTCCAATTTCAAATGTACAAGAATAAGAAAACCTTTTCAAATTCCACATTTGATGAATGCTATAAACCTTCTTAAGACTTGTCACTCAATTCACAAGTATGATTGACTTCTTGATTTAACCATTTCTTCAATTCTTGATTCCTCTTCTCAAACATATAATTGCACTAAGACTCGTTTTAAGAGTATCAATTGAGATATGGTTCTTAATCATTAAGACCTATCATAAAACATAATAAAAGGTACTCTCCATTCTTCTTAGAATAGAGAAAATTTTATCTTTCTGCCTACTTGATTCTTCTTTATTCGTTCTGCTATTTATTGAAACTCTATCAATCAACTGAGAATTACACTTAATCTCATAACTATAATCATATTTACTTAACCTTAGTAAATGGTGACGAATATCTTTGTTACTCTTGTGGTGGACTTTGATCAACACACAACCTTGTGTACTCGATCTCCTAGTCCTTCATTTGACACTTTGTCAACAAATTAGTCTAATTTCCAAATATGAAATTTCTCATACATCATGCAACCAAGTCGTATGATTCCATGTTTTTGTTCAATTGAAACTTGGGCGATGAGAAACTTTCCCTCTTTGGTAAATTCTTGACATTTCAACAAATAACATAATTAAGAATCAAATCCATTATTGCTAATAACAGAAACCTTCAAACATCAATTTTTCATACACACCATTGCAAGGATAAATAAATAATATAAAATTAAAATTTATTTTATTGCGAAAAAATTTGTCCTTACAATGCAATTCAATTGAAAAACTATGTTAATACATATTTCTTAGCAATCTTATTCTAACTCCAAGTAGTAGCTCAAGATTCTAATCTTCAAGTAATGCGATCGAAATCCATTTCTTCACGATTAGATTCCGCTCACTTCTTCCGTTAAGCTTCCTCTCTTTCTTCGATGCTACAAAACATCGAAATGTAATCTTATCACATCATGTATTAAGAATCTAGAATAGGAACTTAAAAGAGTTAGTTAATGGATTTTACCTAAAGTAGAGTCATACGTTTTGACTCTCCCATCTCTTATATCTCTTAGGTAAATAGGGCAGCTTCATCTCCAATGCCCCTTCTATTGGCAATAAAAGCAAATAGACTCTTTTGGAACAGCACACGGAACTACTTCTGACTTTGCCTTTCTCTTATGATCAAACTTTTCGATCATGGCATGCCTTTCGTTGCCATTGCCTATATCAATAGAGGTCTGGAAGGCAGATCCACCAATCAACTTTGCTTTTTTCCAGTGTGCCAAATCATTGTTGATTCAGCAACAATAAGCATATAGGTGAGATCGATGAGGTTTACGTCGTGGTTCATCATATAGTACTTTCTTACGAACTCACTATATGAGTCAGGAAGTGACTGAAGAGCCCAGTCAACAGCCAACTCCTCACAGACAATAGATCCCAACATTCTTAACCTATCAATGTGTGACTTCATTTCTAGGACGTGTGCACACACTGACTTTCCTTCTTCATGTTTACTTGCCAAAAGGGCTTGAGTGAGTTTGAACTTTTCAATCTTTTGAACTTGTGGGTTAGGGAGAACAATAGGAGTAGGTGGAGGAAGTGAAGCATGATGTCGTGGTCCTCGATCGAATCGTGGAATATCATCTTCATGTGAAAAGCTTGTTCAACGGGATTTGGGAAGACCATAGTTGTCATACTTTGACATCTACAAAACGGGAGAAAATTCAAGTTAAGTTGATTAGGATCCTTGATGTGACACCCAAATGAAACATCGAGGCTAGGATCCAACACAATGCTCCACAACTTGGGAGAGGGATGCCGTAACCCAAATTTTAGAACATTTGAAGGTAAGTGAATGACGATTCACTAATTTCCACCATGAAAAACGAAAAAGAAATTTAAGTTTTAAATCTATTGAAAATTCATAGATCTTTTTAGATACATTGAACTTTTCAATGGCATGTTTAAATCTCGATATGCCCCTCGATTTGTGACTGGGATGCCGAGGATCACAAAACAAGGTGTGAATAACCATGCAAACTTACATGGTGCCCCCAAAATGTTACAGTCTCCTATTCGATGTGCTGGTTAACCACACATGCTCCACCGAACTATGACAAACATTGAGTCACCCTTTGCTACCTTTTCTTAGAACCATTTAGTGTGCCGGTTAACCACACACGCTCCACTAACGTCTTCGCAAGGGCACAAAGTGTAATTTCACGGAATTGCATCAATTCACTTTTGCCTAAAGTAACTTAGATTGGGAATTTTGTAAAAGCATTTAGTTACTTTTGTACTTCATTATACTTATAATGGAAGGTTTCTGTCCTATCCTACCCATTCGGCTAACGACCCTCCACTAGTCAAGAGTGCGTTGGGTAAGAGTGGATACCCATTCAATCGCCATTTTATAGGCAATTTTCTTAAACATGCCTTATAGACCAGCTTCGTGAATGAGCCCTACTAACGGTAAGACTGACTGTTTACTCATACATATATCATACTAGACTTTTAATGTTATATAGTATAGGGTGTATTTTACACTTTTAAAATAATAGGTGCTCTAATTTAATAAATTATACTTTTAATTTAATTAAATGTAAACCAAAACTTTATGGGTTTATTAAATCTCTTTTAATTTTACACCTTAATTAATTAATAAAACCATAAGGGTGTGATTTGAACTTTTCAAAACAATACTTGGGTTTTAGAATTTAACATTTCTAAATTAAACTTTTAATCAACTTTTAAATTCCAAAACATGAGGGCAGGTTTTGAAACGTTTCAAAACATTAGGGTTTAACTTATTTAAATTTCAAAAACAAAACTTTTAAGTTCAAATTTAAACTATAAAACCTAAAGGGATTAATTTGAAACTTTTCCTAACTTTGTCAAGAATCTTCTAGATCACAAAATTCAAATAAGGCAATTAACAATTAATTGGTGGTTATCTAATCTGACCTACTCCAAATTCTTGCAAGATAATTCACCAAATAATTCAAATAATTAAATCTAATCATATAAGGAAATAATTATCTAACTAATATGAATTTATCTTTAATTTTGGCGAAGATAATCACCCAATATCATAAGAATCAAATTTATATCAATAAAAAACATTTTGGTAACTATCCCACAGCCAAAAGAGCACAAAATCCTGATTTTCCCTCTTTCTGACCAGCTAACTCGTCGAGTCTGGCATGGACTCAGCAAGTTCACCATGGACTCGGCGAGTTCAGCCCCCAGAAACCCTAAATTTCGATCTTTAAGCAAGGATAATTCACAATAGCATCAAATACACCAAACAAACAGCCATGGCTCTGATACCACTGATGGGTTTTATACATAGCAAACAATCCTATGTGTGCTTGCAACCCTAATTTGAGGATCTATGTTTTTCACTATTAGACATACAACCATTAAACAATTCAGACTAATTGCCAAAACTCACAATTCGAATTATGGAAAAGGATACCGTTACCATAATTGAATTTGAGAATACAATTTTCACAATCACTATCTTCTTAAAATCTCTCTTAGTGAAAGCATTTCCTTACAGTCATTTTCATGAAGGATGGAATCTTATGACACTTAGATTTTAATGGTGTATGTGTTCCTGTCCATGCGAATTTGTCAAAACCAGAGTTTGCGACAAATCCAAACTCATATGGACCGAACTTTCTCAGTCTTGATTTCTTGCCTTATGGTAACACGAGTGCCCACCATATCTTCCAAGTAGTTAAGCAGCTCACCCTTTCCTATCAATGTACTTTTCATTAATCAATGTGCTTGCCTTTTACGCGTTCAAATGAGAACTCATAGAACTCACATGCATAATTAACTCAATTGGAATGACACAGAAACAAAATAGTGTCAACACGATAGGTTGTAAACCTCAAGTCGTGTGCTAGTGATGATCGATAAGGTTTATTCTTGATTTGTTCTTGAAACCTTTCAAGACCATTGAGACTCCCATTGACTCCTTGACATATAAGATTCTCTTGTGAAGAAACATTCCTTGAAAAAACAAATATTCAAGAGTTAGTGTAGTTCTTATCAAAACACTTCACATAATTGGTCCTAGTTGGTCTTTGTCTTATCCAAGACATCACAACTTTCCAATTTCAAATGTACAAAAATAAGAAAACCTTTTCAAATTCCACATTTGATGAATGTTATAAACCTTCTTAAGACTTGTCACTCAATTCACAATCTTAACTCTAAGACTTGTTTTTGGAACGAAGTATGATTGACTTCTTTATTTAACCTTTCCTTCAATTCTTGATTCCTCTTCTCAGACATGCAATTTCACTAAGACTCGTTTTTAGAGTATCAATTGAGATATGGTTTTTAATCATTAAGACCTATCGTAAAACATAATAATAGGTACTCTCCCTTCTTCTTAGAATAGAGAAACGTTTATCTTTCAGCCTACTTCATTCTTCTTTATTCGTTCTGCTATTTATTGAAACTCTTTCAATCAGCTGAGAATTACCCTTAATCTCATAAGTATAATCATATTTACTTAACCTTAGTAAATCGTGACGAATATCTTTGTTACTCTTGTGGTGGACTTGTATCAACACACAACCTTGTGTACTCGATCTCCTAGTCCTTCACTTGACACTTTTGTCAACGAATTGGTCTAATTTCCAAATATGAAATTTCTCGTACATCATGCAACCAAGTCGTATGATTCCAAGTGAATGACGATTCACTAATTTCCACCATGAAAAACGAAAAAGAAATTTAAGTTTTAAATCAATTGAAAATTCCTAAATCTTTTGAGATTCATTGAACTTTTCAATGGCATGTTTAAATCTAGATATGTCCCTCGATTTTTGACTGTGATGCCGGATCACAAAACAGGATGTGAATAACCATGAAAACTTACATGGTGCCCTCAAATGTTACAGTCACCTATTCGATGTGTCGGTGAACCACACACGCTCCACCGAACTATGACAAACACTGAGTCACCTTTTGCTACCTTTGCTTAGAACCATTTAGTGTGCTGGTTAACCACACACGCTCCACTAACGTGTTCGCAAGGGCACAATGTGTAATTTCACGCAATTGCATCAATTCACTTTTGCCTAAAGTAACTAAGATTGGGAATTTTGTAAAGGCATTTAGTTACTTTTGTACTTCATTATACTTATAATGGAACGTTTCTGTCATATCCTAGCCATTCGGCTAACGATCCTCCACTAGTCAAGAGTGCGGTAGGTAAGAGTGGATACCCATTCAATCGCCATTTTATAGGCAATTTCCTTAAACACCCCTTATAGACCAGCTTCGTGAATGAGGCCTACTAACGGTAAGACTGACTGTTTACTCATACATATATCATACTAGACTTTTAATGTTAGATAGTATAGGGTGTATTTTACACTTTTAAATACTAGGTGTTCTAATTTAATAAATTATACTTTTAATTTAATTAAATGTAAACCAAAACTTTATGGGTTTATTAAATCTCTTTTAATTATACACCTTAATTAATTAATAAAACCATAAGGGTGTGATTTGAACTTTTCAAAACAATACTAGGGTTTTAGAATTTAACATTTCTAAATTAAAATTTTAATCAACTTTTAAATTCCAAAACTTGAGGGCAAGTTTTGAAACATTTCAAAACATTAGGGTTTAACTTATTTAAATTTCAAAAACAAAACTTTTAAGTTCACATTTAAACTATAAAACCTAAAGGGATTAATTTGAAACTTTTCCAATCTTTGTCAAGAATATTTTAGATCACAAAATTCAAATAAGGCAATTAACAATTAATTGGTAGTTATCTAATTTGACCTAGTCCAAATTCTTGCAAGATAATTCACCAAATAATTCAAATAATTAAATCTAATCATATAAGGAAATAATTATCTAACTAATATGAATTTATCTTTAATTTTGGCAAAGATAATCCCCCAATATCATAAAATCTGATTTATATCAATAAAAAGCGTTTTGGTATATATCCCACAGCCAAAAGAGCACAAAATGCTGATTTTCCCTCTTTCTGACCAGCTAACTCGTCGAGTCTGGCATGGACTCGGCGAGTTCATCTATGGACTCAACGAGTTCAACCCCCAGAAACCCTAAATTCCGATCTTTAAGCAAAGATAAGTCACAATAACATCAAATACACCAAACAAACAGCCATGGCTCTGATACCACTGATGGGTTTTATACATAGCAAACAATCCTATGTGTGCATGCAACCTTAATTTGAGGATCTATGTTTTTTACTATTAGGCATACAAGCATTAAACAATTCAGACTAATTGCCAAATCTCACAATTCGAATTATGGAAAGGGATACCGTTACCATAATCGAATTCGAGAATACAATTTTCATAATCACTATCTTCTTAAAATCTCTCTTAGTGAAAGCATTTCCTTACAGTCATTTTCATGAAGGAGGGAATCTTATGACACTTAGATTTTAATGGTGTATGTGTTCCTATCCCTGCGAATTTTTCAAAACCAGAGTTTGCGACAAATCCAAACTCATATGGACCAAACTTTCTCAATCATGATTTCTTGCCTTATGGTAACACGAGTGCCCACCATATCTTCCAAGTAGTTAAGCAGCTCACCCTTTCCTATCAATGTACTTTTCATTGATCAAGGTGCTTGCCTTTTACACGTTCAAATGAGAACTCATAGAACTCACATGCATAATTAACTCAATTGGAATGACACAGAAACAAAATAGTGTCAACACGATAGGTTGTAAACCTCAAGTCGTGTGCTAGTGATGATCGATAAGGTTTATTCTTGATTTGTTCTTGAAACCTTTCAAGACCATTAAGACTCTTACTGAATCCTTGACATATAAGATTCTCTTTTTAAGAAACATTCCTTGACAAAAAATATATTCAAAAGTTAGTGTAGTTCTTGTTGGAATAGTGTCTAAGGCTGCAACTATATTAGGCAAGTATTTGACCCAGTTGTGCATGGTCCTTTTGGGTTGCCTTCACCATAGCAACTTGACAGGGTGATTTTTTATGAGAGAGGAAATATTATTAATATACTATGAGAATAGTATAAGGAATATTAATATTATTATTTGATTAATATAAGTCATAAATTAATTAGGAATTAATTTGGTGACTTAAAGTGATTAATTGAATAAAGGGCTATAAACTGTCAATTGTATGATAGTTGTACTTTGGGCTATAAATCCCTTATGGATAATGGTGGATGGTTTTAAGGACTTTGGATAGGCCTTGAAATCGTCCAAAGGCTTATCAATTAGGGTATTGGATTGCTTAGTGCCTAAGTTATCCAATTAGGGTTTAAGGGTGAAACCCTAGGAGCCTCACTAGTATAAATGGACCCTAGGGGTCAAGGGAAATTGGCACTCTTGCTAGAAAAGAAACCCTAGCCGGTTTTCTCTTCCCTCTCCACTCTCTCAACTTATCTTCTTGCTAATTGGTGTTTGTAAGCCAATAGAGGAGTGATAATTGTGACTCTAAAGCTCCAAGGACAATAAGATCAAGCAAGTGATTCAAGGTAAACTTCTAATTCTGATTTCTTATGTTATTATGCTCTAGTAGTCATTAGAAGTCTTGGATTCAATGCATGTTTAATTAGAGAAACCTAGATCCAAGCATTAGGGTTTGCATGTGCAAATAGGAATGTTCATATGGCTAAAACCCATTAGTGGTATCAGAGCCTAGATTGGTTTCTATTGAATTGATGCATTGGTTGCTTGTTTGATGCTTGCTAAATTTGAATTCTATGTATCTGTCTGATGGACTCGGCGAGTCCCATAGTGGACTCGGCGAGTCCATTGGGGTACTCGGCGAGTCCAAGCGTCAGAAAGAGCAAATATCGGGATTTCTTGCTGTTTATCTTTGAGATACTTGCCTTTATCATATTAGATCAATATAAATCCGATTTTATGATATATATATATATATATATATATATATATATATATATATATATATATGAGTATATTCTTGATCTAATTGAAGATATTTATCCATTAATAAAATATTTATTTCCTTATGTGATAATTGATTAATTATTTTAATTAAATTGGTAAATTGTTTTGCAAGAAATTATTAAATAAATCAAATATGGATAATTATGTGATTAAATGTTAATTTAGATTATTTGTTATTTGACCCCCTATGTTTTGAAAAGTTTAAAACTTGCCCTCAAGTTTTGAAATTTATGTTTTGTGATTAAAAGTTTAATTTAGACAATTTAAATTTCAAACCCTAGAATTTTACAAGTTTAAAATTCAACCCTATACTAATATAATATTACAATATTAATATATATATATATATATATATATATATATATATATATATATATATATGTGTGTGTGTGTGTGTGTGTGTGTGTATAATTAAAATGCTAGTCTTACCGTTAGTAGGCCTTATTCACGAAGCCGGTCTATAAGGTGGGTATAAGGTTGCTGCCTATAACATGATGCTTAATGGGTGTACACTCACACCCACCGCTTGCTTGATCGGTGGAGGGCCGTTAGCCGAAGGGGTAGGATAGGGCAACCTCATCTCTTCGTTAAAAGTATAATATGAAATACAAAGTAACTACATGTTTTTCAAAATTTCTCAATCCTAGTTAATTTAGGAAAAGTGAATTGATGCAATCCCATGAAATTACACTTTGCACCCTTGCTAAGAAGTTAGTGGAGTGTGTGTGGTTTACCGGCACACTAATTGGTTCTAAGCAAAGGTGGCAAAGGGTGATTCATTGTTTATCATAGTTCGATGGAACGTGTGTGGTTTACCGGCACATCGAATAGGTGATCGTTACAATGAAGGCACCATGTGAATTTGCATGGTATTTCACACCCACTTTCTGATCCTCGGTATCCCAGTCACAAACGAGAGGGGCATATCGAGATTTAAACATGCCATTGAAAAGTTTCGATGAAACTCATCCAAACCTAGGAATTCTCAATACATTTAGAACTTAAAGTTATGTTTTCATGATGGAGAATTAGTGAATCGTCATTCACTTACCTTCAATATGTTTGCATGTTAGATTACGGCATCCCTTTTCTAATATGTAAATATTGTTGTTGGATCCTAGCCCTAATTTTTTTTATTGGGTGATAATTAGGGATTCAAATTCTAATCTATCTTCGTCCTTTCTATTTGTAGATGTCGAACGTGAACAACGTTGCTGCTAGCTCGTTCACATTGATGAGCCTTTGTCAAAAGGTGACTTTCGATGGAACGAACTTTAGCGAATGGATAAGATACATTCACATAATTGCTCTCTACGAGGACAAGGAGTATGTCCTCGATGAGAAGCTCGAGAAAATCAACCTAGAAATCGCTACTCCGGCTGAAATGACTGCTTTTGAGACTCATGAACGTGATGCAACGAAGGTTCATTGCATCATGATAGCCACAATGAACGCCGAATTCCAAAAGTCCTATGAGGACATGTATCCGTACGAAATGCACCAAGACTTGTTGGAGAGATACCACCAAAACGCAAGGCAGGAGCGTTACGAGATTTTCACTAACATGATTTCCGCCAAAATGGCTCATGGAGAATCTCTAACCGTGCACCTGCAAAAGATGCAAAGGTATGTCGATTGTCTTCGCAAGTTGAAGGTTGACTTTGGGGAAGACTTGGCGATCGACATGGTGCTTCACTCTTTGCCTCCGTGTTACAATCAACTTAGGATGACCTACAACATGAACAAAGAAGAGGTCACCCTAAGTAAGCTCCAAGGTCTCCTTAGGGTTGCTGAAAGCAACCTCAAGGACAAGTCTGTTGCACCCACTCCTAATCCGCCCGCTGCTCCTGTTTTGGCCATTGGGCAAGGAGGAGGCAAGAAGAGGAAGGCTCTGTCTAAGAGCCACCGCAAGGGAAAGTCCCGAGATGGTTCCTCCTCTAGTGGAACCAAAGTTGATCCCGCTAAGCCTAACCCTAACCCAAAGGAGGCAGAGTGCCATCATTGCCATAAAATAGGGCATTGGAAGAGAAGCTGCCCAGACTACCTGCAAGCCATAAGGGAAGGAAGGATCAAGCCGTCTTTCGCAGGTATATACACAATTAAATCTAACGATTGATCTCATGCTATTTCTTGGGTCCTTGATACCGGTTGTGGTTACCATATTTGTTCTGAATTGCAGGGACTAAGAAGAAATAGGGATGTGGAGCATGGAAGAATAAATCTAATCATGGGGAACAGAAGATCGTCGCCTGTGACCAAGATTGGAGTGTATTCTTTAGTGCTTAGGAATGGTTTATGTTTAGATTTGAACAATTGTTGCTATTCGCCAGAAATGTCAAGAAACATCATTTCATTTCATGGTTTTTTTAGACAAGGTTTTAGATTTTCTTTTAATAATGAGAATGGTTCTATTCTTGCTTATCTAAATGGTGTCTTATATTTTGAAGCAATACCATGTAATGGAATTTATGAAACTGTTATGATTGTAGATAACTTAGGAAATGATGTTTTATGCATGGATTCTTCCAATGGTATGGATAGAGCATCCTTGTGGCATTGTCGTCTTGGACATGTCAACAAGAAGCGCATAGCCCAACTCCAAAAGGATGGAGTGTTGGAGTCATTCGACCTTAGGGAAAATGACACATGCGAATGTTGTTTTCTTAGAAAGATGACTAAGTCACCCTTCACTAGTACATGTGAAAGGGGTGAGGGTCTATTGGACCTCATACATACCGATATATGTGGACCGTTTAGATCAACCACAAAGGATGGGAACCGCTTCTATGTGACTTTTACCGATGACTGTAGTAGATATGGGTATATCTACTTAATCAAGCAAAAGTCAGAAACGTTTGAAAAGTTCAAAGAGTTCAAGAATGAAGTGGAGAATCAATTGGGCAGGAAAATCAAGATGCTTCGATCCGATCGAGGAGGAGAGTACCTAAGTCTTGAATTCCACGACTATCTCAAGGAGTGTGGAATAGTTTCACAATTGATGCCACCTAGGACACCGCAGTTGAATGGTGTGGCAGAAAGGCGTAATCGAACCTTGTTAGACATGGTTCGCTCTATGATGAGTCGTGCTTCACTACCTATCTCTTTTTGGGGGGATGCCTTAGAGACTGCCGCCCACATCCTTAACCGAGTCCCTACTAAGATGGTTACCAAAGCACCTCACGAGATGTGGACAAGGAAAGCTCCCTCGTTAGCACATATCAAGGTTTGGGGTTGCGAGGCTTTCGTAAGACGAGATACTCATGACAAGCTCGAACCTCGTAGTGAGTGATGTATTTTCATCGGCTACCCACAGAAATCCTTTGGATATCTCTTCTATAGACCGAAGGACAATGTTGTCTTTGTTGCGCGGAGAGGAGTTTTCCGAGAGCGAGAACTCATAAGCCAAGGAGACAGTAGGAGGCAAATCGAGCTTGAAGAGATTCAAGAGTCGATAAATGAAGGAACCTCTACTGCTGGCACTCAACCCGAGGAGGAAACTCCGGTTGAACCGATTGACGAGTCCTTACCTCTCAGAAGTTCCGAAAGAGCTAGAGTTCAACCCCAGTTTTATGGTTTTCATATTACTACCGAAGGGGACACTTATATTAGTGATGGTACACTAATAAATCTAGATAAAACTAGTAGCTATAAGGAAGCCATGGCAGGCCCGGAGTTTGCAAAATAGAAAGAGGCAATGGACAGCGCGATCCAGTCCATGTATGACACCAAGTTTGGAATTTGGTTGATAATGTGCCCGGACGTAAGACCGTTGGGTGCAAGTGCATCTTCAAGAAGAAGACCGATGTGGATGGAAACATACACACATATAAGGCGCGATTGGTTGCGAAGGGCTTTACTCAAACTCCCGGAGTTGACTATGATGAGACCTTCTCACCAGTTGTGAAGATTAAGTCTATTAGAGTGATGCTAGCTATTGCCGCATTTCATGATTATGAGATTTGGCAAATGGATTTCAAAACCGCTTTCCTTAATGGGAAGTTGGCTGAGGATGTTTACATGGCTCAGCCAGAGGGTTTTGTCAATCCGAAGCATCCTAATAGAGTGTGTAAGCTTGAGAAGTCCATTTATGGACTTAAGCAAGCATCTCGCAGATGGAATCTTTGCTTCGATGGGAAAGTCAAAGAGTTTGGATTTGTACGAAGCGAAGATGAATCATGTGTATATGTCAAAGCCAGTGGGAGTATAGTAAGCTTCCTCGTTCTGTATGTCGATGACATACTACTCATAGGAAACGACGTCCCGACTCTACAGGAGGTTAAGTCCTGGCTCGGGAAGTGCTTCGCTATGAAGGACCCCGGAGAGGCTTCCTATATTTTGGGAATAAGGATAATGAGAGAACGAAGTAAGAGACTAATAGGACTTCGTCAGAACACTTACTTAGATAAAGTACTAAAACGTTTTAGTATGGAAAACTCGAAGAAGGGAGAATTACCGATACAAAGTAATGCCAAGTTGAGTAAGACTCAAATTCCGAGTACCGAAGCTGAAATAGCAGAAATCAACCGAGTACCATTCGCTTCCGCAGTTGGCTCAATCATGTATGCTATGACTTGTACTCGCCCTGATCCTTTGCTTTGAGCATGGTTAGTAGATATCAAGGGAACCCTGGCAGAGCCCATTGGATTGTGGTCAAGAATATCCTTAAGTACCTTTGGAGGACGAAGAAATGGTTCTTAGTCCTCGGAGGGAGTGATGACTTGAAGGTGCGAGGGTATAGTGACGCCAGCTTTCAGACAGACAGGGACAACTACCGTTCGCATTCGGGCTGGGTCTTTACCCTGAATGGAGGAGCAGTAACTTGGAAAAGTTCCAAGCAGGAAACTGTAGCTGATTCAATGTGTGAATCAGAGTACATTGCAGCGAGTGAAGCGTCGAAGGAGGCAATATGGTTGAAGAACTTCATCGGTGATCTTGGAGTTGTACCTGCCATAAAGGAGCCCATGGAGATTTTCTATGATAATGAAGGAGCGGTTGCCTTGAACAAGGAACCGAGGGATCATGGTAGATCTCTGCATATCGACAGAAAATATCACTTTATTAGACATCGTGTAGAAGAAGGACAACTCGTGGTGAAGAGGATATCATCAGAAGATAACCCAGCAGATCCGCTTACGAAGGAACTGAGTAGAGTTAAGCACTTGCCGCATGCTAGGAGTGTTGGGCTGAAGGATGATATTAGTATAGATTAGATAGTATTAGAAACATGTAATAGATAAATGTAATTAACATTTGATGATTAAATAAAAGAGTATTATTTATGAGTAATGTTACTGTCTTATGTTAATTGTTTAACTATTGTTTCACTTTGCATGTTTTGACTTCAAGAATAATTGAGTTTATTAAGAATAATCGAATTATTCAAATTGTCCACAATCGTTCATATGTTGGAAGTAGGTATGAATCAAGATTGTCATGAATTGGTGTGTAGATTGTCTAAATGGTATTAGACATAGCAAAAGTTTGTTGCAACGTTCATGAGTTCTTATGAACTAGTTTTGTGCATTGGAACAAACCCGCGCTTGCTGGAATCACCTTATGGAATGTGATAAAAAGGATGATCGCAAGACGATAATATCATATAGTCTTAAAACCTAGATATATGGTTTGTTATTTGTTAATTAGTTGTACATTGATAATGCGAAACCGCATCAGTAACTTGATGTTATAAAACGCATTGTTGTGTATAGTTGATTAATGAATAAGTAAATGCATATGAGTCGAAGTTTATCTGTTACTTTTATCCTAAGATGTTAAAAGCAATATCTCGGCCGCTCGATGATTTGATTTGACTTATGTGTCGGGCCCGGTCAGAACTGAATTGATGTGCTCGATTAAGTTCTATGTCAAATAAATCGAAGATCGAGAAACCAAATGCTAGACAAATTGGTTCCATAGAATTGTCAACATGATATTTAAACAGAGGACTGTACCATCCCTTATCTAAAGGACAAAATTGATTAGATCAAAGTTTGACAGCGTCTTTGAGAGCTAGGATTGCTAATCGGAATATACTTGTGTGTATAGTTACTAGACTTATCCAATTGGGAGACTGTTGGAATAGTGTCTAAGGTTGCAACTATATTAGGCAAGTATTTGACTCGGTTGTGCATGATCCTTTTGGGTTGCCTTCACCATAGCAACTTGACAGGATGATTTATTATGAGAGAAGAAATATTATTAATATATTATGAGAATAATATAAGGAATAATAATATTATTATTTGATTAATATAAGTCATAAATTAATTAGGAGTTAATTTGGTGAATTAAAGAGATTAATTGAATAAAGGGGTATAAACTGTCAATTGTATGATAGTTGTACTTTGGGCTATAAATCCCTTATGGATAATGGTGGACGGTTTTAAGGACTGTGGATAGGCCTTGAAATCGTCCAAAGGCTTATCAATTAGGGTATTGGATTGCTTAGGGCCTAAGTTATCCAATTAGGGTTTAAGGGTGAAACCCTAGGAGCCTCACTAGTATAAATTGACCCTAGGGGTCAAGGGAAATCGGCACTCTTGCTAGAAAAGTAACCCTGGCCGATTTTCACTTCCCTCTCCACTCTCTCAAATTATCCTCTTGCTAGTTGGTGTTTGTAAGCCATTAGAGGAGTGACAATTGTGACTCTAAAGCTCCAAGTACAAGAAGATCAAGCAAGTGATTGAAGGTAAACTTCTAATTATGATTTCTTATGTTATTATGCTCTATTAGTCATTAGAAGTCTTGGATTCGATGCATGTTTAATTAGAGAAACCTAGATCCAAGCATTAAGGTTTGCATGTGCACATAGGAATATTCATATGGCTAAAACCCATCAGTTCTTATCAAAACACTTCACATAATTGGTCCTAGTTGGTCTTTGTCTTATCCAAGACATCATAACTTTCCAATTTCAAATGTACAAGAATAAGAAAACCTTTTCAAATTCCACATTTGATGAATGTTATAAACCTTATTAAGACTTGTCACTCAATTCACAATCTTAACTCTAAGACTTGTTTTTGGAACGAAGTATGATTGACTTCTTGATTTAACCATTTCTTCAATTCTTGATTCCTCTTCTCAGACATACAATTGCACTAAGAATCGTTTTTAGAGTATCAATTGAGATATGGTTCTTAATCATTAAGACCTATCATAAAACATAATAAAAGGTACTCTCCCGTCTTCTTAGAATAGAGAAACTTTTATCTTTCAGCCTACTTGATTCTTCTTTATTTGTTCTGCTATTTATTGAAACACTTTCAATCAACTGAGAATTACACTTAATCTCATAAGTATAATCATATTTACTTAACCTTAGTAAATCGTGACGAATATCTTTGTTACTCTTGTGGTGGACTTTGATCAACACAGAACCTTGTGTACTCGATCTCCTAGTCCTTCACTTGACACTTTGTCAACGAATTAGTCTAATTTCCAAATATGAAATTTCTCATACATCATGAAACCAAGTCGTATGATTCCAAGTTTCTGTTCAGTTGAAACTTGGGCGATGAGAAACTTTCCCTAGTTGGTAAATTTTTGACATTTCCACAAATAACATAATTACGAATCAAATCCATTATTGCTAGTAATAGAAACATTCAAACATCAATTTTTCATACACGCCATTGCAAGGATAAATAAATAATATAAAATCAAAATTTATTTTATTGCGAAAAATTTTGTCCTTACAATGCAATTCAATTGAAAAACTATGTTAATACATATTTCTTAGCAATTTTATTCTAAATCCAAGTAGTAGCTCAAGATTCTAATCTTCAAGTAATGCGATCAAAATCCATTTCTTCACGATTAGATTCCGCTCACTTCTTCCGTTAAGCTTCCTCTCTTTCTTCGATGCTACAAAACATCGAAATGTAATCTTATCACATCATGTATTAAGAATCTAGAATAGGAACTTAAAAGAGTTAGTTAATGGATTTTACCTAAAGTAGAGTCATACGTTTTGACTCTCCCATCTCTTATATCTCTTAGGTAAATAGGGCACCTTCGTCTCCAATGCCCCTTCTATTGGCAATAAAAGCAAACTGACTCTTTTGGAACAGCACACGGAACTACTTCTGACTTTGCCTTTCTCTTATGATCAAACTTTTCGATCATGGCATGCCTTTCGTTGCCATTGCCTATATCAATAGAGGTCTGGAAGGCAGATCCACCAATCAACTTTGCTTTTTTCCAGTGCGCCAAATCATTGCTGATTCAGCAGCAATAAGCATATAGGTGTGATCGATGAGGTTTACGTCGTGGTTCATCATATAGTACTTTCTTACGAACTCACTATATGAGTCAGGAAGTGACTGAAGAGCCCAGTCAACAGCCAACTCCTCACAGACAATAGATCCCAACATTCTTAACCTATCAATGTGTGACTTCATTTCTAGGACGTGTGCACACACTGACTTTCGTTCTTCATGTTTACTTGCCAAAAGGGCTTGAGTGAGTTTGAACTTTTCAATCTTTTGAACTTGTGGGTTAGGGAGAACAATAGGAGTAGGTGGAGGAAGTGAAGCATGATGTCGTGTTCCTCGATCGAATCGTGGAATATCATCTTCATGTGAAAAGCTTCTTCAACGGGATTTGGGAAGACCATAGTTGTCATACTTTGACATCTACAAAACGGGAGAAAATTCAAGTTAAGTTGATTAGGATCCTTGATGTGACACCCAAATGAAACATCGAGGCTAGGATCCAACACAATGCTCCACAACTTGGGAGAGGGATGCCGTAACCCAAATTTTAGAACATTTGAAGGTAAGTGAATGACGATTCACTAATTTCCACCATGAAAAAAGAAAAGGAAATTTAAGATTTAAATCTATTGAAAATTCCTAGATCTTTTAAGATTCATTAAACTTTTCAATGGCATGTTTAAATCTCGATACGCCCCTCGATTTGTGACTGGGATGCCGAGAATCACAAAACAGGGTGTGAATAACCATGCAAACTTACATGGTGCCCCCATATGTTACAGTCACCTATTCGATGTGGCGGTTAACCACACACGCTCCACCGAACTATGACAAATATTGAGTCACCCTTTGATACCTTTGCTTAGAACCATTTAGTGTGTCGGTTAACCACACACGCTCCACTAACGTCTTCGCAAGGGCACAAAGTGTAATTTAACGGAATTGCATCAATTCACTTTTGCCTAAAGTAACTAAGATTGGGAATTTTGTAAAAGCATTTAGTTACTTTTGTACTTCATTATACTTATAATGGAAGGTTTCTGTCCTATCCTACCCATTCGGCTAACGACCCTCCACTAGTCAAGAGTGCGGTGGGTAAGTGTGGATACCCATTCAATCGCCATTTTATAGGCAATTTCGTTAAACACCCCTTATAGACCAGCTTCGTGAATGAGGCATACTAACGGTAAGACTGACTGTTTACTCATACATATATAATACTAGACTTTTAATGTTATATAGTATAGGGTGTATTTTACCCTTTAAAAATACTAGGTGTTCTAATTTAATAAATTATACTTTTAATTTAATTAAATGTAAAGCAAAACTTTATGGGATTATTAAATCTCTTTTAATTATACACCTTAATTAATTAATAAAACCATAAGGGTCTGATTTGAACTTTTCAAAACAATACTAGGGTTTTAGAATTTAACATTTCTAAATTAAACTTTTAATCAACTTTTAAATTCCAAAACTTGAGGGCAAGTTTTGAAACATTTCAAAACATTAGGGTTTAACTTATTTAAATTTCAAAAACAAAACTTTTAAGTTCAAATTTAAACTATAAAACCTAAAGGGATTAATTTGAAACTTTTCCAAACTTTGTCAAGAATATTCTAGATCACAAAATTCAAATAAGGCAATTAACAATTAATTGGTGATTATCTAATTTGATCTAGTCCAACTTTTTGCAAGATAATTCACCAAATAATTCAAATAATTAAATCTAATCATATAAGGAAATAATTATCTAACTAATATGAATTTATCTTTAATTTTGGCAAAGATAATCACCCAATATCATAAAAATCTGATTTATATCAATAAAAAACGTTTTGGTAACTATCCCACAGCCAAAAGAGCACAAAATCATAATTTTCCCTCTTTCTAACCAGCTAACTCGTCGAGTCTGGCATGGACTCGGCGAGTTCTGCCCCCAGAAACCCTAAATTTCGATCTTTAAGCAAGGATAATTCACAATAGCATCAAATACACCAAACAAACAGCCATGGCTCTGATACCACTGATGAGTTTTATACATAGCAAACAATCCTATGTGTGCATGCAACCCTAATTTGAGGATCTATTTTTTTCACTATTAGACATACAAGCATTGAACTCAAAAACTAGAAAACCCTAGGAGGCACATGTAATTTTAGAAACTAACATATAATTAGGGTTAGCATACATACGTTGATTGTTATATTGTAATAACAATCAAATCCTTGAAGATCTTGAACTTTGCTTGCAAGCGCCACAAGTGTCGTGCCTCTAATGGCTCACAATCAAACCTAGCAACCAAGGATTACTATGGAGAGAGAAGGGAAGTGGAAAATTTGGCTCTAAGCCTCTCTTGGAGTGCTACTATCAATTCAAGAACATACCAATTATAGTTATGGGCTTAGACACCTAATCCAACACTTGACACATTGAAAAATCGTTTTGAAAATGCTAAATTTAATTTTAAAAAATACGATGGGTCAAGTGAAAAAATTGCAAAAATGATCGAAGGACAAATGCAATAGAGAGATATCACTCATGGTAATCAGATAAAAGTTGGACTGGGATTTGAGAGTGTACCCCCTCCCTTCAATCATAATTACACTGCTATTCCCTTGTCTCAAGAAGAAATTAACAGAGAACCTCACATGGTATATGGAAAGTCAGCTTCTGAGTAGGCAATACAGTCTAATAATAAGATTTTACATACTAACATTTCTACCTTAAGTGCAGATATGTCAGTAGTTTAGGGGGATCATGAAGCTGAAAAGTTTGAGTCAAATAATCCTGTGTCTAAGTTTGGTGTTGATTTCTGTGATGAGTCTGTGTCAAAATCAAACACTAATGGTTTTGTGTCTGGTAGTGTATTATTTCAGACTGATAATTCTGTTAATAATGGTGTTGTTTGTGATAAAATTACTAAATATGATTTGAATGTTTCTACACCTTCCACATCTGCTTCAAAATCCTGTGATGGTTCTTGCAAATGTGGAAGTGTTAGAAATAAAAAAGGAAAAGAATAAATCTGTCAATAGCAGTGTCAAAACCATTGATAATAAACAAATATGTTTTAACTGTGGCACTGTTGGTCACATTGCAAGAAACTGTATGAACAGGATGTTTGTTTCTCACACATCAAAAAGAGGAGAGAATGAATTTCGGGGACGATCTTTAACTAGAAAATCCCCCAGAACCCGTTCTCGAAATGGTGACTTGAACACAAATCCAAATAAGAAAATGGCAAATTTTCAAAAGAACAAAAAGGTTTTTTTTATAAATTCAATAATAGTTTGCCAAAATCAACTCAGGCTAAGCCTAAGTCGATTTTGTCAAAGAGCAGGACCAGATCTTCAAACTCTTCGAATAGAAAGTCCACCGACTCGAAGCAAACTAACAAAATTTCAAAACCTAACTTTCAGTGGATACAAAAATTGACTTCAGATCAGTCACCATTTACCTCTAAATCAAATGAAAAGAAAGAATCAAATGAAAAATCTTTGAAAGGAAAGTGTCAACCCAGGATTGTGATGACCTGGGTCCCCAAGTCTAAATAATTCCACTCATCGTGTTGGGACAGTTGCGGAGGAATGTCGTCAGACCTTGGTCTGTCGACAACGGCTGCTCCCGACACATGACCGGAGATATATCCCAATTGCATGACATTCAGACATTTAATGGGGGATATGTCTCTTTTGCTGGAGGCGAAGGAGGAAAGATAACTCAAAATGGAACAGTTTCAAATGGATTGCTGAATTTTGAGAATGTTAACTATGCACCTGAATTGAAACACAGCCTGTTGAGCGTGTCCCAGATCTCTGACAAGGGATATTCAACTCATTTCACAGATAAAGAATGTCTGATCTTAAAGCCAGGCATTGTCATTCCGGAAGAGTGGATTCTTGTAAAATCTAAGCGGGATGGGAATGCCTACATTATAGACATGAACAACAATTTCCCCAACGAAGTCACTTGCCTTTTCTCCAAAGCTTCTGAAAAAAATGCGATGTTGTGGCATCGTCGTCTCGGTCACACTAATGCAAAGAACCTGAATCGACTTGCAAAGAACGAACTGGTCCGAGGATTACCTGTCAGAGATTTCATTACATTTGAAAAATATATTTCCTGCGCTCAGGGAAAACATCATCAGAAACCACACTTTCCAAAGCAGATTAACTCCATTAGTCATGTGCTCGAGTTGTTACATATGGATTTATTTGGTCCGGTTAACGTTCTCAGCATCAATTGCAACTCATACTGCCTCGTTGTCATAGATGATTACTCTCGGTTCACTTGGGTTTTCTTTCTGTCCAACAAATCTGGGGTCGTTGACCTCATCAAAAGGTTCATTGTGATGATTGAAAATCAGACCAACAACCGAGTGAAAGCGCTGCGTACTGATAACGTAACAGAGTTCAAGAACGCTATTCTTGACCATTTTTGCGCTGAGAAAGGGATTATACGTCAGTTTAGTTCTGTTCGAACACCTCAACAAAACGTGTGACTACAAACTTCCTGTGTTCTTTTGGGCTGAGGAGATTAACACGGCGTGCTACATTCAAAATCTTGTTTTAATCAACAAAGCATAGATGAAGACACCATACGAGATTCTATACGGACACAAGCCATCAGTCTACCATTTCCGAGTGTTTGGCTGCCCTTGCACCCTTCTCCACTTGGAATCCAACACCAAATTCAATGCAAAAGCCGATGATTGTTATTTTGTTGGATATGCTACTCGAACTACGTACATGGTTTATAATAAGAAGACAAAACAAATTGTGAAACCTTTCGATGTTCGTTGGCTTGAAGAAAATGAGACAGACGCTAGAGTGGGTGCAGAATGGCTATTTGATTACACATCTTTTCAAATCATTCAATGTGTCGTCAGATAATCAAGCGGAATCTACGTCTAGTTCGAAGATCTTTATTGAAGACGAAGAGGATGAAGTTGTCTACCTACCTCCACTGGTTTCTTCTGATCCTCCAATAGTGCCCTTTGTTCACACTGATTCTTCTGAGTCTTCTCCTCAACAACCTTCTCCTGATGCTGCTGCTACTCCTCTAACTCCAGTAGAAAGAGAGTTCATGAACCAAGAGTCTTCCGCTGTAACTTCAAATCTGATGGAACTTCTCTTTCCAGAAAGCATTGCTGAAGAGTTTGTAGCAGATCCTCCAAACGAACCTTGTTCATCTACTATGGATCATTCAGAAAATGATGGAGCAGTTAACATCCATAATCTTCCAGTCTCTGTCAATGATATCAGCTACGAGATCCCTGCACGCATTCAGCGCGACCATCTAATAGAGAACGTCATTGGCCAGCTGGGCAACGTTGTTCAAACACAAAGTCAGAGTGGAGATGTTAATACGTGTCTTTACTCTTGCTTCATTTCTTAGATAGAGCCCAAAACTATTGAAATGGATTTGAATGAGCCCAGTTGGGTTGACGCCATGCATGATGAACTAAATCAGTTCGAGAAGCTCGGGGTGTGGAAGTTGGTGGAGCTGCCAAAAGGAAAGAAATCTCTCGACACCAGATGGGTCTTACGGAACAAGCAAGATGACTCCGGTGTAATTGTGTGTAACAAGGCGAGATTAGTGGTTCGCGGGTTTCGACAAATTGAGGGTCTTGATTATATGGAGGTTTATGCTCTGGTAGCACGCTTAGAAGCCATTTGTATCTTCCTTGCATATGCTTTCTATATGAACTTCACCGTATACCAAATGGACGTCAAGACAGCTTTCTTGTACGGCAAGGTCAAGGAGGAGATTTATGTTGACCAACCATCCGGTTTCATTAATTCAAAGCTTCCCAACCATGTCTACAAGTTAGACAAAGCTATGTAGGGGCTGCATCAAGCTCCTAGAGCTTGGTTGTCACAACTAGAAATTTTGTGTCATGTAATCTCTACACTTAAGTTAAATGTAAAATCAAAAACTCAAAGAGCATGTATGATGCTTACTCCATGACATCTAATTTTAAAACAAGTACACCATACAAGTGCTACAAATAGTCAACAAGCAATTGGAAACCCTAGAAGTTCTTGTTAGGTCCATTTCGGGACTAGGACTTCCTTATTGGACTCATTGGGCCAATAAGCCTCCAATTTGACTATCATGGGATTAGAACCTTTAAATGGGCTCTAATTGAACCCACATCCATTTATTTCAACATTTTGGGCCATATTGGGCCTAGAATGAAATAAATTAAAAATTTTGAACCATGATTAACCTAAACTAGCCCAACAAAGTGTAAAACTCATATTATATTTTTTGGGTCAAAAATCATCCAACCTAACCTCTATATGGGCTTAGGGGCAATAAAGCCCAAAGACTCTTTTTCCTTCCATATTCTCGGCCCAAGGCCCAATCCAAGAAGAAAAGGGGGGGGGGGGGGTTGACTTCCTCATGCCACCTCACTTTTGTATGGGGGATATCCAAGCCTTTACGCCCCAAACATCCATGCAAGACTCATTTTTCCATGAAATCCATCCTCTTCTTCTCTCCCTCTCTCACTCTCGGCCGATTACACACACACACACACACACAATTCTCTCACAACTCTCTCTCAAGAAAACTTCCTCCATTCTTCTTCAAGATCTCGAAAATTAGAAGGTTTTTAAGGGGATATTTCCACAAACTCTTCATCTAAGGTAAGGTTATGCTCGGATCTATGATCTAGATTCTTTGTTTTATCAAAAATCTCTTCCTAATCCATGCAAAAATCATGATCTTGCATCTTAGAACCACCTCAAGGCCGAGATCTTCATCATAGTGTGCTAACTTCTTCCAATCCTCTCCAAAATCGAAACCACACCCAAGGTGAGCTTCATACCCCCTTATTTTCGGTTTTTTATAAGTTTTGTGGGGGGAGAATACAAGCAAATGTGTAGATCTATCATTATGTGTATGCCTTGTATGATTTCTATGTTTATTTACATACTTTTGTGTGTTTATGGTGTTGAAACTAGTCAAAAGGACCTAAAAATCGAGATTTGTGTTATGATGCATGAAACAAGTGCTAAAACATATCATTATACATAAGTCATTACCAGAAAAATAACCAAGTTGGTTTAGATGAACATCTTGGGCTAAAAATCACATTTTTGGACTTAAAATGCTAAAAATATGAAGTTTAAGGGCTCAAAATGTCAAAATACAAATTTTGGAGGTTAATATGTGTCAAAACAGTTTCATAAAGGAATTTTCCAGAAATATACACTCTAGAATGTTTAAAACGTAAATTTGTAAACTTAATGGGCTAAAAATGAACTTTTCGGCCCAATAAGGCCCAATATGCGAAAATTTCAAAGTTGAGGGGGTGAAAATGCATTTTTCTGTAAAACAGGGGACTACTAGTGTCCTAAGTCCATTTCAAAGGTTAAAAATGGTTTTCACATTTAAAAGGGACCAAAAATACAAAAATTCTCTATTTTGGGCCAAAAATGTAAAATTGCGAAAATGAAGGTTCCAGCCGAAAAAGTTTCATTTTGAGGGACTAAAACTGTTTTTCAAAAAGCTTTGAGTTGAAAAATACTTTCTACAAGTTTTGATGCTAAAGTGTCAAGAATAATGGCTTAAGGACTAAAATATAAATTATTTTATATGAGGGTCCAAAAGTGTAAATTCGTCTAAAAAGAAGGGTTCAAAAAATGTAAAAGACTAAGGTCTTAAGCAACGAACCCGACATGATGAAATGCTAGTACCTCGACTATCGGCAAATTACAATACACCTACAATACCAAAAATCGTTATCAAACGAATTGATTCGGTCTCGAATCAATAACAAATCCGAAACTATTAACGCGACGATACTCCAATACACACATGGAAATCTCGGAAACTCAATACACTCGCGGAAATACACTAGACGTCGACACTCCGTCCTTGGGCCCAAAAGTTTCAAATCATGCTTGTTGGGCCTAGCTAGCCCAATGACATGATCTTTAGGCCCGAAGGAAATTTGCTTACATGTAGTTGGGTCTAATACGACTTAATTCCGTGTAAAAGGACTTTCAATGGCAAACGTGTTGCTGGTCCCCAAGGTTCCTTCGGTACTGCTAGCGAAGTCGAGAATTCACCAATGCGAGTTGGGCTAAGGGCCCTTCGCATTCACTATAGCCTTGAACGACGTAGGGAAATACCGGGGGCTTCGCACCTTCTTTTTTTTCCCCTCGGTCGTGGGGCTACATGAGTCCGGGGGGGGGGGGGGGTTGGGTTAAGTGAATAAGTGCAAGCGACACCTAAGGGATCGTTTGTACGGTTGTCAACTGGTCGTTTTCATTAATGTATGTTACAACAATTCACAATCCACTATTAATCCAACGTCTCCGGAGCTCAACGAATACACCTGTCGTAACGAAATAACAACACTTAAACTAATTAAAGCGAAGTGATAGGAAGACGTTGGGTTTTCCTAGGGTTTTCAATTATTACACCTACGAACTACATACCAAGTTTTACAAATCGTACACTTACATTTATAGAAACAAACAAGCATGCTTATGGATCTTCACACCTTTTATACTATACTATTTTCAGAAAATATCGGATTTTCTGGTGGTTTTCAAAACAATACAAAACATTGGATTTCAAACATTACTTATGAACTCACCAACATTTCATATGTTGACGTTTTTCAAAATACTTGTATTCTCAGGTAACAGATAAAGTGAAGGAAGATTGTACTCTATGACGTTTTGCTGTTGTTTAATTAGTAACGAACAATTTACTTTTGGGGCATGTAACATTATGGAGCAATGTAATGGATGTAAACACTATCAGTTGTAATATTCAAATGCTTGGTGATGAATGATGTTATGTTTCATGTATATTCATTGTGATGGTATTCAATTGAGTCACAACAGCCCCCGGACGTTTCTGCCGTCTGGTTCGGGGGTGTGACATTGGTATGCTACCCTAACTCAGCATTTGCTCAACCATGACTATTCCCGTGCCACCATTGATCAAACCTTATTTATCAAACATGTCAGTCCAGATCAAATTCTTGATCGAATTTATGTGGACGCCATTATTTTCGGGTCGACAAGCCAACAACTTTGCAAAGAGTTTGAAGCAATGATGAAGAAACGGTTCGAGATGAGTTCGCTTGAGGAAATTACCACGTTTTTGGGGCTTCAGGTCCAACAATCTTCAACCGGAATCCTTATTCACCAAGAAAAGTATGTGGATGATGTGCTGTAGAAGTTCGGGTTCCGAGACGCGAAACCTGCTCTTACACCCATGGCAGAGAGACCTCTACTGACCCCTGATCTTGAAGGTGAATCCGTAGATCAAACGCATTATCGATCAATGATCGGATCACTCATGTATCTGACCGCTAGTCGCCCAGACGTAATGTTTGCGGTCTGTCAATGTGCTCGCTACCAGGCTAATCCTAAACTTTCTCATCTATTTGCTGTTAAACGGATTTTTCGGTACCTCAAACGTTACCCAAAACTGGGTCTTTGGTATTCGAAAAATCCAGAATTTGACCTTTATGCTTTTGCAGACAACAACTATGGCGGGTGTGAGCTTGATAGAAAATCGACTTCAGGAGGATGCCAATTTCTGGGAGATAGATTGGTCTCATGGCTGTGCAAGAAGCAGCATACCGTTTCCACCTCAATAGCAGAAGCGGAGTATGTCACTGCGTCTGCATGTTGTTCTCAAGTCATATGGATCCAACATCAGCTGTTGGACTACGGTTTGAATTTCCAAGAAACCCCTATATTCTGTGATAATGAGGCTACGATCCAAATTGCCAAAAACCCAGTACAACACTCAAATACCAAGCACATCGACATCAAAATTCATTTCATACGAGAATGTTATGAGCGCTCGCTCATTCGGCTAGAACAGGTCTGCTCTGATAATAATGTAGCGGATCTGTTCACCAAGCCATTTAACAAAGCTCGATTCGATGTGCTGGTTAATTTTATGAAAATGATTCGTTTTAAGGATTAATTTTTTTTTGTGTTTAGTTTAGGTTAAATTTGCGCATTTTTTTCTTTTCTTTTCTCTTCTATGCACAAATTTTGGGGGAGAAAATTAAAAAAAAAAATTCAAAAACATTAAAAAATCAAAAATCCAAAAACATCAGATAATTAAAAAAATCCAAAAACATTAGAAAATCTATTTGTGTTTTTTTACATGACTAGGCAGAGTTGAACTTAGGAAATTTTAAGACTTGACAAATCTTGACCTAGTTAGATCCGTTTAGTCTGACAATACGACGCTTGGATAGATTGAGCAGGGAGATATATATGGGAATCTACTCGTCACATTAAATGAACCTGTATCTGGAACTGTGGTTTAACTTTTCTTCGATGTGCGGATTCTATCCTTAATTTTGGTATTGATGGGGCGACTGGTAAATTCCGATGAATTAGGTCTGTAGAAAATTGTTTTCTCTTTCTATCTGTCTGTTAGTCATATGTTACCTCCTCTGCGTGACTCAAAATACAGCCTGGACTGTAACATATGCAACTCTATTTCTCTGCATATTATATCTATGAAATTCTTCTTATCTGTTAGCCATATGCTGTCTTATTTGCGTGATTAACAATCCGAACTGGTACACAACATATGCATCCTTCTACTTCTCAATCCCTCTAAAACTATACGTGATAATAATCTGAATCTATCTTCTCTTCTAATGATTTTCTGCTCACCCGATGTAAGGAGTACTCTGGAAGTCTTTGATTACCGGGGCATATCAGGAAGCGGTAAACATATTCCAGTACAATTAAAATTGAACACTCAAAGATTGTCTATAGATCTCGTTGCTCAATTTAAGTGGACAACAATATCCCTGGTTGTCGTCAACTGAATGGTCCTGAAGATATAGTATCTAAGAACTTAGGATCAGATATAATATCTTGGAACTTAGGATCACTTTGTCTTAAAATTAGTAGTATGTCCTAAAATTGTCACAATTTTTCGTGTTTAAGTGGACCACAATAGCAACGATCGACCAGACAAAAATGTGAATATGAAAGGTACCGACAAGTGGATTAAGGTTGTCTAACAACTTTGAACCCACATCACAAAAGGTTAAACAATTTAGAGGATTAAAATTAAATTTAATTTTTGTTATTGTTAGTATTTTTATTTTATTTTTGTCTTTATTTTTAGTTTTATTTTTATGATTAAATTTTTAGGAATAATAAATTTGAAATTTAAAATTTTTAATCCTCAAAATGGCTTATTTTTGAAAAGTTTGAGTTTGGGCTTAGTTTTTGATTACTAAAGAGTTGAGGGGGGAGGAAATGCAAATTTTTTGAGATTATATATATACCGTGTGCAGTTTGTTTATCATCGCCACTGTTCTCATTTGAAACTGCTCCAACCGCACACGTCTTACTCTCTCTCTCTCTCTCTCTCTCTCTCTAAAATCCTAAAATTGCATCAATCTTCTTGAAATCAAAGTTGCATACCGGTAATTCTTGTAAAAGCGACTCCCATAACACCTTTTTATGCAAAATGGATCAATATTTGGTGTTTAATCGAAGGATCATGTGTTTCGACTGTGAGTGCGGCCGTGTGCGGCTACACATATCTGTGTACGGCTGCATGTGTATATTTTGTGTGCAGCTGCACACATCCACGTGTGTGGCTGTGTGCATTCTCATGTACAGTTGCACACTTCTTCATGATCAATCATGAGCAGTTGAAATACATATGGTTAAAATTATTTTTGCCCTAATGATTGCATGTGTTTCTTTTCAGATTAAAACGGGAGATCTAGAATTTGCCAAAGTTCACAACTCAGCTATTTTGCTTGAAGATCCTCCAACAGCTCACAATGATCTAAAGTTCATTGTTGACGGTCTGAAGAAATGTTGGTTGGTCCATGCATTGACAATCAGCCCTGCAATTTATCAGAACCTGATCAAAGATTTCTGGAGAAGTGCAGTCGTGAAGAAGAATAACAAAGATGAGAAGTACATTGAAGCCACGATCCAAGGGAAGAAGGTTCATGTTTCAGAGAGTATTATTCAGGAATATCTCCAAATTGATGACAAATCAGAATACTCTATGGAAATTAATGTGCATCAAACTCAGGATCTTCTAGACCATATGGGGTATGAGGGAACATTTCCTCCTACCATCAAGAAACTGCTTCCTCCATGCTGGAAATATCAAGCTCATGTGTTTGTGAGCTGTATTTCTGGTAGGAGATCCGGTGCAAACGAAATCTCCTTGGCCAACACAGGAGCCATCACAGCTTTGCCCTCGGGAATTGAGTTTAACTTTTGAAAGTTTATACTGCACGAAATGGTTCTGAATCTTGAAGGGAACAAGGGAGGTAAGTTTTTGATGTAACCAAGATTTCTTCAGATCACCTTCAACGTCATACATCCTGAGCTGCAAAGAGGGAATGAGACTTTGGATCTTAAATCAGTTGGTCCAAGTGCATTCGGGTTAATGAAGCAGAAAAGAGGAGGAAAATTTGTTTTTGAAGGAAAATTCCCCTTGATCAAATTTCGAATTTTCGAAGAAAGTGATCAGTCAGACTCAGAAGATCCTACCATTCCTACAAAGACTGAAGACATTGTGATTTCAACCACTGGGCCAGAATTCGAGGAGGTTCATGATTCTCCTACAGCCACAGTGGCTGAGGAACATGATCGTCTATATCATAAGGAAGATGAAACACAATCTGTTCACGAGGAAGATGATGAAGATCTCTATGGAGATATAGAATTTTTGAAAGAGATAGACTTCACAGGGATCAATAATGATATCCCTACAAATTTTGAGCTTGATCTTGATGATGAAGAATTTGGTCCTCTTCCAGGATTTGACAGTAGTTGTTTTAATAAAGTCAATGAAGTTGCTTCTTTGGCAACCAAGACTGGGGAAGAAGGTAATGTTCTAAAAATTTTGCTCTCCACATCCAAGCCCATAGAGGTCCCTTCAAGTCAAGAAAATGTGAACTTAGAGATTCCTCCCTCTGTTTCAACCATCTCAACATCTGCTCCGCTTGTTTCTGAGTCATCTCAGCCCCAGACCTCCCAGTCCTCCTTGGAGAGAAGTCAATCAAATACGAGTCTGGAGGTACCCATTGTGAGCAGTGCACCTCAAGTTTTATCCACTGTCACTGCTGCTACTATTTTCACTCCACCAATACAAACTGATGAAGGCCCTAGCACAATGTTTGAGACAGGTGGCTCATCCTCTATCCCAGAATATTCTCCAACCAGACCTTCAATGGATGAAGCTTCAATCAGACTGGCAAAGCACCTGGCCCAACACAGTCCAAGCTCTTCTTATCATGGCAAAGGAATATCTTTCAGATAAGAGCACTCAGGTGATGACAAATCTTCTGTGTCAGAACATCGAGAAGAGATTGGTGTTCTCCGACAGGAACTTATTGAGAAGACCATTCAGATGGATCAACTCACTTCTCACCTTGAAATGCTTAAAGCAAAGGATGAAGAGAAGTCAAAGCAGATTAAGGATCTACAAACGAATCTTGGCTCTGTGACAACTATCTACTTCAATTTAAAGAATGTTCTGTATGATGCATTTGGAGATAAAGTCAAAGCCCTATTTCAGCAGCCACACGGAATCGAGGATCCTCCATCGGCTCCCATACAGTTTGCCTCTGACGACCTTCCAGTTGATTCACCTGCTCCTAGAACAACTACAATTGTAAATAGATTTGAAAGGGAACCAGAAGGCAGCAGAGCCCGAGTCACAATCAAACAGGGAAAGAAGACTGTAATGGCTAACAAAAGCGAAGGGTTACTATTCATGATAAACTCAAATGAGAATCGCAAAGACGAAGACCCTGTTCTAACAATTACAGATCTCAAGAAAAGAAAATTTGGTGATGAGTTTCGAGATAGAACTGTAATTCGAATGTGGGCCTTTGATCTGGAGTCAAATTTGTGGGTTGTGAAAAGAAACTCAGGAAATCCTGAGTTTTACAAGAGCATCCATGATTTTAACTCATGGACCAAAGTAGATTTTGTAGAATTATCAAGAGCCCCATTCCATAATCCCTCTAAAAATCCCAGTGCTTCAAACTTCAAAAGATTTCTTGACAGACAGGTCAAGGAAAACTTCCCAAAAATGAAGACTGCAAGAGCGTTGCACCGAAAAGACAAAGATATTCTAGATTATGAATCAGGCAAGCCTATGAAGATTATCCTCTGGCCTGCGACTAAATAGCAGAAGGAAATTCCTATTCCTCAACACTTCAGTGAGGGATATCTTGATAACATTAAATTTTGGGCTTTCGACGATGAAACTGCCACTGTTGCAATAAAATTCAAGGATAGAGAACAAGTATTCAGGCTGATAAGTGCTAAAGATCTTCTTAAATTCAGGGAAAGGGATATGCGCACTCTGTCTCGACACCAGATTATATGCAGAAAAGATGTGATGGAGGCGGCTGCTAAAGAGTTCACTGGAATGGTTGCCACCGTCATAAATGGAAGATTGTGGATGGATTCTATGGGAAGGTCCGATATGAAGCTGTATGAAAAGCCAACAAAGTGAAGATCAAAACCGTGCTAGCCTCAAACCAAGGGGGAGATTGAAAGACTATAATATTGTGGTTTGAGCTAGGCATTATTTCTGTATAAATCTTGTTAGGGTGGCAGTGTATGTAGTGTAGTGGTGTTATGTGATAGAATTGGTGTGCAGCCTCACTCGTGTGTGCAGCTACACACGTGTGTGCGGCTGCACATGCTGTGTACGACCGCACATGCGTTTACGGCTGCACACTTGTGTGCTGGTGAGGGTAGTATTTAAAGGGGGCTGTCATGTGTCAGATGTACTTTTGATGAACAGTGACGTATGTGTGTGTTTTCCCAAGGTGTACCTGACATTTATTCGTAATAGATGTGTGCATGCTTGGATAAATTCTTCTTCTACTCATTCAAAACTCTGTTTGATTGTTTGCCTTAATTGATTACTGATTTGGATCTATAGTTTTCGGGACTAACATTCAGGTACTAGCGAGGATCGCGGGAAGGCGCCGACATGATCCGTACACACTTATAGAGATTATGTTTTGAGATTCTGGGATTTGTTTGTTATGATGACGTTGGATACAGTAGTTTGATATTGTTTTGATGATTGAAAATATGATTTAAAAATGAGAAATTGTGTTGGAAATTTACGTTGTTCCAGAGAGAGAGAGAGAGAGAGAGAGAGAGAGGTGGATATGAAGATGTGAGAAAGGAGTGAGGAATAGAGATATAGATGTAGAGATAGAAAAAGAGAGATGGAAATAAAGATACAAAGAATGAGAGAGGGATGGATATAAAGATGTAGAGATATAAAACGTGATAGAGATAAAGAAGCAGAGAAGCTGAGGGGGACGGAGATAGCGATGTAGAGATAGAAAGGGAAATTGAAATAAAGATATGGAGAAGGATAGAGGGATGGAGATTGAGATGTAGGGATATAAACCGGGATGGAGATAGAAATGTAGAGAGGAGGAGAAAGAGATAGAGATAGATAGATAGATATAGAGAGAGATGCAAATGGAGATAAAAATACAGAGAAAGAAAAATCGAAGAGTGAGTGACATATATATATATATATATATATATATATATATATATATATATAGAGAGAGAGAGAGAGAGAGTAAATGGAGAAAATGAGAATGAGTATAGAGAAGGAGAAAATAAGAATGAGAATACATATCTTGTAAGAGTCTAATGGCAATTTGAGTAGTTGTAATTCCATTAATTTTGTTATTAGAGTAAATGGTTGAATTATGTATCTTTAGTTGATAAATGAGTCTTGACAGACTATACACCGATGAATGGTGCATTCTTATATCATGATTATTATGTGTATCATTATTAAGGACTACTCACTAAGCTCTTTATAGCTTATTCTTTTAATGATGTGTGTTTTGTAGGTAAATTTATTTAAAAAGTAGAGAATTGAAGAAGAATGGTTGTGATACCAGATTCTGATTATTGTATTTTAAATTTCTTTTAAATTGATCATGATTACAACTACTTGTACAGGATTTTTAACTTAAGTGTATACCAATGTGATTTTATAAATAGTAAATGATAAGTTTTGGGTGTACCTTGTGTTAAAAGTCTATTGTTCCAAGTTGGTATGCAAGTTGTGGTTTAAGTGAATTGGATATCTAGTGTTAGATTTCTAAACTTAAATCAAAGAGTAGAAAAAGGAGTATAAGTTAACTTCACTATATGAGTATAAGTTAGTTAATTATTACATGTAGATATATAATGTCATACTGTTTATACCTTAAGTTTTATTGAATGATATTGTGAATGCGAAAGTGGGGTAATAAGAGTAAGAGTTTTAGCTATTACTATAATACAATAAAGTGAGTTACAATATGACCCTTTTGCGACAATTTACAATGATTAGAGAGAATGAGTATGGTAAACCACATAATGAGTATTATGTGGTAAAACATATTTTGAATAATTGTGACATAACTATATTGTAGCTATCTAGTGTAAAAATTTGAGTATAGCTCTTGTATATATTGATAACAGAGAATCAAGATTGTGTATAGTAGTGTAGAGTTATTATATAAAATGTATTACATGTAGAGTTCTTGAGATATCGAGTAACGAGAGAATCAGTGTCACATAATGAGTATCTTGTGATTATTACAATGGTAGATGGATTGGCTGTAAATCCATTTTTGAGATATGTTAACTGAAAATCATGGCTTGAGTAGCCGCAAAGCTATAATTATTATAAATGAGTTTTTGGCATCATATAGTTGTTGCCTATAATACGTGAACTTTATGTGTTAGAGACATTGAAAGTTTTTATTGACTATAATTATGGTATAGTCATTTCTGTTAATATGTGGATAATTTTCGATATCTTTTAAACTAACATTAGTGAGAATATGTTATAGATATTTGAAATTGTTTGAATAACAAGGTTAAATGCTAAAGAGTACAATTGTAACAGTAAAGTTAAAAGTAGAAATATACTTTGATATATCATGGCACAACTAGAGTTGGCTTATGACACATGTGGTATGTGTGAGTAAGTGAAATGATTTATCATTTCAAAATTTCCTTGGGGTTGTGTAACTATTGTATATTCAAATTATATGTGAGATAACTTGTTCATAATTAGTATAACTAATAAATTATTGTGTTTAATAGGGTTGAGAAGCATCAATTAAATGTGCTTAAGTGGAGGTGAGATGAGAAATTTTGATTGCTAGAGTTAAAGTAAACAAAAGAAGAAATGGATATATTTGATTAGAGTTAGTTTTATTGAATGAGTAGTGATATTAAATTAGAAGTCGCGATCCGATGACGCACAAAGAGATGAGCATGTCTTTGTAACTGTTGGGACCATTTTCTCTAGCAATTAAAATCGACTACTTACAAAAAGTTGGATAAAAGGAATAGTAAATTAAGACACAAGAGGAGTTTAAACATAAGAAAAAGATGTGATTTGTTTATATTGGGTTTGGCATCTGAGCCCATAAATATAATTTGTATATATTTGAATTGATAGTAGCACAATCCTTTTGGGTTGCCCTCAAACCTAGCAATTGAATATGATATCTTTTTGAAAGAGAAACTAATTGATTAATTTATTATATTAGTTAATAAATTAATTGGAAATCAAATAAGTAACTTGTTAATATATTATGAGAATAATATATTAATTGGAAATAAAATTATTTAATTAATCATTAATCAGAAATTCATTGGAATTAATTTTGGGATTAATTTGATTAATTAAAAGTGCAGGGAGTGTTTGTTTATTTATTGAAAGATGAGGAAAGGAGCCCATGGACCTCATTCGATGAGGTGGACGAAAATCACTTGGGCAAGCCCAAGGAATTCTTCCAAGCCCTTGTATAAGGATGGGAATGGCCTGCTTGGTCACCAAGAAAAGGGATTAGGGTTTCCTCCTTAAACGCTAGCTTTGGCAATAAGCTACCTTAGCTATATAAGGACCCTTAGCCTTAGAATTTCGGCCATGACATTCCTTTAGAGGTTTAGGGCCGAAATTTCCACCTCTCCTCTCTCTCTCTCTCTCTCTCTCTTCAAGCTCCTTGTTTTCTAGGGTTTGGGTGTGAACTATTAGAGGCACGACACTTGTGGTATGTTTTCTTTCTTTGTTTTTAGATTTCAAAAATGCCTAGGTATCCTTACGGTTCTTATTGATCTTCAAAGTTGTATGTTCAATTAGAGAAAACATAGATAAAGAATTTAGGGTTGAATGCACACTCATGAGTTTATTTGTTTTACATAATGCCCATCAGTGGTATCAGAGGCTTGACTTGTTTTCTGTTGAATTGATTGCAATAGTTGAATTGATTAATTAGGGTTTATGGCAACTAAATCCCCATGGACAAGGGTTTATAATTGGGGCTCCTTAGGCCCTAAATTTAAAAATTTTGGTAAGGGTTGAAACCCTTACCTTGCCCTACAAGTTTTGATTTTGGAGAGGGGTTTCTTGCCCCTCAAGATTTCGAAAATAAGGTAAGGATTGAAATCCATACCTTCCTTCCCAGGTCACTAATTTCGAAAATTGATAGGGATTGATATAGTTTTTTTATTTTTGGTAATTATTAGGTTATCTTGTTAAATAGGATAATTATAAAATTGGATTATCCCTACCCATTTTTTCGAAATTTAGAGGGAAGGATTATGATTAAATTATTTTGATTAATTTAATTAGATAATCCACAACTGATTTAATAAAATTAAGTAAATGTTTAATTGATAGATAATTATTAATTCATTTGGTTTAATTTTACATTAATTATTTTTAATTTTCAAATTTAATATTTAAACCTAGTATTTTTGAAAAAGATTTAAAAATACACCTTATACTATATGTAAAATTAAAATTTTAATAATTAGTATATGTATAAGATTAAGTAAGTCGAACCGCTCAAACACCTCATTCACGAAATCATACTATAAGGGGAGTTTAAGGATGTTGCCTATAAAATGACTGTCATTCGTATCCATTCTTAGTCACCGCTCTCTTGTTTGGTGGAGGGTCGTTAGCCGAACGGGTTTGATAGGATAATTAATTCTCATTAATAAATATAATCCAATTTAAAAGTAACTAAACTATTTTTTTTAATCCCACTCTTTGTTACTTTAGGAAAAATGTGACTTTGTATGCTAATCCATGAAATTGCACACTACACTTTATAAGTCGTTAGTGGAGTGCATGTGGTTAACCATCACATGAAAACGAGATGATAAATGACATCGAGAGTGTCAAGCTAATTTGCATGATTATTCACATCTCGTTTGTGATCCTCGGCATCCCAGTCACAAAAGTGAGCATAATCTGATATTAAACATGCCATTGATTTGATTCAATGAATCTCAAATGATCTAGGAGTTTCATAAGGTTGAAACTGGTAAAAGCCTTACCTATCTAAAATGGATTCGAATTTGATTACGACATCCCTCTTCAATGTTCGAATTGAAAATATGGATTCTAGCCTTAATTTAAATTTAAGGGTTAATAATTAAGGATTAAAATCCAACTTGAATTCTCTTTTCTCCTATTATAGATGTCAAGTCAAGACAACAATGGATTTCCCAATTCTTTTGGAAATGGTTTTCCTATACCATCTAAAGATGATCTTCCACATTCTGATCAAGGTAAAAGTATGTTCCCTTGTTCGAGCAATGGTGGAAATGGATGTCATGCTTCTCCAAATCTTCCTCCTCCTCCTCCTCAAGTGACTCTTCCTACGTCACGATTCCCTCAAGTCGAAAGATATGAAATTACTCAAGCCCTATTGGCACGTAAACATCGAGATGGAAATTCTTTGTGCACGCATGTTCTGGAAATGAAATCATACATTGACAAATTGGATAGGTTGGGTGTCGTTTTCCATAGGGAGCAAGCCATTGATTTGGTTCAGCTGTTGCTTCCTAAGTCATATAGTTAGTTCATTGAGAACTTTTATATGTGTGACCACGACGTGACCCTAATTGATCTGCCACATATCTTGATTGTTACTGAAGCAGAAATGTTTAGAGCACAAGTGAAGCAAAAGTGTTTGAATGATCTGATTCCAAAATTTCCATGGACATTGACAATGGTGGTCCAGAAAAAATTTCTCTTCCCAATGGAAAGGGATCAACCAAGGATAAACCGTTTGATCGTATCGTAAAGAGAAAGACTAGTTATGGGATAATTCCAAGTGATAATCCTAAAATGTCCATATGTTTCTATTGCCAATTGAAGGGACATTGGTTACGAAGCTCCCCGGACTACCTGAAAGATCTTAGAGATGGTAAATTCAATTTATGTGGCCCTACTTCAGGTACATCCATTATCTTAGCAAGTTCATATTCATAGATTCTTAATAGATGATGTGATGATCACAATTTGATGGCATTATAGATCTAAGAAAAACAAGGAAGCTTAAGAAGAGTGGGCTGAATTAGATCGTGAGATATGAATTTCGGTTGCATGGTTCGACGATCAGATTCTGGAAGCTATTACGTAGGAGTGATGATAATTTAATAGATTGCTTAGGAAATGTCTAGAAACATTGTTTTAATTTATGCATTGTAAGGAAAAGTTCTAATTTTTCGTTTATTATAATTAAAAGTGAATTTTTGGTTATATAGTTGGTTTACTTTATATTTCCTTACAAAGGCATTTATGAAAGAGTTGGTTACATTTCTATTATTAACAATATTAATTGTGGATTTAGTTATTGTTATATCGCTTGTGGTAATGTCATAATTGACTAAGTGATAAAGATTTCTCATCACCCAAGTTTCAATTGGATAGAAACTGGGAGTCATGCAATTTGAATTGCGTGATGTATGAGATCTTGATTGCCGGAAGATCATGACTAATTTTTTGATCACACGTTTATTTGAGTCAAGTGAAGGACTAATAGATCTAGTACATGTTGATATGGACTATTCAGATCCAATATAAAGGATGATAACTTTATTTGTTATGATTTACTGATGTTTTAGTAAACATGGTTGTGTTTATGAGATTAAAAATAATTCTGATAATTTCAAAAGTTTCAAAGAGTAGCAGAACGAATATGAAGAATCTATTAGGCAGAAAGATAAAAATTTATCCATTCTATAAGGAAAGGAGAGCACTTTGGTATCATGTTTTATGATCATCTTAATGCTTGTGGAACCATATCACAATTGATCTGTGAAGAAAATCTTAGTGCAATTGTATGACTAAGAAGAGGAATCAAATATGGTTGAAATGGTTCGATCAAGAGATGAGCCATACTTCGTTTCTAATCAATTTTTAGTTTATAACACCTCATAAAATATGGAGTAATAATGTTTTATTACTCAAGCACATTTGGAATTGCTAGTTGTGATGTTTTTTGGTTAAAACAAATGATAAGCTAAGACCAATTCATTATGTGTTTCGTGTCGGGAATCCAGACTAACTTTTGAATATTTGTTTTAGCTCATCAAGGAAATATTCCTTGAGAGAAAAAATTATATGTCAAGAAGTTAATGGGAGTTTTATTGATATTGAAAGTTTCAGGAGTCAATTAAGAATAAACCATTTAGTTATCACTTCTACACAACTTAGGTTGATAACCTATCGTGTTAAGTTGACACATTCTTGTTTCTAAGCACCTTCTAGTTGAGTTGGCTATATTTATTGTCACACCCCCGGACCAGAACGACGGAAACGTCCGGGGGCGAATGGCTTCATCTTGTAATATCAGAACAATGTATATAAATGAAACATAGCCATCATTACCATCATACATTTGAGATAACAACATACATGGTTTACAGTATTGTGTTTGTCCATAAAATTACATCCCAAAATAACAAATGTATGATGAAACCCAAAATACAATATTCATTCAAAGTCCATAGTTGTAAAGAATCCTACTCACTATGTTCCTGAGAATACATGTCATTTTGAAAAGTGTCAACATAAAAATGTTGGTGAGTTCATAAGCACGTTTGTATAAAAACTTGGTAGTAGTTAGTAAATCTCTGGAAAATTTGATATTTTATTGTAAAAAAAGTTTGTAAGTCTTGTTTCCAATCATGTATAATTGCATATGTATTTTTTTGTTAACCTTGGTTGAAAATGTATAGTGAGTGGTTCGCGAATGGTGAAAGTAGATGTAAAATAGTTGATGCATATGTTCGTACTTCGTAACATGAGTAAAGTGTAGGTATTGCATAAATTTTAATACATTATTATATAATATCATTATTCTCTATGGGAGTCATTATAACTATACTAATATCACAGAGTGCCTGTCTTGACGTTCTTCTGGCGCCGACTTCGAAGAAGATATTTGTCATCCTAGACTGGCCTGTCTAGCTGTAGCAAGCAGCTCAGGTGTAGGGTGTCATCCCCGTATAGATCTATACACAAACTTCCGTTCTCCCTCCAAGAGACTCTGATTATAATATAATATTTTTACCGAAGGTGTCAAATATTGCATTGTTATTCATGGCCCAATTTTTTACCCAAATTATTATAGGAGGCCAATTTGTATAAAAATATTCACAAATGGCCTAATATTATCCAAATTATTATACAAGGCCCATTTTTAGTAAAGTTGTTCAAAAATAGCCGAATTTAACAAAAATGTTCATTTACGGCTCTTATTTACTAAAATGTTCACTTATGGCCCATTTTTACTAAAATGTTCACCTCAGGCCCATTTTTAATAGAGTTGACAAAAATAGCCCATATTTATAAAAGTATTCCAAAAATGGCCCAACTTTATGGAAAAGCCCATTTTCGGCCCACTTTTGTTAAGATGTTCAAAGATGGCCCAAGTTTATTAAAAAGTCTGTTTTCGCCCTTTTTATACTAAAATATACAATAAAGACCTAAGTTTATCAAAATGTTCAAAAATGGACCATATGTATTAAAAAGGCCCATTTTACTAAAATGGTAAAAAATGGACAAAATTTATTTTTATTGTCAAAAATGACCAAGGATACACATTTTTCCACTTTATTGTCAAATAAAATCCCTTTTTAAGTTTTCTTGAGTTTCACAGTGAGTTTTTAAACATACTTAACATATTTAACCAAACATAAGAAGTTACATAAGGTAACTTGTGACAACCCGAAATTTATTCCGTTATTTTTGACCCATCTCCGTTAACAAAATTAAATTTTCCGTCAACTTCTTGGGTTAAACAAATTAACTAAGGTTCTAGTTATAATTCTATACGGGTCGAAAAACCAAAAATCACGCGAAAAAATTTCATTTCTCGAAAAATCACCATGTTCACGGCCAAGACGAGTTTACGATCGTAAACTTGTGTACGGCCGTAAACCTGTTTTCGGTCGGTGCCAGGTGGACCCCACCACCAACCATACCACTGGCCTATAAATACAGGACCCCTACCCTCATTTGAACTTTCTTGGCCGAAATCACCCACTTTCTCTCTCTATACCTCTTGACCGTAAACACCCAAAAGGCCGTCCTTTCACTCGGAAAAATGCTGAAAATTGTCATTTGGGGCCATTTGGGAGCCTCTGGCGCACTTTTTCGTCGAAAACAAGCACTCTTGTTCTTGAGTTTATGGTCGTAATCGTTCAGATCCTCAAAAGCTACAAACTCAGTTCACGGCTGTAAACGCTGTTCATGACCGTAAACCCAATTCTCGACCGTAAAGTCCCTTCACGGCCACAAAACTTGTTCACGGCAGTAAACCCCATATACGGTCGTAAACAGCTCTTTCATGGGGAAAAGCCTGTTTTCCTCGATTTACACCGAGTCCCAGTAACATTCGTTAACCGAAATGAAGTGTTTAGCAGACACTTTATCTAACGAAATCGCTGATTTATATACATTTATGTATTTATGGGTATTAGGATTCCGTTAAGTGACACGTGCTTCGTTTCAAGGATCTTCCAGTTCAATTCTTTGCAACGACCCAACTGTGAGTTCATACCCCTACGATTTTTCGAGTTTTCATGTTTTCAGGGGGAATACAAGTAAAAGTACAAGGAAACTTGTGCTCAAAATATATTATTTTTTTTAAGATAATTATATTTTCAGTATGCTTTTAACATGGAAAATAGTTTTTATCATGAACTCGTAGAAACAGTTTTCAAAACTAGGGTAACTAACTTGTGAAATTAGGTGGTAAATATATATTATTTTATAAGGAATCATGCAAATCATAAACAGGATTTTCAGTATGATTACTTGTAAATTTGTTAGCCTAAATGTTGGAGACACGTCCTTCGTAACACTCCACCGGAAATCCGAGCGTAGGACTAGCACTTATGACCAAAATCTCTTGTAGGAAGAGCGTGACTATTGTTTATAGATCTATACGGGACTGACTATTCCGCACCTGAACTGCTAGATACGGTTAGACAGACATGCCTGGGGTGACAAAGTCATAAAAGATATTGGCCTCGTTATGTGCCATATCAAGTTAATGTATGGTTATAAAACTCGCAACTTAGATAACAGAGATTTACTTTTGTAATAATGAATCGAGTGAACTAACCTCAAAGTAATAACTGATTTGATTATTAGAGGGTAGTAATAATACCTTCAGGATTTAGTTTACCACATATTTATTTGTTTTATTTATGTAATAAGGCTAATTTACCTCAAGTAACCAGGGTCTTTCTGGGAATCTACGTTAAACGACATAAGCATGGTAGATACCTGTACACTTCATCTCAGAACGGATAACCAACCACCTACTTTTAGGGAAAATATAGGATTTTCCTGGGATAACTCAGCCTTTCATAAACGGATTGTTTAACAAGCAACTAAAAAATTTCATTATTAATTCCATGATTTCTTAGTTTATGCATCCATGTAGAGTCTAGAAATTGTAAAAGTCGAAGTGTCTGTTCTTAGTTTCGCATGTTTATTATTTTACTAAGTCTTCACTTGTGCAAAGCGTATTGTTAAGGACTTAGTATATTTTTTGTACACTCAAGCTTCATATAAATAGGGACTGAGGTTAGAAGTAGAGGAATGATTGACTCAACGAGTGATTCACTAGTCATTCGCATGTTTCTCTACTTAAGTTTGTAATCAGATTCTTCATCAATATAAGATCTGATTAATATTTACTCCTTGTGTTCTTACTTTTCATTCATCTAATCATGATTGTTTTCTAAATCTCGATTACAATTCTCTTCAATTGGTATCGGAGCAGGATTCAAATTGCATTGATCCGATTTTCGTTTTAGAATCATTTGCTTTTGGAGTATTGATTTTACTCATAAATTTTCCGCACATTTTAGTTCTGAAAATCTCTTTTGATCTTCAAATTTGAATTGATTCTACATTTGAATTGTTTAGTCAAGTGATCGATTAGAAATCGGTGATCAATTCATTTGATGAATTCACAAATTCATCAAGTTTTTCAAGTTTTTCTAAAAAATTCTCGTGTTCATCAATGGCAAACTTCAACATGAATACCATGACTTCTTTCTCTCACTTGCTTGGTTCTTCAACCAAAATTCCAATGTTAATCCCTGAGTACTATGATCAGTGGGCTGATAGGATGGAGGATTACTTAAATGGAATTGATGATGAGCTCTGGAATTGTATCAATGGAACAGTTCTACCTCCTGGAAATGTTCAATCAATTGGAGCATCAGCTTCTTCAAACGATGTTACTGAACAACAAAATCGCCCGAAGAAGAATGAGAAAAGGTGTATGAGGTAGCTAAGAGGTGCATTGCCTCTTGTAGTTTATAATTAGATTCGTAGTTGTAAAACAACCAAGGAAATTTGGATTACTCTCAAAGAGAAGTATCAAGGAAGTGAGAAGACAAAGATCAATTTCGTTAAGCAATGTCTTGTTGAGCTTAAGGAATTCAGACAAAAGGACGCTGAAACAATTAAAAACTACTATGATCGTCTGAATGAGCTTGTTTATCGTTGTAGCAGCTATGGAATCACAAGATCTCTCATGGAATTCAATCTGACATTCATCATGGGCCTTCACAAGGAATGGCGTAGTGTGAGTATGATGATAAAAAACTAACAAAGTTTTGGTACTTCCACCTTGAATGATCTCTACAACCAGCTGAAGACACATGAAAGCGAAGCTAAAGAAATGTTTGAAGAATCGAAACAGAGTCTAGGAGATCCATTGGCTTTAGTTTCGAAGGTTACTAAAATTGATGCTGGTGAGAAGGATAAATATGACAATGAAGGTTTCTTAATGAATTCTGATGATGAAGCAGTTGCTTTTTATTCAAACAACAGAGTTAAGAAATTTTCTAAAAAGCCTTTCAATCCAAAAGGAAAGCAAACTGATGCGAAGAGTGGTTTCATAAAAGCTGGAGGTGAGGAGAAAAAGAAATTTGAGAAGGTTAAAGAAAAGCAGAAAGATGCGAAAGCAGAGAAGAAACTAAAAGGTGACTCTAGAATTGATTGTCATTACTGCAATGGTGCGAATCATTTCACAGCTGATTGCGTGTTAAGGAAGAAAGAGGAGAAGAAGAGCAAAATCAAAGACGAAGCCTACAACTCAGAGAAGCTTACAACTCAGAGAAGCTTGAGGAGGTGCGTGTGATGGCGAAAGGATTGTCTTTGGTTGCGAAAGGAGAGTCTGAAGAAGAAGAAAGTGGAACTTATCAGATCTAGTCTTCAGGATCTGATGATGAAGAGATGAGGCACCCAACTCATGGTGCAATGTTCGCAAGTTATGAAGAAAATTGCGAAGAGAATGTTTCTGGACGGTGCTTTGTGTCCAAGTCCACCGATAAATCTCCAATGACCATTAAGGTACGTGCTATTCTTGAATCCTTTAATATTCCTTTATCTGCTTATGATGCTGAAATAACTTCATTTGATGATACTGTTGCTTATTTTGATTCTGTTATTGTGTCTGCTAGTACAGAAGCACAAAATCTAAAATCGCAACTAGTTGAGACAAGAAGACAATTAGAAATAAAACAAAGCAGAGTAGATAAACTTGAATTACAAATGACAAATGTAAATTGTGATAGGGACAATCTTAATAAAGAAGTTAGGTTGTTACTAGCACAACGAAACATTTATTGTAACTCTACTAAACGTTTATATGCGAAGTTAACAGCTTTACATCATTCATCTGAGATAAGCAAAGAACAACATAGGTAACTACTACCTTTTCTTGAATTTGAACGCGAAAAAGTTGATGTTGTTTCTTATGACTGCGAGAATACTATTGCTCAGTTTGACAAAATACCTCATTATAGATTTGCATATGGTATTGTCAAAATTGATGAATTTTTGAATGCAAATGAATTGGTTAATATTGTTAATGAAAGTTTGACAATGAATGAACAAGTGAAAATCTTAAAGAAAACTGAAACTTCAACTCTTGATTCTCAACACAATTATGCTGATGTTGATGACAATTTAGATAATGTGAGTGAAATCAGTGTGATCGAAGAGGAAGAAGAGGTTGATTGTTCTCAACTGTCTATCATTGATATAGCATCTAAGATCAAAGGTAAAGAAATTATAGTTGATTCGATAGTATAGGATGAAAATGATAAACCCTCTACTTCGCAAACTTGTGACTTTGATAATGTGGAAGTTGAAAGCTGTAAGTAAGATGACACTGATGAAGACGAAGAAGAAGTGAAAGGTTCGCATGAATCACCTCAACGTGTTATTGTTAATCAAGTGTTTGGTGATACAAAAGAATTCGAAAAAGTTCTTAATAACAAAGGTGCACATTATTTGGAAACCAACATTGTGGTCTATCCGAATTTTACATGTATTGATAACACGGTTTTTCCAAATCAAGTCTTCGTCACAACTGGAAATGTTGAGAAAATCAAGCCTGAATTCAACAAAATTGTTGAAAATGACAACAAAAGGTCAACTACCGAAGGTGTCACACCCCCAAACTAGAATGGCGGAAACATTCGTCGGTGGTTGACTTCACGTAGTACCATAACAATTGAATATTGTAAACAAAGTAACACAACCATCATATATATAATAAACAAAACGTATATTGTTGCGTTATACATATTTCCAAAAGTATATTGCAATATGATGATGTAAAATGTTTAATAATAAACGTCCTTACCGTTCCTTCTTCAAAAGCTGGTAGTTACATGTATTACTGATTTCCTGAGAAATACAAGTGGTTTCACAAAAATGTCAACAATTAAGTTGGTGATTTCATAAGTGTTTTGTGTTGAAAACTATGTCCTTTTGGTAGAAAATCGATGAACGCGGTTTTCAGAAAATCCAATATTTTCTATATATAGTTTGAAAAGTTCCCAAAGTTGGAGTGCGTTAGTATTTTTCGTACTTGAATGATAAAGATAAACTTTGTGTTCGAAATAATGTAAATACTGAATGCATATATGAATCTCGTAAATCAAACTTGTTTTTATACTTTCATGTGAGCTTTATAACCATACTATTGATGCAAACTGCCTATAACAACATTCTTCAGGTGTTGTAGTGTTATGACATTTGTCACCCCAGACCTACCGGTCTAACTGTAGCTAACAGTTTTGGTGCGGGGTTGTCAATCCTGTATAGATCTATACACAAGTATCACACTCTCCCTCCAAGAGATTATGGTATATAATATAGGACTTGAAATGCATACATAAGAGTACGTTGAAGTTTGAATATCTCACATCACTTAGTATAAATAGATTTACGATAAGAAAGACTTTACTTCATTTTTGTTGAAAGTATTTTGTTTTTCAAGATGTATACGTAAGAATGTATGAATAACTTGCTAACTATACCCATTATAGTTTTTCAGAAGGTATGTTCCATTTGGTGAAAATAACTTGATGATATACTGAACTTTATAAGTAAAGTAAGATGTTGGTATTGATAAATAATAAGATAGATGTTTCATTTATGTTTATAAAACGATACATTTACTTGTATTATACTTCTATTTCCCCTCCTAAAACGTGAAAAGACTTGAAAAGTAGGGGTATGAATTCAGTTGTTTAGTTTGGAGAGAGTGGGACTAGAGTCGAGCAGAACTTCAACCGCGGAAAGCTGCGTCTTCGAGCTCCTCGGGGATCTCGGTAGCGTAGAACCTTCGTCGGGGGCTCGGGTGCAGAAATCGAGGGCGTCGAGACGGCTTCTGGTGCTTGTAAATGTGTGAGAGTGAGTGTGGGTTTGAGAATGTGTGCCAAAAATCCGGAGCTTGTGCCTTCTATTTATAGGGCTGGAAGGACGAGTACGCTCGGCGTACCACCGGAGTATGCTGGGCGTACGCGTTACGCTGGGTGTACTTTGGTTACGTTGGGCGTAACTTTGCGTCATGGCTTACGAATCGAGTCTAGCTAGGTGTAGAGCTGCAGCCGATGGGACTCGACCATGCACCTGAGTACGTTGGGCGTACTCCTACATTACGTTGGGCGTAATCCTGGTTTCCGTCTTCTAAATTCCATAACTTTCGCGTACGGGCTCTATTTTTCGCGTTCTTTATATCCACGCATAGATGAGATTATCCTCTACATCTTTCATTTAGACTCCATCGACTAGTTTTGACTTTATTTTTAATGATACGTTTTTAATAGGCCGGGACTGCTAAAGTCCGTTAAAAATTCATAGTTTCTTTATCCGAAGTCGGTTTTCGTTTGTCTTTTCATCATTTTACTCCTATTGTGGAGACCTTCAACTTTCGTTTAGGTTGCGTTGGCTAAATATCGCTCGATCTTCAATTCGAGTTTTTAGCCCTCTACTACTGTTACGAAACTAGGAAAATTCGTAACTTCTTTATACAAGGTCCGATTTGGGCGATCTTTTAGTGTACGCTTACAGTTTAATGAACTCTACGACTTTTGTTTAGAAACTTAAGGCTAAAATGCATTTTATTGTAATTTCACTTTTTACGTTAAATAGTGTTTTACCGGGTGTGCCGTAAATATTTGAGTGGTTATAGTTTCTTCAATATAACCCGGTTTCGAATGTTCTTTACGTTTTTGGAAACCTTGGCACGATATCTAACATTTGATGTATCCCAATTTAGATATTTGAACACTTTATTTTTGAGGTTAATTTCGTTGAATCCAAGTAGTTTTCATTGTATTTGACTTTTGATTGTTACATTGCTATTGGAAAAATATAGGGTTGTCACATCATCCCCTTGTTAGGGGAATTTCGTCCCGAAATTTAATCTAAGACAGAGTTTACAGGTTAGGAAAAAGATGCAGGTACTTTTGTTTCATCTGATCCTCGCGTTCCCAGGTGTATTCAGGTCCTCGCTTGGCGTTCCAGCGGACCTTTACAATAGGTATTCGGCTTTGTTTAGTTGTGGAGTTCCTGAGGTAATCGAAGTTTGTAAGCCACTGGATCGATCCTGGAAAAGATCTCGAATGGTCCGATGTATCTTGGGGTTAGTTTCCCACGCTTTCCGAAGTGTATTAACCCCTTCCAGGGCGAGACTTTTAGCAGGACTTGGTCTCCAACCTAGAATTCCAAGGGTTTCCGTCTTTTATCTGTGTAACTCTGTTGTCTGTCCCTTGATGCTTTCAGACATTCCCGGATCAGAACAATCTTCTCCGTAGTTTCCCTAATGATTTCTGGCCCAGTGAGTGTGTTGTATGTCGCTTGTCCTTTTGCTAGTTGTGTGTCCCCCACTTCAGCCCAACACACAGGTGACCTGCATTTACGGCCGTACAGGGCTTCGAATGGGGCAACCTTGATACTAGTATGGTAGCTATTGTTGTACGAGAATTCGACCAACGGTAGATGGGTGTCCCATGCTTTGCCAAAATCGATTATGTAAGATCTCAACATATCCTCTAGGGTTTGTATGGTTATCTCACTCTGGCCGTCACTTTGTGGGTGATAAGCAGTACTCATGTGTAGTCTTGTTCCTAGAGATTTTTGTAGCGACTGCCAGAACCTTGAGGTGAATCTACTATCTTGGTCCAAAATAATGGATATGGGCACACCATGCAGTCGTACAATCTCTCTGAGGTATGTTCTAGTTAGTTTCTCCAATTTATCCGTTTCTTTGATTGGTAGGAAATGCGCTGATTTAGTTAACCTATTGACAATCACCCAGATGGTGTTGAGTCCACTTCCATCTTGGGTAATTTGGTTATGAAATCCATGGTTATCCGTTCCCACTTCCATTCGGGTATTTCTGGTTGTTGCAACAATCCTGAGGGCTTTTGGTATTCTACCTTGACTTTGGCTCACGTCAGACATTTACTCACGTAGGTAGCAATTTCGGCTTTCATGTTCGACCACCAGTACAGTTTCTTGAGGTCGAGATACATCTTATCAGAGCTGGGATGTATGGGGTATCGCGTCTTATGGGCTTCGTTCATGACGACTTCTCTGAATCCACCGAACTTCGGTGTCTAGATTCGATCCATGAAATAAAGAACTCCATCGCTCTTGACTTCAAGCTTCTTATCCATTCCCCTTAAAGCTTCCCCTGCCACATTTTCAGATGTTAAGGCTTCTATTTGGGCTTCCTTGATTTGCGTGGACAGGTGTGAATGGATTGTCATAGTTAAAGACTTCACTCTGCGGCCCGAGTATTCCTTCCGGCTGAGTGCATCGGCCACCACGTTAGCCTTTCCGGGATGATATCGAATTTCGCATTCGTAATCATTTAGTAGTTCTACCCACCGTCTTTGTCTCATGTTGAGTTCTTTTTTGTTGAGGATATGCTGGAGGCTTTTATGATCGGTGAAGATTGTACATTTCGTGCCGTAGAGATAGTGCCTCCATATCTTTAGAGCGAAGGCGACTGCTCCTACCTTGAGATCGTGCGTTGTGTAGTTTACTTCATATGTTTTTAGTTGCCTTGAGGCGTAGGCGATGACCTTCCCTCATTGCATCAGGACACACCCGAGTCCTTAGTTTGATGCATCGCAATAGACCACGAAGTCCTCTGTTCCTTCTGGCAAGGTTAGGATGGGCGCACTACATAAGGCTTGCTTTAGTGTCTGAAACGCGATGTCTTGTTTTTTCTCCCCAGTCGAAGGTCACACTCTTCTGAGTTAGGGTGGTGAGTGGCTTGGCAATCTTTGAAAATTTCTGTATGAACCTTCGGTAATACCCGGGGAGTCCCAAAAATTGTCGGATTTCTGTAGGGGTTCTTGGAGTCGTCCAACTCTCTATTGCCTTGATCTTACAAGGATCCACATGTATCCCTTCCTTTCTTACTACATGACCTAGGAAATCTACTTCTCGAATCCAAAATTCACACTTTGAAAATTTTGCGTATAGCTTCTCTGCCCTCAATGTTTCCAAAACTTGGCGGAGGTGTTGGCTGTGTTCTTCCTGGCTTCTTGAATAGATGAGTATATCATCTATGAACACGATCACAAATTTCTCCAGGAAGGGATGACATACTCGGTTCAACAAGTCCATGAACACCACTGGTGCATTTGTCAATCCAAAGGGCATCACTACAAACTCGTAGTGACCATAGCATGTTCGGAAAGCCGTTTTGGGGATGTCTCCTGCCAATACTCGCAGTTGGTGATAACCAGATCTTAGATCGATCTTTGAGAAGTAGCTTGCTCCCTGTAGTTGGTCGAAGATATCGTCTATGCATGGTAGGGGATATCGGTTCTTGATCGTGAGTTTGTTCAGTTCCCGGTAATCGATCCACATACGAAAAGATCCATCCTTCTTCTTCACGAATAGGGCCGGTGCTCCCCATGGTGAGAAGCTCGGTCTGATGAAGCCCTTGCTCAGTAGCTCGTTTAATTGACTGTACGGTTCCTGCATCTCGGCTGGGGCTAAACGGCAAGGCGACTTTGCCATTGGAGTAGCTCCAGGGATTAAGTCGATTCTGAACTAGACTTGGCGTTCTGGTGGAATTCCTGGAAGATCTTATGGGAAAATATCTGGGGAGTTGCAGACTTCCGGAATGTCTTTAATGTTCTTTGGTTCTTGTTTCTGGTCTACTATGTGGGCTAGAAAGGCATGATATTCCTTGCGAAGATATTTTTGTGCTTTAACACAGGAGATGATTTGTAAATTTGTACTAGGTTTGTCACCATAAATGACAAGAGTTTCGCCGTTTGGCAGATTGAGGCGAACGGCCCTTTCGTGACAAAGTATATCGGCATGGAGAAGACTTAACCAGTCCATACCGATGATTACATAAAAACTTCTTATCAAAATGGGCATAAGGTCGATTTGAAATAAGTGCTCGTTTAAATTTAATGTGCACCCTACGTACATATCGTTTGCGCTTTCCGTTTTACCGTTTGCCATTTCTATAGTGAATATTTTACTGAGTGGTTGGGGTTTTTGACTAAGTAAGTGTTTGAATTTATGACTCACAAAACTTCTCTCCGCACCACATTCAAAGAGTATGAATGCATAAATGTTGTCGAGGAGAAACGTACCCGTAACCACCGTGGGGTCAGCTATTGCTTCATTTTGACCTATCGCCAGCACTCTCCCAACACCGCCAACATTCTTTACCTTGGGGCAGTCCCTCTTGAAGTGCCCAGTTTCTCCACAACCATGACATGCCTGGCTTATCCGAGTACCAGGAACTTGAGTGATTGGTCGCGCTGGTGGCTTACAGAAACGGGCAGTGTTCCCTTTCCTGTCGCAGTTTTTACAGTGCATCTCGCTGTAATTACCGTGGTGATGGTAGTTGTATTTGCTGCACTTTGGCAGGTTCCCAGCATATTCTTTTGTTGGCGCAGGGGTAGTAGGAGTTATAGTGGGAGCAGTAGCGGCATGAACCGCCAACATTTGTTTCTTTGAAGGTTTTTGCGAAGTTTTCCCCTTTCTCTTGTTCTTGGATTTCTTCTTGCTGTTATTGTTGGCATTGGTATCGTTGTTGTTGTTCCCTTTGGTTGGTTCAGCGACAATAGCCATGACTCCTTGACAGACACCAAGATCAACGAGAGATTGCGCCAGTTCCTTGGCGCTGTCAAAGGTCATGGGTTTGGAGGCTAACACACTTCTTCGAAGTTGGGGTGATAATCCCCAGATGTACCTCTCCACCTTTTGGCTTTCCAGGATCAACATCCCTGGGCAAAGTATTATCAAGTCACTGAATCTGTTGGTATAGCCTGCGATGTCCGAGCCTACCATCGTAAGGCCCCACAGTTCCTGTTCGAGCTTCTGAATCTCGCCTCTTGGGCAGTACTCTCATAGGAGCATTCGTTTCAGGTTTTCCCAACCCATGGAGTTCGCCACCACTGGGGTTAGTGCCTTGACGTGGCCGTTCCACCACGTTAGGGCTCGTTCGGAGAAAGTAAAAGCAACAAATTTTACTTTGCTTTCTTCAGGGCATGCGCAAATTTCAAATACAGCTTCCGTTTTCTCTATCCATTGGGATAGAGCCATCACTCCCCCAGTCCCATAAAAGGGAATAGGTTTTCCGTTGGTGAAGTCCTTGTAAGTACATACCCCGGAACGGCCTTGGCTTTGGCCAGTTGTAATGCTGTTTATTCCTCCTCCTGACCCGTTGTTGCTCATTTGAGCCATCGTTGCGGTTACAACGGCTGTTACAGCAGTTTGGAACATAGTTGCATCCATAGTTAGAGGGGGCGGTGGAGGTGGTGTTGGATTTGAGTTTCTGCGTGCTGATCTACGAGGAGGCATGTTCTGCTAAAGAAATAAAAATGAACACTATAAGTTCCTAATGTTTTGACAATCGTGTACTAGAGGGTTAGTTGTATCTTGTAATTTGTTTTGACTTTAGTTTATGGTTTCAAAATAGGTATAACAATTTAGTTAATCCCATAAGTTTCGAGAGGTATGTAAAGAAGTACTTCATATATTTATATATATGTCACACATACGGTGCGTTACATTATGCTTCGTGTTTAGGACAATTTGACCTATCTAGAGGTCTCTGATTACAAGTACAAAGGAAATAAGGGAAAAACTTTATCTGAGGTCCTATTCTATATCAAAATTGTTGGAGTTGAGCAAGTTCTACTTGCGGTGTGTTGTGTATTTGTAGCTAGACTCGGCATCCGACTGCTTGACTCCCATTAGGCGCCTTTCAAGAACTGCTTGTTGTTCCTTCATCTCTCTTATTTCTGCTAATGTTGTCACCATTTGATTCCGAAGTGTCCCTGTGTAGAGTTGGGTATTTTCGTGTAGTCCTTCCAGACGACGTATGTCTGCAGCGTTACCTTGTGTAGTAGCATTGATCTCACGAACTCTGGCCGCTTGCTTGTCTGCATGGTAGTTCTGGGTAGCTATAGTGCCCACAATAACGGGAAGCGCTCAATCAGCTGAGCCTCCCCCACTGACATTGTAAAAATCTCGACACATGCCGAAAGGAGGGCGTACACCTAGTTGGTGGCTCCAGTAATAGAGGTGGCTTCCCCATATGGGAATGGGTCCTGGTTGATATGGTCTGACTTCGGGAGGATGAGGGACAGGAGGGTCGATTACTTCCGGCTCAGAGTTTGTCCCACTAGCAGCTTCTTCTTCCTCCTCGACCTCCTCGTCGACTTCGAATTCCTCTCCGACTTCGACTTCGAATTCTTCTTCGAGTTCCTCTTCGATTTCCTCCGGGTCTTCTTCTATCCATCCGCCGTTGCCTTGGTTTGGGTAGTAGGGATCTCCCGGTAAATGGAATCCGGCCATTTGTCTGTACTAGGATAGAGGTATGAGAATTTTATAAGAAAAGAAATTTCTATTTAACGGCATTCTATGTTTAACTATATCTTATGGTGTGCAAGTTTTTCATTGTACTATTATTTTTTAACAATACTCTTATAGTATTTCAGATTTGCGAGTCTAATAAAAATAATTTTATTTTGTAAGTTTTTGACTTGTTGTCCACTACGACCATTCCTCGACGTACATTGGTCAAATCCAGGATAAATATAGTTGATCAGGCTATATTTATTCTCGATTTGATTACATACCCTGAGGCCCAATCGTGGTGTCGCAATTTGCCTTAATACTTTTTAGAAGACTTTTTCATGATACGAGACTGATACATGCGAGTAAAAATGTATATTTTTAAATTAAAATATATTGTTTATGAAAACATTTTGTCAGAGGGTTTTTGGTCCCCTTTGTATTTATAGTTTGTATATCTTATGTGGTTCGATATACTTAGTTCACTATAAACAATGCTCTGATACCAATCTGTCACACCCCCAAACCAGAATGGCGGAACATTCGGGGCGTAGTACCATAACAATTGAATATTGTAAAGAAAGTAACACAACCATCATATATATAATAAAAAAACGTATATTGTTGCGTTATAAATATTTCCAAAAGATATTACAATATGATCATGTAAAATGTTTAATAATAAACGTCCTTAGCGTTCCTTCTTCAAAAGCTGGCAGTTACCTGTATTACTGATTCCCTGAGAAATACAAGTGGTTTCAAAAAAATGTCTACAATTAAGTTGGTGATTTCATAAGTGTTTTGTGTTGAAAAGTATGTCCTTTTGGTAGAAAATCGATGAATGTGGTTTTCATAAAATCCAATATTTTCTATATATAGTTTGAAAACTTCCCAAAGTTGGAGTGCGTTAGTATTTTTCGTACTTGAATGATAAAGATAAACTGTGTTCGAAATAATGTAAATACTGAACGCATATATGAATCTCGTAAATCAAACTTGTTTTTATACTTTCATGTGAGCCTTATAACCATACTATTGACACAGACTGCCTGTAACAACATTCTTCAGGTGTTGTAGTGTTATGACATTTGCAGCCCAGACCTGCCGGTCCAACAGTAGCTAACAGTTTAGGTGTGGGGTTGTCAATCTCGTATAGATCTATACAAAAGTATCACGCTCTCCCTCCAAGAGATTATGGTATATAATACAGGACTTGAAATGCATACATAAGAGTACGTTGAAGTTTGAATATCTCACATCACTTAGTATAAATAGATTTACGATACGAAAGACTTTACTTCATTTTTGTTGAAAGTATTTCGATTTTCAAGATGTATACGTAAGAATATATGAATAACTTGCTAACTATACCCATTATAGTTTTTCAGAAGGTACGTTCCATTTGGTGAAAATAACTTGATGATATATTGAACTTTATACGTAAAGTAAGATGTTGGTATCGATAAATAATAAGATAGATGTTTCATTTATGTTTGTAAAACGATATGTTTACTTGTATTCCCCCCCCCCCCTAAAACATGAAAAGACTTGAAAAGTAGGGGTATGAACTCACTTCTTTGGTTTGAAGATAGTAGGACTAGAGTCGGGCAGAACTTCAACCGTTGAAATCTGCGTCTTCGAGCTCCTCGGGGATCTCGGTAGCCTAGAACCTTCGTCGGGGGCTCGGGTGCGGAAATCGAGGGCGTCAGGATGGCTTCTGGTGCTTGTAAATGTGTGAGAGTGAGTGTGGGTTTGAGAATGTGTGCCAAAAATCCGGAGCTTATGCCTTCTATTTTAAGGGCTGGAAGGACGAGTACGCTCGACGTACCACCAGAGTACGCTGGGCGTACGCGTTACGCTGGGCATACTTCGGTTACGCTGGGCGTAACTTTGCATCATGGCTTACGACTCGAGTCTAGCTAGGCGTAGAGCTGCAACCGATGGGACTCGACCCTGCACCTGAGTAAGCTGGGCGTACTCCTACATTACACTGGGCGTAATCCTGGCTTCCGTCTTCTAAATTCCGTAACTTTTGCATACGGGCTCCGTTTTTCGCATTCTTTATATCCACGCATAGATGAAATTATGCTCTACAACTTTCATTTAGACTCTGTCGGCTAGTTTTGACTTTATTTTAATGATATGTTTTTAATAGGCCGGGACTGCTAAAGTCCGTTAAAAATTCATAGTTTCTTTATCCGATGTCGGTTGTCGTTTGTCTTTTTATCATTTTACTCCTATTGTGGAGACCTTCAACTTTCGTTTAGGTTGCATTAGCTAAATATCGATCGATCTTCAATTCGAGTTTTTAGCCCTCTACTACTGTTACGAAACTAGGAAAATTCGTAACTTCTTCATACGAGGTTTGATTTGGGCGATCTTTTTATGTACGTTTATAGTTTAATGAACTCTACGACTTTTGTTTATATACTTAAGGCTAAAATGCATTTTATTGTAATTTCACTTTTTACGTTAAATAGTGTTTTACCGGGTGTGCCGTAAATATTTGAGTGGTTATAGTTTCTTCAATATAACCCGGTTTCGAATGTTCTTTACGTTTTTGGAAACCTTGGCACGATATCTAACATTGACGTATCCCAATTTAGATATTTGAACACTTTATTTTTGAGGTTAATTTTGTTGAATTCAAGTAGTTTTCATTATATTTGACTTTTGAGTGTTACATTGCTCTTGGAAAAATACAGGGTTGTCACAGAAGGATTCTTTGCAAATCAAAATACGGTAGAAAACAATTTAACTCAAAACTCTTATGTTTTTCAATGTCAAAAATGATCACAAAAATGGATGGTTAAAAATGAAAAAGAAAACAAAGTTTTTGAAAAAGATGAAAAACCAAAGATGGAAGTGAAATTGAATTCTCATGAATTTAAGTTGATGGTTGGAAAGTATTCAAAAGAAAACAATTCTTCAAAAAGAAAAGCATGAAAAGCAATCTTTTGGGAAGTTGTGTCTAATGATAAACCTAAAGATGCGAAAGCACAAATTCCAAGAACAAAACCATCAAAATTTCTGAGAACAAACAAACAAAAGGATACAAGTTTTCACAAACCAATATATTATGTTGACAAAATTTCAATGAAAAATAAAGATGAATATGTTCGAAAATTTAACAACATTAGAAAATTTGAGACTTCGCAAAATTTTGTGAATGATCTTAAGTTTCAGAATGTTAGAAAATTAACAAATAATTCACCAACTTTGAATGTAAAAACTCAAACAAAACCAAAATTTTCACCCAAACAACCAAATTTTCCAAATCCTTCGATCACAAAACCGACCAATGTTTCGTATACAAAAGGAAAATCTGATGTATATACGATCAACAATTGGCTTGAAGGGCAAGGAAAACAATACCAAAATGAAATTTTTTCAAAGCAACAGATAAAGATTGAATTCGACAAGTTTGTGAATGAGTCTTCTATTGGTAGTTCTTCATCTCATGATTCGCAAGTTCCAGTACAAAAGTGGAAACCAGTTGTGAAAGTTGCGAAGGATGTGAAGGATAAGATGAAAGTCAATGGAAATCCAAAACTATCAAACAACTATATTTCAATATCTAGATCTGATGATGTTGATTTAATAGATAGTGTTACAGACAAAGTGAAAATATGGTTTTTAAATTCAAAAAATTTGTTCAATGCTACTAATGATGGACCCAACAAGTCTTGGGTTCCTAAATTCTTTCATTAAATGCAGGTGATATGTGACGAGTAATATGATGTGAAATGGTATATTGATAGTGGTTGCTCTCGTCACATCACTGGAAGAAAGGAAAACTTACGAGATTATAGAAGCTTGGAAATTGCAGGAGTAGTCAAATTTGGAAACAATCATAAGTGTCAAGTGAAGGGATATGGAAAAGTCAAAAATGCACAATTCATAGTTAACCGGGTTGCTTATGTTGACGGTTTTCAACATAACTTGATTAGTGTTTCGCAACCTGTTTTGGGTACTGGAAATCAGGTTGTGTTCAATGAAGAAGGAAGTATCATTTCGAAAGTAGAGACAAATGAAGTACTTCTCAAAACCAAAAGATATGGAGACATGTTCACACTTGACATTAAAACGATTGTGGGCAAACCTGCAGTGTGTCTATTGTCGAAGGCCTCTAATGATGTCAGCTGGCTTTGGCATAGAAGATTGTCTCATTTGAATTTTCGCAATATTAACAAGCTTGTCACTGAAGATTTGGTTCGAGGTTTACCTGTACTAAAATTTGATTATGATACTTTGTGTGTAGCTTGCGAACAAGGAAAACAACATAGAAAAAGTCATCCAATCAAAAATCATAGAACCATTGGAACTTCTTCACATTGACTTATGTGGACCGTCGATTGTTGCTACAATCAATAAAAAGCGGTACAGTTTTAGTTAATTGTTGATGGTTTTTTCTCGATTTACATGGGTATTCTTTCTCAGGTTAAAATCTGAAGTTGCTCAGACGATGATTGATTTTATCAAAAGGATTGAGATGAGTCTTAAAAAGAAAGTTCGCAGAATTAAAAGTGACAATGGTTCTGAGTTTAAAAATCAAACGCTGGATTCATTTCTCATAACCTAAGGCATTTCGCATAATTTCTCATCACCATATACTCCACAACAAAATGGTGTTGTTGAAAGAAGAAATAGGTCTCTATGCGAAGCGGTAAGGACCATGCTAACAAATGCGAACTTACCTCAATATCTTTGGGCTGAAGCTGTGTCGACTGCATGTTTTACTCAAAATCGTTCATTCATTCATCGAAGATTCAATATTACATCATATAAAATACTCAACAATCGAAAACCTAATGTAAAATTTTTCCATGTTTTTGGTTGCAGGTGTTTCATAATGAATATAAAAGATAATTTGACCAAGTTCTAAGAGAAAGCTGATGAAGGCATATTCTTAGGATATTCACAAAATTCAGTTGCGTACAGGATGTTAAACAAGCGAACAAGAAAAGTTGAAAAAACTTTCAACTTAACCTTCGATGATTACTATCTTAAACAAACGGATAGTAAATTTGAAAATAAACCAATTCTTGTTGATTCAGATAATCAAATTGAAAGTTAAGATATTAATGATTTTGATTATGACTTAATTTTCAGAATTCCTGACAGGGAAATTGATTCGGAAGTTCATGCTCCTGATAATCAAACATCTGAATCCTCAAAAGATACTGATGATTCAACACTTACTACGAATTCAATATCTTGCGAAAGTGTGCCTGAAGTTCGTATGGAGGGGGAGCATACGACCACAAATATATAGGGAGAGCAAACTTTTGAGGGGGAGAATGAGACTATGAGTCATCAAGTTGAGGGGGAGCATTCGCAATTACCTTTAAATGATCAACAAGAACATCATTTTGAGGGGGAGCATCAATATGAACATCATGTTGAGGGGGATCATGATGAAACAGAGACAATTAATCTTGATGAAAATGATGAATTTCATGAATTAAATGATAATTTTTCTATTACAGGATCTGAAAATGAAGATATGTATGAAGATGCACCATTGGAATTCAATCCTGATTTTCCACCACTTGAGAAATGGACAAGGAATCATCCCAAAGAACAGGTGATTGGAAATCCACAAGATGGTGTGTTGACAAGAGCTCAAATTTGTGCAAAAAATGAGGTACTGAATGCGAACCAAGAATTATGTATGTTTAATGTTTTTATTTCGAAAATAGAGCCAAAGACTGTAAAGAGTGCTATGGAACACTCAGATTGGGTTATTGCTATGCAATCTTAATTGTCTGAGTTTGAACGAAACAAAGTTTGGAGATTAATTCCTAAACCTTCTGATATTTCGATTGTCGGATTAAAATGGATTTTCAAAAATAAAACCGACAAAGATGGCAATATTATTCTAAATAAAGCTAGACTAGTTGTTAAAGGCTATTCGCAACAAGAAGGAATAGACTATGAAGAAACATTTGCTCCTGTCGCAAGACTTGAAGCAGTTCGCATATTTTTAGTTTATGAAGCTCATAAAGACTTCGATGTTTTTCAAATGGACGTTAAGTGTGCATTCTTAAATGGAGAACTAGAAGAAGGATCAGTTGAACCCACATTATTTCGCAAGAAATTTGGGATTTATCTTATGCTTGTTCAAATTTATGTTGATGATATTATTTTTGGCTCAACTGACCCAACATTGTCTACTGAATTTGAAAATCTCATGAAGAGTCAATTTGAAATGAGCATGATGGGAAAAATTAATAATTTTCTTGATTTAAATATAAGACAGAACAGGGATGGAATTTTAATCAACCAAGAAAAATATACAAAGAATCTGATTGAAAAGTTTGGAATGACAAACAGCACGAAGCTTAGAGTACTAATGGCAGTGGGAACAACACTAACTCCTTCGTTAGATATCTTGTTGTTGATTTAACACTTTATCGAAACATGATAGGGTCTTTGTTGTACTTAACTGCAAGCAGACCTGATATTATGTTTTCAGTATGTAATTGTGCTAGGTATCAAGCTAATCCCAGAGAACCTCACTTAACTGCAGTGAAAAAATATTTTTCGCTATCTTAAGAGGACAATTTCATTAGGACTTTGGTATCCTTCGAAATCGGGATTCTTCACTCAAGTTTTTTCAGATTATGATCTAGGAGGATGTACTTTGGATAGAAAAAGTACAAGTGGTGGATGTCAACTATTGGATGGAAAATGGGTGAGTTGGCAGTCGAAGAAGCAAACTTGTGTTGCTATATCAACTGCTGAAGCTGAATATATTTCAGCTGCTGCTTGTACTTTGCAAATCATTTGGATTCAGAGTCAACTTCAAGATTATGCTATAAATATGAAAAAGATTTGCTTGTATTGTGATTCTCAAAGTGCAATTCGCATTTGTCATAATCTAGTACAACACTCAAAGACAAAACATATTGCTTTTCGATATCACTTTATCAAAGATCATGTGGAAGATGGGAATATTGTAGTACATTTTGTTAAAACCACTGAACAACTTGCTGATATTTTTACTAAACCTCTTGATGAAAAATCATTTGTGAGATTTTAGCAGGTTTAGGAATGATCGATGCAAATTCAGTGTCCAAATCAATCACTCAAGAATGAAAGGTCCATTCAGCAACTTTGAATCAGAATCATTCAGAAGTTACTGTGCGTTAAGAGGCTTCGCATTCGCACATTTGGTAACTGAGGTTCAGTTTAATTTTGTTCTTTTCTGCTTTGCGAAAAACACGAAAAACCAAAACAAATTTCATTTGTTTGTATATTTTTTGAAAAATTCAAAAACAACAAAAAGATTTTCTTTTATTTTGTTTTTCATTTTCGAAAAATATAAAACTCAAAAATATTTTCTTAAGATTGTTAAAATTAGATTTCGTTTTTTTTCTTTTATATTTTAAAAATACAATATCACAACAATATTTTTCTTTTAACTTTGTTCTTTAAGTTTTCTGTATTTTCAGTATTAGTCAAGAGCAAAATGCGAAGAGGTCATACTTATGTTTCTATGGGAAGGTATCATTTCTTTCAACTATGTACTAGTTAGGATGTCCCTAGAAGCATGCTGCAACATGTTGACCTAAGCCTCATATGACTCTATGTGTGAGAAACAAAAGCCTTAATGAAATTATCTTATGAAAATTTCTTCCCTATCAAGCTTATATTCGCATTAGTCAAAAGAGCTACCTTACTCTTATCAAATGAGTAAAGAGTTTTCTGTTTGGTCCACAAATAACAGAGGTACATTCGATCTTATAACCAATCTTTTTCATCATAAAATTTCTTAACACGATACACACAAAAAGACACATGTCCATGAGGTCACTTGATCAAACCAATCGTGATTTAGACATGTCATCATTCTGTGTTAGTGATCTTGTTTCATGAGTCCATGAAATAAGTGAAACCCACAAACTTCGCAAATTAAGGAATTGACGGGGAACTATGTTCCAGATTTTTACGAAACACTTGTTTCTGTACCTAATATTTCATATACTACAAATTATATTCATTCTTATGAGTGATCCTAATCAAATTTTCAAAGCCCACGAAGTTTGTTTCCCAATAGGGTCCAACGCTTAAAATTTTTTTTGAATATAATTACCGTGTGAGTATATATCTGAAATCCTTGTCACTTTTTAAAAATAATCCAAAGCAATCTTGTCCCTGAACACAATGTTCAAACAAGTAATTTCGGTTACAATTACTCACCTTATGTTTGTCGCACCCCCAAACCTGAACGGCGGAAACGTTCGGGGGCGGATGACTTCATGTGGTAACGTAACAAATGAATACATAGTAAAGAAAGCAATACAACCATCATATATATAATTGAAAGTTTACATTTGTCAAAAGTTACATGTTCAAAACCAATTACAATATGATGTCAAAATACGAGATTAAACTGGCGCCGCAGCATCCCTTCATCAAAAGCAAAATGAATACCTGAAATTTACTGATTCCCTGGGACATACAAGTAAATTTTGAAAGAGTAGATCAGCATATAAGCTGGTGAGTTTCATAAGTATTTAAATGACAATGTTTGAATGAAATGAAATGTTTTGTCTTTGTTTGTTTGTGTTTAGAAAATCCTATATTTTCTACTAGTATAATAGTAGCCTTCACTCAAGACTAATGTTTGTTTCTAAAATGTATGTAGGTGTAAAATAACCAATGAGTTTGAAAACCTTTTAAATCAATGCATTTTTAATACCCCTTATGAGTTTTATAACCATACTATTGACTCGGAATGCCTATACACAACGTTCTTCAGGTGTTGGAATGTTATGACGTTTGTCACCCCAAACGGTGGACTGCAGCTAACAGTCAGGGCGCGGGTTGTCAAGCCCGTATAGATCTATATACAAACACCACGCTCCCCCTCCAAGGGATTCTGGTATATAATACAAGACTTGAAATGTGTACTCGAACGTACATGAAGTTAGTGTCTCACAAAACCGTGGTATAAAAACAGATCTACTTGTTAAAATGTTACGTTTGTTCTTGTATACGAAAGTAAACTTCTTGAAATTCATGTTTCTAGTACATAAGGGTTAGAAATTTGTTCGTAAAACTATACCTATTATAGTTTTCTAAAAGTGTGTCTTGTTTGTTTAGAAATACCCAGAAAAAAAATCACTTGTTTATGAAAGCATAGATTTTTGGTGTAGAGTCTAAGATAGACAAGAATAATCTATGAAAAGTTTAGTTTATACATGCATTACAACAATGTATATTTCAAAAGATAGAATGCTATTTTAACATATTTTATATATATGAAAGTTCCTTATAAAGTTTGTAAATCGCATGTGATTTGGATATATAAAAGCATATAAAAGAGTTTCTTTATGTAACACACGATAATACTCGTGTGTTTTACTTGTAATCCCCCCCTTGAAAGCATATAAAAGAATTTAAAGAATATTTAAAAGGTAGATTAAGGGGTATGAACTCACTTGAAAGTTTGAAGATAGCGAGATGGAAAACCGGGCAGAGTTTCGTCTCGGGAAACGGATTTTCCTCGGGATTCTCGGAAATCTCGGGAGCAAAATCGACCCTCGGGACTTGAGCAAAAAGACCAGAGCTTCGGGTTTGAACGGGCACGGAAAACGAGGCAAGGTTGTGAGAGAGGAGAGAAATGAGCCCTTTTCTCGGAAGCCCTCGCATCCTATTTATAAGAAGGCTGGACTGCCTCGGTACGCGGGGCGTACGCTCGTACGTAGCGCGTACGCGTACGTCATGCATGACCGAAGCCTCGACTGCCTCGGCTTTGGATGGGACGGGTTGCTGGGTACGCGGGTCGGATGGGACGGGTTGCTGGGGAGACGGGTCGGATGGGACGGCGGGTCGGACGGGACAGCGGGTCGGACGGGTCGGATAGGGCGACGTGGACGATCAGAGGCCAAGTCTCTCGGGTACGCAGGGCGTACAGGGGTACGCAGCGTGTACCCGGATGAGGACGCTGACTCCTCTTCGGATAAGGTCCGAATTTTGAATTAAATAAATATATAATTTATTTAATAAACTTCAAAAATTCATATCTTCTTCATACGAACTCCGTTTTCGATGGTCTTTATATCCACGCGTAGGTGAGACTACGCTCTACAACTTTCGTTTACACTCGTCGGCAAATTCCGAAATTATTTTTTTTTATTATTTATATTAAACTCATCGTGTTTAAGGAATTTCCTTGAAAATTCATAACTTCTTTATCTGATGTCGGTTTTTGCCAGACTTTTTACCGCTGGAATACCATTGTCGAGTCCTTCGATTCTCGTTTAGGTCATTCCGGCCAAAAGTCACTCGATCTCCGATTCGAGTTTTTAGCTGTCTGTTGCTAAGCCGAACTTGGAGAAATCATAACTTCGCTATATGAAGTCGGATTTGGGCGTTCTTTTCACGTACGATCATGGTTCAAAGACATTTAAACATAGAAGGAAATTAAATAGAACTATTTGTACATTTTATTATGAAAGTAAATTTTATTACTCAAAAGTGGTTACAATACTTGACCCTTTTTGGTCATTACAAAGAGTTGAAATATCGGGTTGTCACATCATCCCCCCGTTAGAGAGAATTTCGTCCCGAAATTTAAAGTAGTAAAGATACTAGTGAACATGAAAGAGATGGGGGTACTTTTGTTTCATCTGATCTTCGCGTTCCCATGTGAATTCAGGTCCCCGCTTGGCGTTCCAGCGAACCTTCACGATGGGGATGCGACTTTGTTTTGTTTGCTTGACCTCTCGATCCATGATTTCTACTGGTTCTTCCACAAAGTCGAGGCTCTCGTTGATCTCGATCTCGTCGAGTGGAATAACAAGAGTCTCGTCGGACAGACACTTTTTCAAGTTTGAGACGTGGAAGGTTGGATGGATGTTACTAAGTTCGCGCGGCAGGTTAAGCTTGTAAGCCACAGGGCCGATTCTGGCAAGGATCTCGAAAGGCCCTATGTATCTTGGATTTAGTTTCCCACACTTTCCAAATCGTATTAAACCCTTCCACGGTGAGACCTTTAATAAGACGTGGTCTCCTACCTGGAATTCCAAAGGTTTCCTCCTTTGGTCAGCGTAGCTTTTCTGTCGGTCTCTCGAGGCTTTCAATCGTTCACGAATCTGAACGATCTTCTCTGTCGTTTCTCGTATGATTTCCGGACCGGTGAGAGTGCTTTCAGGAACTCTTCCTCTAGCTAACTGGGTATCGCCAACTTCGGTCCAGCACAGAGGGGATCTGCACTTTCGACCATAGAGGGCTTCAAACGGAGCAGCCTTTATGCTTGTATGATAACTATTGTTGTATGAAAATTCGACAAGGGGTAAATGAATATCCCATGCCTTTCCAAAGTCAATCACACAGGCTCTCAGCATATCTTCTAAAGTTTGTATTGTTCTCTCACTTTGTCCGTCTGTTTGTGGGTGGTAGGTCGTACTCATGTCTAGCCTAGTTCCCAGGGAACTTTATAGTGACTGCCAGAATCTTGAAGTGAATCTACTATCTCGATCGGAGATAATGGATATCGGAACACCATGCAGTCGCACTACTTCCCTTAAGTAAGTTCTTGTAAGCTTCTCCATTTTGTCAGTTTCCTTGATGGGTAGGAAATGCGCGGATTTGGTCAATCTGTCGACAATGACCCATATGGTATCGAGTCCACTTGTCGTCTTGGGTAACTTGGTTATGAAGTCCATAGTAATCCGCTTCCATTTCCATTCTGGTATCTCTGGTTGTTGTAGTAATCCTGACGGTTTCTGATTCTGGACCTTAACCTTAGCGCAAGTAAGACATTTACTCACGAAGGTAGCAATTTCTGCTTTCATGTTAGGCCACCAGTACAGCTTTTTAAGATCCAGATACATTTTATCTGAACCCGGGTGAACGGAATATCTTGAGTTGTGAGCCTCGGTCATGACTACGTTTCTGAAACCACCATGTTTCGGGGTCTAGATTCGGTCCATGAGATAGTAGGCTCCGCCACCCTTGACTTCTAGATTCTTCTCCATTCCTCGCAGGGATTCACCTGCCACGTTTTCAGGTTGCAAAGCTTCCATTTGTGCCTCCTTAATTTGTGTGGATAAGTGGGAATGGATAGTCATGGTCAGAGATTTGACCCTCCGACCAGTGTATTCCTTTCGACTGAGGGTGTCAGCTACTACGTTAGCCTTGCCAGGATGATAACGAATTTCGCATTCATAGTCATTCAGTAACTCAACCCATCGTCGTTGTCGCATGTTGAGTTCCTTTTGATCGAAAATGTGTTGAAGCCTCTTGTGATCGGTGAAAATAGTACTCTTTGTTCCGTATAAGTAGTGCCTCCAGATCTTGAGAGCAAATACCACTGCTCCTAACTCGAGATCGTGTGTCGTATAGTTCACTTCGTGTGTCTTAAGCTGTCGGGAGGCATAAGCGATAACCTTCCCTCTCTGCATAAGAACACAACCAAGTCCTTGATTTGACGCATCGCAATACACTACGAAGTCTTCTATCCCTTCGGGGAGGGATAGTATCGGTGCGGTGCACAAGGCCTGCTTTAGTGTCTGGAATGCCTTCTCTTGTTTCGCTTCCCAGTCAAAGGCCACACCTTTCTGGGTTAATGTAGTAAGAGGTTTCACAATGCTCGAAAAGTTCTTTATGAATCTGCGATAGTAGCCAGCTAGACCTAGAAATTGACGAATTTCTGTAGGTGTCTTTGGTGCCGACCAGTTCTCAATAGCCTTAATTTTGGAGGGGTCCATGTGTATACCTTTCTCGCTAACAACGTGGCCTAAAAATTCGACTCTTCGAATCCAAAATTCGCATTTAGAGAACTTCGCATAGAGTTTCTCCGTTCGTAGTGTTTCTAGGACCTTTCGTAGGTGCTGACTATGCTCCTCCTCACTTCGAGAGTAGATAAGTATATCATCGATAAAGACGATGAAGAACTGATCCAAGTAAGGGTGGCATACCCTATTCATTAGGTCCATAAATACTGCTGGTGCATTGGTTAATCCGAACGGCATCACTACAAATTCGTAGTGTCCATAACGAGTTCGGAAAGCTGTCTTTGGAATGTCCCCCTCTAGAACTCGTAGTTGGTGATATCCGGATCGTAGGTCTATCTTTGATAAGTAGTTCGCTCCTTGAAGTTGACCGAATAGGTCGTCAATACGGGGTAGAGGATAGCGGTTCTTGACAGTAAGTTTGTTCAGCTCTCTGTAGTCCATGCACATACGGAACGATCCGTCTTTCTTCTTTACAAACAAGACCGGTGCTCCCCAAGGTGAGAAACTTGGTCTTATGAATCCTTTTTGAAGGAGTTCATTAAGTTGACTGGAAAGTTCCTGCATCTCTGCTGGTGCGAGACGGTAAGGTGACTTCGCTACTGGGGTAACTCCTGGAACTAAGTCGATTCTGAACTCGACTTGGCGTCGCGGTGGAAATCCTGGTAGTTCTTCTGGAAAGATATCGGGATAGTCGCGTACTACCGAGATGCTCTTGATGTCCTTCAGTTCTTGACTTGTTTCAACGATGTGCGCTAGGAATGCTTGACAATCCTTTCGCAAGCACTTTCGAGCTTGGATGCACGAAATGATGCGAAGGTTTGTACTAGATTTGTCGCCGTAGATAACTAAGGTTTCGTTGTTAGGGAGATTAAGACGGACTGCTTTCTCAAAGCACATGATGTCGGCGCGAAGAAGACTCAACCAATCCATGCCGACTATGACGTCGAAACTTTTAATTTGGACCAGCATGAGATTGATTGGGAAAGAATGGCCGTCTAAAGTTAACGTACAGCCCATGTATATGCAATTTGTGTTTTCGGTTTTTCCATTGGCCATCTCTACAGTGAATGATTTTTCTAACTTGCTAGGTTTAGGTTTAAGTAAATGAATAAAGTTTTGACTCACGAAGCTTCTCTCCGCTCCACTATCGAATAATATGCATGCGTATGAATTATCGAGAAGGAACGTACCAGCAACTATAGTTGGGTCAGCTACAGCTTCGTCGTGGCCTATTGCCAAAACTCGTCCCACACCTCCGGTGCCTGCTGCCTTAGGACAGTTCCTCTTGTAGAGGCCCACCTCGCCACAACCGTAGCAAGTCTGCCCTACACCCGTACCGGGAACTTGAGTGATCGGCTTTGCAGGGTCCTTGCAGAAATGGGTTGTGTGTCCTTTCCTGTTGCAGTTGGCGCACTGCATCTCTCGACAAGGTCCATGGTGGTGGAAATTGCATTTGGTGCACTTTGGGAGGTTACCTATATAAGGCTTTGTTGGGTAGGTATTTGTAGGGGCTGTAGTAGGTACAGTGGCAACATTCACTGAAACCAGTTGTTTCTTTGCGGATTCTTGGGAAGACCCACCCTTCCCTCTATTCCACACTCTCTTTCTGCCATTGTTGTTGTTGTTGTTGTTGTTGTTGTTGTTGTTGTTGTTGTTTCCTTTCTGTGGTGCTGGTGCAGAAGTGGTTGAGTTCTGATGACCTCCGTAGTCAATCAGGGATTGTGCCAGTTCCTTAGCACTTTCAAAGGTGTCAGGTTTAGAAGCTAACACGCTTGATCGCATTTGGGGCGTCAGTCCCCAGATGTACCTTTCTATTTTCTTGCTCTCGGGAGCAATCATATCTGGGCAAAGGATTGCCAATTCGCAGAATCTGTTGGTATAAGTAGCGATGTCGGTACCAACCATTCCGAGAGTCCATAGCTCGTGTTCAAGCTTTTGAATCTCTCCCTGTGGGCAGTATTCTCTCATCATCATGGCTTTCAGGCTCTCCCAGCTTATGGAGTTTGCCACGATCAGGGTAAGTACTTTAACGTGGCCATTCCACCAAGTTAAAGCTTTATCAACAAGGGTGAAAGTTGCAAATTTGACTTTGCTGTGCTCGGGACAGGAGCAGATTTCAAAGACTGCCTCCGTCCTTTCAATCCACTGCCTCAGGGCCATTACACCACCGGTTCCATAAAACATCCGGGGCTTGGCATTTGTGAAGTCCTTATAGGTGCATTCTCAAGGTGGTCCATGACTCTCGCCATGGTTGGACAGGCGTGTGCCAGATCCCGAGCCATTAGTACTTGAGTTATTGATCTGTGACATGGCAGCTGCCACCGCTGCGGTGACTGCTGCTTGAAACATAACAACATCAAATTGAGGTGGAGGAGGTGGTGGTACAGGTGCTTCCTCACCGTTGTTTCGCCTTGGATTCCTACACGGAGGCATCCTTCAACTATAGGTTGAAAAGACAAGGATAAGAATTTCATAGAATAGAAAATGTATGTGTCTCATGAACTAAATCGCTATAGTTCAACAACAGATGATAGTATGAGTCTTAAAATAGAAAAATGAAAGTTATTTGTAAGACTGAAGGTATGAAACAAGTATTTGGCTTCCCAAAGACCATTCAAGGTTTGAACGAAATACTCAACATAGTAGTAATAGTGCCACTTATATTAATATAAAAGTTGTTACAACGATCATGAAAATTTGACCCCTATAAGGGTCTCCGATTACAATGTTCGAGAAATTTAAAGACTTTTAGCCGAGGTCCTAAGCTATAACAAAATTTGAGTCCTTGACAAGCACTACTTGCGTCGAAGGTTGCGCTTGGAGCTTGACTCCGCATCTGATTGCTTTGACTCCATTAGACGCCTATCAAAAGCGGCTTGTTGTTCCCTCAGTTCAGCGAGGGCTGCAATCACTTGCGCTTGAAATGATTCGGTTTGGAGTTGAGCATTTTCTTGTATCTTGTACAGCCTACGGATGTCAGAAGTGTGAACCTGCACTTCCACGTTGACATCCCGGAGTCGACTAGCTTGAAGTCCAGACTGATAGGACTGATTGGCTAACTTACCCACCATTACCGGGAGTGCTCGATCAGCTGAACCGCCGCCGCGGACATCATAGAAGTCCCGGCACATGTCGTAGGGAGGGCGTAGGTTTTGCTGTTGGCTCCAATGGTGGAGGTGACTTCCCCAGACGGGAGTCGGTCCTTGAAAGTTCCTTACAAAGACGGGAGGTTGAATGGGTGGTGGATCGATAACTTCCGGTTCTGAGTCGGTACCGGAGTCATCACCCACTTCTATGGGTTCCTCGTCCTCTTCGGGATCATCTTCGATCCATCCTCCGTTGGCTTGGTTGGGAAAGTAGGGGTCGCCAGGGTGGTGAAATCCAGCCATTTGACTGTACGAGAAATAGGGTTATAAGAATGGAATAAAGTTGAAACATGCAAAACATGTAAGTTAAACTAGTTTAGATCGCAAATACTCCTATAGTATTTTAATTCTTGTGTTTTGATTCTTTGTAATGGTTTGGTAAGGTTTGACTTGTTGCTTACTACGATCATTCCTCGATATACGTTGGTCCAATCTTGGGCAAATATAGTTGATCACGCTATATTTGTCCAAAATCTGATTACATATATCGAGTCTCAATCGTTGTGTCAACTTGTCTACATACTTGTATAGTTGTATAACATGAAAATAATTTGTGGTATGCATGTAATTGTACTTAAATGAACTATCGATTTAAGTTGAACGCAAAGCTGCTTAAGCGTAAAAAGAAAATTTGTTTTGTCAGAGAGTATTAGTCCCTTAAGCATTTATAGTTTGTATATCTTATGTGGTTCGATATACTTAGTTCACTATAAACATTGCTCTGATACCAATCTGTCGCACCCCCAAACCTGAACGGCGGAAACGTTCGGGGGCGGATGACTTCATGTGGTAACGTAACAAATGAATACATAGTAAAGAAAGCAATACAACCATCATATATATAATTGAAAGTTTACATTTGTCAAAAGTTACATGTTCAAAACCAATTACAATATGATGTCAAAATACGAGATTAAACTGGCGCCGCAGCATCCCTTCATCAAAAGCAAAATGAATACCTGAAATTTACTGATTCCCTGGGACATACAAGTAAATTTTGAAAGAGTAGATCAGGATATAAGCTGGTGAGTTTCATAAGTATTTAAATGACAATGTTTGAATGAAATGAAATGTTTTGTCTTTGTTTGTTTGTGTTTAGAAAATCCTATATTTTCTACTAGTATAATAGTAGCCTTCACTCAAGACCAATGTTTGTTTCTAAAATGTATGTAGGTGTAAAATAACCAATGAGTTTGAAAACCTTGTAAATCAATGCATTTTTAATACCCCTTGTGAGTTTTATAACCATACTATTGACTCGGAATGCCTATACACAACGTTCTTCAGGCGTTGGAATGTTATGACGTTTGTCACCCCAAACGGTGGACTGCAGCTAACAGTCAGGGCGCGGGTTGTCAAGCCCGTATAGATCTATATACAAACACCACGCTCCCCCTCCAAGGGATTCTGGTATATAATACAGGACTTGAAATGTGTACTCGAACGTACATGAAGTTAGTGTCTCACAAAACCGTGGTATAAAAACAGATCTACTTGTTAAAATGTTACGTTTGTTCTTGTATACGAAAGTAAACTTCTTGAAATTCATGTTTCTAGTACATAAGGGTTAGAAATTTGTTCGTAAAACTATACCTATTATAGTTTTCTAAAAGTGTGTCTTGTTTGTTTAGAAATACCCAGAAAAGAAATCACTTGTTTATGAAAGCATAGATTTTTGGTGTAGAGTCTAAGATAGACAAGAATAATCTAAGAAAAGTTTAGTTTATACATGCATTACAACAATGTATATTTCAAAAGATAGAATGCTATTTTAACATATTTTATATATATGAAAGTTCCTTATAAAGCTTGTAAATCGCATGTGATTTGGATATATAAAAGCATATAAAAGAGTTTCTTTATGTAACACACGATAATACTCGTGTGTTTTACTTGTAATCCCCCCTTGAAAGCATATAAAAGAATTTAAAGAATATTTAAAAGGTAGATTAAGGGGTATGAACTCACTTGAAAGTTTGAAGATAGCGAGATGGAAAACCGGGCAGAGTTTCGTCTCGGGAAACGGATTTTCCTCGGGATTCTCGGAAATCTCGGGAGCAAAATCGACCCTCGGGACTTAAGCAAAAAGACCAGAGCTTCGGGTTTGAACGGGCACGGAAAACGAGGCAAGGTTGTGAGAGAGAGGAGAGAAATGATCCCTTTTCTCGGAAGCCCTCGCATCCTATTTATAAGAAGGCTGGACTGCCTCGGTACGTGGGGCGTACGCTCGTACGCAGCGCGTACGCGTACGTCATGCATGACCGAAGCCTCGACTGCCTCGGCTTCGGATGGGACGAGTTGTTGGGTACGCGGGTCGGATGGGACGGGTTGCTGGGGAGACGGGTCGGATGGGACGGCGGGTCGGACGGGACAGCGGGTCGGACGGGTCGGATACTTCGGACGGGTCGGACGGGTCGGATAGGGCGACGTGGACGATCAGAGGCCAAGTCTCTCGGGTACGCAGGGCGTACAGGGGTACGCAGCGCGTACCCGGATGAGGACGTTGACTCCTCTTCGGATAAGGTCCGAATTTTGAATTAAATAAATATATAATTTATTTAATAAACTTCAAAAATTCATATCTTCTTCATACGAACTCCGTTTTCGATGGTCTTTATATCCATGTGTAGGTGAGACTACGCTCTACAACTTTCGTTTAGACTCCGTCGGCAAATTCCGAAATTATTTTTTTTATTATTTATATTAAACTCATCGTGTTTAAGGAATTTCTTTGAAAATTCATAACTTCTTTATCTGATGTCGGTTTTTGCCAGACCTTTTACCACTGGAATATCATTGTCGAGACCTTCGATTCTCGTTTAGGTCATTCCGGCCAAAAGTCGCTCGATCTCCGATTCGAGTTTTTAGCTGTCTGTTGCTAAGCCGAACTCTGAGAAATCATAACTTCGCTATATGAAGTCGGATTTGGGCTTTCTTTTCACGTACGATCATGGTTCAAAGACATTTAAACATAGAAGGAAATTAAATAGAACTATTTGTACATTTTATTATGAAAGTAAATTTTATTACTCAAAAGTGGTTACAATACTTGACCCTTTTTGGTCATTACAAAGAGTTGAAATATCGGGTTGTCACAATGTTTAGGATGATATGTAACGAAATTCGCAAACCACCATATTAAGCCTATAAAAGAAGCCCTTCGATACTTCTCTATAAGTATACGATTGTATGTCATGGGAAAATGCGAAAGCAGTTGATTACCTCTCTTAGTAATTAATGAAGTAACCTTTACCCGGGGTTTTACCGCTTTGTGTCAATAAATTTTGACATCACAGAATCCAAAAAAAAATTTTAACTTGCTTCTTATCTCATTTCTTTGAATCACATGCACTCACGAAATCCTTGAGGTTCTAAGTAATACCAACTTAGGCTGAATATTTTGCAAGACTGGTAAATGAATCCGTTTAAAATCCCATAAACGAAAGAGCCTAACCTCGATACCAAAGAGTCTTCTTTCACACAGTTGTACTCATGAACAGTTTCCAGTAACCGTTAACCCTAGTTTCAAGGCACTTTATGAGGCATGATCATTACAACGGCTATTGATTGCATATTCCAGGAACCCGTAGCCTACTCTATTTTTGGAAATGGTTCATCTTTGGGATTAACATATAAAAGGGATAATCTTTTGTGAGAATCATTACGCGATTCAAAATTCCCAGACGAACAAAAAGTGCTAATCTTTCTTTCATGAAATTTGTCAGATTAACAATGGCTGCTACTCAATCAAACACAAAAGAAGTTATTTCACAATCCCTAATGAAGATTCAAAGCACAAATATCCAAGTTGATCCAAATGTTTCATCTTACCCAGACGATTTGAAGATGTTGATCGTTGCACTGAAAATATCAGCATTGTCAACTGCTATGTTCAGTTCATTCCTAGTTCCTATGACTTGGTTGTGAATGGCGGCATCAACTGCGTCATACAACTATGCAACATATGTGATAACATTCAACCTAGTGAATAACAAGAGGGTTTGTCTTACCAAGAACATGTTCATCAACTTCTTGAACATTCCTCATAACCCACTATTCTTTAAGCCAATCAACTCACAGATTATCTTCATGTTCAATGAGATGGGACATCAACCCACTCTTGAAAAGATAAGTGATTTTAGGAAATCAAGCTTACCATGTATTTGGAACTTCTTGTTTGGAATCTTTCTATGATGCTTGACTGGAAGGAGTGTCGGTCTAGACAGGGGACGAATGGAGGTTTATGCAATGATTATGGGACTTTACTATGATCTAAGTGTTGATTATGGAACTCAGATTTGGAAGGAGTTCAACAAATGCTTAGAAAACACTAGTGTTGATAAGGGTATTTCTTGTGCAAGGTACTGCAGTTTGATTTTGGAAAAGGTATATGCGAAAGAAGGTATTCAAGTTCCCGAAGGAGAAGATGTCGCAGAGTTCTCTTTGTACCAGTTTCCCAAAGTTTTTGAAGATGATGCGAATATCTTCACAAGTGTTGCGGGAATTCCTGATGCAATGCTTCGCAAAGTGTCCTCTACTCACAAGGTGTTAGTTCGATACATGAAGGCTTTTGATCCTAATGTGAGAACTGGAGTGCTACTTGAAGTCAGTGGTGAGTCATCCAAGAAGAAGAAAAAGACTCAAAAGAAGGAAAAAAGCGAATCTCCAAAAGTATCAAAGGCTGAAGAGGTTGAGAAAGTTGAGTCTTCTACCAAACCTGTGAAGGAGATCGTACCGACTAACTCAGGGGTCTTAAAGAAGCTTCGCAAATTGTCATATACGAAGACTGCTTCACCTACTATTCGTAAAACTGAAGTGAGTAGTAAGGGGGCTATGTTTAGAGAAATTTCGGCTCCTATTTCTCCTATGTCAAAGAAAAGAAGAGCTCAAGATGTTGCGAAGCACATCACTAACAAACTGTACAAGAGAAGGAAGATGATTATTCGCAATGAGTCATCAGATGATGAAGTGGTTCCTGAGACTCCACCTATTTTAACTTCATCAATGGTGAACATCTCTCTTCCTGTTACTTTGCAAATTTCCACTATAACAACCATTCCACTCGAAGTAGTCACTACCAAATCAGTTCATGAGGAGGTACCTACTTCTGATATGGTTGTTAACTTAACTGATACGGGGACACCTATCATGAGTGTTGAACCTACAATGCCAATCATTTTATCTACTTCATTACCCATCTCATCTGAGAATTTATCTACTTCATTACCACCATTCATTCTCCCGAATACAAATATAACCACATCATCAATCTTTGATCATCCTTTACAAAATCCCTTCACTATATTGTTTCTCTTACAATCCCCTGAAACACCACAACCTATATCTTCACAAGCTCAGTCCGATGAAGAAACCAAAGGAGGAGGTTTTGGAGGAACATTTGAAGCTTTACACTTTCGTTCAGAGGAGGAGGAAATCCCTGATCATATGCTTATGTCAGGTAAGCAATTTAAAATCCTAAATCGAAAGTTGAATGCAATCCTTCAATCACAAGTTGATTTTGGTACAAAGTCTTCTGTATCGGGTTTGGAGGTTGAAACAATGATCAAAGCTGTAGAGAAAAGAATAGCTTCGAAAGTTGATGATTCTGATAAGAATAATGAGCTTCGCATTCAAGCTCAAGGGAAATCTTTTGATGGTGTTGTAAAAGATCTGACAATTGTTACAAAAGAACGACATGTTCTTTTCGTACAAGATGTGAAGAAGGTCAGGGAAGATGTCAACTTCAAGGTTGAGGAGATAAAGAAGGAGATTGCAAATGAGCTTCAAGATCTTAATTCGCAAAACTTGGAAGTGCAAAAACATGTTGATGTTGTTGCTGAAGCACTTACCAAGATTGTTACTGATTATCAGTCACCTGCTCCAATTATCGATGCCAAGCACAAAGAAGATAAGGAGTAGTTCACAAAACTAATTCAGTTGGTGGCTGAATTAAAAAGTTGTATTTCGAAGCCTTCTCAACAATCAATTCTTAATCCGAAATTCTTAACGCTTAAAGTCAATACTTTGGAGCAAGCTATTCAGAAGGCATTGGCTCCAATCACAAATTTTACTTCCGTTTTACCAAAGAATCCCCACCTGCTTTCACAGGGGTGCAAGGGGGAGAAAGAAAAGGAAGTAAAGAGGATGATGCGAAAACCGTTGGAAAGCTTCATTCGACTCAGCTTCAAATAACTTTTCCTGTACTCATGAAACCAATTCCTTCAACAATAGTAACAACAAAGCCATTTACAAAGCCAGTTCCTAAGGGAATTATAATTGATTCAACAGAAGGAGGGAGTTCGAGTGCGAAACCTCAAACAGTGAATACTGGAAAAGGTAAAGAGGTGGCTTATGAAAAGTCGAAAGAAGAAAACAAAGCAGAGGCTGAAGCTGAAATGGAAAAACAAAGACAAATTCAGAGCATTCTAAGGCAAAGAGTAAATGATCCACAAACTTTGAACAAGGGTGATCCTGCGAAGTTGTACTCATTCGAAACCATCGAATCCAAAGTCTTGGGAAATCACTTGTACGATTTTGAGAAAAATCCTAGAAGAAGTTGTGATGTTGCGAATTCGGACATATGCCAACTTGACTTCCCGATAAACGAAATGATGTTTATCACAGCGCAGTACAAGATCAGTGAAAGTTTTGAAAATGCTGATGAATACACCTACATGAAAATCAGATTTCATGTTGTACTTGTGAAGGATTAAGAGGAAGTTTGGTCTCTGATGAAGATAAAGAAAGTGCTAACTATCAAGAAGGGTGAAATGTTCGAAAACATGCTTCAAAATTTTCGATACTTCGTTGTTCGAGCATTGCTGACTTTCCCTTAATGAATATAAATGATCTCATTCAAGTCTCTCTTATTCTGAAAGATATGGAAGAAAACAAGCTCAAAGGATATGATACTGATGTGTTCAGATTTGGTTTCGTACATATCAAGATATTCATAGATAACTACTATGATTTCTTGGCGTTAACTGATGAAGAACTCGCATCAGGCCTTGGAAGAAAAGTCACAGTTCCTTGGGAATCAACATTGCCTCAAACAGAATTGAAGAAGTATGCAGACGGGGAAATATGCCTTAAACCTTTTGGCATGGTTTTTGCAGGCAAAGATACCAAGGGGAAGCCTAAAAGATTTTTTTTTCAAGTCTCAGAGATTGAAAGATACACCACTTCGCAATATACGAATTTCATTGTTCGTATGAATAATTGCACAAAGAATAATGAAGGAGACAGGAAGGAGCTTAAAAAGATTATCACTTGGTATTCAGAAATCCGAAGAACAATGCGGTCAGCTGTTCAGAATCTCACAAACTGTTTAGCTTCGACTGTTTACAAAGGGGGAGAATGTAGAGTCTAGAAATTGTAAAAGTCGAAGTGTCTGTTCTTAGTTTCACATGATTATTATTTTACTAAGTCTTCATTTGTGCGAAGCGTATTGTTAAGGACTTAGTATATTTTTTGTACACTCATGTTTCCTATAAATTGGGACTAAGGTTAGAAGTATAGGAACGATTGACTCAACGAGTGATTCACTAGTCATTCGCATGTTTCTCTGCTTAAGTTTGTAATTAATTTCTTCATCAATATAAGATCTGATTAATGTTTACTCCTTGTGTTCTTACTTTTCATTCATATAATCATAATTGCTTTCTAAATCTCAATTACAATTCTCTTCAATTTGAGTTATGAATGAGGAATACCTGATAGACGGTGGCTTTTGTGGTTTCCATCTCATTCCCTGTTCCTTGTTTGGTTGTAGGTGTAGGGCAGATCCACACAATTAACTGTCTATTTGGTATTGGTTTAAACATAACTAGTATGAACCAAGAAATTGTAGAAGAAATTGGTTTTGATCATGCCTTTCATAAGAAAATATGGGATTTTCTTGAGAAAACACTTTTAACTGATGCCAATAAGAACTACTTTTCCTAAAACTGCTTATGAACTCACCAGATTTATGCTTATACTCTTTCAAAACTTACTTGTATTCTCATGGCTTTAGTAAACAGGTACTCCCGATAACTTTTGAGAAGACGGAGCATTTTGGATACTCGTCTTTTAACTTTTGTCTATTTTGGTGTATATAAACTATGTTTCGAATTGATGTAAATATTCATATTATAATGTAATGGTTAAGTTTTACTTTGATTACTATGATGCAATTGTTGTGATATTACGCATGACATCACCCGCCCTCGGACGTTTCCGCCGTTTATTCTGACAGTTCGGGGGTGTGACAGATTTGTATCAGAGCTATTATTTATAGTGAACTAAGTATACCAAACCTTAAATGGTATACAACTATAAACACTAACGGGCCGAAGCGCTCTGAACTAATAGTATACTTTAAAAATATAAGTATTTTTATGAAAAGTATACAAGTATACCTAGCTACCAGAAACAGTATTGTAAATAGAACAAAACAAACATATTTGGATGTTGGATACTGCGGTTAAAACTGGGAAGTTATGTAATCATGTCTAGGTTCAATATAGCCTGATCAACTATATTTATTCGAGATATGAACAACATGTGCTTGGGAGTGACTGTGATGTTTGCAGCAGGCCTAAAACTTACCCAGTATCTATACAATATGGTATCAATAGAAAAAACATACAACTTAAATTACTATATGAGTATTTTAGTCAGAGCCGAATACAATGTATAAATTCACTCCAACTGTTGCTACTCATTCTTTCTTAGCGATAGTTTACTTGCATTAGTAGAACACTTTATATATCAGATAGAGATATACCTTGTTTCATATCTCTTGATTCAAAAGTTAAAGGGACTTATCATCTTCTTCTTCCTGATATAGAACAAGATGCCTCCAAAGAAAAGACCCAACAAAAAGAACAACAATCCTACAACAAATCCAGCTCCACTACCACCTCAGTTCGATTCCACCATGTTTCAGGAAGCTGTTACTGCCGCTGTGGCTGCCGCGATGTCACAAATAAGTTCTGGTGGCTCTATTGGATCGGGAAGTAGTGCCCAACCCCTTAATCTCGGCGGAAAATAGGCACATCAGAAGGAGTGTTCCTACAAGGATTTTATGAATACTAAGCCCAGATCCTTTGACGGCAATGGAGGTATCATTGCCTTAAATCGATGGATTGAGAAGATCGAATCGGTCTTTGAGATCTGTGCATGCTCGGAGGTGAGCAAGGTGAAGTTCGCTGCTTGCACCTTCACGAACAGAGCATTGACTTGGTGGAATAGCCGGGTCAAATCCTTTACCCTGCCAGTAGCAAATATTATGGGTTGGGAGAGCTTGAAGGAACTCATGCATGCTGAGTACTGCCCACGGGGCGAGATGCAGAAACTAGAGCACGAGCTATGGAACTTGAAGATGAAGGGTTCCAACATTGCTGCCTACACTTCTAGGTTTGGGGACCTGGCTCTTCTTTGTCCGGGAATGGTCACCCTAGAAAGAAAGAAGATATAGAGACACATTTGGGGATTGACGCCCCTAACTCAAGGAAATGTCTTGGCTGCCAGGCCAATCACTTTTGACAACGCCAAGTGCCTGGTGCAGACTCTCATAGATCATGGAGTTGATCTTGATAAAGCGACAGCCGCTCCTGAACCACCAAAAGCAAGTGGTGGAAAGAGAAAGTTCTGGAAACAACGAAAGGGCCAGTCTTCGCAGGAGCCTTCCAAGAAACAACATACGGTGACAGTTCACGCTACTACTACTCCTACTGCTGCTCCTGCAACTCAAGCACCTACCAGTAGATATGTTGGTTCACTTCCTCGGTGCGACAAGTGCAATTAGCATCATAATCCCGGTCCATGCCATGAAATGCTTTGCACCAGCTATGGCAAAAAGGGGCACACAACTCGAGTTTGTAAGGCACTAGTCCAACCAACCAATCAGGCATCTGGAGCAGGTCTTGCTCAAGCCTGTCATGGCTGTGGGGAAGTCGGGAACTATAAGAGAAATTACCCCAAGGCAACAACAACTGGCAGCATAGGGAGAGTACTAGCGATGGGCCAGGAGGAAGCAGTTGTAGATCCTACAGTTGTTACGAGTACGTTCCTCCTCGACAACTCATATGCATGCATTCTTTTTGATTCTGGTGCGGAGAGAATTTTTGTTAGTCATGCATTCAAACATCTTCTCAAACATAAGCCTCAACCCTTAACCAAAAGTTTACCATTGAAATAGCTAACGGTGAGAAGGAGAGCACTAATGACATATTCGTAGGCTGTACCGTTACCCTGAATGATCATTCTTTTTCTATCGACCTTATGCCAGTTATCATAAAGAGCTCTGATGTCATCATCGACATGGATTGGTTGAGCCCCAATCATGCTGATATACTTTGTTACAAAAAAGTTATTCCTCTCAATCTTCCCTCTGGTGAAACCCTCATGATCTATGGCGATAAACTCAATTCAAACCTCCGTATCATTTCGTGCATTAAAGCCCAAAAATTTATGCAAAAGGAGTATCAAGCATTCCTAGCTCATGTCATTAACGAGAAGCAGGAAGTTAAAGACCTCGAGAGCATCCCCGAAGTCTACAATTTTCCTGATGTCTTTCCTGAAGAGCTTCTAGGAATTCCTCCTGAGTGCAAATGGAGTTTCGCATCGACTTAATCCCCGAAGCTACCCCCGTGGCCAAATCCGCTTACTGCTTAGTGCCAGCAGAAATGCATGAGTTATCCAGCCAGCTAAACGAGCTTCTCAACAAAGGATTCATCAGACCGAGTTCCTCACCTTGGGGAGCACCGGTCGTATTTGTGAAAAAAAGAATGGATCTTTTTGGATGTGCATTGACTACCGTGAACTGAACAAGCTCACCGTCAAAAACCATTATCCTCTTCCTTGGATTGACGACCTTTTCGAACAACTTCAAGGAGCTAGCTACTTCTCCAAAATAGACCTAAGATCAGGGTACCATCAGTTGCGAGTCCACGAGAGTGATGTTCCTAAAACAGCATTCCAGACTCGATATGGTCATTACGAGTTCGTAGTAATGCCCTTCGATCTAACCAATGCACTGACAGTATTCATGGACCTGATGAATCGGGTGTGCCATTCTTTTCTAGAAAAGTTCGTAATTGTATTCATCGAAGATTTGTCTATTCCAGAAGCGAAGAAGATCACATACAACACTTGCAATTGGTGCTAGAAACTCTAAGGACAGAGAAGCTATATGCGAAATTCTCCAAGTGTGAATTCTGAATTTGAAAAGTAACTTTCCTAGGTCACGTGGTAAGCAAGGAAGGCATACACGTGGACCCTTCAAAGATCAAAGCGATAGAGAACTGGTTAGCATCGAAGACGCCCACAGAAATCCATCAATTCTTGGGCCTCGCTGGCTATTATCACAGGTTTATCCAGAATTTGTCCAGAATTGCAAAAACCCTAACCACTCTGACTCAGAAAGGTGTACCCTTTTGTTGGAGTGAAAATCAAGACACTGCGTTCCAAACGTTGAAGCAGGCCCTATGCAGCGCACCTATCCTGTCTCTGCCCGCAGGGACGGAGGACTTCGTTGTCTACTATGATGCATCCAATCATGGCTTAGGGTGTGTGCTCATGCAACGAGGAAAATTTATTGTTTATGCCTCAAGACAGCTGAAGGAACATGAAGTCAATCATACAACTCACAACTTAGAGCTGGGAGCAGTGGTCATCGCACTAAAGATATGGAGACATTATCTCTACGGAACTAAGTGCACAATCTTCACTGACCATAAATGCCTGCAACACATCTTCGACCAGAAGGAGTTAAACATGAGACAACGGCGATGGGTAGAGCTACTCAGTGATTACGAGTGCGAAATACGCTACCATTCCGGAAAGGCCAATGTGGTGGCGGATTCGCTTACCCGAAAAGAATGCTCAGGTCGTAGAGTGAAGGCACTGATAATGACCATCCATTCCCACTTATCCGCACAAATCAGAGAGGCTCAGCTGGAAGCCTTAAAACCCGAGAATGTGTCAGATGAAGCCTTGAAAGAAATGGAGAAGAACTTAGAGATCAAGAGAGATGGAGTCTACTATTTCATGAACTGGTTCTGGACCCCAAAGTTCAGCGGTTACAGAGAGGTTGTCATGAACGAAGCTCACAAGACTAGATACCCCGTTCACCCAGGTTCGAACAAGATGTACCTTGATCTCAAGAAACTATATTAGTGGCCAATCATGAAAGCAGAGATCACTACCTTCGTGGGCTGATTTTCGCCAAGGTGAAGGTCGAATACCAGAAGCCCTCGGGTTTGCTCCAGCAGCCAGAGTGGAAGTGGGAAGGAATTAGCATGGATTTTATCACCAAATTACCCAAATCTCCGAGTGGGTACGATACCATCTGGGTAATAGTCGACCGAATGTCAAAATCCGCCCACTTCCTACCAATAAAAGAAACCTTCAAGATGGAAAGGCTCACGCGAATCTACATTCAAGAGATAGTTCGGCTGCACAGTGTGCCTATGTCCATTATCTACGATCGAGATAGCAGGTTGACTTCTAGGTTTTGGTAGTCACTATAGATGGGAACTGTGAGAGAACCATCCAGACCTTGGAAGACATGTTGAGAGCATGTGTCATCGACTTCGGTAAGTCATGGGACACCCATTTTCCCTTGGTCGAGTTCTCTTACAACAACAGTTATCATACCAACATCAAAGGCTGCACAATTTGAAGCCCTCTATTGCCGTAAGTGCAGATCCCCTCTGTGCTGGGCTGAGGTGGGTGAAATGCAACTGGCCAAGGGACAAGACCCCAACAACACTCTCACAGGCCCAGAAATCATTTGCAAAACCACATAAGAGATTGTAAAAATCAGAGAAAGACTGAAAGCTTTGAGAGATCGACAATAGAGCTACATCGATAAATGACGAAAACCCTTGGCGTTCCAGGTTGGGGACCGTGTTCTGTTGAAGGTCTCACCTTGGAAAGGCATGATACACTTTGGAAAGCGTGGAAAGCTAAATCCAAGATACATAGGACCCTTCGAAATCCTTGCTAGGATCGGTCCTATAGCCTACAAACTTCATTTACCCCAAGAACTTAACAACATTCATCCTGTCTTCCACATCTCGAATCTTAAGAAGTCCTTATCCGACAAAACCCTTATGATCCCTCTCGATGAGATTGAAATCAACGAGAACCTAAGATTCGTGGAAGAACCGGTCGAAATCATGGATAGAGAGATCAAACGAACGAAACAAAGTCGCATCCCGATAGTGAAGGTTCGCTGGAATGCCAAGCTGGTACCCGAATTCACTTGGGAGCACGAAGATCAAATGAAACAGAAATATCCACATCTCTTTCCGAATCCATGATTATTTTGCTATGTTCGAATTTTGGGACGAAATTCCCTCTAACGGGGGGATGATGTGACAACTCGAAATTTATTCCGTTATTTTTCACCCATCTCCATTAATAAAATTAAATTTTCTGTCAACTTCTTGGGTTAAGCAAATTAACTAAGGTTGTAAATATAATTCTATACGCGTCGGAAAACCAAAAATCGCGTGAAAAACTTTCATTTCTCGAAAAATCACCATGTTCACGGCCATGACGAGTTTACGGCCTTAAACTCGTGTACGGTCGTGAACCTGTTTATGGTCGGTGCCAGGTGGACCCCACCGCTGACCATACTCATGGCCTATAAATACAAGACCCCCACCCTCATTGGAACTTTCTTGGCCGAAAACACCCACTTTCTCTGTCTATACCTCTTGACCGTAAATACCCAAAAAGCCTTCCTTTCACTCGAAAAACGCCGAAAATCATCATTTGGGGGCATTTGGGAGCCTCTGGAGCACTTTTTCGTCGAAAACAAGCACTCTTGGTCTTGAGCTTACGGCCAAAATCGTTCAGATCTTCAAAAGCCGCAAACTCAGTTCACGGCCGTAAACCCAGTTCTCGTCCGTAAACTTCATTCACGGTCGCAAACATTTTTCACGGCTGTAAACGCCGTATACGGCCGTAAACAGCTCTTTCGTGGGGAAAATCCTGTTTTCCTCGATTTCCACCGAGTCCTGGTAACATTCCTTAACCGAAATCAAGTGTTTAGCAGACACTTTATCTAACGAAATCTCTAATTTATATAAATTTATGTATTTATGGGTATTAGGATTCCGTTAAGTGACACGCGCGTCGACTCAAGGATCTTCCAGTTCAATCCTTTGCAACCAACGAACTGTGAGTTCATACCCCTACGATTTCCCATGTTTTCATGTTTTCAGGGGGAATACAAGTAAAAGTACAAGGAAACTTGTGCTCGAAATATATTATTTTGTTTATGATAATTATATTTTCAGTATGCTTTTAAAATGGAAAACAGTTTTTACCATCAACTCGTAGAAACAATTTTCAAAACTAGGGTAACTAACTTGTGAAATCAGGTGGTAAAATATATTATTTTATAAGGGATTCATGCAAATCATAAACAAGATTTTCAGTATTATTACTTGTAAATTTGTTAGCCTAAATGTTGGAGACACATCCTTAGTAACACTCCACTGGAAATCCGAGTGTAGGACTAGCAGTTATGACCAGAATCTCTTGTAGGGAGAGTGTGACTATTGTGTATAGATCTATACGGGAGTGACTATCCCGCACTTGAACTACTAGCTACAGTTAGACAGACATGCCAGGGGTGACAAAGTCATAAAAGATATTGGCCCCATTACGTGCCATATCAAGTTAATGTATGGTTATAAAACTCGCAACTTAGATAATAGAGATTTACTTTTGTAATAATGAATCGAGTGAACTAACCTCAAAGTAATAACCAATTTGATTACTAGAGGGTACTAATAATTTTATTTATGTAATAAGGCTAATGTACCTCAAGTAACCAGGGTCTTTCTGGGAAACTACGTTAAACGACATAAGCTTGGTAGATACCTGTACACTTCAGCTCAGAACGGATAACCAACCACCTACTTTTAGGGAAAATATAGGATTTTCTCAGGATAACTCAACCTTTCCTAAATGGATTGTTTAACAAGCAACTAATGAACTTTCATTATTAATTCGATGATTTCTTAGTTCATGCATCCGAGTCATGAATGAGGAATACCTGGCAGACGGTGGAATGTGTGGTTTCCACCTCATTCCCGATTCCTTTTTCGCTTGTGGGTGTAGGGTAGATCCACACAGTTAACTGTATATCTGGTATTGGTTTATACATAACTAGTATGAACCAAGAAATTATAGAAGAAATGGATTTTGATCATGCCTTTCATAAGAAAATATGGGATTTTCTTGAGAAAACACTTTTAACTGATGCCAACAAGAACTACTTTTCCTAAAAATGCTTATGAACTCAAGAGCTTTATGCTGATACTCTTTCAAAACTTACTTGTATTCTTAGGGCTTTAGTAGACAGGTAATCCCGATAGCTTTTGAGAAGACGGAGCATTTTGGAGACTCGTCTTTTAACATTTGTCTATTTTGGTGTAGAAAAACTATGTTTCCAAACTTATGTAAATATTCATATTATAATGTAATGGTTACGTTTACTTTGATTACTATGCTGCAATTGTTGAGATACTACGCATGACGTCACCCGCCCGTAGACGTTTCCGACGTTTATTCTGACGGATTGAGGGTGTGACATAAATTATTCCAACTACTTCAAGACTTGGATAATTCTCGAATTTATGGAGCTTTTCGCATAATATCACAACATTTTAACACACATAACATGCAAAACATACACATGCAAGAAAATATACAAAGATTACACAAGACTTTGACTTGTATCCTCCCCCAAAACAAAGAAAAACTAAAAAATTAGGGGGTATGAAGCTCACCTTGGTCTTTTCCGGTTTTTGAAGAGGAAGAATGGAGTGATTTTTCGGCCTTAGCTAGCTTCTTTGAAGAGATTTGTGGAGTTTTGGTGTTCTAGGATCATAAACACGAAAATAGAGTAGTTTTGAGGGAAGATCTTAGCATAAGATGGAGTTAAACAACTTGAGTGTGAAGTAAACTTACGAAGTTAGGATCTTTGGTGAGGAACTCCTGAACACACACTAGCACTCACATAATTTTTAGGGAAGAAAGAAGAGATTTCTTTGAGTTCTAGAGTGATATGAGAGGATTATAGTCTTTGAAGTCAATTATGAAAGAGTGAGAGAGAGAGAGAGAGATCATCAGCCAATTGGGAAAGAAGAGAGGAGGGAGAGAGACTTGGTTACATGAGGGGTAATCTCCTCTTGCATGTGTGTAGGCAAGGTATTGCATGGATACATGCAAAATAATATGGAGGTGGCACTCTAAAGTCAACTCTCCTTTTTTATTTGCTTAATGGGTTGATTAGATTTGGAGAGTGGAGAAAGAAAGGAACTTTGGGGTTGGATTTGAAGTGTAGCCGAGAACACATTGGCCCAATAAGGGTTTTCGGCCCATGAAGGCTCATTTACGGGTTTTCGGCCCAATGAGGCTAAATGGCAAGGGTTTCGGCCCAAGTAGCTTGAAATAATTCTTCATGGTCTAGTAAGGCCCAATAAGGGTCTTATGGCCCAATATCGTATTAGGTAGAGATTTTTGACCCAATTATGGCCCAAAAGTAAGTTTTGGCACATTAAGGGGGGTTTGGACCGAGAGAGTGTGGGTTAAGGCCTAAAGTTGAATGCCCATTGCTTTGGGGTTACATGGGAATGTTTTGACTTGAAACAAAATTCTGAATGTATAAATTTGTATTGTATTGAAATTAACTTATATTGCACATGGTGATACATATTTACACAAAGTAAGTCAATTGTACACGGATAGAAAACCTAACCCTAGAATGCTAGTTGTGACATCATCCCCCTGTTAGAGGGAATTTCGTCCCAAAATTCTTTCATGAGTTTTCCTTAAGAGTTTGAAAATAGGTGAGGGTGCTTTTGCATAATTTAATCCCCGCTCCCATGTGAGCTTACGTTCGTGTTTTGCACTACATCGAACCATTACAATACGAATGCGACTTTTTTCGTACGCTTCATTTCCCTAGCCATGATTTTGACTGGTTCCTCAATGAAGTGGAGATCCTCATTCACCTGAATCTCATCAAGTGGAACAACGCGGGTTTCATCCGATAAGCATTTCTTGATGTTTGTCACGTGGAAGACAGGGTGTACGTTGTTGAGCTCTGATGGTAGCTGCAGCTTGTAGGCTACCGGACCGATCCTGGCAAGGATCTCAAATGGTCCAACGTACCGTAGGTTTAACTTTCCCTACTTTCCAAACCATATCATCCCTTTCTAGGGAGAGACTTTTAGCAGCACGTGATCACCTACTTGGAACTCCATTGGTTTTGTCTTTTGTTTGCATAGCTCTTCTGTCTATCCCTAGATGCTTGGAGTCATGCCCTGATTTGGACGATTTTCTCCGTTGTTTCTCGGATGATTTCCTGTCTTGTGAGTGTGTTGTTCGGTACCTGCTCCTTTCCAACTAGGTGTCTCCTACCTCAGCCCAACAGAGATGTGATCTACATTTCCGACCATATAATGCCTCAAAAGGGAAACTTTAATGCTTGTGTGGTAGCTGTTGTTGTAGTAGAATTCGATTAGTGGCAATTGAGTATCCCATGCCTAGCCAAAATGTATCACACAAGCTCGGAGCATATCTTCTACTGTTTGAATGGTTTGCTGACTTTGGCCATCGGTCCGGGGGTGGTAGGCAGTACTCATATCAACTTGGGTTCCCATTGCTTTCTGTAGTGACTACCAAAATCGTGAGGTAAATCTAATATCTCGGTCATATATGATAGATATCGACACTCTATGAAGTCTCACCACCTCCTTTATGTAGATCTGAGTTAACCTCTCCATTTTTTATGTTTCTTATTGGTAGGAAATGGGCAGATTTAGTAAAAAAATCAACAATCACCCAAATGGCATCCAATCCGTCAGCCTATTTAGGCAATTTGGTTATAAAATCCATTGTTATTCGTTCTGATTTCCACTCGGGCATCACTGGCTGTTGTAATAATCCCGTGGGCTTCTGATATTCTACCTTAACCTTTGTGCAAGTCAGGCACTTGCTCACGTAGATAGTGATCTCCGCTTTCATGTTCGGCCACCAATAATGTTGTTTAATATCCAGATACATCTTATCAGAACCCGGATGGACGGAGTATCGTTTCTTGTGCGCTTCACTCATGACCACGTCTCGGAACCCTCCAAATTTTGGGATCCAGATCCAGTTCATAAGGTAGTGTGCTCCGTCCTCCCTGATTGAGGTTCTTGTCCATCAAACATAAAGCTTCGCTTGCAGTGTTTTCTGGCTTCATGGATTCAGGTTTGGCCCGTTTGATTTGTGAAGACAAGTGGGAATGGATGGTTATTGCCAGTGTTTTTACTCGGCGGTCCGAATAATCCTTTCTGCTTAAGGCATCGGCCACCATGTTAGCCTTGCCGAGATGGTACTTCATCTCATATTCGTAGTTGTTGAGTAGCTCAACCCATCTTCAATGTCTAATGTTTAATTCCTTTTGGTTTAGAATGTGTTGGAGGCTTTGTGGTCCGTGTAAATTGTGCACTTTGTCTCATAGAGATAGTGCCTCCAAATTTTTAAAGCAAAAACCACCTCTCCTAGCTCGAGATCATGGGTAGTGTAATTCACCTCGTGGTTTTTCAGTTTCCTGGACACGTAGGCAATCACCTTTCCACGATGCATTAGTACAAAACCCAAACCCTGGTTTGAAGCGTCACAATACACTACGAAATCTTCTGTTCCCTCTGGCAGAGTCAAGACCGGAGCACTGTAGAGGGCCTGCTTTAGAACATAGAAAATAGCTTCTTGTTTTGCATCCCAATTAAAGGGCACCCCTTTTTGGGTGAGAGCAGTGAGAGGATTGGCGATATTGGAGAAATTCTGAATGAACCTTCTGTAATAACCAGCAAGGCCCAAGAATTGCCTGATCTCCGTTTGCGTCTTTGGGGTTGCCCAACCCTCAATATCCTTGATCTTAGAAGGGTCTACATGTATCCCTTCTTCACTTACTACGTGCTTCAAAAAACTACCCTGCGAATCCAGAATTCGCACGTGGAGAATTTTGAAAACAACTTCTACGCCCTTAGAGTCTCCAAGACATACCTTGGATGTTGACCGTGCTCTTCCTTGCTTCGTGTATAAACGATCATGTCATTGATGAAGACGATTACAAAGTTTTCGAGGAATGGTTGGCAAACTCGGTTCATCAGGTCCATAAATGCTGCAGGTGCATTCGTTAGAACAAAGGGCATTACCACGAACTTGAAATGTCTGTAGCGGGTTCGGAAGGGAGTTTTGGGGATATATTCTTCTTGGACCCGTAGTTCGTGATATTTGGAACTTAGATATATTTTGGAAAAGTAACTGGCTCCTTGGAGCTGGTCGAATAGATCATCAATCTGTGGAAGCGGGTATCGGTTCTTGATAGTGAGCTTGTTTAACTCCCGATGATCGATGCACATTCTGAAAGATCCATCCTTCTTGTAGACAAACAAGACTGGAGTTCCCCAGGGTGAGAAGGTTGGCTTTATAAATCCTTTGTCGAGGAGTTCACTTAGTTGGCTCGATAACTCCTACATTTCCGCAGGGGCTAACCTATAGGGTGATTTGGCAATTGATGTGGCTCCTGGTATCAGGTTAATTAGAAATTTGACCTGTCTCTCAGGAGGTATCCCCGGGAGATCTTCCAGAAATACGTCTGGAAAGTCGCGCACATCCAGAATATCGTTGATGTTCCTTTCCCCTTTCTGTTCATCCACCACGTGGGCTACAAAGGCATGATTCTTCTTGTGCAGGCACTTTTATGCCTTGGATGCAGGATATGAGATGAAGGTTTGCACCAAGTTTATCGTCGTAAATGACTAACATTTCGTTGGTGGGTAGGTGAAGGCGAATGGCCTTCTCGTGGCACATAATATCGGCATGGTGGGGGCTTAACCAATCCATGCCGATGATCACATCATAACGTCCAATATTAACCGATATCAAGTCAATTGAAAATGAGTGGTTATTTAGTGTTAGTGTGCACCCTATGTAAATGTCTTTGTTTGAATTTATGACTCACGAAACTCTGCTCATCCCCACTATCGAATAGAATGCATGCGTAAGTGTTGTTGAGAGGAAAAGTACCAGTTACAACAATCAGATCACGTACTGACTTCCCCTGTCCTATTGCTAGGACCCTGTCGGATCCCCCAGCACCCTGGTTGATGGCTTTTCTACAATTCCGCTTGAAATGGCCAGCCTCCTGTAATAACGTAATTTTCCAAAACAATTTTTCATTTTTAAATCTTACTTTCAATCAAATGAATATCACAAAGCATAATGTATCACTGTTTCATAACAAAACATGTCCCTAGAATCTCAATAACATAAACTCTATAAGTGTGTATGGATCATGCCGGCGCCTTCCCGCGATCCTCGCTAGTACCTGAAACACATAACACAATATACCACAAAATCCTTCATCCCTTCCAGGAGGGCTAACACTGGGGCTCCGCATAATCTCTAGCGAAGTGTCTCAAACGAGGTCTGCTGCTCCAGACCCCATGAAAAAGCAACACCCTTCCGGGTTAACCTGGTGAGAGGCACGACGATCTTGGAGAAATCTCTGATAAATCTTCGATAGTAGCCGGCCAATCCTATAAAACTCCTAATCTCGGTGGGAGATATCGGCACCTCCCAACTCATAACCACCTCAATCTTGGCTGGATCGACCAAAATCCCATCCTGGTTGACAAGATTCCCCAAGAACTAGACCTCTCATAACCAGAACTCGCACTTGGAGAATTTCGCATAAAGCCTCTCCATCCTCAGTACCCCGCCTCAACTCTTGTGCTAGTGATGATCGATAAGGTTTATTCTTGATTAGTTCTTGAAACTTTTCAAGACCATTAAGACTCCCACTGACTCCTTGACATATAAGATTCTTTTGTCAATGAACATTTCTTGACAAACGAATATTCAAGAGTTAGTGTAGTTTTTATCAAGACAAAACACTTCATAAAATTGGTCCTAGTTGGTTTTTGTCTTAACCAAGACATCACAACTTTCCACATTTGATGAATGTTATAAACCTTCTTAAGACTTGTCACTCAATGTCACAATCTTAACTCTAAGATTTGGTTTTGGAATGAAGTATGATTGACTTCATGATTTAACCATTTCTTCAATTCTTCATTCCTCTTGTTAGACATACAATTGCACAAAGATTCACTTAGAGGATCAATTGAGATATGGTTCTTAATCATTAAGACCTATCACAAAACATAAAAGGTACTCTCCCTTCTTCTTAGAATAGAGAAACTTTTATCTTTCTGCCTACTTGATTCTTCTTATTCGTTCTGCTATTGATTTAAACCTTTTCAATCAATTCAAAATTACACTTAATCTTATAAGTATAATCATATTTACTAAACCTTTAGTGAATCATGATGAATATCTTTGTTACTCTTGTGGTGGACTTGATCAATACACAACTTTGTGTACTCGATCTCCTAGTCCTTCACTTGACACTTTGTCAACGACTTAGTCTAATTTCCAAATATGAAATTTCTCATTCATCGTGCAACCAAGTTGCATGATTCCAAGTTTCTGTCCAATTGAAACTTGGGCGATGAGAAACTCTCCCTATTTGGTAAATTCTCGACATTTCCACAATTATCATAATCAAGAATCACATCCATTCGTTGTAGAAATATGCAAACATCAATTTTTCATAACGATTTTATTGCAAGGAAATAAATAAATAAATGAGTCAAACCAAAATTTATTTTTATTTATAACAGCAGCGGAAAACATTTGTCCTTACAATGCAAAATCAACTGAAAAACTATGTAATCAAATATTCCCAATAATTCTATCATAACTTTCTAAGCTCAAAATCTAATCTTCAAGTCCATGCAATCGAGATCCATTTCTTTGTGGTTAGACTCATTTTGCTTTTCCATCAAGCTTCCTCTCTTTTCACTGATCCTGCAAAACATTCAAATGTAATCTCATCACATTATGTATTAAGAATCAACAAATAGGAACTTAATGGAGTTAGATAGTGGATTTTACCTGAAGCACATCCATACTTTTTGACTCTCCCATCTTCTGGACTCTTCAGGCTCTTAGGATAGACTTGTATCCAACGCCTTTTCTCTTGGCGGCAAACGCAGGTCGGTTCTCCTAGAACGTCCTCGGAAGCATGGTTGGTTGACTTTCCCAACAAATACGCTCCATTGCTTTGCCAAATCATTTCTGATTCAGCAGCAATGAGTATGTAAGTTAGGTCAATGGGGTTTTCGTCATGATCCATCATATAATACTTTCTTTTGAACTCATTATATGACTCGGGAAGTGACTGTAGAACCCAGTTCACAGCCAACTTATCCGGGAATGATGCACCCAACATTATCAACCTATCGATGTGTGATTTCATTCCTAGAATGTAGGCACACATGGGTTTACCATCTTCATGTTTCATTTCCAATAGGGCTTTAGTGACATTGAACCTTTCAATTCTTCGATCTTGTGCGTTAGGGAGAATAATGGGAGGAGGTGGAGGAAGTGAAGCATGATTTCTTGTTCCGCGATCGAATTGTGGAATATTATCTTCATGTGGAATGCTTGTTCCACGGGATTTGGGAAGACCATAGTTGTCGTACTTTGACATCTACAAACGGGAGAAAACAAATTCAAGTTAGTTGATCGATTGAGTCCTTAATAAATCACCCAAATGAGATATTAAGGCTAGGACCCAACATAATATTCCACAACTCGGGAGAGGGATGCCGTAACCCAAATTGCAGAACATTTGAAGGTAAATGAATGACGATTCACTAATTTCCACCATGAAAAACGAAAAACAGATTAAGTCTTAAATGTATTGAAAACTCCCAGATCCTATGAGATTCATTGAACCTTTTCAATGGCATGTTTAAATCTCGATATGCCCCTCTAGTTTGTGAATGGGATGCCAAGGATCACAAAGCGGGTGTGAATAACCATGCAAATCTACATGGTGCCCCCACATGTTACAGTCACCTATTCGATGTGCCGGTTAACCACAGACGCTCCACCGAACTATGACAAAATTGAGTCACCCTTTGCTACCTTTGCTTAGAACAATTTAGTGTGCCAGTTAACCACACATGCTCCACTAACGTCTTCGCAAGGGCACAAAGTGTAATTTCATGGAATTGCATCAATTCACTTTTGCCTAAAGTAACTAAGACTGGGGATTTTATGAAAGCATTTAGTTACTTTTATACTTCATTATACTTATAATGGAAGGTTTCTGTCCTATCCTACCTGTTCGGCTAACGACCCTCCACTAGTCAAGAGTGCGGTGGGTAAGAGTGGATACCCATTCAATCGCCATTTTATAGGCAATTTCCTTAAACACCCCTTATAGACCAGCTTCGTGAATGAGGCCTACTAACGGTAAGCCATACTTTTACTTATACATATATATATATATATATATATATATATATATATAATGTTAGACTTTTAATGTTATATATAGTATAGGGTGTATTTTACACTCTTAAAATACTAGGTGGTCTAATTTAATAATTATACTTTTAATTTAATTAAATTGTACACCAAAACTTTATGGATTTACTAAATCTCTTTTAATTATACACTTTAATTAATTAATAAAACCATAAGGGTGTGATTTGAATTTTTCAAAACAATACTAGGGTTTTAGAATTTAACATTCCTAAATTAAACTTTTAATCAACTTTTAAATTCCAAAACTTGAGGGCAAGTTTTGAAACCTTTTTTCAAAACATTAGGGTTTCAACTATTTAAATTTCAAAACAAAACTTTTGAGTTCAAATTTAAACTATAAAACCTAAAGGATCAAATAACAAATAATATAAATTAAACTCATTATCTATATTTGACCTAACTTCAATTTCTTGCAAAGTAAGTTACCCAATTAATACAAATAATCAAACTTTATCATATAAGGAAGTTATTATCCAATCAATTGGTAATTATCTTTTGTTTCATCAAGGATATACTCATAAATATGTATAAATTCGGATTTTAATGATCTAAAATAGATAAGGCAAGTATCCATGAGTAAAACAGCAAGAAATCCCGAAAATAGCTCCATCTGACGCTCAAACTCGCCGAGTACCACACTGGACTCGCCGAGTTGAGGCCTACTCGCTGAGTACACTGCGGTACTCGCCGAGTTCATTAGGTAGGGAGCTCAAAAAACGTTTTTGCAACTTGAACAAACATACAAGGCATCAATACAATAGAAACCAATCAAGGCTCTGATACCACTAATGGGTTTTAGCCATAAGAACATCCTATATGCTCATACAAACCCTAATGCTTGGATCTACGTTTCTCCATTGTACATGCAATTCATCCAAGACTTTAAACCCTAGATCTATCATACAATTAATCATATTAACATGTGAAAAGGATTTAGATCTTACCATGATTTTTATGTAGCAATAACAATCTCAAATCCTCCTTGTAATGACTTTAGAAAGCTTAGAGTCACAAATGTCACTCCTCTAATGGCTCACAAACACCAAGAGCAAGAGGATGAAGAATAAGGAGAGAGGAGGCTGCCCAAAACGTGTGGAAACCCTAAGGAACAAGTTCACCACGTTTTTTGGGGCTTAAGGGTTCTTTAAATAGTGAGGCTATTAGGGTTATCTAACAAGGAAACCCTAATTTGGATGGTTAGGCCCTAAGCAACCCATGGACTCCTTTCTCAAAGGCCTTGGACGATTTCTAATGGGTTTCCCCATAGAATTCGTCCACACCTCTAATATGGAGTCCATTAGCCCAATATTCAACTATCACACAATTGACAGTTCTAGTCCCTTAAGTTTAATTAATGTCTTTTAGCCACAAAATTAATTCTTATTAATTCTTGACTAATATTAATTAAAGAATATGATTTCTACTTTAATATATTATTCTCATAATATATTAATAAATCATAATTAATCCTTTCTCTCTATAATTCATCCTATCATGTTGCTTTGGTGAAGGCAACCCAAAAGGACCATGCACCAACGGGTCAAGTACATATCAAAATAGTTATGGACTTAGACACTAATCCAACAAAAAGTTGTATACAAGTTAATATTAAGTTAATATGATAGTGTATTTGTATCAGCATAAATAGTTATAATAACCAGGATATGGTTGTTTTGTATCATATATACTTAGAATATATCTGATATATTGAAATCATACAACCATTTGTAACGCCAAAATTTTTAAAACAAAATTTTCATTTAAAATCGTTTATCTCTTTAACACTTTTCATAAAAATCTCCCTTTTTGTTTAAATTACAATACATGACTCTTTTGTTCAATCAATTAATAGACCAGGATCCTCAAAACCAATGCTTCTTCTGGTGTGTACAATCGAGCCAGTGTCGTCCCGTGATCCTGAGAAAGCCTAAAACATATAACACAAAACACTATAAGCACGAAGCTTAGTGAGTTCCCCAAAATACCACTCTAACACATATTAGCCACTCAAGGCTATAACTCTGTTGACCCTCTGGTCAGTGTGTCTCAGTGGGACCCTCCAGTCCCAACTCTCTGTGGACCCTCTGGTCCAAACTCTATGGACCCAAAGGTCCTAACTCTGATAATTCTGAATCATGCATATCACATATCACAATAAATCTCATAAAATAAATAGCATACAAATACACTGGCACATAACTCTAAACCTAACTCTGTGGACCCTCTGGTCCTAGCTTTATGGACCTTCTGGTCCTAACTCTAATACACACAGCATAAACCACATAGAAATAATGCAGTGCCACACATCGCATAGATAGCATACAATAACTCTATCACATAATTTTGTTACTACACTAGGTAAAGTATAGTGAGAAGACTCACCTAAAACGAAGTCGGATGAACTCCCGTGCTCAACGTCCCGACCTGGCCTCCTCTTATTATTCAAATAACATTCCCGATCAACACTCTCTCATTGTCTTAGCTCTAAATATTGCCTAGAAGACCATTCTACCCTTCCCTGAACTCTCTTAAGTCAGTCTTGACCAAAACCCTAAAGTCAACGAAAGTCAACGGTCAAACTTTGACCCGACTCGTCGAGTGCACATGGGTGACTCGGCGAGTCCACGAAATCCTCCTTCTAGCCTCGCTTGACACGTCGAGCCAACCTCTTGATCGACGAGTTACACCTGGTATGAATCGCGGGGCAACCCCGACTCGACACGTCGAGTCTGCTCATGAACTCAGCGAGTTGCTCTCATGACAACACTCATCTGACCTTCTGAGGTCATATCCGCTCCTCTAATCCATAGATCTGACTTCCCTATGACCAATAACCATGAAAAGGTTGAATCTTGGTACACATGCAAGGCTCTCTATGCTTATTTTGAGGAAATCCTTCACATAATGACAACCCTAGCTCATAACTCCAAGGAAAAGGCATAAAGCAGAATGGAAGGGACTCTCTAGACCTCTTAAGGTCCAGATTTAGGAATCATTTCACCATGAGACCTGTCATACTCTAGATTCAAGCTAAATAAAGCATGAAGAAACCCTTGATTCACGAAATCAAACGAAGATGGACATGAATCCTTACATCTCACGGCAGCTCTGAACAAAATGATGGAAGATTTGAGTCCCACAAGACAGCCCAACTTGAAATCCTTCCTTCCCTCTGCTAAGACACTCCAAAGGATGATGAATTAGCCCTCCTCTTGCACCACAAGCTTCCTCTCTGCTCCCTATGGTTTCTCAGGGTGTAGTGGCCGCAAATGAAGGCCATAAGGACCTTTAAATAGGTCCCAAACCCGAGAAATTAGGGTTTCTCTGCCCAGCATCTACTCGGCGAGTCCCTCCTTTGAATCGTCGAGTCCACTCATTAAATCCGCATGAGAAACCCGACTCGACTCGGCGAGTTGGATCCTCAACTCGTCGAGTCTCTCCTTTAATCAAAAGATTAAACTACACAATAATAACCCTGTAAATCCGGATGTTACAATTCTCCCCCACTTGAATTAGATTTCGCCCTCGAAATCATTCCTTAACCGCACATAGATTTAATCATTAACCCGAAAGGCACTACCGAAATGATCTTCATACCACACTGATATCTTTCTCTATGGACATCCAAAACCACATAGAACCTCCAAAACAAGAGTTTAAACCAACTCTTTCACCGCTAAAAAATACCCCTTCCCAATAACCAGAAACTCTAGTGGCCTGATCCGCTGCCAGACCGCCTACTTGAGCGATCACCATAATTTTTTCTCCTCGAATATCAACTCAGTTTCCTCACTGGCTCTTTGATTCCCATAACACCACGTCCAACAACCAGCTATCTCTCCTCCAAGCCGATCATGCTAAATCATATGAATCACGCCCCACAAATAAAAGGGTTCACACTCCACTGGGGCACATCTACTAGACTGCTATCAGAAACTCTCCGAACAAAGAATCCCCAACACTCTATCCTTAGACACAAAAGAATAACCATGCTCGCTCAGAAGTGTCCTCAAACATCCCATTAATAAGCCTCAGCTCCAAATTCCATATCTCTTTTAACACCACACGAGGTCTGACCGTCGTCTATCTACATAACTCTTCTGATGGCTCTAGACCTTCAGCAACCTCTGTCTGACCTGCTGAATCTACTTGGTAGTCTGAAACACCATCTCTGTACTACCCATCACACGTTGCCCTACCTCTCCCCAGCAAATGGGAGTCCGACACCTCCTCCCATACAACAGCTCAAAGGGTGGCATACCAATGCTCGAATGATGGCTGTTGTTATAAGAAAACTCAGCCAAGGGTAAGTACGTGTCCCACCTCCTCATGGAATTTCTTCTAGAATTTGGAAGTGAAACGTACATCTTGATCTGAGACAATCGAAATCGGTACTCCGTGTCACGATACCACCTCCCTCACGTACAACTCTGCCAGGCTCTTCGTAGAAGATCTCCCACTGACTTCCTCTTCGCATCAACTATCTCGGCCCTATGACACACAAGTCACAAAACTCTCAAATAAAAACTACAATCCAACCGAAAATCGACTTAGCCCTGACATAGACGGAGACCCCAGTCTCGCCCCTGGTTCAACCACCAGGCTCCAAAAACTCAATACTAGGGCTACTTAAGCCTAAAACTCTTCTACATCATAAACTGATCGGAGAACACTCCATCATCACACTCTCTTGCCGTCTAGTGAGTACTATGGCTCCCCGCAACATCACGACAGCCTCTAACTAGTGAGTACTATGGCTCCCCGTAGCACCACAACACCAACTGACTAGTGAGTACTACGGCTCCCCGTAGTACCACGACTCCCTCTCTCTAACTTGTGAGTACTACGGTTCCCCGTAGCATCACAACACCCTCTGACTAGTGAGTACTACGGCTCCCTGTAGCACCACAACACCAACTGACTAGTGAGTACTACGGCTCCCCGTAGTACCACAACTCCCTTTCTCTGACTTGTAAGTACTACGGCTCCCCGTAGCATCACAATACTCTCTGACTAGTAAGTACTACGGCTCCCCGTAGCACCACAACATCAAATGACTAGTGAGTACTATGGCTCCCCGTAGCACCACGCCTCCCTTTCTCTGACTTGTGAGTACTACGGTTCCCCATAGCATCACAACACCCTTTGACTAGTGAATACTACAGCTCCCCGTAGCTTCACCCCATACTCTCATTCTCATCACAACGCCACACTATGTCTACTAACTCATTCTCTGTAGACTATCATAAATAGCTACACACACTTGTCCCATATATGCATCACAGACTTTGGCGGTAACCGCTATAAAAAATTACCTACCTCTGCGGAGATCCACTTTCTTAAATAATCCCTCTTGATGTCAATACCCGAAGGGCTCCCACTGGAACCGTAGATACATGATACACCACTAGCCGTCTCAAACTCAAGATTCTAAATAACTCCAAAATCGGGACATTATACACGGGTACCACGGAACACCATTACAGAACATCATGATGTCCTGCCTCAACCACTGATCTCCTACTCCCAGCACCATACAGATATAACAATACATTTCCTCTGAACCCCATAAATAATTCTTCATTATACCCAATGCGCAACTTCAGTGTATCCAAACACTCAATTGGAATACAAAGAAAGCGCTAACGCTTCAGAACACGCTGATGATCCTCCAAAACCCTTTCCCCTACTACTCAAAATCCAAGCAAGAATACACATACCGGCCTGGGAGTTGGCTGCTCGATAATCTTCTATCCACCCCAAAAAGGGGCATATACAATCCATACTTCGACCCAGAAGTTCTCAACTGCCCATACCATCATTACGAGTCTTCCACTTGAAACGACCCTGACCACCACCAGATTCCTGACCATTGGCCACCAGCCGTGGAGACACCCATCCTTTCTCATACACATACCACATGCATTATCTCGCTCTGCACCTTTCCTTGATCACCAATGACCATGGTCTAATGAATTCGAGCCGCAGGTTTCTATATCCAACTGCTAACCGCACTTGCACAAATCTCTGGTTCCCTCAATAAAATACCTGGTTCTCCCCCACTTAGGGTTCGAACCATCACCAATTGGCGCATCAACATTGTACCCCACATACGGTTTCCTCCAGAAACATCGCACCTACGCTTGGAAGCTGCCACACAACACCCAATGATCTCCCCAGGTAGAGATCAAGAAACCTCAAATACCCTAAATCTCCGAAGAAATCCTCAGGAACTTCTCATGACGACTGCCTCTAGCCATTCGAAGTCTCATACCATCCCAATACTGAACATCCCAACTGTCCAGTACTATCACTGACTCTTAGACTGAAATAATAAATCATCATACTCCTCATCCTCGACTTCTCAACCCCCGTTCCAACACGTGAATCATCACGAGAAGAGCCACCGCTCTGATATACTCGACTAGATTACCCGCTGATACCACTACCACATGCCCTACTATACTCAATTAGGGTGTAATGTGGTCCTTGACCATCTCAGTCCCCACTGACTACCTACTCATGGTAAATCATCTCCTCGCGGCAGACATGCTGCCTGATACTCTGGTGGAAAAAATCGTCATCAATGTCAACCCGTAGGGTTTACTCCTAAACCCAAAACTGAAATCCCACGCCTCTCCTACTTCCCACAGGAAACATAAATAGCACCCATCAGGTCACAGAAGGTAACATCTCCTCCATCGACTGATTGCTCACTCAGACCGCAATCCCCTATAAATGCCTTCACTACTAATCCCTGAGTCTTCCGACTACATCTGACATCTTACCAAAATACTCTGAAATGCTCTCGACCTCCCTCTCAAGGGATGCTTCTTCGAACTCAATCATGGCCCTCAGACCTAAAACCCCATCGCATCTAAATTCCACCAATCAATCCTGACCGGAAAACCGGAGAATTACAAGCATCATTTTCTAAGAACCATGGTACTTAGCGCATGACATCTCTTCTCAATCTGCTATAATATATGGTAGTCGAACCATAACATCACTCCTCAATCTGCTCCGATGTATGGAACTCGAACCATAACATCACTCTTCAATCTGCTTCGATGCATGGTACACGAACCATAACATCACTCCTCAATCTGCTCCTTAGAACCTTCAGAATACTCCCTGTATCGAGTACAGGTTCTCTGCTTTCGGTAGTATGGGCCCACACTACCTGCCACATCTACCCACACTTTCCACACGAAACATCCCAGAGCTCCTAAGTAGCCGCTCAACCTTCTCGTTCCCCAATCCCGTCATGCGTGCTCGCTCCTCAGCGGAAAGCTCAACTCTGCTAGCGTAATCATCTGGATAAGGTTACCCCCTTGGCCCTTCCATGGTCTTCCCACTTCTCCGCCATCAGCCGCTGAAGAGCTCCTAATGATGCCAGCCATCTACCTCCTGAATATCATCATATTCACTTGGTAGCTGACACCCATCATCGAGAGTTCCACAAAGCACGAAGCAAGCAACATTCGGGCATCGAAGAATACATAGAACTCACTCTGGGTGGTAACTCCGCTTGTTCTGCTCATTCTCAAAAGTACCACCAAACTCTGCAACTCTACCCCTCAAGGGTTCTAACTAGTCTTTCGATAAGCACCACAATACTCATCTAGGCATCTCTCCAAGATTACTCCTCTACTCAAATCCCCTAAAAGGATTCCAACTGAATACTCTCACTCATCACATTCTTAAAAGTACAACACATATAACAACAACTCCTAGGCTAAGGCAACACCAATCAGGCCACTCTAGTCCTAAGATATGAAATACCTAGCCTCTCTCTAGCATGCATAATACCTCATAAAATGTATCATAAATATCTCATAATAAAAAATTAAGGGTATTTTGGGAAATCACCGTTCGGGCTCTGGCTGATTGTACACACTACTCTTTCTTGCTTTCTCTTTGAACTCTAATTCACTTTTAGAAATTCATTTCTTTGAAAACTCTTCTTACTTCCTCATTTTGAGTCTAGATTACCTGTAGGTGCATCCGAATCCCTCAAACCAAGGCTCCGATACCAACTTGTAACACCAAAATTTTTAAATCAAATTTTTCGTTTAAAATCGTTAAAATCTCCCTTTTTGTTTAAATTACAATACATGACTCTTTTGTTCGATCAATTAATAGACCAGGATCCTCAAAACCAACGCTTCTTCTGGTGTGTACAATCGAGTCAGTGCCATCCCGTGATCCTGAGAAAGCCTGAAACATATAACACAAAACACTGTAACCACGAAGCTTAGTTAGTTCCCCAAAATACCACTCTAACACATATTAGCCACTCAAGGCTATAACTCTGTTGACCCTCTAGTCAGTGTGTCTCAGTGGGAACCTCCAGTCCCAACTCTCTGTAGACCCTATGGCCCTAACTCTATGGACCCAAAGGTCGTAACTCTGATAACTCTGAATCATGCATATCACATATCACAATAAATCTCATAAAATAAATAACATACAAATACACTGGCACATAACTCTAAACCTAACTCTGTGGACCCTCTGGTCCTAGCTTTGTGGACCTTTCGGTCCTAACTCTGATATACACACAACATAAATCACATATAAATAATGCAGTGCCACACATCGCATAGATAGCATACAATAACTCTATCACATAACTATGTTACCACTCTAGGTAAAGTATAGTGAGAAGACTCACCTCAAACGAAGTCAGATGAACTCTCGTGCTCAACATCCCGACCTGGCCTCCTCCTATTATTCAAATAACATCCCCGATCAACACTGTCTCATTTTCTCAGCTCTAAAGATTGGGTAGAAGACCATTCTACCCTTCCCTGAACTCTCTTAAGTCAGTCTTGACCAAAACCCTAAAGTCAACGAAAGTCAATGGTCAAACTTTGACCCGACTCGTCGAGTGAACATGGGCGACTCGACGAGTCCACACGTGTCCATGAAATCCTCCTTCTAGCCTCGCTTGACACGTCGAGCCAACCTCTTGATCGACGAGTTACACCTGTATGAATCGCGGGGCAACCCCGACTCGACTCGTCAAGTCCTCTCATGAACTCAGTGAGTTGCTCCCATGACAACACTCATCTGACCTTCTGAGGTCAGATCCGCTCCTCTAATCCATAGATCTGACTTCCCTATGACCAATAGCCACGAAAAGGTCGAATCTTGGTACACATGCAAGGCTCTCTATGCTTATTTTAGGGAAATCCTTCATATCATGACAACCCTAGCTCATAAGTCCAAGGAAAAGGCATAAAGCAGAATGGAAGGGACACTTTGGACTTCTTAAGGTCCAGATTTAGGAATCATTTCACCATGGGACCTCTCATACTCTAGATTCAAGCTGAATAAAGCATGAAGAAACCCTAGATTCACGAAATCAAACGAAGATGGACATGAATCCTTACCTCTCACAGCAGCTCTGAATGAAATGATGGAAGATTTGAGTCCCACAAGACAGCCCAACTTGAAATCCTTCCTTCCCTTTGCTAAGACACTCCAAAGGATGATGAATTAGCCCTCCTCTTGCACCACAAGCTTCCTCTCTGCTCCCTATGGTTTCTCATGGTGTAGTGGCCGCAAATTAAGGCCATAAGGACCTTTAAATAGGTCCCAAACCCAAGAAATTAGGGTTTCTCTGCCCAGCACCTACTCGGCGAGTCCCTCCTCTGACTCGTCGAGTCCACTCATTAAATCCGCATGAGAAACCCGACTCGACTCGGCGAGTCGGATCCTCAACTCGTCGAGTCAATCCTTTAATCAAAAGATTAAAGTACACAATAATAACCCTGAAAATCCGGATGTTACACCATCTTAACTTGTTAGCATGTTGTTATCATAGATTTTACTAATATAGCCCCCAAAGTTATACTCGGTAGTTATATATACTATGTTGTGTTATAGCCTTGGAGTTATAATCGGGAGTTCTATATACTATTTTGTGTTATGCTTTATGTTAATAAGGAACATATATCTGTTAAGACGTGTGAGATAATTCAGATACTATATAATAATCACTATGAAACAAGAATAATGTAACTTTCTATCATCAGTAAAGGTATGTAGTTTATAATAATTCTTTCTTAATATTCAATATATGTTTGCTAACTGTGATACAAAGAATGAAGTTACACCGCCCAGTGTATCCGTCGCCGGCGGAGGGTGTGAAAGATTGGTATTAGAGCTATTGACTATAGAGAACTAGTACGTTCTTAGGAAAGCACGACTATAGTCTAGGGCTTAGTCTTTAGGTTTAGTTATATCCCTTAATCTACAAATAAAAAGTATTATTAATTATACTGCTAAAGGACTACTTACGGAAGCTGTGACACGATAGACACGTCGCTTTGGGTTGTTGGATTTCAAAATGGATATATACTAAAATGATCCTGTCCACTGATTGTCCTTAATGGCAGTACCTTATTAGGTAGACCTGAAGTAACAAAAAATAATTAATAATACCCGTGAACACAAGATGTGCAAAGATATAGAGTTATTTATGAACTTAGTCCCATGATGAGAACACATGTGTATATAACCTAAAAATATAGAACACACAAACCCTCGATGAACAGTACAACATAAGGTTTTAGGTCAAACTCCTTAGTCAATTTTTATTGTACATGGGTCAAACCACAACTAAACGTAGACTGATCACTTATGTTTAATTATAGTTAGACCGATACACAACTAAACTTGGATATGGTGGTTGATGGACTAAAACACTTGAAGATTCTAGAAGACAATGGAAAAGATCATGCAAATTAAGGATCGATTAAAGGTTGTAAGTAATCGTCAAAAGAGCTATACTGATGTAACACATAAGCCTTTGGAATTCCAAATTGGAAATAAATTAATATTGAAGGTCTCTCCTTAGAAAGGCACGATTCGATTCAGGAAACGAGGCAAGATAAATCCATGATATATAGGACCATTTGAAATTTTAGCAAGAATTGGTTTTATCGCATATCAAATTAATTTGCCTCATGAGCTAAGACTTATACACAATGTTTACCCCATCTAATTAACAGTTTCTCGTCCACATGATAAAGTTCGACACGAAATTGTTTCAATAGGGGAGAATGTAACAACATTCAAATTTAGGTCAAAGATAATTCCCATAAATAAAACAAACACTTGTTATAATCAATTTACTTTAATATTTAATAAAATTTTCAATCAAATACTACAAGTCTATACAATTCCAAAAATATCTAGAATGTGTAAGTCTGACTTCTCAAGAAGAAGTTATGATAAATTCTAACACTATATAGCCTCTACAACAAGATTAATTTAAAATCTACTTAGAATTAACTATTGGAATCTAAAACAAAGTTGTATTACTCGGAAATACCTACGCATATATATAGAGAACGTCAAAAACAGATCTCGTATGCAAATGTTATGATCTTCCAAAGATGTAGCAGTCTAAGAGCATGACAAAAGCCAGAAACCCTAATTTGTCAGAGCTCACGACGTGAATATGTAGTCTCATGACATGAGAGTGATCCAGGACACTAATTGGGGCTATAAAACACCTGGCAAGCCTACGATATGACTCATGGTAGCTCACGACGGGATCATGTCATTCTCACTACGTGAGATGTCATCCGGTCACCTTTCGAAGCTAGAAACGCAAATGGAAAGTCTACGAGATGATACAACAATGGCTTAAGATGTAAGCATATCATTATCACATCTTGGACATGTTAATAAGAAGTGTGTAGCCCAACTCCAAAAGCATGGATTGTTGGAGTCATTTGACTTAAAGTCGGATAACACATGCGAATCTTGTTTGCTTGGAAAGATGACCAAGTCACCTTTCACTGGTACTTTTGAAAAAGGTGAGGATTTGTTGGATCTCATACACACTGATGTGTGCGGACCCTTCAAATCCGCCACAAGGGATGCCAACCACTTCTATGTGACTTTTACCGATGATTATAGCATATATGGGTATATCTACTTAATCAAACATAAGTCAGAAACCTTTGAAAAGTTCAAACGGTTCAAGCAAGAAGTAGAGAATCAATTGGGCAGGAAAATAAACATGCTTCGATCCGATCCAGGTGGTTATTATCTTAGTATTGAGTTCCACCACTATCTTATGGAATGTTAAATTGTTTTAGAATGGACGCCACCTAAGACACCGCAACTTAATGGTGTTGCTGAGGGGCGCAATCAAACCTTGTTGGACATGGTTCGTTCCATGATGATTCGAGCTTCGTTACCTATCTCATTATGGGGGTATGCCTTAGAGACTGCAGCCCATATCCTTAATCTATTCCCAACTAAGAAGGATGCCAAAACACCCCATGAAATGTGGACAGGGAAGGTTCCCTCGTTGGCACATATCAAGGTTTGGGATTGCGACGCTTTCGTAAGGCGAGAGACTCACGACAAGCTCAAATTTCGTAGTGAGCCTTGTATTTTCATTGGCTACCCATCGAAATCCTTTGGATATTTCTTCTATAGACCGAGTGACAATGTTTTCTTCATTACAAGGAGAAGGGTTTTCCACGAAAGAGAACTCATATCCTAAGAGGACTGTTGAGAAGCTTCAAGAGTTAAGTGATGAAGGAACCTCAAATACTAGCGCTCAACCCAAGGAGGAAACTCCTGTTGAACTAGTTGATGAGTCCACCTCTAAGACGTTCCGCTAGAGTTAGTGTTCCACCTGTGTTATATGGTTTTCATATAACAGTTGAAAGTGATACGTTTATCAGTGATAGTACATTGATAAATTTGGATGAACGTAACAACTACAAGGAAGCCATGGCAGGTCCCAAGTCCGCAAAATGGAAGGAGGTTATGGACAGTGAGATTTAGTCTATATATGATAATCAAGTTTGGAACTTGGTTGACAATGTACTGGGTCGCAAGACAGTCAGGTGCAAGTGGATCTTCAAAAAGAAGACCAACATGGATGGGAAAGTACACACATATAAGGCGCGATTGGTTGCAAGAGGCTTCACTTAAACTCCTGGAGTTAACTATAATGAGACCTTCTCACCAGTAGCAAAGATCAAATCTATAAGGGTTATGCTAGCCATAGTTGCGTTTCATGATTATGAAATAGGACAGATGGATGTCAATACCAATTTCCTTAATGGAAAGTTGGCTGAAGATGTTTACATGATTCAGCCAGAGGGTTTTGTCGATGCGAAGTACCCTAATAGAGTGTGTAAGCTTGATAAATCCATTTATGGATTGAAACGAGCATCTCACAGATGGAATCTTTGTTTCGATGAGAAAGTCAAAGAGTTTAGATTATTGAGAAGCGAGGATGAGTCTTGTGCGTATGTCAAGGCTAGTGGGAGTATACTTAGATTTCTGGTACTGTATGTGGATGACATGCTTCTCATAGGAAACGACATTCCAACCCTACAGGAGGTTAAGTCTTGGCTTGGAAAGTGTTTCGCTATGAAGCCCCTCGGGGAAGCTGCTTATATTCTGGGGATAAGGATATTAAGAAATATGAGTAAAAGACTAATAGGACTTAGTCAAAGTACGTACTTAGACAGGGTGTTGAAATGTTTCAGCATGGAGAATTCCAAGAAATGAGAATTTCCTATCTAGAGCAATACCAAACTGAGTATGACTCAAAATTCGAGTATTGATGCCGAGATAGCAGATATGAGTTGAGTACCATATGCTTCTACAGTTGGCTCGATCCTATAAGTTATGACATGTACTCGCCCTAATGTGGCCTTTGCTTTGAGCATGGTCAGCGAATATCAAAGGAATCCTGGTAGAGCTCACTGGACTGCGGTAAAGAACATTCTCAATTACCTACGAATGACAAAGGACTAGGTCCTTACCCTCAGTGGGAGTGATGACTTGAGGGTTACAGGGTATAGTGACGCCAGTTTTTTGACCGGCAGAGATAATTTCCGCTCTCAGTCGGGTTGGGTATTTACCCTAAATGGAGGAGAAGTAACTTGGAAAAGTTCCAAACAGGAGACTATAGCTGATTCAACGTGCGAATCAGAGTACGTAGCAGCAAGTGAAGCATTGAAGGAGGAGATATGGCTAAAGAACTTCAACAGAGACCTTGGAGTTGTACCAACTGTAAAGGAGCCCATGGAGATTTTCAGTTACAACGAGGGTGTGGTTGCCTTATACAAGGAACCGAGGGATCATGGTAGATCCATACACATCGACAGGAAATATCACTTCATAAGACATCGAGTAGAAGAAGGACTCCTCGTAGTAAAGAGGGTATCGTCAGAGGAGAACCCAACAGATCCCCTTACGGAGGGACTGGATAGGGTTAAGCACTTGCAGCATGCAAGGAGTATTGGGCTGAAGGACGATATTAGTTTTAGTGATTAGATATCTATCTAGAAACTTGTAATAGCTAAAATGTAATTGAAATTGGATGATTAAATAAAAGGAGTTTTATTTGTGAGTAAAGTTAGTATCTTGTGTCAATCGTTTACTATTGTTTCATTGCATGTTTTGACTTCTAGAATAATAAGATTATTCAAATTTTCCACAGTTGATCATACTTTGGAAGTAGCTACCGAGGCAAGATTGTCATAAATTGATTTGTAGATTGTCTAAAGCTTTTAGAGATAGCAAAAGTTTGCTATAAAGTTCACGAGTGCTCCTGAAATAAGACTTGAGTATTGAATTAAACCCACGCTCACATGAATCACTTCATGGAATTTATCACGAGTGATTGTAAGATGATAATATCGTATAGTCTTCGAACCAAGATATATGATTTGTTGATTATGAGTTGGTTGTGCATTGATAGTACGAAAACGCATCAGCAACTTGATGTTATAAAACGTATTGTTGTGTATAATTTAACAAGTAATTAGTAAAAGCATATAAGTCGAAGTTTATATGTTCCTTTTATCCTAAGAGTATTAAAAGTGATACCTTGGGACCCTCGATGATTTTTTTTGACTTATGTGTCAGGCCCGGTCAGGACTAAATTGATGTGTTCAATTAAGTTCTATGCCAAACAAATCAGAAATCGGGAAACAAACTGCTGAACAATAAGTATGACTATGTTCCATGTATTTGTCCACATGATATCTTGAAGAACAGAGGATTATATGATTCCTTATCTAAAGGACGCGTCAGAATTCGAAGACGGCTTTTGACAGCTACGACTGCTAATCGGATTTTGAAGTTGCATTGGCAGTTATAGTTATTAGACTTATCAATGTGGGAGACTGTTGGATTAGGTGTCTTAGCTCATAACTATAATTGGTATGTACTTTACCCTATAGTAGCATGGTCCATTTGGGTTGCCTTCATCGAAGCAATTTGATAGGATGGATATTTGAGAAAGATGTTATTTGGGATTTATTAGTATATTATAAGTATAATATATTAATTGAGAAATCATATTATTTAATTGGTATTGATCAAGAATTAATTTGGAATTAATCCATGATTGATTAGTGATGGGCTAAGCTTATGTGAAAGTTCATGAAGTGTTAGTCCAAATGATTTATTAGATCAAAAGCCTAATTGAATGGATTAGGGTTTACAAATGACCTTTCGAATTCTACACTATATATGTAACCCCCTAAGCCCTAAAATTGACACATGTGCATTCTAAGAAGAAGCTAGTCGGTTTTATGTGCCTCCAAGCTCTCTCTCTCTCTCTCTCTCATTGTCCTACATTGTTCTTCGTGTTTGTGACACATTTGAGGCGTCACACTTGAGGGGCTAAGCTCTTGTAAGGCCAAGTTCTACAAGCTAATACAAAGAGGTAATCATCTAACTAGTTTTTATGTTTCAATTATCTAAGTTGTATGCTAGTTAGGCTTCGTGCTTTGGAAAAATGAAATTTCATGTATAATTAGAGAAAACTTAGATCGAAAGCATTAGGTTTGTATGTGCACCACAAGGATGTTGTAGTGCTCAAAACCCATCATCTAATGGACCAGAAGAGAGAAGTCAATGAAATCTTGGACATACCAAAAGTCTGTGATTTTCTTGACATGTTTCCAGAAGACCTCCTGGGGGTTACCACGTGTACAACAAGTCGAGTTCACAATCAACATAATCGCAGAAGCAGCCCCCGTAGCAGAGTATCCTTGCAGACTGGCCCCAGTAGAAATGCAAGAATTGTCTAGTCATCTACACAAGTTATTAGACAATGGATTCATTAAACCAGGCTTCTCACCATGGGGAGGTCCAGTCTTATTCAAGAAGAAGAAAGACGAATCCTTTAGGATGTGTACTGACTATCGGGAATTGAACAAGCTGGCCGTTAAGAACTGGTAACCGCCTCCCAAGATCGAGGATCTGTTCGACCAATTACAAGGATCTGACTACTTCTCAAAGATCGATTTGCGATTAGGGTGCCATCAACTTAGATTTCAGGAAGAAAATGTCCCTATAACAGCTTTCAGAACCCGATATGGCCGCTACAAGTTTGTAAGTTATGCAAATCAGATTGACCAATGCTCCAACAGTATTCATAGGCCTCATGAATCGCACATGCAGACCGTACCTACAAAAATTCGTGATCGTATTCATTAATAATATATTGATAAACTCACGAAGTGAGGAGGAGTATAGGAAACACTTACAAACAAAACCAGAATTACTACAAAAAGAGAAACTTTACGCAAAGTTCTCAAAGTGCGAGTTCTGATTACGAAAGGTAGACTTCCTTGGGCATGTACTCAGCAAAAAAGGAAGTATTGTGGGGTATTGGTGGTTAAACATGAAAGAAGAGATTGCCACCTATGTAGGTAAGTGCCTAACCTGTGCTAAGGTCAAAGTAGTATACCAGAAGCCCTCTGAGCTGTTACAACAACCAGAAGCACCTGGATGGATGTGGAAGTGGATTACCCTGGACTTCATGACAAAGTTTCCCAAGACTACAGGTGGACACGTAACAATTTGGGTGATCGTGGACAAGCTAACCAAATCCGCACACTTCCTACCAAACAAAATAGCGGATAAGATGGAAAAAATGACAAGAACATATCTCAAGGAGATTGTGAGACTGCAGTGTGTGCCACTATCCATTTTCTTGCGTAGAGATAGTTGATTCGCATTGTGTTTTTGATATTCGTTACAGGAGTCTTTGGGAACCAAATCGACATGAGTACAGCTTACCATCCCTAAACAGTCGGTCAGAGTGAGCAAAACATTCAATCATTGGAAGATGTACTTCATGCATGTGTGATGAACTTTAGCAAAGCATGGGACGCTCACCTACCATTGATTGAGTTCTCTTATATTAATAACTACCACGCCGACATCAGAGCCACTCTATTTGAGGCACTATAAGGACGTAAGTGCATATCACCATTATGTTGGGATGAAGTTGGTGACCCCCAACTGGCTGAGGAGTCAAACGACCAATAGCACCCTCACCGGCCCTGAGGTCATACAAGAAGTGACAGAGAATATCGTTTAGATCTTTGAGCGACTAAATTCGTCTTAGGATCGAAAAAAGAGCTATACGTATAAAAAACGCAAACCCTTGGAATTCCAAGTTAGTTATCGCGTGTTGTTAATGGTATCACCCTGCAAAGGAATTATATGTTTTGGAAAACGTGGGAAACTAACTCCAATGTATATCAGGCCATTCGAAATCCTCGCCAGGATCAGCCCGGTGGCTTATTGAATTCAACTACCGCAGGAACTCAATAACGTACACCCCACAATCATGTGTCCAACCTGAAGAAGTGCATGTCCGATAAGACACTCGTCATTCCACTTGACGAAATTGAAATAAACGAGAGTATCCATTTCATTGAGGAGCCTGTGGAAATCGTGGAATGGGAGGTTAAAAGGACAAAACAAAGCCGTATACCAATAGTAAAGGTTCGTTGGAATGCCAAGTGAGGACCTGAATTTACTTGGGAATGCGAGGACCAGATGAAACAAAAATACCCACATCTTTTCACAAACCCTTGATGACCCACTCAAAATGCTAATTTTGGGATGAAATTCCTTCTAACCGGGGGGGGGGGGGGGGGAGGGGGGATGATGTGACAATAGTCAAATTTGGTCAAAAAAAGTCAACCAAGTCAACTCAACTAGTATTTGGATTTTAGGACTTACTCAATATTTCCTAATGTTCCTAATATACAACTTACAAGTATGAATACAAAATACCTCTTCTGACTCTGGACACTTTTGACTCTGGACTCTTCTGACTCCATACACTTCTGACTCCAACTTACAAGTATGAATACAAAATACCTCTTCTAACTTCGGACACTTTTGACTCCGAACTCTTCTGACTTTAGACACTTCTGACTCAGGAAACTTATGAATTCAAACGCTTTTTACTCCGGACACTTCTAAATCTGGATACCTTAGACTCCTGACTCTTCTGACTTCGAACACTTTTGACTTCACTTCAGATTTTGGGCTCTTTCAAACTTTTCTCATGTTTTAGATTCCTGACCTTACAATCTCCATCAAACTCAGATTTTACGCATCTCAAACCTTCTAACCTCATATTTTAAACCCATCTCGAAACTCTTAATTCGTTAAAAACCTCATCATTTTTTTATAAAAATGCCAAGAGGTTATAAAGGTTTGATTTTTTATACATAAAAAGTTACTAGTCAGAAAATGTTCCCCCATCATACCACAAGCCTCCTTTATGTCATTTCACTAACTCTAGACAGGTACACCATTAGTCAAATCTTTGTCCCCTCATAACTCACCCTAACCACCCCCGTCACCTTATTTCCCCCTCTCTTTTATAATTACGACCAAAATGCCTTTTATTCACCATCATCTTCATCATTTTTCATCTTTTTCTCCAAGATAAGCTCTCATCCTCCATAACTAAGCTTTTCCAAGTTAATTCTTGAGTTTTGGTAAGTACTTCCTTCATAATCTAGTGATTCTACGCACTTATATACTAGTTTCAAATCCATTTACACACATTATCATGCGTTACTATTCATAGGATCTTCAAATCTTCAAGGTGTTCTTCAAGTGTCCTTGACTTGAACCTTTCCATTTACAACCTTTCATTCTGTAACAACCCGAACTTGTTCATCGCCAAAAACCCAGTCTACCCGTATAACTCGTCGGAGATCGAAATGTCCCGATATCGTTTTTGGGTTTAGTTAACTAAAATTATATGTTTATTATCATTCAATGAGGGTCCAAATCATTTAGGAACTCATGAATTTAGCCCAAAACATTTATTTCATAAGTTTTAGAAATATCCTCGTCGGGTGACGGAAACTCAATCGGGTGCGACCTAAAGCTTCGTTTAAGGCCGGTATCGGGTAGAATTCCACAGTGTCCAAGTTTTAGGAACTATATAATCGTGTTTAACCTTTCATTTGAAGCTTTTTCCTTCTCTCTCTACTCTCTCTCTAACCTCTCTCCTAAATCCAAAGATTAAGGGTCCAAAACTCAATTTTAAGGCCTCAAATCCCTAAGGTACCTTCCTAGCCTTAATCTATAGCATGTTTGGCTTCCAAATTCGACATTTAATCATGAAATGGGACTACATATATGAGTTTACGGCCCAGGAGGCTGCCTAGGCCGTAAACACCAATTTGAAGGGTTTTTAGCCCTTAAACTCCTTCCTAAACTCATTTGGACTTTAGATATGGCTAAGGGACTTCAAGATATGGACTTAGAACATTTAAAACATGAATTTTGAAGGCTTTGAAGGAGTTTACGGCCAAGGCACAAGCTTGGGCCGTAAACTCATATTTAAGGGGTTTTCTTGACCTTAAACCCTTCCAAATCACTAGTATGGCTTAGTTGTGAATTATAGAACATTGGTTTTAGCATTTGGACACTTGAAATATGATTTTTAGGGGATTTAGGTGAGTTTATGGCCAAGGCATGTGCTTGTGCCGTAAACTCCTCAAAACATAGCATAAATTCAATTCTAAGGTGTTAGAAAGCCATCCAACACCACCAAAAGCCTTGGAATAAATCAAAGGACCAACCAAAAATACTTTAAGGACCTTAAACACATTATTTGTGGGATTTCTAAGAGTTTACGGCCAAGGCTTGTGCTTAGGCCATAAACTCCTTGATTCATGGTGTTAGAATGCTAACTAAACACCCCTAAAGCCCTTAGATGAATTTTAGAAGTCCTTCCATGCAAGTTTTAGGCCTTAAAACACTTTGTATCACTCTATAGAAGAGTTTACGGCCATGAGGGGGTCTCATGGGCCGTAAACTCCATAAACCCCTCAAATGTCGCATACAAACTCATGTTAGGCCTTGAAATAATTCTATTAATCACATGTGATTTGTTCTAGCTCCATTTGACACCATTTTCATGAGAAAATAGGAGTTTACGGCCATGAAGCCATGCTAGGCCGTAAACTCCCATAAGTGGGTCTATTTGATGTTTTAAAATCATTTCAAGTCCTTAAACCAAGTCTAGAAATTATCCCCTAAGTGTTTGAAGTCATTTAGCACCATAAACCACACCCACCATGAGTTTACGGCCGTAAACTCATGGGGAATGGGTGTTTTAGACCAAAACTCTTATATTAGTTTACTCATGGGGAGTAAACTCAAGTCCCAAGTCCCTAGTGTCATTTCACGTCCTTAAACGCCACCCGGGTCCCTCCAAACACTTGTATCGGAGTGTTTTCGCGACTTGAAGCAAGTGTCCCTAACATATAAATAAACTAAGTCCTAATTAGATAAAAATGTGTATCTTTACATTATAATTAGGAACCTCGTGTATTTACAAGCCCCGGATCAACTCTTAGCATCCAAATCGTCACATTTCTCGTCCGGTGAGTTCATACCCCTACGCCTTTTTCCGTGTTTTTCAATGTTTTCAGGGGGGAATACAAGCAAAACTATACTTTTTTCGAATTATAACATTAATATGTTTCAAATATTATCTGACAAATTTATAAACTTTTTTACTCCTTATGTATTATGTTGAGCATAAGGAATGATTTATCGATTACAACTAAATGGATTTTAGTTAAGAAAATAATCAAACTAATCAAATTATTATGGGAATAATTTGGGGCTCTATGTTTCTCTTATATCATGTACTGATATCTGTATTAAGTTATTAGATAAACTATGTCTGATTCAGTTTATCTTCGTATCATTTGAATGTTTTGCCAGATAATTTCATAGTATGTAACTATTTTCACTGTATCATGTCTTAAAATCTTTGTATGTCTGGTATCGTATGAGAATCCTGTGAATAGTTTAATACTAGCTTGTGAGATAGTCACTACCCTTTATGGATGATCAAGTAAATCCTCTCCGGAAGTGTAACCAGAGTCTCCTGGAGGGAGAGCGAGGAATTTGTGAATAGATCTATTCGGGACTGACAATCCCACACCTTAACTGCTAGCTACAGTTAGGCGGGCACGGCTGGGGTGACAAATTCTGTATATCGTCCGACGTCTGACTAACGTCAAGGAGGTCTCATTGTCGTATCAGTATGGTTACCCGACTCACAATACGTATTAATATAAACTTATTCACAGCTAGGATTTGTTTAGAATCTAAATCTTGTTCGGGATGATAATCCCATGGTCTTGTATCTATATCTCGTTCGGGATGGTAATCCCATGGTTTTATGTCTATATCTCGTTCGGTATGATAATCCCATGATCTTGTGTCTATATCTCGTTCGGGATGGTAATCCCATGGTTTTGAAACTAAATCTTATACGGGATGATAATCCCATGATTTTATCAATCTATCATATATCTAGTTTCGGGATAGTGATCCCATGGTTTATCAAGCTATCTTATATCTATTTTGGGATAGTGATCCCATGGTCTTTATCGAATTATCTTATAACTGGTTCGGGATGTTAGTCCCAAGGTTTTCAAAATACTTTCTATCTACAGTTCGTCTAAATTATAGTTTTGTATATTAAACTATACTATGTGTTATTCAATCAATCTTGCATTTAGGAAAATATGGGATTTTCCTGGGGTTAACTTATAACTTGTAACAGAACTGTAACGAAAGATAACTTAACTACTTTACATAAGAAAATATGGGATTTTCTTGGATATCAAACCTTTTCAGAAAACTAAAGGAAACCGATACTTTTTCATAAAACAAAACCGCATATGAACTCTCCAGCTTTATGCTGATTTTCAAACTGCTTGTATTCTCAGGTCCAAGTTAGACAGGTACCCAGTGATCTCTTTTGGTGAAGACGGAGTGCATGGAAGACTCGTCTCTTTTGTTCATATGATATATGTATTACTTTTGTACAATTTACTTTTGAACCAAATGTAAACTTTCAGATATATGTAATGTAATGGTTGTTTACTGTGATTACTATATACATTGGATTTGATACACAACATGGAGTCAACCCCGGGAACGTTTCTGCCTTTGGTTTTCGGGGTGTGACAGATTGGTATCAGAGCCCTTGTTTATAGTGAACAGAGTATACCAAACCTTACATGGTATAAGACTATAAACATTAAGGGGCCTAAGTGCTCTGAACTAAAAGTATCCTACAAAATATAAGTATTTTCAAAAGTATTTAAGTATGCCGAGCCGTCGAAATCCGTAACTATAAGTAGAACAAAACATAAGTAAATGGGTGTTGTACACTGCGGTTAAACCTGGGCAGTTATGTAGTCTTGTCTAGGGTCAATATAGCCTGGCCAACTATATTCATTCGAGACACGGCCAACATGTGCTTGGGAGTGACTGTGGTATGCGACATACCTAAAACTTACCCAATATCCCAAACAACAAATCGTCGCTGCAGCGAACCATGAAATACTATGGGAGTATTTCTCGAGCCGATCCTTTGTAGAAATTCTCGTATACGCGTTATTCCTTGATTATTCCTCTAACGATAAAATGTTCTATCTTAACTCCTTTCTGCTTTATCGCTTAGTATGATGCTATATTTGCCTTGATGAGATATCTCCTGTCCCATATCTCTAGATTCAATTCAGAGGACTTATGATCCTCTCTTTCCTGATCTTTTTAGATCAAGATGCCTCCAAGAAAGAGACCCAGCTCAACGAACAACAGCAATCCTCCTCCGCCACCACCTCCTATTCAGATCGATTTGGAAACACTTCAGGCAACCATTTCTGCTACTATATCAGCTCTCTTACCTCAACTGAACTCTAGGGCTTCGGGAGGTGAAACTCAAAACCCAGATGATAGCCAGGGACACCAAAAAGGGGGTTCCTATAAAGACTTCATGAACGCAAAACCATCATTCTTCGATGGCACAGGGGGTGTCATTGCCTTAACCCGATGGTTCGAGAGAATCGAATCAATCTTTGAAATATGCGGCTGTTCAGAGTCTGATAGAGTCAAATTTGCCGCCTGTACCTTCCTAGACAAAGCCCTGACTTGGTGGAACAACCGAGTCAAATCCTTAACTTTACCTGTAGCCAATGCTATGGGCTGGGAAGCTATGAAGGAGCTTCTTCTCGCAGAGTATTGCCCTCGGGGCGAACTTCAGAAGCTAGAACACGAACTTTGGAACCTTAAGATGAAGGGTTCCGACATAGCTGCTTATACCTCAAGATTCGACGATCTGGCGTTACTTTGTCCGGGAATGCTTACCCCGGAAAGTAAAAAGATAGAGAGATTCATCTGGGGGTTGACCCAGCCAACAAAAGGGAATGTCTTGGCTGCGAAGCCAGACACATATGACAGTGCCAAATGTCTTGCGAAAATCCTGATAGATCACGAAGACAACTCTGATGAGGAAGCTACTACCCCCGAGCCAGTCACCAGTGGAGGTGGAAGCAAAAAGAAATCCTGGAACAAGCGGAAGGCCCAGAGTACGCAAGGGTCTTCTAAGAAACAGCAAACGGTAGCAGTCCATGCTGCTACTGCCCCTGTTGCTATTTCAGCTGTCGGTTCCACAGCCCAAACTCCCACCAGTGGATACACTGGTACCCTTCCTTGGTGTAGTAAGTGCAACTACCACCACCGCATTCCTGGTCCATGTCGCGAAAAGATCTGCGACAATTGTGGCAATAAGGGCCACCTTGCTCGAACCTGCAGAAAACCAGCCAAGCCAACAAACCAATCATCCGGAGCGGGAATCAGTCCGGCCTGTTACAATTGTGGTGAAGCTGGGCACTTCAAAAGGAATTGTCCCAAGACAGCTACAACCACAAATCCCTCTGCTGTCGCAGGTATATCTCTCTTTGATAATTCTTATACTTGCAACTCTTTTCGATTTTGATACAAAAAGGGAAACCTGTTATCTACCTATTCGAACATTTTCTAAACTCAATCCTTCGGATGTAATCGAAATGTGTACCGTTGAGACGACTAACTAGTGAGATAGAGAACACTAACTTCGTACCTATAGATTGAATCCTCAGTCCGGAGGACTATTCTGTTCTATTCAATTTAAAGGGGGAAAACTTTCCATGAAAATACTTTGATGCTATATTTAACAAGAAATGACCGAGTCTCATTCATGTTGTTATCTTTACTTTCGAAAGGGTCGCTCGTCTAGATTTTCCTCGACCCTGTTCTCGTGATCTTCGGCATCAAACTTTCGTATCATTCCATGCCTAAGAACTCAAAAGTTTTCCCTATGTGAATTACCACGTATCCCTCGTTTCTGTGATTATTGAGTTACGGAAAGTTAGCAGCTCTTTCCTCTAAATGTCTATCCCAAAGGATTTCCGGGAGTTTCTTTCGAGCGTCTAGTTTAGTCTCACATCAGACCTTTCGAGAATCTTCGTAGAGATCGATTCTACAACCTTCAGATTTCGGATGCCCTTAGAATTTGGTAACATCTATCTAAACCATCACGTCTCAAATCCTTAGAAGTATCTGCCCAACGAAACCCTAGTGATTCCTTGAAGAAACCGAAGTCGTCCAGGGTTGGAACTTCCATGAGAAAACAGATTGATATAGTAGATTGAGAGAGAGTCAAAGTATGAAACCAAGGCATGTCCCGATAATGAGAATTCGTTAGAACGCCCAGTAGAGACCTGATTCCACTTGAGAAAGTGAAGATCCGAGACAACAAATCCAATCGTATCTCATTCCAATCCATGACCTATACCTTATTCTTTGAATTTCGGGATGAAATTCCCTCTAACGGGGGGATAATGTAATAACCCGAAGTTGTTCATCGCCAAAAACCCAGTCTACCCGTATAACTCGTCGGAGATCGAAATGTCCCGATATCATTTTTGGCTTTAGTTAACTAAAATTATATGTTTATTATCATTCAATGAGGGTCCAAATCATTTAGGAACTCATGAATTTAGCCCAAAACATTTATTTCATAAGTATTAGAAATATCCTCGTCGGGTGACGGAAACTCAATCGGGTGCAACCTAAAGCTTCGTTTAAGGCCGGTATCGGGTAGAATTCCACCGTGTCCTAGTTTTAGGAACTATATAATCGTGTTTAACCTTTCATTTGAAGCTTTTTCCTTCTCTCTCTACTCTCTCTCTAACCTCTCTCCTAAATCCAAAGATTAAGGGTCCAAAACTCAATTTTAAGGCCTCAAATCCCTAAGGTACCTTCCTAGCCTTAATCTATAGCATGTTTGGCTTCCAAATTCGACATTTAATCATGAAATGGGACTACATATATGAGTTTACGGCCCAGGAGGCTGCCTAGGCCGTAAACACCAATTTGAAGGGTTTTTAGCCCTTAAACTCCTTCCTAAACTCATTTGGACTTTAGATATGGCTAAGGGACTTCAAGATATGGACTTAGAACATTTAAAACATGAATTTTGAAGGATTTGAAGGAGTTTACGGCCAAGGCACAAGCTTGGGCCGTAAACTCATATTTAAGGGGTTTTCTTGACCTTAAACCCTTCCAAATCACTAGTATGGCTTAGTTATGAATTATAGAACATTGGTTTTAGCATTTGGACACTTGAAATATGATTTTTAGGGGATTTAGGTGATTTTACGGCCAAGGCATGTGCTTGGGCCGTAAACTCCTCAAAACATAGCATAAATTCAATTCTAAGGTGTTAGAAAGCCATCCAACACCACCAAAAGCCTTGGAATAAATCAAAGGACCAATCAAAAATAGTTTAAGGACCGTAAACACATTATTTGTAGGATTTCTAAGAGTTTACGGCCAAGGCTTGTGCTTAGGCCGTAAACTCCTTGATTCATGGTGTTAGAATGCTAACTAAACACCCCTAAAGCCCTTAGATGAATTTTAGAAGTCCTTCCATGCAAGTTTTAGGCCTTAAAACACTTTGTATCACTCTATAGAAGAGTTTACGGCCATGAGGGGGTCTCATGGGCTGTAAACTCCATAAACCCCTCAAATGTCACATACAAATTCATGTTAGGCCTTGAAATAATTCTATTAATCACATGTGATTTGTTCTAGCTCCATTTGACACCATTTTCATGAGAAAATAGGAGTTTACGGCCATGAAGCCATGCTAGGCCGTAAACTCCCATAAGTGGGTTTATTTGATGTTTTAAAATCATTTCAAATCCTTAAACCAAGTCTAGAAATTATCCCCTAAGTGTTTGAAGTCATTTAGCACCATAAACCACACCCACCATGAGTTTACGGCCGTAAACTCATGGGGAATGGGTGTTTTAGACCAAAACTCTTATATTAGTTTACTCATGGGGAGTAAACTCAAGTCCCAAGTCCCTAGTGTCATTTCACGTCCTTAAACGCCACCCGGGTCCCTCCAAACACTTGTATCGGAGTGTTTTCGCGACTTGAAGCAAGTGTCCCTAACATATAAATAAACTAAGTCCTAATTAGATACAAATGTGTATCTTTACATTATAATTAGGAACCTCGTGTATTTACAAGCCCCGGATCAACTCTTAGCATCCAAATCGTCACATTTCTCGTCCGGTGAGTTCATACCCCTACGCCTTTTTCCGTGTTTTTCAATTTTTTCAAGGGGGGAATACAAGCAAAACTATAACTGTTTTCGAATTATAACATTAATATGTTTCAAATATTATCTGAAAAATTTATAAACTTTTTTACTCCTTATGTATTATGTTGAGCATAAGGAATGATTTATCGATTACAACTAAATGGATTTTAGTTAAGAAAATAATCAAACTAATCAAATTATTCTGGGAATAATTTGGGGTTCTATGTTTCTCTTTATATCATGTACTGATATCCGTATTAAGTTATTAGATAAACTATGTCTGATTCAGTTTATCTCCGTATCATTTGAATGTTTTGCCAGATAATTTCATAGTATGTAACTATTTTCACTGTATCATGTCTTAAAATCTTTGTATGTCTGGTATCGTATGAGAATCCTGTGAATAGTTTAATACTAGCTTGTGAGATAGTCACTACCCTTTATGGATGATCAAGTAAATCCTCTCCGAAAGTGTAACCAGAGTCTCCTGGAGGGAGAGCGAGGAATTTGTGAATAGATCTATTCGGGACTGACAATCCCACAGCTTAACTGCTAGCTACAGTTAGGCGGGCACGCCTGGGGTGACAAATTCTGTATATCGTCCGACGTCTGACTAACGTCAAGGAGGTCTCATTTTCGTATCAGTATGGTTACCCGACTCACAATACGTATTAATATAAACTTATTCACAGCTAGGATTTGTTTAGAATCTAAATCTTGTTCGGGATGATAATCCCATGGTCTTGTATCTATATCTCGTTCGGGATGGTAATCCCATGGTTTTATGTCTATATCTCGTTCGGGATGATAATCCCATGATCTTGTGTCTATATCTCGTTCGGGATGGTAATCCCATGGTTTTGAAACTAAATCTTATACGGGATGATAATCCCATGATTTTATCAATCTATCATATATCTAGTTTCGGGATAGTGATCCCATGGTTTATCAAGCTATCTTATATCTATTTTCGGGATAGTGATCCCATGGTCTTTATCGAATTATCTTATAACTGGTTCGGGATGTTAGTCCCAAGGTTTTCAAAATACTTTCTATCTACAGTTCATCTAAATTATAGTTTTGTATATTAAACTATACTATGTGTTATTCAATCAATCTTGCATTTAGGAAAATATGGGATTTTCCTGGGGTTAACTTATAACTTGTGACAGAACTGTAACGAAAGATAACTTAACTACTTTACATAAGAAAATATGGGATTTTCTTGGATATCAAACATTTTCAGAAAACTAAAGGAATCCGATACTTTTTCATAAAACAAAACCGCATATGAACTCACCAGCTTTATGCTGATTTTCAAACTGCTTGTATTCTCAGGTCCAAGTTAGACAGGTACCCAGTGATCTCTTTTGGTGAAGACGGAGTGCATGGAAGACTCGTCTCTTTTGTTCATATGATATATGTATAACTTTTGTACAATTTACTTTTGAACCAAATGTAAACTTTCAGATATATGTAATGTAATGGTTGTTTACTGTGATTACTATATACATTGGATTTGATACACAACATGGAGTCAACCCCGGGAACGTTTCCGCCTTTGGTTTTCGGGGTGTGACACATTCATCAAGAAAACACACATAAGGTGAGTTCATACCCATTCATTTTCGAGTTTTTCCAAGTTTTATGGGGGGGGGGGATACAAGTAAACAAATCCTTTTTGGATGATTTAAGGACTTTGCAAACTAAAAATACAAGTCATGTCATTAAAACGTATCTAAGCTTAAATATCAGCTTTTTCCAGAAAAGTTGTGGTCTGTTCACGGACTGTTTTACCCTTCTTAAACTTAATTGATTTCAAAACTGTACAATATGAAAATAGATCAGGTCTATACCTTTTTAAGGATTACTCGCAAGCGTTCATACAAATATTTTTTGACAATTTATGGTGATTTTTACAAAACTGCCTATCATTTCAGAAATTTTTGAATCAGTCTGTAAAAATGAACATTTTCACTCTGTTTAGGAACCACTTAAGGTTTGGACAAAAATTATGAGCAAGTAGACTCATTTTCTAAGCTTTGAGAGTTTATGGATCCAAATTATGACTTACGGTGATTTGTTCTATAATTTTTTAAAAACATGGAAATAATTGTACCATTTTTGTAAGGTTTGACCTAAAACAAATTATTTTAAACATATAAGGTTGGATGGACTTAATATCCACAAAAAGTTAGTAATAAACTTTACAAGGTTTACAACTATATTTTTACCGGTTAGTGACGTCAAAATGGCCAAAGACTAGAAAAATTGGCTTTATCACACTAAATGTTTTCATACTTGTGTTAGATGTAAAATTATATGATATAATCTTTTAAAACATCTAACATGTTAACTTACATCTATATATATGAATGTATATTGACTCAACCAAAATATTTTATAATAAACTATAATAGGTATAGTTTCAGGGACAATAACTCTATCGTAATATTTTGAACAAAGCGGATAATTACATAAAGAACTAATAATTATTGTTTATTATTTTATTATCATGGTAAAGTGGTAATTAAACATACAAATGTTTTCATTACAACAAAACATATATGATAAACTATAATAGGTATCGTTTATGGGTCATTAACACTATTTTACCATTTTTGGGGCGAACAAATAACTATTTAAAGGTATAATATTTAACACTGTGTAATCACTATCGAAAGGTAATATTTCCACTTACAAAAGGGTTGTCATTACACTATACGTAAACCTTTTAACACAAATATGTGAGACATAGTCTTCATCGTACCTACCAGAGTATGTACAAAAGTCGTGTATTATAACCAGAATCTCCCGTAAGAGAGCCTGATAGTTGTGTATAGGTCTATATGGGACTGACAATCCTACACCTAAGCTACTTGCAATAGCTAGATCGGCATGTCTGAGGTGACAAATTTCATAACATTCTGACGCCTGAAGAATGTCATAACATGCCATCTATGTCTTTAGCATGGTTATAATAACTAATATGCGGTATTAACAAGACATTTGGTTTACAGGCTAACATACATTCATATGGTTTTATATAAGAATAAAACTACATATTACTATTTAAAGTATAGAAATACTTATATATTTCGGCCTTAGGGTTTCTAAGAATACAACTGATTTTCAAGATTAATGATACATTTAGCCCGAGGAAACATGCATTTAAATGGTTTTATATAGATTAAAACTACATATTACTATTTTAAGTATAGAAATACTTATACATTTTGGTCTTAGGGTTTCTAAGACTACAACTCATTTTTAAGATCAACGATACATTTAGTTTATGGGAAAACATACATTCAAACGGTTTTATATGAATTCAAACTGCATATTACTATTTTTGGTATGGAAATACTTGTACATTTTGGTCTTAGGGTTTCTAAGACTATAACTCATTTTACGGAAAATATTTGATTTTCTGGAAACGAACACTATCATTTTACAAGGAAAGGCTTACGATTCGTCATACAAAATCTTATGAACTCACCAACTTAATTGTTGACACTTTTTCAAACTACTTGTATTATCAAGGAATCGTTAAACAAAGTAATTACTAATTTGTGAGGATGGACGTTACAGCGTCACACTATTCATTTTTGTTTTTGTCGAAAGGTAACTGAAATTGAAGCAAACAATATTTGAACACAATGCAACATCTTCAATTATATTTATAATGGTTGTGTTTTCTTTGATCACTACTATCATTTATGTTATGATACAATACATGAAACTCATCCACCCCCAAATGTTTCTGCCATCCTTGTTTGGGGAGTGACAGGTATTCTTCATTTCAGCCCTTTATATTTTAATTTTTTGAAAATAAGGCCCTTATGTTGGGCATACAAGGTTGTACGTCGGTCATAAGTCAACAGCTTGTGGCGAGTCAAAGGTGGAGTACGTTGGGCATACAAGTGAGTACGCCAGGCGTACTCGTGCAGCACTTAAACCCTAAATTCTTAGGGTTCTATCACCCATTGAAACATTTTAATCCACCTTGGATCCTCTTATGACCAACCTCTATTCCTTTAAACTATAATATTGAAACCCTTGACCTTGTGTTTGAGATATGAAGCTTGTGAGTGATTTTTTAGTGTTCTTGATAGTGAAGGAAAATCATTCAAGAATTGGTGTTGCATTTAAGCTTTTGGATACAGAATCTACATCTCTTTGTTCTTCATTTGAAGGTATAAAGTTCAACATTGGAGCCTATTTTGTTAGATCTAGTTTAGGCTTAGATTTATGTTAATTTTGTCCTAAAATCTTGATCTTTTCGAGTATGGAGTACTCTAGAGCGTATGAGTTCTCCTTTCAGATGTTTTAGGGTGCATAGAGTCATAAAAATGCTAGCTTGGCCCTTTTCCTTTCATTCATGCGTGAGTTACGGAGTATTTAGTGAATTGAAATGTTAAGGTTTTGGGATTAAGCTCCATTTAGCGATGCAAAGGCATAAAGTCAAATAATTTATGGATTAGGATGTAATTTTTTGGTATAGATTTGAGGTTGGAGTAAGTATCTTAATGATTACTACCTTAAAACGGAGTTTTGGGATAATTCATGTACGACGAGTCTAAACATGGCTACATTAAGCATGGCCATATGTGAATCCCATTATTTTCTAGCCATGTGCTCTACGTCTGACATATAGCTAAGTATGTCGTGTGTATGACCACATCTTGACTTTCTTTGAATTTTAGGCTAATTATGCCTTAGGTGGATTTGTGAGGGTTTTTGAAGGGGAAAATCAGTTTTTTGTCCTACATGTGGATTGGACTTGTCTTGGGACCAGTAGAGTATGGAAAAACTACCTTAACTATTAATTAGGGTTTATTGGTGTAGTTATTTGGCGGAGTCTAGTTCCGGTAGTTCGGGTGTGAGTTCTATCAGTCATCCGTTCAAGGTGAGTCTCCTCACTATTCTTACTTGTGTGGTATAATATATTATATATGTGACGAAAAGTTAGGTCGATGTGATGTACTGCGATATGTGTTATTATGTGTTTTGAGACTGCGGGTAGTCTCCAGGGTTGCTGATAACCCACAGGGTGTGCTCTTTGCCCACTGAGACTACAAGTAGTCTCCATGGTTGCTGCTAAACCATAGGTGTATATTTTATGTTGTCCTATATGTGGTATATTAGGGAACTCACTGAACTTCATTCTTAAAGTTCACGATTAAATTTGTTTCAGGTACTTTTGAGGATCGCGGGAAAGTGAAGGCTTGATTGTATAGATTGGCCTGTAGTATATGATTACAGATATTTTGGGACACCCTGATATTTTGATTATGATATGTATTTGACATTTGTGATTTTCTTGAGATGGTTTTATGAACTATTTTTTATATGAATTAAAAAAGAAAATTTTGTTTTGGAAATTGGATGTTACACTAAAGCTGCCGAGGGTCACTTCCATGCATCAACAATTTCCCCTAATTGACCTCGCAGCTATCCCTTTCATATATCAAGTTTGAGAAGCTTAATAATGATCTACCAAAACTTCTTAACTTCAATGATCCATTTGATTCTTCTGTAGATTTCAAATTTCACCTCTTTAGTGGTGAACTTGGACTTTAGAACCATAGAGAGAGTGTCTTCAAGGTGTTTTGAATATCAACGATGAAAATCAATGGCTGGCGAGAAGAACTTTCCCTATATCTGGAAAGCTTGAACACAATACCAAGTTTAGGGAAGTTTGTTGCATCGAGGCTAAAGTCTTGATTCCCTTTGGTAATGAATGGAGGATGTTCATTTTCTATAATGGAGGGATGTTGAAATTGAGGGAAGTTCATTTTCTATGCAAGGACTGGATGGATCTCAACATCTGTTTTCCGAAGTCACACACAAGATCTTTAAGAAAATATGTAGCCCTAAGATATTCGTCTTCATCCTGGTTGGCTTTTGAGCATTGAATTATAAGACCCTTGCAATTAGAAAAACCTCTTCTGGATTCATAAAGATGAAGTTTGCTTCTGTTCGGAGGTATTATTCTCCAAAGCGAGTGAGAGTGTATTGACAATGTGTTTCTCCTTTGTAACACTCGTTTTTCTAGCCTAGGCATTTATATTGAGTTGATAGTCTAGGTTAACCTTTGTAACTCATTTTGAAGAAATGAAAAGGAATTATGTGAATATTATGTGAATTATGTGTTTTATGCTTAATTATTAGGGCTTAATTAATTAAAAATAAAAATAAGCATCAAGATTAAAGTGTGAGATAAGCCCGATATATTTACATAAAGTTGTAGTGGTCGAAACAAGGATTTCGGGGATATAAAGGAAACCAAAATCCGAGTTATAACGAAGAAGTTATGACCAGTCGAAGTTTCGCGACAAAACCGGCACGGTGCTGAATGTCGTAAAAAGTGAGTTTTCGATAAACTACTTTTTAGCCTTAGTAATCTAAACAAAAGTTGTAGTATTCGTTAAACCGAGAAGTTCGATAAAAAGAACGCCCAAATCTGACTTCGTATGAGGAAGTTATGATTTTTCCAAGTTTCAGCGTAGCAGTAGACAGCTAAAAACTCGAATTTTAGATCGAGCGATTTTTAGCCGACACAACCTAAACGAGAATTGAAGGTCTTGTCATTAGGAGCACAACGGTAAAAAGTCTGACGAAAACGGACGTCGGATGAAGAAGTTATGAATTTTTAACGGATTCCTGTCCCGGTCTATTAAAAATAATAATATAAAATTTAAATTCAAAATTAGCCGACGAAGTCTAAACGGAAGTTGTAGATCGTAGTTTTAGCTACGCTAGCATATAAAGAACGTCAAAAACGGAGCTCGTATGCGAAAGTTATAAATTTTAGAAGTTTTGGCACGAAAACCGAGAAATTTCGCATAGTCACAATGGCCACGTCACCCTCGCTTAGAATGTGACACGTGTCTTGCTGAGTCACCAGGCTGCTGACTCATCAGGCTGCTGAGTCACCGAAGCTGCTGAGTCATGCGAAGCCACGTGTCCTCTTCTGATTCGACCGAGGAGGAGGCCAATTCCGAAGCAGCCAGCTCTCAGTCCGAGCCTCGCACCTAGCCCCGAGCCTCGCATAGCCTAGCTCCGAGCCTCGCTTAACCTAGCTCCGAGCCTCGCAGGTGCACCAGAAAGCCGCGGTCCACTTAGAAGCCGCCAGCGAGCCCTCGTAGGTGCGAGCCATGTGCGAGCCACGCGAGCCTTCGCCTGCAAGCCTTCTCAACCGTTGGATCAGAAGCTTCTCAGCCGTCCGATCAGAAGCTTCCCCCTATAAATAGAAGGCTGCGAGCCTTCTTGGATATTTTTGAGAAATTGCCACTTTTAGCCCCTTTCTCCATATTTCTTTCATCTTAACATCCCGCAAAGCCCCGGTATCAATTGTAAAGCCCGGAATACCCCACGAAGTGCCCGAGAAGCCCGGAAAATTTATGTTTTCGGTTTCGAAGCCCGACTTTTGCAGAGCCCGATTTCTCAATAAAACTCCCGGTTTTATTAGAGACGATTGTTTTAGAAACGAATTGCTGCCCAATTTTCACCAAAATACGTGAGTGTAGTTACTTTCAATTTACACATAGATATGAAGTATTTACCTTGAAATACGTGTTACGTGTAAATATGCTAATTGTTTATTCGAGGTGACTGTTGAATTGATGTTTGATACAAGTTTTAAATTGTATATGCTTTTTATCTACAAAATATGTTGTGTAGAACATGGGTAGATGAAATAGTTGATGTGTGTCAAAATGGTGAGAGGCCTCGATGTTGTTGTTGTTGTTGTTGTTGTTGTCATCTAGCGAAGTATAGATGACGACCACGGACTTTCTAGATAGTCCAGTGGAACACTAGCAGGTTCGCAAATTGTAGGTGTTGATGAATTAAATGTTCATTGGCGTACTTCATCCCCCTCATGGTTGCCTTAAGGACATGTATGGCTGAGGAAACCCCTTAGCAGTAGTGTCCATCCCGATGATATTCCTTAGGCAAGGTCCCTTGTGATAGGTGTTTAGGGACGTAAAGTGAGGACTACGGGAATGGGTAATTAGGGTTATTGTTGATTGGTGAACTTAATAAGTATATTACTATTGTGGGTTGAAAACCCTATATGCTCACCAGGCTCCCAAGCATGACCCACTCAGTTTTATGATTACAGGTAGTGGACCCCGAGCATAGTTGGAGGACGATGAGAGATTTTTGGATTATAGGCCAGTAGTTGTAGATAACTGTTGAAAGGCTTATAATGTCTTGATTATGCTTTTGATCTGTATCGGAACATGACATCCCGAGGTTTTGATATGAAATGAAACTATACATTTCTTAAAGAAGGTTTTGATAAACTTTTATCATATTTTGATTGGGGACCAATTCCGCAACATCTTTTAAAAAGATTTCTCTGATTTTATTTTAAAAAGCATAAATTAAATCGGTCTTTTCTGGCTGAGAAATATGGGGATGTCACAATTGGTATCAGAGCATTAGTTTAAGCGAACTAAGAAATTGTAGAATTTCTAGACTTGAACTTAGAATGCTAAGTGATGATTGTGAGATGAGTGTCTACCATATTTTAGACACGAGCACTAGTTTATTTTAGGGAAGATGCCTAAAATGCCCTTATGTGCTAAATGCTATGTATTTGCCATGTGTGCCATTATTTGTTCGGATCTATGGTCTGTTGCCGACCGGATCTGGAAACCTTATGTGTGTAGGATTCTAAGCGTATGAATACGAGATTAGAACTAATATGTAAACGTTTCGGAGTGATAAGGGAATTGACATGTCTAACAAGAATAAAGGCCTAAATTCACCTTATTCGGTATATAGGTTGAAATGGCAAGAACTCGGAGTGGAGCTGGAAATGCAAACAGAAACCAACAACCTCAACCTCAAGTGGTGGAACAGGTGCCTATAGTAGGAGCTGCACCCGAACCCATCACCATGGCTGGAGTACGAACCATGATTCAGACCATGTTGGCTGAACAAAGGGAGGAATTGAGGCAAATGTTGCTGAACGACAAGGATAAACCTTTAGTTCCTGTTGAACAACGTGAACTAAATGACGATCGATCTGAAGAAGGGAACAACAGTAGATCGGTTGGTCATAGTGAACCGCTTGTGGTTGGGAGGAATAACCACGAGGGTAGAATGGAGAGAAATGGGTGCAAGTATAAGGACTTTATGACTTGCAAGCCATCGACCTTCAATGGAAAAGAAGATCCTATCGGAGTAATGGATTGGATCTCGGAAATGGAGTTGGCTTTCATGACTTGTGATTGCCAAGGCACGTTACAAACTACGTTTGCAGTACGTCAGTTCAGGGGTAGTGCTGCTCGTTGGTGGAGCACTTTGGGGAAAACCCTAAGCCCTAATGTGCCACTGCAATTAAATTGGGCAGAGTTCTTGGTGCACTTCAAGCGCAAGTACTGCTCGGCCCAAAATGTACTTGAGTTAGAAAACCAATTTCTAACGTTGTAGAAGGGGAGTATGACCGTTGACAAATATACGAATAACTTCACAGACAAAATCGAGTTTGCTTTGCGTATTGTCCCAGATGAGTTGGCAAAAATAGACAGGTACGCAAAGGGACTTCCATGGGAGTATGCGGTGCCAGTATGTCAGGCACTTACTTTGGAGGCAGCTATCTGGGCTGCCAAGTCTGTGGAGGACATGATTAAGGGAAGAGCCGCCAGCAAGGTTGAAGTTGGCAAAAAGAGAAAGTTTGAAGGAACTTCAGGTTCCAATAAAAATAACAAGTTCTCGAAGACTGGTTCGAGAAAGTTTGGAGGAGGAACCGAAGCCAAGTGGTGTGACAAGTGTAAGAAGAAACATGCTGGGAAGTGCAGCGTGGAAGTCACTTGTTACAAATGTGGAAAGTCAGGACATTATGCCAATGAATGCACCTTCAATAAGAACGTATGTTTTGGGTGCAATGAAGAAGGGCATATTTTGAGGGACTGCCCGAAGAAGAAGGACGCAGCAAAACCCAATCTACCACCAAAGTCGAAGGTGAGAGCCTTCCAGATGACGCTCGAAGCTGCGAAAGAAGAAGCCGATGTCGCTTCAGGTACCTTTCTCGTAAATGAATTGCCTGCCCAAATTTTATTTGATTCTGGAGCCAATTACTCCTTTATATCACATGAATTTGGTAGAAAGCTAGCTTTGCCTGTAGATAGGCTAGTTAATGCCTTATTAGTCGAGATTGCTAGTGGCAAGTTTGTACCTGTTAGCCATCGTATGAAAAACATCCTCATTGACTTGGATGGGAATAAGTTCCAAGAGGAATTATTTCCTATCGAGTTGAACGGATTCGACATAGTTTTAGGAATGGATTGGCTTAGCGCCAATGATGCAGAAATAATATGTAGAAAGAAGATAGTAAAAGTAAACCCGCCAGGGAAAGAGTCGTTTATGGTGTATGGAGACAAACGCAGAGTAAATTCTGGAATCATTTCCCTAATGAAAGCCAGAAAGTGTTTGGCCAAGGGATGTACATCATATCTAGCGTTCGTGATCGATGATAAGATGGAAAAGAAGGAGGTGCAGAATATTCCGGTGGTGTGTGAGTATTCGGAAGTCTTTCCCGAAGATCTTCCCGGATTGCCCCCTGATCGAGAAGTACAATTTCGTATCGACTTGTTACCAGGAACGACGCCGATAGAAAAAGCACCTTATCGATTAGCGCCAACCAAAATGAAAGAACTTATGACACAACTTCAGGAGTTAATGGACAAAGGTTTCATTCGACCTAGTTCATCACCTTGGGGAGCCCCTGTGTTATTTGTAAAGAAGAAAGACGGAAGCATGAGAATGTGCATCGATTACAGAGAGCTGAACAAAGTGACGATAAAGAACAAGTACCCGTTGCCAAGGATCGATGACTTGTTCGACCAGTTGCAGGGTTCAAGCTATTTCTCGAAGATCGATCTTAGGTCGGGATACCATCAACTAAACGTGAAAGAGCAGGATATCGAAAAGACTGCTTTTAGAACGAGATATGGACACTATGAATTTTTGGTTATGTCGTTCGGACTAACCAATGCCCCAGAAGCTTTCATGGATTTGATGAATAGCGTTTGTAAACCATTCTTAGATAAATCTGTGATAGTATTCATAGACGATATCTTGATTTATTCGAAAAGCAAGAAGGAGCAAGAAAAGCATCTGCGTGAAGTGCTAGAAGTCCTGAAAAAGGAGAAGCTGTATGCAAAGTTCTCCAAGTGTGAATTTTGGATTCAAGAAGTCCAATTTTTAGGTCATGTGGTTAACCAAGAAGGAATAATGGTTGACCCAGCAAAGATTGAAGCTGTAATGAAGTGGGAACATCCACAAAGTCCTACGGAGATTCGAAGCTTTTTAGGATTAGCTAGATATTACCAAAGGTTTATCCAAGGCTTTTCTTCGATTGCTACTCCATTAACAGCTTTGACCCACAAAGGAGCCACTTATGCTTGGAATGAGAAGCATAAGGAAGCCTTTGAGAAATTGAAGAAGAGATTGTGTGAAGCACCGATTCTTTCATTGCCTGAAGGAGTTGATGACTTCGCAGTTTATAGCGATGCATCGGGGGTTGGGTTAGGTTGTGTTCTGACCCAAAGGGATAAAGTGATCGCGTATGCATCGAGGCAATTGAAGGAACATGAAAAGAACTACCTCACTCATGATCTGGAGTTGGCAGCGGTAGTATTTGCCTTGAAGATATGGAGGCATTATCTTTATGGCACCAAGTGTAAACTTTTCACTGATCATAAGAGTCTCCAATATCTCTTTAATCAAAAGGAATTGAACATGAGGCAACGACACTGGCTAGAGTTACTCAAGGACTATGACTGTGAGATACTTTACCACCCTGGTAAAGCAAATGTTGTTATCGATGCTCTCAGTTGGAAGGTAAACCTTGAAAAGAAAAGGCTAAGAGCATTGAGAATTGAAGTTGTCTCGACAATTGTGGAAAGTATAAAGAAATCTCAAGAGGAAGCTTTAGAGAAAAATGACCGAAAGGAAGAACGTTTGGGCAAAATGTTAGTGTTCGGTACAAACAACCAAGGGTTGAAGGTATTTCAAGATAGAATTTGGGTACCTAAGACAGGCGGAATAAGGGATCTTCTGATGGAAGAAGCTCACAAGACCATGTACTTGATTCATCCCGGCAGTACAAAAATGTATAGGGATCTAAAACCCTATTATTGGTGGCCGACGATGAAGCTCGATGTTGCTAAGTATGTGGCCGAGTGTGTAACTTGTGCTAGGGTTAAGGCACAACATCAGAAACCGTATGGGAGTTTAGAACCTTTACCCGTACCCATGGGTAAATGGGAAGACGTCACCATGGATTTTGTGACTAAACTGCCCAGAACAAGGAACGGTCACCACATGATTTGGGTGGTCGTTGATCGCTTCACTAAGAGTGCGCATTTTATAGCGGCCAAAGAGAAATGGTCTATGGATAAACTTGCGAATTCTTACGTGAAGGAAATTATGAGGCTTCACGGTGTTCCGTTAACGTTGTGTCCGATCATGATAGCCGTTTTACCTCAAGGTTTTGGAGGAGTCTACAAGAGGAATTGGGTACCAAGTTGTGTTTGAGTACAACTTACCATCCACAAACCAATGGTCAGAGCGAGCGAACAATTCAAACATTGGAGGATATGCTGAGAGCATGTACCCTAGAATTCCAAGGTAACTGGGATGAACACTTACCTTTAGTAGAATTCTCCTATAATAATAGTTTCCACTCAAGCATTAAGATGGAACCTTATCACGCTTTGTATGGGGAAAAGTGTCGAACGCCATCATGTTGGCTGGAAGCTGGGGAAAAGCAGTTTATGGGACCTGAAATAGTCCATGAGACTGCTGAAAAGTTGAAAGTGATAAGGGAAAGGATGTTAGCTGCTCAAGATCGACAAAACAGTTATGCTGACAAGAAAAAGACAACCGATATCCTTCGATGTTGGAGATTCGGTTTTACTTAAATTCTCGCCATGGAAGGGACTTATAAGATTTGGTAAGAGAGGGAAGTTGAGTCCAAGGTTTATTGGACCATTTAAAGTTCTTCAGAGAATTGGGAATCAAGCTTACAAGCTAGAGTTACCGGAAGAACTGGAAGGTATTCATAACACCTTTCATGTGTGTTACTTGAGAAAGTTCACGAGAGATGTGCCCGACATAATTCCGATTTCTGAGTTAAGGTTGGATGAAAACAAGAGGTTGATCGAAGAACCTGAGGCAATCGTTGACCGTAAGACTATGAAGTTATGACGCAAGATGGTCGATTTAGTGCTTGTGCGCTGCAAACATACGAATGGACCAAATCTCACTTGGGAAACGGAGAGTGACATGACGAGTCGCTACCCGCAGTTGTTTGGTGATATGTGATTCCGAGGACGGAATCATCCTAAGGGGGAGAGAATTGTAACACTTGTGTTTCTAGCCTTGGCATTTATATTGAGTTGATAGTCTAGGTTAACCTTTGTAACTCATTTTGAATAGATGAAAAGGAATTATGTGAATTATGTGTTTTATGCTTCATTATTAGGGCTTAATTAAGTAAGAATAAAAATAAGCGTCAAAAATTAAAGTGTGAGATAAGCCCATATCTTTACATAAAGTTGTAGTGGTCGAAACAAGGATTTCGGGGATATAAAGAATACCAAAATCCGAGTTATAACGAAGAAGTTATGACCTGTCGAAGTTTCGCGACAAAACCGACACGGTGCTGAATGTCGTAAAAAGTGAGTTTTCGATAAACTACTTTTTAGCCTTATTAATCTAAACGAAAGTTGTAGTATTCGTTAAACCGAGAAGTTCGATAAAAAGAACGCCCAAATCTGACTTCGTATGAGGAAGTTATGATTTTTCCAAGTTTCAGCGTAGCAGTAGACAGCTAAAAACTCGAATTTTAGATCGAGCGATTTTTAGCCGACACAACCTAAACGAGAGTTGAAGGTCTCGTCATTAGGAGCACAACGGTAAAAAGTCTGACGAAAACGGACGTCGGATGAAGAAGTTATGAATTTTTAACGGATTTCCTGTCCCGGTCTATTAAAAATAATAATATAAAATTTAAAGTCAAAATTAGCCGACGAATTCTAAACGGAAGTTGTAGATCGTAATTTTAGCTACGCATGCATATAAACAATGTCAAAAACGGAGCTCGTATGCGAACGTTATGAATTTTAGAAGTTTTGGCACGAAAATCGAGAAATTTCGCATAGTCACAATTGCCATGTCACCCTCGCTTAGAATGTGACACGTGTCCTGCTGAGTCACCAGGCTGCTGAGTCATCAGGCTGCTAAGTCACCGAAGCTGCTGAGTCATGCGAAGCCACGTGTCCTCTTCTGATTCGACCGAGGAGGAGGCCCAATCCGAAACAGCCAGCTCTCAGTCCGAGCCTCGCACCTAGCCCCGAGCCTCGCATAGCCTAGCTCCGAGCCTCGCTTAACCTAGCTCCGAGCCTCGCAGGTGCACCAGTAAGCCGCGGTCCACTTAGAAGCCGCCAGCGAGCCCTCGCAGGTGCGAGCCATGTGCGAGCCACGCGAGCCTTCGCCTGCAAGCCTTCTCAGCCGTTGGATCAGAAGCTTCTCAGCCGTCCGATCAGAAGCTTCCCCCTATAAATAGAAGGTTGCGAGCCTTCTTGGATATTTTTGAGAAATTGCCACTTTTAGCCCCTTTCTCCATATTTCTTTCATCTTAACATCCCGCAAAGCCCCGGTATCAATTGTAAAGCCCGGAATACCCCACGAAGTGCCCGAGAAGCCCAGAAAATTTATGTTTTCGGTTTCGAAGCCCGACTTTTGCAGAGCCCGGTTTCTCAATAAAACTCCCGGTTTTATTAGAGACGATCGTTTTAGAAACGAATTGCTGCCCAATTTTCACCAAAATACGTGAGTGTAGTTACTTTTAATTTACACATAGATATGAAGTATTTACCTTGAAATACGTGTTACGTGTAAATATGCTAATTGTTTATTCGAGGTGACTGTTGAATTGATGTTTTATACAAGTTTTAAATTGTATATGCTTTTTATCTACAAAATATCTTGTGTAGAACATGGGTAGATGAAATAGTTGATGTGTGTTAAAATGGTGAGAGGCCTCGATGTTGTTGTTGTTGTTGTTGTTGTCATCTAGCGAAGTATAGATGACGACCACGGACTTTCTAGATAGTCCAGTGGAACACTAGCAGGTTCGCATATTGTAGGTGTTGATGAATTAAATGTTCATTGGCGTACTTCATTGAAAGGTCAAGCCTTGAAATATGATAATGTTTAAAACAGATTCAGCGTCAGCACCTATCTCAGCATCAGCACCAGCTCATCAGCAGTTCAGTTTGTAATAGTTTAGTTTATTCAGTGCTTTGTAACAAATCTTGTATTTATCCTGTTTCCTTAGTTATCTTGATTTATTAGCTAGCGTATCCCTGAATTGTAGGGATCGTCTAGAATAGCAGTATATATTATTCTGTATAGGTTTGTGAATTGTCACGCTTTTCACAAACCCTAATTATCGCTTTGTGCACAAGATAATCTCTTTGTGAGATTATCTTTCTTAGTGAAAGTTTTTCTTCGTGAATTTCTCTTGTTCTTATTCATAGTCATTGTTTGATATTTCGATTGATCTAAAGGCCTCTTCAATTGGTATCAGAGCAGGTTTCTTTTATCAAACAAATGGCTTCATCTTCTTCTTCATCAAACTCGTCAAATCATCCTTCTGCTAAAATCCCTCCTTTCGATGAAACTAACTTTGCTATGTGGAAAATAAAGGCTCTATATGCCTTGGAATCTGTTGATGAAGACATGCTGGACATCGTTGAAAAAGGTCCTTATGTTCCGATGTATCAGCCTCTTTAAAACAATGTTCCTGATGGCACCATGAAGAAAACTCCAAAAGAAAACTGGACGGCAGACGACAAGAGAAAACATGGTTTGGATGTTCGTGCTCGTGCCGCTATTAGCTACTCATTGCCGTACAACATCTTTGGGCTGGTTCAAAATTGCATCTCAGCAAAAGAGATAATGGATACGCTGACTGTATCGTTTGAAGGAACTGAAGAAGTCAAGGCTACTCAAATAAATGATCTTAACCGAAGGTATGAACATTTTTTTGCTAGGAAAGGTGAAACCTTGACTCAAACTTTTAACAGATTCAATACTCTTGTTAACGATCTTCGGAGACTAGATCAGTTGAAGCATAGAACTGTTCTAGTGCAAAAGTTTTTGGATTCTCTAGGTGCAGGTTGGGAGAATCATGTTGATGTGCTGAAAAACAGCGAGAAGATCAACTCTATGGACTTACAAAGTCTCTATGGAAATCTTCGATACTATGAAGAATCCAAGCTTCAAAGAAAGGAACTGATGAAGGATTCTCAGCGTGAATCTTCTGTAGCTTTGTTCTCCAACAAAAAGCTTGTGGTAGGCTCAGACACTGAAAGTGATTCAGACACTGATTCATCTAAAACTGACACTGATGATATTGAAAAGGTTGTAGCTAGTGCCGCCTTGATTGTGAAGACCTTTGAAAAATCAGGTCGAAACTTCTCAAAGTTTCAAAAGAAGATTGGTGGAAAGTTCTCAAAAGGGTCAGGAGCTGATAAAAGGCATGGTGCTGATACGAAAGAGAAGGCTCAGTGCTTTAACTGTGGGAGCACTGATCATTTTGCAAAGGATTGTAAACAAAAGAAACAAGGCACAGATGAATACTGGAAGCAGAAGTACAACAAGCTGATTGAGAAGCTGAAAGCTGAAAATTTGGAACATAAAGTGCTTGTAGCTGAAGAAGAAAAATAGAAAACTGATGAAGAGTCATCAGATGATGAAGTAAAGTGTCTCATGGTCAAAATGGAGGACCCGGATATTCCCGATAAAGACAAAAGTACTTTTGACACTGATATGTCTGATGCTGAAAATTCCAGGAAGCACAACATTGACTCTTCTTCAATGTACCAGGTTAAAAACTTTGTTTCCTATTCAATGAATGAAAAAATCAAAATGTTTGAGTATTTGGGTGTCATTAATTCTAAGAAGAATCAAACCATAAGAAATTTGCAAAATCAAATTGATCTTCTTGAAACTGATATATCCATAAAATATAGCATTATTGAGTCCACTCAGGAAAATCTTAGAATTACCAGTTTGTCAAATTCATCCTTGTCTGCTGAAATTGACGATGTTAAAAATCTTTTGATTAAAGAACAAACTGTGCTCCACACTTGGGCAAAATCTCATAAGAATGCCAATTATATTATTTCAGCTCAAATTCCTCATTCTTGTAAAAAAATTCTTGGGGGTAATTTTGCAGAAGCTGAAAAGGTTTTTAAATCACAAGAAAAGGAATCTGAGGTCTATTCCATGAAAGAGATGAAAAATAATTTCAAAAATAAGTTTGTCAGTAACTCTTTTATTAATCAAAGTTTAATTGATGAATATTGTACTATTAATTCTGATGGTATCACTGAGTGTAATGTTGAAATTACTGGAATTGATCCTACCTCTTATCCTACACATCTTGTTAGACCAACCCCTCTGACTGAGAATATTATTGCTTTTCCTATCTCTAATGGAGTGTTTCATGTTGTTCATGAACAACTCAAGTACTTCCCTGATTGCAATCCATCTGTGAATGAGTCAAAATCAGATATTGATATTTCATCCTCTAACACTGATCAAATTCATTCTGACACTAAACTCAGTCGTGACTCAGTGATAAACAAAAGGACTCAAAGCTCTATTGGTGAATCTTACATATCAAAATGTGTTAAATCAAAAAATTTGCTCACCAAGAAGAACTTTGGAACTAGAGTTTGTTACAGATGTGGTGACTCCTCTCACAAGATCAGTGAATGTTCTTTTGATAAATCATCCTCAATAGCTGAAAATATTAAAGTTAGGAATGAAAAATGGACTCTTAAGTCAAACTCTTTAAACTGTCTTCCTAAGGAATGTTATAATTTATTATCAAATAACTTTGTGAATGACCCATCTTCAAATGGGTCAATGTGTTCTAACTAGTTTCTCAGCACTGCAGGGTCAGGAGCATCTTTGGTACTTAGACAGTGGTTGCTCAAGGCATATGACAGGATCAAAGTCTCTCCTGGAAGATTATGTTAAGAAAACTGGTCCTGCAGTTACTTATGGAGACAATGGAAAGGGGTTCACTAAGGGATATGGAAACATCAAATGCAATAACGTGGTTTTCCAAAACGTTTCAGATGTTAAGGGTCTCAAACACAACCTTATTTCTATCAGTCAATTGTGTTATGCTGACTATGAAGTTCACTTTACAAAGAAAGAAGGCAGAGTTGTAAACACTGACAAGAACATCATACTCTCAGCAAGTAGAAAAGATGATATATATGTTCTTGACATGTTCTCAAGTGACAAGGCACTGATGCATTGTTTCTTTACAAAGTCTCAGACGAATCTTAGCTGGATTTGGCACAAAAGGTTTTCTCATCTGAACTTCAAGAATCTATCTAAGATATCCAATCAAGACCTAGTTAGAGGGCTCCCAAAATTCAGCGTTGTGAAAGACAAGATGTGTTCAGCGTGTGAACAAGGAAAACAAGCCAAGACCTCTTTCAAACCCAAGTCATGTTCCAGTATATCAGTCCCTCTTCATCTACTCCACATGGACTTGTTTGGACCTATTCCTGTTCGTTCTCTAGGTGGAAATAAGTATACTCTAGTGGTTGTTGATGAGTTCACTCGATTTACATGGGTAATTTTCTTGAAGAAGAAAAGTCATGCTGCATAGGAAATCATCTCACTGATTCGTAAAAATGAGACACTGACAGGTCTTAAAGTTAAGCAACTAAGAAGTGATCATGGCACTGAGTTCCGAAACTCAACTCTTGAAGAATTTTGTGATCATAAAGGAATTGGACAAAACTTCTCAGCTCCTCGCACTCCTCAGCAAAATGGTGTTGCTGAACGAAGAAATAGAACACTGATTGAGGCAGGAAGGACCTTGATGATCCATGCTGGTCTTCCTATGTCGTTTTGGGCTGAAGCTGTCAATACAACATGTTTTACTCAGAATCGATCTCTAATTCACAGGATTCACAAGAAGACTCCATATGAAATGCTTAAAGATCGAAAACCAGATGTATCTTTTTTTCATGTGTTCGGATGTCTTTGCTATATTCTAAATCAGCGTGACCCAAGATCCAAGTTTGAACCTAAGGCTGATAAAGGTATTTTTGTTGGGTACTCATCTATTTCAAAGGCTTTTCGTGTTTTTCATGTGAACAGGCAATGTGTTGAAGAATCCATTCATGTGAAGTTTGATGAGGAATCATACACTGATGAAAAAGTCACTCATTCTCCTTCTATCTTTCAAGAGCTTCTCTCTTGTCCATTCGATGAATCACCTTGTGCTGAGGAGAAGTCCGATTCTTCTGATCCTATCATTCCAGTTCCATGTCCCTTGAGTCAAGATACTACAGCCACATCAGCAGATAACTCATTAGATGCTGATGAAACCCTTGAAGCTGAAGACTCTCCTGAAACTGATAATGTGTCAGTGTCTATCTCTCCGGAATCAGCATCAGTCATTGAACATCGAGATCATCCTGTTGATCGAATTATAGGGAATATTCATGATGGTGTCCGAACCAGATCTAGTGTACTTAATAACTTTTGCATGTATGTTAACTTTGTTTCAATGATCTTACCTGATAAAGTACACACATCTCTTCAAGATGCTGATTGGATCAAAGCCATGCAAGAAGAACTGAATGAGTTTAAAAGGCACAATGTTTGGACTCTTGTCCCAAGACCATCTGGGAAGTCTATCACTGGAACTCGTTGGGTCTATCGTAACAAGGTTGATAAAGATGGAATCATCACTCGCAACAAGGCAAGGCTTGTAGCTCAAGGGTTTACTTAGATTGAATCTATCGACTACGGGGAAACTTTTGCCCCAGTTGCTCGGATTGAAGCTATCAGGCTGTTTCTCGCATACGCATCCTACATGAACTTCATTGTCTATCAGATGGATGTGAAAACAGCATTCCTTCATGGTGTGTTAGAAGAAGAAGTGTTCCTAAATCAGCCCCCAGGCTTTGTGGACAAAGATCATCCTGATTACGTGTACCGGTTAGATAAAGTTGTTTATGGACTGAAGCAAGCTCCCAGGGCTTGGTATGAGACGCTGACATCGTATCTGCTTGAAAATGGATACAGACAAGGAGCAATCGACAACACTCTCTTCATCAAAAACAAAGGCTCAGATATGGTTCTTGTTCAAATTTATGTCGATGACATTATTTTTGGTTCTCCAAATGAGACACTAAGCAAGGAATTTGCAGAGATCATGTCTCAAAGGTTCGAAATGAGCATGATGGGAAAGATGACCTTTTTCTTAGGTCTTGAGGTTCAACAACAAAAGACAGGTATTTCCATTTGTCAAAGTAAATATATTTCTGACCTGCTTGTTAAGTATTCTCTCAATGACTGCAAACCAGCCTCTACCCCAATATCTAAGACTAATAAGCTACACGCTGATCCAACTGGAACAGATGTCAATCACTCTCTGTATCGAGGAATGATTGGATCCCTCTTATATCTCACAGCAAGTCGTCCTGATATCATGTTTGGAACCATTCTCTGTGCTCGATTCCAAGCTAATCCCAAAGAATCTCATATCATGGCTGTCAAACGTATTTTTCGATACTTAAAGGGAACTCAAAACCTTGCACTGTGGTATCCTCGCGACTCAGCATTTGAACTTTATGGATACACTGACTTAGATTATGCAGGATGCAATTTAGACCAAAAAGAGTACATCTGGTGGATGTCACTTCCTTGGCAACCGTCTCATCAGCTGGTCTAGCAAGAAGCAAACATCAGTTTCCATCTCAACTGCAGAAGCTGAGTATGTTGCCGCTGGGAGATGTTGTGCTCAGCTCTTATGGATTCAAAATCAGCTTCTTGATTATGGGTTCAAGTTCTCAAAGACTCCCATCTATTGTGACAACACCAATTCCATTCAGATCACACAAAATCCTGTTCAGCACTCAAAGACAAAGCATATCGAGATCAGACATCACTTCATCAGAGATAATGTTGAAAAAGGAAAAGTTGTTCTTGAACATGTCAAGACTTCGGAGCAACTTGCTGATATCTTCACAAAGGCATTGGATTCTCAATCAACTGCTTACATTATTGGAGAGCTGGGAATGATTTCCTTGTAATTGATTTTGATGTTTAATTGTACTAATGTTTGATTTTGTCTTATAAGCTGATGTACATTGTGCTAATGATGACATACTGATGATATTTGCTACTGAGCACTTTGGTTTGATTTCTTATCTCTATCTCTTCCTCAAATCTTCTAAATAAAAGTTGAATGATTCACTGTATTAAACCATACACTAATAACGACTTGAAACTCGTTGCCGATGGTTAGATCAAAACATAAAGATCTATCACACACAACTACCCCTTCTTACCAATCTTACACTGATTCTACGATTTAGTGTGCCAAAACACACACTGATGAGAATCTAAAATCTTTGCCGATGGTTAGGTCAAAACACCAAGATCTATCACACGCAACTACCCCTTCTTACCAATCTTACACTGATTCTGTGATTCAGTGTGCAAAAACACACGCTGATGAGAGTCTAAAAATCTTTGCCGATGGTTAGACCAAAACACCAAGGTTTATCACACGCAACAATCCATTCATTACCCTCCTCTTATTCAGTGTCTAATGATTCAGTAAGATAAACCGCTCACTGATGAAGTCACAAAACTCTGTGCCGATGGTTAGATAATGTAACTAGTATCTATCACACGCACCACTCTCCTTGCTAGCCCTGAATAAGCAAGTTGTACCTTGAATTGATGGAGAAATATCTTCAGCATGTAACTTTTGCGACACTGACCTCAGCGCTTCCGCAAACACTGATTGACGTTTCACATTCAGTCAATGGCTCTTTTATCCAACGGCTATATTCTGCTCTGACAGGTTGTTACGATGCGCCGTTATCCTTAATGATGATAATCAAGCATATCAGAAGATAATCATCACCTTTTTAATGAAGATAATCATTACCTTTTAAAAACCTCTTTTATTCCATATTTAAACCTCTTTCTCCCTTGGTTTAATTTTTCCTTCCAAAAACCTTGAACTTCTCTAAAAAACCCTAGAATTCTCAAATTCTCTCCAATGGCGGCATCTCTGTTTACATACTCCTCAACCTCTCGAAGGGTCATTCCTGCCCCAAATTCTCCTCCTCTTCCCATTCACATCAAGGCCACCAATGTAGTCTTCAACCCCGACATTCCAGAGGTTCATCGAGGTCTTGGACTCGATGATTTCGTCAATTTCTTGGCTTCTTGTCGCCTTCGATATGCAATCAACGATGTACCATCCGAGTTCTTCCCAGAACAAGTATGTGAGTTCTACTACACTGCAACCATTAATGAAGAAAACAACGCCATCACCGGAACCATTGGCCATGGAAGACACTCCGTCTTCATCACCGTAGAACTTCTCAGTGCTGCTTTAAGGTTACCAATTTTCGAACCCTTCTTTGAACCCCCAACTATTGAAAGATGTAAACGCATGTTTGATCAACTGGGCTATGATCACTCAAAGGCTGGTACTCGATCAGCTCTTATTTTTGCGTCAGTGCATGACCCCAGGCTGGAAGTTTTTCACTGGAGCTCTATGCAAGTGTGTGGGTCACAAGTCTCGTAGTGGTGACCAACTGAGCAACTATGAGCAACAAGTTGTCTGCTCCCTTCTTCTCAACAAAAGGCTTGATTATGGGGCACTATTCTTTGATCAGCTTGTTCAGCTTCTACGTGAAAATGTGCGTGTTGATCATGTTCCCTTTCCACGCTGGATTGCCCTGGTATTCGACAAGTTCTTCGCTGCTGACTACTTTTCTCACTCTGGGAATCCAATCCAATGTCCTCAAATGTCAGTTCGTATGTATCAGGATGATCCTTTAGATACCGACATTGGAATCTCCGATCGGATGAGAGAATGGATTGCCAATCCATACATTGTGCCTTCTCTCACCGCTGACACTGATGAAGGAGGTGCTGATGGTAATCATATGGATCATGCTGATCAAGAGGTGGAGCATCTTGATGGCGATCATTTCTCCCCGCAACTGTCTCATCACATCATCTCGGACTCTGGTAAAGCCTCCTCAGCACCACAGGATTCCATGCCTCAGGGGGAGCAGCCATCTCAGGGGGAGCATCCCTCACAGGGGGAGCATCATTCTCAGGGGGAGCATCCGTCACCAGCAGCTCACCATTTCTCTCCAAGGATGCCTCCTAGCTCTCCAATTGTCCCAGGTACCTCAATGGTTCAAATTCCCGCTTCAGCATTTTCTGAACTGATGTCACTGACTCGGGACATGAGTCAGCGGCTGCTTCGCATTGAGGCTGATGTTCAACAAATCAAGGAGGTTCTCCTACTTACTCCTCCCGCTAGTCCCAACTTTGCTGATGTTCAAAAAGGGGGAGATACTGATGATGATGCTGATGCTGATGGTGAACCAAATGCTCATGCTGATGGTGAACCAAATGAGAAAGACACAGAACCTGATGCTGACAACACTATCATTCAGCATGTATCTCCCAACCCAGTTCGTGAATCTGATTCTGCGGGGCATAATAGTCCAGCAGCTACTGAAAAATTGTTTGAAGATAGTGAGCATGATGAAGAGCATGATGAACCTGATGATGAATGTCAAATTCTTGACATGAACTTCATTGATCCTCTCATTCCAGTTCAGCAAGAAAGCTCAGATGACCTTGAAGAATCTCATCCAATACTAGCTGATGATATTGTTGATCCCATCATTCCGGTCCAAGGAGAGGATTCGGACGTTGCAAGTGAAGAATCTCATCCGCTGTCTCGAAAGTGGAAGGCAGTAGATACTGACTTGGATCATTCTCAAACTGATAATTCTTTGTCTGTGAAGAAACCCAAGTCCATTGTCAGTAATTCAAACCTTGCCACTGAATGGAACATGTCCCCTGACCAAGTCAAGCAAATTCTTGATGAAGCCAATTGAGCTCAACTTCTAAAGAACATTGCTCAAGCTGATGAATCCCTTATTCAGCACAAACTTCAGGCCAAGGGATCGTTTGAAGCTCAGATGCAGAAGTTCCTGGAATTTCAGTCCAAGGCTCAGTCTTCTCAACCTCCTACTGGCTCTAGTAAGCCTAAGGCTGACAGTGTTCTTGACCGGATTGATCGAAAGAGATTTGAAGATGTTTTCAATCGGCGAATGTGTGGTGACAAGATCATCAAGGTCAAAGCTTCCAAACCTCGAAACGAGAAAATCCTGTCGTTGCTGATTACTCGTCAAGGTCCTCAGCATTCATATACTGAGGTTGTCAAAAGAGATGAGCTGATCAGATATGGGTTTTCGGAATGGATGGAACTGCTTGATCTAGCATCCAAGCAAACCTCAGCTCACTCTTCCGAACTGACTTGTGCTCTTCATCTACTGATCAAGAAGGTTTAGCGTCTGGATCTTGTTCCCAAAGAACGACCTCAGCATCAAGGCCAAAGGTCGTCAGTTCCTAGATCTCGAAGGACCAAGTTTCATGTTGATGGTGAAGATGTATTGGTTCTAGACTTCGGTGCTGAAGTGATTAATAATTCTCTTCCTCTCGGTGTTGATCCGGTTCAGCATCAATTCATCTCAGCTCCTGAACACGGGATGTTCTACCTTGATAAAAACAGGAGAATGTGTTTTCAGTGCACTACTGAGATTCCAAAAGCTCCAACCACTCACCTTGTTGGCTTAAGGCAAATGTGCATGAGTCATCAAGATCTATCCGGAGAATTTCACATTCTTATCGCCATGGAGCTGCTGAACAGAAGACAGGAGTTGCTGGACAGTCCTTACTGGCCAGTTAAAATTGAAGCTAAAGTTGAGTATGAAGAATTCCTTTCCAGGGGTGTCTTAATTTAGTTTGTTTTGAACATCATCATATTGGGGGAGATTGAAAGGTCAAGCCTTGAAATATGATAATGTTTAAAACAGATTCAGCGTCAGCACGTATCTCAGCATCAGCGCCAGCTCATCAGCAGTTCAGTTTGTAATAGTTTAGTTTATTCAATGCTTTGTAACAAATCTTGTATTTATCCTGTTTCCTTAGTTATCTTGATTTATTAGCTAGCGTATCCCTGAATTGTAGGGATCGTCTAGAATAGCAGTATATATTATTCTGTATAGGTTTGTGAATTGTCACGCTTTTCACAAACCCTAATTATCGCTTTGTGCACAAGATAATCTCTTTGTGAGATTATCTTTCTTAGTGAAAGTTTTTCTTCGTGAATTTCTCTTGTTCTTATTCATAGTCATTGTTTGATATTTCGATTGATCTAAAGGCCTTTTCATTCATCCCCCTCATGGTTGCCTTAAGGACATGTATGGCTGAGGAAACCCCTTAGCAGTAGTGTCCATCCCGATGATATTCCTTAGGCAAGGTCCCTTGTGATAGGTGTTTAGGGACGTAAAGTGAGGACAACGGGAATGGGTAATCAGGGTAATTTTTGATTGGTGAACTTAATAAGTATATTATTATTGTGGGTTGAAAACCCTATATGCTCACCAGGCTCCCAAGCCTGACCCACTCAGTTTTATGATTACCGGTAGTGGAGCCCGAGCATAGTTGGAGGACGATGAGAGATTTTTGGATTATAGGCCAGTAGTTGTAGATAACTGTTGAAAGGCTTATAATGTCTTGTTTATGCTTTTGATCTGTATCGGAACATGACATCCCGAGGTTTTGATATGAAATGAAACTATACATTTCTTAAAGAAGGTTTTGATAAACTTTTATCATATTTTGTTTGGGGACCAATTCCGCAACATCTTTTAAAAAGATTTCTCTGATTTTATTTTAAAAAGCATAAATTAAGTTGGTCTTTTCTGGCCGAGAAATATGGGGATGTCACATCCTTTGAATGACCTTGGTTTGAAAGTTGCAACGGCTTCAGGCAAGTCATTTGACCAGATCTCCTCCATTGATTTACCATACTTTTTGTGAAACAAGTTTAATCTTTCAAACTCCAATGGCATTCTTCGATCATCTGGGATTCTTTGGTCGAATGACTTAAACATTGGGAAGTATTTTGTGTTAGGAGAAAGAAGAATATCCTAGTATACACCAACAAGGGGTTGAGCATATGTGAAATGAGGGACATAATATGTGTCTAAGAGTCTTCACATTTGATTCACCCAAGCATTGATTAGAGTTTCATCAATTCTCATATCAAATCCATGAGTCTGGCATATGTATTAGACTAACTGGGCTTCACTCCAGTCTATGTTTCTTGTCTTGTCTTAAGAGAGTTGAAAGAGTTTTCATTAGAAATGGAAGGTTTCAGTTTTGCTTCTATGATATGCGAAGGCTTCTTTAGGGAGTTTGGAGGAGTTGGAGTTTTATTTTTTTTAAGAGATCTTGTGGGAGACTATGGGGGAGCTTTTGGAGACGGAGGAGCAGATGGAATTTTCTTCGAATGAGGGGACTTTGGTCTATCTGACAGCGAAGGGTCGTGTGTACTTTGATCAACTTGAATTGCCTGATCCTTTCCCCCTTTTGAGGAAGAAGGCTTGCCCTTCTCCTCAAATGAAGCTTTCAATTCATTTAGCTTGGCAAAGGTTTTAGCAAACTGAATCAAGATTTGACTACTTAGGTCATTGGTGGTTAGAATTATATGATGCTTGAGACGATCATTGGTGTCCTTGTAAATAGTGAGGATTTCATCTATACTCTCTCTAGTTGAGACTGAGCGATGTAGACTTTGGATTGTATGTTAAAGTTATGAATATCCATCTTCATATGCCTTGTGTGTTTCGTTAATCAAAATTTTCGTCTTCTCTTCCTGTTCATTAGTCATCTTGATCCTTCATTCCTTTGATATCAAAAATAAAGTCTTCATGTTTTTTGATGAATCCACGGTTCAATCCATAACAAGATCCTGTTAGAGGTACACTTTTCCTTTGTTTCAATGGTCGTAATCATGTCGTCGAGAGACTGAAGAGTTTGAGTAGTACATGAAATCTTCACTGTTTCCAAGGACATCTATGGTCGTGATGCTTGAGATGATCATAGATGTCCTTGGAAATAGTGAGGTACATTTTTCCCTTGTTTCAATGGTTGTGATCCTTGCACATTGGTGCTCACCATGCCTATGTCGCTTAATCGTAATGTCGATGGAAAAGGATTTCCAGGGCTTCCTTGATCTGATTGGTCTATAACCAAATTTGGCCTTGAACCTACGGTGTATTCTGTTTTTATAGTGTATGTGAAATCGAAAGAAAGATGGAGTTTAACTCATGAGGTATAAAAACGAGAAAGTTCTTTCTCTTGGAGACCTTAGAAATTTTACTAACACTAGTATTCACATGGAATCCTATTGATGTTTTGTCTCTATGAATTCGATCTGAAATGATTACACTTACTGTAAAAGAGTGTGGGATGTTTCATTTACGTTCAGAAGGTCATATTAGTAGGGAGTGCCCTCGAGAATTGATTTCGTTATGTTTTCACTACAACCAAGTGGGCTACAAGAAGGTCGATTGTCCAGAGTTGATAAGAGGAGAGGTGTGGGCACCTGCTCTAGCCACTTTGACGATTATTTTTGGATGCGAGGGCATGGTGGAGGTTCATGTGGTAAGCAGCCGATCATTGCAATCATAGGCAGAGGGGATTTGAATTCCATCCGTTGATGTCGCAGGTGTGTATTACATTCTTTTCCTTCATGTTGTTATTAATTATATTCATGGTTGCATATTTATGTATGAGATGTTGTGTGGGGTGCATCTAAGTCTGTTCGTGGGATTATAGTTGTCTTCATGATAGTGAATCGTCATTCACTTACCTTCAAATTATTTGCATGTTAGATTACGACATTCCTCTTCTATTATGTAAATAATGTTGTTGGATCCTAGCCCTAATTTCTCTTTTGGGTGTTTAATTAGGGATTCAGTTCTAATCAAACTTTTTTCTTTTTCCTTTTCAGATGTCGAACAACAACAATGCTTCCGGCTCGAATTCCTACAGCTCGTTCTCACTCATGAACTTGTGTGGGAGAGTGATCTTTGACTGGTCCAATTTCAATGATTGGATTCGCAAAATCTGAATGGTTACTCATTACGAGGACAAAGAGTATGTCCTTGATGAGAAGCTGAAGGAAATCAACCTCAACATCGCTACTGTTGAAGAGATCACCACCTTTGAGGCCCTTGAGCATGATGCTACGAAAGTCCATTGCATCATGCTAGCGACCATGACTGCAGAACTCCAAAAGTCCTATGAGGACATACATCCCTATGAAATGCATCAAGACTTGCTGGACTGGTACCACCAAAGTGTAAGGCAAGAAAGGTATGAGATCATCACTTCGATGATCACTACCCGAATGGGTAATGGAGATTCCCTTACCGCTCATCTGCAAAAGATGCAGAGATATGTTGATCGCTTGCTAAAGTTAAATGTTAACTTTGATGAAGAGCTGGCAATCAACATCATCCTTCACTCCTTGCCTCCCTGCTATAACCAATTCCGCATGACCTACTACATTAATAAGGAAGAGGTATCCTTGAGCAAGCTTCAAGGCTTGTTAAGGACTGCTGAGAGCAATCTCAAAGATAAGTCTGTTGCATCAACTCCAACTCCCGTTGCCGCCCCTGTCTTGGCAATAGGGCAAGAGAAGAGTAAGAAGAGGAAGGATCCCTCAAAGAGCCAACACAAGGGAAAGTCCTAAGATGGTACCTCTTCTAGTGGAACCAAGGTTGGTTCTGCTAAACCCAACTCTAACCCAAAGGAGGCAGAGTACCATCACAACCACAAGATAGGGCATTGGAAGAGAAGTTGCCCAGAATATTTGCAAGCTATCAAGGATGGGAAGATCAAGCCGTCCTTTGGTGGTATTTACACTATTAAATCTAATGATTCATCGCATGCTATTTCTTGGGTTCTTGATATAGGATGTGGTTTTCACATATGTTCTTATTTGCAGGGACTAAGAAGAAATAAGGATGTGGAGCATGGGAATATAAATCTAATCATGGGAAACAGAAGATCGTTGCATGTCACCAAGATTGGAGTATATTCCTTAGTTCTTAGTAATAGATTAGGTTTAGATTTAAACAATTGTTTCTATTCACCAGATATGGAAAGAAACATCATTTCATTTAATGGTTTATATAGACAAGGATTTAGATATTCCTTTGATAATGAAAAGGCTTCTATTTATGCTTATCTTAATAGTGTTTTATATTTTGAAGCATTGCGTTGTAATGGAATATATGAAACTGTGATGGTTGTAGATAACTTAGGAAATGATGTATTGTGTGTTGATTCTTCCAATAGTATGGATAAAGCATGCTTGTGGCATTGTCGTCTTGGACATGTCACCAAGAAATGCATATCCCAACTCCAAAAGGATGGAGTGTTAGAGTCATTCGACCTTAGGGACGATGACATGTTCGAGTCTTGTTTACTTGAAAAGATGACCAAGTCACCCTTTACTGGCACCTGTGAAAGGGGTGAGGGTTTATTGGATCTCATACACACCGATGTGTATGGGCCCTTTAGATCCACCTCAAAGGATGCGAGCCGCTTCTATGTGAATTTTACCGATAATTATATCAGATATGGCTATATCTACTTAATCAAGCACAAGTCAGAAACCTTTGAAAAATTCAAAGAGTTTAAACAAGAAGTGGATAATCAGTTGGGCAGGAAAATCAAGATGTTTCGATTCAATCGAGGAGGAGAGTACCTAAGTCTTGAATTCCACGACTATCTCAAGGAATTCAGAATCGTTTCACAATTGATGCCACCTAGGACACTACAGTTAAACAGTGTGGCTGAGAGGCGTAATCAAACCTTTTTGGACATGGTTCGTTCCATAATGAGTCGTGCTTCACTACCTATCTCATTGTAGGGGTATGCCTTAGATTCTGCCACCTATATCCTTAACTTAGTCCCTACGAAGAAGGTTGCCAAAACACCTCACGAGATGTGGACAGGGAAGGCTCCCTCGTTGTCACATATCAAGGTTTGGGGTTGCGAGGCTTTCGTAAGACGAGAGACTCACGACAAACTCAAACCTCGTAGTGAGCGGTGTATTTTCATCGACTACCCGCAGAAGCCCTTTGGATATCTCTTCTATAGACCGAGTGACTATGTTGTGTTCGTCACGAGGAGAGGGGTTTTCTGAGAGCGAGTACTCATAAGCCAAGGGGACAGTGGGAGGCAAATCGATCTTGAAGAGATTCAAGACTCGAGCGATGAAGGAACCTCTAACACTGGCGCTCAACCTGAGGAGGAAACTTTGGTTGAAACGATTGACGAGTCCTTACCTCTTAGACGTTCCGAAAGAGTTAGGGCTCAACCCGAGTTATATGGTTTTCATAATACTACAGAAGGGGATACGTATATTAGTGATAGTACACTAATAAATTTGGACGAACCTATCAGCTATAAGGAAGCCATGGCAGGTTGGGAGTCTGCAAAATGGAAAGAGGCGATGGACAGCGAGATTCAATCCATTTATGAAAACCAAGTTTGGAATTTGGTTGACAATGTACCAGGACGTAAAGAAAAGGGGTGTGATGCATGCAATCATCCGAGCTCAAGTAAGTCTTCCCAAAATACCCATACATATTATATGTGTTATGATGTGATATGTGTATATGAGAATCACATGCAATATTAGGGCTAAGGATCTACTCAAAATTGCATGATAAAATGCTAGGATAGATGCATTTATCTAGCTATTGTATGAGCTTGTGGATCTGCATGCTAGTATCAGATCAGTTATCTGGTAGGATGGCATGTTTAGGTTATGATTTGATGCAGATTACTCAATGCTTGAATGTTGCTTGCTTTGTGCTTTTAGGAGTTCCCATTAGTATCAGCTAGCCAGTAAGCGAATGCATTAGATTACATATGATAGGGACTACATAATTTTAGAGGGAAATCAGTAAGCTTTGTGCTTATGGTTTTCAGTTTATGTTACAAGTACTTCTAGTTCGAAAAGGAAGAACCCAGGATGATTGCAGTGCACACACCACATCGCTCCACATTTTATATTACTCTGATATATTTGGATATTATTGATACATTTTAATTCAAAATGGTTTTGATGATGTTGTCATGGATAATGGTTTCATTAATTTAAAAATCAAAATTTTCCGTCTTAAATTTTGGGACATTACAATATGTTCTATAATGTTGGTGATTTATATCAAACTATACATAGATTAGATTACATACCTTAAATAAATGGATTTACGTTATTATAATCTTATATAATCTTGTATTAAGATTAAACCTTGATGATGCTTTGTACATTGCTTGGTGCGATCAATCTCTTTGTGACAACATTTCTTAGTGAAAAACATCTATATGATAATCTTTGTTCTTCATTATAACTTGTTTGTAACCGGTCTGCGAACTTACATTATATAACCTCCCAAACATTTATTATCCACTTAATAGAATATTATTAATTTCTAATATATTAAAATTGTTATTATAATAACTAGTAAGTTAGAACCCCTGTTTTGTGGGGGATTGAAATTGCATAACTACGAAAGTGTATAAAACAAACATCCAATATACAGGAATCATGTACCAGACATGACAATATATTGCGAGGGGCATGCGGGGAAGTAATCTGTAGATTTTCTATTAGGTACAAACTACTTTTTCAATTTTTTTCAACATATGGATTGTTTCTATAAAAGAATGCCTAAGGACCTTTTCTATAAATTACGGGAAAATTTTTTGTAATTTGTTTTCTAAGCAGGGGCCAAAGCTGACAACAAACAAAATTTTTAATAACAGAGACTGTTTATTTAAAAAAAACAAACAACAACAAAATCATAGAGAAATTTTATATAAATTACAAAATTATAAAGACTTAATATTGAAAAAGTATGTTGCAAAAATATGAAATATATAAAGTTTAGTGTTCATAAGTCAATTCATAAGAACTTTTGTTTTAACATATATATAATAATAATTAGACAAAATTATAAAAATGGCCCCTGTGGTTTGCCAAAAGTCACAAAGTCAGTCCTTGTTAATTTTTTTTGATGAAAATGGTCCTTGTGGTTTGCACAACTTGCAAAGTTAGCCCTTTTTACTAACACCGTTAGTAAAATGTTGTTAGGGACTGAATCTGTAAGGATATTTTCGTCTTTTCAAGTATAAACGGACTGAATTCGTGACATTTGATAAACCACAGGACCATTTTTGAAGTTTGTTTGAAAAAGATAATTAATTTGCTAAACCACAGGGACCATTTTTGAAGTTTGTTTGAAAAAGATAATTAATTTGCTGAAGAAAGAAGGGAAGACTCGAACTCGAGTCCTCCACCCCGCTTATATTATAAAAGTCTTAACCAATTGAACTGAATGTTCACTGGTATATAGCTTCTAAAAACTAATTTATATAATAATGAAAACGTTAATACTTAAATAATAAATAACTTACAAAAAATATTTTTCTTACATAATTTTTTTAAATAAAACAAAATGTATCTTAGTCGTATTATAAAAAAATATAGTTTTTTACAAACAATTTGTATGTATTTTTATATATTTATCTTACGTAAAATATATTTTTTTATGTCTTTATAAAATATGTTTTCGTAAAATATATTCTTTCATGTCTTTGAAATAATAATAGTTAACACTACTTATGACATAAAAAAAATGTATAAATTCTTTTGGGTTAACAATTCTAAACCGTTTTTATACATTTAAATATATAAAAAAAACATAATAACATATTATACAAAAACGTAATCCTAAAAAAACATAAACAAGGTTATTACATTGTATTGGAATGCAAAATCGATCGAATAAGTTTTTGTACTGACCCAATTGGTTTTCTAAATACCGTTTTTCTGTTTAAAAAATACGTATTAAAAGAAACATAACTTGTTTTTTTTTTTTTGCCGGAATTTATGAGATCTTCTGTATGTTTATAAAAATGAAAAAAAAAAGTAAATTGTTATTTATAAGCGTTAGCTTAATGACGATATAAATATATTTCTCATCTTAAATTGGAAATATGTTATTGTAACACCAACGAATGCCCAGAATACTATTGTTAAATCTATGTAAAGAAACATTAAAGAAAATGTAGTTGTTCCAAATTTAAAGCGATATATTTTAATTTTTAAAACAATTCGACCAATTTTGCATTCCAATACAAAGTAATAACATATTATATGAAAATGTATTTTTTAAATATATAAAAAATACATATTTAAAAAAAAATACATAAAAAAGTATAAAACTTTATTTGTATAATTTTTTTTATAATACGTAAAAAATATATTTGTTTTATTTAAAAAACAGTTTCACGTAAAAATATGTTATGTGTTTTTTTATTATTTATGTTTTAACAGTTTTCTTGTTGTATAAATTTCCTTTAGGAAATAAAAATCATGGAATTGCTCAGCTCAATTCGCTAATGGATTTACATGCGAAGGTGAGGTCGTGAGTTCGACCCCTACCCGCTTAGTTACTTGACTTCTTAAAGCAAATAACAAAAATAGTCCCTTTTGGATTGCTAAATGTAACAAATTCAGTCGTTATTATATCTGAAAAAACTAAAATACCCCTACATTGGATGCAGTAACGACAGAATTTTAACGGAGTTAGTAAAAAAGGTTATCCTTACAAGTTTTGCAAAGCACAAGGACCATTTGCTTCAAAAAAATTTATAAGGACTAAGTTTATGATTTTTAGGGCATCTCCAACCCACCCCCAAATTTCATTTCTTTTCCCATTCTTTTCCAATCCTATCCTATTTTTACCTATATTTTTGGAGATATGAATAGTACTCCCCGATATATGGGGGAATACTATTCGTATCTCCAAAAATGAAGGTAAAGTTTTGTTGTCAATTTTAGTCCCTCTCATTTTTATTTTATACATTTCTAATTTATTTTATCTACTAAATATAATTTAAATGCAATATTTAATATTTATAATATCATGGTATATATTAATTTATATAAGTTAATCATAATTATATAGTTTAATTAGTAAAGGGGTATATTTGACAATATATATATATATATATATATATATATATATATATATATATATATATATATATATAAAAGTTATAAAAATGAAATATTTTACGAATATATTTTTTGAGGTAAAAAATAGGATAGAAAATGAAGTAGGGTTGGAAAGGAAACATTATTTATTCCATTTATAAGATAAAAATTACAGATGGGTCGGAAATGGTCTTTGTAAACCAGAAGGACCATTTTTGTAATTTTGTCTAATAATTATAAATATAATATAATATAATTATAATATAATGGAAATTAGACGGTAAATAAACGGATCGGTTTAATGTGACCCATTTAACATTTGAATATGAAAAACCCTACATAATATATAGTGAATACTGAATAGTTTGGAGAAGACAAGGGGCCACGTTGAAAACAGCAGAACAATTAGACTAATGCCGTGTCAAAGTTGTGCTGGACGGTGCCGTACCAGTTATCTCTTTCTTTTTATAGTTCCTAGTTTGTGTTCCCTTTTTCAAATTCAGTGGACTGTGGGTTCCATACGTGATCAACCATGACTATAATGGATGACTTGTATATTAGATTTTCCATTCGATAACATTTACCTCCGTTATATATATATATATATATATATATATATATATATATATATATATATATATATATATATATATATATATATATATATATATATATATATGTGTGTGTGCATGTTTGATTGATTATGTATCAATCATTTTAGTTATTTTAAAAAAGTAATTAATGTATATTACAAGATATAATGCATATTAATTACATCATTTAATATGTATTAATTAGTTTTTTAAAATAACTAAAATAATTGTTACAGAATCAATCATAAATGCACACAATAGATAATGAAAACATTTAAACATAACTCTCTCTCTCTCTCTCTCTCTCTCTCTCTCTCTCTATATATATATATATATATATATATATATATATATATAAGAGGGTTCAATTGAGAAAAAAAAATATTTAGAATGGGATAATCATTCTCAACCACTCATTTATTTTTGCCGCAAAAGCCTCCGTCGTATCAGCGGAAATAAGAAACGTATAGACATGTATTTTCCAACCAAACATTTTTCCTTAAACTATGCTAAACATTACCTTAATATATACAAAAACATAGTATTTTTGTTTTTTTTTTTAATTTTTAAGAAGCTATTTTTAGCGAAAAATGATTTTAAATATATCAAAATTCATGATTTTTTATTCTCTACAAATAGACATCCATATTGATATAGTTTTAAAATAAAATAAAAAAATTATTTTTTTTATATTTTCAGCTACCGTTATTCATAATTGAATAAAAATGAATCAGGTTTTTATTACAGTACATTCGTTATTCACTTATGAATAAAAACTATGATTAATTTTTTTTACAATTTAAGTATCATTCATATATTTGAATATAGCATATAATAAACATAGTATATTCATATTTAAATATTAGACGATTCATTCACTTGTGAATATTACATAGTATATTCACTTGTGAATATTAGATGGTATATTCACTTGTGAATATTATATAATATTTTTATATCTGAATATTACATAGTATTACATGGTATATTACATTTGAATATTACATAGTATATTCACTTGTGAATATTAGATGATATATTCACTTATTAATATTACACAGTATATTCACATATGAATATTACAATGTGTTTTCATAAATATATATAATTTTTATATGTTATTCACATATGAATAACATACAGACTTGCATATTCATTTTTTTGTTTTAATAATCATATACTGATTCAGTTGAGAAAACATATTCATATATGAATATAACGTGGTAATTTAGTTTATGCATTTCATCAAACAGTTGGAGTGCATACAATTTAACTTTTTTAAAAATGTTAAAAACATGATACTTTGACTATTTAAATCTTACAAAATAGTAGATAGATAGATAATTATATGAAATTTAAAAAAAATGATCTGATTTTTTTCTAACCTCAATTTTGAAGTTTTATTTGAGAATCGATGTTGAATAAATGATATGAAGTGGATTTTTTGTTGATTATCAATGATGTTGATGTAATAACGTTGGAAGTATAATTAATCATAGATGTCGAAGATCTGATCGTATTCAAGCAGAATTGAAGGTTGGATTAAAAGAACCAAAAAACGAATTTTTGTTGTTAACTGTTAAATTGTGTTGATAAACATGTTATTGACGAAGATCGATGATTGATTAACACCGGATGATGTTAATGATGGTTTAACTGAAGAAATTTGGATGATTATTGAAGGTTGGAGGAGAAATTTGGACGATGAACGATCGAAATTTCTATACAATTACGTATTTGAGATTGAAGGTTAATATCAAATTTACAAGTTTGCCACCGTGTCTTTTTATGCCTAGATTAAATGAGTGGCTGAGAATGATTCCCTCATTCTCAACCTTTTTTATATTCTCAATTGAACCCACCTCTCTCTCTCTCTCTCTCTCTATATATATATATATATATATATATATATATATATATATATATATATATATATATATATATATATATATATATATATATATATATATATATATAGGGTTAAGTAACTGTGTTCTAACTATCTATCGTGTGCATTTAGGATTGATTGTGGACCAATCATTTTAATTATTTTAATAAACTAATTAATACATATTAAATGTTAAAGATATAATAAGTATTAATTAAATATTCAGCATTTTATATGCATTAATTACTTTTTCAAATAACTAAAATGATTGGTCCAGAATCAATTCTACATGCACATTATAGATAGTAGAAACATTTGAACCTATATATATATATATATATATATGTATATATATATATACATATATATATATATATATATACATATATATATATATATATATATATATATGGTTAGATTATTATGTTCTAACTATCTATTGTGTGCATGTAGGATTGATTCTGGACAAATCATTTTAGTTATTTTAAGAAAGTAATTAATGCATATTAAATGTTATAAATATAAGAAGTATTAATTAAATTTTCAGTATTTAATATGCATTAATTACTTTCATAAAATAACTAAAATGATTGGTCCAGAATCAATCTTACATGTAGATAATAATTAGTAAAAACATTTGCCCCTATATATATATATATATATATATATATATATATATATATATATATATATATATATATATATGTATATATATATATATATATATATATATATATATATAGGAATGAGAGAGAGTATGTGTGTAGGTGTGTGTGAGAGAGAGAGAGAAAGAGAGAGGAATGATCATTTGAGAAATCAAAGTTTCCCAAGAACCCAAGAACCAAACCAAGGCCATTAGATCAATATAATAAAATGTTAGGATCGTTTGTGACATTTTTGTAAATACTTGGGAAAAACAACACGGGGGCATGATAATTAAATGATTCAGGGGCATTTTAGTGATGAATTACCCTGAATCAGGTCAACCCCCACCGTTCTATGTGCATCTCTCTCTCTCTCTCTCTGTTTCTCTCTCTCCCTCTCTCTCTATATATATCTCATCCCACCTCCTACCGTCACATCACCTCTAAAGATGACCCCTTCGCTCATGTTCTTCCTCGTCGTCGTTATCTTTGGTCGTCTTTGATCTGGAAATTGGAATCTATTTCTCGCCTTTTGTTCTGATTTGAATGCTCTCTTTGATCTCCTTCCTCCAAATCAATAATGTTTGATGAAATTGGAGATCTGTCGCTTGTAATTCTCTCACCGTCGATCTGCCAATTAGAATCGATTTCTCGCATTTTGTTCCGATTTGAATACTCCTGTTGATCTCTTTCCTCCAACCTAATATAGTTTGATGAAATCGAAACAAGTCAATCTAGTTTGTTGAAATCTCTATCCATTACAACAATAAAAAACAACCATAAATCAACTTTGGTTCGTCTTTATCCAAAAACGTCGGTGTGTCGTCTCCAATGACTGATAAATATTCCTGTTATTGATATTAGCCTCTTAACTTCATCTATTTTGGAGCTCGATAAGCTCAAGTCAATTGTTAGCTCTTGAGGTTGCTTTCAGGTTTCTCTCTATCTCTATTTCTCTCAATATCACTAATCTTGGGCCCGAACACTTATCTGCTGGATAACTATCTGTTATTGATCGATCAATCGATCTGTTATTTGCATCTGTAGATCTAATATAATCAACCTGCTGTAAATTTAGATATGATTTTAACATTTAGGCTTTATTCAGGTTGAATGTTACAACTAGTGTTAGAAAATCGTGCTCATGCTCAAGATGTAGAGGACAAAAAGAAAGGTTTAATGACAGTATGGTGACTTACAAACGAGGATACTAATCCAGTGAAAAAACATGGTATTGGAAAAGGATTGATGACAATTCAACGATTAATAAATCTTGCTTCTGCTAACCTTCCAACATGTGTTGATAATGACCATGGAGCCTATTCTCAGTTTCCAATTTTTACATCAGAAAAACCACCTATTCAATTGAAAAAGAAGTCAATAAAACAACAACATGTAATGGTTTGTCTTCTCTTCTAGTTTTCTAGATATTTTGTTTGTTTCTTTTAGCATGACAACTGATAGTGTCAGTGATCTATTTGCAGAGGAGGTTAATGAACAAGTTACAAGAGAACAAGACTTCAACTAGAAGTAAAAAGGTAAATAATATAAATTGATGGAAGTATCTGTTGTATTGCTTGCCAATTATCATTGACTTGTATTAAAAATTGAAGGTGGGATGTGAACAAGTTAGTAAGGAAAAGCAATGAGGGAGAGAAATATGTGAAAATTTTTCTAAATGAAGGGAAAAGTGAAGAAGAACCAAGTCAATATGTTATGTTAGAAGATGGTGAGGAGTTGGAACTAAAAGAACTACAAGCAAAATCAAATCCATTAACATGTTATGCTCATTGTGCAACCAATAGGTTACATGGTTGCTCCCTATGCAAAGGTCATGTTTATTTACTTGATACTCATTTCATTTCTTATTCTCGATTAAACCTTTCAAAGTGAATTTATTGTACTTAATTTTTATATCCACAGCTTCTCAAAAAAAAAACTTTTTAAGGTACTTTTTCGTAGTGAACATTATATTGTATATCCAACTTCAATGAAAATTAAGGTTAAGTTTATTAGCACTAACCTGAATCTTGTTGGCAGATATTTCAATTTGTTAGCACTTATGTTGAAATAATGGTATCTTTTCCTTCATGTCTGATGAGATGACACATGAAATTATTGACAAGGTTAGTGCTTTTATAAGTTGTTCGGGGTTTTATCACCATATCAAATAAACGAGCTTTTATAATAAGGATTCATATTTTTTTATTTGTACTTATTTTTTTATGATTCTTGTTACTTGGTAAACTTAATGTACCACTTTTGAAACTGGTTCTCACTAGTAAAGGATTATTTTTCATGTATTTATATTAAAAATATACGAATTTATACCAAGAACATTTAATTTTCGTTTGGTAAATGATTTTTTTTGACGTTAATGGTTTAAAATTTTATATTTTTTTTATTATAAATGATAAAAGATAGATTGTTATTTGTAAAAACAAACAAGTAAATAATATATAAGTAAGTGTTTTTTTTTGTCATGTTTACGTGTGTAACTAGAATTTAGTGAATTTAAAAAAACAACTTATGTATTTGTTATGTTGTGGTGCTATAAAAGCAAATGTATTTAATTCACAAATGAATCATGCATTTTTTAGTGTTCTTGTATTTATCATTTTTTTTTGTAGATTTGGATGAACTTGTGAAAAATATTAAAGAGGTGAAGAGTGATAAATTGAAGAAAATATGAAAATTTTGACACGAAGACATGAAAACGGTATGAGATTTTGTAGCATTTTTTGTTTTTTATATTTTATTTTGTATCGAATGAAATACTTGTACTTTGTGTTTATACATGTGATTTACATGTAAATCAGATGTGATTCACATGTAGATTACATGTGATTCACATGCAAATCACATATGATTCACATGTAAATCACATGTGATTCACATATGAAATATCTATTTATAAAATTAGGTATTTACTAACTATTTAATAAATGGAAAATCTTTATGATTACAAGGAAATTATATATATATATATATATATATATATATATATATGTGTGTGTGTGTGTATGTGTGTGTGTGTGTGTGTTGGGATTAAAACCCTAATTGTGATTTGATGAACAAGATGCGAAAAATAAAAACAAACACAAATATGAAGATATGTCGAATGATCACTCGATTTATTCAATTATGAGGAACAAATTACACTTTAAGAATAAGAATCTAACTCTACAAGAAACCTCACAACGTGGAGGCTACATTTTGCCTCACTCTTAACCCTAATTATGAATAATACATGACTATTTATAGGGTAAAGACATGTCTTGGGCTTTTAACCTACACTTTATCAAGGAGGCCCATTGCCATAATCCATGGAGTACTTTGAAACCCTACAATCTCCCCCTTAAAGTATGGAATGGATGACAATGCTTCAACTTCCAAAACAAGCATCTAGCAAATAAGAAATGATCTCGCAACGAGGAATATTTGAAGCAATCCACGAATATTGAATCTTCAATAGTCCCAAAAAATGGGTTCTAGGATATATAAACCAAGCACTAAAGTAATATCTTTAAACTTTATTTTCTAATGTAATCTCAAAGATCTTTAATAAAACCAAACCCGCCATAAAAACCCATTTCAAAATTTATGTAAGGTCCTGAAACGGATCTTACCAGTGATCAAATAGCAAATACAATCAGTTAGCAATAAAGAACAAGTAGAATAGAGAATGCACAAGCTTGCACACGCTTTTCTATTAGGAATAACGTCTGGTACAACTTGTGGTTACAGAAGCCGTGAACTCTGAGGCATCAACAACTGACAAAAGACCTAGCACACCTCTATTTATACTGGACCTGGGCCGGCCTTGGGTTTACGGCCGTAAACAGGCTTACGGTCGTAAACTCATTGTTGGGCCGTAAACTACACACAATCTACCAAAAGCTATCAATTGACTCAAAAGAACCTATTACATAGAAAGCCTAGACCAAACCACTAATTAGACCCTTCAATCCCCCCTTGGTTTGGTGCTAGCTTGAAGTCAATCTTTTTCCACGATCATCACATCATCCAACCCCATAGCTGCATTCCACATCCGCTTATTTATGATCTCAGCAACCATAGTGGTGTATTCTTTCATGACAGACTCAAATATTTCCTCAGCAACCTGAATTTGAAAGTGGCGCAAATGATGAATGTCCCATTTTCTAAACTGGAACAAATCCCTTCTGTCATACAATCGAATGCACCCCTCCTTTAGTTTGATGATAGCAGATGTTGTGGTTTCATCAAACACCCAGTAAAGCATAGTGCTTAGAGATCCATTTGAGTAATCTTGAAGCACGAGAATTTGTTTGACTTGATTTGTAGCAGGCCACATCACCACCTGGAGTGGATTATCAGTTTTGGTATCAATAACGTCAAGATGATCCATTATCACAGATTCAGCAGTCTTCATAGCCGGAAAACCCTTCTTTACTTGATCTTCCAAAAAGTTCTTGAAGTTAGTTGCTTGTTGATTATCCGTCGGGTTTGAGAACGGAGATTGAGATAGCTCTGAAAGATCCACCCTGGTCCACGAGTTAAAATCATGACAATCCTTGTAAAGCTCCGTATTGCTGCTCTTTCTGTGAACAATCGACATTTTCAGGGGATCATGAAAACCCCAAGATATGATACCTAACCGTTCACCATACGTGTCTCTAAACCTTACGGCTTTGAGATCCATAACAGTGATTTTGGATTGATTTCCTGGTGCATTCTTATCGGAACTCCTCTTGAACAAGATTTGTTCCTTCTTGGTACCTTTCTCTTGTTTATCTCGAATGATCTCTGAAATTTGTGGAGCATGAACAGGCTCTTCTTCAGAACGATTTACCACTCGAGAAGTCTAAGCAGTTGGCATGGTAATAGGATGAGCTTGAGAGTGAAGATCGATTCTATGCTCATCTACGGATGTCTTATACTTATCACCAAAATCGTCTTCAAGCTTCTTCTTTAGATTGAAGTAGCTGGAGGTCAAGAGATTGAAATGATCTTGGAGCTCAAAGATTTGCTTGGATTTGATTTCTTTATCCTTTTGGAGATCAGAAACTTGAATCTTCAAATTCATATTCTTACTCAAGAGATCTTCAACACGAATGCTTAGCTCGATGTTTTTATGATCTAGCACACTCACTCTTTTCTGGAGATCATCAATCACGAAGTCATCTTCTCTTGGCTGACCTTCACTAAAAGCTATTCCTTTTCCCTTATAAGAAGGAGCAGCAACTTGTTCTTGAGCAAGATGTTGAGCCAAACGCACAAAAGCTGCATCAAGATCAGATCTTGGAGGAGAGAATCCTGGTGGAATAGAAGACCCACCGTCTTCAAGGAATGTGCTAGGGCCTTCACGTAAAGGTTTTGAAGTCACAATAGCAGGAGTGGTAGTTGGAGTAAAAGGAAAGCCCTGAGACAAATTAGACTCAAGATTCTCAAACCTAGAATATCGTCGTCTTCTTTTAGACGGAGGCTGCAAAGTCTGGTCGGTTGAGAAATCACCCTGAAGTGGCTCAGATGTAGGTGAAGCAACGTCAAGGGGAGGAATACCTAACACTGTCACCATTGGAGTTGTAGAGACAGCCACTTGTTCTGTAGTAAAGGGAGTTGACTCGAAAGCGTCTTCCGGTTCCCTACTGATCGTTGTCTTGTGAGCAACATCACTGAGATTATCTAGCAGCGAGTCAAGGTTGACATTTGACAAAAAATCATCATTAGTTCCAAAATTCGTTGGAATCTCATCTTTGTCGAAACCTGTGAGATCAAGATCTTCAAATTGATTAGGCTCAACAATGTTCTTAGAGGACCCTTCATTATAATATCCTTCAACTTGGACATTTTGTAGGTTATGCTCCTCTGCAACTGACACAGCCGGAGCAACCGTCTCTTCTCCTTCTTGATCTGATACGGTGATCACATCTCCTTCTGAGATCACCTTTTCCGATGAAGTATGCTCTGAAGAGATCTTGTCCGAAGATCCATGTGACTCGGTTGCTTCGTTCGGTTCAGCAAATCATCCGAACTTGACAAATGGATACAACCCCTGAAAGACCACTTTCCCCCTGCGGTTTTGCTTAATGAGCCCAATAGTGTGGGGGCCCAAAGACTTCATATCGAGTGTATCTCCATCCTTTACCAAATCGGGAAATTGCTTATTGATGAAGAGCTGAACGAACCGAGGGTACATCAGAAAAGTATCCTGAGTATTGGAATTAATGTTGACCACAAACTCGTCTAGGATAAACCTAGAAAAGTTGAAGCCGATCCCCGCAGTGAGAGAAACAATAGCTCTAGTGTTTCTTAGGGATATCTCATCAGCACCGGACCTTCTGCCGGAGATGCAGCTCACGACCATGTGGGCTAGAAATCTCCAATAGGGCGGCAGAAGTTTCTTCATTGTTGGTGGAGTATCACCCTCGTATCCTATCTTCCTTAGAATTCTTTGAGCATCACCAATACCAATCTCCGTGGGAAAGGTCGAAAGGTCATTAATCAGCAGAGTCTCTCTCACAAAGGTCTCATCGATAACAATCTTGCATCCTTGAACGATCGCATCCACAATGACAGCTCCATTAGCATCCCTTGTCATTTTGGCAGTCTGCCAGAACTCACGAATGATTTTCTGATAGACAGCAGTGTTCATTGTAATGGCAGAGGCAAAGCAGCATTCTCGCAATCCGTGAATCATTGATTTAAAATCCTGATGAGCCACCGGAGGGTCAGCAAGAACCATCGCCAGGTTGTGCATATCTGCAAATTTTAAAGCTGTCATTTTATCCGCACTAAAACATAAGTAAGACAAGAGAGAAAAATGAGCAATTAAAATTTTAAATGCTTTAATTTTGACCCCAAAATGAATTAATAATTTTTTAAAAAATGAAAATTAGGTCAAAGTCAGAGTTTGCGGTCAACGAGGGTTTATGGCCATAAACCCGTGACCGTATGCTAATGGCCGCAAACGGAGTTTATGGCCGCAAACTCTTCACGGCCGTAAGCTTCGGCCGTAAACTCCGACATATCATTTTTCGTTGATTTCAGCCTCAAAACACGGTTAATCACTGAAAGAAATGCATATTCCTGGTCGAAAACACGATACCTTCAAAGCTATCGGAGTAATTTTGCAAAAATCAAGAATATTTTTTCGACGAGAGAGAGAGTGGGAGGGTTTGCAGCCGGAATCAGAAGAATGAGAAGGATTCCGGCTGTAAACCCCTTTTATACCTAGATTTCCTTTACCTGATGTCCACACAGTATAAGGCAGAGTCCAACACAGTCCAATATTTTTCAAAAATTTTAAAAACAAATCTTTTTGAGGATTAATATTAAAACTAAAATTAAAAATAAAATAAAATAAAATTAATTCTGCAAAATTTAAAATTAAAAATAATTGTTAGATTTTGACAGTTAACAAAAATAAAATTAAAAATAAAAATAAAAATAAAATAAATAGACATAACACCAAATAAGATATACAACTTAAAAATTTAATTACTGAGAGTAAATTTGTGACGCTGGGATCAAAGTTGTTGGACAACCTTATTCTACTTGTCGGTACCTTTATTTTCACGTCTTCGTTTGATCGATCGCCAGTATTGTGGTCCACTTAAACACGAAACATTTGTGACATAATTTTGGATAATTTACCAATAACATGTCATTTTTAGCCCTTATTCTTAAGTAAATTTCTTAGGGACCATTTATCTGACGACAACCAGGGATATTGTTGTCCACCTAAATTGAGCAGCGAGATCTACAGACAATCTGTATGTGTTCAGTTTTAATTGTACTAGAACGTGTTTCCCGCTTCTTGATATGCCCCAGCCATCAAGGACTTACAGAATACTCCTTACACCGGGTGAGCAGACAATTATTAAGAGAGAAGATAGATTTAGAATGCATATGCTGTACATCCAGGTCGGATCTCTTCCAATCACGTAAAGGATGAAACATATGACTAACTGAAGTTTTTAGAGGAATTGAGAAGAGAATGGTGCATATACTGTATACCAGGTCGGATTTTGAGTCACGCAAAGGAGACGGTATATGGCTAACAAATAAAAAGAATTGCATAGAAAGAAGATGCAGAGAGATAGAATTGCATATGTTACAGTCCAGGCCTGATCTTTCGATCACGCAGAGGAGGCAACATATGACTAACAAACAGAAAGAAAGAAAATAACCTTCTACAGACCTAATTTATCGGAATTCCCCAGTCACCCCATCCAACCGGAATTAAGGACAAAATCCGCACATCGAGGAAAAGTGAATCCACAGTTCTAGATACGGGTTCTTTAGTGTTACCAGTGGATTCCCGTGTATATCTCCTTGCTCAACTTATCCGAGCGTCGTATTGTCATGCTAAACTGATCTAACTAGGTCAATGTTTGTCAAGTCCTTGAATTACTTAAGTTTTAACACTTCCTAGTCAAGTCCATTTAAAATCTTTCGTGCCTACCAGCACATCGAGCATAGAGCGCAGACAATTCAACTTAGGTACGTTACGCAGATTCAAATTGCCCGTTATCACTTGCTAATTTCATTTCCCGTCACAACACCTGCAAACAAGACTATCAACAATATTTTTAATTTTCTGGATTTTTATTGTTTTTGGATTTTTGAAATTTTTATTGTTTTTGGATTTATGGAATTTTTATTGTTTTTGTATTTTTTTTTGATTATTTCTCCCCCTAAATTTATGTATGGGTGAGAATAAAAGTAAAATAAAATAAAATGCGCAAATTTAAATTAAGCTACCTACAGAAACAAAAACAAATTTAAAAATTAAGAAGAATTAAGAAAAAAAAATAGAAAAACTTAATCCTCAAAACGAATCATTTTCAGAAATCCCACAAGCACATCAAAACGAGCTTTGGTAAAAGGCTTAGTGAACAGATCCACCACATTATTAGCAGTGGGAACCTGTATCCAGCCGGATTAGTGAACGTTCATAACTGTCTCTGATGAAATGAATTTTAATATCGATGTGCCTGGTTTTAGAATGTTGGACTGGATTTTTGGCAATTTGAATTGCGGCCTTATTATCACAGTAGATGGGGGTTTCTAAGTAATTCAAACTGTAATCCAACAGCTGATGTTGGATCCAGATAACTTGAGAACAGTAGGCAGATGCAGCAAAGTATTCCACCCCCGCTATTGAGGTTGAGACAGTGTGTTGTTTCTTGCACTGCCACGACACTAGTCTGTCACCAAGATATTGACACCCTCCTGAAGTAGATTTCCTGTCAAGCTCACAGCCTCCATAATTACTGTCAGCAAAACCATATAAATCAAATTCAAAATTCTTCGGATACCAAAGACCCAATTTTGGGCTACCTTTAATATACCGAAAAATTCTTTTGACAACAATAAGATGTGAAAGTTTAGGATTAGCCTAATAACGTGCGCATTGACAAACTGCAAACATGATGTTAGGTCGGCTTGCAGTAAGATACATCAGCGATCCGATCATCGATCTGTAGAGAGTCTGATCTACGGATTTGCCATCAGGATCTGGAGTCAGAAGAGGTCTTTCAGCCATTGGCGTCGTGAAACCTGAACTTCTTAAGAATATCTTCCACATACTTGGCTTGATGTAGCAGGATTCCGGTTGAATTTTGTTTGATCTGAAGCCCCAAAAACATGGTCATTTCCCCCAACAAACTCATTTCGAACCTCTTTTTCATAACACCTTTGAATTCCTTGCAAAGCTGCAGACTGGTCGACCCAAAGATAATGTCGTCAACATAGATTTGAACTAGAATCTGATCATTACCGACATGCTTGATGAACAATGTTTGATCGATAGTGCCACGAGAGTAACCATGCTCGAGCAAATGCTTTGTTAGAGTCGCATACCACGCTCGAGGAGCCTGATGTAACCCATACAATACCTTGTCCAACTTGTAGACATGATTAGGAAACTTGGAGTCAACGAACCCACAGAGCTGATCAACGTAGATTTCTTCCTTCACCTTGCCATACAAGAAGGCATTCTTGACGTCCATTTGGTAAACAGTGAAGTTCATGTAAGAGGCATATGCAAGGAAGATACGAATAGCCTCCAGGCGAGCTACTGGAGCATAAAATTCAGTGTAATGAAGACTTTCGCCTTGTCGAAACCCGCAAACCACCAATCTAGCTTTATTTTGCACTATAACCCCTGAATCATCCTGCTTGTTTCGATAGACCCATCGTGCGTCAAGAGACTTTTTGCCCTTTGGAAACTCAACCAACTTCAAAACCCCGAGTTTCTCAAATTGATGTAATTCTTCATGCATTTCATCTACCCAGCTGGGCTCATTCAAAGCCATTTCAACATTCTTGGGATCTATTTGAGAAATAAAGTAAGAGTAAAGACATGTATTGACATCTCCACTCTGACTTCTAGTTTTAACGTCGTCGCCCAGCTGACCAATGATGTTGTCGATCGGATGATCACGTTGAATCCTTGAGGGTATTTCCTGGCTGATATCATTAAGCGCTACAGGAAGATTGTGAATATTGACACCTCCCTCATTTGCTAATTGAGCCGCGCCAAACGACTCTGCCACAAACTCATTTGAAAAGTCTTCAGGAAAGAGTAGCTCCATAAAAGTTGAAGTAGCAGCGGAAGTATCTTTCAACATGAACTCTCTTTCTATAGGAGTGAGTGGTGTTGATTCAGCATCAAAAGTATCATTCTGAACTGGAGATTTTGGACTATCATGATGTACAAATGACTCCCCCTCAGGTGAAGCGAAGGACTCCCCCTCAGGCGAAGCAGGAGTCTCCTCCTCAGGTTGTGAATAGGATACTGCTGGAGGTTTGTAGACAACTTCTTCGTCTTCGTTTTCATAAACATTCTTCGAATCGGAGACAGATCCAGATGAGCTACCTGAAGACACATTTATGGATTTGAACAGAGATGTGTAATCAAACAACCAATCCGAACCTACTCGAGCATCCGTCTCATTTTCTTCCCACTAGCGCACGTCATAAGATTCTACAACTTGCTTTGTCTTCTTATTATAGACCCTATAGGCGGTGCGAGCGGCATACCCTATGAAGTAACAATCATCGGCTTTGGCATTAAACTTCGGGTTGGACTCTAAGTGAAGAAGGGTGCAAAGGCAGCCAAATACACCGAAATGACTGACTGAAGGCTTGTGACCATATAGAATCTCGTACGGGGTCTTCATCTGAGCTTTGTTGATCAACACGCGATTCTGAACGTACCAAGCAGTGTTTATCGCCTTGGCCCAAAAGAAAACTAGCAGTTTTGGCTCACACAGCATTGTCCTTGCAGCGTCTTTTAAAGTTCTGTTTCTCCTCTCAGCAACACCATTTTGTTGGGGTGTGTGAGCGGAGCTGTATTGATGCATAATACCCTTTTTTGCGTAGAAATGATCGAGTGCAAAATTCTTAAACTCTGTTCCGTTTTTGGTACGAAGCGCCTTCTCCCGGTTGTTAGTTTGGTTTTCAATTAACACAATGAATTTCTTAATTAGATCAGCAACTCCAACTTTGTTGGATAGATAGAAAACCCACGTAAAACGAGATAAATCATCAATCACAACCAGACAATAGGAATTTCTGTTAATGCTGAGAACGTTTACTGGTCCAAATAGATCCATATGTAGCAATTGAAGTACCTGATGAATCAAGTTGACCTGTTTTGGCAGGTGTAGTTTTCTATGATGCTTACCTTGGGCACATGACACACACTTCTCAAACATGATAAAATCCTTGATAGGCAAACCATGGTGATGGGTTTTGGTCATAAGACATCCTATGTGCTCATACAAACCCTAATGCTTGGATCTAGGTTTCTCTATTGTACATGCTTTGAATCCAAGACTATAAACCCTAATTCTAGCATACAAGTAATCATATTAGATAATAGAATAGGTTTATAATGTTACCTTGATTGTTATGTAGCAATAACAATCTCAATTCCTCCTTGAATTGACTTTGGAAGGCTTAGAGTCACAAGTGTCACTCCTCTAATGGCTCACAAACACCATAAGCAAGAGGATGAAGAGGAAAGAGGATGGAGGCTGCCCAAAAAGTGTGAAAACCCTAGAAGGTTGCTTGTCCCCGTTTTTGAGGCATAAGGGGTCTTTATATAGTAAGGCTATTAGGGTTATCTAACAAGGAAACCCTAATTTGGTTGCTTAAGCCCTAAGCAACCCATGGAGCCCTTTTCTTAAAGCCTTGGACGACTTCATATGGACTTCCCCATTAGAATTCGTCCACCTTATAATAAAAGGCAATCCATGGCCCAAATTGCAATTATCTTATAATTACAATTCCAGTCCCTTAAGTTTAATTAATCTCTTTTAGTCACAAAACTAATTACCAATTAATTATTGACTAATATTAATTAAACAATATGATTTCTCCTTTAATATATTATTCCCATAATATATTAATAAATCATATTTAATCCTTTCTCTCCATAATTCATCCTATCAAGTTGCTTTGGTGAAGGCAACCCAAAAGGACCATGCACCATCGGGTCAAGTACATACCAAAATAGTTATGGACTTAGACACTAATCCAACAGTCTCCCACTTGGATAAGTCTAACAACTATTCTACGTATGACTTCGGATCCCGATCTGGAATTGTAGCTTTCCAAAGCCGCTGTGAACTCTGATCCTATCAGATACGCGTGTCCTTAGATAAGGGATCATATATTCCTCCATTATAGATATCATATGAGATATGATTTCAAATCATTCTCTTTGTACTATATCTCGATTTCCGATTTATGATGACTGACTAATTGAACAAATCAAATTAGCCCTAGCCCGGCCGAGCATTTACGTTTGTCATCATTAAACCATCGAGGGGCCCAAAAGATATCGCTTTTATCCTGCTTTGGATAAAAGGAACGGATAAACTTTGATACAATGTTTGCTTGTACTCACGCACCGAATCACACACAACAATATGTTTTATAACACCAAGTTACTGGTGCGTTTACATATTATCAATGTGCAACCGATTTGCAAGATACAACTCACACATCTCGGTTTCAAGAATATAAGATGTTATCGTCTCACCAATCACTCGTGATACAATCCATGGAGTGATCCAAGTGAGCGTGGGTCTAATCCAATGCTCAAATCACATTCATAAGCACTCATGAACGTTGCAGCAAACATTTGCTTATGTCTAATAATCTTTTAGACAATCCACACACCAATTCACGACAGTCTTCATTCATATCTACTTCCAACATATGAACGACTGTGGCCCGTTTGAATAATTCGATTATTCTTAATAAACTCAATTATTCTGGAAGTCAAAACATGCAAATGTGAAACACAAGAATAATACTAATCCCATATGGCCTCAACCCTTTGAGCATAAATAAAACACCTTTTATTTATCACCATATTGATTACTCATTATTTGTCGTTTCGGTTAATCAACTTCTTACTTGAATTCCAACACTTGTCCCATGCTCCTAGCATGCACACAATGTTTACCTATGGTTCTTACTTTGTGAAATATATCACATTGAACACATTTCCAATCCTTCTCATTTCACAACTCCAAATCCGTTTTTCATAAGTCAAAGAATATCAAATTCTTGCTACTTATAGAATATGCTAGATTCTAACATTCTATGCAACTATCCTTTCGTAATGTCACTGCACCAAAGTCACAAAGACTATTGCCAATGATATTACAAGGTCCTCTATCGGAGATTGTTACAAGACAATTCCATAGATATGATGTCTCTCACTCAAAGTACATTCCTTTGAACATCCTTTTGCATAAAAGTTTCTAATCTAGTCATAGATTTTTAATATTCAATTCCTAATATGGACACACTTCCATATGTTCCATATGACAACTCATTCTTAATAGAATCTTATCTATTCGTAATGATGTTGATATGGTCCATCCAATATGGAAACATTTTCATATTTTCCAATACTATACTTCCAACTACTCACAAGCGACCAATCATCGTCGAACTTTGGATTGTCCTTTGATAGTTGTTTAATTGTTTTAGTCAAAACCAATTCTTGTCCCTTTTCCCTTTAAATGCGCTCGACGTTTGGAAAATTTTAGAATGGTCAAACATAAAGCATTTGCAATCGATCCTATACCCGAAGCGTATGGGACACGACACATAATGTTTTATTTGCTATGTTCTCAAAATTCGAATTGTGAAGAGGGATGCCGTAATCATAATCGAAATTTTAAGAACACACTATGTACCTTTGACTAAATTTATTAACATTTCTCAACCTAATCCTTTAGATTTGAAATGAAGCATAATATTCTCTCCCTTAATTATAGCAAAACAACCTTTCAACTCTTACAACTTTGCAAAGTATGACTCTTGTTTTCTATAATTAATATTGTTAACCTTGCAATACTTTTCTTAATAATCATACAATCATAACTTTTATGCTCCCACTATCATGATGATTATTATAAAACATAACACTTATGCTCCCACTAGCTTCGACATGTATTCATAAACATCTCAACTTCCAGAAAGACAATACTTATTGAATTTCTTAAGTTCATGTTTCTAATACTTAGTGCTTTGATAATCCTTTATCAATGTTTCTTGAACTTATACACCTTTGCCTTCGATAGTTCATATGTGTGTCTAAACAATTAAGACTAATTGCCAAACCTCACAATTCAAATTATGGAAAGGGATGCCGTAACCATGATTGAATTTGAGAATGCAATTTTACAATCACTATCTTTTTAAAATCTGTCTTAGTGAAAGCATTTCCTCATAATCATTTTCATGAAGGAGGAAATCTTATGACACTTAGATTTGAACAGTGTATTTGTTCCTATCCATGTGAACAAATTCAAACTCTTATGGATCGAACTTTCTTGATCTCGATTTCTTGCCTTTATGGTAGCACAGCTGCCCACCATGTCTTCCAAGTAGTTAAGCAGCTCACCCTTTCCTATCAATGTACCTTTCATTGATTAAGGTGCTTTGCCTTTTATGCGTTCAAAATGAGAACTCATAGAACTCACATGCATAATTAACTCGATTGGATTGGCACAGAATCAAAATAATGTCAACACGATAGGTTGTAAACCTCAACTCGTGTGCTAGTGATGATCGATAAGGTTTATTCGATTTGTTCTTGAAACCTTTCAAGACCATTAAGACTCCCACTGACTCCTTGACATATAAGATTCTCTTGTCAATAAACATTTCTTGACAAACAAATATTCAAGAGTTAGTGTAGTTTTTATCAAAACACTTCATAAATTGGTCCTAGTTGGTCTTTGTCTTATCCAAGACATCACAACTTTCCACATTTAATGAAATTTATAAACCTTCTTAATACTTTTCACTCATTGTCACAATCTTAACTCTAAGACTTGTTTTGGAATGAAGTATGATTGAATTATTGATTTAACCATTTCTTCAATTCTTGATTCCTCTTCTTAGACATACAATTGTACTAAGACTCACTTAGAGGATCAATTGAGATATGGTTCTTGATCATTAAGACCTATCATGAAGCATAAAAGGTACTCTCCCTTCATCTTAGAATGGAGTAACTTTTATCTTTCTGCCTACTTGATTCTTCTTATTCGTTCTGCTATTGATTTAAACCCTTTAATCAATTTAGAATTACACCTAATCATGTAAGTATAATCATATTTACTAAACCTTTAGTAAATCATGACGAATATCATTTTTACTCTTATGGTGGACTTGATCAACACGCAACATTGTGTGCTCGATCTCTTAGTCCTTCTCTTGACACCTTGTCAACGAATTAGTCTAATTTCCATATATGAAATTTCTCATTCATCGTGCAACCAAGTTGCATGATTCCAAATTTCTGTCCAATTGAAACTTGGGCGATGAGAAAACTCTCCCTATTTGGTAAATTCTCGACTTTTCCATAAACACCATAAATAAGAATCATATCCATTTGTTGTAGAAATATGCAAACACCAACTTTCATAACTATTTCATTGTAAGGAAATAAACAAATAAATAAATAAGTCAAAAGAAAATTTATTTTATTTATAAAAGCAGCGGAAAACATATGTCCTTACAATGCAAAATCCATTGAAAACTATGTATTTCAAAAGAAAAATTTCTAACAACTCTATCATAACTATCTAAAATCAAAATCTAATCTTCAAGTCCATGCGATCAAGATCCATTCCTTGTGATTAGATTCATCTTGCTCTTTCACCAAGCTTCCTTTCTTTTCACCGATCCTGTAAAACATTCAAATGCAATCTTATTACATTATGTATTCAGAATTAATGAATAGGAACTTAATGGAGTTAGATAGTGGATTTTACCTGAAGCGCAACCATACTCTTTGACTCTCCCATCTTCTGGACTCTTCAGGCTCTTTGGGCAGACTTGTATCCAAAGCCCTTTTTTTGGCAGCAAACGCAGGTCGGTTCTCCTAGAATGTCCTCGGAAGTATGGTCGGTTGACTCTCCCAACAAATACGCTCCATTGCTTCGCCAAATCATTTCTGATTCAGTAGCAATGAGCATGTAAGTTAGGTCAATGAGGTGGTCGTCATGATCCATCATATAATACTTTCTTTTGAACTCATTATATGATTCTGGAAGTGACTGCAAAACCCAATTCACAGCCAACTCATTCGGGAATGACACACCCAACATTATCAACCTATCAATGTGTGATTTCATTCCTAGAACGTGGGCACACACGGGTTTAGCATCTTCATGTTTCATTTCCAATAGGGCTTTAGTGATATTGAACCATTCAATTCTTCGATCTTGTGGGTTGGGGAGAACAATAGGAGGAGGAGGAGGAGGAAGTGAAGCATGATTTCTCATTCCTCGATTGAATCGTGGAATACCATCTTCATGTGGAATGCTTGTTCCACGGGATTTGGGAAGACCATAGTTGTTGAACTTTGACATCTACAAAACGGGAGAAAAAACAAATTCAAGTTAGTTGATTGATTGAGTCCTTAGTAAATCACCCAAATGAAATACTAAAGCTAGGACCCAACACAATATTCTACAACACGGGAGAGGGATGCCGTAACCCAAATTGCAGAACATTTGAAGGTAAATGAATGACGATTCACTAATTTCCACCATTAAAAAAACGAAAAGAAATTTAAGTTTAAAATCTATGAAAACTCCTAGATCCTTTGAGATTCATTGAACTTTGAATGGCATGTTTAAATCTCGATATGCCCCTCTTGTTTGTGATTGGGATGCCGAGGATCACAAAGCAGGTGTGAATAACCATGCAAACCTACATGGTGCACTCACATGTTACAGTCACCTATTCGATGTGCTGGTAAACCACACACGCTCCACCGAACTATGACAAACATTGAGTCACCCTTTGCTACCTTTGCTTAGACCCATTTAGTGTGCCGGTTAACCACACACGCTCCACTAATGTCTTCGCAATGGTACAAAGTGTAATTTCATGGAATTGCATCAATTCACTTTTGCCTAAGTAACTAAGATTGGGAATTTCGAAAAACATTTAGTTACTTTAGTAATTCATTATACTTATAATGGAAGGTTTCGTCCTATCCTACCCGTTCGGCTAACGACCCTCCACTAGTCAAGAGTGCGGTGGGTAAGAGTGGATACCCATTCAATCGCCATTTTATAGGCAATTTCCTTAAAGACCCCTTATAGACTAGCTTCGTGAATGAGGCCTACTAACGGTAAGACTGACTTTTACTCATACATATATATAATGTTAGACTTTTAATGTTATATATATAGTATAGGGTGTATTTTATACTTTTAAAATATTAGGTGGTCTAATTTAACAATTATACTTTTAATTCAATTAAATTGTAAACCTAAACTTTTATGGATTTATTAAACCTCTTTTAATTATACACCTTAATTAATTAATAAAACCACAAGGGTGTGATTTGAACTTTTTCAAAACAATACTAGAGTTTTATAATTTAACATTCCTAATTAAACTTTTAATCAACTTTTAAATTCCAAAACTTGAGGGCAAGTTTTGAAACATTTCAACACATTAGGTTTTAGAATTTAAATATACATCAAAATTAAACCATTTAATCAAAATTTAAATTCCAAAACTTGAGGGTAAGTTTTGAAACCTTTTTCAAAACATAAGGGTTTCAACTATTTAAATTTCAAAACAACAAAACTTTTGGGTTCAAATTTAAACTATAAAACCTAAAGGGCAAAATATGAAACTTTTCATACAACAAGGATCAAATAACAAATAATTCAAAATTAACAATTAATTACATAATTATCCATATTTGATTTATTTAATGATTTCTTGCAAAACAATTTATCAATTTAGTCAAAATAATTAATCAATTATCTTATAAGGAAACAATTATCTTATTAATTGATAAATATCTTCAATTAGATAAAAAATATAGTCAAATATATCACATAATCAGATTAATATTGGATCTAACATGATAAGGTAACTATCCATAAGCAAAAACAGCAAGAAATCCCGAAGTACCCTCCATCTGACGAGTTGACTCGGCGAGTTAGGCTTGGACTCGGCGAGTCTGCATGGACTCGGCGAGTTCAACCATGGACTCGGCGATTCCAGCCTCCAGAATCCAAAAAAACGAATTTTCCAGTTATACAATGCATCAATACAATTGAAACCAATCAAGGCTCTGATACCACTGATGGGTTTTGGTCATAAGACATCCTATGTGCTCATACAAACCCTAATGCTTGGATCTAGGTTTCTCTATTGTACATGCTTTGAATCCAAGACTATAAACCCTAATTCTAGCATACAAGTAATCATATTAGATAATAGAATAGGTTTATAATGTTACCTTGATTGTTATGTAGCAATAACAATCTCAATTCCTCCTTGAATTGACTTCGGAAGGCTTAGAGTCACAAGTGTCACTCCTCTAATGGCTCACAAACACCATAAGCAAGAGGATGAAGAGGAGAGAGGATGGAGGCTGCCCAAAACGTGTGAAAACCCTAGAAGGTTGCTTGTCCCCGTTTTTGAGGCATAAGGGGTCTTTATATAGTAAGGCTATTAGGGTTATCTAACAAGGAAACCCTAATTTGGTTGCTTAATCCCTAAGCAACCCATGGAGCCCTTTTCTTAAAGCCTTGGACGACTTCATATGGACTTCCCCATTAGAATTCGTCCACCTTATAATAAAACGCAATCCATGGCCAAAATTGCAATTATCTTATAATTACAATTCCAGTCCCTTAAGTTTAATTAATCTCTTTTAGTCACAAAACTAATTACCAATTAATTATTGACTAATATTAATTAAACAATATGATTTCTCCTTTAATATATTATTCCCATAATATATTAATAAATCATATTTAATCCTTTCTCTCCATAATTCATCCTATCAAGTTGCTTTGGTGAAGGCAACCCAAAAGGACCATGCACCATCGGGTCAAGTACATACCAAAATAGTTATGGACTTAGACACTAATCCAACACATGGACCATCTCATTCTTTGCAAGACGATTCAAGTTCTTGGCGTTAGCATGCCGAGTCTACGGTGCCATAACATTGCATTTTGTTCGGAGATCTTTGAAAAGAGGCACATAACTTGTTCCAGAAGATTGCTATTCATATCAATTATGTAAGCATTCCCATCCCTTGTAGATTTCACAAGAATCCACTCTTCTGGGATGACAAATCCTGGCTTGAGAATCATACATTCCTTTTCGGTGAAATGTGTAGAATAGCCTTTGTCACAAATCCGAGACACACTCAACAAACTATGCTTCAATTCGGGAGCAACGTTGACATTCTCGAAGCTTAACACCCCATTTGTGACGGTTCCCTTTTTAGTGATTTTGCCACCTTCTCCACCCGCAAAGGAGATGTATCCCCCATTAAAGGATTGAATGTTGTGCAGTTGGGCGATATCTCATGTCATATGCCGAGAGCAGCCGCTGTCGACGAACCAAGGTCTGACGACATTCCCCCGCAACTGTCCCTACAAGATGTGCGGGTTTAATAAGATTTGGGAACCCAGGTCATTAATTTCCTGGGTTGTCCCGATGCCTTTTCAGATCTATTATCATCTAATAATCATTCAGAGGACATCGATGATGGATTGAAAGCTAATTTCGACAACCATTAATAATTAGGTTTTCTAACAGTCCTGGGTGGTTTTAAAATAAGATGTTTATCAGTTTGCTTGAAGCACTTGGGTTTTCTACCAGAATTGGTTGCAGACCCACTTCTGCTTCTTGACGAAACCGACCTTGGCTTGCCCAACCTCGGTTTTGGCAAATTTCTTGGGACTTTGTTATGAAAGACCTTTTTATGCTTTTGAAAAACATCCCGCTTTCTACTCCAATCAGACTTCCAATCATCATTCCGAGAACGATTTCTAGAGGACTTTCTAGTTAAAGACCTTCCTCTGAATTCGTTCTCTCCTCTTGGAGACTCAAAATGTACAAACATACTATTTGGACAATTCCTAGCTATATGACCACCAATACCAAAATTGAAACAAATCTGTTTGTTATTGTTATAACTTGTGCTACATTGATCAGATTTGTTTTCCATACTAACACCCTTGCTTCTCTTACATTAACAAGAACAAGAATTAGGTTGTGAGACAAGTGAGGGTACATTAGATGGAGAAGTTTGTGAAACTAGTGGTTTTTCAATATTATCATCATAAACATTAGAATTGCCAACCACATTATTCAAACCAGTATCAGACACTTTAAAACCATTCAAAATAGTATCAGAAGATGTAGAAACATCACAAAAAACATTGTCACTTGAAACATCAGAAAAATTATTGTCTTTATTTAAAACTAAAACTTCAGGTTCGGACTCAATTTTATTTTCAGAAATAGATCCTTCAACTTCGTGCTTTGACTGATTCAAGGATTGATCTGTAGGAGAAGTAGAAATGTTATTACTTTCAACATTAATAAATCCTCCCGAAACAATACCAGATGGCTTTCCATAAACCATGAATGGTTCATTGGCAATCTCTTCTTTGGACAAGGGTTGAAACTGATATGAATGATTGAAAGGAGGAGGCACGTGATTATACCCTAGACCCTTTAATTGATTTCGTTTTAATTGCATGCAGTGGTCTATCATATTGGCGACTACCTCACTCGATACATCATATTTTCTAAAATCAAAATCAGCAGTTTCAAATTTACCCTTTAATGATTCAATTTCAGCCACTAGTTCAGCATTCCGTCTCTTTATATAGTCATAATTTTCGCATTTATTCCTATAGTCTTCCTGAAGTCTCTTAAAGTCCTTTATTTGAGATTCTAACTGGGCCTTAAGAGTTTTTTGTCCTTTTCTGAGTTGGTAACCTTCATACCTAAGATCCTCTACTTCCCTTTTGAGTAAGTCGTTATGTCCACGGAGAATTTTAAGGTTCTCTACTTCTCTACCTAGTGTCTCATTTCCTCATGCAGAATTTTAACATAATCAATACAAGCTTGAGAGCATGAGGGTAAACTTACCTCGTTCTTATTAGGTTCATGAGAGGAAGATACCATCAGTGCAAACTGCAGCTCCATCATTTGATCTTCAGCTGCAACAATCTCTGCCGGAGCATCATCACCAACTTGTGCCAAATGGGCATTTTCAGTTCCAGATATGTTCAAGGCCTGCATCTGATCCTCCCAGTCAAAAGGTTGCGCAACCATGGCCTTCTCCCTGTTGACCTGAGCACCGCTTCGACTGTTTCCAACTGCAACCATTGTCCTGTCATTATTTAATCTTCTATCTGGCTATGGACACTCACGATCAAAATGCCCTGGCTCGTGGCAGTTGAAACACCGTAGCTTTCCCTTGCTGAACCCAACCTTCTTGTCAGCAGTCATCCCCCAGTTGTTCTTTCCAGTCTTCTTGGCAAACTGTTTTGCCCTGAAAACTGCCATGACAAATTGCCATGTGATATCCATCTCTTCTACGTATTAAGGGTGAATCTGATCAAGATTGGCAAATGACAGTTAGGGTGGAAGATCTCCAGCTACAAAGTGCATTGTATCAGTTGAGAAGCCCTATAGCAAGAGCGAGATTTTGATCACCCTCCTTTCCTTTTGAAGAGGAAGCCACATTGGAGGAAGAAGCAGCTTGAGCAGCCACGAATGATTGGTTCTGAGAGAGAGGCATGGCTGATGCAACAGGAAGAGAAGAAGCTGATGGAGTGGAGAAGGACTGAACCTGAGCTTGCCAAGCAGCAAATGATTGACCTGCAGAAGAAAAAGTGAGAGATGAAAGAGCATTGTTAGAAGAGATCCCAAGGTTCGCAGCTGAGTATGAGGTCACATGGTTTATTTCTCGCTGCTTTTCATCAATATCACAAGCCTTGATGACAGCCATCACTTCACCAAGAGAGAGCCGGCTAAGATCCTTAGTCTTATTTATAACAACTACATTCATGTACCAAGACTTTGGGAGAGCATTCAGTAACTTCTTGTTTATCTCAGACTTGGTGTAAAAGATCCCGGCTACAGTCATTTAAGTGGTAAGAGATGTGAACCGCTGCAGCTGTGCTTCAGGAGTTTCTCCAGGAGCGTAATTAAACATATTGAACCGTTGTCGCAGCATAACTTGGCGACTCTCCTTCATATCTTCATTCCCTTCATAAACCTCGATTAGGGCTTCCCACAAAGCCTTGGCAGAAGTGTACTCCCTACAACCTTGAGCAATGTCCGGATATAGAGCCATGGTCAGAGTGGCCAAAGCCTTTTCTTGCTCTTCAACCTTCTCGAAGTCTTCATCTGTGTAATTTTCAATCTTCTTGTCAACCACTTGCCCTGCAACAGTGGTGGTTATTCTGACAGGATCTTTTATGATACTTCTCCAGATTTCGAAGTCCTTCCTCTTGATGTATATTTCAATCCTGTACTTCCATTCTGGGAAACCTTCAACGGACAGGAGTCTAGGAATTCGAGTGGTTGTGCCCATTACAGAATCCAGCTCGTGGTGGTGTGGTTGACTTTGAGAATCCATTAATATTAAATTAATATTACATAGAAATTAAATTATTTAAGAATAAATTAAGTTTCTGGTCAAACAGAAGTTCACAGTCAGAGAGGAGTTTGCGGCCGTAAACTCTGTTCATGGTCCGGAGTTTACGGTCGTAAGGTGTTTCTGGCTAAAGTTCACGGTCCAAGAATTTAGTTTTCCGGTTGATGAACAATCCTTATTCACGGCCCAAGAACCAAGTTCACGGTTCAAGAACTGATGGGAGTTTGCGGCCGTTAGGTAAGATTATGACCGTAAGCTAAGGCCGTAATCTCCTACAAACTTTAGAAAAATAATGCAGTTTTTGAATGAAGCTTGAAACCCTTTCGCAGCAAACACCAACTTCAGTCGCAAACAAATAATAACACGGTCAAAAATCGATTGTAGAGTGCTCTGATACCAATTGTAAGGTCCTGAAACGGATCTTACCAGTGATCAAAATGCAAATACAATCGGTTAGCAATAAAGAATGAGTAGAATAGAGAATGAACAAGCTTGCACACGCTTTTCTATTAGGAATAACGTCTGGTACAACTTGTGGTTACAGCAGCCGTGAACTCTGAGGCATCAACAACTGACAAAAGACCTAGCACACCTCTATTTATACTGGACCTGGGCCGACTTGGGTTTACAGCTGTAAACAGGCTTACGACCGTAAACTCATTGTCGGGCCATAAACTACACACAATCTACCAAAAGCTATCAATTGATTCAAAAGAACCTATTACATAGAAATCCTAGACCAAACCACTAATTAGACCCTTCAACTTAGAAACCAAACACTTCTTGTCTTTGAAGAACTCCCCTCCAAGTCACAATGATCTTCAAATAAGCTAATGATATAAGCTACCAAAAATTATCATGTAACAACCCAAATTTTATGATTCCTAACACCACTTGATCGAGAAAATACTAGAAGTCGGAGATATAACATGTCCTTAGAAGAGCTTGATGAAGAAATGCAAATGTAAAGGATATTTTTCTGCAAAAGCTTTAGAAGAGCTCGGCGAAGAATTGCTACTATAAAAGCTACCTTCATAATTCTACCACAAGCTTTATAAAAAATCTTCTAATTTGAAAAGTCACAAATCCAATTTTGAATGGCTATACCAATTTCTCCCCCGATTTGTAATAAAAAAACATGATTATAAAGCCTTCAAACGGTCATGAGAATGATCTTGAATGGATAAATAATTACTATGCTCCCCTGCGACAAAATGATATACACAATGAAGTATAAAATCCAAAAAAGTCAAAATTTCTTGACTTTATTGCGAAAAACGACTTTCCGAACCGCCAAGACTTGATGGAATCCTTATTTTTCTGTTCACGAAAAAATATGTGCATTAAAGAATTCAAAACTGTTCACCAGCCCTCAAATTTGTAAATTATTCGAAAAATGGGCTGAAATTGTCACTTTGCAGAAATCCTGGGAATGAAATAGTAATTCTGCATCAATATTACTCTTAATTTGTAACAAAATCTAGAAATGGTCCATAATCATCAAACTGTGGAAACAACAGGGACCAAAAGTGTCAAGCTGTTGAAGTGGCAGGGATCAAAAATGAAACTTTGTAGTGTTCTTCTCCAATTACCCCAATAAACGAATGCGACTGTATCAGTGACTCATATGAGTGTTCACAAACAAAACCACATATACCATTCCAATCAATTACATCTACTTTCGTTCCATGCTCACTAATATAAATACGAAACCAGGTTCATTCCGAGCATCACGAGGCGAATCCGATTCCATCACCTTTCGCTTCAAATCAACAGATCACAGACCAAATGCAAATCCTTATCCAAACCGAATCCAATCACATGTTCTTGAGACGAATCCGAGCACAAGGTTCGTTTTCTGTCCTCCCTTCTTTCGCTTCTTGACTTTCGCTTCATTACTTTCGCTTCTTGACTTTTGCTTTTGTTTGATGAAGTTTGTTTCTTATCACTCTGCGAAGCAAACATTTGCTTATTTGACATACACGTGTTGATCGTTCTTGACTTTCATTATGAATGTTAATTGTTGATTGAGAGTCAAAATTCCAAATGCGAACGAAGAGCAACAACAATGTTGTCGTTCATCCAAATCGATCAAATACAATGTTAGAAATTGGGGTATAGTAAGGCTTGGAATTATGAGAATTGTGTAAAACACTTTCAGATTAAAGCATTTGGGTGGTACTCCCAATATTCTTTAATCGGATAAGACTCAGAGAGACAAGAATTTAGAATGTTTTGATGATAGTTTCGTCTATACCAGAAAAATGAGACCAAAACCGAATTTATGATCCTTGTCTGAAAACTGTCATATGACAGTTTCTAACTGTCATAAACTATAAAAACTGACATAAAACAGAAGTTTGGATAAGGGTCAAACAATGGTCAATTCTCTGAAAATACAATTTTCTGATGCATTTTTTATATAGCAACATACCTTATATAAAAAAAATTTCCGCGCTGACCTGGCAGCTCAACCCTTGGACCTCGCCAGCGGCTGCTGCCCCTTGGACCCCGCTCCCAGGGGCGCTGCCCCCGGACCCCCGTTCGTTTAGGGGTTTCACCCCTAAATGACAGTGTACTTTGAAAACTTGATCAAAATTAAGCAAGTGTGTACTCCACACCTTCCTTACTTGTTTAATATTTATCAAGATCACCTTTGGTCAACAAAGTAATCCCATTACACTTAAATAATATTAATGACAACAAATCACCAACAAACCTTCCCCATTTAAGTGTAATCTTGATTAATTTAAAATGAAACATAACACCAACAAACTGATGCATAAATGAAATATCGTGACGATTGAATTTCACCTTAGTATATTACACAATCCAAATATTCGAATATCAGGGTGTCGCTAAGGATTGAACCCTTTCTATCCATAGTGAATACATGAAGATAATACACACAACATTTTACATTCTCATAAGTTCTAACTTGACACTATATTTTACTAGCTTGTGTCCCGTCCTTCAATAAGCATATCAAAGCCAAGTCCTAACTTCTTGAAGCAACTAAACTTCATGCTTATATAGGTAGTCCTTTTATTCTTGCACCTGCAAATGCAATTTTTCAAAAGAACTATTAAGAATATAAATTCAACCTCCTTTACTTGCAGTACTGAACACATACCTTGGGATGATGATAATAATGTGTTCCAATCTTCAAATATCAAGCTTTCCACATTGAATTCAACATCTAAGATAACATTAGATAGGAATTGGGTATCTCAATATAAAAGATTTTAAGTGGACTTTAAACCCATCCATACAGCCGCCTTGTGCACAAGATCTCTTGCTAACCCTTTGGTTAGATGATCGGCTAAATTCAACTGAGTTCTTACAAACTCCACAGATATCACACCAGTCATGATGAGCTCACGAATCATGCTATGTCTAACACCTAAATGTCTAGACTTTCCATTGTATACTTGACTATAAGCCTTAGCAAATGTTGCAGCACTGTCACATCTGATTGAAATGGTAGATATCGGTTTGGGCTATAATGGAATTTCATAAATGAAATTCCTTAGCCACTCAACTTCTTTACCAGCAGCAGACAAAGCAACAAATTCAGACTCCATGGTTGAGTTAGTAATACAAGTCTGTTTCTTAGATGCCCAAGAAATGGCACCTCCTCCAAGAAGAAACACCCAACCACTAGTAGAGGAGTAATCCTCTAAGTTGTTAATCCAGTTGGCATCAGAATAACCTTCTAAAACAGAAGGATATCCACTATAAGTTAAACCATAATTCATGGTCCCTTTTAAGTACGTGACTACTCTACTCACGGCTTGCCAATGATGTGAACTAGGATTACTAGTATATATATCTACTAAGCCTTCCCACAACATATGCTATATCAGGCCTAGTACTAATCATGGCATACATTAGACAACCAATAGCCCTTGAGTATTCTAGTTGAGACACTGGAGATCCTTTATTAGGTAGAAGCTTAAGACTAGGATCTATAGGAGTGCTAACAGGAGAACAATTATCAAAGTTAAACTTTTTCAATATCTTCTCAATATAATGAGATTGAGAAATTGAAATCCCATAGTTTCCTTTTCTAATTCTTATACCAAGAATTACTTCAGCCTCCCCCATGTCTTTCATATCAAAACTAGATGATAAGAATTTCTTGGTTTTATCAACTTCTTCTAAATCAGTACCAAAAATCAACATATCATCTACATATAAGCAAATCATGACTCCTTTACCAGAAGTATCAAATTTGCTATATACACACTTGTCAGCTTGATTTAATGCAAAACCATTAGACAAGACAACATCATCAAACTTTTGATGCCATTGTTTTGGTGCTTGTTTCAAACCATATAATGATTTCTTCAACTTGCACACTTTGTGTTCATTTCCAGGCATCACAAACCCTTCAGGTTGTTTCATGTATATTTCCTCATCCAAGTCACCATTCAAGAATGTAGTTTTCACATCCATTTGGTGAATCACAAGATTATGTAAAGCTGCAAGAGCTAATAATAATCTAATAGTAGAAATTCTGGCAACAGGAGCATAAGTATCAAAGAAATTAATGCCTTCCTTTTGTCTAAAGCCTTGGATAACCAATCTGGCTTTATACTTATCTATTGTGCCATCCACCTTCATTTTTATTTTGAGGATCCATTTACATCCTAATGCCTTGCAACCAAGAGGTAAATCAGTCAATACCCAAGTATTGTTATGCATGATAGAATCAATCTCATCATGAATTGCCTCTTTCCAGAAATGTACATCCCTAGAAGCCATAGCTTCACTGAAAGTTTTTGTATCCTCTTCAATATTAAAACAATATTGATGTTGAGAAATAGTCTCATTCCTTGTTCCTTCAACTAAATATAGTTGAAAATCAGATCCAAAAGACTTAGCTTTTCTAGCTCTGGTGCTTTTCCTAGGTTCAGGTACAGAACTTGCACCACCAGAAACATCTTCAGCTTGACTAGCACTCTTGCTGGAAGATTGATGAATCATGTACCTTGGTCTAGGTATAGATGTAAATCTTTCTTCATCAAAAATAACATCTCTTGACTCTATCACTGTGTTTATAGACACAGAGTCATTAGATTCTAAAACATAGAATCTATATGCTTTGGAATGCTCAGCATATCCAATAAAGATACAATCTATTCCTCTCTCACCCAATGTTTTCCTTTTGGGTTCAGTGAGCCTTACAACTACTCTACAACCCCAAACTTTGAGATAACTCAAATTTGGTACCTTTTTACACCAAAGTTCATAAGGAGTATTCTTACTCCTTTTATTTAGAGTTCTATTCAAGATGTAACATGCAGTTAACATTGCCTCACCCCAAAACCCTTCACATAAACCAGAATACGACAACATGGAATTAACCATTTCTTTCAAAGTCCTATTCTTCCTTTCAGCTACACCATTTTGTTGTGGTGTATATGGAGCTGTGGTTTGATGTATTATTCTAGTTGATCCAAAATAAAGTGGATCATAATACTCACCACCTCTATCAGTACGCAATACTTTTATTAATTCATTTTTATGAAGCTCAACTTGTTGTTTATAAATTTTAAATTTATCAAGTGCTTCATCCTTAGAATGTATCAAATAGATATAACAATATCTAGATGCATCATCAATAAAAGTAACAACATACTTCTTGTTTCCAAGGGAAGATGTTGCATGGAAATCACATAAATCACTATGTATAAGATCCAACACCTTGATTTCCTTAACAACATCTTTGAAAGGTTGTCTAGTGATTTTAGTTAGCATACATGTTTTACATTTTTCATTATTTTGCATATCAAAAGAAGGAATTAAACTCATTTTAGACATGTGTTTTAATCTCTTGTAATGAATGTGTCCTAGTCTAGCATGCCACAATTCAGATTTATGAAAATTATTGCTATTACTACTAGAAACCATGCAAACAGAACTATCAATAGACGGATAATTAATATTAAGCCTAATCATTCCATTACATATATTGCCAAATCCCATAAAAGAACCATGTCTTGACAAGATATACTTGTCACTTTCTAACACTTGTTTGTAACCATAATTATTTAATACAATTTCAGACACGAGATTCTTACGAATCCCTGGAACATATAAAACATTGTTCAAACATAAATATTTCCCAGAAGTAAAAGTAAGTAAAACATATCCTATGCCCTTGATTGGTTCAGTTGCAACATTTCCCATTTTCACAATATATCCATCATCAATTGGTTGAAAGTCCTTGAACCAATATAGATCTTTGCAAACATGACTTGTTGCTCCTGAATCAACCCACCATGCAACATTATCATCCTGCACATAAAATGCTTCAGAAATCACAGATATATAATTCTGAATATAAATTAAATTCTGCATGAAAACAGAATTCTGACCTTGTTGCTTTTCTGGATCCTTGGATCCACCTGGTCCTGCACCATCCTTGTTCACTTTACGCAAACGACAATCTTTCTTAAAGTGACCCGGTTTGTTACAATTCCAACACACCACTTTAGCCTTCTTGTTGGAAGACTTGTCATCCTTTCCTTTAAACTTCCTTTTTCCATTAGACTTCTTTTGATTCTTTGATCCTTCTCCATCCACCATGTTCACAGAAGAGGAACCAACTTGGTTCTTGCCTTTGGGATTGTTATCGAGTTCTTGAGTCCTTAAGGACTCTTCAATCTATAAATGGCTTCCAAAGTTGAGTTAAAGTCAATTCCTCTTTGTTATGTTTCAGATTGTGTTTAAAATCCTTCCAGGAAGGGGGCAGTTTGTCAATAATCACAACCACAACAATGGCTTCATGCATTTTCAGATTGTGTTGAGCAAACTGTCCCAAGATCCTTAACATTTCATGGTATTGTTCCATAACAGGCCTGGAGTCAATCATCTTGTAACCCATAAAGTTACTGACAAGAAACTTCTTGCTAGAAGCATCTTCAGCCATATACTTGGATTCAAGAGAATCCCATAGTTCTTTTGCAGATTCGAAATTTTGATAGATATCAAAAAGAGAGTCAGACATACCATTGAGAATATGACCATGACATATGTAATCATCATTTTCCCACTTTGATATTCTTCTTGTTGCCTCCAAAGGTTCGTCTTCAACAGATTCTGGTAAGACTGGCATGGGTGTACTCAGAACATACACCACTTTCAGAGTGGTAAGGAGAAACTTCATCTTCTTCTGCCATCTACGAAAATCTTGCCCTTCAAACTTGTTCAGTTTTTCAAACTTACTAGTCATTTCCTTCACAGAATCACCACTTGTCATGATCATAGAAATGCTTTAATCTTTGTTAGAAATTAGGGTATAGTAAGGCTTGGAATTCTGAGAATTATGTAAAACACTTTCAGAATAAAGCATTTGGGTGGTACTCCTAATATTCTTTAATCGGATAAGACTCAGAGAGACAAGAATTTAGAATTCTTTGCTGATAGTTTCGTCTGTACCAGAAAAATGAGACCAAAACCGAATTTATGATCCTTGTCTGAAAACTGTCATATGACAGTTTCTAACTATCATAAACTATAAAAACTGACATAAAACGGAAGTTTGGATAAGGGTCAAACAATGGTCAATTCTCTAAAAATACGATTTTCTGATGCATTTTTTATATAGCAACATACCTTATATAAAAACAATTTCCGCGCTGACTTGGCAGCTCGACCCTTGGACCTCGCCAGGGGCTGCCGCTGCTTGGACCCCGCTCCCAAGGGCGCTGCCCCCGAACCCCCATTCGTTTAGGGGCTTCACCCCTAAATGACAGTGTGCTTTGAAAACTTGATCAAACTTAAACAAGTGTCTACTCCACACCTTCCTTACTTGTTTAATATTTATCAAGATCACCTTTGGTCAACAAAGTAATCCCATTACACTTAAATAATATTAATGACAACAAATCACCAACATACAACGCCAATTCCGAGCCAAGCGTTTGCAGGTAACATAATTTTGACATTCGCATTGACCTGTAGGAACATCTGTTCTATGTCCGATGATAGATGAAAGATGCGCTTCCGATACCTGTACTTCAATTCCAATTATGACCTTTTTAGTTTGACTCACAAGAACACCCTTACAAATTCGATTTCATTCCACTGAGTTCTTGTCACAATTTCATTTGCCCGTATAACACAACCTATGAGTTAAATTAACCATTCGGAACCCAGTACATCACAAAACACCAAATCCCACTTCTTCAAATCGATTTCAAGATCAAACAGCCCATCAGTCGAGTTCATTACCACAATTATCTGTATTTTCAAAACTTTAAAACATCGAATCTTCATATCATCATTAATTTCAACAAGTGACATAAACAAGAAACGAAAATTGATGTTGAAGCGAGAATGAGCAGATAGACTTTATTTAAACAAAGAATCAATTGATAAAATCAAAATTGATCTTGATAATTCCATTACTCACAAAGATCGTTCCAGAACATATGAGCAAAAGATTTGACAATCATGGATAAGAGTCGTCGATTGCTCTTCACGAATACTAAGAAAACGATAAAGAAGCCAAACAATCACCAATGAACAGAATAAGGAAACTAGAATCAATGATTTGAAAATGTCGATAAGCCATAATCCCAAAGAGATCATCGATTGTTGGATTTGAAAAACATGAATTTGAGCACAGAACAACACGCTGTCGGAAACTCAAACAAAATATTATGGCCAAAGAAAAGAAACCTCGATCATCATAAAATACTCGCGTCATGAACAGTGACAGACTGAACTATTGGGCCAAAACAAAAGTAAATACGATCAGATCCAATGGCTTAAAACAAAGGAATAAAATTAATTGATTTGGAATTAAGTAAACCATCTGATCCAATATGTATAGGAAAACAAATCAGATAAAAGAAATACCATATGAACAGTGATGAACAATAACATAATTCTCCATGAACAGTTGATTGAACAGAATTTTGATTCCAATCCACCAAAACACCAATAATCTTCAATAACTTGTGCAGGAAATCATCAAATCAAGAACCGATACTTCAACAATCAACAGATCTTCAAAGACCCACTATGATACCCCTTTTTGGGATTAAAAACTTAATTGTGATTTGATGAACAAGAGGCAAAAAATAAGAACAAACACAAATATGAAGATATGTCGAATGATCACTCGATTTATTCAATTATGAGGAACATATTACACTTTAAGAATAAGAATCTAACTCTACAAGAAACCTCACAATGTGGCGGCTAAATTTTGCCTCACTCTTAACCCTAATTATTAATAATACATGACTATTTATAGGGTAAAGACAAGTCTTGGGTTTTTAACCTACACTTCATCAAGGGGGCCCATTGCCATAATCCATGGAGTACTTTGAAACCCTACAATACATATATATATATATATATATATATATATATATATATATATATATATATATATATATTTGTGTGTGTATGTGTGTGTGTGTCTATTATGTTATTGTATAACTCATTCCCAACCAAACAATAGACAAAGATATATAGAAAAATTATCAAAATAATCATTTAGTTCTCTTTAAAGATTTTTACTAATTCAGACAACTTAAATCAATTAAATATTATTAATTAAAGTCCTATAATTAGATAAATCCTTTCATAGTCGTATAACACACTCTCCCAACCTTAACACCTTGAGCCACCGTCATCACTTTAACCCAAACATCTTTATTACAATCCTTTTCGGTCATTAGTTACATCGCAACTAACATCAAAGTTTGAGAACATCGCCAAACCACCATCAAATACCACGATCTTCTTAACCACAGGGATGCGTAATGTTGGTGAGCAGTAACGTACCGATTGGGGGTTGGAGACGACTTCTGGTGGTTTTTAAGGCGTAGTTTTCCAACAACATTTGTACAGTAGGTGAAGATAATTACATGGATGGGTAATGTTAGTTGCTAGGTATTTCGTAGGAAAGAAAAAACAGTCAGAGATGATGGTGAAAAGGAAGAAGAGTGGTTGATTTTGGTGTTTTGTGATGGTCACGGGTCGTTATGGGGAAGAAAAGCTATGATGTTTGTATACATTTCTTTTGTAAAAACGTGCTTGAATACAAATTCTCTTACAAGAAAATAGGTGTGTATAGAATTATATATATATATATATATATATATATATATATATATATATATATATATATACATATAATAGGTGATTGTATACATTTTTCTTGTAACATACTTGGTTGTATATATATATATATATATATATATATATATATATTTTATAAAAATATATTTCTATGTATTTATGTAGATAATAAATACCTATTTTTCAAAATAGGTATTTCGTATGCAAAAAAGTTTTTTTTTAAAAATCTTTATATAGAAAGTATAAAAGATTTTTATGTGAAAATATGTTTTTTTTTGTATAAATATGATTTTATAAAGAAAAAATGTATTCGAAACAAAAGTTTGAAGAAAAAAGTTGTAAAACGACTAAAGTTATGATGAATTCATAACAAAATTCTAACATTTGGCCGAAAAGGGTAAATTTTTGACCAAATTTGCGATAAAATTTAGAATCTGGGCCAAAATTATAAAATTTAGTCCAAATTTGTAATAAAATTTGAAATCTAGGCCAGAAATATAATTTTGAAAGTTGGATTACCTGTTTGTTGGATTAGATGTCTAAGCTCATAACTATTATTGGTATGTACTCGACCCGAGAGTAACATGGTCCATTTGGGTTGCATAACACCAGGACAATTTGTTAGGATAGACTCTTGAGAGAAGGTTTTATATGATTTATTGATATATTATAAGTTCTAATATATTAATATGAAATCATATGTTTTAATTAGTATTGATCGAGAATTAATTTGGAATTAATTTAGTGATTAGAAGAGACTAATTAAATCTATGGGGACTAATTATGTTAATTAGTTATACTTATATGTGTTGGGCTTATGATGCATGTTGGACCAAGTTTATGTATGGATACATAAAGATTTGGGCCACATGAACCATGGATCATAAGACCCATGGGTATGGATTTGGGTTATACCCATGGCCTTTAGAATTACACAGATAAATATGTTACTTCATAGCCAAAATCACAACCTAATGTATTCTTGGAGGATATGGACGGTTTGGTGAGGCTAGGATTTTCTTTCAAGTATCATCTTTTTTGCTAGGTGAGTTATGGTTCCATTTGAGGTGCAACACTTAGGGCACTAAGTTCTTAAAGACCAAAGTCTTTCTAGAAACACCAAATACATCAAGATTTCAAGCCACATAAAAGGTATGTTACTCTAACTAGTATCTTGTATTGTTTATGTCACATTGCAAGCTAGTTATATGTTAATGCCTTGGAAACCATTTGCATGTATAATTATTGAAAACATAGATCCAAGGTATTTAGGGTTGTATGTGTACCATAGGATGTTGTAGTATACTAAAACCCTTCAGTGGTATCAGATCCTAGGCTTGTTTTCAATTGTACTTGATGCAATAGCTTGAAAATCAAAAATTATGGCTTTCTGGGCAGTGGACTCGCCGAGTCCACTGGGGACTCGCCGAGTCCACTGGGGGACTCGACGAGTTGGTTCCTACACTCGGTGAGTTGGTGCTCCAGAGGGCAGATTTTCGACTTTTAAGGCTGGAATTTGACTAGGATCATCACCCTAAACTGTTTTTGAATTTATAAACCTGTTTTTGATGTGGTAATGATCATGCTAATCAAATTTCAAAGATAATTTTCATAATTTTAAGATTTGTATTAGTTTATATGTTCATGCTAATTTCTTGAAGATTGATGACATGAATTATCTTGTTCTTATGAGTTAGTTTAGATTAATAGAAAATTTTTGTGATAATTTTTTTTTCGATCCAAATTGATCTAAAAGTTGTTCATAAAATGTGTTTTTGTAACTTGTCCTCAAATTATATGAAAAGTCTCATTTATGATTTTTAAAACTCATAAGATTTCCAATAGTTATGAAAACGAAGAGTCTCGTTTTTAAATTCTTTAATGTCTTCCATAACTTGTCCTCAAGACTTTTACACCCAACTCTCCCGGCTTGTCAATATGTGACTTTAACCGAAGTAGAGTCAAACTTTCGGCTTCCCAAACTTCCATGGACATTGACAATGGTAACATTGGTAATCCAGAAAAGCTTTCTCTTTCCAATGGAAAGGGATCAACCATCGTCAACTCGGTTGACCAAATGGTAAAGAGAAAGGCTATGTCTGGGATAGTCCCGTGTACCATTTCTAAAGAGTCCATATGTTTCTATTGCCAATGGAAAGGGCATTGGTTGCGAAGCTGCCCTATTTACCTGAAAGATCATAAGGATGGTAATGTCAAAAAGTTTGACTCTACTTCGGGTAAAGTCCATTATCTATCTCTATTAAGTTCTATTTGGAGATTCGTATTACATGATGTGACTAGGTCATATTTTGATGTTTTGTAGAATCGAAGAAAGGAAGCTTAAAGGAAGAGTAAGCTGATTATGACCGTGAAGATCAGAATTTTGAGCTGTTGCTTAAGAGTTATGATAGATTTCTTAGGAATAGATAACAACATAGTTTTCATATGCATTTACATTGTAAGGATAAGTATTTCCACAACTTTTAAAATAAAAGAAAGTTTTAATTATTTTAAGTATCCTTACAATGGAATTTGTGAAAAAAAAAAATTTGTTTATATGATTCCATTGATAGCAATATTGGAAAATGGATTTGATCTTTTGTTTGTGGTAGTGTCATAATTTACCAACTAAGGAAAGATTCTCATCACCCAGGTTTCATTTGGATAGAAACTTGGAATCATGCAACTTGTGTGATGAATGAGAATTTTCCTCTTTGGGAAATTAAGACTAATTCCTTGATCACATGTATATGTGAGTCAAGAGAAGGATTATGGGATCGGGTACACTTGAGTGTGCGCTGGTCTGGACCACCACAGAGAACGATAAGACTATTCGTCATGATTTACTAAATTTTAGTAAATATGGTTATGCTTACAAGTTTAAGTGTAATTTTGAAAATTTGAAAAAGTTTCGATGTATCAGAGGCAAATGAGTAGAATCAAATTGGGCAGAAAGATACACGTTTCTCCAATTTGAAAAGATGTGAGAGTACTTTAGTATCGTGTTTTATGATTATCTTAGTGATTATGAAACCATATCACAATTGATTCTCTAAGGACATCTTAGTGCATTTGTTTGGCTAAGAACAGGAATCGTGAATTGTAGAAATGGTTAAATCAAGAAGATGAATCATACTTCGTTCCAAAACAATTCTTAGAGCGATGCTCCAAGATTGTAACCTTGAGTGACATAAAGGAAGGTTTAAAACACTTGTCAAATGTAGAGTAAAATGTTTTCTTACTCTTGTACATTTGAAATTGGTAAGTTGTGATGTTTTGGATAAAACAAAGACCAACTAAGGCCAATTGTGTGAAGTGTTTGTCTTGATAAAGAATCCGCACTAACACTTGAATATTTATTTGTCATGGAATGATTCTTGACTAGAGAATGATATATGCCAAGAAGTCAGCAGGAGTATTAAATATCTTGAAAAGTTTCAAGAACTATCAAGAATAAAAACCTGTTGTTTATCACTAGCACACGACTTGAGGTTTGTTACCGATCGTGTTGACATATTCCCGTTTCTGTGCCCATTCCAGTTAAAAGTTGGCTATGCATGTGAGTTCTATGAGTTCTCAATTTTTTGCATAACAACCTGGAGGCAATGGTAGGCCCTTGTGCTGCCAGGTGGCAAGAAGTTAAGATTGAACAAGTTCAGTCCATATGAGTTTGGATTTGTCACTAACCTGCTCTTGTGGTTATGACAAATTCACATGGATAGGAACACATACACCACAGAAATCTAAGTGTCATAAGGTTTCTCTTCGATTCATGAAAATGGTGGTAAGGAAACGCTTTCGCTTAATAGATTTTAAGTAGATAGAAATTATGATATTTGCATTCTTAAATTTGTTAGTGGAGCGTGTGTGGTTAACCGGCACACTAACATGGACTTGTGAGAAATAGAAAATGTCTAAAAAATTGAGACTATGATTACAACATTCGTTTTCATAGTTCTAAAAATTGTTTAGACACACATGTGAGCTATCTAAGGAAAGGTGTATGATTTTGATAAAGTTTTATCAAAGCATCTCATATCATAAATCTGAACTTTGGTAAGAAAGTCAATAAAGTATTGATTTCTAGAAGTCCAGCTGATTTTTGAGTACGTGTCAGAGCTAGTGGGAGCATAAGTGTTATGCTGGTAAGATGGTAATTATTATGCTATTTGGGGCATAATTAATTATGATAAGTGTTTCAAGTTAGAAATATTAATTATAGAAAACAAGAGTTTCAATTGGGAAAAGTTGTTTTGCTATAATTAAGGGAGATGAAATTATACTTCATTTCAATTCTAAAAGCTTAGATTGAGATTTTAATCATCTTTAGTCAAGAATATATATATGAATTTTATGTCGGAATGGTTCAACATAAGGAAATTCTTTATATATTACGTTCTCAAAATTCGATTATGATTACGTCATTCCTCTTCATAGTCAAATTATGAAAACATGGCAAATAAAAAAATATTGTAGCAAAAGACTAGTCTAGGATCATGTCTTTATGTGAGACATCATGAATCGTGTCCCATATGCTTCGGGTATAGGATCGATTACATGTGGTATAATAACTTATCCTTTCTAAATTTTCCAAATGCCTAGGTCATTGAGAAAGGAAAAGGTCCAGAATTGGATATGACTAAAATCGTTAAGCAATTATCAAGGACAATCTGAGGTTTACCAAAGATTGGTTGCTCATGGGCAATTGGAAGTAATGTGTTAATTTTCAAAGGACCATATTGACATATTCTGAAAATAGGCAACTCTTGTTCAGAAGTGATAGTCAAAATAGGAATATGGAAATGTTTCCATAAGTGGAAATTATTCTTTAATCTGTGTAAGATTAGAAAACTTAATGCAATAAGGATGTTCAAAGGAATGTACTTTGAATGTGAGACTTCGTTTCCATGGAATTGCTCTCTATTGGAATACTTTGTAATGTATGTTGCCAAGTCGTTGTGACTTTTGTGCATAGTCATTACAAGAGGATCAATGCATACAAGTTTAGAATCTAACAGATTTTGGTAAATGGCAAATAATATTGTATTCTTGCATTAGCGATAAGGATTTGGGATTGTGAAATAAGCATAATTGGAATCATGTTCAATTGATATATTTCACAAAGTAAGGATCATAAACAAACATAGTATGCATACTTGGAGTATGGCATAACTATTGTTTGGACAAACATAGTGTACTTGATTGGAGCATGGCATGACTATTGTTTTAATTCAAGTATTAGGTTGATAAATCGAAACATTATACAATGAATAATGTGTAGTCCATATGGTGATAAATAAAAGGTGTTTTATTTATATTCATAAGTTCTGAGACCATATTGGATTCTATTATTCTTGTGTTTCACTTTGCATGTTTTGACTTCCTGAATAACTAGGTTATTTAAACTCTCCACAATCAATCATACATTGGAAGTAGGTATGCATCAAGATTGTTATGAATTGGACTTGTAGATGTCTAAAGTGTTTAGACATAGCAAAAGTTGCTACAACATTCATGAGTGCTCCTGGAATAAGATTCGAGTATTGGATTAAACCCACGCTCATTTGAATCACTTCATGGATTTTATCACGAGTGATCATGAGACGATAATATATTATATTCTTCAAACGGAGACATGTGAGTTGTAGTTGTGCGTCGGTTGCACATTGACATATATAAACACAGCCAGTAACTTGGTTGTTATAAAACATATCGTTGTGTTTAATTTGATGATAAGTACAAGAAAACATTTGGGTCGAAGTTTATCCATTCCTTTTACCCTTGGAGGGATAAAAGCGATATCTTTGGTCCCCTCGATGATTTGGTGATGAAAAACGTAAGTGCTCGGCCGGGCCTGAATTGATTTGATTTGTTCAATTAGTTAGTCGTCATAAATCGGAAATCGGGAAACAATAGATGGACAGAGAGTATGATTGGAATCCATGTCTCATTCCATATGATATCTAGAATGGAGGAATATACGATCCCATATCTTATAGACACGTCATTGACTAGGTTAGAATTCGACATTGGCTTTTAAGAGCTACGATTGCTAGTCGGGATCTTGCAGTCATATTTGCAATAATAGTTTTAGACCTATCCAAGTTGGAGACTGTTGGATTAGATGTCTAAGCCCATAACTATTATTGGTATGTACTCGACCCGAGAGTAGCATCGTCCATTTGGGTAGCATAACACCAGGTCAATTTGTTAGGATGGATTATTGAGAGAAGGTTTTTTATGATTTATTGATATATTATAAGTTCTAATATATTAATATGAAATCATATGTTTTAATTAGTATTGATCGAGAATTAATTTGGAATTAATTTAGTGATTAGAAGAGACTAATTAAATCTATGGGGACTAATTATGTTAATTAGTTATATTTATATGTGTTGGGCTTATGTTCCATGTTGGACCAAGTTTATGTATGGATACATAAAGAGTTCAGCCACATGAACCATGGATCATAAAACCCATGGGTATGGATTTCGGTTATACCCATGACCTTTAGAACTCCACATATAAATATGTTACTTCATAGCCAAAATCACCACCCAATGTATTCTTGGAGGATATGGACGGTTTGGTGAGGCTAGGATCCTCTCTTAAGTATCATGTTTTGTCCTAGGTGAGTTGTGATTCCATTTGAGGTGCAACACTTGGGACACTAAGTTCTTAAAGGACAAAGTCTTTCTAGCAACACCAAATACATCAAGACTTCAAGCCACATAAAAGGTATGTTACTCTAACTAGTATCTTGTGTTGTTTATGTCAAATTACATGCTAGTTATAGGTTAATGCCTTGGAAACCATTTGCATGTATAATTAGTGAAAACATAGATCCAAGGAATTTAAGGTTGTATGTGCACCATAGGATGTTGTAGTATACTAAAACCCATCATTGTTGACCAAGTAAAAAAGTTAAATTGAATACCATTACCGTTTTTTGGGACTTAATTGAATAAAAAAAGATATAAGAACTGAATCGATTATATGACCAATATGTAGTGGGTGTTTGGGATAACTTTTTGAAATAGCTTATTAGCTATTTAGCTTTTCAAAAAGCTAATAAGCTAAAAAAGTGTTTGTGTATTTAAAATGCGCTTTTTTAAAACAACTTTTTGGATATGAAAAAATAAAGCTTTCAAAAAGCAGGAAAATCTAAGCTCTTTAGCCTTTTAAGCCATTATACTCCTGAAAAGCAGCTTTTCTTATCCAAACTCTTTTTAAATCAGCATTTCCTAAAAGCCATAAGCTAATAAACACTTTTCTTAAAAATCACTTTTGTGCTAAAAAAGCTAACCTAAACATGTCCGTAATGACTTTATTACAGTTATTCAATGTGTGTGTGTGTGTGTGTGTGTATATATATATATATATATATATATATATGTATATATATATATAGAGAGAGAGAGTCTAGTTCCGATGATTACTCTTTTTACGGTGAGGACACCATAAAGAATATAAAAAAAGTAGAAACCACAAAATTGAGCATAGTACTACATCAGAGAGAAAAACAATTGGAATTTTTTTTAATCATTAAAATTAAATCGTGGATCATAAAACGTGAACCATTGATCATAAAAATGATCCATGCTTATATTTTAATGATCCAAAAAAAAAATTCTCTCTGTTATACTACTATGCTCGATTTTATAATTTTTATTTTTTTTTCAATTTTTTAAGGTGTCCTCACGAGTCATCACAGAAAATAGAGTCCTCACCCGACATATATATATATATATATATATATATATATATATATATATATATATATATATATATATATATATATATCTGTGTGTGTGATTAATTTCAGATTCTAAAAGTATAAAGAAATTAAGATTCAATTTCATCCGCATATTTCTCATTTTCCGCTCTAATGTTGCAACGTGGTATGTCTAATAATAAAGATTATATGACAGAGAAGTATAATCATATAAGATTATATATATATATATATATATATATATATATATATATATATATATATATATATATACGCACACACACACATATAAAATTAAATTGGTATATACTTGACCTGAGAGTAGCATGGTCCATTTGAGTTGCATATCTTTAGGACAATTTGATAGGATGGACTTTTAAGAAGAAGTTATTTATGGTTTATTAATATATTATAAGTTCTAAGATATTAATATGAAATCATATTATTTAATTAGTATTGATCAAGAATTAATTTGGAATTAATTCTTTGATCAAAAGAGACTAATTAAATATAATGGGTTTATTCGGTAAGTCATTCATTCTTATATAAAGTGGGCTTATGATTCATAGAGACTAATTAAATATAATGTGATCAAAAGAGACTAATTAAATATATGGGGTTGATTCGGTAAATCATTCATTCTTATAAAGTGGGCTTATGATTCATAGTTCTTCATGTTGGGATAAACCCATGTCGTAACCCATGGATACTCCATGGAGGTTTTAACCCATGGAGTACGAGGCATATGGAATGTCATTAGGGTTTACATGGTGTAAGCCTAGATTGACACACTATATAAGAACCCCGTTAGCTCAAAAAATTGGAACTTAAAGTGGAATACTATAGGGCTATCCGATTTGTGTGTGCAAGGAATCTCTTCTCAAGTTATCCTTTTGTTCTAGGTGTGTTGTGATTCCACTTGAGGCATTCATACTATTGGTGCTATGATCTTCAAGGCTAAAGGTTCAAGGTTTCCAGCAAGCTACAAGAAAAGCTATTTTATTTAACTTATTTTATTACCCAAGTAACAAGTTTTGTATGCTAGTTAGGGTAATATATTGGAAAGTTCAAGTTTGCATGTATGTTAGGGAAAACATAGATCCAAGGTATTCAGGGTTGCATGTACACCTTAGGAGTGTTAGAATGCTCAAAACCCAACGGTGGTATCAAAGACTAGGGTTGTTTTCAATTATACTTGATGCTACATGCTTAGAAGTGCTTTAAAAATCAAATTTAAGCTTTCTAGACAGTGTGACAACTATCAATTTTCGGTCAAGTCAAAGTCAACTAAAGTCAACAAGTCAAACCGGTCAACCCAATTTGCCCGTAGGTACTAGAGTTTACGTTATGTAATTTCTAAACAACTCTCTATTCTAATGAGAGATCATAAATCGAAAAGTGCATACATCTAGATCTCCTCAACCTAAAACGGTGGTACGTGGAGAGCCAAACCGATAAAACAATGATACATACTCATCGGGAGTATGCAAGATCCATAAACAAGGCTTAACGGGGTTTACGGACCTTGCATTGCGAAGCCGGACACTCAAAAAGGTCACCAATGAAACCTCTCTCAATCGTTTTCACTTTATCTCTCTCTATGAGAAATCTCTCCCAAATCTCTCTAAGTATGTGAAATCTCTCCCAAATCTCTGTTTGTATGAGAAATCTCTCCAAGAATGTCAAATCTCTCCCAAATCTTTCTACGAATGTGAAATCTCTCCCAAACCTCTCTTTGTATGAGAAATCTCTCCAAGAATGTGAAATCTCTCCCAAATCTCTCTAAGTATGTGAAATCTCTCCCAAATCTCTATTTGTATGAGAAATCTCTCCAAGAATGTCAAATCTCTCCCAAATCTCTCTAAGAATGTGAAATCTCTCCCAAATATCTCTTTGTATGAGAAATCTCTCCAAGAATGTCAAATCTCTCTCAAATCTCTCTAAGTATGTGAAATCTCTCCCAAATCTCTCTTTGTATGAGAAATCTCTCCAAGAATGTCAAATCTCTCCCAAATCTCTCTACGAATGTGAAATCTCTCCCAAATATCTCTTTGTATGTGAAATCTCTCCAAGTATGTCAAATCTCTCCCAAATCTCTCTAAGTATGTGGAATCTCTCTCAAATCTCTCTCAAAATCTCTCTCAACTTTCTATAATCACTCGGGGCATCCCGACCCTCGAATTTGGCGAAAACAGCCCAAAAGCGGAAGTCTACGCGAAAAACGGGCTTGAGGAACCGAAACCCCTCTTAGGACCCGAAAGTCCTCTTAGGAACCGAAAGTCCTCTTAGGAACCGAAAGTCCCCTTAGCAACCGATCCCTCCTGATGAAGAAGGCTGCTGAACCGGACCGAACCTCACTCAAAGAACTGAACCGAACCGAACCTTCGGACTGGCCCCTCGCCCTTCGCTTCTCACTTCTGGTTCGCACCCTTCGATTCCGGCTCAGCACCAACAAGGACCGAACCTCGGCCTAGGACCGAGAGGTCTCGCTGGGAACGCTTTTTCTCCCGGTTTTCGACTAAATTCGCATTTTAGGCCCGTTTTTAATTGTTTTAACATGGGATTTTCACCCAAAACTTTATTTTAACATATAAGGACCCTTAACTATTAATTAATCACATTTTTAAGGATAAAACCTTATCCAAAAGAGAGTGGGTGAAGTACAAAGGTAGAGTGTTGACTTTATTTATTTCTATGACACAAGCAACCACTCCCATACCCACTCCATGTCACTATTCACCGCCATCCCATCCCTAGTCACTTCATAGGTCCTTTCTCACTATTTTCAACTATTCCCACGTTCTTAGGGCTGGAACATCCATCCTCTCTCCTCACACTTTAATCATTCTCTCATTTTTACCAAGAATCACACTCCAAACTCTCTCGTCTTTTTCTTTCTAATTCGAGAATTTCAAGGCATACTGCAAGACTCTTCTCCTACAATTAGTAAGTATCATCATCTTCCTTATGATTATTACACATCCTCTTACTCAAAATCAAAGATTGCTTACACAAACATCATCACATTCTTGTTAGATCTTCGAATCTTCAAGTGATTCTTCAAGTGTTCTTGGGTTGAACACTTCTCTTCTTCAACACTTACCTACTGAAATCACTCAAGGTGAGTTCATACCCCTATATTTTCATGTTTTCTCAAGCTTTTAGGGGGGGAATACAAGTTAAAACACCAAGAACATAACTAAACTTTTCTAACAGCCTTCATCAGAAAAATTCAACTCTATTCACGGACTGTTTTGGACAACTTAAACATTTTTGTTTGAAAAACTGTTTTAGGTGTAAGTAGTTCCAGTTCTTAGCTTTAAAATGACTACTTTCACATCTCCATACGATTTTTCTACAATTTATGGTGATTTTTACAAAACTGCCTATCATTTCAAACACCAATCCGGACCAGTCTGTGATTATGGACTTTTTCACCCAAGTTGGAGGTCATTAAAAATCATGATAAAAATTATGAGTAAACTAGACACATTTTGGGAACTCTCAGAATTTACTGATTTAGTTTTCAACTTCGTATGATTTTTCTATGACTTTTCAAAAACAGTGTAGAAAGGTTGAAAATTTGTTAACAGCTTATAACTTTCATAACACTTTGTATTATGTTGAGCAAAGTGTATAACGATAAGTTCTAAATATTGAATGTGTTTCCTTGTTAGTTTATCATCATAAACTGAAATATAGTCATTCATGATAAGATTATTCATTCATTTAGAACACGTATATTGAACTATAATGAGCATAGTTTATTGATTCATAGCATTAAAGCATTCATAAAAGAATTCTTATACATTACAAACATTTTGGATAAACTATAATAGGTATAGTTTATGTATCATTTACTTCTCAAACTTATTTACCAAAGGTTTTCAGTTTAGTTCACATAAATCTGTTAATGAATAAATTTGTGAGTCATTCCCTTCGGGTTACTTCCAAAGTAACAAAGTCAAAAAGTCCTGTAAATTGTAACCAGAGTCTCTTGTAGGGAGAATGTGATAGTTGTGTATAGATCTATATTGGGTTTGACAAACCCACACCAGAGCTGCTTGCAACAACTAGACCGGCAGGTCTGTGGTGACAAGTGTCATTTAACGGCGACGCCTGAAGAGCGTCGTATTACGAGGCCGTCTATGTCAAGTATGGTTATGATAGCTCACATGTGGTATTAACAATCATAAGGTTTACGGGTTCTAACTTTAAATTAGCGAGTTATGTCTATTTAGCTCACTGAAATTACTTTGAGTATGGAAAAATACTTGTACGCCTTCATATCAAAAAGGGTTTTATGTCGATTTAAAATCACTTTTTACATCAACAATTACATACTTTATTGTATACTTTTGGTCTTGGTATTTAAGACTACACATCATTCATTACGGGATTTTTCTCACATCAGAAAGGGTTTTATGCCAATTTAAAACCACTTTTATATTTTTAAGTATGACAAATATTTGTTCACTTTCGGTCCTGGTATTTAGGACTACATAACTTTTGTAAGGAAAATATTGGATTTTCTTGGTAACATACATCTCTTTACAAAGATCGATTTTCAAACTCTTACTGTCAAAAGCTTATGAACTCACCAACCTTTGTGTTGACACTTTTTAAAACTACTTGTATTCTCAGGAATTCAGTGAAACAGGAAATCAACCACGTTTTGAGGATGGGACGATAAATCGTCGAACAGTTCATTTTGTATCATAATGTAATTGATTTGAATCATGTAAACATATACTTTGGTGTAACTTGTCCAATTATATTTATGATGGTTGTATTTACTTTGAGCACTATTATACTCGTTGTTGTGATACTCTACATGAAGTCCTCCACCCCCGGACGTTTCCGCCATCCTTGGTTTGGGGGTGTGACAGACAGTGAACTCGCCAAGTCCAAGCACAAATTCATCCAACTCGCCGAGTCAGCTCCTATAGTCGACAAGTTGGTGCTCCAGAAAGTAGTTTTTCGATGTTTTTGGCTAGAATTGGACTAGGATCATTACCCTAAACTTTTTTTGAACTTATAAACCTGTTTTTGATGCGGTAATGATCAGGCTTATCCAATTTAGAAGAGAATTTTCAAAGTTTCATGTTTTGTATTACTTTATATGGTTAGGCTAATTACATGAAATTTGTTTGATATGAATTGTCTTGTTCTTATGAGTTTCATTTGGATCATAGACAAAATTGTTTGTTTTTGTAAGTTACAATTTTTGATCTATATGTTTTTTTGATGAATTCCATAACTTTTCCTCAAGTTATGGAAAATGAAAAGTTTTTCTTTTTAAAGAGATTATAAAAATCATTGGTTATGTACTGGAAGAGTGTTATTCCCATAAATGGTTTTATGAACTTTATAGCTTGTCCTCAAGTTATGGATTTTCAAGAGTCTTTTCATTAAAATCTATATTAAACTCATAAGTTATGGATTCCAAAAAGTTTTTTGAATAGTTCAAAACTTGCCCTCAAGTTTTGGAATTTGTAAATGTAAAAGTCTAAATTTTGAAACATTTAATTCCAAACCCTAGAATTTTAAAGTTTATAATTCTACCCTTATACTATTATAATATTATAGGTTTAATATATATATATATATATATATATATATATATATATATATATATATATATGTGTGTGTGTGTGTGTGTATGTGTAAGAACAAAGTCAGTCTTACCGTTAGTAGGCGTCATTCATGAAGCCGGTCTATAGGGGGTATAAGGTTACTACCTATAAAATGGCAGTTTAATGAGTGTCCACTCTCACCCACCGCTTCCTTGATTGGTGGAGGGTCGTTAGCCGAATGGGTAGGATAGGACTCTAATTCTCCTCTCATTAAAAGTATAATGATCAATATAAAGTAACTAGACACTTGTAAATTCCCAAATCTTAGTTACTTAGGAAAATGTGAATATGGTGCTAACCCATGGAATTCCACTGTGCACATTGTTAAGTCATTAGTGGAGCATGTGTGGTTAACCGTCATAGTAATTTGGACCGATAATGCGTGGCGAAGGGTAGCTTGATGTTAATCATAGATCAATGGAGCGTATGTGGTTAATCGGCACATTGATTAGGTGGTTGTAACAGTGGGTGTACCAAGTTAATTTGCAAGGTTATTCACAACTTGTTTGTGATCATCGGCATCCCAGTCGCAAACTTGAAGGGAAAAATCGAGATTTAAACATACCATTGAATAGTTCAATGAATCTCAAAGGATCTAGGAGTTTCAATTCACTTAAAACCTAAAATTCTTTTTCGTTTTTCGTGGTGGAAATTGGTAAATCGTCATTTACCTACCTTCAAATATTTTGCAGTTTGGATTATGACATCTCTCTTCCAAATTGTAAAATATTGTGTATCTCTCTTCCAAATTGTAAAATATTGTGTTGGGTCCTAGTCTTAATATTTCATTTGGGTGTTATATTAAGGACTTAAATCAACTAATTTGAATTTCTCCCATTGTAGATATCTAGTTCAGATAACTATGGTATTCTCAAATCTTTTAGAACAAGCTTTCCTCTTGAAGATGATGTCCCACGGTTGGATCATGGAAGTCATACTTCACTTCCTCCACCACCTCCAATAATTCTCCCTAACCCACAAGTTCAAAGACTTGAAAAATTCAAGGTCACTCAAGCCTTACTTGCAATGAAACATCAAGATGGAAGGCCTTTTTATACTCACGTCTTGGAGATGAAGTCACATATTGACAGGCTAAGAGTATTGGGTGTTGAATTCTCAAGGAAGTTGGCTGTTGATTGGTGTAACAACCCGAAATTTCATATCACTTCTTGTAACTCAAATTGTAATCCAATTCGATCAACCAAACGCCATTTCCAAATCCGTTTCCGATTTCGTCGTTAAATTAAGTCATTAACATATATCGACCTAAAATGACTTAATGGGTGTCTTAATGCCATTGGGAATCATTCTAACACCCCATAATAGTTATCGGAATAATTCAAAAATCGACCATATCGGGTTACGGCAACTTGGTTGGGTGCGACCAAAAGCCCCGCCTAATGCCGGTATCGAGTAGAATTCCGCCGTGTCCAATTTCCGAGCAATATATAAATGATTCAAAGCTTTCATTTGAAGCTTTTGGCCATTCTTCCATAAACACTTCCAACCTCTCTCCTCATCCATAATCAAAGGTCCAAAAACAAAGATTTAAGGCTCCAAATCAAAGAGGTAACATCCCTAACTTGTTATCTAACCTCTTTAGCCTTCAAATTGATGTTCAAATTGAGTTTTAGGACCTAGAACATGTGTTTATGGCCAAGGATCAAGCTTGGGCCGTAAACACCTAAAAATGGGGTTTTTAAGCCAATTAACCCTTCCAAATCATTGTAGGGACTTAGATACGACCTTAAGGCTTGTAAATCGGGACTTGAAACAATTAAAACATGAATTTTGTGGGACAAAAGAGAGTTTACGGCCAAGTCTTGTTCTTGGGCCGTAAACTCCTCAAAAATAGGGATTTAACACCTTAAATCATGTCTAAATGCCTTGTAACTCAACCAATAGCCTTGTGGTAAATCCTAGATCCATCTAAAAATAGTTTGGAGGTTTATAACACATCAAAATACCACATATAGGAGTTTACGGCCTAGGAACATACCCTTTGGCCGTAAACTCATAAAACTATGTCAAATGATGCCCCTAATTCACCCCAAAGGCTTGGAAAAATTTCTAGAATCACATGTGATTGTTTTAAGTGCCATAAATTAACTATACATGAACATAGGAGAGTTTACGACCATAGCACATATTCTTAGGCCATAAACTCCTAATTTAATGTTATTTGATGTCCAAAATTGATACCAAACCTTGGAAAATTAATTAGAATCACATGTGATTGCTCCTTGTGCCTCAAATCAATTTTTTCTTGACCCTGGGAGAGTTTACGGCCGTAAACTCCAAGTTTAGATCCGTGAAATCCCTTCTAAATGGTATAAGTTCATTCAATCAATTCCAAGGCATTTTAGAAATCCATTCCAACAATCCCCATGTCCAAACAAACCATTAAACACTCAAAATCACACCAACATGAGTTTACGGACGTAAAATCATGTATGTGTGTGTTTTGTGGCCGTAAACTCCCTAATATGTGTACTCTTGGGGAGTAAACTCAATTCCTAAGTCCCTAGTGTCATTACACGTCCGAAGATGTCACCCAGGTCACTCCAAACGCTCGTTTTGAGGTGTTTAACCTCGTTGTAGTGTAATGTTCCATATGATTAGTAATTGTAAATCTAATTAGTTATATATGGACATTATTACATTTTACATAGGGACATCGCGAGTAATCAAGCCCCGAACCAACGTCTAGTACCCGAAACCATCGCATTTCCGAGTCTGGTGAGTTCATACCCCTACCCTTTTTCACTGTTTTCACTGTTTTCAGGGGGAACACAAGCAAAGTACAAGGGTTTCTTGTACTCAAAACTTATTTTCGTGTATGTGTGTTTCAAATTTCATATGCTCTTAATACTGATATACACAACTGATAACCGGTAGAACATGCAGATCACGTAAACATTTATTTGTGGAATGATTTTATAAACTGTTATGTTTTATATATTTCACAAATGGTTTTCCATATTTTATCAGTTAAAAGCATGACATTAGAATACATGAACAATATAATTTGTACACTGTCTTGTCCTCGGTAACACTCCACAGAGATACGCGAGTGGAGGATTATCATATTATTACTAGTAAATTTGTTATTCCTGTATGATTGGAGACACGTCCTCGGCGAACACTCCACAGAGATACGCGAGTGGATGACTACACCCATAACCAGAATCTCTAGTATTTAGAGAGCGTGACTTGAGTGTATAGATCTATATGGGGCTGACTACCCCACACCTGGCTGCTAGCTACAGCCGAACCAAAATGGTTCAAGGGTGACGAAAGTCATAAGGTTGTGGACTACTTATTGCCATAGGTTCAGTCTATAGTATGGTTATGGAACTCGCAACTAGGATAACAGAGATTTACTTATAGTAATAATGAATAACTTTATACATCTTTTACATTGAAAACCAACATTCAGGAAAGTATGGGACTTTCCTGGGAAACCTTGTACATAACCAGGTCTAACAGAATACATCTTTACAATGAAAACCAACATTCAGGAAAGCATGGGGCCTTCCTAGGGAACATATACATAACTAGAAAAGTGAAACAAAACAGATAACATTACATCTTTTACAATTGATAACTCACAATCAGGAAAGTATGGGACTTTCCTGGGGATACATTGGAACTCAAACAAAACAGTTTAACAAACCGGATAATCAAACTATACATTTTTCACATGAGTAAACGTGTTTTCAGTGTACAAATCTACTATACTTTGTAATCGTGAAACAACAAACAACTTTTAAAAAAAATGTGGGATTTTCTTGGCGTGTGTTACATTTTCAGAAACAGAAAGGAAACATGAACATTTTCACAAAACAAAACTACTTATGAACTCACCAGCGTTATGCTGATTTTCAAAACCGCTTGTGTACTCAGGTCAACGTTAGAACAGGAACGGAAGATCCTTTTTGCTCGAAGTCGGAGTGCTCTGAAGAGCCGTTTCATTTTGTTCATATATATATATACGATGTAACACAACTGTACAACTTTACTTTTGAAAACAATTGTAAAACTTTTATATGTAATGTAATGGGTGTTCTACTTTACTTACTATGTACATTGGATTTGATACTCAACGTGGAGTCAACCTCGGAAATGTTTCCGCCTTCGGTTTTCAGGGTGTGACAGATTGGTATCAGAGCCCTTGTTTATAGTGAATAAAGTATACCAAACCTTACATGGTATAAAACTGTAAACACTAAAGGGCCTAAGTGCTCTGAAATAAAAGTATCTTCAAACTATAAGTATTTTCAAAAAGTATATAAGTATACTGAGCCATCGAGATCCGTAACTATAAGTAGAACAAAATATAAGTAAATGGGTGTTGTGTACTGCGGTTAAACCTGGGCAGTTATGTAGTCGTGTCTAGGATCAATATAGCCTGGCCAACTATATTCATTCGAGACACGGCCAACATGTGCTTGGGAGTGACTGTAGTATGCGGCATGCCTAAAACATACCCTAATACCACAAACATCGAGCCAGTGTCGTAGCGAATCATGAAATACTATGGGAGTATTTCTCGAACCAATCCAATGTAGAAATCCTCGTTCATGTATAGATCCTCGATCATTCCATTAGCGATAGTTTACTTGCTTCGATAACTCTTTCCTGTTTTATCGCTTATTTGAAATTAATATCTGTCATATCTCTCGATTCAATTCAGAGGACTTATCATCCTCTCTTTCTTGATCTTATTAGATCAAGATGCCTCCCAAAAAGAGACCCAGCTCAAAGACCAACAACCCTCCGCCACCAGCTCCTCCTGAAATTGATCTCGTGTTATTCCAGGCAGCTGTTACCGCCGCGGTGGCAGCTGCCATGTCCCAATTGAACACCGGTGGTTCCGATGGTTCAGGAGGTGGTACTCAAGATCAAGAAAGCAACCATGGACACCGAAAGGAAGGTTCCTATAAAGATTTCATGAATGCAAAACCAACATCCTTTGATGGCACTGGAGGTGTCATTTCCCTATCCCGATGGTTCGAGAAAATCGAATCCATCTTCGAAATTTGTGCTTGTGCTGAGTCCGATAAGGTTAAATTTGCAGCCTGTACCTTCAGTAATAAAGCCTTGACTTGGTGGAATGGCCGATTCAAATCCTTGACCCTACCCGTAGCCAATGCAATGGGCTGGAATGCCATGAAAGAACTCCTCCTTGCCGAATACTGCCCCCGTGTTGAGATGCAGAAACTAGAGCATGAGCTCTGGAACCTGAAGATGAAAGGTTCCAACATTGCTGCATACACTTCCCGATTCGATGATCTTGCCCTTATCTGCCCTGGTTTGGTCACTCCTGAAAGCAAAAAGATCGAGAGGTTTATTTGGGGGCTAACCAATCCAACAAAAGGTCATGTCTTAGCTGCTCGCCCGGATACATATGATAGTGCTAAGACTTTAGCCCAAGCCATAATTGATCACAATGATGATGTTGAGGAAGCCACCACTGCCCCTGAGTCGGCTAAAAGCAGTGGTGAGAAAAGAAAATTTTGGAAGAAGAAGAAGGGTCAATCTTCCCAAGGATCCTCCAAAAGACAGCAAACAGTAGCAGTCCATGCTGCTACTACCCCCGTTGCTGCTGCTTCTGTTGTGGGATCCACAGCTCCAACTCCTACCAGTCGGTATGCTGGTAATCTTCCTCTCTGTGACAAGTGCAAGTATCACCACAACCCTGGTCCCTCCCGAGAACTGTCGTGTACCAATTGTGGTAAGAAGGGGCACACGGTCCGATTTGCAAAGCCCCAGCTCAATCGGACAATCAATCTTTGGGAGTAGGCATTGGTCAAGCCTGCTACAACTGTGGTGAAGCTGGGCACTTTAAAAGGAACTGCCCTAAGAAGTCTACTGCTGATAAGACCGGAAGGGTCCTCGCCATGGGACGGGAGGAAGCGGCCGCCGATCTCACTATTGTCTCGGGTACGTTCCTTCTCGACAACTCATATGCTAATATTCTTTTCGATTCGGGTGCTGAAAGGAGCTTTATTAGTCATGCATTCAAACATAACCTAAAACATAATTCCCAACCTTTAACCGAAATGTTTACCGTTGAGATGGCTAACGGTGAGAAAGAAAGCGCGAGCGAAGTGTTCGTAGGTTGTACCCTTACCCTGAACGACCATTCGTTTCCTATCGATCTTATGCCGGTATCCATAAAGAGCTTTGATGTCATCATTGGCATGGATTGGTTGAGTCCCAATCATGCGGATATCCTTTGTTTCAAAAAATCCATCCGTCTCAACCTTCCTTCGGGTCAAACTCTAGTAATCTATGGCGATAAACTCGGTTCCAACCTTCGTATCATTTCCTGCATCAAAGCTCAGAAACTCCTGCGAAAGAAGTGTATTGCATTCTTGGCCCATGTAATCAAAGAGAAGCAGGAAGTTAAAGACCTTGCGAGCATCCCCGAAGTCTGTAACTTTCCTGATGTGTTTCCCAAAGAGCTTCCAGGAATCCCTCCCGAGCGTCAGGTCGAGTTCCGTATTGACCTAATTCCTAGAGCTACTCCCGTAGCGAAGTCTCCGTATCGCTTAGCTCCAGCAGAAATGCAGGAGTTATCCAATCAACTCAATGAGTTACTTAGTAAAGGATTCATTAGACCGAGTTCCTCTCCCTGGGGAGCTCTGGTATTATTTGTCAAGAAGAAGGATGGATCCTTTCAGATGTGTATCGATTAACGCGAGCTGAACAAGTTGACTGTCAAAAACCGATATCCTCTTCCGCGAAAAGATGACCTCTTCGATCAACTCCAGGGAGCCAGTTACTTTTCCAGGATAGACCTTCGATCAGGGTACCATCAATTACGAGTTCATGAAAGTGATGTATCCAAAACAGCTTTCAGGACTCGATATGGACACTACGAGTTCGTAGTGATGCCCTTTGGTCTAACCAACGCACCGGCGGTGTTCATGGACCTGATGAACCGGGTGTGTCGTCCTTATCTGGACAAGTTTGTCATTGTGTTCATTGATGACATACTCGTCTATTCCCGTAGCGAAGAAGACCACAAACAACACTTGAGACTAGTGTTGGTAACCCTGCGATCCGAAAAGTTGTACGCGAAATTTTCCAAATGCGAATTCTGGATTCGGAAGGTAACTTTCCTCGGTCACGTGGTAAGCAAATAGGATATTCATGTCGATCCTTCCAAGATAAAGGTGATAAAGAATTGGTCAGCACCGAAAACACCCACAGAAATCCGGCAATTCTTGGGTCTAGCTGGCTACTATCGGAGATTCATTCAAAACTTTTCTAGAATCGCCAAGCCCTTAACCACTCTAACACAGAAAGGTGTACCCTTTTGTTGGAGTGATAAGCAAGAAACTGCATTCCAGACGATGAAGAAAGCCTTGTGCAGCTAGCCTGTTCTGTCCCTACCCGAAGGGACAGAGGACTTCGTTGTCTACTGCGATGCGTCTAATCAAGGCTTAGGCTGTGTGCTTAGACAAAGGGGAAAAGTAATTGCCTATGCTTCTAGACAGTTGAAAATACACGAGGTCAACTATACCACACATGACTTGGAGTTAGGAGCCGTGGTCTTTGCGTTGAAGATTTGGAGACATTACCTCTACGGAACCAAGTGCACGATCTTCACCGATCACAAGAGCCTGCAACACATCTTTGATCAGAAAGACTTAAACATTAGACAAAGGCGATGGGTAGAACTACTCAGTGATTATGAGTGTGAAATCCGTTACCATCCCGGCAAGGCCAATGTGGTAGCAGATGCCCTTAGCCGAAAGGAGAGTGCAGGCCGTAAAGTGAAGAACCAGACGATGACCATCCATTCCAACCTACCCATGCCAATCTGAGAAGCCCAATTAGAAGCCCTCAAACCCGAGAATGTGTCGACCGAAGCCTTGAGAGGAATGGAAAAAAACTTGAGATCAGAGGTGACGGAGTCCATTGTTTCATGGATCGGATCTAGATTCCCAAGTTCGGAGGATTCAGAGAGATAGTTATGGAGGAAGCGCACAAAACCAGATACTCTGTTCACCCGGGCTCTGACAAGATGTACTTAGATCTCAAGAAACAATACTAGTGGCCAAGCATGAAGGCTGAGATAGCTACGTTCGTGGGCAAGTGTCTGACTTGCGCCAAAGTAAAAGTTGAGCACCAGAAACCCTCGGGTCTGCTCCAGCAACCCGAGATACCCAAATGGAAATGGGAGATGATCACCATGGATTTCATCACCAAACTACCCAGGTGTCTGAGTGGGTATGATACCATTTGGGTAATTTTTGCCCGTTTAACCAAGTCCGCTCACTTCGTTCCAATCAAAGAATCATACAAGATGGAAAGACTCGCGCGGATTTATATCCAAGAGGTAGTCCGACTGCACGGTGTACCTGCGTCCATTATCTCTGATCGAGATAGCAGGTTTACCTCTCGATTTTGGCAGTCTCTTCAGAAAGCTCTTGGAACCAAACTAGATATGAGCACGGCGTATCATCCACAAACACTTGGACAAAGTGAGAGAACAATCCAGACCCTAGAGGACATGCTTAGGGCATGTGTCATTGACTTTGGAAAGTCGTGGCACACACATCTACCTTTGATCGAATTCTCATACAACAACAGTTATCACACCAGCATTAGGGCTGCCCCGTTCAAAGCCCTATACGGTCGTAAGTGCAGATCCCCTCTGTGTTGGGCCGAGGTGGGGGATACACAGCTAGCCAAGAGTCGAGTCCCCGACAGTGCTCTCACTGGTCCTGAGATCATCCGTGAGACCACCGAGAAGATCATTCACATCCGAGAATGGCTGAAAGCCTCACGCGATCGCCAGAAGAGTTATGCTGATAACCGTCGGAAACCACTGGAATTCACGGTTGGAGACCGTGTCCTGTTGAAGGTCTCGCCCCGGAAAGGCACTGTACGCTTTGGTAAGCGTGGGAAACTTATTGCGAGGTACATTGGACCTTTCGAGATCCTCGCCAGGATTGGTCCGGTAGCCTATAAACTTCGTTTACCTCACGAGCTCAGTAACATCCATCCCATCTTCCATGTTTCAAATCTCAAGAAGTGCCTATCCGATGAAACCCTAGTGATTCCGTTAGACGAGATCGAGATCGATGAAAACCTCAACTTCGTGGAGGAACCGATCGAAATCATGGATCGAGAAATCAAACGTACGAAACAAAGTCGCATCACGTTAGTGAAGGTTCGCTGGAATGCCAAGCGGGGACCGGAGTTCACTTGGGAGCGGGAAGACTCAATGAAACAGAAGTATCCGCAACTCTTTCTAGATCCATGATTTGTAAATTGTCTTGTATCTTGTCTTGAATTTCGGGACGAAATTCCCTCTAACGGGAGGATAATGTAACAACCCGAAATTTCATATCACTTCTTGTAACTCAAATTGTAATCCAATTCGATCAACCAAACGCCATTTCCAAATCCGTTTCCGATTTCGTCGTTAAATTAAGTCATTAACATATATCGACCTAAAATGAATTAATGGGTGTCTTAATGCCATTAGGAATCATTCTAACACCCCATAATAGTTATCGGAATAATTCTAAAATCGACAATATCGGGTTACGGCAACTTGGTCGGGTGCAACCAAAAGCCCTGCCTAACGCTGGTATCGGGTAGAATTCCGCCGTGTCCAATTTCTGAGCACTATATAAATGATTCAAAGCTTTCATTTGAAGCTTTTGGCCATTCTTCCATAAACACTTCCAACCTCTCTCCTCATCCATAATCAAAGGTCCAAAAACAAAGATTTAAGGCTCCAAATCAAAGAGGTAACATCCCTAACTTGTTATCTAACCTCTTTAGCCTTCAAATTGATGTTCAAATTGAGTTTTAGGACCTAGAACATGTGTTTACAGCCAAGGATCAAGCTTGGGCCATAAACACCTAAAAATGGGGGTTTTAAGCCAATTAACCCTTCCAAATCATTGTTGGGACTTAGATACGACCTTAAGGCTTGTAAATCGGGACTTGAAACAATTAAAACACGAAATTTGTGGGACAAAAGAGAGTTTACGGCCAAGTCTTGTTCTTGGGCTGTAAACTCCTCAAAAATGGGGATTTAACACCTTAAATCATGTCTAAATGCCTTGTAACTCAACCAATAGCCTTGTGGTAAATCCTAGATCCATCTAAAAATAGTTTGGAAGTTTATAACACATCAAAATACCACATATAGGAGTTTACGGCCTACGAACATACCCTTTGGCCGTAAACTCATAAAACTATGCCAAATGATGCCCCTAATTCACCCCAAAGGCTTGGAAAAATTTCTAGAATCACATGTGATTGTTTTAAGTGCCATAAATTAAATATACATGAACATAGGAGAGTTTACGACCATAGCACATATTCTTAGGCCATAAACTCCTAATTTAATGTTATTTGATGTCCAAAATTGATACCAAACCTTGGAAAATTAATTAGAATCACATGTGATTGCTCCTTGTGCCTCAAATCAATTTTTCTTGACCCTAGGAGAGTTTACGGCCGTAAACTCCAAGTTTAGATCCGTGAAATCCTTTCTAAATGGTATAAGTTCATTCAATCAATTCCAAGGCATTTTAGAAATCCATTCCAACAATCCCCATGTCCAAACAAACCATTAAACACTCAAAATCACACCAACATGAGTTTACGGCTGTAAAATCATGTATGTGTGTGTTTTGTGGCCGTAAACTCCCTAATATGTGTACTCTTGGGGAGTAAACTCAATTCCTAAGTCCCTAGTGTCATTACACGTCCGAAGATGTCACCCGGGTCACTCCAAACGCTCGTTTTGAGGTGTTTAACCTCGTTGGAGTGTAATGTTCCATATGATTAGTAATTGTAAATCTAATTAGTTATATATGGAAATTATTACATTTTACATAGGGACATCGCGAGTAATCAAGCCCCGAACCAACGTCTAGTACCCGAAACCATCGCATTTCCGAGTCTGGTGAGTTCATACCCCTACCGTTTTTCACTGTTTTCACTGTTTTCAGGGGGGAACACAAGAAAAGTACAAGGGTTTCTTGTACTCAAAACTTATTTTCGTGTGTGTGTGTTTCAAATTTCATATGCTCTTAATACTGATATACACAACTGATAACCGGTAGAACATGCAGATCACGTAAACATTTATTTGTGAAATGATTTTATAAACTTTTATGTTTTATATATTTCACAAATGGTTTTCCATATTTTATCAGTTAAAAGCATGACATTAGAATACATGAACAATATAATTTGTACACTGTCTTGTCCTCGGTAACACTCCACAGAGATACGCGAGTGGAGGATTATCATATTATTACTAGTAAATTTGTTATTCCTGTATGATTGGAGACACGTCCTCGGCGAACACTCCACAGAGATACGCGAGTGGAGGACTACACCCATAACCAGAATCTCTAGTATTTAGAGAGTGTGACTTGAGTGTATAGATCTATATGGGGCTGACTACCCCACACCTGGCTGCTAGCTACAGCCGAACCAAAATGGTTCAAGGGTGACGAAAGTCATAAGGTTGTGGACTACTTATTGCCACAGGTTCAGTCTATAGTATGGTTATGGAACTCGCAACTAGGATAACAGAGATTTACTTATAGTAATAATGAATAACTTTATACATCTTTTACATTGAAAACCAACATTCAGGAAAGTATGGGACTTTCCTGGGAAACCTTGTACATAACCAGGTCTAACAGAATACATCTTTACAATGAAAACCAACATTCAGGAAAGCATGGGGCCTTCCTGGGGAACATATACATAACTAGAAAAGTGAAACAAAACAGATAACATTACATCTTTTACAATTGATAACTCACAATCAGGAAAGTATGGGACTTTCCTGGGGATACATTGGAACTCAAACAGAACAGGTTAACAAATCGGATAATCAAACTATACATTTTTCACATGAGTAAACGTGTTTTCAGTGTACAAATCTACTATACTTTGTAATCGTGAAACAACAATCAACTTTTAAGAAAATGTGGGATTTTCTTGGCGTGTGTTACATTTTCAGAAACAGAAAGGAAACATGAACATTTTCACAAAACAAAACTACTTATGAACTCACCAGCGTTATGCTAATTTTCAAAACCGCTTGTGTTCTCAGGTGTGACATCCCCAAAATCTCGGCCAGAAAAGACCGATTTCATTTATGCTTTTTAAACATTTTCAGAGTAAATCCTTTTGATTTTAAAAGAGATGCGGAATTTGTTCCCAAAAACAAAACATGATAAAATAGATATTTATCAAAACATTTCATAAAGAAATATGATTTTATTTAATAATCAAAAGTCGGGATGTCATGTTCCGATACAGATCATAAAGCATAAACGATAGCATTACAAGTCATTCAACAAATATATACATATACAGACTTGTAAACAAAACAACTTGATGATTCGCCCATCTTAAGCTCTTGCGCGACTTCCTGTAATACAAATAAACTGAGTGGGTCAGGCTTGGGAGCCTGGTGAGCATATAGGGTTTTCAAACCCACAATAATTATATTTAATTTCAACAATCCACAATACATGCGATTACCCATTCCCGTTATCCTCACTTTACGTCCCTAAAATAACTTCTATTATAAGGAACCTAATTCAGGATTTTCATTAGGACGGACATTACTGCAGAGGGGCTTCCTCAACAATAAGTATCCTAAAGGCAACCATGTGGGGGATAGAGTACACCGGTGAACACGTCGTTCACAACACCTACAGGTAATGAGCCTGCTAGTGTTCAATAGGACAGTCTAGAAAAGTCTGTGGTCGTCATCCATACTCTGCTGAATGACTAGAATAACACCAATAACACCGAGGCCTCTCATCTGTTTATTTCACACCAATTATCTACCCATGTTCTACCCAACATATTAGTAGATAAAAATATACATTTTTATACATTGTTTAAAAACATGTATAGCATGCTTTAATCAATACATATTCCACATAACAGATGAGGCATACACACATAACCCATATTTCATAGAGAATATATCAGATCTATGAGTTAGAAGAGAGTGAATATACATTCACACATATAACCACAAAATATTTACACATAGCACGTATTTTATATTAAATACTTCATAATATTGCGTTGGAAAGAAAATAACTACACACTCACTTGATCAGAAGATAATCTGACAACACTACGGCTTATAGAAGTAGTATACTTCGATAGATCTGGAAGATCTTCACCAAAATCGAAATCCTCGCGGGCAGAGCTTCGGCTCGGGAATAACGCTCTTCGGGATCCTCGGGGCTTCGGATCTTGCTTCGGGGCTCGGGAATGATATCGGGGCTTCGGGATATGATTGGCACACAAATCGAGCCAAAACTTAGAGAGAGGGAAGAGTTTGAACAAGAGAAAATGGCTGAATTCGAGTTCTATTTATAGGCTGAGGGTATGGGATTAACCGGGGCGTAATCTCAAATTATGCAGGGCGTACTCAGTACGCAGGGCGTACTCGAGTTACGCGGGGCGTACTTTGACGTCACTGCGTGCGTCGACTGGTGGCACTCGAGTATTGGTCAGACAAGTTGCATCCGACTGCGTACGCTGGGCGTACTCAAATTACGCGGGGTGTAATTGACTCGTCGAACTTCTAAATTGCGTAACTTTCGCATACGAGCTCCGTTTTCGACGTTCTTTATATCCACGCGAAGGTTAGATCATACTCTACAACTTTCATTTAGACTCCGTCGGCTAATTTTGACTTTTATTTTTATTATTTATTTTTAGAAGGCTGGGACAGAAAAACTTCGTTATAAATTCATAACTTCTTCGTCTGACGTCCGTTCTCGCCTAACTTTTCATCGTTTCGCTACGAACAACGAGATCTTCGATTCTCATTTAGATTGTTTCGGCTAAAAACCGCTCGATCTCAAATCGAGTATTCGGGCTGCATACTGCTAAGTCGAAACTTAGAAAAATCGTAACTTCCTCATACGAAGTCATATTTGGGCGTTCCTTTTATGCACGCTCTCGGTTTAACGAAATCTATGACTTTCGTTTAGATCGCTAAGGCTAAATATCACTCTATCTTAAATTCATATTTTACGTCACTCGGTGTCGTGCCAGTTCTGTCTCGAAACTTCGACAGGTCATAACTTCTTTGTTATAACTCGAATTTTGGCATTCCTTATATCTCCGGAATCCTTGTTTCAACCACTACAACTTTATGCAAAGATGTCAGGCTTATCTCACACTTTAATTTTGACGCTTATTTTATTCTTAATTCATTAAATTATAAAAATTAAGAAAATACACACATAAATCACATAATTCAAATAATTCACAAATAATACATTTTATTATATCAAATTGAGGTTACAAAGGTTAACCTAGACTATTACATTGCTAAAAATGGCAAGCCCAGAAACGCGGGCGTCACAATTCTCTCCACCTTAGAATGATTCCTTCCTCGGAATCACACACTAGCAAACAAATGCGGATAGCGACTCATCATGTCACTCTCCGTCTCCCAGGTGAGATTCGGCCCATTCGCGTGTTTCCATCGGACAAACAGTAACTCAACCATCTTACGTCGCAACTTCATAGTCTTTTGGTCAACGATTGCCTCTGGTTCCTCAATCAACCTCTTGTTCTCATCGATCCTCAACTCCGAAAGTGGAATTATGTCGGGAAATTCTCCCGTGAACTTCCTCAAATAACACACATGGAAAGTGTTATGAATTCCGTTCAGTTCTTCTGGTAGTTCGAGCTTGTAAGCTTGGTTCCCAATCCTCTGAAGAACTTTAAATGGTCCAATAAACCTTGGACTTAAATTTCCCCTTTTACCAAATCTTATAAGTCCCTTCCACGGTGAGACTTTAAGCAAAACCGAATCTCCAACTTCAAAAGTCATCGGTCTTCGCTTTTTGTCAGCGTAGCTCTTTTGACGGTTCTGAGCTGCTAACATTCTTTCCCTAATCATTTTCAAATTTTCAGTAGTTTGATGGACTATCTCCGGCCCCATAAACTGTTTTTCCCCAGCCTCAAGCCAACAAGACGGCGTACGACACTTCTGTCCATACAATGCTTGATAAGGTGCCATCATTATGCTCGAGTGAAAACTATTATTATAGGAAAATTCTACCAAAGGTAAATGTTCATCCCAATTACCTAGGAATTCCAAGGTACACGCTCTCAGCATATCTTCAAGTGTTTGTATCGTCCGTTCGCTCTGACCATCAGTCTGCGGATGGTAAGCTGTACTTAAACACAACTTGGTACCCAATTCCTCTTGTAGACTTTTCCAAAATCGTGAGGTGAAACGGCTATCATGATCCGACACAATCGTTAGCGGAACACCGTGAAGCCTCACAATTTCCTTCACATAAGAATTTGCAAGCTTTTCCATAGACCATTTCTCGTTGGCTGCTATGAAATGTGCACTCTTAGTGAATCGATCAACAATCACCCAAATCATGTCATGACCACTTTTTGTTCTGGGAAGTTTAGTAACAAAATCCATAGCAATGTCTTCCCACTTACCCATAGGCACAGGTAAAGGTTCTAAACTCCCGTATGGTTTCTGATGTTGTGCCTTGACTCTTGCACATGTCACACACTCTGCCACATACTTCGTAATGTCGAGCTTCATCGTCGGCCACCAATAATAGGGTTTCAGGTCCCTATACATTTTTGTGCTACCGGGATGAATCGAGTACATGGTTTTGTGAGCTTCTTCCATCAGAAGATCTCTGACTCCTCCTGTCTTAGGTATCCAAATCCGATCTTGGAATACCTTCAGTCCGTGACTGTTTACACCGAACACCAACGTTTTGCCCAAGCGTTCCTCCTTTCGGTCATTCTTCTCAGAAGCTTCGCTTTGAGCTTTCTTTATACTTTCCAAAATAGTCGAGACAACTTCGATTCTCAACGCTCTTGGCCTTCTCTTTTCAAGATTGACTTTCCGACTAAGAGCATCAGCAACAACATTGGCTTTACCGGGGTGGTAAGGTATCTCACAGTCGTAGTCTTTAAGTAATTCCAGCCAGCGTCGTTGCCTCATATTCAATTCTTTCTGACCAAAGAGATATTGGAGACTCTTATGATCAGTAAAAAGTTTGCACTTCGTGCCAGAGAGGTAATGCCTCCATATTTTCAGAGCGAAAACTACCGCTGCCAACTCCAAATCATGAGTCGGGTAGTTCTTTTCATGCTCTTTTAGCTGTCGTGACGCATATGCTATCACCTTTTCTCTTTGGGTCAAAACACAACCCAATCCAACCCCAGACGCATCGCTATAAACAACGAAGTCTTCAACTCCGTCAGGTAGAGAAAGTATCGGTGCCTCGCATAGTTTCTTCTTTAGCTTCTCGAATGCTTATTTATGCTTATCATTCCAAGCATAAGTAGCTCCTTTGTGGGTCAAAGCTGTTAATGGACTAGAGATCGAAGAAAAGCCTTGGATAAATCTTCGGTAATATCCGGCTAATCCTAAAAAGCTTCGGATCTCTGTGGGACTTTTCGGTTGTTCCCACTTCATCACAGCTTCGATCTTTGTTGGATCAACCATTATCCCTTCTTGGTTGACCACGTGACCCAAGAATTGGACTTCACAAATCCAAAAATCACATTTGGAGAACTTCGCATACAACTTCTCCTTCTTCAAGACTTCTAACACTTCTCCTAAGTGTCTGCCATGCTCCTCTTGGCTTTTCGAATAAATCAGAATGTCATCTATGAACACTATCACAGATTTATCAAGGAATGGGTTACAAACTCTGTTCATTAAATCCATGAATGCTGCTGGAGCATTGGTTAGTCCAAACGACATAACCAAAAACTCGTAGTGTCCATATCGCGTTCTGAATGCAGTCTTCTCTATATCCTGCTCTCTTACTTTCAGCTGATGGTATCCTGACCTCAAGTCGATCTTTGAGAAATAACTTGATCCTTGTAGCTAATCGAATAGGTCATCAATCCTCGGCAACGGATATCTATTCTTTATTGTTGCCTTATTCAGCTCTCGGTAATCAATGCACATCCTTATGCTTCCATCTTTCTTCTTTACGAATAACACCGGAACTCCCCAGGGTGATGAACTAGGTCTAATGAAACCTTTGTCCAATAATTCCTGAAGTTGCATCATTAGCTCCTTCATCTCCGTCGGTGCTAATCGATAAGGTGCTTTTGCAATTGGCGTTGTTCCGGGCAACAAGTCAATACGAAATTCTACTTGTCGATCGGGCGGTAATCCAGGAAGATCTTCGGGAAATACTTCCGGATAATCACACACAACAGGAATATTTTGCATCACCTTCTTTTCCTTCTTAGCGTCGATCACGAATGCTAAGTATGATGTACACCCTTTGGTCAAACATTTTCTGGCTTTCATTAGAGAAATGATTCCAGAGTTTACTCTGCGTTTATCTCCGTACACCATAAACGATTCCTTCCCAGGTGGATTCACTTTCACTATTTTCTTCTTGCATAATATTTCGGCATCATTGGCGCTAAGCCAATCCATTCCCAAAACGATGTCGAAACCGTTAAGTTCGATAGGCAATAATTCCTCGTGGAACTTATTCCCATTCAAGTCAATTAAGATGTTTTTCATGCGATAACTAACAGGTACAAACTTGCCACTAGCAACTTCGACTAATAAAGCATTATCTAGTCTAACAACAGGCAAAGCTAGTTTTCTTCCAAATTCATGTGATATAAAGGAGTAGTTGGCTCCGGAATTAAATAAAATTTGGGCAGGCAATTTGTTAACGAGAAAGGTACCTGAAGCGACATCAGCTTCATCTTTAGCAGCTTCCAGTGTCATCTGGAATGCTCTCGCCTTTGGCTTTGGCAGAATGTTGGGTCTTGTTGCTTCCTTCTTTTTCGGACAATCCCTTGAGATGTGCCCCTCCTCACCACAACCATAACAAACATTCTTGGTGAAGGTGCAGTTCTTGGCATAATGCCCTGGCTTTCCACATTTGAAGCATGTGGTTTCCCCGCCACACTTCCCATGATGCTTCTTTTTGCACTTGTCGCACCATTTCGCCTCTAGCTTTCCTCCACTTCCTCTCGAACTAGACTTCGAGAATTTACTTTTCTTGTTGGACCCTGAAAATCCATCGATTTTCCTCTTTTCACCCACCTCTGACCTTTCCAGACCCTTTTCCCTGATCTGGGTCTCAACATTTCTAGCAGCCCAGATGGCGGCTTTCAATGTGGTTGCTTGCTTAACCATTGGACCATAGTCTGCTGGTAGTCCAAGGGCAAACTTTTTGACCTTAGAGAGTTCTGTAGGCACCAAATATGGGATAAACTTCATCTTTTCTGTGAAACTTGCAGCGTATTCAGTAACGCTCAATTTCCCTTTCTTCAAATTCTGAAACTCATTACTGATTTCCAGAAGGTCCTGCTCGGAGCAGTATTGCAGTTTTAGTTGTTCTACAAAGTCTTCCCATGACATTTTGCTTGCTTCTCCCTTGGGCATAGAGTCAGCTAACAACTTCCACCAACTCAACACACCAGATTTTAGCAGAGGGATCGCAAGAGCGGTCTTCTGCCTGTTGCTGCATTCGCAACTTTCAAACATAGTCTCCATTTCGGAGACCCGGTCCATAACTTGCACCGGCGTCGGGCTTCCGGATACACATGGTGGTTTGGATGCCATGAAATCCTTGTACTTGCACCCACAACCATCATTTCCTCCATACTGGTTATTGCGTCTAACCACTGGTTGTTCGTCTTGACCAATGATCCCACTAAAGCTTTCTCCTTTAGACTGCCCTCCATTCTCCTCGGGCTCTTCCGCTTGAATTGACGGTTCTTCATGATTCTGCCTAAGCAGGCGTCTTGTTTCTTCCATCTGACGATCCAACATCGTTTGAATCATCATTTGTACACTAGCCATTGTTATCGGCTCAGGTATAGCAGCTACGACAGGTACTTGTTGATTTACAGGCGGTTGATTCCTGTTTTCATCAGCATTTCCAACTCCGCTTCTTGTCCTCACCATTTTTTATCTATACACCGAATAATTTCACCTTATTACTCCAAACGATTACATGCTAGTTCTAATATCGTAGACGTACGCTTAGAATCCTAAACACATAAACCTTCAGATCCGGTTGGCAACAAACCGTAGATCCGAACAAATAATATCATATATGGCAACATATAACATTTAGCAAATAAAAGCATTTTAGGAAACTTTCCTAAAATAAACTAGTGCTTGTGTCTAAAATTTATCAGACACACACCTCAAAATCTCCACTTAGCATCCTAAGTTTAAGTCTAGAAATCCTACAAATTCCTAGTTCGCTTAAACTAATGCTCTGATACCAACTGTGACATCTCCAAAATCTCGGCCAGAAAAGACCGATTTCATTTATGCTTTTTAAACATTTTCAGAGTAAATCCTTTTGATTTTAAAAGAGATGCAAAATTTGTTCCCAAAAACAAAACATGATAAAATAGATATTTATCAAAACATTTCATAAAGAAATATGATTTCATTTCATAATCAATAGTCGGGATGTCATGTTCCGATACAGATCATAAAGCATAAACGATAGCATTACAAGTCATTCAACAAATATATACATATACAGACTTGTAAACAAAACAACTTGATGATTCGCCCATCTTAAGCTCTTGCGCCACTTCCTGTAATACAAATAAACTGAGTGGGTCAGGCTTGGGAGCCTGGTGAGCATATAGGGTTTTCAAACCCACAATAATTATATTTAATTTCAACAATCCACAATAAACCCGATTACCCATTCCCGTTATCCTCACTTTACGTCCCTAAAATAACTTCTATTATAAGAAACCTAATTCAGGATTTTCATCGGGACGGACATTACTGCAGAGGGGCTTCCTCAACAATAAGTATCCTAAAGGCAACCATGTGGGGGGATAGAGTACACCGGTGAACACGTCGTTCACAACACCTACAGGTAATGAGCCTGCTAGTGTTCCATAGGACAGTCTAGAATAGTCTGTGGTCGTCATCCATACTCTGCTGAATGACTAGAATAACACCAATAACACCGAGGCCTCTCATCTGTTTATTTCACACCAATTATCTACCCATGTTCTACCCAACATATTAGTAGATAAAAATATACATTTTTATACATTGTTTAAAAACATGTATAGCATGCTTTAATCAATACATATTCCACATAACAGATGAGGCATACACACATAACCCATATTTCATAGAGAATATATCAGATCTATGAGTTAGAAGAGAGTGAATATACATTCACACATATAACCACAAAATATTTACACATAGCACGTATTTTATATTAAATACTTCATAATATTGCGTTGGAAAGAAAATAACTACACACTCACTTGATCAGAAGATAATCTGACAACACTACGGCTTATAGAAGTAGTATACTTCGATAGATCTGGAAGATCTTCACCAAAATCGAAATCCTCGCGGGCAGAGCTTCGGCTCGGGAATAACGCTCTTCGGGATCCTCGGGGCTTCGGATCTTGCTTCGGGGCTCGGGAATGATATCGGGGCTTCGGGATATGATTGGCACACAAATCGAGCCAAAACTTAGAGAGAGGGAAGAGTTTGAACAAGAGAAAATGGCTGAATTCGAGTTCTATTTATAGGCTGAGGGTCTGGGATTAACCGGGGCGTAATCTCAAATTATGCAGGGTGTACTCAGTACGCAGGGCGTACTCGAGTTACGCGGGGCGTACTTTGACGTCACTGCGTGCGTCGACTGGTGGCACTCGAGTATTGGTCAGACAAGTTGCATCCGACTGCGTACGCTGGGCGTACTCAAATTACGCGGGGTGTAATTGACTCGTCGAACTTCTAAATTGCGTAACTTTCGCATACGAGCTCCGTTTTCGACGTTCTTTATATCCACGCGAAGGTTAGATCATACTCTACAACTTTCATTTAGACTCCGTCGGCTAATTTTGACTTTTATTTTTATTATTTATTTTTAGAAGGCTGGGACAGAAAAACTTCGTTATAAATTCATAACTTCTTCGTCTGACGTCCGTTCTCGCCTAACTTTTCATCGTTTCGCTACGAACAACGAGATCTTCGATTCTCATTTAGATTGTTTCGGCTAAAAACCGCTCGATCTCAAATCGAGTATTCGGGCTGCATACTGCTAAGTCGAAACTGAGAAAAATCATAACTTCCTCATACGAAGTCAGATTTGGGCGTTCCTTTTATGCACGCTCTCGGTTTAACGAAATCTATGACTTTCGTTTAGATCGCTAAGGCTAAATATCACTCTATCTTAAATTCATATTTTACGTCACTCGGTGTCGTGCCAGTTCTGTCTCGAAACTTCGACAGGTCATAACTTCTTTGTTATAACTCGAATTTTGGCATTCCTTATATCTCCGGAATCCTTGTTTCAACCACTACAACTTTATGCAAAATGTCAGGCTTATCTCACACTTTAATTTTGACGCTTATTTTATTCTTAATTCATTAAATTATAAAAATTAAGAAAATACACACATAAATCACATAATTCAAATAATTCACAAATAATACATTTTATTATATCAAATTGGGGTTACAAAGGTTAACCTAGACTATTACATTGCTAAAAATGGCAAGCCCAGAAACGCGGGCGTCACAATTCTCTCCACCTTAGAATGATTCCTTCCTCGGAATCACACACTAGCAAACAAATGCGGATAGCGACTCATCATGTCACTCTCCGTCTCCCAGGTGAGATTCGGCCCATTCGCGTGTTTCCATCGGACAAACAGTAACTCAACCATCTTACGTCGCAACTTCATAGTCTTTTGGTCAACGATTGCCTCTGGTTCCTCAATCAACCTCTTGTTCTCATCGATCCTCAACTCCGAAAGTGGAATTATGTCGGGAAATTCTCCCGTGAACTTCCTCAAATAACACACATGGAAAGTGTTATGAATTCCGTTCAGTTCTTCTGGTAGTTCGAGCTTGTAAGCTTGGTTCCCAATCCTCTGAAGAACTTTAAATGGTCCAATAAACCTTGGACTTAAATTTCCCCTTTTACCAAATCTTATAAGTCCCTTCCACGGTGAGACTTTAAGCAAAACCGAATCTCCAACTTCAAAAGTCATCGGTCTTCGCTTTTTGTCAGCGTAGCTCTTTTGACGGTTCTGAGCTGCTAACATTCTTTCCCTAATCATTTTCAAATTTTCAGTAGTTTGATGGACTATCTCCGGCCCCATAAACTGTTTTTCCCCAGCCTCAAGCCAACAAGACGGCGTACGACACTTCTGTCCATACAATGCTTGATAAGGTGCCATCATTATGCTCGAGTGAAAACTATTATTATAGGAAAATTCTACCAAAGGTAAATGTTCATCCCAATTACCTAGGAATTCCAAGGTACACGCTCTCAGCATATCTTCAAGTGTTTGTATCGTCCGTTCGCTCTGACCATCAGTCTGCGGATGGTAAGCTGTACTTAAACACAACTTGGTACCCAATTCCTCTTGTAGACTTTTCCAAAATCGTGAGGTGAAACGGCTATCATGATCCGACACAATCGTTAGCGGAACACCGTGAAGCCTCACAATTTCCTTCACATAAGAATTTGCAAGCTTTTCCATAGACCATTTCTCGTTGGCTGCTATGAAATGTGCACTCTTAGTGAATCGATCAACAATCACCCAAATCATGTCATGACCACTTTTTGTTCTGGGAAGTTTAGTAACAAAATCCATAGCAATGTCTTCCCACTTACCCATAGGCACAGGTAAAGGTTCTAAACTCCCGTATGGTTTCTGATGTTGTGCCTTGACTCTTGCACATGTCACACACTCTGCCACATACTTCGTAATGTCGAGCTTCATCGTCGGCCACCAATAATAGGGTTTCAGGTCCCTATACATTTTTGTGCTACCGGGATGAATCGAGTACATGGTTTTGTGAGCTTCTTCCATCAGAAGATCTCTGACTCCTCCTGTCTTAGGTATCCAAATCCGATCTTGGAATACCTTCAGTCCGTGACTGTTTACACCGAACACCAACGTTTTGCCCAAGCGTTCCTCCTTTCGGTCATTCTTCTCAGAAGCTTCGCTTTGAGCTTTCTTTATACTTTCCAAAATAGTCGAGACAACTTCGATTCTCAACGCTCTTGGCCTTCTCTTTTCAAGATTGACTTTCCGACTAAGAGCATCAGCAACAACATTGGCTTTACCGGGGTGGTAAGGTATCTCACAGTCGTAGTCTTTAAGTAATTCCAGCCAGCGTCGTTGCCTCATATTCAATTCTTTCTGACCAAAGAGATATTGGAGACTCTTATGATCAGTAAAAAGTTTGCACTTCGTGCCAGAGAGGTAATGCCTCCATATTTTCAGAGCGAAAACTACCGCTGCCAACTCCAAATCATGAGTCGGGTAGTTCTTTTCATGCTCTTTTAGCTGTCGTGACGCATATGCTATCACCTTTTCTCTTTGGGTCAAAACACAACCCAATCCAACCCCAGACGCATCGCTATAAACAACGAAGTCTTCAACTCCGTCAGGTAGAGAAAGTATCGGTGCCTCGCATAGTTTCTTCTTTAGCTTCTCGAATGCTTATTTATGCTTATCATTCCAAGCATAAGTAGCTCCTTTGTGGGTCAAAGCTGTTAATGGACTAGAGATCGAAGAAAAGCCTTGGATAAATCTTCGGTAATATCCGGCTAATCCTAAAAAGCTTCGGATCTCTGTGGGACTTTTCGGTTGTTCCCACTTCATCACAGCTTCGATCTTTGTTGGATCAACCATTATCCCTTCTTGGTTGACCACGTGACCCAAGAATTGGACTTCACAAATCCAAAAATCACATTTGGAGAACTTCGCATACAACTTCTCCTTCTTCAAGACTTCTAACACTTCTCCTAAGTGTCTACCATGCTCCTCTTGGCTTTTCGAATAAATCAGAATGTCATCTATGAACACTATCACAGATTTATCAAGGAATGGGTTACAAACTCTGTTCATTAAATCCATGAATGCTGCTGGAGCATTGGTTAGTCCAAACGACATAACCAAAAACTCGTAGTGTCCATATCGCGTTCTGAATGCAGTCTTCTCTATATCCTGCTCTCTTACTTTCAGCTGATGGTATCCTGACCTCAAGTCGATCTTTGAGAAATAACTTGATCCTTGTAGCTAATCGAATAGGTCATCAATCCTCGGCAACGGATATCTATTCTTTATTGTTGCCTTATTCAGCTCTCGGTAATCAATGCACATCCTTATGCTTCCATCTTTCTTCTTTACGAATAACACCGGAACTCCCCAGGGTGATGAACTAGGTCTAATGAAACCTTAGTCCAATAATTCCTGAAGTTGCATCATTAGCTCCTTCATCTCCGTCGGTGCTAATCGATAAGGTGCTTTTGCAATTGGCGTTGTTCCGGGCAACAAGTCAATACGAAATTCTACTTGTCGATCGGGCGGTAATCCAGGAAGATCTTCGGGAAATACTTCCGGATAATCACACACAACAGGAATATTTTGCATCACCTTCTTTTCCTTCTTAGCGTCGATCACGAATGCTAAGTATGATGTACACCCTTTGGTCAAACATTTTCTGGCTTTCATTAGAGAAATGATTCCAGAGTTTACTCTGCGTTTATCTCCGTACACCATAAACGATTCCTTCCCAGGTGGATTCACTTTCACTATTTTCTTCTTGCATAATATTTCGGCATCATTGGCGCTAAGCCAATCCATTCCCAAAACGATGTCGAAACCGTTAAGTTCGATAGGCAATAATTCCTCGTGGAACTTATTCCCATTTAAGTCAATTAAGATGTTTTTCATGCGATAACTAACAGGTACAAACTTGCCACTAGCAACTTCGACTAATAAAGCATTATCTAGTCTAACAACAGGCAAAGCTAGTTTTCTACCAAATTCATGTGATATAAAGGAGTAGTTGGCTCCGGAATTAAATAAAATTTGGGCAGGCAATTTGTTAACGAGAAAGGTACCTGAAGCGACATCAGCTTCATCTTTAGCAGCTTCCAGTGTCATCTGGAATGCTCTCGCCTTTGGCTTTGGCAGAATGTTGGGTCTTGTTGCTTCCTTCTTTTTCGGACAATCCCTTGAGATGTGCCCCTCCTCACCACAACCATAACAAACATTCTTGGTGAAGGTGCAGTTCTTGGCATAATGCCCTGGCTTTCCACATTTGAAGCATGTGGTTTCCCCGCCACACTTCCCATGATGCTTCTTTTTGCACTTGTCGCACCATTTCGCCTCTAGCTTTCCTCCACTTCCTCTCGAACTAGACTTCGAGAATTTACTTTTCTTGTTGGACCCTGAAAATCCATCGATTTTCCTCTTTTCACCCACCTCTGACCTTTCCAGACCCTTTTCCCTGATCTGGGTCTCAACATTTCTAGCAGCCCAGATGGCGGCTTTCAATGTGGTTGCTTGCTTAACCATTGGACCATAGTCTGCTGGTAGTCCAAGGGCAAACTTTTTGACCTTAGAGAGTTCTGTAGGCACCAAATATGGGATAAACTTCATCTTTTCTGTGAAACTTGCAGCGTATTCAGTAACGCTCAATTTCCCTTTCTTCAAATTCTGAAACTCATTACTGATTTCCAGAAGGTCCTGCTCGGAGCAGTATTGCAGTTTTAGTTGTTCTACAAAGTCTTCCCATGACATTTTGCTTGCTTCTCCCTTGGGCATAGAGTCAGCTAACAACTTCCACCAACTCAACACACCAGATTTTAGCAGAGGGATCGCAAGAGCGGTCTTCTGCCTGTTGCTGCATTCGCAACTTTCAAACATAGTCTCCATTTCGGAGACCCGGTCCATAACTTGCACCGGCGTCGGGCTTCCGGATACACATGGTGGTTTGGATGCCATGAAATCCTTGTACTTGCACCCACAACCATCATTTCCTCCATACTGGTTATTGCGTCTAACCACTGGTTGTTCGTCTTGACCAATGATCCCACTAAAGCTTTCTCCTTTAGACTGCCCTCCATTCTCCTCGGGCTCTTCCGCTTGAATTGACGGTTCTTCATGATTCTGCCTAAGCAGGCGTCTTGTTTCTTCCATCTGACGATCCAACATCGTTTGAATCATCATTTGTACACTAGCCATTGTTATCGGCTCAGGTATAGCAGCTACGACAGGTACTTGTTGATTTACAGGCGGTTGATTCCTGTTTTCATCAGCATTTCCAACTCCGCTTCTTGTCCTCACCATTTTTTATCTATACACCGAATAATTTCACCTTATTACTCCAAACGATTACATGCTAGTTCTAATATCGTAGACGTACGCTTAGAATCCTAAACACATAAACCTTCAGATCCGGTTGGCAACAAACCGTAGATCCGAACAAATAATATCATATATGGCAACATATAACATTTAGCAAATAAAAGCATTTTAGGAAACTTTCCTAAAATAAACTAGTGCTTGTGTCTAAAATTTATCAGACACACACCTCAAAATCTCCACTTAGCATCCTAAGTTTAAGTCTAGAAATCCTACAAATTCCTAGTTCGCTTAAACTAATGCTCTGATACCAACTGTGACATCTCCAAAATCTCGGCCAGAAAAGACCGATTTCATTTATGCTTTTTAAACATTTTCAGAGTAAATCCTTTTGATTTTAAAAGAGATGCAAAATTTGTTCCCAAAAACAAAACATGATAAAATAGATATTTATCAAAACATTTCATAAAGAAATATGATTTCATTTCATAATCAATAGTCGGGATGTCATGTTCCGATACAGATCATAAAGCATAAACGATAGCATTACAAGTCATTCAACAAATATATACATATACAGACTTGTAAACAAAACAACTTGATGATTCGCCCATCTTAAGCTCTTGCGCCACTTCCTGTAATACAAATAAACTGAGTGGGTCAGGCTTGGGAGCCTGGTGAGCATATAGGGTTTTCAAACCCACAATAATTATATTTAATTTCAACAATCCACAATAAACCCGATTACCCATTCCCGTTATCCTCACTTTACGTCCCTAAAATAACTTCTATTATAAGAAACCTAATTCAGGATTTTCATCGGGACGGACATTACTGCAGAGGGGCTTCCTCAACAATAAGTATCCTAAAGGCAACCATGTGGGGGATAGAGTACACCGGTGAACACGTCGTTCACAACACCTACAGGTAATGAGCCTGCTAGTGTTCCATAGGACAGTCTAGAATAGTCTGTGGTCGTCATCCATACTCTGCTGAATGACTAGAATAACACCAATAACACCGAGGCCTCTCATCTGTTTATTTCACACCAATTATCTACCCATGTTCTACCCAACATATTAGTAGATAAAAATATACATTTTTATACATTGTTTAAAAACATGTATAGCATGCTTTAATCAATACATATTCCACATAACAGATGACGCATACACACATAACCCATATTTCATAGAGAGTATATCAGATCTATGAGTTAGAAGAGAGTGAATATACATTCACACATATAACCACAAAATATTTACACGTAGCACGTATTTTATATTAAATACTTCATAATATTGCGTTGGAAAGAAAATAACTACACACTCACTTGATCAGAAGATAATCCGACAGTACTACGGCTTATAGAAGTAGTATACTTCGATAGATCTGGAAGATCTTCACCAAAATCGAACTCCTAGCGGGCAGAGCTTCGGCTCGGGAATAACGCTCTTCGGGATCCTCGGGGCTTCAGATCTTGCTTCGGGGCTCGGGAATGATACCGGGGCTTCGGAATATGATTGGCACACAAATCGAGGCAAAACTTAGAGAGAGGGAAGAGTTTGAACAAGAGAAAATGGCTGAATTCGAGTTCTATTTATAGGCTGAGGGTCTGGGATTAACCGGGGCGTAATCTCAAATTATGCAGGGCGTACTCAGTACGCGGGGCGTACTCAGTACGCGGGGCGTACTCGAGTTACGCGGGGCGTACTTTGACATCACTGCGTGCGTCGACTGGTGGCACTCGAGTATTGGTCAGACAAGTTGCATCCGACTGCGTACGCTGGGCGTAACTTTCGCATACGAGCTCCGTTTTCGACGTTCTTTATATCCACGCAAAGGTCAGACCATACTCTACAACTTTCATTTAGACTCTGTCGGCTAATTTTGACTTTTATTTTTATTATTTATTTTTAGAAGGCCGGGACAGAAAAACTTCGTTATAAATTCATAACTTCTTCGTCTGACATCCGTTCTCGCCTAACTTTTCATTGTTTCGCTACTAACAACGAGATCTTCGATTATCATTTAGATTGTTTCGGCTAAAAACTGCTCGATCTCAAATCGAGTATTCGGGCTGCATACTGCTAAGTCGAAACATAGAAAAATCATAACTTCCTCATATGAAGTCAGATTTGGGCATTCCTTTTATGCACGCTCTCGATTTAACGAAATCTACGACTTTCGTTTAGATCGCTAAGGATAAATATCGCTTTATCTTAAATTCATATTTTACGTCACTCGACGTCGTGCCAGTTCTGTCTCGAAACTTCGACAGGTCATAACTTCTTCGTTATAACTCGAATTTTGGCATTCCTTATATCTCCGGAATCCTTGTTTCAACCATTACAACTTTATGCAAAGATGTCAGGCTTATCTCACACTTTAATTTTGACGCTTATTTTATTCTTAATTCATTAAATTATAAAAATTAAGAAAATACACACATAAATCACATAATTAAAATAATTCACAAATAATACATTTTATTATTTCAAATTGGGGTTACAAAGGTTAACCTAGACTATTACATTGCTAAAAATGGCAAGCCCAGAAACATGGGCGTTATATCAGGTCAACGTTAGAATAGGAACCGAAGATTCTTTTTGCTCGAATTCGGAGTGTTCTGAAAAGCCGTTTCATTTTGTTCATATATATATATATACTATGTAACACAACTGTACAACTTTACTTTTGAAAACAATTGTAAAACTTTTATATGTAATGTAATGGTTGTTCTACTTTACTTACTATGTACATTGGATTTGATACTCAATGTGGAGTCAACCACAGAAATGTTTCCGCCTTCGGTTTTCGGGGTGTGACAGATTGGTATCAGAGCCCTTGTTTATAGTGAATAAAGTATACCAAACCTTACATGGTATAAAACTATAAACACTAAAGGGCCTAAGTGCTCTGAAATAAAAGTATCTTCAAACTATAAGTATTTTCAAAAAATATATAAGTATACTGAGCCGTCAAGATCCGTAACTATAAGTAGAACAAAATATAAGTAAATGGGTGTTGTGTACTGCGGTTAAACCTGGGCAGTTATGTAGTCGTGTCTAGGATCAATATAGCCTGGCCAACTATATTCATTCGAGACACGGCCAACATGTGCTTGGGAGTGACTGTAGTATGCGGCATGCCTAAAACATACCCTAATACCACAAATATCGAGCCAGTGTCGTAGCGAATCATGAAATACTATGGGAGTATTTCTCGAACCAATCCAATGTAGAAATCCTCGTTCATGTATAGATCCTCGATCATTCCATTAGCGATAGTTTACTTGCTTCGATAACTCTTTCCTGTTTTATCGCTTATTTGAAATTAATATCTGTCATATCTCTCGATTCAATTCAGAGGACTTATCATCCTCTCTTTCTTGATCTTATTAGATCAAGATGCCTCCCAGAAAGAGACCCAACTCAAAGACCAACAACCCTCCGCCACCACCTCCTCCTGAAATTGATCCCGTGTTATTCCAGGCAGCTGTTACCGCCGCGGTGGCAGCTGCCATGTCCCAATTGAACACCGGTGGTTTCGATGGTTCAGGAGGTGGTACTCAAGATCAAGAAAGCAACCATGGACACCGAAAGGAAGGTTCCTATAAAGATTTCATGAATGCAAAACCAACATCCTTTGATGGCACTGGAGGTGTCATTTCCCTATCCCGATGGTTCGAGAAAATCGAATCCATCTTCGAAATCTATGCTTGTGCTGAGTCCGATAAGGTCAAATTTGCAGCCTGTACCTTCAGTAATAAAGCCTTGACTTGGTGGAATGGCCGAGTCAAATCCTTGACCCTACCCGTAGCCAATACAATGGGTTGGAACGCCATGAAAGAACTCCTCCTTGCCGAATACTGCCCCCGTGGTGAGATGCAGAAACTAGAGCATGAGCTCTGGAACCTGAAGATGAAAGGTTCCAACATTGCTGCACACACTTCCCGATTCGATGATCTTGCCCTTCTCTGCCCTGGTTTAGTCACTCCTGAAAGCAAAAAGATCGAGAGGTTTATTTGGGGGCTAACCAATCCAACAAAAGGTCATGTCTTAGCTGCTCGCCCGGATACATATGATAGTGCTAAGACTTTAGCCCAAGCCATAATTGATCACAGTGATGATGTCGAGGATGCCACCACTGCCCCTGAGTCGGCTAAAAGCAGTGGTGAGAAAAGAAAATTTTGGAAGAAGAAGAAGGGTCAATCTTCCCAAGGATCCTCCAAAAGACAGCAAACAGTAGCAGTCCATGCTGCTACTACCCCCGTTGCTGCTGCTTCTGTTGTGGGATCCACAGCTCCAACTCCTACCAGCCGGTATGCTGGTAATCTTCCTCTCTGTGAAAAGTGCAAGTATCACCACAACCCTGGTCCCTGCCGAGAACTGTCGTGTGCCAATTGTGGTAAGAAGGGGCACACGGTCCGATTTTGCAAAGCCCCAGCTCAATCGGCCAATCAATCTTTGGGAGCAGGCGTTGGTCAAGCCTGCTACAACTGTGGTGAAGCTGGGCACTTTAAAAGGAACTGCCCTAAGAAGTCTATTGCTGATAATACCGGAAACCTTGTACATAACCAGGTCTAACAGAATACATCTTTACAATGAAAACCTTCATTCAGGAAAGCATGGGGCCTTCCTGGGGAACATATACATAACTAGAAAAGTGAAACAAAACAGATAACATTACATCTTTTACAATTGATAACTCACAATCAAGAAAGTATGGGACTTTCCTGGGGATACATTGGAACTCAAACAAAACAGTTTAAAAAACCGGATAATCAAACTATACATTTTTCACATGAGTAAACGTGTTTTCAGTGTACAAATCTACTATACTTTGTAATCATGAAACAACAATCAACTTTTAAGAAAATGTGGGATTTTCTTGGCGTGTGTTACATTTTCAGAAACAGAAAGGAAACATGAACATTTTCACAAAACAAAACTACTTATGAACTCACCAGCGTTATGCTGATTTTCAAAACTGCTTGTGTTCTCAGGTCAACATTAGAACAGGTACCGAAGATCCTTTTTGCTCGAAGTCGGAGTGCTCAGAAGACCTATTTCATTTTGTTCATATATATATATATATATATATATATATATATATATATATATATATATATATATATATATATATATATATATATATATATATATACACTATGTAACACAACTGTGCAACTTTACTTTTGAAAACAATTGTAAAACTTTTATATGTAATGTAATGGTTGTTCTACTTTACTTACTATGTGCATTGGATTTGATACTCAACGTGGAGTCAACCTCGGAAAATTTTCCACCTTCGGTTTTCGGGGTGTGACAATTGGGTTCTTCAATCACTTCTTGATTCCTATAGTGAATTCATTAAGGATTACTATGTGACAGACCACGACCTGACCCTTATTGATCTTACGTATTTTCTTATTGCTGGTGAATCAGTAATGATTTGGCGCACTAGAAAAGCGAATTTGGTTGGAAGATCTACTCCCCAAACTTCCATGGACATTGACAACGGAAACATTGGAAGTCCAGAAAAATATATCTTTCCAAGGGAAAGAGAAAGGTTAAGTCTGAGATTTTCCTGTGTACCATTCCCAAAGAGTCTATGTGTTTCTATTGCCAAGAGAATGTGCATTGGTTGCATAGCTGTCCTGATTACCTGAAAGATCTGAGAGGAGGTAGAATTGAAAAGTTTTACTCTGCTTTAGGTAAGTCTACTATCTAACTCTATTAAGTCCCTAATTATTGATTCATAATACATGATGTGACAAGGTTGCATTTTTATATTTTGTAGGATCATGCAAAGGGAAGGAAGCTTATAGGAAGAGTATGTTGAATCTGATTGCGAAGATGGATTTAAATCGCATGGTTCGAAGATCGGATTTTTTAGCTGCTACTTAGGAGTTATGATAGATTGCTAGGAAATATGTAATAACATAGTTTTCATTTGTAAATGCATTGTAAGGAAAGTTATTTCCGCACTTTATAAATAAATAAAGTTTTTGTTTTTATTTTATTATATCTCCTTACAATGACATTTGTGAAAATTGATGTTTGTATGTTTCTATTGTTAGCAATATGGATTTGATTCTTTCGTTTATGGTAGTGTCGAGTATTTGCCATATAAGGAAAGATCCTGATCACCCAAGTTTCAATTGGATAGAAATTTGGAATCATGCAAGTTGTATTGTATGATGAATGAGAATTTTCATCTTTGGTAAATTAAGACTAATTTTTTGTTCATATGTATATGTGAGTCAAGTGAAGGACAAGGGGATCGGGTATATTGGGTGTGCGCTGGTCAAGATCCACCACAGAGATCGATAAGACTATTCATCATGCTTTACTAAAGTTCAGTAAACATGGCCATGCTTACAAGTTTAAGTATAATTCTGAAACATTGGAAAAGGTTTAATGTATGGCAGAACGAATGAGAGGAATCATATTAGGTAGAAAGATAAAAGTTTCTCCAATCTGAAAAGATGGGAGAGTTCTTTAGTATCGTTTTTTGTGATCATCTTAATGGTTATGGAAAACCATATCACAATTGATCCTCTAAAGACATCTTAGTGCATTTGTATGGCTAAGAAGAGGAATCGTGAATTGTTGAAATGGTTAAATCATGAAGATGAGTCATACTTCGTTCCCAAAAAAAGTCTTAGAGTCATACTCCAAGATTGTAACCTTGAGTGACAGAATCTTAGGAAAGGTTTAAAACACTTATAAAATGTAGAGTCAAAGTTTTTCTACTCTTGTACATTTGAAATTGGTAAGTTGTGATGTTTTGGATAAAACACAGACCAACTAAGGCCAATTATGTGAAGTGTTTGTCTTGATAAGAATCCGCACTAACTCTTGAATCTTTTATTGTCAAGGAATGATTCATGACAAGAGAATCCTTTATGTTAAGAGGGCAGTGAGAGTCTTAAAAATCTTGACAAGTTTCAAGAACTAATCAAGAATAAAACTTATTGTAAACACTAGCACACGACTTGAGGTTTGTAACCTATCGTGTTGACATATTCTTCTTCCTGTGCCCATTCCAATAAAGTTGACTGTGCATATAAGTTATGTGAGTTCCCAGTTGTTTGCATAACAACCTTGAAAGCCATGGTAGGCCCTTGTGCTACTAGGTGGCAAGAAATTAAGATTGAACAAGTTCAGTCCATATGCGTTTGGATTTGTCACTAACCTTGTCTTGTGATTATGGTTTTGACAAATTTACATGGATATGAACACATACACCATAAACTCTAAGTGTCATAAGGTTTCTCTCAAATTCATGAAAATGATTGTGAGGAAATGCTTTCACTAAGTAGATTTTAAGGATATAGAATTGTGATATTTGCATTCTCCGATTCAATTATGATTACGACATCCATATTCATACACTACTAGAAAAAAGGCCTTTTACAACGCTCATTGCGCGTCGTAAAACGCTCAGACGACGCGCAAATGCGCGTCAAGGAAGGCCCTGTCATAACGAGAGACGACGCGCATTTACGACGCGCATTTATGACACGCAATTATGACGCTCCTTTATGACACGCAATGCGTATCAAGGAAGGCCCTGTCATAAAGGAAGACGACACGCATTCGCGTGTCGTAACCTTACGACGCGCGTGTTAATGACACGCAATGCGTATCAAGAAAGCCCCTGTCAAGAAAGGCCATGTCATAAATGAAGACGACACACATTTTTGCGTATCGTAATTTTAATTTTTTTTAAAAAAAAAAGTATTTATAGTTTTACTAGTTTTCAAATTAAATTTGCATTTCATGTCTCATAATAGAAAATAAAATACCATATACAAAAAATACAATACATTGCACAAAAGTTAATATCATACAAATAATTATTCCAATAGAAAAATGTAACATGTCAACATTTTTTATATAATTAACTATATTTTTACCCTCAGAATCGTAAATCATAATAACAAGCAACATAACTTGTAGGAGGCAAGGTAGAGGTCTGGCCAGATGGCCTAGGATGATAAGCACCATCCATTGTGATATAAGGTGAACAATATGTTGCCCCTAAAGCTCCTGCAGCACCTAAAGCCCCAACAGCACCAGCAAAAACAGGTAGCCTACAACAAAATTTCACAATTTTATCCATTTACTCACCTAACTATTATTATCATAAATATTTATTTATTTATATATATTTAAAGTACCATGTCATTTCTAAATTCCCCATTCCATTGGGCTGAGTAACATAGCCAGGGAATGCCATGCCAACATCAGGAACTCCAAGCCCACCAAGACTTTAATTCTTTTAAGGCACCTCAACCTGCTACTCCCATTGCACATTCTATGAGAAAAAATATAAAATCAGAAGTGAGTGTTAACATTTAACATTTTCTTTTACTATATTTTTCTCTTTCTCTTTTTTCTTTTGACATAAAACTATTAAAATCACATGGATGAATCATAAATATCTTATGTTAGGAATAATATAATTCCATAGGATTTGGAAATGGATTCCATTCTAATCTTTTTTTGTAAATTTTTATTTACATTTATAGGATTAAACAAACTACAATGACATCAAGTGTCAATAAGGGCACTACAGGTTTCACTTTTAGGAGCGATAAAGAGAAGAAAATATGTTAAAACTTCATCTTGTTTTCTATGTCAATAAAGAGAAAAAAGCAACTAAGTTACTAACCTTCATAATATTCATTCCATCATTCAAAATTCTAAGCTTCTTATTTAGAATACATCTTGAGCTTTGTAAAGATGTCAAAAGGTGAGTCAACGAAAAGATCATAAACTTATAACAATGATAGAAGGTTATTAAGCAACTTTTTTTGTTAAATGGTAAATCTAATATAGTCCTAAACTACTCCAACTTCCACTTAAAGTCTCAAACAGGAGTTGAACCCTTCATCAATAGAAGGAAGGGCAAAACTTGACAAAAAAATGGAGATCAGACAAAGTAGTTACCTGTATAGGAGCATTGAAACTTAAATAAATCAAAAAATTGTCATCGAATATTTGGTGGGAAACTATTAAATTAGTGGACTTTACCTACAAGCTAAACAAATAGTGATGGTAAATTAAATAATACTTGAAGAAAAAATATGTATTAGAGAAACAGACCAATCAACCTTCATAAGTGCATATAACAATCGCCACCATATTCTGGGTGTTGTGTCCCCCATCGCCACCACATATTTCCATTGCCACTGTATCTGTCCCACCACCACCACCTTTTCCTATCAACATATAAAACCCACAAAATTGTAAGTAAAAACTGAAGAAAAAAAATGTAAATCAAGATGCCATAAGACCAAAGATAGCAAATCCAAAAATATAGAATTAACACAAAATAAGATCAAAAGGGTAAGCCGAAGAAGTCAGCTATTCCAACAGGCAGCAACGTCAGATGCCTGCCTGGACTGACCAAGGCTGAGGTAGCGACTAAAAAACAAAATGTCGAAGCTTGAAAATTGAACATTAACTAATAATTCAAAATCTATTTATTTGTATCAAGAAAGTTTCAAATTGTGAAACTTCTTGCAATATTGTAAACATCCATTTTTCTGGATTGGGTTTAATTCGGATTTGTAGCTCACTGTAGTTGAACGTATGTACTGCTTCAGGAAAAAATGTAAAATATATGAGTATGAAGAACTATGGGATTCATGCTTGTATATGTATGTGATATGAGTAAGATTACCACACATGGATGGGGTAATCCCAAAAGAGATTGATATTGCAATTCCACAGAGGGCAACAGAATCAATGCCTCTGCTGGTTGAATAAAAACACGTACATGATTCACTGAACATGTTCATATACATACATATCCATAGAGTTTTATGAAATAAGAGACTAAGGATGTGATTTTATTTTGATGATACACTTGTAGAAGAACTGGCAGCAGATGAACCCTACATGATAGTTTTGGATTTATGATGGGCAGGAACTTAACTTAAAGGGGTACAAGAAACAGGATAAAGATGGATGAAAAAGAAGAGGATAAATATGGGATAAGTTAAGAAAACTGAGTAACTCATTTCTTGACCATACCTGTACTAAATAGCCAACAACCAAAAAGCCCAATAATGAAAATGGATAGAACAACTAATCATCTTACCTCTGCCTTCCCCATACCTGAACAAGTTAAAACAAAAAATCAAGTTAAAACAAAACTAGATATAATGATTCCTCTTTTGGTATAACACCAGATGATCCACCCTTAAAGGCAGCACCTTTTTTGAAATCCACCCTCATACCATTAGAGAGAGGTTCTTCACAAGACAAATTATCCATGTCAGCTTCCTTTTTGTTTCACCACCAATGCCATCACAAACAATGTTGATGTTTTTCAGTTCAGGTGGGACCAAATTACCCTCGGTCTTTGGCTTCTTCTCGTTTCGGTCAACTTTAATATCAGGCCTATTAACTGTCTTCACTTTTTTTATGCACAAAACCACAACTACTATCCTACCATTTTTCTTTTTCAGTCAAATACAAGAGTTCATAAGGAAGAGGGGATAAAAGTAGACCTCCAAGAACCGGAAATGATGTCATCATCTATTTCAGAATCAAAAATTCAAAATTAAAATCTTACCCACATAAAAAGACGATCAAGATTCAAGAAAATATTAGGAGCTTTACCAACCTCAAGAATACTAGTGGGTGATGCCTCATGAGGGCTGCCATTAGGCAAGTGACAAAAATCATCACTGTCTACAGGACTAGCTTCCAATGATGATGAAGGGGAGACATCAAGGCCAAGTCAACTGTAGATGGAGATGGAGTTGAGGTAGGGTTTGTGGAGGCTTCGCAATCGGCAATAAATTGGTTAATCAGAGAGCAATGGAAAGGAACTGGGGTAATAACCCCCAAATTAGAAGCAGCTGAATTTCGGAGGGGGGGGGGGAGAGGTGAGCGGAGGTCGTCGGTGGGAAGTGAAGCGGTGGAGGTTTGAGAATCCAAGAAAATCCAAGAAATTTGTCAAGAAACGTATACATGTACTCAGGTTAATAAGACACGAGAGTACCTTTGGCGGGAGCGTTGATAAATAAAACCCTAGACGAAGGATTTCTGGCTTATGTAGCTGATAACGCAGGTTTATGAGTTTTTTTGGTGGGTATTCTTTTTATTAGTGGATTCATCTTACTCAATCTCACATAATGATATTGATTTCCTGCTTCTACTCCTAGAACTTGAATGACAGCTCTTCTTCCTCCTCCTTGACCTGGAATCATATGAATCAGCTGAATCATTGATGAGAAGAACTTGAAGATAAAATATGGAAACATAGGTGGAGGAGAACAAGGGAAACCAGATGCAATAATTATGAAGGCCAAGACCGCCTAAGAAGTGATCGATGCCAAAAAAAAATAGGGGGGAAACAAAAATCGCTAAAATCGCATGAGAGAATCCTTGAATTTTAGGGAAAATACCACCGGTTGTTTGGGATTTTTCTTAGCAGCAAGATTTTTTTAGGCTTGTTGTAATGAAGATGTAATGAAGTCGGTTGTTGTGATTCTTTAGGCTTCAAAATTGATAGATTTTTTTTCGATTCTTTCAAGTTTGAATCAGAAAATGAGAAAGAGTTAGGGAAATCAAGAGTGCAATGCTCGTCCTTGTTAGGTTGAAGATGAAAGATAGATAGAAGATAGAAAAAAAAAGGCGGGTTTTCAAAATTTTGGGGATTTCATTTCCCCCCTTGTCTACTAAAAGCGCGTTTCATTAAAATTATAAAGTGACAGGTACAGACGACACGCGTTTAAGATAAAGCGCCCTCCATGTTTTTAATTTTTTTTCTTGAGACACTAAATTAAGGGCACGCAATAAAGCGTGACGTAAATCCTTAAATTTTTTTGGAGAGATGACACTATTTTAAGGGCACGTCCTTTTGCGTATCGTTAATTATCGCGTGTCGTAAAAAGCGCGTCATTAAAGGTCTTTTTTCTAGTAGTGATAATTCGAATTGTTAGGAATGGAAAAAAGTCTAAACATTTGAGAATTATTGTAAGAAGTTATAAAAATTTTTAGACACACATGTGAGCTATCTAAGGAAATGTGTATGGGTTTGAGAAGCCTAGATGAAGTCTTATCGAAACATCTTGTATTAGAAATCTGAACTTTCGTAATGAAAGTCAATAAGTGTTAATTTCTAGAAGTCTAGCTGATTTCTGAATACATGTCAAAGCTAGTAGGAGCATAAGTATTATGTTAGTAAAATAATAATTATTATGCTAGTCGGAGCTTAATTATTATGGAAAGTGTTGCAAGTTGGGAAGGTTAATTATATAAAACAAAAGTTTCAATTCGCAAAGTTGTTGGTTTGAAAAGTTATTTTGCTATAATTAAGGGAGAGGAATTCATAATTCATTTCAAATCTAAAATCTTAGATTGAGATTTTAACCAATTTTAGTCAAATATATATGGATGTTATGTTGGAATGGTTCAACATAAGGAAAATTCTATATATGGAAATGTTAATTGTGTTCTCAGTATTTGATTATGATTACGACATCCATTTTCATAATTCTAATTGTGAGAACATGGAAAATAGAAGTATTATAGCAAAAGACTGATTAAGTATCATGTCTTTCTGTTAGACATCATGAATCATATCCCATATGCTTCAGGTATAGGATCAATTGCATATGCTATAATTTTCTCGTGTTCTAAATTTCTAAATTCCTAGGGAATTAAGTGGGAAAAAGGAATAGAACCGGATACAAGTAAAGTGGTTAAACAATTGTTAAGGACAATCCAAGGTTCGCCAAAGATCGGTCGCTTAAGGACAGTTGGAAGTATAGTAATGGAAGGACTATATTGACATTATTATGAATAGACAGGAGTCTATTAATAATGAGTTTTCGTATGGAAAATATGGAATGTTTCCATATTGAGAGTTGAAGAATAGATGAGAAAGTTAGAAACTTTTATGCAAGAAGGATGTTCAAAGGAATGTACTCTGAATTTGAGACTTCATTTCCATCGAATTGTCTTGTAACAATCTCCAAAGGAATATTTTGTAATATCATCGGTCAAGTCTCTGTGACTTTTGGCACCTAGGCATTACAAAAGAATCATTTCATGATAGTTTAGAATCTAACACTTTCTACTACTGACAAGAATTTGGAATTCTTACACTTGCAATAAGGATTTGGAATTTTGAAATGAGCATCATTGAAATGTTTTTCAATTGATCTATTTCACAAATTAAGGACCATGTACAAACATAGTGTGCATGCTTGGTGCATGGCATAACTATCGTTTAGACAAACACAGTGTGCATGCTTGGGGTATGGCATAACTATTGTTTTAATTCAAGTATTAAGTTGATTATTCGTAACATTATATAATGAATGATGAGTAATCAATATGGTTCAAAAGTTTTGGGTCCATATAGGATTAGTATTATTCTTGTGTTTCACTTTGCATGTTTTGACTTCCCGAATCATTAGGTTATTCAAACCATCTACAGTCGATCATACTTTGGAAGTAGGTAGAAAGGCAAGACTGTCATGAGTACTCCTGGAATAAGATTCGAGTATTCGATTCAACCCACGCTCATTTGAATCACTTTATGGATTTTATCACGAGTGATCATGAGACGATAATATCTTATATTCTTCAAACAAAGACATGTGAGTTTAGTTGCTAATCAGTTGCACAATGACATATGTAAACGCACCAGCAACTTGGATGTTATAAAACATATTGTTGTGTGTAATTTGGTGAGTAAATACAAGAACGAATTTGGGTCAAAGTTTATCCGTTCCTTTTACCCCATGTGGATAAAAGCGATATCTGTGGGCCCCTCGATGATTTAGTGATGATATCAGGCTTGGACTGATTTGATTTTTTCAATTAGTCGGTCATCATAAATCGGAAAACGGGAAACAACAGATGGACAGAGAGAAAGATTATAATTCATGTCTCAGTCCATATTGTATCTAGAATGGAGGAATATATTATCCCTTATCTAATGGACAAATCATTGACTAGGTTAGAGTTCGATAGCAGTTTTTCAGAGCTATGATTGCTAGTTGGGTTATGGAGTCATACTTGCAATATTAGTTATTAGACTTATCCAAGTGGGAGACTGTTGGATTAGTGTCTAATTCCATAACTATAATTCGTATGTACTTGACCCGAGAGTATCATGGTCCATTTGGGTTGCATATCATCAGGACAATTTGATAGGATCAACTTTTGAGAAGAAGTTATTTATGGTTTATTAATATATTATAAGTTCTAATATATTAATATGAAATCATATTATTTAATTAGTATTGATCAAGAATTAATTTGGAATTAATTATGTGATCAAAAGAGACTAATTAAATATAAGGGGTTGATTCGGTAACATTCATTCTTATAAAGTGGGCTTATGATTCATGGTTCTTCATGTTGGGCTAAACCCATGTGGTAACCCATGGATACTCTATGGATGTTTTAACATATAGAGCATGAGGGATATGGAAAGTCATTAGGGTTTACATGGTGTAACCCTAGTTTGCCACACTATATAAGAACCCCTTTAGCTCATGAAATTGGCACTTAAGTGGAAAACTAGAGGGCTAACCGATTTGTGTATGCAAGGAATCTCTTCTCAAGTTATCCTTTGTTCTAGGTGTGTTGTGACTCCACTTGAGGCATTCATACTATTGGTGCTAAGCTCTTAAAGGCTAAATGTTCAAGGTTTCTAACAAGCTACTAGAAAAGGTATGTTATTTAACTTATTTTATTACCCAAGTATCAAGTTTCATATGCTAGTTAGGGTAATACCTTGGAAAGTTCAAGTTTCCATGTATAATTGAGAAAACATAGATCCAAGGTATTTAGGGTGGCATGTATACTTTAGGAGTGTTAGAATGCTGAAAACCCAACAGGTTGGTGGCAAAGGTATAGGTGATGGAGGTGGCATCAGTTCCGTCGGTTGGTGCCAAAGGTGTTGGTAGTGGTGGTGGTGATGGCAGTTATGGTGATGGGGAAGGTGGCAGGGGTAAAAAGGAATGGACGTCTCATAATAATCATTTAAGATTACAAATCTCTCGTTGCGCTTGTAAGCGTGAGCGCCAGAGCGGAAAATGAAAAATATGTGGCTGAGGTTGAATCTGAAGATCTCTACATTTTTCGCAATCTCAACGCAATCTATATATATATATATATATATATATATATATATATATATATATATATATATATATATATATATATATATATGAGTGTGTGTGATGATTCACTTAAGATTTTAAAAAATATAGAGAAATTGAGATTAAACTTCATCAGTATATTTCTCAATTTTTGCTCTAATGTAGCAACGTACCGTCAGCAACGTTGTACACCTAATAATAAAGATTATATGACCGAGAAGTATAATCATATATGATTAAATTTGTTTATACATATATGACTAATTATAAATGATTATACATATTTTTTTACAGATTGAGTAATCATATATGATTATTGTTGTTGGTGGCAGAGGAGGTGGTGATGGTGGTGGCAGACGTGGTGGTAGTATAGGTGGCGGAGGTGGTAGTGGTTTGGTCAGTTGGTGGGAAAGGTGGTGGTAGTGGTGGTGGCAATGGCAGTTGTAGTGATGGGGAAAAAAGTAATGTACAACTCTAAATAATCATTTATGATTATAAATCTCCCGCTGCGCTCGTACGCTGGAGCCCTAGAGCGGAAAATGAGAAATATGTGGCTGAGGTTGAATCTAAAGATCTTCATATTTTTCGGAATCTCAACGGAACATATATATATATATATATATATATATATATATATATATATATATATATATATATATATATATATATATATATATATATATATATATATATATATGTTCCGTTGAGATTCCGAAAAATATCCGGTAGGAATTTAAAATTTGGTAGGAACCGTGAGGACTAATCTCGACCACTCAACCTTATTAAGGGAAATTTTGTTCAGACCTAAAACTAAATGACTTGGGCCTTATTAACGCGCGTTCTTCATAACCTGATACGATCAACTTCTTCTTTACGTAAACAGATGCCATATCCCGATCAAATATCAAATTTCAAGCTTCTTCTGAGTTCAATTTGAAGTATAATGAACAATTGATCAATCAATTAGGTTAGATTTAGTAAATTAAATTGATTTTAGATACATGGATTGAATAATTGAGTTGATTTCGAAAACAAATATGTGTTTTCGTTGTTTTCGTATCAAATCTCTACTTCAATTCACATAAAAAATCGGTTTTTTCTTAAAATAATTATGATTCACGCATGTAATTTGAGTTTAATGAAGTGAATTTTTGATTGAAAATTTGGATTTACAATAGAAAATTTATGTGTACATTGTTTACGAATTTTAGGTTAAAAATCTGACTTTTTCAATTGTGATCTTATGTTATTTAATCGAATTTTAATAATAAGTTTACTGGAACAATAATTGTTATGATTCAATTGATTAGAATAGAATTGATGTAATGTTTGTGTTTATTCTTCGTATAAAAACGTAAAAAACAATTTTTTTTAATTTTTATTGAGATTTGTTACTTTACAGTCTAAATTTTTGATCATATCTTTATGATATGTTAATTAATGTACTTAATTTTAAGAGTTTTGATCCTTTGCTGTTAAAATTTTGATTAAAATAATTGGTGTGGTTCAAATGTTGGTTATTGCATAATTTTGATTAATTGTACTTTGAGAATGAATTGAAATTTGCTAAATGTTGGCTTCTGCTGTCTAATATATTAAAAAAAATTAATAAGTTGGTTTTACAACTAAAAGAACAATGATGGATCAAGATTATGAAGAAACTGTCTCCAATGGATGTTAATGAACAAACTATTCAAAAGAATGGAAGAAGAACTGAATCAGAAAGCTGTAATCAAGGTATGATGCAAAAATATTATTTTTCATTTAAATTCTTATATGTTATTAACTTTATTTTATGTTATTTCATGTAATGTTTAGGGATCATATAACGTTTACATTATGATATTGTTTTTTTAAACATAAAGTATTGGATGTTCATCTATATTATCATTTAAGTCTGTTATAATTGACGAGAAACCAAACATAGAGGTAGTTTTGCAAAAATTGGAAAAGTTTTGAAACAATGCACCATATGACAAACAAACTTTGCCAACATTTGGAAAAATTGGAAAACTTTTCCAACATTTGGTTTCTTGTCAATTTAACTCTAGTTGTTGATAATGCACCATATGACAAACAAATTTTTCCAACATTTGCTGATGCCTTAGGTTTTTAAAAAGAGTATGCAAGAAGGTGTGGTTTTGAAACAAGGTTAGCGACTAGAAAGAAATTACATGGAGTTGAAGGATATGGACGAAGATATATATTGTGTAATATGGAAGGATTTAAAAAGAAAGCAACATATGATACTTTGAAATATCCAAATAAACAAAAATGGAGAAGAAATTTAGTAAGAATTGGTTGTTTAGCATGTATGCAAATAAATATTGATGAGAATAAGATGTGGAAGGTATATTATGTTAATGAAACACATAATCATCATTTAGTTCATGAAGAAAATCTACACTTTTTAAAATCTGAAAGAAGGCTTACATATACATAGAAGAAGATGGTACATGATATGTCAAACATAAACATTGGTCCAAATACAACATTCAAGCTTTGAAACAATCTAGAGGTAGTTTTGCAAAAATTGGAGCTACATAAACAAATACAAAGAATTTTAAAAAGGATGGGATTGCTTTTATAGGAGAAGGAGATGCAGAAATGGTGTTAGAAATGTTTTCTAAAAAGAAAGAATATTTTCCAAATTTTTTTTTAATATAGTGTGGGAAATGATGGATCATTGACTGGATTGTTTTGAGCCAATGAAGAGGCAAAACAAAATTACTTTGCATTTGGAGATGTTGTTGGTTTCGATGCAACCTACAAAACAAACAAGTAATAAATATTCAGTTTTACATCTTTTAAAAATTTAACATAAAATTAGAGATATTAATAATTTTTTTATTGAATTACATACAGGTATCGTATGGTTTTTGTACTGTTTATTGATATATTTAATCATAAGCGATGTGCTAATTTTGGAGCAGGCTTGGTTTGCAGTGAGTCTATTGAATCTTACAAATGTCTCTTGTGTGCTTTTAAAAGAACATGTGAAAAAGAAGCAAGTGTAATTGTCATTGATCAAGACGTTGCACTTTTACAAGTAGTTCTATTTGTATTCACTACAAGACATAGATTATGCATGTGGCATATATCTTAGAAATTTACTAACAATGTTAGTACGGTTATCTTTTTATGTTATGAGTTTTGATCCTATATAGTTTTTCATCATAAAAAATATGATTTTGAATATTATTTTCAACTTGTTATTATAAAGGATGCTAAAAGTACTATAATATTCAAAAAAAAAAAATAAGATGATGCAATCAAAAAAACATAAAACAAAATAGTTTATAAAGAATTATGATTGGAAATAATAACAGTTTTATACATTATTAGATATTGGATCATAATATTATTTTCATCTTTTTAGTTTTTGATGCAAAATTGTTATATGATTCAAATAGTTAATATGATTCAAAAAGTTTAAATGATGCAATGAAAAATATATAAAAAAATGATTGCTAATTGGATCATAATATAAAAAATACAATATGACGCAACATTTAAGATCCATATTTTATAAGATCCAAATATAACATGAATAAAATTGTTATATTTGCACCTTGCAGGAGTAAAGGAAAAAACAAAAGTTTTGAAAAAACTAAACGATCTAATATGGGATGAAATAATCAAATAAGAAGATTTTGAATCAATATGGAAAACTATAGAGGACAAGTTTCAATTCAATGAAATCAACTCGTTTAAAGAAATATACAATATCAGACATCTGTGGATTCCAACATACTTTAAAGAATGCTCCTTCTCAAGATTGATGTGAACCACATCAAGATCCGAAGCAGAAAACTATTTTTTTTCAACTGCTCTCAAACTCAGATTTGCATTTGTTTGAATTCGCTACTCATTTCAAAACTGCTCTTGAAGCACAAAGATTTGTCCAGTAAAATACAATCATGAGTCAAGATACACAAATCTAGATTTTATAACGGAATTGAAGATAGAAAAAGAAGCATCTGAACTTTTTACAGGAAATGTCATATATATATATATATATATATATATATATATATATATATATATATATATATATATATATATATATATATATATATATATTGTCAGAGATCAAGGCATCAATGCTTACTTGCATGTGTATTCGATTTAATGAATCGGAAGAAAGGAAAAAAATACACAATAAAAGATACAGATAAAAGTCCTAAACATCAATGGACAAAGTGAGGTAATTTTTTTTTCTAAAATTATATAATGTTACATTATTTTGGGTCATAAAAGCTAATAAGATTCTGAAAATTAGTTGGAGAGAATGAATCAACTCTTCGAACCAAAGCATTAAGCTTTTGATTGAGCATTTGGTAATCTATTTTAAAAGCAGGAGATGCAAAAGTTCTATCATCAAGATCCTTCTCATCATCAATTAATGATGCAACAAGAACAAGTTCAACAAAATGTTGAAAAACACCATCAGTCTCAAGATCTTCCTCTTGAACAAAGAACTCCTCATTATCGTTAGAATTATTTTATTATGTGTTAACTGCACCAATTTGAATCATAATGGTTGTGGTAGGGGTTTATTCATGAAAAATTGGATTGATTTGAAATGATTGCAATGGAAGAGATATAGTCATAAACTGTTGAGTAACAAGATGGATGATTGGAGATTGTGATTGAGATTGGGTGAAGATGATAATAGACTCTTAGGTAATATCATCAAAAATTTCATGATCCATCTGAATAAGAATTTAAGCGGAAGTTGAACAGAGAAAGAGATAGGAGGAACAGAAGAAGCGACCTGAATAACTGAAGTAGTCATAGAAGGATTTGCATCAAATGAATGACCAATATCTTCAAGTCGCATATCATCATTGTTACGAGTTTCACTAATTTTGGCCTCATCATCCTCATTAACAATAATGAGTCTTCTTCTCAAATTTGGTTTCTTAACTTTCTTCGAAGGAGTTCCTTCATCAAGGCTTTCCCTTTTTTCCTTCCACCTATTCATTTAGATCCAGTAGCAGTAGTAGCCAAAGCATCTATCATAGATTGAGACATAGATTTAACATCAAGCCTAGGAATCTTCCTAAAAATATGAAAGACTTCATCATTAGCTAGAACAACTTGAAGTATTGTTTTAGGAATTGGAACATTGTAGTGAAAATCTTTCACATTCAAAGCAGCAAAGCAAGTAGTATTCAACACTGAGAACTAAGCCATCTGAGTATTCTCCATAATTGGAACCTTCAAATGATCTTGAGCATTCTTTACAATAATACATCAGAAACTCACACATGAAATGCATAAATTATTTTATGAAGACGAAACGCTTCGAGTAAATTGCACCCAAATAATATGACCTGTATCAAAATTCTCTCCCAAATACAATGCACAGAAATGTATGAAACAACATTATGAAAACTAGTACTTCTTTCAAACAAACAACAAAACAATATAGTGAAGAGAGTATTCCATACTGGCGGTAAAAATAACTTCTTGAATCGTGAAAGTAACAATAGCTCCTTTGTATCCCATTTGATGATATGCCTTTATGATTGAAACTAGATCATATAACTCCAAATTAAGAAGACCCTCGCTAGTACGTGTCACACCCCGTTAAGCGAAAACACGAGGTGCGGTAGTACAACGGATCTCATTGCAAAAGTTAAAAGAAAACACCAACCATAGTATTAAAAAGCATTAAAATTTACAATAAGTCTTGAACAATTTTAAAAAGAATTACAATACAATCGAAAAACAACACATAATTAATGCTTTTACAAGTGATGTGACTTTAAGTGCCACTTACTAGATGATATATGATAGCATGTAAAATGAGGGTCAACTATGGAAATAGTTGGCGAGTTCACATGCCTATAATATAACATCATTATAAAATCATGGAAGTCCAGAATATTGATAGAGGTATCCATAACAAAAATATGTTGCTAACATGAGCAATAAAGTTTGTTTGTAAAATGTTGTAATAAAGTTTGTTGTTAAAATGAGTAAAAAGTTTGTACTATCACGAGAAAAAAAGAACGATACCAACGTATGAAACAATGTTTGTATGTGCAAATTGATCAAAACATTAGTTCATAACCCAAGCCTAATGACGGAGGGGTGCCCTATTGAATACTATGTCTATCGCTAACATAGGGAGAAATATGATAAAATGAAATCTGCGAGTGTGCAAATGAGCAGTTGTCTACCTCGTAATAGCAGTATCCATCATAACCACAAGCTCAAAAGTGTTAATGAGTTGTGTGAAATGATTCCAGGGACTTAACTGTGATAAAGGTGTCATGAATCAACAATTGAAAACACATACATAGGAAATCACATTTTATACAATTTAAAATAAGTACAATGAACATAATTGAATAAACGAAAACTTTTCCACCACACACCATTAAAAACCAAAATAGGGGTTATGGATACTCACAATGATGCCTTAAGGTATTTGTGATGAATTATGTTAACTTCCCTCACATCCCAATACCAATTTCCCTATGATAATTTTACATACTAGTAAATCTCTAGTCGGAAATCTAACGCTAATATACTTAATTTCTACAACAGAATTATGCAAATATTGTATCAAAATTAGGTTTTGAATAAGTTGCAAATACTTTTCTATAAAATTCAGATGTCAATATACCAATTGACTTGTTAACATTTTCAAGTGACAAATCTCATTTTGTGTTATTGTTTGAAAAGTATTTTAGCATTTTTGGAAGGGTTTTAGAAACTAAAAATCTAAAAACTAAATCAAATCAGTTCTAAAAGTTTCCAAACTTTAGATTTCAGTTATTACTATAATTTAGAACCTCCTTGTAATTTTTTATGATTTTTAAATCATGAAAAATACTAAAAAATTAAGAACAGTTATCAATATTTTTTTTGCAACTTTTTTATAATGTTTATAAGATGGGAAAATTCTCATACATCATTTTTAATGGTTGTTTAATATTAGAAAAATAGAAGATAAATTGTATATAGTAGATAAAAATTGCTAAAATTTTTATTTTTGCTTAAAGTGCAATATAAGATTTTTTGGTAATTTCTTGTAATATTTAGAACAGTTTAAATAGTTTTCCGTGATTTATTATCTTAAATAAGCATTTAATTCGTGAAAATTAGTAAACAATAGACGAAAATTTTCAAACTTTTTATTTCACATGCCACGGTAATAGCAGATATCTTAGTAATTCTCATGAATTATGGTTAAGTGTAACTAGTTTTCTCAATTTAAACCCTAAAACTTTCATTAAATCCATGAGAACTAAGAAATTGTCATAAAAAATCTATAAATTTTTTTTTATGGAGGTTTTATAACGTCCAAAAGTTGTGAAAATTACCAAAAATAGTTTTCAACATTCATAATTGTATTTTAATATTTATTTTACGTTAACAAAAACATAATTGAAATAATTTGACGATTTCCATAAAAATTTGGACTAATATTATAAAAGCCCTAAATATTTACGCGTAATTGGAAAAAGTCATAATATTTTTTTTTTATTATTGTTATGGCCACAACTTTCTCGCAGAATTATCACTCTAGCCCACTTAATGAGTTTCATGGTTAACTTGTTTAATTTTTTTTGCAAAATCAGTCCTAAAAAGTTCAAATTTGATCCCTGATGTTTAAAAAAAATTACACCACATGGTTTTTAACTTTATTTTTAGTTTTTTCTAAACTTTGTTTATTTTTGTTTATGTATATATATATATATATATATATATATATATATATATATATATATATATATATATATATATATATATATATATATATATATATACTAGGGAACATGGGCCGTAAATGGGTTTACGGCCGTAAGGTGTTTACGGACGTAAACTCAACCGTAAACTCCAAAAATATTACAGAAAAATATAATTGCCCAGAAAAGAAAATTATAAACCATATTTTGACCCAACAATCTCCCCCTTGGTTTATAGTTTTCTTTTCTTAATGACCCAACAAGGTCCCCCTAAAAAGTAGCTGGCTCTTCTTGTTGATCTTCATCGAGAGCTTGGCTTCAACATTTATCTTCAAATTGTTCACAACTTTAAGATGAACTTGATAATCTTCAATGAATGACTTCATCTTGAGCACTTGAACTTTTCTTCAAGATTTGACATTAAACGCACGTTGGGTGAGGAGGCTTGAGATACTGATTCTTGAAAGATAGCGCTTTCAGCTTGAGAATCTTCAGAGAGAACATCAGAGAGAACAAATCTTCTGGATCACTTCAGCAGGTACAAAGATAGCTACAGACTAATTGAGGAGCCTTCAATGCAATTTGTCACATAATCTTCAATTGTAGCTTCACCTTGCTTCTGGGGTTGAAGGATTAAATGTTGAAAGAATAATCTTCATTTCTTGCTCCTTCGAATGCGAATTCTTCGATGCTCACGGACAAGGCTTTGGCTTAGAAATCTTCAACACAAACTCCATGAGTCTTATCTATACCTGAAATCACTTTTCAAGACAAAAGAAAACTAAAAGAAAACTTAGAACAAACGTAAAACAAAAATAACACTATTTTTGATTTTGAATTTTTTTTATTTTTATTTTTTATTTTTGTTTGATTTTTTTAAGTTTTAATTCTCCCCTAATATTTAAATTAGAAGAAAACTATGAACAAACTTAACAAAAACAAAATGATATCTAACTTTAAGAGTGATTTGGGATCAAAGTTGTTGGACAACCTTATTCTACTTGTCGGTACCCTTATCTTCACATCTTCATCTGATCGATTGTCAGTATTGTAGTCCACTTAAACACGAAAAATTTGAGACGATATTTTGGACAATTTACCAATGACATGATACATGCATATATCTAATTGTAACTTTATTATCATGATTGGCCCTAATTCTTAAATAAACTTTTCTTATGACCATTTAACTGACTACAACCAGGGATATTGTTGTCCACCTAAATCGAGCAGTGAGATCTACAGACAATCTCTATGTGTTCAATTTTAAGTGTACTAGAATGTGTTTCCCGTTTCCTGATATGCCCCAGCCATCAAGAACTTCCAGAGTACTCCTTACACCGGGTGAGCAGACAACCATTCAGAGAGAGGATAGATTCAGAATTCTATTACTTATTGTTTCAGAGGGGTTGAGAAGTAGAAGGTTGCATATGCTATGTACTAGGTCAGATTAGAAGTCACGCAAAGGAGACAACATATGGCTAACAGATAAGAGGAATTTCATATATATATAACATGCAGAGAAATAGAGTTGCATATGTTGTGTACCAGGTCGGATTGGAAGTCACGCAAAGGAGACAACATATGACTAACAGACGGAAAGAAAGAAAATGATATTCTACAGACCTAATTTATCAAAATTTACCAGTCGCCCCATCTAACCGGAATTAAGGACAGAATCCGCACATCGAGGAAAAGTGAATCCACAGTTCTAGATATGGGTTATTTAATGTGACCGATAGTTTCCCATGTATATCTCCCTGCTCAACCTATCCGAGCGTCGTGAAATCAGGTTAAACGGATCTAACTAGGTAAAAGTTTGTCAAGTCCTTGAATTCATTAGGTTCAACTTTCCCTAGTCAAGTCTATTTAGAATCTTTCGTGCCTACCAGCGCATCGAACATAGAGCGTAGACGATTCAACTTAGGTATGTTACGCCGATTCAGATTGCCTGTTATCACTTGCTAATTTCATTTCCCAAAACATCTCCTGCAAGAACATTCCATTAACACCATATTTTTTATTTTCTGATTTTCTAATGTTTTTGGATTTAAATTTTTTTTTTAATTTTTGTTTTGTTTTTATTTCTCCCCTAAATTTGTGCATAGGAGAGAAACGAAAGTAAATGCACAAATTTGAACTATCCTAAAACAAAAATTAGTCTTTAAAGCGAATCAACTTAAGAAAAACTCAGGAGTATAGAGAAGAAAACGCAAACCGTAATTCACCGATTGAATATGCATTCAGAAGGTCTAATAACAGCAAGCATAATCTCAGAATAGATCCGAAAATTCTTCATATCATTAACCACTAACCCCATTTGTGATCTCTTCCTTTCTTCCTTTCCCGCAAAAGGACACATACTCTCAAACAAAGGTCTGAATGTTGTACAGTTGAGAGATGTCTCCTATCATGTGCTTGGAACAACCACTACCAACAAACCGAAGTCTGATGATATGCCTCCATAGCTGCTACGACATAGAGCGAGATTAATTGGTCTTTGGAACCAAGTCCATTTTGAAACTGGGTCGACCTTTGTCATCAACGCACGATACTCTCTCCCATGACATATCCTGCTTATCACAAACAGAAGATGTAGAAATATTAGAATCATTAATTGATTTGGGAGTTTTCACCTTTGGTACCCATCTATATTCGGGTTTAACCTATTTCTTGTTCGATCCGATGGGTGCCTCGACACTTGCTTTTGATCTTAATGTCGGCCTTTGAGATGACTTTGATTTTGGCTTCACAGGAGCATCTCCTGGATTTGGCTTCTTGGCCGACATTCCCTTCTTGCCCTTGGGATATTGATTCATGTCCTTTGGGGTTTGATTCTTGCTATTCTGCGCATTCTAGTCATCATTGTCTGAACGTGACCTTGAGGAGTTTATTTTGAAGTATCTCCCTCTTGGCGCGTTCTGCCAGCCTTGTGCGTAGTAGGGAACGTATGCGCGATTTGGACAGTTTTGGGCAATGTGTCCAGGTGTTCCACAGTGAAAACAAGTCTTTTTCTTCACTGTGAAGTTGTTTCTTCCTGCCCTTGGTGGCGTATCCTTGCCTTGTCTCTTGTTGTTCCCACACGCACAATTGCAACAGGCACTCTGTTGCGCTGGAATTGGAGGCCTGTATTTCTCAACGACAGGTTTGTTAGAAGTAACAGAGTTCGAAGCAACAGATTCTGAGTTCAAAGAGTCATTGCTTTGTTCAGTAGTGCTCTCCTTGTTCTCATCTTCTGCTACTTTACCGGCACATGTAACAGAAACATCAGTATTTTCAACCTTAATACCTCCTGACAAAAATCCAGCTGGTTTGCCATATCGAAGATGTGCCTCCCTGTCAATTTCTTCCCGTGTCATAGGGATGGATGTGTAGTTATGATTGAAAGGAGGAGGAACACTATCATTGTAACAGCCCGGATTGCCAGGTATCTTTATTGTTTTGATTTTTTTTGGTGTTTTGAGAGGGGACTCGGCGAGTTGGAGCTCAGACTCGCCGAGTAGGGTCGCGATTCTGGACGCGGGATTCGTCTGGACTCGGCGAGTCTAGGATATGGACTCGGCAAGTCCGCGCTGTTTAATGAAACCCTAATTTCTCGGGTTTGGGTCCTATTTAAAGGGCCTTATGGCCGTCATTTGCACCCAACAGTCCATAGAGAGAAACCCTAGAGTGCTTTAGCGATTTGAGAGAGAAAGGAAGCATTTCTTGACCTTTGTGTGTTGTTTAGCAAAGAAGAGGAAGGTTCTAGCCAAGAGGAGGCAAAGGAGATTGCTAATCTGTGGATTTGGAGCTTAGATCTTCGATCTAGAGGTATGATTTCGGCTCATCTTCTGTTTTGTGAAGTATATTTGGTTTTAGGGTTTCTTGTGATCCTTGTTGGGTTGATTGGATGGCCAAATAGTCCCTTGCTAGTGATAAGGCCTTGGATCTGGATCCATAGAGGTCCAGAGAGCCTTATTCATCAAGCTTTATGGAGAACAATGGAGGTTACGACCTTGAGTAGTGATATTTGTGGGTAATCCTTCATATATGGTCATATAGAGGTTGTTTGTGCACCAAGTCTAGGGCTTTACGTGGTGAATCAGTCTAGGAAGGCCAGATCTATGAATTGTTGGAACAGATCTGACCTTAGAAGCAAGTTTGAGTGATTGCATGGCATGGACTCGCCGAGTCCGATGAGCAGACTCGGCGAGTAGCTTGAAGATTGCCTTGGATCGGCCAGTGAGTGATCCAGTCGAGTCACGGGTTGACTCAGTGAGTCAAGACGAGTTAGAGAGGGTCGACAGGTGGACTGAGTCGAGCTGGGACTCGCCGAGTTGTTCTTGAGACTCGGCGAGTTGAGTCGCGGTGGCCCCGCGACTCTCCCAGGTGCAACTCGTCGAGTCAGGGGAAGCACTCGACGAGTAAGAAGGGAATCCTAGGGAGTTGGCGAATACGTCTAGACTCGCCGAGTTGCCCTTGTGCACTCGCCGAGTCCGGTCAAGTTGACCATTGACCGTTGACCGTTGACCAGAGTTGACCTATGTTTGACTTCTTAGGGATAGTCAAACTTAGAAGATAAAAGTGTTAACAAGAGATGTATGATGTCATAGGGAGATTGTAGCTCGGTGGATCGAGCACGAGTGACTTCGGGATTTGCTAGCTATCGATATTCACGAGGTGAGTCTTCTCACTATACTGTACCCGGAAGGGTTTGACTGTGTGACCGGAAGGTCGGATATGATATGAGACATATGTGCTATGTGTGATAAGTTAATTGTTATATGTGCTATATATGATTTATGTGGGCCGGAAGGCATTATGTTATGGGCCGGAAGGCGAATATGTTATGGGCCGGAAGGCGTTGCAATGTGGACCGTAAGGTTGGCGTGGGTTGGACCAGAAGGTTTACCCAGGAGGGACGGAAGTCCCCTGAGACACATGGACCGGAAGGTCCGGGCCTGGAAAGGCGTATGTGCGTAAGTTGTATTTTGGGGAACTCACTTAGCAATTATGCTTACAGTTGTTGTGTATGTGTTTCAGGTACTAGCGAGGACCGTGGGAAGGCGCCGGCGTGATCTGTACACACTGATAGATGATTTATGATCTTGGGATTCATATGATTTGTATTATGATATGACACGTGGAATGTTTATGCCTTATTTTGGATGAAAACACTTTATTTTGAAATGAAAAAATTGTTTGAAAATTTACGTTGTTACAAACTGGTATCAAAGCCTTGGTTTGAGGGATTCGGGTGCACCTTCGGGCGTAACTGAACTCAAACCGAGGATTTGTGGAAAACTTTTAAAATAAAGGCATAAACTTTTATAAATGATTTTGTGGTAAACAAGAATGAAGCAGTGTGTACGATCGGTCAGCGCCCGAACGGTAAAGATCCCCAAAATACCTTATAATGTTATGTTAAGAGATATGATATGATATGAATTGTTATGCATGCTAGAAGACTAGGTATTCATGATAGGACTAGAGTGGCCTGATTTGTGATGCCTTAGTCTAGGGAAGTTTGCCGATATGAGATGCTTTGAAAGCGTGCGGGTAGTTAGTGCATAACAAAAGTAGAGTACTCACTATCCGGGGTTTGGGTAGGAAGACTTGGGATGAATGCTGATGCGGTGTGGTCGGTAGTATTGGGCCCGTACTACCGAAGGCACCGGGTCAGTGGGCAACCCAAGTAAGAATCCCTAGATATCGGAGACTGAGTAGGGTTGCGTTATCGAGTACGATTATACTCGATAGAGTCTCTGATAGTTTTATGTTGTATTTCAGAGACATCATGGTTGGACCACGCCACAGACCGGGTACGAGCGGTGTGAGTGACGAGGAGATTCGTCAGATGATTCATGAGGAGGTGGCTGCAGCGATCCGGGCTGAGATTCCGGAGATGTTTGGGTCTATTAAGACCACCTTGATGGAGACTTTTGATGAGCGGTACGCCGAATTGACTGAGGCTGCAGCCGCTGCAGCTACCGCAGCTGTGGCCGCTGCCAGGCTACAGGGGGGTGACTCGTTGCTGTTTCGGGAATTCAGCAACACGAAGCCACCCGAGTTTGATGGGACGCAGGATCCGATCGCTGCGATGAGGTGGATCGCTGATATTGAGGGGTGCTTCTACACTTGTTCATGTCCGGAGAATCTGAGGGTACGATTCACTTTGAACCAGCTCCGTCTGGGAGCGAAGGATTGGTGGAAGTTCGTGACGGCGAACTTCACTTTGGCAGAGATTTCAGCTCTGACGTGGGAGAGGTTTACCTCTATGTTCAGAGACGAGTACGTTCCCCCGGTGGAGAGGGAACGGTTGGTTCAGGAGTTCTTGACCCTCAAGCAGGGTACTGATTCGGTTACGGTGATCACGCGGAAGTTTCATGAGAGGGCGATGTTCTGCCCCGAGCAGGTGTCCACAGAGCAGGCTCGGATGAGCCGGTACTTGGGTGTGTTGAGGAGGGATATCCGGGAGTTTGTGTCAAACTCCACATATCATACCTTTGCTGAGCTTCAGGCAAATGCCAGGAAGCATGAGATCGAGTTGGAGACCCAGGCCAGGGAGGAGGCCGAGTCTCAACAGGTGGACCGGCGGCCGGCTCAGTCTCAGCCGGCAGCCAAGCGGACTAAGTCCGCCGATTCGAGGATGGGAGGTCCGAAGGGCCGCACTTGCGGAAAGTGAGGCAAGGTTCATGAGGGGACATGTCGATCTGGTGCTTGCTACAAGTGTGGCAAGGAGGCGCACATCGCTAGGGATTGCCCCAAGGGGTTTATGGTTTGCTTTCATTGCAACCAGACCGGCCATCGGAAGGCCGAGTGCCCTCAACTTCTTCAGGGATCTGCACCTGCTGCCAAGGCTATTGAGACTCGACCGGTGAAGGCCGAGGCCCCGAGGGCTCGTGGGAGAGCCTTTCAGCTGACTGTGGAGGAGGTCCGCGCTGCGCCCGACGTTGTGGCAGGTATGCCTTATTTCATGTATTTATTTTGATGTTGAGATGTTATGCTTATGTTATGATATGCGTAGGTACTTTCCTTGTGAACTCTGTGCCTGCTTTAGTGTTATTTGACTCGGGTGCAAGTCGGTCCTTTGTATCTTTGGCCTTTAGTCAACATATCAGCGTTAGTCGTGAGCCATTGAGTCGGCCTCTGAGAGTTTCTATAGCTGACGAGAGAGTGATTTGTGCCACGGAGGTTCTCCGGGGATGTGTGTTAGAGATTTTTGGGGTTGAGTTTCCGATTGATCTGATTCCTATTGCGATGGGTGATGTCTGTGTCATTGTGGGCATGGACTGGTTGAGCCGATACGGCGCAGTCATCAACTGCGAGCGTCAGTTGGTGACTATACGAGACCCTAGTGGGGGAGTTCTTTCGGTGTACGGCGAGGGTACACGTTCGGGATCAGCCTTTTGTTCGGCCGCTAGGGTGAGGCAGTGTCTACAACAGGGCTGTAAGGGTTTTGTGGCGTATGTGATGGATACGCGAGCGACTTCCGAGAGACCTAGTTCAGTTGAGGAGGTACCGGTGGTACGTGAGTTTCCAGATGTCTTTCCCGAGGAGCTGCCGGGAGTACCTCCTGTGAGGCAAGTGGAGTTTGGTATTGATTTGGTTCCGGGGGCTGCGCCTATTGCTAAGGCGCCTTATCGTCTTGCACTTCCAGAGATGCAAGAGTTATCCTCGCAGCTTCAGGAGTTGCTGGGGAAGGGATTCATTCGGCCGAGCAGCTCGCCGTGGGGAGCACCTATTCTGTTCGTCAAGAAGAAGGATGGTTCACACCGGATGTGCATTGATTACCGGGAGTTGAACAAGCTGACGGTCAAGAACCATTACCCGTTACCGAGGATCGACGATTTATTTGATCAGTTGCAGGGAGCATCTTGGTTTTCCAAGATCGATTTGAGGTCGGGATATCATCAGGTGAGAGTGCGGGATGAGGACGTCCAGAAGACAGCATTCAGGACGCGATATGGGCATTATGAGTTTGTGGTGATGCCTTTTGGGCTCACCAATGCCCCGGCTGTGTTCATGGATCTCATGAACAGGGTATGCAGGCCGATGTTGGATCGGTCGGTGATTGTATTTATCGATGATATTCTGGTGTATTCGAGATCTAGAGAGCAGCATGAGGAGCATTTGAGAGAGGTCCTTGGGGTATTGATATCGGAGAAGCTTTATGCAAAGTTCTCCAAGTGTGATTTCTGGTTGCGGGAGGTCCAGTTCCTAGGACATCTCGTTAACCAGGAAGGGATTTTGGTCGATCCGGCCAAGGTTGAGGTGGTGATGAGTTGGGAGGTGCCAAAGTCACCATCTGAGATCAGGAGCTTCCTTGGGTTGGCAGGGTATTATCGGAGATTTATCAAGGATTTCTCCAAGATCGCAGTGCCGCTCACCAGATTGACCCGGAAGGGTGTCGCATTCTCATGGGGTCCCGAGCAGCAGACCTCCTTTGAGACACTTCGCCAAAGGTTGTGCGAAGCCCCGGTATTAGCTCTCCCGGAAGGGATGGAGGATTTTGTAGTATATTGTGATGCATCGATTTTGGGGCTGGGTGCGGTGTTGATGCAGAGGGTTCATGTGATAGCATATGCATCGAGGCAGTTGAAGCCTCATGAGGCGAGATATCCCACGCATGATCTAGAGTTGGGGGCAGTAGAGTTCGCTCTCAAGATTTGGCGTCACTACTTGTATGGGGTTCGATGTACGATATACACGGACCATAAGAGTTTGAAGTACTTGATGGATCAGCCCAACCTAAATATGCGTCAGAGGAGGTGGTTGGATGTGGTCAAGGATTATGATTGTGAGATCCTGTACCACCCAGGCAAGGCTAATGTGGTAGCCAATGCGTTGAGCCGCAGGGCGGAGAGCACTCCACTACGAGATGTATGTTTGAGATTGACCGTGATAGCTCCGGTATTGGATGTCATTCGTGGGGTACAGGCCGAGGCTGTGCGACCGGAGATGCAGAAGAGAGAGCGGGTCGTTGGTTTGGTTTCAGAGTTCGTTACGGATGGACGAGGGCTTATGACGTTTCAGGGTCAGATTTGGGTACCGTTTGTGGGCGGTACGCGTATTACTTTGATGGAAGAGGCTCATCGGTCGAAATTTTCGATCCATCCGGGGGCTACGAAGATGTATTTGGATTTGAGGAAAGAGTATTGGTGGCCCTGTATGAAGAGGGACGTCGCTTGGTTCGTTGAGAGGTGCTTGACCTGCCGCAGGGTTAAGGCCGAGCACCAGAGACCGCATGGCAAGTTGCAGCCATTGGAGGTTCCCGAATGGAAGTGGGAACAGATCACTATGGATTTCATCACCAAATTGCCGAGGACTGCCAGAGGAGTTGATGCAATTTGGGTGATTGTGGACAGGTTGACGAAGAGCGCTCACTTCCTTGCCATCAGTGAGAGTTCTTCAGCGGAGAAGTTGGCGGAGATATATGTGAGGGAAGTGGTATCTCGGCATGGGGTGCCGATCTCGATCGTTTCGGACCGTGATGTGCGCTTCACTTCCAAATTCTGGAAGAAATTTCATGAGGAGTTGGGTACTAGATTGCATTTTAGTACCGCATATCATCCCCAGACAGACGGCCAGAGCGAGCAGACGATTCAGACGCTTGAAGACATGCTTCGAGCATGTGTGTTAGATTTCGGGGGGTAGCTGGGATGCGTATTTACCCTTGGCAGAGTTTTCCTACAACGACAGCCATCATTCGAGCATTGGTATGCCACCCTTTGAGCTGTTGTATGGCAGGAGGTGTCGGACCCCCATTTGTTGGGGAGAGGTTGGGCAGAGAGTGATGGGCAGTACAGAGATCGTGCTTCAGACGACAGAGCAGATTCAGCAGGTCAGACAGAGGTTATTGACCGCCCAGAGCCGACAGAAGAGTTATGCAGACAGACGCCGGTCCGAGCTTGAGTTTCAGGTCGGCGACTTCATTCTCCTGAAGGTCTCTCCTTGGAAAGGAGTGATTCGATTTAGGAAGAGGGACAAGTTGGGACCCCGGTATATTGGGCCATTTCGTGTGATTGCTAGGGTAGGCCGGGTAGCCTATCGTTTGGAGTTGCCAGCAGAGTTGGGGCAGATCCACGACACTTTTCATGTGTCGCAATTGAGGAAGTGTATAGCCGATGAGTCGGCAGTGGTTCCATTTGAGGATATTCAGGTGGATGCGAGCCTGAATTATGCCGAGAGGCCTGTGGCCATCAGGGATCGGAAGATCAAGGTTCTGAGGAACAAGGAGGTACCTCTGGTGTTGGTTCAGTGGCAACACCGGAAGGGATCGAAGATGACCTGGGAGCCGGAGCGCGAGATGCGGGAGCAGCATCCGGAGCTATTTTCAGAGCGACACTTCGAGGGCGAAGTCTAGTTCTAGTGGGGGAGAATTGTAACAGCCCGGATTGACAGGTATCTTTATTGTTTTGATTTTTTTTGGTGTTTTGAGAGGGGACTCGGCGAGTTGGAGCTCAGACTCGCCGAGTAGGGTCGCGATTCTGGACGCGGGATTCGTCTGGACTCGGCGAGTCTAGGATATGGACTCGGCGAGTCCGTGCTGTTTAATGAAACCCTAATTTCTCGGGTTTGGGTCCTATTTAAAGGGCCTTATGGCCGTCATTTGCACCCAACAGTCCATAGAGAGAAACCCTAGAGTGCTTTAGCGATTTGAGAGAGAAAGGAAGCATTTCTTGACCTTTGTGTGTTGTTTAGCAAAGAAGAGGAAGGTTCTAGCCAAAAGGAGGCAAAGGAGATTGCTAATCTGTGGATTTGGAGCTTAGATCTTCGATCTAGAGGTATGATTTCGGCTCATCTTCTGTTTTGTGAAGTATATTTGGTTTTAGGGTTTCTTGTGATCCTTGTTGGGTTGATTGGATGGCCAAATAGTCCCTTGCTAGTGATAAGGCCTTGGATCTGGATCCATAGAGGTCCAGAGAGCCTTATTCATCAAGCTTTATGGAGAACAATGGAGGTTACGACCTTGAGTAGTGATATTTGTGGGTAATCCTTCATATATGGTCATATAGAGGTTGTTTGTGCACCAAGTCTAGGGCTTTACGTGGTGAATCAGTCTAGGAAGGCCAGATCTATGAATTGTTGGAACAGATCTGACCTTAGAAGCAAGTTTGAGTGATTGCATGGCATGGACTCGCCGAGTCCGATGAGCAGACTCGGCGAGTAGCTTGAAGATTGCCTTGGATCGGCCAGTGAGTGATCCAGTCGAGTCACGGGTTGACTCAGTGAGTCAAGACGAGTTAGAGAGGGTCGACAGGTGGACTGAGTCGAATTGGGACTCGCCGAGTTGTTCTTGAGACTCGGCGAGTTGAGTCGGGGTGGCCCCGCGACTCTCCCAGGTGGAACTCGTCGAGTCAGGGGAAGCACTCGACGAGTAAGAAGGGAATCCTAGGGAGTTGGCGAATACGTCTAGACTCACCGAGTTGCCCTTGTGCACTCGCCGAGTCCGGTCAAGTTGACCGTTGACCAGAGTTGACCTATGTTTGACTTCTTAGGGATAGTCAAACTTAGAAGATAAAAGTGTTAACAAGAGATGTATGATGTCATAGGGAGATTGTAGCTCGGCGGATCGAGCACGAGTGACTTCGGGATTTGCTAGCTATCGATATTCACGAGGTGAGTCTTCTCACTATACTGTACCCGAAAGGGTTTGACTGTGTGACCGGAAGGTCGGATATGATATGAGACATATGTGCTATGTGTGATAAGTTAATTGTTATATGTGCTATATATGATTTATGTGGGCCGGAAGGCATTATGTTATGGGCCGGAAGGCGAATATGTTATGGGCCGGAAGGCATTGCAATGTGGATCGTAAGGTTGGCGTGGGTAGGACCGGAAGGTTTACCCAACAGGGACGGAAGTCCCCTGAGACACATGGACCGGAAGGTCCGGGCCTGGAAAGGCGTATGTGCGTAAGTTGTATTTTGGGGAACTCACTAAGCAATTATGCTTACAGTTGTTCTGTATGTGTTTCAGGTACTAGCGAGGACCGTGGGAAGGCGCCGGCGTGATCTGTACACACTGATAGATGATTTATGATCTTGGGATTCATATGATTTGTATTATGATATGACACGTGGAATGTTTATGCCTTATTTTGGATGAAAACACTTTATTTTGCAATGAAAAAATTGTTTGAAAATTTACGTTGTTACAATCATACCCTAGACCCTTGTTTTGATTATCTTTGAATTTTAATTTGGGTTTCAAACAAGGACTCGACTGTCTGACTTGAAGCAGTATAATTTTTAAAACTAACATCTGTTTTTCCACACTTAATTTTCAAAATGTCAAGTTCTTCAGTTACAACAACAAGTTGTCTCTTAATATAGTCATAATTTTCACACTTGTTGCTATACTCTTCCTGAAGCTTCCTAAAGTCCTTGGTTTTTGCTTCTAATTCAGCCTTCAGGGGTTTCTGTCCTTTACTGAGTTGATATCCTTCATATCTCAGGTCCTCAACTTCTCTTTTTAATAAATCAATTTGTTCCCGAAGAAATTTAATCGTGGCTTCACAAGCTGGAGTACATGTAACTTCAGTGACCGGAATGTTTTCAGAACTCATTGTTTCTCTACACTCACAGCATCAAGTTCTTGAATTACATCAACAAGACTAAGATGATTGAGATCTTTTGTCTTCTTGATGATAGCCACGTTCATATCCCATGATTTTGGAAGTGAATTCAGTAGCTTTTTGTTTATCTCAAACTTAGACAAGAAGATCCCAGCTATATTCATCTCAGTAGTAAGTGTAGTAAATCGTTGCAACTGAGTTTCGAGGGTTTCTCCGGGGATATAATCGGAAATGTTGAAATTTTGTCTTAACATATCCTGACGACTCTCTTTCATGTTTTCAACTCCCTCGTATTCCTTAAAATCAATTAAAAAGCACAGCTAGAAGCCAAAATCAAACTTAAAAGTCAAACCCTTTGATTACAAACCTCAAAAGTCAACCTTAAAAGTCAAATTTAAAAAGTTCAACTCAAAAGTCAAACTTGAAAAGTCATACTTAAAAGTCAAACCGAAAAGCTAAATTTGAAAATTTAAAAGTTAAACGAAAAAGTCAAAGTTTAAAGTCAAAGGTCAAACTTGGAAGTCAAAGTCAAAATAAAAGGTCAATAGTTAAAAAATAAAAGTCAAAAATTAAAATATAATTTTATTTATTAATTTTAATTTAATTTATTTAGTATTTTATATAATTTTGGATGAAAAAGGAATTTAAAATTAAAAAAAAATTGAATTTTGGGCTAAAAGTGTAAAAGATGTGAATTTAGGAACGAAAGGAACATGTTATGTTTTAAATTTCGAAGAGAGGAAACAAAAGACTTTCTAGCCGAGTTGGTAAGGCACTTTTGTTCTTGATCTCGAGGTCGTGGGTTCGATCCCCAACACCTCCGCTTCTGCTTCCTATTTTTTATATGCGAGGCTGCTGAGTGCGAGGCTGCTAAGTACGAGGTGCGAACCGGAAACGATGGTGAGCAGTAAACTACGAGTCGCAAGCTCGGGCCGTAAACGTGTGAGGCCTTGGACCGTGACCTTTGACCGCGAACTCCTCGGACCGTAAACACCGGCCGCAAACACTTCGAAAACCCTAGCTGCTGGCCACCACCCCCTCGCTAATTACGACCAAAAACACCGATTTTTGCCCTTTTTTGCTCTAAAACTCGATCAAAAACCATTTTTTATGAAAAACACGAAGAACAAACCCCCCTTATTTTTTAGAGATCTATCTAAAAATGCAAGAATATTTCGAAAATAAGATCAAATAATGCTCCAAATATGAGAAAATTGACTGATACAACCTGCCTTTGATACCAATTGTAAGTCCCAAATTTACCCATGTATCAATCAGATCCGTTTGATGGTGCAGAATCCCAATCAAACGGATGATGTCATATCAAATAGAAGAGAAGAAAAAGAAGAAGAATATGAATCTCTGTATGAATTGATTAGAATTAAAGTTCCAGATACAAAAGATTGACACACTCAAAATGCTCTCTAGTTTCTCTATTTTCTCGTTCATCAATCTCTACTCCTCACCCTAACACCTATATATATATATATACATATATATATATATATATATATATATATATATATATATATATATATATACTAGGGAACATGGGTCGGATAACATGGGCCGTAAATGGGTTTACGGCTGTAAACATGACCGTAAACTCCAAAAATATTAGAGAAAAATATCATTGTCCAGAAAAGCAAAGTATAAACCATATTTTGACCCAACAAAAAAACAAACAAATAATTGGAAAACAAAATTAGAAAAAAATAAAAATTAAATAAAAAGATGAAAAAATTAAAAATATAATACGAAAAGAAAAATGAAAAAAAAACTAAAAAAATCTCTAATATAATCTATATATACACTAAAAAAATAGAAAACAAAAGGTAAAAAAAATCAAATTGTTGAAAAGTTAAAAAAAAATGAAAATAAATAAAGTATATATAAAAATGAAAATAAAAAATGTATGTATATTTATAAAAAAACCTGAAATAAATAAAGTATACAAAAAATGAAAAATAAAGTTGAAAAATCATGTGGTGTAATTTTTTGCAAACCCCAGGGACCAAATTTGAACTTTTTAGGACTGATTTTGCAAAAAAGTTAACCAAGTTAACCATAAAACTCATTAAATGGGTTAGAGGGATAACTCTGCAAGAAAGTTGTGGCCATAGCAATAATAAAAAAATATATTAGAGTTTTTTCCAATTACACATTAAAAATTTAGGGCTTTTATAATATTAGTCCTAAAAATTTATGAAACTTTAAAAAATATATGTAATGAATGTGTACGTCATCCTATAATACTTCCAAAATTTATTGAACTTAAAAAGTATTTTATGGGAATTAGTGCTCAATTTCTTTCATAAATTACAACAATTCGAGAAAAATGAATTATTTTTTGCAAATTTTCAGATCTTCTTATTTGGTTGTTGGGATTCTAGGAATACCATATATGGGTTAATAATGAGTTTTGAATAGTTTGGTGGATTAAAATCTTTCATGCATAAAATTTGATGCTTTTAGCAGCATACTTTGATCATCATGCATTCGGGCTTAAAGATCAACACATGCATGTTGGTTTAAGGCCATGCATGAGATTAAAAAGTTTAGAAATTGTTTTTGGAAGAAATCTTGGTTCATATTGTGGTTTCTCCACCAAAACTAATATAAAAATGGTTTATTTTGATTTTGACATAGGTTTGTGTCATGGGACTTCACCATTTGCAACATGCATGTTGTTTTTGGGTGAAATCCTACCACCATCATCATCAAAATCGTCATGCATGAACATGAAAATGAATGCTCACAAAGAATGGTGTCGAAAAAGAAGAAAATATAAGAAAAATCATTTAAGATTGAAGGAAAATGAAAGAAAATTATGTTTAATTAGATGAATGCTTTAAAGTGGATGAAGATTTTGAGTAAAATGAAGGATATTTATGTTGGATTAGATGTTTAAGCCCATAACTATTATTGGTATGTACTTGACCCGAGAGTAGTACGGTTCATTTGGGTTGCATATCATCAGAACAATTTGTTAGGATGGACTTGTTGAAGTATAAAAGTGACACTCTTAAACTTAAAGAGATTTGAAGCTATCAACTAGATCCACAGTCAACCATCTTAGCTTAGTTTTATCTGTTGTATGTCTTTACATTTCTTTGTCCAGTGTGCCTTGCATGACAACTCCTAGAAAGTTTTAACTTGTAATCTTCGAGTCTCTATAAATAGAGCTCTCTTATTCTAAATGAAAATATATCCTTCGACCATTCTATCTTTATCTTGATATATCGTATTCTCTCTTAGTCTCTCATCTTAAAGATCTTCAGATTATAATATTAAGATTGTTATCTCTTGGGAGCAAGTCAGCTTGACTTAATCACTAAGCTTGATCTCACTTACTAACTTGGATTATCTAACTATCTAACTCTAACTTATTATTATTGTTGAGCTTTATGATCCACTGAGTTAAACTTCTTTCTGCATTATTACTTGTTCTAACGTTTGTTCAAGTGTGTTACTTAAGTTTTTTTCTCAACAATTGGTATCAGAGCCAAAGTGGTTGCCTTTTAAACAAGAACTCTGATTTTAAAAGGCCTTCGATAACACTAGAGCTCATTTCTTAAAAAAAACAAAAATCAAATTTTTCAAAAACAAGGAAATATGGCACACGCATTATCTCTAAATGTTTCCAACAGAGTTGGAGGTTCAAATATAGCTCGAATACTGGTGGCAAATGAATATCATCACTGGTCTCAAAGAATGGAGATGTATCTACGAAGACTTGGAAGAGATGTATGGAGATCTGTAGACGAAGGACCTCATGTCCCTATTCTTACTCCAGTTCAGAATGATGGAACTCAAGCTAGACTGGGAAGAGGTCAACCAGCCATGAATCGTCCCACCAAAGGTGATCTTGATAAGATGGAAAACGATGATGTTGCTTTTTATTAGATATCTTGTGGAGTTGCTCCTAACAACTTCGACATCATCATAAATTGCAAGTCAGCCAATGAAATTTGGGATCTTCTCAAGAACTTATATGAAGGTACATAACAAGCTCAAGATAAGAAGCTTACAACCGCACTCAATGAATTCAACAACTTTAAAGCTCATGCTGGTGAATGTCTGGAAGATTCCTTCAAAAGTTTCAACTTAATTGTCACAAAGTTATCTAATGTTGGCACCATCAGAAGTAACCATGAGACCAATCTTCAGTTTCTCAATGGTTTTGTTAGACATTGGTATACGGCTAAGATGATAGTCCAAGGAGATAGGAAAATTCATTCTTTATTTCCTTACAAACTATATGGTGAACTACAAGCACAAGAATCAATCGTACTCAAAGAATGTGTTGACTTCGATGGACCACTTGCTCTTGTAGCACAAGCACCTCACACTCAATCTTACTTACTCTCGTATGACAACCCTCTGCAGTCATACGAAGTAGACTCAGAATACGATGATGAAGAAGAATTTCAAAACGCTATTGCCCTAGTCAGTCAACAATTCAACATACTACCACCTTCATCATTCTACAAAAATCAGGAGTTTACTAAACCTCCATTCAACCGCAACTTCAATCCTCAGAACACTCGCTCATGATCTCCCAAAAATCCTCACCCAGCACCGCAATCTCAAACACCCAATCCAAAGAGGCACCGCAGCCTGTCAAGACAATTGACTCCGACACCTCAGCAGAAGAAAAATCTAATGCTATAACTTGTCACAAGTGCAACAAGGAAATTCACTTTGCTAAATATTGCAAAGCAAATGTAGTAAAAGACAAAGCATTCTATCTCATAATGGCTCAAGAAATAGAAGAAAAAGAGAAAGCAAGGGCATACGTAGCCCAAGTCAGAAGAGACCATCAAATGTGGTCTTCCGAAGATGAGGATGAAGATATCAACAACATCAAGGATAAAGGAAACATGATGGCTACTGCAGACGAGGATGGGTCAACCAAACTAGAAAAGAACTACTGCTACATGGCAAGGGATGGAACTCTAAGCATTGTTGAACACGTAAAACTTATGATCAAACTCTTAATTATAGCATGCATGATAGTCAACCATTTATTGAAAACCTTAATGACACATGTGATGCCATCCTTTCAGACTATAACAAAGCTTTAGATGAGAAGAACATTGCGTCCCATGAAATGTTTCATGTTAGAGGATGATTAGAAGACAAAAGACTCAAAGTCACCATGCTAGAAAACGAATTATAATTAGAAAAGGATGCAAGAATGTTAAGTGAAATGCAATTAGGCATAACATTAGATCAGAGAGATTTAGCTCAAACCGAAATTGTACGTTTACATCTTTTAATAGAAAAATTGTTTAATGAAAGCAAAGCTATTGAAAATCTTGTGAACAATGGAACTGTAGATAACACCTATAATTGGGGTTGGTCCAATGGGTATCCTACCGGAAAGGATTCCTCACTCCGGTTTAACAGAGACCGACGTTATGTCCCTCCGGACCGAGAGTTCCATTTCCAGTCAATGACAAAACCTTTCCCAAGGACATCAAAACTCATTTTGGTCAACTTCATAATCTGAGTAATAATTATGTTATTGAGGAAATTCTTCCTGAAACTTCTGGTCACTCAAGTGATCAAATTCCTATCTCTGGCACAATTTATCCCAACACTCAGACTTCGTCAGTTGTTGATGAAGAAATTCTTATGGAACCCGAAGTTCACATGAGCTTCCCATCACTGCCTTCAGACCGCTATACCACTAATTGCAATTTTAAACCGCAGTTAGACCAATTGTCTCTGATCAAATGTCCCACAAAGAAAACAACTCAAACTTATGTTGCGGTAGTCCAATCTTCCTTACCACAACCCACAGTTAAGAGTTCAGTAACTGATATGTGCATATTTAGTGTGTATTTAGTATAGTTTTTTATTCATATATTAGCTAAATTATCGCATATTATGGACAAAAGGTACTTAAAAGTGTTAAATTATGTTTTTCAGTCCAAAGATGAAGCTCGGAAGCAAAAGGAAGCAAAAGAAGCGGTTAGGAGCTAGAGAGTGCAATGAAGAAGGAAAAACACTAAAAAAGGCACCTACTCGGCGAGTCAGATAGCTACTCGACGAGTCCGGTCGAGGAATCAGAAGGATAATGACTCGGGATCCCAGATAGTTATCGCAATACGGGGAATGTGAGAGGGACTCGACGAGTCACCACTTGACTCGACGAGTCGGACCGCTTATTTAAAGATAATTCCATAGACGAGAGGAGAGTTCTGGGACGATTCAGAAGTATCTTGCTACGATTGAGAAGCCTGAAAAACCCTAGAAGACGACGAAGGAAGCTTGAATTCGATTCCGGAGAGTAATTGAGGCAAAATTTATCATACTTCTTAAATCTTTGTGTTTAGTTACTATGTTTGAACATTTAGATTCTGTTTGTTTGCTGAATTTTATTTCAATGATGAGCTAAACTATTTAAACTTCTATTTGGGGATACGAAATTGGTAGTATGGTTTGATTCTTGGTAGGATTAATTCTATGTTGGTTAATTTAGTTATTTTAGCTTGCTAAAGAACCTTGTGTGTGAATGATAATTGATTTTCTGTTAATAGGGAGATAATTAATTAGCATGAACATCTATTAGTTATCAATCTCATATGCTTAGTGAACACTTTTTGTCATATGTCTAGTGTAGTGAACATGAAACTAGGATTAATAAGAAAATCAAGTAAATTTATGTGCAAGCTTGTGAGATGACCATTAAACAAGAAGTTAATTAAAAGGATAAATTAATTAGCTATTGCAAGTCTGACTTAACCCGAATATTATATCTAGTAAATTTAATTGAAATAGACAACTGGCCATTGTTTAAAATGATTTATTTGCTAAGGATTAATGAAGTGAATACGGAACTAATCAATTGAATCGGTAACTAGCAAAAGAATTAATCCATTGCACTTTTACCTTGAAATCAACCATAGGATCAATTAAGTTGAACTAAATAGAAGTACTTCTCCGTTATTGAATCTAGTCAAAGTCTTTATTTTCTAGCTTAAATTAGTAATAATTAGTAAGTTTCTAGTCTTGTAAAACTAGAGAACAACCCCTGCTTTTTAATTAACTTAGATTAAATTAGTTTTTAGTTTAATTTGTCGTTCCCTGTGTTCGATACCCTGCTTATTTAGCTATACCACAATTGATAGGTTCACTGCCTTTTGTGTGTTATTTGATAATTAAAAGTAGGTTTAAAACTAGTGGGTTTTACACACATCAAGTTTTTGGCGCCGTTGCCGGGGAACGGTTCTAAAATTAATATTAAAATCTAGTTTAATCGATCCTTTGTGTGGGATTTATCTTACACAAAGTTATTTACAAAGCAAATCAGTAAGTAGATTTAGTTTTAATAAATTGCGTTTTTAGAATAACTAGAAAATTTTCTTTTCTGTTTTGGCCTTGAACTCGCCGAGTGCATTCGAGCAGACTCGGCGAGTCCATCACAGTTTTAGTCCCTAATTATTATTTCGTTTTTATCCCTTTTACGCGTTTCGTTTCTTTTGTTTCGTTTTTTTTTTCAGCTGTTTCATGACCCGAGGATCGGACACACCTCTAGTACCACCTTTGGAAGACCCGGAATCCGCACTAAAGAGAAGCAAGGGAAAAGCCGTAGGAGAAACCGCAACTTCAAAGAACTCACCACTCAAGAACTTGAAAACCGTTTTCAGCAAGAAGAAAGGCAACAAATCAGGAGCATCCAGTACCTCGTTAACAATTGAAGAACCAATTCACGAAGATATTGAGTACGAGACCGAGGAAAAAGAAGAGCATATTTCCGAACACGAAACCGATTCCGAAGAAGAGTTAGCTATCACTATGGCTAACATCGATGAAGTCCCCATGGGGGAGTGGAAGAAAAGGATGCGTGATGACACCGGGCCGGGACTTGTGCAACCCGCAATTCCCGCAACCGCTACGTTTGAGCTAAAGGGCCATATTCTCGCTCAACTCAAGGAGATCCCTTTTTACGGGAGAGATCATGAAGACGCTTACAAGCATTTGGACGAAGTAAATGATGTGGCCGATTACTTTAACGTGCCTAATGTTCCACGCGAGACCCAGCTTCTTCGAATGCTCCCTGTCACGTTTAAAGGCGCTGCAAAAGATTGGTTAAAATCACTTCCTCCCGGATCGGTCACCACATGGGCCAAGATGAAAGAAGAGTTCATTGACCATTTCCGCCCACCTTCCAAGATAGCCAAGCTAAAGAAAGCCATTGCCAACTTCGAGCAACAACCCGGAGAATCTCTTTATGAAGCTTGGGAAAGGTACAAGAGCCTACTTAGAAATTGCCCACACCATGATCTTAATAGCCAACAAGAGGTCTCCATCTTTTATGATGGAGTTAATGTCACCACAAGGCAACTACTCGATTCACAAGGCCCGCTCACCCGAAAGCCACCTCCGGAAATAAAGGAATTAATTGAAGAATTCTCTAAGCATTCTAGAGAATACCACAATCCGAGGAATGAAGTGAGTCGTGGAGCAGTAAACTCGGTGAACGATGGCATGGTAGCGGTAATAGCAAAACTCGATAGCCTAGACCGAAGAATGACGAAAATGGATCAAACAATCCATGCTATTAGGGTAGGATGCGAAAATTGTGGCGGCCCCCATCTTACCAAGGATTGTGATCAAGACGAGAATGGAAATAAAAAGGCTCAAGTATTTTATTCCAGTGGCGATAGATACGATGAAGACTGGAGGAAACCGAAGAAGGAATGGCTCCCATACGAAGAATATAAAAAGGCTAAGGAGGAGAAATACAAACAGAGGGAGAGGGGATTTTATCAAAAGGAAGAGCCGGTGACAGAAAAGAAGGCAAATTTAGAAGAAATACTCACAAAGTTCATAACCGCGTCCGAGAAAAGACGTAATGATCACGATGTAGCAATGCAAGAAACCAGAAACATGTTGAGGAATCAGCAAGCTTCCATTCTCAACATTGAGAAACAGCTGGGACAGCTTGCACATCAAGTGAATGAAAGAAGACCGGGTCAACTTCTGAGCAACACCGAGCCCAATCCAAGAATGGAGAACGTGAGCGTAATAACCTCCAGCAGTGAAGAAAAATTTACAGAAGCACTAAGGATCTCCAAGATAAAGGAAGAGAAGGCAGAAGAATCGAGGCCAGCCAAACCCGACCCGACTCGCCGAGTCACTCCTATGGACTCGACGAGTCCATGCAAAATTAAGAAACCCATCAGTTCTTCGAAACCTTATAAGCCTCCACTGCCATACCCAACCAGAGCCATGCCTGCAGAAAAATTTGAAGCATACAGAACCTTCATGGAGCATGTTAAAGCTTTACAAGTCAATATGCCATTTGTGGAAACAATGCTCCAAACTCCTAAATACTTGCTTAAAGGCCTTTTTGCTGCTATGAAAGATCTGGCTGAAGTCGCAGAGATATTGATGAGTGAGCTGCCTGAGAAGAAGGGTGATCCGGGTAACATAGTAATTCCGTGCCAATTTGGTCATGAAGTTTCTACACGAGCATTGGCTGATTCAGGTGCAAGCGTTAATTTGATGCCCTATTCATTCTTTAAGAAGCTGAATTTACCAGCACCAAGGCCGGTAAATATGAAAATCCATTTGGCAAACAAAACAATAATTCATCCACAAGGCATTTGTGAAGATCTCCTTATCAAAGTGGACAAGTTTATTTTTCCAGTAGACTTCGTGGTGGTGGAAATGGAAGAAGACCCCGAAATACCAATTATTTTGGGAAGATCATTCTTAAACACCGCGTGTGCCCTAATTGACATATGTGAGTCTACATTGACATTAAGAGTGGGTGATGAGTCGGTGATGTTTAAAGCTATTCCAGATGTCAATCAAGAAGAAGAAAAGAGAGAAGAAATCTCATTTATCCAATTGGAGGATGAGGTATTACAAAAAGAGCTTGAAATTTTACCAAAAGAAGACCCAAGTAAGTTCACGCTACACTCTGAAGGAGTTGAAGATGCTAACAAAGACTTGGAGGAGCTAGAAAAGCTACTGGAAGGAGCCAACTCAGAAAACACTCCAGGATTGATGGAACCCGATCAGACTCGCCGAGTCACCATAATGGACTCGACGAGTCCAGTCGATTTGGATAAAAACTTGACCAAAGCTGATTTGTTTGTTGATAGTTCTTCACATACCCTGGGTTCAGTTACTGTTTTTGATTCTTTAGAAGAACAATCGGCAGAAGAAGTAAAAGGAATGGAGGTCCAACACGCCGATGTGGCATGCCTTGATACGATGCCATTTGGAGAAGAGTTGAGCACAAAAAAGGATGAAGACATAAAGGGAAGCAGAGTGGAAGCTGATCACCAATTCACCACTAAACCTAGAGCATGGACCATTATGAAATATGAAGTTATTAAATTTAAAGAGAAGGAGGTTCAAGAGTTGGTGAAAAAGAAGGGGGTAAAGAAGAAAAAGAGAAAAAGGGAAGCCCAAGCAGCTGAGGATGATACTGAGAAAAGGAGAAGAGACAAATTGAAGAGGGCTTACAAGAAAAAGATTCACGCCTACAAGACCAAGTATAAACCACAAAAAGTTAGGCGTGCGTTCCCGATGCTCGAAGATGACAAAATGTAAATGGGAAGGAGTCTAGCTCATGACTCCTCAAAAAGAAGCGCTTGACGGGAGGCAACCCGTTCAATAGAGTTTGCTTTCTTTTACTTTTTAGTCTTCTTTTTATTTTTCTTTTTATTTTTCCCTTCGTTTTTATTCTTAATCTTCTAAATCATCGGGCATGTCTGCTTGAGGGTTGCATAGCCTAAGTGAGGGGTGAAATGATTCATAATAAACAGAAATTTTTTGAAAATTATGCAAATTTTTAATGAATCGCCGAGTCTGACCACGACTCGACGAGTCCGCGTGGATTCCAGAAAAGCATTTGACTTCGCGACCAGACTCGCCGAGTCTGACCACAACTCGACGAGTCGGTCTTATTTACAGAAAAAAATAATTTCAAAATTAATTTTACAATGGGTAAGTAGGGTTTTAACCCAAAAGAATCAATTTCACATCTACACTCGTCGACGGGCCGTTTTTTTTGCAACTTCTCTCTCAAGCATTCATCAAGTTCTTCAAGTTCTTCCAAAATTCTCAAGTACAATCCAAAAAAAGGTATCAAATTTCTTCCTATTTTATGTTAAGAGCATGATTATAAGGCTATCCAAGGTAAAAATTGCATGAAAAACCCGTTTTTGAGAAGTTCTAAATTTCTAGGGTTTTGATTTTTCATGAATTAAGTTGTTTTGAACGTTTATTTTGGCCCTATTACTTATTAGGAAGTCCCTGAAAAAAACCCTTGACAGAAATTACAGGTTTTATGGTTCAATTTCATGCGACCCTTCGACCGACTCGTGCAGGTTGCGCGACTCGCCGAGTCGGGCCTGGACTCGACGAGTCCAGTCGAGTTACAGACAGGAGACATTTTTTTTAATTATATTCTGTGTTTTCTGGGTTTTGTGTTTTTATTTTTCAGACATCATGTTCAGAAGGGGGCAAACTTCAAGTGGTAGCCAAGGGGAGTTTCCATGGCTAAACTTCCCGCAAATTGAATCCGCTTCAACAATGAGGAAGTGGAAGAAGAAGCTCTCCGACATTAAGAAGAAGGAGGTCTATGTGCCCAACAGGATCGATTGGGAATGGCTGCAAAGTGTTAGATATGAAGAAGAACTAGCTCCTTACCTTTTGAAGGAGTTCCAACATGAAGGCAAAACTATGGTGTGTGACGGGTGGAGCCAAGTCTTCCGTATTCAAGAACCGGTTTATTTGGAGCTATGTTTATAATTCTTTTCCACGGTGTCTTTTACCGGGGGAGTAGATGTTTTTCACCCGACGAGCTTCAGTTTCTGCCTTGGGGGAGAGTTCCATCAATGCTCAGTGGTGGATCTTGCATGCCGATTGGGGGTTTATGACCAACCCTTGGTTTTGACACCCATCTTTCGGGCCTTTGTAGCACAAACCCACATGGTGTTTCCCGAAGGAATTACAAGTGCGGGCTGGTGGAATACCATTGGCAATAAAGTTTACATTCCGAAGTCGGTACAAGAAGGGAGCATTCGATCCCCAATACACCGCTTAATACACCGCCTCATTTCATCCACCATCAACCAACAAAAGGATGATGACAAGGTTTCCAACTTTGATGTCTTTTTCCTATGGAGCATCATTACACCGGATGTTTTTTGTAATATTCCTTGGTGTATTGCTTCATATCTTTCGGAGGGTGCGGTCAAAGATCGCAAGACTTCAAGAATAAATGGTGGGATGTTTGTCACCCGATTGGCTAACTCATTCGGGTTGATGAACCGCGGTGCATGGAACTTCATGACATTGATCCCGACACCTCCATTCAATCCCATTCTTTTCCGACGAGCACGGATAATTGAAGACTACGGTGGTGGCCATTATGCCATCCCAAATGATGACCCCATTGTTGGTCCCGAAGCACCGGGAAGGAGGGTAAGATCAAGAAGAGATCGGGATGTGGAGGACGAGCCGCCAGTGATTCCGGTCGAGAATGAAGACGTACCAATGGATTGGTACAATGTAGAGATGAGGCGGATGCAGGATCAAATGGCGAGGGGGCTGAACTTTTGCAACCAATCCCATATACGACTTTTTGACCACTTCAATATTCCACATATTGATGGTGGGAATTACCCATTCATTCCATCTTGGGATGAGTGGATTGGTGCGCGACGAAGCGGAGCCGGGGGAAGTGGAGCCGCCAATGATGATGAGGAGGATGAAGATTGATTTTGATGTTTTTGTGTTTTTAATTAAACAATTTTAATTTTTTGTTTTGTTTTATTTTTTTTATTTGGTGTGTATGCTTTGAGATTTTATTATGTTTAATGGTTGTTTGCTTTAGTTATTTTTCAGGATTGAATTATGGTTGCTTGCTTAGGATGGTTTAGAGATGTAAAGCATGGATGTTTTCGCGAATGAGAGCGAGTCAAGGAAGCGGGTTTTTAACGTCAAAGTGTCGAGTCCGGTCTTAGGGGTATGAGCAATTGAGTCCAAATGTGAGGAAGGGTTAAAGAAGTTTTTAGAGGCTAAAACAGTTGCAAAATACCAAGTTTTTCGTTCAGTGGCCTACTCGTCGAGTGCACTAAGAAGACTCGACGAGTCGCTTTGTATTTTTACATATTCTGAGAAGGCGCGCTGGTACTTGACGAGTCCACCATAAGACTCGACGAGTCGTTCATTTTTTTTTACCGACGGACTGTTGATTTGATGCTGCTACTTGTTACACTTGCTCACTTATTCTTCCATATCCATTCTTGAAGATCTTGCACTGATTTCCGCGTATTTGGAGCGAACCACACGAGTCTTGACACCCAAGGCATGGATGAGATGTTACCATGTCTAAAATTGAAGTTGGAGCTTAAATGAGTGTGATCAACCTATCCACTGCTATCCCAGGGGAGTTTGTTGCAATTCCCTCTTTAGTTTATTTTTATGTTTTTAGTAGGCATCATATGCAATGAGGGCATTGCATTACATAAGTGTGGGGTAGGGGGTTGGTTACATAATAGTCAATTTTTTTAAAAAATTTTGCATACCAAAAGTATTATTTAGGACTTAAATAAGAAAATTTTGGTAAAAATTAGGATTCCATGTTAGAGTTGTGTTGATAATTGTATGATAACCCAAATGTTTAGTTGAGCCTATATACGTTCTAATGCATTTGTGGCTTCCTTATTCTAGTGAAATCATGAGACAAAAACACAATCTTGCTTAGCCTGAGGGATGCAATATGTTTAGCAGCCTAAACCTGAAATGTATCCAGGAAAATTTTTATCATTAGCTAATAAAGGTTGAGATTGAGCGCCCCTGCTTAAGCATGTAGGTTTTTGAGTGAAAAAAGAAAGGTACATGTAAAAAAAAAAAGAGAGAATTACAAGAAAAGTTGTAAGAATTTTGGAGCAAATAAAGTGAAGATCAAAAGATCAAAATTCCAAGAAATCCAAAAAAACTGAAGATGCCAAAAGTCAATACAAAGTGAAGAATTCAAAGAATTTCATAGTGGTATCGAAAAAAAATTGTAATTTTCTAGAATATGTATGCTTGGGTTGCTCAATTAAAAATACCTTGAGGGTAAAGAGGTTTTCTGTGGATGGATTCGGAGGGTTGCATAAAATGAGCATAGTTCGGGGTGAGTGGGTGAATGTTTATGAGGATTGTGAGTATTTGGAATATGGGGGGTTCTTTAGGAAAAATTTTAGACACAAATGCATGCGTTGCGGTCTTGGCATAATGGCTGGGTTAGATTGGAGTTGTTATACATAATTCTAATGTGTTAAAATTCAGTTTTGCTTGAGGGCAAGCAAAAGACAAGTGCGGGGTATTTTGATATGTGCATATTTAGTGTGTATTTAGTATAGTTTTTTATTCATATATTAGCTAAATTATCGCATATTATGGACAAAAGGTACTTAAAAGTGTTAAATTATGTTTTTCAGTCCAAAGATGAAGCTCGGAAGCAAAAGGAAGCAAGAGAAGCGGTTAGGGGCTAGAGAGTGGAATGAAGAAGGAAAAACACTAAAAAAGGCACCTACTCGGCGAGTCAGATAGCTACTCGACGAGTCCGGTCGAGGAATCAGAAGGATAATGACTCGGGATCCCAGATAGTTATCGCAATACGGGGAATGTGAGAGGGACTCGACGAGTCACCACTTGACTCGACGAGTCGGACCGCTTATTTAAAGATAATTCCACAGATCGAGAGGAGAGTTCTGGGACGATTCAGAAGTATCTTGCTACGATTGAGAAGCCTGAAAAACCCTAGAAGACGACGAAGGAAGCTAGAATTCGATTCCGGAGAGTAATTGAGGCAAAATTTATCATACTTCTTAAATCTTTGTGTTTAGTTACTATGTTTGAACATTTAGATTCTGTTTGTTTGCTGAATTTTATTTCAATGATGAGCTAAACTCTTTAAACTTCTATTTGGGGATACGAAATTGGTAGTATGGTTTGATTCTTGGTAGGATTAATTCTATGTTGGTTAATTTAGTTATTTTAGCTTGCTAAAGAACCTTGTGTGTGAATGATAATTGATTTTCTGTTAATAGGGAGATAATTAATTAGCATGAACATCTATTAGTTATCAATCTCATATGCTTAGTGAACACTTTTTGTCATATGTCTAGTGTAGTGAACATGAAACTAGGATTAATAAGAAAATCAAGTAAATTTATGTGCAAGCTTGTGAGATGACCATTAAACAAGAAGTTAATTAAAAGGATAAATTAATTAGCTATTGCAAGTCTGACTTAACCCGAATATTATATCTAGTAAATCTAATTGAAATAGACAACTGGCCATTGTTTAAATTGATTTATTTGCTAATGATTAGTGAAGTGAATACGGAACTAATCAATTGAATCGGTAACTAGCAAAAGAATTAATCCATTGCACTTTTACCTTGAAATCAACCATAGGATCAATTAAGTTGAACTAAATAGAAGTACTTCTCCGTTATTGAATCTAGTCAAAGTCTTTATTTTCTAGCTTAAATTAGTAATAATTAGTAAGTTTCTAGTCTTGTAAAACTATAGAACAACCCCTGCTTTTTAATTAACTTAGATTAAATTAGTTTTTAGTTTAATTTGCCGTTCCCTGTGTTCGATACCCTGCTTATTTAGCTATACCACAATTGATAGGTTCACTGCCTTTTGTGTGTTATTTGATAATTAAAAGTAGGTTTAACACTCAGTGGTGGATCTTGCATGCCAATTAGGGGTTTATGACCAGCCCTTGGTTTCGACACCCATCTTTCGGGCCTTTTTAGCACAAACCCACATGGTGTTTCCCGAAGGAATTACAAGTGCGGGCTGGTGGAATACCATTGGCAATAAAGTTTACATTCCGAAGTCGGCGCAAGAAGGGAGCATTCGATCCCCAATACACCGCTTAATACACCGCCTCATTTCATCCACCATCAACCAACGAAAGGATGATGACAAGGTTTCCAACCTTGATGTCTTTTTCCTATGGAGCATCATTACACCGGATGTTTTTTGTAATATTCCTTGGTGTATTGCTTCATATCTTTCGGAGGGTGCGGTCAAAGATCGCAAGACTTCAAGAATAAATGGTGGGATGTTTGTCACCCGATTGGCTAACTCATTCGGGTTGATGAACCGCGGTGCATGGAACTTCATGACATTGATCCCGACACCTCCATTCAATCCCATTCTTTTCCGACGAGCACGGATAATTGAAGACTACGGTGGTGGCCATTATTCCATCCCAAATGATGACCCCATTGTTGGTCCCGAAGCACTGGGAAGGAGGGTAAGATCAAGAAGAGAGCGGGATGTGGAGGACGAGCCGCCAGTGATTCCGGTCGAGAATGAAGACGTACCAATGGATTGGTACAATGTAGAGATGAGGCGGATGCAGGATCAAATGGCGAGGGGGCTGAACTTTTGCAACCAATCCCATATACGACTTTTTGACCACTTCAATATTCCACATATTGATGGTGGGAATTACCCATTCATTCCATCTTGGGATGAGAGGATTGGTGCGCGACGAAGCGGAGTCGGGGGAAGTGGAGCCGCCAATGATGATGAGGAGGATGAAGATTGATTTTGATGTTTTTGTGTTTTTAATGATGAAGTGGAGCCGCCAATTCGATTCCGGAGAGTAATTGAGGCAAAATTTATCATACTTCTTAAATCTTTGTGTTTAGTTACTATGTTTGAACATTTAGATTCTGTTTGTTTGCTGAATTTTATTTCAATGATGAGCTAAACTCTTTAAACTTCTATTTGGGGATACGAAATTGGTAGTATGGTTTGATTCTTGGTAGGATTAATTCTATGTTGGTTAATTTAGTTATTTTAGCTTGCTAAAGAACCTTGTGTGTGAATGATAATTGATTTTCTGTTAATAGGGAGATAATTAATTAGCATGAACATCTATTAGTTATCAATCTCATATGCTTAGTGAACACTTTTTGTCATATGTCTAGTGTAGTGAACATGAAACTAGGATTAATAAGAAAATCAAGTAAATTTATGTGCAAGCTTGTGAGATGACCATTAAACAAGAAGTTAATTAAAAGGATAAATTAATTAGCTATTGCAAGTCTGACTTAACCCGAATATTATATCTAGTAAATTTAATTGAAATAGACAACTGGCCATTGTTTAAAATGATTTATTTGCTAAGGATTAATGAAGTGAATACGGAACTAATCAATTGAATCGGTAACTAGCAAAAGAATTAATCCATTGCACTTTTACCTTGAAATCAACCATAGGATCAATTAAGTTGAACTAAATAGAAGTACTTCTCCGTTATTGAATCTAGTCAAAGTCTTTATTTTCTAGCTTAAATTAGTAATAATTAGTAAGTTTCTAGTCTTGTAAAACTATAGAACAACCCCTGCTTTTTAATTAACTTAGATTAAATTAGTTTTTAGTTTAATTTGCCGTTCCCTGTGTTCGATACCCTGCTTATTTAGCTATACCACAATTGATAGGTTCACTGCCTTTTGTGTGTTATTTGATAATTAAAAGTAGGTTTAACACTCAGTGGTGGATCTTGCATGCCAATTAGGGGTTTATGACCAGCCCTTGGTTTCGACACCCATCTTTCGGGCCTTTTTAGCACAAACCCACATGGTGTTTCCCGAAGGAATTACAAGTGCGGGCTGGTGGAATACCATTGGCAATAAAGTTTACATTCCGAAGTCGGCGCAAGAAGGGAGCATTCGATCCCCAATACACCGCTTAATACACCGCCTCATTTCATCCACCATCAACCAACGAAAGGATGATGACAAGGTTTCCAACCTTGATGTCTTTTTCCTATGGAGCATCATTACACCGGATGTTTTTTGTAATATTCCTTGGTGTATTGCTTCATATCTTTCGGAGGGTGCGGTCAAAGATCGCAAGACTTCAAGAATAAATGGTGGGATGTTTGTCACCCGATTGGCTAACTCATTCGGGTTGATGAACCGCGGTGCATGGAACTTCATGACATTGATCCCGACACCTCCATTCAATCCCATTCTTTTCCGACGAGCACGGATAATTGAAGACTACGGTGGTGGCCATTATGCCATCCCAAATGATGACCCCATTGTTGGTCCCGAAGCACCGGGAAGGAGGGTAAGATCAAGAAGAGAGCGGGATGTGGAGGACGAGCCGCCAGTGATTCCGGTCGAGAATGAAGACGTACCAATGGATTGGTACAATGTAGAGATGAGGCGGATGCAGGATCAAATGGCGAGGGGGCTGAACTTTTGCAACCAATCCCATATACGACTTTTTGACCACTTTAATATTCCACATATTGATGGTGGGAATTACCCATTCATTCCATCTTGGGATGAGAGGATTGGTGCGCGACGAAGCGGAGTCGGGGGAAGTGGAGCCGCCAATGATGATGAGGAGGATGAAGATTGATTTTGATGTTTTTGTGTTTTTAGTGATGAAGTGGAGCCGCCAATTCGATTCCAGAGAGTAATTGAGGCAAAATTTATCATACTTCTTAAATCTTTGTGTTTAGTTACTATGTTTGAACATTTAGATTCTGTTTGTTTGCTGAATTTTATTTCAATGATGAGCTAAACTCTTTAAACTTCTATTTGGGGATACGAAATTGGTAGTATGGTTTGATTCTTGGTAGGATTAATTCTATGTTGGTTAATTTAGTTATTTTAGCTTGCTAAAGAACCTTGTGTGTGAATGATAATTGATTTTCTGTTAATAGGGAGATAATTAATTAGCATGAACATCTATTAGTTATCAATCTCATATGCTTAGTGAACACTTTTTGTGATATGTCTAGTGTAGTGAACATGAAACTAGGATTAATAAGAAAATCAAGTAAACTTATGTGCAAGCTTGTGAGATGACCATTAAACAAGAAGTTAATTAAAAGGATAAATTAATTAGCTATTGCAAGTCTGACTTAACCCGAATATTATATCTAGTAAATTTAATTGAAATAGACAACTGGCCATTGTTTAAAATGATTTATTTGCTAAGGATTAATGAAGTGAATACGGAACTAATCAATTGAATCGGTAACTAGCAAAAGAATTAATCCATTGCACTTTTACCTTGAAATCAACCATAGGATCAATTAAGTTGAACTAAATAGAAGTACTTCTCCGTTATTGAATCTAGTCAAAGTCTTTATTTTCTAGCTTAAATTAGTAATAATTAGTAAGTTTCTAGTCTTGTAAAACTATAGAACAACCCCTGCTTTTTAATTAACTTAGATTAAATTAGTTTTTAGTTTAATTTGCCGTTCCCTGTGTTCGATACCCTGCTTATTTAGCTATACCACAATTGATAGGTTCACTGCCTTTTGTGTGTTATTTGATAATTAAAAGTAGGTTTCACACTCAGTGGTGGATCTTGCATGCCAATTAGGGGTTTATGACCAGCCCTTGGTTTCGACACCCATCTTTCGGGCCTTTTTAGCACAAACCCACATAGTGTTTCCCGAAGGAATTACAAGTGCGGGCTGGTGGAATACCATTGGCAATAAAGTTTACATTCCGAAGTCGGCGCAAGAAGGGAGCATTCAATCCCCAATACACCGCTTAATACACCGCCTCATTTCATCCACCATCAACCAACGAAAGGATGATGACAAGGTTTCCAACCTTGATGTCTTTTTCCTATGGAGCATCATTACACCGGATGTTTTTTGTAATATTCCTTGGTGTATTGCTTCATATCTTTCGGAGGGTGCGGTCAAAGATCGCAAGACTTCAAGAATAAATGGTGGGATGTTTGTCACCCGATTGGCTAACTCATTCGGGTTGATGAACCGCGGTGCATGGAACTTCATGACATTGATCCCGACACCTCCATTCAATCCCATTCTTTTCCGACGAGCACGGATAATTGAAGACTACGGTGGTGGCCATTATGCCATCCCAAATGATGACCCTATTGTTGGTCCCGAAGCACCGGGAAGGAGGGTAAGATCAAGAAGAGAGCGGGATGTGGAGGACGAGCCGCCAGTGATTCCGGTCGAGAATGAAGACGTACCAATGGATTGGTACAATGTAGAGATGAGGCGGATGCAGGATCAAATGGCGAGGGGGCTGAACTTTTGCAACCAATCCCATATACGACTTTTTGACCACTTTAATATTCCACATATTGATGGTGGGAATTACCCATTCATTCCATCTTGGGATGAGAGGATTGGTGCGCGACGAAGCGAAGTCGGGGGAAGTGGAGCCGCCAATGATGATGAGGAGGATGAAGATTGATTTTGATGTTTTTGTGTTTTTAATGATGAAGTGGAGCCGCCAATTCGATTCCAGAGAGTAATTGAGGTAAAATTTATCATACTTCTTAAATCTTTGTGTTTAGTTACTATGTTTGAACATTTAGATTCTGTTTGTTTGCTGAATTTTATTTCAATGATGAGCTAAACTCTTTAAACTTCTATTTGGGGATACGAAATTGGTAGTATGGTTTGATTCTTGGTAGGATTAATTCTATGTTGGTTAATTTAGTTATTTTAGCTTGCTAAAGAACCTTGTGTGTGAATGATAATTGATTTTCTGTTAATAGGGAGATAATTAATTAGCATGAACATCTATTAGTTATCAATCTCATATGCTTAGTGAACACTTTTTGTCATATGTCTAGTGTAGTGAACATGAAACTAGGATTAATAAGAAAATCAAGTAAATTTATGTGCAAGCTTGTGAGATGACCATTAAACAAGAAGTTAATTAAAAGGATAAATTAATTAGCTATTGCAAGTCTGACTTAACCCGAATATTATATCTAGTAAATTTAATTGAAATAGACAACTGGCCATTGTTTAAAATGATTTATTTGCTAAGGATTAATGAAGTGAATACGGAACTAATCAATTGAATCGGTAACTAGCAAAAGAATTAATCCATTGCACTTTTACCTTGAAATCAACCATAGGATCAATTAAGTTGAACTAAATAGAAGTACTTCTCCGTTATTGAATCTAGTCAAAGTCTTTATTTTCTAGCTTAAATTAGTAATAATTAGTAAGTTTCTAGTCTTGTAAAACTATAGAACAACCCCTGCTTTTTAATTAACTTAGATTAAATGAGTTTTTAGTTTAATTTGCCGTTCCCTGTGTTCAATACCCTGCTTATTTAGCTATACCACAATTGATAGGTTCACTGCCTTTTGTGTGTTATTTGATAATTAAAAGTAGGTTTAACACTCAGTGGTGGATCTTGCATGCCAATTAGGGGTTTATGACCAGCCCTTGGTTTCGACACCCATCTTTCGGGCCTTTTTAGCACAAACCCACATAGTGTTTCCCGAAGGAATTACAAGTGCGGGCTGGTGGAATACCATTGGCAATAAAGTTTACATTCCGAAGTCGGCGCAAGAAGGGAGCATTCGATCCCCAATACACCGCTTAATACACCGCCTCATTTCATCCACCATCAACCAACGAAAGGATGATGACAAGGTTTCCAACCTTGATGTCTTTTTCCTATGGAGCATCATTACACCGGATGTTTTTTGTAATATTCCTTGGTGTATTGCTTCATATCTTTCGGAGGGTGCGGTCAAAGATCGCAAGACTTCAAGAATAAATGGTGGGATGTTTGTCACCCAATTGGCTAACTCATTCGGGTTGATGAACCGCGGTGCATGGAACTTCATGACATTGATCCCGACACCTCCATTCAATCCCATTCTTTTCCGACGATCACGGATAATTGAAGACTACGGTGGTGGCCATTATGGCATCCCAAATGATGACCCTATTGTTGGTCCCGAAGCACCGGGAAGGAGGGTAAGATCAAGAAGAGAGCGGGATGTGGAGGACGCGCCGCCAGTGATTCCGGTCGAGAATGAAGACGTACCAATGGATTGGTACAATGTAGAGATGAGGCGGATGCAGGATCAAATGGCGAGGGGCTGAACTTTTGCAACCAATCCGATATACGACTTTTTGACCACTTCAATATTCCACATATTGATGGTGGGAATTACCCATTCATTCCATCTTGGGATGAGAGGATTGGTGCGCGACGAAGCGGAGTCGGGGGAAGTGGAGCCGCCAATGATGATGAGGAGGATGAAGATTGATTTTGATGTTTTTGTGTTTTTAATGATGAAGTGGAGCCGCCAATTCGATTCCAGAGAGTAATTGAGGCAAAATTTATCATACTTCTTAAATCTTTGTGTTTAGTTACTATGTTTGAACATTTAGATTCTGTTTGTTTGCTGAATTTTATTTCAATGATGAGCTAAACTCTTTAAACTTCTATTTGGGGATACGAAATTGGTAGTATGGTTTGATTCTTGGTAGGATTAATTCTATGTTGGTTAATTTAGTTATTTTAGCTTGCTAAAGAACCTTGTGTGTGAATGATAATTGATTTTCTGTTAATAGGGAGATAATTAATTAGCATGAACATCTATTAGTTATCAATCTCATATGCTTAGTGAACACTTTTTGTCATATGTCTAGTGTAGTGAACATGAAACTAGGATTAATAAGAAAATCAAGTAAATTTATGTGCAAGCTTGTGAGATGACCATTAAACAAGAAGTTAATTAAAAGGATAAATTAATTAGCTATTGCAAGTCTGACTTAACCCGAATATTATATCTAGTAAATTTAATTGAAATAGACAACTGGCCATTGTTTAAAATGATTTATTTGCTAAGGATTAATGAAGTGAATACGGAACTAATCAATTGAATCGGTAACTAGCAAAAGAATTAATCCATTGCACTTTTACCTTGAAATCAACCATAGGATCAATTAAGTTGAACTAAATAGAAGTACTTCTCCGTTATTGAATCTAGTCAAAGTCTTTATTTTCTAGCTTAAATTAGTAATAATTAGTAAGTTTCTAGTCTTGTAAAACTATAGAACAACCCCTGCTTTTTAATTAACTTAGATTAAATTAGTTTTTAGTTTAATTTGCCGTTCCCTGTGTTCGATACCCTGCTTATTTAGCTATACCACAATTGATAGGTTCACTGCCTTTTGTGTGTTATTTGATAATTAAAAGTAGGTTTAACACTCAGTGGTGGATCTTGCATGCCAATTAGGGGTTTATGACCAGCCCTTGGTTTCGACACCCATCTTTCGGGCCTTTTTAGCACAAACCCACATGGTGTTTCCCGAAGGAATTACAAGTGCGGGCTGGTGGAATACCATTGGCAATAAAGTTTACATTCCGAAGTCGGCGCAAGAAGGGAGCATTCGATCCCCAATACACCGCTTAATACACCGCCTCATTTCATCCACCATCAACCAACGAAAGGATGATGACAAGGTTTCCAACCTTGATGTCTTTTTCCTATGGAGCATCATTACACCGGATGTTTTTTGTAATATTCCTTGGTGTATTGCTTCATATCTTTCGGAGGGTGCGGTCAAAGATCGCAAGACTTCAAGAATAAATGGTGGGATGTTTGTCACCCGATTGGCTAACTCATTCGGGTTGATGAACCGCGGTGCATGGAACTTCATGACATTGATCCCGACACCTCCATTCAATCCCATTCTTTTCCGACGAGCACGGATAATTGAAGACTACGGTGGTGGCCATTATGCCATCCCAAATGATGACCCCATTGTTGGTCCCGAAGCACCGGGAAGGAGGGTAAGATCAAGAAGAGAGCGGGATGTGGAGGACGAGCCGCCAGTGATTCCGGTCGAGAATGAAGACGTACCAATGGATTGGTACAATGTAGAGATGAGGCGGATGCAGGATCAAATGGCGAGGGGGCTGAACTTTTGCAACCAATCCCATATACGACTTTTTGACCACTTTAATATTCCACATATTGATGGTGGGAATTACCCATTCATTCCATCTTGGGATGAGAGGATTGGTGCGCGACGAAGCGGAGTCGGGGGAAGTGGAGCCGCCAATGATGATGAGGAGGATGAAGATTGATTTTGATGTTTTTGTGTTTTTAATGATGAAGTGGAGCCGCCAATTCGATTCCCGAGAGTAATTGAGGCAAAATTTATCATACTTCTTAAATCTTTGTGTTTAGTTACTATGTTTGAACATTTAGATTCTGTTTGTTTGCTGAATTTTATTTCAATGATGAGCTAAACTCTTTAAACTTCTATTTGGGGATACGAAATTGGTAGTATGGTTTGATTCTTGGTAGGATTAATTCTATGTTGGTTAATTTAGTTATTTTAGCTTGCTAAAGAACCTTGTGTGTGAATGATAATTGATTTTCTGTTAATAGGGAGATAATTAATTAGCATGAACATCTATTAGTTATCAATCTCATATGCTTAGTGAACACTTTTTGTCATATGTCTAGTGTAGTGAACATGAAACTAGGATTAATAAGAAAATCAAGTAAATTTATGTGCAAGCTTGTGAGATGACCATTAAACAAGAAGTTAATTAAAAGGATAAATTAATTAGCTATTGCAAGTCTGACTTAACCCGAATATTATATCTAGTAAATTTAATTGAAATAGACAACTGGCCATTGTTTAAAATGATTTATTTGCTAAGGATTAATGAAGTGAATACGGAACTAATCAATTGAATCGGTAACTAGCAAAAGAATTAATCCATTGCACTTTTACCTTGAAATCAACCATAGGATCAATTAAGTTGAACTAAATAGAAGTACTTCTCCGTTATTGAATCTAGTCAAAGTCTTTATTTTCTAGCTTAAATTAGTAATAATTAGTAAGTTTCTAGTCTTGTAAAACTATAGAACAACCCCTGCTTTTTAATTAACTTAGATTAAATTAGTTTTTAGTTTAATTTGCCGTTCCCTGTGTTCGATACCCTGCTTATTTAGCTATACCACAATTGATAGGTTCACTGCCTTTTGTGTGTTATTTGATAATTAAAAGTAGGTTTAACACTCAGTGGTGGATCTTGCATGCCAATTAGGGGTTTATGACCAGCCCTTGGTTTCGACACCCATCTTTCGGGCCTTTTTAGCACAAACCCACATGGTGTTTCCCGAAGGAATTACATGTGCGGGCTGGTGGAATACCATTGGCAATAAAGTTTACATTCCGAAGTCGGCGCAAGAAGGGAGCATTCGATCCCCAATACACCGCTTAATACACCGGCTCATTTCATCCACCATCAACCAACGAAAGGATGATGACAAGGTTTCCAACCTTGATGTCTTTTTCCTATGGAGCATCATTACACCGGATGTTTTTTGTAATATTCCTTGGTGTATTGCTTCATATCTTTCGGAGGGTGCGGTCAAAGATCGCAAGACTTCAAGAATAAATGGTGGGATGTTTGTCACCCGATTGGCTAACTCATTCGGGTTGATGAACCGCGGTGCATGGAACTTCATGACATTGATCCCGACACCTCCATTCAATCCCATTCTTTTCCGACGAGCACGGATAATTGAAGACTACGGTGGTGGCCATTATTCCATCCCAAATGATGACCCCGTTGTTGGTCCCGAAGCACTGGGAAGGAGGGTAAGATCAAGAAGAGAGCGGGATGTGGAGGACGAGCCGCCAGTGATTCCGGTCGAGAATGAAGACGTACCAATGGATTGGTACAATGTAGAGATGAGGCGGATGCAGGATCAAATGGCGAGGGGGCTGAACTTTTGCAACCAATCCCATATACGACTTTTTGACCACTTCAATATTCCACATATTGATGGTGGGAATTACCCATTCATTCCATCTTGGGATGAGAGGATTGGTGCGCGACGAAGCGGAGTCGGGGGAAGTGGAGCCGCCAATGATGATGAGGAGGATGAAGATTGATTTTGATGTTTTTGTGTTTTTAATGATGAAGTGGAGCCGCCAATTCGATTCCGGAGAGTAATTGAGGCAAAATTTATCATACTTCTTAAATCTTTGTGTTTAGTTACTATGTTTGAACATTTAGATTCTGTTTGTTTGCTGAATTTTATTTCAATGATGAGCTAAACTCTTTAAACTTCTATTTGGGGATACGAAATTGGTAGTATGGTTTGATTCTTGGTAGGATTAATTCTATGTTGGTTAATTTAGTTATTTTAGCTTGCTAAAGAACCTTGTGTGTGAATGATAATTGATTTTATTTTAATAGGGAGATAATTAATTAGCATGAACATCTATTAGTTATCAATCTCATATGCTTAGTGAACACTTTTTGTCATATGTCTAGTGTAGTGAACATGAAACTAGGATTAATAAGAAAATCAAGTAAATTTATGTGCAAGCTTGTGAGATGACCATTAACCAAGAAGTTAATTAAAAGGATAAATTAATTAGCTATTGCAAGTCTGACTTAACCCGAATATTATATCTAGTAAATTTAATTGAAATAGACAACTGGCCATTGTTTAAAATGATTTATTTGCTAAGGATTAATGAAGTGAATACGGAACTAATCAATTGAATCGGTAACTAGCAAAAGAATTAATCCATTGCACTTTTACCTTGAAATCAACCATAGGATCAATTAAGTTGAACTAAATAGAAGTACTTCTCCGTTATTGAATCTAGTCAAAGTCTTTATTTTCTAGCTTAAATTAGTAATAATTAGTAAGTTTCTAGTCTTGTAAAACTATAGAACAACCCCTGCTTTTTAATTAACTTAGATTAAATTAGTTTTTAGTTTAATTTGCCGTTCCCTGTGTTCGATACCCTGCTTATTTAGCTATACCACAATTGATAGGTTCACTGCCTTTTGTGTGTTATTTGATAATTAAAAGTAGGTTTAACACTCAGTGGTGGATCTTGCATGCCAATTAGGGGTTTATGACCAGCCCTTGGTTTCGACACCCATCTTTCGGGCCTTTTTAGCACAAACCCACATGGTGTTTCCCGAAGGAATTACAAGTGCGGGCTGGTGGAATACCATTGGCAATAAAGTTTACATTCCGAAGTCGGCGCAAGAAGGGAGCATTCGATCCCCAATACACCGCTTAATACACCGCCTCATTTCATCCACCATCAACCAACGAAAGGATGATGACAAGGTTTCCAACCTTGATGTCTTTTTCCTATGGAGCATCATTACACCGGATGTTTTTTGTAATATTCCTTGGTGTATTGCTTCATATCTTTCGGAGGGTGCGGTCAAAGATCGCAAGACTTCAAGAATAAATGGTGGGATGTTTGTCACCCGATTGGCTAACTCATTCGGGTTGATGAACCGCGGTGCATGGAACTTCATGACATTGATCCCGACACCTCCATTCAATCCCATTCTTTTCCGACGAGCACGGATAATTGAAGACTACGGTGGTGGCCATTATGCCATCCCAAATGATGACCCCATTGTTGGTCCCGAAGCACCGGGAAGGAGGGTAAGATCAAGAAGAGAGCGGGATGTGGAGGACGAGCCGCCAGTGATTCCGGTCGAGAATGAAGACGTACCAATGGATTGGTACAATGTAGAGATGAGGCGGATGCAGGATCAAATGGCGAGGGGGCTGAACTTTTGCAACCAATCCCATATACGACTTTTTGACCACTTTAATATTCCACATATTGATGGTGGGAATTACCCATTCATTCCATCTTGGGATGAGAGGATTGGTGCGCGACGAAGCGGAGTCGGGGGAAGTGGAGCCGCCAATGATGATGAGGAGGATGAAGATTGATTTTGATGTTTTTGTGTTTTTAATGATGAAGTGGAGCCGCCAATTCGATTCCAGAGAGTAATTGAGGCAAAATTTATCATACTTCTTAAATCTTTGTGTTTAGTTACTATGTTTGAACATTTAGATTCTGTTTGTTTGCTGAATTTTATTTCAATGATGAGCTAAACTCTTTAAACTTCTATTTGGGGATACGAAATTGGTAGTATGGTTTGATTCTTGGTAGGATTAATTCTATGTTGGTTAATTTAGTTATTTTAGCTTGCTAAAGAACCTTGTGTGTGAATGATAATTGATTTTCTGTTAATAGGGAGATAATTAATTAGCATGAACATCTATTAGTTATCAATCTCATATGCTTAGTGAACACTTTTTGTCATATGTCTAGTGTAGTGAACATGAAACTAGGATTAATAAGAAAATCAAGTAAATTTATGTGCAAGCTTGTGAGATGACCATTAAACAAGAAGTTAATTAAAAGGATAAATTAATTAGCTATTGCAAGTCTGACTTAACCCGAATATTATATCTAGTAAATTTAATTGAAATAGACAACTGGCCATTGTTTAAAATGATTTATTTGCTAAGGATTAATGAAGTGAATACGGAACTAATCAATTGAATCGGTAACTAGCAAAAGAATTAATCCATTGCACTTTTACCTTGAAATCAACCATAGGATCAATTAAGTTGAACTAAATAGAAGTACTTCTCCGTTATTGAATCTAGTCAAAGTCTTTATTTTCTAGCTTAAATTAGTAATAATTAGTAAGTTTCTAGTCTTGTAAAACTATAGAACAACCCCTGCTTTTTAATTAACTTAGATTAAATTAGTTTTTAGTTTAATTTGCCGTTCCCTGTGTTCGATACCCTGCTTATTTAGCTATACCACAATTGATAGGTTCACTGCCTTTTGTGTGTTATTTGATAATTAAAAGTAGGTTTAACACTCAGTGGTGGATCTTGCATGCCAATTAGGGGTTTATGACCAGCCCTTGGTTTCGACACCCATCTTTCGGGCCTTTTTAGCACAAACCCACATGGTGTTTCCCGAAGGAATTACATGTGCGGGCTGGTGGAATACCATTGGCAATAAAGTTTACATTCCGAAGTCGGCGCAAGAAGGGAGCATTCGATCCCCAATACACCGCTTAATACACCGCCTCATTTCATCCACCATCAACCAACGAAAGGATGATGACAAGGTTTCCAACCTTGATGTCTTTTTCCTATGGAGCATCATTACACCGGATGTTTTTTGTAATATTCCTTGGTGTATTGCTTCATATCTTTCGGAGGGTGCGGTCAAAGATCGCAAGACTTCAAGAATAAATGGTGGGATGTTTGTCACCCGATTGGCTAACTCATTCGGGTTGATGAACCGCGGTGCATGGAACTTCATGACATTGATCCCGACACCTCCATTCAATCCCATTCTTTTCCGACGAGCACGGATAATTGAAGACTACGGTGGTGGGCATTATTCCATCCCAAATGATGACCCCGTTGTTGGTCCCGAAGCACTGGGAAGGAGGGTAAGATCAAGAAGAGAGCGGGATGTGGAGGACGAGCCGCCAGTGATTCCGGTCGAGAATGAAGACGTACCAATGGATTGGTACAATGTAGAGATGAGGCGGATGCAGGATCAAATGGCGAGGGGGCTGAACTTTTGCAACCAATCCCATATACGACTTTTTGACCACTTCAATATTCCACATATTGATGGTGGGAATTACCCATTCATTCCATCTTGGGATGAGAGGATTGGTGCGCGACGAAGCGGAGTCGGGGGAAGTGGAGCCGCCAATGATGATGAGGAGGATGAAGATTGATTTTGATGTTTTTGTGTTTTTAATGATGAAGTGGAGCCGCCAATTCGATTCCGGAGAGTAATTGAGGCAAAATTTATCATACTTCTTAAATCTTTGTGTTTAGTTACTATGTTTGAACATTTAGATTCTGTTTGTTTGCTGAATTTTATTTCAATGATGAGCTAAACTCTTTAAACTTCTATTTGGGGATACGAAATTGGTAGTATGGTTTGATTCTTGGTAGGATTAATTCTATGTTGGTTAATTTAGTTATTTTAGCTTGCTAAAGAACCTTGTGTGTGAATGATAATTGATTTTATTTTAATAGGGAGATAATTAATTAGCATGAACATCTATTAGTTATCAATCTCATATGCTTAGTGAACACTTTTTGTCATATGTCTAGTGTAGTGAACATGAAACTAGGATTAATAAGAAAATCAAGTAAATTTATGTGCAAGCTTGTGAGATGACCATTAACCAAGAAGTTAATTAAAAGGATAAATTAATTAGCTATTGCAAGTCTGACTTAACCCGAATATTATATCTAGTAAATTTAATTGAAATAGACAACTGGCCATTGTTTAAAATGATTTATTTGCTAAGGATTAATGAAGTGAATACGGAACTAATCAATTGAATCGGTAACTAGCAAAAGAATTAATCCATTGCACTTTTACCTTGAAATCAACCATAGGATCAATTAAGTTGAACTAAATAGAAGTACTTCTCCGTTATTGAATCTAGTCAAAGTCTTTATTTTCTAGCTTAAATTAGTAATAATTAGTAAGTTTCTAGTCTTGTAAAACTATAGAACAACCCCTGCTTTTTAATTAACTTAGATTAAATTAGTTTTTAGTTTAATTTGCCGTTCCCTGTGTTCGATACCCTGCTTATTTAGCTATACCACAATTGATAGGTTCACTGCCTTTTGTGTGTTATTTGATAATTAAAAGTAGGTTTAACACTCAGTGGTGGATCTTGCATGCCAATTAGGGGTTTATGACCAGCCCTTGGTTTCGACACCCATCTTTCGGGCCTTTTTAGCACAAACCCACATGGTGTTTCCCGAAGGAATTACAAGTGCGGGCTGGTGGAATACCATTGGCAATAAAGTTTACATTCCGAAGTCGACGCAAGAAGGGAGCATTCGATCCCCAATACACCGCTTAATACACCGCCTCATTTCATCCACCATCAACCAACGAAAGGATGATGACAAGGTTTCCAACCTTGATGTCTTTTTCCTATGGAGCATCATTACACCGGATGTTTTTTGTAATATTCCTTGGTGTATTGCTTCATATCTTTCGGAGGGTGCGGTCAAAGATCGCAAGACTTCAAGAATAAATGGTGGGATGTTTGTCACCCGATTGGCTAACTCATTCGGGTTGATGAACCGCGGTGCATGGAACTTCATGACATTGATCCCGACACCTCCATTCAATCCCATTCTTTTCCGACGAGCACGGATAATTGAAGACTACGGTGGTGGCCATTATGCCATCCCAAATGATGACCCCATTGTTGGTCCCGAAGCACCGGGAAGGAGGGTAAGATCAAGAAGAGAGCGGGATGTGGAGGACGAGCCGCCAGTGATTCCGGTCGAGAATGAAGACGTACCAATGGATTGGTACAATGTAGAGATGAGGCGGATGCAGGATCAAATGGCGAGGGGGCTGAACTTTTGCAACCAATCCCATATACGACTTTTTGACCACTTTAATATTCCACATATTGATGGTGGGAATTACCCATTCATTCCATCTTGGGATGAGAGGATTGGTGCGCGACGAAGCGGAGTCGGGGGAAGTGGAGCCGCCAATGATGATGAGGAGGATGAAGATTGATTTTGATGTTTTTGTGTTTTTAATGATGAAGTGGAGCCGCCAATTCGATTCCAGAGAGTAATTGAGGCAAAATTTATCATACTTCTTAAATCTTTGTGTTTAGTTACTATGTTTGAACATTTAGATTCTGTTTGTTTGCTGAATTTTATTTCAATGATGAGCTAAACTCTTTAAACTTCTATTTGGGGATACGAAATTGGTAGTATGGTTTGATTCTTGGTAGGATTAATTCTATGTTGGTTAATTTAGTTATTTTAGCTTGCTAAAGAACCTTGTGTGTGAATGATAATTGATTTTCTGTTAATAGGGAGATAATTAATTAGCATGAACATCTATTAGTTATCAATCTCATATGCTTAGTGAACACTTTTTGTCATATGTCTAGTGTAGTGAACATGAAACTAGGATTAATAAGAAAATCAAGTAAATTTATGTGCAAGCTTGTGAGATGACCATTAAACAAGAAGTTAATTAAAAGGATAAATTAATTAGCTATTGCAAGTCTGACTTAACCCGAATATTATATCTAGTAAATTTAATTGAAATAGACAACTGGCCATTGTTTAAAATGATTTATTTGCTAAGGATTAATGAAGTGAATACGGAACTAATCAATTGAATCGGTAACTAGCAAAAGAATTAATCCATTGCACTTTTACCTTGAAATCAACCATAGGATCAATTAAGTTGAACTAAATAGAAGTACTTCTCCGTTATTGAATCTAGTCAAAGTCTTTATTTTCTAGCTTAAATTAGTAATAATTAGTAAGTTTCTAGTCTTGTAAAACTATAGAACAACCCCTGCTTTTTAATTAACTTAGATTAAATTAGTTTTTAGTTTAATTTGCCGTTCCCTGTGTTCGATACCCTGCTTATTTAGCTATACCACAATTGATAGGTTCACTGCCTTTTGTGTGTTATTTGATAATTAAAAGTAGGTTTAACACTCAGTGGTGGATCTTGCATGCCAATTAGGGGTTTATGACCAGCCCTTGGTTTCGACACCCATCTTTCGGGCCTTTTTAGCACAAACCCACATGGTGTTTCCCGAAGGAATTACAAGTGCGGGCTGGTGGAATACCATTGACAATAAAGTTTACATTCCGAAGTCGGCGCAAGAAGGGAGCATTCGATCCCCAATACACCGCTTAATACACCGCCTCATTTCATCCACCATCAACCAACGAAAGGATGATGACAAGGTTTCCAACCTTGATGTCTTTTTCCTATGGAGCATCATTACACCGAATGTTTTTTGTAATATTCCTTGGTGTATTGCTTCATATCTTTCGGAGGGTGCGGTCAAAGATCGCAAGACTTCAAGAATAAATGGTGGGATGTTTGTCACCCGATTGGCTAACTCATTCGGGTTGATGAACCGCGGTGCATGGAACTTCATGACATTGATCCCGACACCTCCATTCAATCCCATTCTTTTCCGACGAGCACGGATAATTGAAGACTACGGTGGTGGCCATTATGCCATCCCAAATGATGACCCCATTGTTGGTCCCGAAGCACCGGGAAGGAGGGTAAGATCAAGAAGAGAGCGAGATGTGGAGGACGAGCCGCCAGTGATTCCGGTCGAGAATGAAGACGTACCAATGGATTGGTACAATGTAGAGATGAGGCGGATGCAGGATCAAATGGCGAGGGGGCTGAACTTTTGCAACCAATCCCATATACGACTTTTTGACCACTTTAATATTCCACATATTGATGGTGGGAATTACCCATTCATTCCATCTTGGGATGAGAGGATTGGTGCGCGACGAAGCGGAGTCGGGGGAAGTGGAGCCGCCAATGATGATGAGGAGGATGAAGATTGATTTTGATGTTTTTGTGTTTTTAATGATGAAGTGGAGCCGCCAATTCGATTCCAGAGAGTAATTGAGGCAAAATTTATCATACTTCTTAAATCTTTGTGTTTAGTTACTATGTTTGAACATTTAGATTCTGTTTGTTTGCTGAATTTTATTTCAATGATGAGCTAAACTCTTTAAACTTCTATTTGGGGATACGAAATTGGTAGTATGGTTTGATTCTTGGTAGGATTAATTCTATGTTGGTTAATTTAGTTATTTTAGCTTGCTAAAGAACCTTGTGTGTGAATGATAATTGATTTTCTGTTAATAGGGAGATAATTAATTAGCATGAACATCTATTATTTATCAATCTCATATGCTTAGTGAACACTTTTTGTCATATGTCTAGTGTAGTGAACATGAAACTAGGATTAATAAGAAAATCAAGTAAATTTATGTGCAAGCTTGTGAGATGACCATTAAACAAGAAGTTAATTAAAAGGATAAATTAATTAGCTATTGCAAGTCTGACTTAACCCGAATATTATATCTAGTAAATTTAATTGAAATAGACAACTGGCCATTGTTTAAAATGATTTATTTGCTAAGGATTAATGAAGTGAATACGGAACTAATCAATTGAATCGGTAACTAGCAAAAGAATTAATCCATTGCACTTTTACCTTGAAATCAACCATAGGATCAATTAAGTTGAACTAAATAGAAGTACTTCTCCGTTATTGAATCTAGTCAAAGTCTTTATTTTCTAGCTTAAATTAGTAATAATTAGTAAGTTTCTAGTCTTGTAAAACTATAGAACAACCCCTGCTTTTTAATTAACTTAGATTAAATTAGTTTTTAGTTTAATTTGCCGTTCCCTGTGTTCGATACCCTGCTTATTTAGCTATACCACAATTGATAGGTTCACTGCCTTTTGTGTGTTATTTGATAATTAAAAGTAGGTTTAACACTCAGTGGTGGATCTTGCATGCCAATTAGGGGTTTATGACCAGCCCTTGGTTTCGACACCCATCTTTCGGTCCTTTTTAGCACAAACCCACATGGTGTTTCCCGAAGGAATTACAAGTGCGGGCTGGTGGAATACCATTGGCAATAAAGTTTACATTCCGAAGTCGGCGCAAGAAGGGAGCATTCGATCCCCAATACACCGCTTAATACACCGCCTCATTTCATCCACCATCAACCAACGAAAGGATGATGACAAGGTTTCCAACCTTGATGTCTTTTTCCTATGGAGCATCATTACACCGAATGTTTTTTGTAATATTCCTTGGTGTATTGCTTCATATCTTTCGGAGGGTGCGGTCAAAGATCGCAAGACTTCAAGAATAAATGGTGGGATGTTTGTCACCCGATTGGCTAACTCATTCGGGTTGATGAACCACGGTGCATGGAACTTCATGACATTGATCCCGATACCTCCATTCAATCCCATTCTTTTCCGACGAGCACGGATAATTGAAGACTACGGTGGTGGCCATTATGCCATCCCAAATGATGACCCCATTGTTGGTCCCGAAGCACCGGGAAGGAGGGTAAGATCAAGAAGAGAGCGGGATGTGGAGGACGAGCCGCCAGTGATTCCGGTCGAGAATGAAGACGTACCAATGGATTGGTACAATGTGGAGATGAGGCGGATGCAGGATCAAATGGCGAGGGGGTTGAACTTTTGCAACCAATCCCATATACGACTTTTTGACCACTTCAATATTCCACATATTGATGGTGGGAATTACCCATTCATTCCATCTTGGGATGAGAGGATTGGTGTGCGACGAAGCGGAGTCGGGGGAAGTGGAGCCGCCAATGATGATGAGGAGGATGAAGATTGATTTTGATGTTTTTGTGTTTTTAATGATGAAGTGGAGCCGCCAATTCGATTCCAGAGAGTAATTGAGGCAAAATTTATCATACTTCTTAAATCTTTGTGTTTAGTTACTATGTTTGAACATTTAGATTCTGTTTGTTTGCTGAATTTTATTTCAATGATGAGCTAAACTCTTTAAACTTCTATTTGGGGATACGAAATTGGTAGTATGGTTTGATTCTTGGTAGGATTAATTCTATGTTGGTTAATTTAGTTATTTTAGCTTGCTAAAGAACCTTGTGTGTGAATGATAATTGATTTTCTGTTAATAGGGAGATAATTAATTAGCATGAACATCTATTATTTATCAATCTCATATGCTTAGTGAACACTTTTTGTCATATGTCTAGTGTAGTGAACATGAAACTAGGATTAATAAGAAAATCAAGTAAATTTATGTGCAAGCTTGTGAGATGACCATTAAACAAGAAGTTAATTAAAAGGATAAATTAATTAGCTATTGCAAGTCTGACTTAACCCGAATATTATATCTAGTAAATTTAATTGAAATAGACAACTGGCCATTGTTTAAAATGATTTATTTGCTAAGGATTAATGAAGTGAATACGGAACTAATCAATTGAATCGGTAACTAGCAAAAGAATTAATCCATTGCACTTTTACCTTGAAATCAACCATAGGATCAATTAAGTTGAACTAAATAGAAGTACTTCTCCGTTATTGAATCTAGTCAAAGTCTTTATTTTCTAGCTTAAATTAGTAATAATTAGTAAGTTTCTAGTCTTGTAAAACTATAGAACAACCCCTGCTTTTTAATTAACTTAGATTAAATTAGTTTTTAGTTTAATTTGCCGTTCCCTGTGTTCGATACCCTGCTTATTTAGCTATACCACAATTGATAGGTTCACTGCCTTTTGTGTGTTATTTGATAATTAAAAGTAGGTTTAACACTCAGTGGTGGATCTTGCATGCCAATTAGGGGTTTATGACCAGCCCTTGGTTTCGACACCCATCTTTCGGGCCTTTTTAGCACAAACCCACATGGTGTTTCCCGAAGGAATTACAAGTGCGGGCTGGTGGAATACCATTGGCAATAAAGTTTACATTCCGAAGTCGGCGCAAGAAGGGAGCATTCGATCCCCAATACACCGCTTAATACACCGCCTCATTTCATCCACCATCAACCAACGAAAGGATGATGACAAGGTTTCCAACCTTGATGTCTTTTTCCTATGGAGCATCATTACACCGGATGTTTTTTGTAATATTCCTTGGTGTATTGCTTCATATCTTTCGGAGGGTGCGGTCAAAGATCGCAAGACTTCAAGAATAAATGGTGGGATGTTTGTCACCCGATTGGCTAACTCATTCGGGTTGATGAACCGCGGTGCATGGAACTTCATGACATTGATCCCGACACCTCCATTCAATCCCATTCTTTTCCGACGAGCACGGATAATTGAAGACTACGGTGGTGGCCATTATGCCATCCCAAATGATGACCCCATTGTTGGTCCCGAAGCACCGGGAAGGAGGGTAAGATCAAGAAGAGAGCGGGATGTGGAGGACGAGCCGCCAGTGATTCCGGTCGAGAATGAAGACGTACCAATGGATTGGTACAATGTAGAGATGAGGCGGATGCAGGATCAAATGGCGAGGGGGCTGAACTTTTGCAACCAATCCCATATACGACTTTTTGACCACTTTAATATTCCACATATTGATGGTGGGAATTACCCATTCATTCCATCTTGGGATGAGAGGATTGGTGCGCGACGAAGCGGAGTCGGGGGAAGTGGAGCCGCCAATGATGATGAGGAGGATGAAGATTGATTTTGATGTTTTTGTGTTTTTAATGATGAAGTGGAGCCGCCAATTCGATTCCAGAGAGTAATTGAGGCAAAATTTATCATACTTCTTAAATCTTTGTGTTTAGTTACTATGTTTGAACATTTAGATTCTGTTTGTTTGCTGAATTTTATTTCAATGATGAGCTAAACTCTTTAAACTTCTATTTGGGGATACGAAATTGGTAGTATGGTTTGATTCTTGGTAGGATTAATTCTATGTTGGTTAATTTAGTTATTTTAGCTTGCTAAAGAACCTTGTGTGTGAATGATAATTGATTTTCTGTTAATAGGGAGATAATTAATTAGCATGAACATCTATTAGTTATCAATCTCATATGCTTAGTGAACACTTTTTGTCATATGTCTAGTGTAGTGAACATGAAACTAGGATTAATAAGAAAATCAAGTAAATTTATGTGCAAGCTTGTGAGATGACCATTAAACAAGAAGTTAATTAAAAGGATAAATTAATTAGCTATTGCAAGTCTGACTTAACCCGAATATTATATCTAGTAAATTTAATTGAAATAGACAACTGGCCATTGTTTAAAATGATTTATTTGCTAAGGATTAATGAAGTGAATACGGAACTAATCAATTGAATCGGTAACTAGCAAAAGAATTAATCCATTGCACTTTTACCTTGAAATCAACCATAGGATCAATTAAGTTGAACTAAATAGAAGTACTTCTCCGTTATTGAATCTAGTCAAAGTCTTTATTTTCTAGCTTAAATTAGTAATAATTAGTAAGTTTCTAGTCTTGTAAAACTATAGAACAACCCCTGCTTTTTAATTAACTTAGATTAAATTAGTTTTTAGTTTAATTTGCCGTTCCATGTGTTCGATACCCTGCTTATTTAGCTATACCACAATTGATAGGTTCACTGCCTTTTGTGTGTTATTTGATAATTAAAAGTAGGTTTAACACTCAGTGGTGGATCTTGCATGCCAATTAGGGGTTTATGACCAGCCCTTGGTTTCGACACCCATCTTTCGGGCCTTTTTAGCACAAACCCACATGGTGTTTCCCGAAGGAATTACAAGTGCGGGCTGGTGGAATACCATTGGCAATAAAGTTTACATTCCGAAGTCGGCGCAAGAAGGGAGCATTCGATCCCCAATACACCGCTTAATACACCGCCTCATTTCATCCACCATCAACCAACGAAAGGATGATGACAAGGTTTCCAACCTTGATGTCTTTTTCCTATGGAGCATCATTACACCGGATGTTTTTTGTAATATTCCTTGGTGTATTGCTTCATATCTTTCGGAGGGTGCGGTCAAAGATCGCAAGACTTCAAGAATAAATGGTGGGATGTTTGTCACCCGATTGGCTAACTCATTCGGGTTGATGAACCGCGGTGCATGGAACTTCATGACATTGATCCCGACACCTCCATTCAATCCCATTCTTTTCCGACGAGCACGGATAATTGAAGACTACGGTGGTGGGCATTATGCCATCCCAAATGATGACCCCATTGTTGGTCCCGAAGCACCGGGAAGGAGGGTAAGATCAAGAAGAGAGCGGGATGTGGAGGACGAGCCGCCAGTGATTCCGGTCGAGAATGAAGACGTACCAATGGATTGGTACAATGTGGAGATGAGGCGGATGCAGGATCAAATGGCGAGGGGGCTGAACTTTTGCAACCAATCCCATATACGACTTTTTGACCACTTCAATATTCCACATATTGATGGTGGGAATTACCCATTCATTCCATCTTGGGATGAGAGGATTGGTGCGCGACGAAGCGGAGTCGGGGGAAGTGGAGCCGCCAATGATGATGAGGAGGATGAAGATTGATTTTGATGTTTTTGTGTTTTTAATGATGAAGTGGAGCCGCCAATTCGATTCCGGAGAGTAATTGAGGCAAAATTTATCATACTTCTTAAATCTTTGTGTTTAGTTACTATGTTTGAACATTTAGATTCTGTTTGTTTGCTGAATTTTATTTCAATGATGAGCTAAACTCTTTAAACTTCTATTTGGGGATACGAAATTGGTAGTATGGTTTGATTCTTGGTAGGATTAATTCTATGTTGGTTAATTTAGTTATTTTAGCTTGCTAAAGAACCTTGTGTGTGAATGATAATTGATTTTCTGTTAATAGGGAGATAATTAATTAGCAAGAACATCTATTATTTATCAATCTCATATGCTTAGTGAACACTTTTTGTCATATGTCTAGTGTAGTGAACATGAAACTAGGATTAATAAGAAAATCAAGTAAATTTATGTGCAAGCTTGTGAGATGACCATTAAACAAGAAGTTAATTAAAAGGATAAATTAATTAGCTATTGCAAGTCTGACTTAACCCGAATATTATATCTAGTAAATTTAATTGAAATAGACAACTGGCCATTGTTTAAAATGATTTATTTGCTAAGGATTAATGAAGTGAATACGGAACTAATCAATTGAATCGGTAACTAGCAAAAGAATTAATCCATTGCACTTTTACCTTGAAATCAACCATAGGATCAATTAAGTTGAACTAAATAGAAGTACTTCTCCGTTATTGAATCTAGTCAAAGTCTTTATTTTCTAGCTTAAATTAGTAATAATTAGTAAGTTTCTAGTCTTGTAAAACTATAGAACAACCCCTGCTTTTTAATTAACTTAGATTAAATTAGTTTTTAGTTTAATTTGCCGTTCCCTGTGTTCGATACCCTGCTTATTTAGCTATACCACAATTGATAGGTTCACTGCCTTTTGTGTGTTATTTGATAATTAAAAGTAGGTTTAACACTCAGTGGTGGATCTTGCATGCCAATTAGGGGTTTATGACCAGCCCTTGGTTTCGACACCCATCTTTCGGGCCTTTTTAGCACAAACCCACATGGTGTTTCCCGAAGGAATTACAAGTGCGGGCTGGTGGAATACCATTGGCAATAAAGTTTACATTCCGAAGTCGGCGCAAGAAGGTAGCATTCGATCCCCAATACACCGCTTAATACACCGCCTCATTTCATCCACCATCAACCAACGAAAGGATGATGACAAGGTTTCCAACCTTGATGTCTTTTTCCTATGGAACATCATTACACCGGATGTTTTTTGTAATATTCCTTGGTGTATTGCTTCATATCTTTCGGAGGGTGCGGTCAAAGATCGCAAGACTTCAAGAATAAATGGTGGGATGTTTGTCACCCGATTGGCTAACTCATTCGGGTTGATGAACCGCGGTGCATGGAACTTCATGACATTGATCCCGACACCTCCATTCAATCCCATTCTTTTCCGACGAGCACGGATAATTGAAGACTACGGTGGTGGCCATTATTCCATCCCAAATGATGACCCCATTGTTGGTCCCGAAGCACCGGGAAGGAGGGTAAGATCAAGAAGAGAGCGGGATGTGGAGGACGAGCCGCCAGTGATTCCGGTCGAGAATGAAGACGTACCAATGGATTGGTACAATGTAGAGATGAGGCGGATGCAGGATCAAATGGCGAGGGGGCTGAACTTTTGCAACCAATCCGATATACGACTTTTTGACCACTTCAATATTCCACATATTGATGGTGGGAATTACCCATTCATTCCATCTTGGGATGAGAGGATTGGTGCGCGACGAAGCGGAGTCGGGGGAAGTGGAGCCGCCAATGATGATGAGGAGGATGAAGATTGATTTTGATGTTTTTGTGTTTTTAATGATGAAGTGGAGCCGCCAATTCGATTCCGGAGAGTAATTGAGGCAAAATTTATCATACTTCTTAAATCTTTGTGTTTAGTTACTATGTTTGAACATTTAGATTCTGTTTGTTTGCTGAATTTTATTTCAATGATGAGCTAAACTCTTTAAACTTCTATTTGGGGATACGAAATTGGTAGTATGGTTTGATTCTTGGTAGGATTAATTCTATGTTGGTTAATTTAGTTATTTTAGCTTGCTAAAGAACCTTGTGTGTGAATGATAATTGATTTTCTGTTAATAGGGAGATAATTAATTAGCAAGAACATCTATTATTTATCAATCTCATATGCTTAGTGAACACTTTTTGTCATATGTCTAGTGTAGTGAACATGAAACTAGGATTAATAAGAAAATCAAGTTAATTTATGTGCAAGCTTGTGAGATGACCATTAAACAAGAAGTTAATTAAAAGGATAAATTAATTAGCTATTGCAAGTCTGACTTAACCCGAATATTATATCTAGTAAATCTAATTGAAATAGACAACTGGCCATTGTTTAAATTGATTTATTTGCTAATGATTAGTGAAGTGAATACGGAACTAATCAATTGAATCGGTAACTAGCAAAAGAATTAATCCATTGCACTTTTACCTTGAAATCAACCATAGGATCAATTAAGTTGAACTAAATAGAAGTACTTCTCCGTTATTGAATCTAGTCAAAGTCTTTATTTTCTAGCTTAAATTAGTAATAATTAGTAAGTTTCTAGTCTTGTAAAACTATAGAACAACCCCTGCTTTTTAATTAACTTAGATTAAATTAGTTTTTAGTTTAATTTGCCGTTCCCTGTGTTCGATACCCTGCTTATTTAGCTATACCACAATTGATAGGTTCACTGCCTTTTGTGTGTTATTTGATAATTAAAAGTAGGTTTAACACTCAGTGGTGGATCTTGCATGCCAATTAGGGGTTTATGACCAGCCCTTGGTTTCGACACCCATCTTTCGGGCCTTTTTAGCACAAACCCACATGGTGTTTCCCGAAGGAATTACAAGTGCGGGCTGGTGGAATACCATTGGCAATAAAGTTTACATTCCGAAGTCGGCGCAAGAAGGGAGCATTCGATCCCCAATACACCGCTTAATACACCGCCTCATTTCATCCACCATCAACCAACGAAAGGATGATGACAAGGTTTCCAACCTTGATGTCTTTTTCCTATGGAGCATCATTACACCGGATGTTTTTTGTAATATTCCTTGGTGTATTGCTTCATATCTTTCGGAGGGTGCGGTCAAAGATCGCAAGACTTCAAGAATAAATGGTGGGATGTTTGTCACCCGATTGGCTAACTCATTCGGGTTGATGAACCGCGGTGCATGGAACTTCATGACATTGATCCCGACACCTCCATTCAATCCCATTCTTTTCCGACGAGCACGGATAATTGAAGACTACGGTGGTGGGCATTATGCCATCCCAAATGATGACCCCATTGTTGGTCCCGAAGCACCGGGAAGGAGGGTAAGATCAAGAAGAGAGCGGGATGTGGAGGACGAGCCGCCAGTGATTCCGGTCGAGAATGAAGACGTACCAATGGATTGGTACAATGTGGAGATGAGGCGGATGCAGGATCAAATGGCGAGGGGGCTGAACTTTTGCAACCAATCCCATATACGACTTTTTGACCACTTCAATATTCCACATATTGATGGTGGGAATTACCCATTCATTCCATCTTGGGATGAGAGGATTGGTGCGCGACGAAGCGGAGTCGGGGGAAGTGGAGCCGCCAATGATGATGAGGAGGATGAAGATTGATTTTGATGTTTTTGTGTTTTTAATGATGAAGTGGAGCCGCCAATTCGATTCCGGAGAGTAATTGAGGCAAAATTTATCATACTTCTTAAATCTTTGTGTTTAGTTACTATGTTTGAACATTTAGATTCTGTTTGTTTGCTGAATTTTATTTCAATGATGAGCTAAACTCTTTAAACTTCTATTTGGGGATACGAAATTGGTAGTATGGTTTGATTCTTGGTAGGATTAATTCTATGTTGGTTAATTTAGTTATTTTAGCTTGCTAAAGAACCTTGTGTGTGAATGATAATTGATTTTCTGTTAATAGGGAGATAATTAATTAGCAAGAACATCTATTATTTATCAATCTCATATGCTTAGTGAACACTTTTTGTCATATGTCTAGTGTAGTGAACATGAAACTAGGATTAATAAGAAAATCAAGTAAATTTATGTGCAAGCTTGTGAGATGACCATTAAACAAGAAGTTAATTAAAAGGATAAATTAATTAGCTATTGCAAGTCTGACTTAACCCGAATATTATATCTAGTAAATTTAATTGAAATAGACAACTGGCCATTGTTTAAAATGATTTATTTGCTAAGGATTAATGAAGTGAATACGGAACTAATCAATTGAATCGGTAACTAGCAAAAGAATTAATCCATTGCACTTTTACCTTGAAATCAACCATAGGATCAATTAAGTTGAACTAAATAGAAGTACTTCTCCGTTATTGAATCTAGTCAAAGTCTTTATTTTCTAGCTTAAATTAGTAATAATTAGTAAGTTTCTAGTCTTGTAAAACTATAGAACAACCCCTGCTTTTTAATTAACTTAGATTAAATTAGTTTTTAGTTTAATTTGCCGTTCCCTGTGTTCGATACCCTGCTTATTTAGCTATACCACAATTGATAGGTTCACTGCCTTTTGTGTGTTATTTGATAATTAAAAGTAGGTTTAACACTCAGTGGTGGATCTTGCATGCCAATTAGGGGTTTATGACCAGCCCTTGGTTTCGACACCCATCTTTCGGGCCTTTTTAGCACAAACCCACATGGTGTTTCCCGAAGGAATTACAAGTGCGGGCGGGTGGAATACCATTGGCAATAAAGTTTACATTCCGAAGTCGGCGCAAGAAGGGAGCATTCGATCCCCAATACACCGCTTAATACACCGCCTCATTTCATCCACCATCAACCAACGAAAGGATGATGACAAGGTTTCCAACCTTGATGTCTTTTTCCTATGGAGCATCATTACACCGGATGTTTTTTGTAATATTCCTTGGTGTATTGCTTCATATCTTTCGGAGGGTGCGGTCAAAGATCGCAAGACTTCAAGAATAAATGGTGGGATGTTTGTCACCCGATTGGCTAACTCATTCGGGTTGATGAACCGCGGTGCATGGAACTTCATGACATTGATCCCGACACCTCCATTCAATCCCATTCTTTTTCGACGAGCACGGATAATTGAAGACTACGGTGGTGGCCATTATGCCATCCCAAATGATGACCCCATTGTTGGTCCCGAAGCACCGGGAAGGAGGGTAAGATCAAGAAGAGAGCGGGATGTGGAGGACGAGCCGCCAGTGATTCCGGTCGAGAATGAAGACGTACCAATGGATTGGTACAATGTAGAGATGAGGCGGATGCAGGATCAAATGGCGAGGGGGCTGAACTTTTGCAACCAATCCCATATACGACTTTTTGACCACTTTAATATTCCACATATTGATGGTGGGAATTACCCATTCATTCCATCTTGGGATGAGAGGATTGGTGCGCGACGAAGCGGAGTCGGGGGAAGTGGAGCCGCCAATGATGATGAGGAGGATGAAGATTGATTTTGATGTTTTTGTGTTTTTAATGATGAAGTGGAGCCGCCAATTCGATTCCGGAGAGTAATTGAGGCAAAATTTATCATACTTCTTAAATCTTTGTGTTTAGTTACTATGTTTGAACATTTAGATTCTGTTTGTTTGCTGAATTTTATTTCAATGATGAGCTAAACTCTTTAAACTTCTATTTGGGGATACGAAATTGGTAGTATGGTTTGATTCTTGGTAGGATTAATTCTATGTTGGTTAATTTAGTTATTTTAGCTTGCTAAAGAACCTTGTGTGTGAATGATAATTGATTTTCTGTTAATAGGGAGATAATTAATTAGCATGAACATCTATTAGTTATCAATCTCATATGCTTAGTGAACACTTTTTGTCATATGTCTAGTGTAGTGAACATGAAACTAGGATTAATAAGAAAATCAAGTAAATTTATGTGCAAGCTTGTGAGATGACCATTAAACAAGAAGTTAATTAAAAGGATAAATTAATTAGCTATTGCAAGTCTGACTTAACCCGAATATTATATCTAGTAAATTTAATTGAAATAGACAACTGGCCATTGTTTAAAATGATTTATTTGCTAAGGATTAATGAAGTGAATACGGAACTAATCAATTGAATCGGTAACTAGCAAAAGAATTAATCCATTGCACTTTTACCTTGAAATCAACCATAGGTTCAATTAAGTTGAACTAAATAGAAGTACTTCTCCGTTATTGAATCTAGTCAAAGTCTTTATTTTCTAGCTTAAATTAGTAATAATTAGTAAGTTTCTAGTCTTGTAAAACTATAGAACAACCCCTGCTTTTTAATTAACTTAGATTAAATTAGTTTTTAGTTTAATTTGCCGTTCCCTGTGTTCGATACCCTGCTTATTTAGCTATACCACAATTGATAGGTTCACTGCCTTTTGTGTGTTATTTGATAATTAAAAGTAGGTTTAACACTCAGTGGTGGATCTTGCATGCCAATTAGGGGTTTATGACCAGCCCTTGGTTTCGACACCCATCTTTCGGGCCTTTTTAGCACAAACCCACATGGTGTTTCCCGAAGGAATTACAAGTGCGGGCTGGTGGAATACCATTGGCAATAAAGTTTACATTCCGAAGTCGGCGCAAGAAGGGAGCATTCGATCCCCAATACACCGCTTAATACACCGCCTCATTTCATCCACCATCAACCAACGAAAGGATGATGACAAGGTTTCCAACCTTGATGTCTTTTTCCTATGGAGCATCATTACACCGAATGTTTTTTGTAATATTCCTTGGTGTATTGCTTCATATCTTTCGGAGGGTGCGGTCAAAGATCGCAAGACTTCAAGAATAAATGGTGGGATGTTTGTCACCCGATTGGCTAACTCATTCGGGTTGATGAACCGCGGTGCATGGAACTTCATGACATTGATCCCGACACCTCCATTCAATCCCATTCTTTTCCGACGAGCACGGATAATTGAAGACTACGGTGGTGGCCATTATGCCATCCCAAATGATGACCCCATTGTTGGTCCCGAAGCACCGGGAAGGAGGGTAAGATCAAGAAGAGAGCGGGATGTGGAGGACGAGCCGCCAGTGATTCCGGTCGAGAATGAAGACGTACCAATGGATTGGTACAATGTAGAGATGAGGCGGATGCAGGATCAAATGGCGAGGGGGCTGAACTTTTGCAACCAATCCCATATACGACTTTTTGACCACTTTAATATTCCACATATTGATGGTGGGAATTACCCATTCATTCCATCTTGGGATGAGAGGATTGGTGCGCGACGAAGCGGAGTCGGGGGAAGTGGAGCCGCCAATGATGATGAGGAGGATGAAGATTGATTTTGATGTTTTTGTGTTTTTAATGATGAAGTGGAGCCGCCAATTCGATTCCAGAGAGTAATTGAGGCAAAATTTATCATACTTCTTAAATCTTTGTGTTTAGTTACTATGTTTGAACATTTAGATTCTGTTTGTTTGCTGAATTTTATTTCAATGATGAGCTAAACTCTTTAAACTTCTATTTGGGGATACGAAATTGGTAGTATGGTTTGATTCTTGGTAGGATTAATTCTATGTTGGTTAATTTAGTTATTTTAGCTTGCTAAAGAACCTTGTGTGTGAATGATAATTGATTTTCTGTTAATAGGGAGATAATTAATTAGCATGAACATCTATTAGTTATCAATCTCATATGCTTAGTGAACACTTTTTGTCATATGTCTAGTGTAGTGAACATGAAACTAGGATTAATAAGAAAATCAAGTAAATTTATGTGCAAGCTTGTGAGATGACCATTAAACAAGAAGTTAATTAAAAGGATAAATTAATTAGCTATTGCAAGTCTGACTTAACCCGAATATTATATCTAGTAAATTTAATTGAAATAGACAACTGGCCATTGTTTAAAATGATTTATTTGCTAAGGATTAATGAAGTGAATACGGAACTAATCAATTGAATCGGTAACTAGCAAAAGAATTAATCCATTGCACTTTTACCTTGAAATCAACCATAGGATCAATTAAGTTGAACTAAATAGAAGTACTTCTCCGTTATTGAATCTAGTCAAAGTCTTTATTTTCTAGCTTAAATTAGTAATAATTAGTAAGTTTCTAGTCTTGTAAAACTATAGAACAACCCCTGCTTTTTAATTAACTTAGATTAAATTAGTTTTTAGTTTAATTTGCCGTTCCATGTGTTCGATACCCTGCTTATTTAGCTATACCACAATTGATAGGTTCACTGCCTTTTGTGTGTTATTTGATAATTAAAAGTAGGTTTAACACTCAGTGGTGGATCTTGCATGCCAATTAGGGGTTTATGACCAGCCCTTGGTTTCGACACCCATCTTTCGGGCCTTTTTAGCACAAACCCACATGGTGTTTCCCGAAGGAATTACAAGTGCGGGCTGGTGGAATACCATTGGCAATAAAGTTTACATTCCGAAGTCGGCGCAAGAAGGGAGCATTCGATCCCCAATACACCGCTTAATACACCGCCTCATTTCATCCACCATCAACCAACGAAAGGATGATGACAAGGTTTCCAACCTTGATGTCTTTTTCCTATGGAGCATCATTACACCGGATGTTTTTTGTAATATTCCTTGGTGTATTGCTTCATATCTTTCGGAGGGTGCGGTCAAAGATCGCAAGACTTCAAGAATAAATGGTGGGATGTTTGTCACCCGATTGGCTAACTCATTCGGGTTGATGAACCGCGGTGCATGGAACTTCATGACATTGATCCCGACACCTCCATTCAATCCCATTCTTTTCCGACGAGCACGGATAATTGAAGACTACGGTGGTGGGCATTATGCCATCCCAAATGATGACCCCATTGTTGGTCCCGAAGCACCGGGAAGGAGGGTAAGATCAAGAAGAGAGCGGGATGTGGAGGACGAGCCGCCAGTGATTCCGGTCGAGAATGAAGACGTACCAATGGATTGGTACAATGTGGAGATGAGGCGGATGCAGGATCAAATGGCGAGGGGGCTGAACTTTTGCAACCAATCCCATATACGACTTTTTGACCACTTCAATATTCCACATATTGATGGTGGGAATTACCCATTCATTCCATCTTGGGATGAGAGGATTGGTGCGCGACGAAGCGGAGTCGGGGGAAGTGGAGCCGCCAATGATGATGAGGAGGATGAAGATTGATTTTGATGTTTTTGTGTTTTTAATGATGAAGTGGAGCCGCCAATTCGATTCCGGAGAGTAATTGAGGCAAAATTTATCATACTTCTTAAATCTTTGTGTTTAGTTACTATGTTTGAACATTTAGATTCTGTTTGTTTGCTGAATTTTATTTCAATGATGAGCTAAACTCTTTAAACTTCTATTTGGGGATACGAAATTGGTAGTATGGTTTGATTCTTGGTAGGATTAATTCTATGTTGGTTAATTTAGTTATTTTAGCTTGCTAAAGAACCTTGTGTGTGAATGATAATTGATTTTCTGTTAATAGGGAGATAATTAATTAGCAAGAACATCTATTATTTATCAATCTCATATGCTTAGTGAACACTTTTTGTCATATGTCTAGTGTAGTGAACATGAAACTAGGATTAATAAGAAAATCAAGTAAATTTATGTGCAAGCTTGTGAGATGACCATTAAACAAGAAGTTAATTAAAAGGATAAATTAATTAGCTATTGCAAGTCTGACTTAACCCGAATATTATATCTAGTAAATTTAATTGAAATAGACAACTGGCCATTGTTTAAAATGATTTATTTGCTAAGGATTAATGAAGTGAATACGGAACTAATCAATTGAATCGGTAACTAGCAAAAGAATTAATCCATTGCACTTTTACCTTGAAATCAACCATAGGATCAATTAAGTTGAACTAAATAGAAGTACTTCTCCGTTATTGAATCTAGTCAAAGTCTTTATTTTCTAGCTTAAATTAGTAATAATTAGTAAGTTTCTAGTCTTGTAAAACTATAGAACAACCCCTGCTTTTTAATTAACTTAGATTAAATTAGTTTTTAGTTTAATTTGCCGTTCCCTGTGTTCGATACCCTGCTTATTTAGCTATACCACAATTGATAGGTTCACTGCCTTTTGTGTGTTATTTGATAATTAAAAGTAGGTTTAACACTCAGTGGTGGATCTTGCATGCCAATTAGGGGTTTATGACCAGCCCTTGGTTTCGACACCCATCTTTCGGGCCTTTTTAGCACAAACCCACATGGTGTTTCCCGAAGGAATTATAAGTGCGGGATGGTGGAATACCATTGGCAATAAAGTTTACATTCCGAAGTCGGCGCAAGAAGGGAGCATTCGATCCCCAATACACCGCTTAATACACTGCCTCATTTCATCCACCATCAACCAACGAAAGGATGATGACAAGGTTTCCAACCTTGATGTCTTTTTCCTATGGAGCATCATTACACCGGATGTTTTTTGTAATATTCCTTGGTGTATTGCTTCATATCTTTCGGAGGGTGCGGTCAAAGATCGCAAGACTTCAAGAATAAATGGTGGGATGTTTGTCACCCGATTGGCTAACTCATTCGGGTTGATGAACCGCGGTGCATGGAACTTCATGACATTGATCCCGACACCTCCATTCAATCCCATTCTTTTCCGACGAGCACGGATAATTGAAGACTACGGTGGTGGGCATTATGCCATCCCAAATGATGACCCCATTGTTGGTCCCGAAGCACCGGGAAGGAGGGTAAGATCAAGAAGAGAGCGGGATGTGGAGGACGAGCCGCCAGTGATTCCGGTCGAGAATGAAGACGTACCAATGGATTGGTACAATGTAGAGATGAGGCGGATGCAGGATCAAATGGCGAGGGGGTTGAACTTTTGCAACCAATCCCATATACGACTTTTTGACCACTTCAATATTCCACATATTGATGGTGGGAATTACCCATTCATTCCATCTTGGGATGAGAGGATTGGTGCGCGACGAAGCGGAGTCGGGGGAAGTGGAGCCGCCAATGATGATGAGGAGGATGAAGATTGATTTTGATGTTTTTGTGTTTTTAATGATGAAGTGGAGCCGCCAATTCGATTCCGGAGAGTAATTGAGGCAAAATTTATCATACTTCTTAAATCTTTGTGTTTAGTTACTATGTTTGAACATTTAGATTCTGTTTGTTTGCTGAATTTTATTTCAATGATGAGCTAAACTCTTTAAACTTCTATTTGGGGATACGAAATTGGTAGTATGGTTTGATTCTTGGTAGGATTAATTCTATGTTGGTTAATTTAGTTATTTTAGCTTGCTAAAGAACCTTGTGTGTGAATGATAATTGATTTTCTGTTAATAGGGAGATAATTAATTAGCAAGAACATCTATTATTTATCAATCTCATATGCTTAGTGAACACTTTTTGTCATATGTCTAGTGTAGTGAACATGAAACTAGGATTAATAAGAAAATCAAGTAAATTTATGTGCAAGCTTGTGAGATGACCATTAAACAAGAAGTTAATTAAAAGGATAAATTAATTAGCTATTGCAAGTCTGACTTAACCCGAATATTATATCTAGTAAATTTAATTGAAATAGACAACTGGCCATTGTTTAAAATGATTTATTTGCTAAGGATTAATGAAGTGAATACGGAACTAATCAATTGAATCGGTAACTAGCAAAAGAATTAATCCATTGCACTTTTACCTTGAAATCAACCATAGGATCAATTAAGTTGAACTAAATAGAAGTACTTCTCCGTTATTGAATCTAGTCAAAGTCTTTATTTTCTAGCTTAAATTAGTAATAATTAGTAAGTTTCTAGTCTTGTAAAACTATAGAACAACCCCTGCTTTTTAATTAACTTAGATTAAATTAGTTTTTAGTTTAATTTGCCGTTCCCTGTGTTCGATACCCTGCTTATTTAGCTATACCACAATTGATAGGTTCACTGCCTTTTGTGTGTTATTTGATAATTAAAAGTAGGTTTAACACTCAGTGGTGGATCTTGCATGCCAATTAGGGGTTTATGACCAGCCCTTGGTTTCGACACCCATCTTTCGGGCCTTTTTAGCACAAACCCACATGGTGTTTCCCGAAGGAATTACAAGTGCGGGATGGTGGAATACCATTGGCAATAAAGTTTACATTCCGAAGTCGGCGCAAGAAGGGAGCATTCGATCCCCAATACACCGCTTAATACACCGCCTCATTTCATCCACCATCAACCAACGAAAGGATGATGACAAGGTTTCCAACCTTGATGTCTTTTTCCTATGGAGCATCATTACACCGGATGTTTTTTGTAATATTCCTTGGTGTATTGCTTCATATCTTTCGGAGGGTGCGGTCAAAGATCGCAAGACTTCAAGAATAAATGGTGGGATGTTTGTCACCCGATTGGCTAACTCATTCGGGTTGATGAACCGCGGTGCATGGAACTTCATGACATTGATCCCGACACCTCCATTCAATCCCATTCTTTTCCGACGAGCACGGATAATTGAAGACTACGGTGGTGGCCATTATGCCATCCCAAATGATGACCCCATTGTTGGTCCCGAAGCACCGGGAAGGAGGGTAAGATCAAGAAGAGAGCGGGATGTGGAGGACGAGCCGCCAGTGATTCCGGTCGAGAATGAAGACGTACCAATGGATTGGTACAATGTAGAGATGAGGCGGATGCAGGATCAAATGGCGAGGGGGCTGAACTTTTGCAACCAATCCCATATACGACTTTTTGACCACTTTAATATTCCACATATTGATGGTGGGAATTACCCATTCATTCCATCTTGGGATGAGAGGATTGGTGCGCGACGAAGCGGAGTCGGGGGAAGTGGAGCCGCCAATGATGATGAGGAGGATGAAGATTGATTTTGATGTTTTTGTGTTTTTAATGATGAAGTGGAGCCGCCAATTCGATTCCGGAGAGTAATTGAGGCAAAATTTATCATACTTCTTAAATCTTTGTGTTTAGTTACTATGTTTGAACATTTAGATTCTGTTTGTTTGCTGAATTTTATTTCAATGATGAGCTAAACTCTTTAAACTTCTATTTGGGGATACGAAATTGGTAGTATGGTTTGATTCTTGGTAGGATTAATTCTATGTTGGTTAATTTAGTTATTTTAGCTTGCTAAAGAACCTTGTGTGTGAATGATAATTGATTTTCTGTTAATAGGGAGATAATTAATTAGCATGAACATCTATTAGTTATCAATCTCATATGCTTAGTGAACACTTTTTGTCATATGTCTAGTGTAGTGAACATGAAACTAGGATTAATAAGAAAATCAAGTAAATTTATGTGCAAGCTTGTGAGATGACCATTAAACAAGAAGTTAATTAAAAGGATAAATTAATTAGCTATTGCAAGTCTGACTTAACCCGAATATTATATCTAGTAAATTTAATTGAAATAGACAACTGGCCATTGTTTAAAATGATTTATTTGCTAAGGATTAATGAAGTGAATACGGAACTAATCAATTGAATCAGTAACTAGCAAAAGAATTAATCCATTGCACTTTTACCTTGAAATCAACCATAGGATCAATTAAGTTGAACTAAATAGAAGTACTTCTCCGTTATTGAATCTAGTCAAAGTCTTTATTTTCTAGCTTAAATTAGTAATAATTAGTAAGTTTCTAGTCTTGTAAAGCTATAGAACAACCCCTGCTTTTTAATTAACTTAGATTAAATTAGTTTTTAGTTTAATTTGCCGTTCCCTGTGTTCGATACCCTGCTTATTTAGTTATACCACAATTGATAGGTTCACTGCCTTTTGTGTGTTATTTGATAATTAAAAGTAGGTTTAACACTCAGTGGTGGATCTTGCATGCCAATTAGGGGTTTATGACCAGCCCTTGGTTTCGACACCCATCTTTCGGGCCTTTTTAGCACAAACCCACATGGTGTTTCCCGAAGGAATTACAAGTGCGGGATGGTGGAATACCATTGGCAATAAAGTTTACATTCCGAAGTCGGCGCAAGAAGGGAGCATTCGATCCCCAATACACCGCTTAATACACCGCCTCATTTCATCCACCATCAACCAACGAAAGGATGATGACAAGGTTTCCAACCTTGATGTCTTTTTCCTATGGAGCATCATTACACCGGATGTTTTTTGTAATATTCCTTGGTGTATTGCTTCATATCTTTCGGAGGGTGCGGTCAAAGATCGCAAGACTTCAAGAATAAATGGTGGGATGTTTGTCACCCGATTGGCTAACTCATTCGGGTTGATGAACCGCGGTGCATGGAACTTCATGACATTGATCCCGACACCTCCATTCAATCCCATTCTTTTCCGACGAGCACGGATAATTGAAGACTACGGTGGTGGCCATTATGCCATCCCAAATGATGACCCCATTGTTGGTCCCGAAGCACCGGGAAGGAGGGTAAGATCAAGAAGAGAGCGGGATGTGGAGGACGAGCCGCCAGTGATTCCGGTCGAGAATGAAGACGTACCAATGGATTGGTACAATGTGGAGATGAGGCGGATGCAGGATCAAATGGCGAGGGGGTTGAACTTTTGCAACCAATCCCATATACGACTTTTTGACCACTTCAATATTCCACATATTGATGGTGGGAATTACCCATTCATTCCATCTTGGGATGAGAGGATTGGTGTGCGACGAAGCGGAGTCGGGGGAAGTGGAGCCGCCAATGATGATGAGGAGGATGAAGATTGATTTTGATGTTTTTGTGTTTTTAATGATGAAGTGGAGCCGCCAATTCGATTCCGGAGAGTAATTGAGGCAAAATTTATCATACTTCTTAAATCTTTGTGTTTAGTTACTATGTTTGAACATTTAGATTCTGTTTGTTTGCTGAATTTTATTTCAATGATGAGCTAAACTCTTTAAACTTCTATTTGGGGATACGAAATTGGTAGTATGGTTTGATTCTTGGTAGGATTAATTCTATGTTGGTTAATTTAGTTATTTTAGCTTGCTAAAGAACCTTGTGTGTGAATGATAATTGATTTTCTGTTAATAGGGAGATAATTAATTAGCATGAACATCTATTAGTTATCAATCTCATATGCTTAGTGAACACTTTTTGTCATATGTCTAGTGTAGTGAACATGAAACTAGGATTAATAAGAAAATCAAGTAAATTTATGTGCAAGCTTGTGAGATGACCATTAAACAAGAAGTTAATTAAAAGGATAAATTAATTAGCTATTGCAAGTCTGACTTAACCCGAATATTATATCTAGTAAATTTAATTGAAATAGACAACTGGCCATTGTTTAAAATGATTTATTTGCTAAGGATTAATGAAGTGAATACGGAACTAATCAATTGAATCGGTAACTAGCAAAAGAATTAATCCATTGCACTTTTACCTTGAAATCAACCATAGGATCAATTAAGTTGAACTAAATAGAAGTACTTCTCCGTTATTGAATCTAGTCAAAGTCTTTATTTTCTAGCTTAAATTAGTAATAATTAGTAAGTTTCTAGTCTTGTAAAACTATAGAACAACCCCTGCTTTTTAATTAACTTAGATTAAATTAGTTTTTAGTTTAATTTGCCGTTCCCTGTGTTCGATACCCTGCTTATTTAGCTATACCACAATTGATAGGTTCACTGCCTTTTGTGTGTTATTTGATAATTAAAAGTAGGTTTAACACTCAGTGGTGGATCTTGCATGCCAATTAGGGGTTTATGACCAGCCCTTGGTTTCGACACCCATCTTTCGGGCCTTTTTAGCACAAACCCACATAGTGTTTCCCGAAGGAATTACAAGTGCGGGCTGGTGGAATACCATTGGCAATAAAGTTTACATTCCGAAGTCGGCGCAAGAAGGGAGCATTCAATCCCCAATACACCGCTTAATACACCGCCTCATTTCATCCACCATCAACCAACGAAAGGATGATGACAAGGTTTCCAACCTTGATGTCTTTTTCCTATGGAGCATCATTACACCGGATGTTTTTTGTAATATTCCTTGGTGTATTGCTTCATATCTTTCGGAGGGTGCGGTCAAAGATCGCAAGACTTCAAGAATAAATGGTGGGATGTTTGTCACCCGATTGGCTAACTCATTCGGGTTGATGAACCGCGGTGCATGGAACTTCATGACATTGATCCCGACACCTCCATTCAATCCCATTCTTTTCCGACGAGCACGGATAATTGAAGACTACGGTGGTGGCCATTATGCCATCCCAAATGATGACCCTATTGTTGGTCCCGAAGCACCGGGAAGGAGGGTAAGATCAAGAAGAGAGCGGGATGTGGAGGACGAGCCGCCAGTGATTCCGGTCGAGAATGAAGACGTACCAATGGATTGGTACAATGTAGAGATGAGGCGGATGCAGGATCAAATGGCGAGGGGGCTGAACTTTTGCAACCAATCCCATATACGACTTTTTGACCACTTTAATATTCCACATATTGATGGTGGGAATTACCCATTCATTCCATCTTGGGATGAGAGGATTGGTGCGCGACGAAGCGAAGTCGGGGGAAGTGGAGCCGCCAATGATGATGAGGAGGATGAAGATTGATTTTGATGTTTTTGTGTTTTTAATGATGAAGTGGAGCCGCCAATTCGATTCCAGAGAGTAATTGAGGCAAAATTTATCATACTTCTTAAATCTTTGTGTTTAGTTACTATGTTTGAACATTTAGATTCTGTTTGTTTGCTGAATTTTATTTCAATGATGAGCTAAACTCTTTAAACTTCTATTTGGGGATACGAAATTGGTAGTATGGTTTGATTCTTGGTAGGATTAATTCTATGTTGGTTAATTTAGTTATTTTAGCTTGCTAAAGAACCTTGTGTGTGAATGATAATTGATTTTCTGTTAATAGGGAGATAATTAATTAGCATGAACATCTATTAGTTATCAATCTCATATGCTTAGTGAACACTTTTTGTCATATGTCTAGTGTAGTGAACATGAAACTAGGATTAATAAGAAAATCAAGTAAATTTATGTGCAAGCTTGTGAGATGACCATTAAACAAGAAGTTAATTAAAAGGATAAATTAATTAGCTATTGCAAGTCTGACTTAACCCGAATATTATATCTAGTAAATTTAATTGAAATAGACAACTGGCCATTGTTTAAAATGATTTATTTGCTAAGGATTAATGAAGTGAATACGGAACTAATCAATTGAATCGGTAACTAGCAAAAGAATTAATCCATTGCACTTTTACCTTGAAATCAACCATAGGATCAATTAAGTTGAACTAAATAGAAGTACTTCTCCGTTATTGAATCTAGTCAAAGTCTTTATTTTCTAGCTTAAATTAGTAATAATTAGTAAGTTTCTAGTCTTGTAAAACTATAGAACAACCCCTGCTTTTTAATTAACTTAGATTAAATTAGTTTTTAGTTTAATTTGCCGTTCCCTGTGTTCGATACCCTGCTTATTTAGCTATACCACAATTGATAGGTTCACTGCCTTTTGTGTGTTATTTGATAATTAAAAGTAGGTTTAACACTCAGTGGTGGATCTTGCATGCCAATTAGGGGTTTATGACCAGCCCTTGGTTGCGACACCCATCTTTCGGGCCTTTTTAGCACAAACCCACATGGTGTTTCCCGAAGGAATTACAAGTGCGGGCTGGTGGAATACCATTGGCAATAAAGTTTACATTCCGAAGTCGGCGCAAGAAGGGAGCATTCGATCCCCAATACACCGCCTCATTTCATCCACCATCAACCAACGAAAGATGATGACAAGGTTTCCAACCTTGATGTCTTTTTCCTATGGAGCATCATTACATCGGATGTTTTTTGTAATATTCCTTGGTGTATTGCTTCATATCTTTCGGAGGGTGCGGTCAAAGATCGCAAGACTTCAAGAATAAATGGTGGGATGTTTGTCACCCGATTGGCTAACTCATTCGGGTTGATGAACCGCGGTGCATGGAACTTCATGACATTGATCCCGACACCTCCATTCAATCCCATTCTTTTCCGACGAGCACGGATAATTGAAGACTACGGTGGTGGCCATTATGCCATCCCAAATGATGACCCCATTGTTGGTCCCGAAGCACCGGGAAGGAGGGTAAGATCAAGAAGAGAGCGGGATGTGGAGGACGAGCCGCCAGTGATTCCGGTCGAGAATGAAGACGTACCAATGGATTGGTACAATGTAGAGATGAGGCGGATGCAGGATCAAATGGCGAGGGGGCTGAACTTTTGCAACCAATCCCATATACGACTTTTTGACCACTTCAATATTCCACATATTGATGGTGGGAATTACCCATTCATTCCATCTTGGGATGAGAGGATTGGTGCGCGACGAAGCGGAGTCGGGGGAAGTGGAGCCGCCAATGATGATGAGGAGGATGAAGATTGATTTTGATGTTTTTGTGTTTTTAATGATGAAGTGGAGCCGCCAATTCGATTTCGGAGAGTAATTGAGGCAAAATTTATCATACTTCTTAAATCTTTGTGTTTAGTTACTATGTTTGAACATTTAGATTCTGTTTGTTTGCTGAATTTTATTTCAATGATGAGCTAAACTCTTTAAACTTCTATTTGGGGATACGAAATTGGTAGTATGGTTTGATTCTTGGTAGGATTAATTCTATGTTGGTTAATTTAGTTATTTTAGCTTGCTAAAGAACCTTGTGTGTGAATGATAATTGATTTTCTGTTAATAGGGAGATAATTAATTAGCATGAACATCTATTAGTTATCAATCTCATATGCTTAGTGAACACTTTTTGTCATATGTCTAGTGTAGTGAACATGAAACTAGGATTAATAAGAAAATCAAGTAAATTTATGTGCAAGCTTGTGAGATGACCATTAAACAAGAAGTTAATTAAAAGGATAAATTAATTAGCTATTGCAAGTCTGACTTAACCCGAATATTATATCTAGTAAATTTAATTGAAATAGACAACTGGCCATTGTTTAAAATGATTTATTTGCTAAGGATTAATGAAGTGAATACGGAACTAATCAATTGAATCGGTAACTAGCAAAAGAATTAATCCATTGCACTTTTACCTTGAAATCAACCATAGGATCAATTAAGTTGAACTAAATAGAAGTACTTCTCCGTTATTGAATCTAGTCAAAGTCTTTATTTTCTAGCTTAAATTGGTAATAATTAGTAAGTTTCTAGTCTTGTAAAACTATAGAACAACCCCTGCTTTTTAATTAACTTAGATTAAATTAGTTTTTAGTTTAATTTGCCGTTCCCTGTGTTCGATACCCTGCTTATTTAGCTATACCACAATTGATAGGTTCACTGCCTTTTGTGTGTTATTTGATAATTAAAAGTAGGTTTAACACTCAGTGGTGGATCTTGCATGCCAATTAGGGGTTTATGACCAGCCCTTGGTTGCGACACCCATCTTTCGGGCCTTTTTAGCACAAACCCACATGGTGTTTCCCGAAGGAATTACAAGTGCGGGCTGGTGGAATACCATTGGCAATAAAGTTTACATTCCGAAGTCGGCGCAAGAAGGGAGCATTCGATCCCCAATACACCGCCTCATTTCATCCACCATCAACCAACGAAAGATGATGACAAGGTTTCCAACCTTGATGTCTTTTTCCTATGGAGCATCATTACACCGGATGTTTTTTGTAATATTCCTTGGTGTATTGCTTCATATCTTTCGGAGGGTGCGGTCAAAGATCGCAAGACTTCAAGAATAAATGGTGGGATGTTTGTCACCCGATTGGCTAACTCATTCGGGTTGATGAACCGCGGTGCATGGAACTTCATGACATTGATCCCGACACCTCCATTCAATCCCATTCTTTTCCGACGAGCACGGATAATTGAAGACTACGGTGGTGGCCATTATGCCATCCCAAATGATGACCCCATTGTTGGTCCCGAAGCACCGGGAAGGAGGGTAAGATCAAGAAGAGAGCGGGATGTGGAGGACGAGCCGCCAGTGATTCCGGTCGAGAATGAAGACGTACCAATGGATTGGTACAATGTAGAGATGAGGCGGATGCAGGATCAAATGGCGAGGGGGCTGAACTTTTGCAACCAATCCCATATACGACTTTTTGACCACTTCAATATTCCACATATTGATGGTGGGAATTACCCATTCATTCCATCTTGGGATGAGAGGATTGGTGCGCGACGAAGCGGAGTCGGGGGAAGTGGAGCCGCCAATGATGATGAGGAGGATGAAGATTGATTTTGATGTTTTTGTGTTTTTAATGATGAAGTGGAGCCGCCAATTCGATTTCGGAGAGTAATTGAGGCAAAATTTATCATACTTCTTAAATCTTTGTGTTTAGTTACTATGTTTGAACATTTAGATTCTGTTTGTTTGCTGAATTTTATTTCAATGATGAGCTAAACTCTTTAAACTTCTATTTGGGGATACGAAATTGGTAGTATGGTTTGATTCTTGGTAGGATTAATTCTATGTTGGTTAATTTAGTTATTTTAGCTTGCTAAAGAACCTTGTGTGTGAATGATAATTGATTTTCTGTTAATAGGGAGATAATTAATTAGCATGAACATCTATTAGTTATCAATCTCATATGCTTAGTGAACACTTTTTGTCATATGTCTAGTGTAGTGAACATGAAACTAGGATTAATAAGAAAATCAAGTAAATTTATGTGCAAGCTTGTGAGATGACCATTAAACAAGAAGTTAATTAAAAGGATAAATTAATTAGCTATTGCAAGTCTGACTTAACCCGAATATTATATCTAGTAAATTTAATTGAAATAGACAACTGGCCATTGTTTAAAATGATTTATTTGCTAAGGATTAATGAAGTGAATACGGAACTAATCAATTGAATCGGTAACTAGCAAAAGAATTAATCCATTGCACTTTTACCTTGAAATCAACCATAGGATCAATTAAGTTGAACTAAATAGAAGTACTTCTCCGTTATTGAATCTAGTCAAAGTCTTTATTTTCTAGCTTAAATTAGTAATAATTAGTAAGTTTCTAGTCTTGTAAAACTATAGAACAACCCCTGCTTTTTAATTAACTTAGATTAAATTAGTTTTTAGTTTAATTTGCCGTTCCCTGTGTTCGATACCCTGCTTATTTAGCTATACCACAATTGATAGGTTCACTGCCTTTTGTGTGTTATTTGATAATTAAAAGTAGGTTTAACACTCAGTGGTGGATCTTGCATGCCAATTAGGGGTTTATGACCAGCCCTTGGTTGCGACACCCATCTTTCGGGCCTTTTTAGCACAAACCCACATGGTGTTTCCCGAAGGAATTACAAGTGCGGGCTGGTGGAATACCATTGGCAATAAAGTTTACATTCCGAAGTCGGCGCAAGAAGGGAGCATTCGATCCCCAATACACCGCCTCATTTCATCCACCATCAACCAACGAAAGATGATGAAAAGGTTTCCAACCTTGATGTCTTTTTCCTATGGAGCATCATTACACCGGATGTTTTTTGTAATATTCCTTGGTGTATTGCTTCATATCTTTCGGAGGGTGCGGTCAAAGATCGCAAGACTTCAAGAATAAATGGTGGGATGTTTGTCACCCGATTGGCTAACTCATTCGGGTTGATGAACCGCGGTGCATGGAACTTCATGACATTGATCCCGACACCTCCATTCAATCCCATTCTTTTCCGACGAGCACGGATAATTGAAGACTACGGTGGTGGCCATTATGCCATCCCAAATGATGACCCCATTGTTGGTCCCGAAGCACCGGGAAGGAGGGTAAGATCAAGAAGAGAGCGGGATGTGGAGGACGAGCCGCCAGTGATTCCGGTCGAGAATGAAGACGTACCAATACAATGTAGAGATGAGGCGGATGCAGGATCAAATGGCGAGGGGGTTGAACTTTTGCAACCAATCCCATATACGACTTTTTGACCACTTCAATATTCCACATATTGATGGTGGGAATTACCCATTCATTCCATCTTGGGATGAGAGGATTGGTGCGCGACGAAGCGGAGTCGGGGGAAGTGGAGCCGCCAATGATGATGAGGAGGATGAAGATTGATTTTGATGTTTTTGTGTTTTTAATGATGAAGTGGAGCCGCCAATTCGATTCCGGAGAGTAATTGAGGCAAAATTTATCATACTTCTTAAATCTTTGTGTTTAGTTACTATGTTTGAACATTTAGATTCTGTTTGTTTGCTGAATTTTATTTCAATGATGAGCTAAACTCTTTAAACTTCTATTTGGGGATACGAAATTGGTAGTATGGTTTGATTCTTGGTAGGATTAATTCTATGTTGGTTAATTTAGTTATTTTAGCTTGCTAAAGAACCTTGTGTGTGAATGATAATTGATTTTCTGTTAATAGGGAGATAATTAATTAGCATGAACATCTATTAGTTATCAATCTCATATGCTTAGTGAACACTTTTTGTCATATGTCTAGTGTAGTGAACATGAAACTAGGATTAATAAGAAAATCAAGTAAATTTATGTGCAAGCTTGTGAGATGACCATTAAACAAGAAGTTAATTAAAAGGATAAATTAATTAGCTATTGCAAGTCTGACTTAACCCGAATATTATATCTAGTAAATTTAATTGAAATAGACAACTGGCCATTGTTTAAAATGATTTATTTGCTAAGGATTAATGAAGTGAATACGGAACTAATCAATTGAATCGGTAACTAGCAAAAGAATTAATCCATTGCACTTTTACCTTGAAATCAACCATAGGATCAATTAAGTTGAACTAAATAGAAGTACTTCTCCGTTATTGAATCTAGTCAAAGTCTTTATTTTCTAGCTTAAATTAGTAATAATTAGTAAGTTTCTAGTCTTGTAAAACTATAGAACAACCCCTGCTTTTTAATTAACTTAGATTAAATTAGTTTTTAGTTTAATTTGCCGTTCCCTGTGTTCGATACCCTGCTTATTTAGCTATACCACAATTGATAGGTTCACTGCCTTTTGTGTGTTATTTGATAATTAAAAGTAGGTTTAACACTCAGTGGTGGATCTTGCATGCCAATTAGGGGTTTATGACCAGCCCTTGGTTGCGACACCCATCTTTCGGGCCTTTTTAGCACAAACCCACATGGTGTTTCCCGAAGGAATTACAAGTGCGGGCTGGTGGAATACCATTGGCAATAAAGTTTACATTCCGAAGTCGGCGCAAGAAGGGAGCATTCGATCCCCAATACACCGCCTCATTTCATCCACCATCAACCAACGAAAGATGATGAAAAGGTTTCCAACCTTGATGTCTTTTTCCTATGGAGCATCATTACACCGGATGTTTTTTGTAATATTCCTTGGTGTATTGCTTCATATCTTTCGGAGGGTGCGGTCAAAGATCGCAAGACTTCAAGAATAAATGGTGGGATGTTTGTCACCCGATTGGCTAACTCATTCGGGTTGATGAACCGCGGTGCATGGAACTTCATGACATTGATCCCGACACCTCCATTCAATCCCATTCTTTTCCGACGAGCACGGATAATTGAAGACTACGGTGGTGGCCATTATGCCATCCCAAATGATGACCCCATTGTTGGTCCCGAAGCACCGGGAAGGAGGGTAAGATCAAGAAGAGAGCGGGATGTGGAGGACGAGCCGCCAGTGATTCCGGTCGAGAATGAAGACGTACCAATACAATGTAGAGATGAGGCGGATGCAGGATCAAATGGCGAGGGGGTTGAACTTTTGCAACCAATCCCATATACGACTTTTTGACCACTTCAATATTCCACATATTGATGGTGGGAATTACCCATTCATTCCATCTTGGGATGAGAGGATTGGTGCGCGACGAAGCGGAGTCGGGGGAAGTGGAGCCGCCAATGATGATGAGGAGGATGAAGATTGATTTTGATGTTTTTGTGTTTTTAATGATGAAGTGGAGCCGCCAATTCGATTCCGGAGAGTAATTGAGGCAAAATTTATCATACTTCTTAAATCTTTGTGTTTAGTTACTATGTTTGAACATTTAGATTCTGTTTGTTTGCTGAATTTTATTTCAATGATGAGCTAAACTCTTTAAACTTCTATTTGGGGATACGAAATTGGTAGTATGGTTTGATTCTTGGTAGGATTAATTCTATGTTGGTTAATTTAGTTATTTTAGCTTGCTAAAGAACCTTGTGTGTGAATGATAATTGATTTTCTGTTAATAGGGAGATAATTAATTAGCATGAACATCTATTAGTTATCAATCTCATATGCTTAGTGAACACTTTTTGTCATATGTCTAGTGTAGTGAACATGAAACTAGGATTAATAAGAAAATCAAGTAAATTTATGTGCAAGCTTGTGAGATGACCATTAAACAAGAAGTTAATTAAAAGGATAAATTAATTAGCTATTGCAAGTCTGACTTAACCCGAATATTATATCTAGTAAATTTAATTGAAATAGACAACTGGCCATTGTTTAAAATGATTTATTTGCTAAGGATTAATGAAGTGAATACGGAACTAATCAATTGAATCGGTAACTAGCAAAAGAATTAATCCATTGCACTTTTACCTTGAAATCAACCATAGGATCAATTAAGTTGAACTAAATAGAAGTACTTCTCCGTTATTGAATCTAGTCAAAGTCTTTATTTTCTAGCTTAAATTAGTAATAATTAGTAAGTTTCTAGTCTTGTAAAACTATAGAACAACCCCTGCTTTTTAATTAACTTAGATTAAATTAGTTTTTAGTTTAATTTGCCGTTCCCTGTGTTCGATACCCTGCTTATTTAGCTATACCACAATTGATAGGTTCACTGCCTTTTGTGTGTTATTTGATAATTAAAAGTAGGTTTAACACTCAGTGGTGGATCTTGCATGCCAATTAGGGGTTTATGACCAGCCCTTGGTTGCGACACCCATCTTTCGGGCCTTTTTAGCACAAACCCACATGGTGTTTCCCGAAGGAATTACAAGTGCGGGCTGGTGGAATACCATTGGCAATAAAGTTTACATTCCGAAGTCGGCGCAAGAAGGGAGCATTCGATCCCCAATACACCGCCTCATTTCATCCACCATCAACCAACGAAAGATGATGACAAGGTTTCCAACCTTGATGTCTTTTTCCTATGGAGCATCATTACACCGGATGTTTTTTGTAATATTCCTTGGTGTATTGCTTCATATCTTTCGGAGGGTGCGGTCAAAGATCGCAAGACTTCAAGAATAAATGGTGGGATGTTTGTCACCCGATTGGCTAACTCATTCGGGTTGATGAACCGCGGTGCATGGAACTTCATGACATTGATCCCGACACCTCCATTCAATCCCATTCTTTTCCGACGAGCACGGATAATTGAAGACTACGGTGGTGGCCATTATGCCATCCCAAATGATGACCCCATTGTTGGTCCCGAAGCACCGGGAAGGAGGGTAAGATCAAGAAGAGAGCGGGATGTGGAGGACGAGCCGCCAGTGATTCCGGTCGAGAATGAAGACGTACCAATGGATTGGTACAATGTAGAGATGAGGCGGATGTAGGATCAAATGGCGAGGGGGTTGAACTTTTGCAACCAATCCCATATACGACTTTTTGACCACTTCAATATTCCACATATTGATGGTGGGAATTACCCATTCATTCCATCTTGGGATGAGAGGATTGGTGCGCGACGAAGCGGAGTCGGGGGAAGTGGAGCCGCCAATGATGATGAGGAGGATGAAGATTGATTTTGATGTTTTTGTGTTTTTAATGATGAAGTGGAGCCGCCAATTCGATTTCGGAGAGTAATTGAGGCAAAATTTATCATACTTCTTAAATCTTTGTGTTTAGTTACTATGTTTGAACATTTAGATTCTGTTTGTTTGCTGAATTTTATTTCAATGATGAGCTAAACTCTTTAAACTTCTATTTGGGGATACGAAATTGGTAGTATGGTTTGATTCTTGGTAGGATTAATTCTATGTTGGTTAATTTAGTTATTTTAGCTTGCTAAAGAACCTTGTGTGTGAATGATAATTGATTTTCTGTTAATAGGGAGATAATTAATTAGCATGAACATCTATTAGTTATCAATCTCATATGCTTAGTGAACACTTTTTGTCATATGTCTAGTGTAGTGAACATGAAACTAGGATTAATAAGAAAATCAAGTAAATTTATGTGCAAGCTTGTGAGATGACCATTAAACAAGAAGTTAATTAAAAGGATAAATTAATTAGCTATTGCAAGTCTGACTTAACCCGAATATTATATCTAGTAAATTTAATTGAAATAGACAACTGGCCATTGTTTAAAATGATTTATTTGCTAAGGATTAATGAAGTGAATACGGAACTAATCAATTGAATCGGTAACTAGCAAAAGAATTAATCCATTGCACTTTTACCTTGAAATCAACTATAGGATCAATTAAGTTGAACTAAATAGAAGTACTTCTCCGTTATTGAATCTAGTCAAAGTCTTTATTTTCTAGCTTAAATTAGTAATAATTAGTAAGTTTCTAGTCTTGTAAAACTATAGAACAACCCCTGCTTTTTGATTAACTTAGATTAAATTAGTTTTTAGTTTAATTTGCCGTTCCCTGTGTTCGATACCCTGCTTATTTAGCTATACCACAATTGATAGGTTCACTGCCTTTTGTGTGTTATTTGATAATTAAAAGTAGGTTTAACACTCAGTGGTGGATCTTGCATGCCAATTAGGGGTTTATGACCAGCCCTTGGTTGCGACACCCATCTTTCGGGCCTTTTTAGCACAAACCCACATGGTGTTTCCCGAAGGAATTACAAGTGCGGGCTGGTGGAATACCATTGGCAATAAAGTTTACATTCCGAAGTCGGCGCAAGAAGGGAGCATTCGATCCCCAATACACCGCTTAATACACCGCCTCATTTCATCCACCATCAACCAACGAAAGGATGATGACAAGGTTTCCAACCTTGATGTCTTTTTCCTATGGAGCATCATTACACCGGATGTTTTTTGTAATATTCCTTGGTGTATTGCTTCATATCTTTCGGAGGGTGCGCTCAAAGATCGCAAGACTTCAAGAATAAATGGTGGGATGTTTGTCACCCGATTGGCTAACTCATTCGGGTTGATGAACCGCGGTGCATGGAACTTCATGACATTGATCCCGACACCTCCATTCAATCCCATTCTTTTCCGACGAGCACGGATAATTGAAGACTACGGTGGTGGCCATTATGCCATCCCAAATGATGACCCCATTGTTGGTCCCGAAGCACCGGGAAGGAGGGTAAGATCAAGAAGAGAGCGGGATGTGGAGGACGAGCCGCCAGTGATTCCGGTCGAGAATGAAGACGTACCAATGGATTGGTACAATGTAGAGATGAGGCGGATGCAGGATCAAATGGCGAGGGGGTTGAACTTTTGCAACCAATCCCATATACGACTTTTTGACCACTTCAGTATTCCACATATTGATGGTGGGAATTACCCATTCATTCCATCTTGGGATGAGAGGATTGGTGCGCGACGAAGCGGAGTCGGGGGAAGTGGAGCCGCCAATGATGATGAGGAGGATGAAGATTGATTTTGATGTTTTTGTGTTTTTAATGATGAAGTGGAGCCGCCAATTCGATTCCGGAGAGTAATTGAGGCAAAATTTATCATACTTCTTAAATCTTTGTGTTTAGTTACTATGTTTGAACATTTAGATTCTGTTTGTTTGCTGAATTTTATTTCAATGATGAGCTAAACTCTTTAAACTTCTATTTGGGGATACGAAATTGGTAGTATGGTTTGATTCTTGGTAGGATTAATTCTATGTTGGTTAATTTAGTTATTTTAGCTTGCTAAAGAACCTTGTGTGTGAATGATAATTGATTTTCTGTTAATAGGGAGATAATTAATTAGCATGAACATCTATTAGTTATCAATCTCATATGCTTAGTGAACACTTTTTGTCATATGTCTAGTGTAGTGAACATGAAACTAGGATTAATAAGAAAATCAAGTAAATTTATGTGCAAGCTTGTGAGATGACCATTAAACAAGAAGTTAATTAAAAGGATAAATTAATTAGCTATTGCAAGTCTGACTTAACCCGAATATTATATCTAGTAAATTTAATTGAAATAGACAACTGGCCATTGTTTAAAATGATTTATTTGCTAAGGATTAATGAAGTGAATACGGAACTAATCAATTGAATCGGTAACTAGCAAAAGAATTAATCCATTGCACTTTTACCTTGAAATCAACCATAGGATCAATTAAGTTGAACTAAATAGAAGTACTTCTCCGTTATTGAATCTAGTCAAAGTCTTTATTTTCTAGCTTAAATTAGTAATAATTAGTAAGTTTCTAGTCTTGTAAAACTATAGAACAACCCCTGCTTTTTAATTAACTTAGATTAAATTAGTTTTTAGTTTAATTTGCCGTTCCCTGTGTTCGATACCCTGCTTATTTAGCTATACCACAATTGATAGGTTCACTGCCTTTTGTGTGTTATTTGATAATTAAAAGTAGGTTTAACACTCAGTGGTGGATCTTGCATGCCAATTAGGGGTTTATGACCAGCCCTTGGTTGCGACACCCATCTTTCGGGCCTTTTTAGCACAAACCCACATGGTGTTTCCCGAAGGAATTACAAGTGCGGGCTGGTGGAATACCATTGGCAATAAAGTTTACATTCCGAAGTCGGCGCAAGAAGGGAGCATTCGATCCCCAATACACCGCTTAATACACCGCCTCATTTCATCCACCATCAACCAACGAAAGGATGATGACAAGGTTTCCAACCTTGATGTCTTTTTCCTATGGAGCATCATTACACCGGATGTTTTTTGTAATATTCCTTGGTGTATTGCTTCATATCTTTCGGAGGGTGCGGTCAAAGATCGCAAGACTTCAAGAATAAATGGTGGGATGTTTGTCACCCGATTGGCTAACTCATTCGGGTTGATGAACCGCGGTGCATGGAACTTCATGACATTGATCCCGACACCTCCATTCAATCCCATTCTTTTCCGACGAGCACGGATAATTGAAGACTACGGTGGTGGCCATTATGCCATCCCAAATGATGACCCCATTGTTGGTCTCGAAGCACCGGGAAGGAGGGTAAGATCAAGAAGAGAGCGGGATGTGGAGGACGAGCCGCCAGTGATTCCGGTCGAGAATGAAGACGTACCAATGGATTGGTACAATGTAGAGATGAGGCGGATGCAGGATCAAATGGCGAGGGGGCTGAACTTTTGCAACCAATCCCATATACGACTTTTTGACCACTTCAATATTCCACATATTGATGGTGGGAATTACCCATTCATTCCATCTTGGGATGAGAGGATTGGTGCGCGACGAAGCGGAGTCGGGGGAAGTGGAGACGCCAATGATGATGAGGAGGATGAAGATTGATTTTGATGTTTTTGTGTTTTTAATGATGAAGTGGAGCCACCAATTCGATTCCGGAGAGTAATTGAGGCAAAATTTATCATACTTCTTAAATCTTTGTGTTTAGTTACTATGTTTGAACATTTAGATTCTGTTTGTTTGCTGAATTTTATTTCAATGATGAGCTAAACTCTTTAAACTTCTATTTGGGGATATGAAATTGGTAGTATGGTTTGATTCTTGGTAGGATTAATTCTATGTTGGTTAATTTAGTTATTTTAGCTTGCTAAAGAACCTTGTGTGTGAATGATAATTGATTTTCTGTTAATAGGGAGATAATTAATTAGCATGAACATCTATTAGTTATCAATCTCATATGCTTAGTGAACACTTTTTTTCATATGTCTAGTGTAGTGAACATGAAACTAGGATTAATAAGAAAATCAAGTAAATTTATGTGCAAGCTTGTGAGATGACCATTAAACAAGAAGTTAATTAAAAGGATAAATTAATTAGCTATTGCAAGTCTGACTTAACCCGAATATTATATCTAGTAAATTTAATTGAAATAGACAACTGGCCATTGTTTAAAATGATTTATTTGCTAAGGATTAATGAAGTGAATACGGAACTAATCAATTGAATCGGTAACTAGCAAAAGAATTAATCCATTTCACTTTTACCTTGAAATCAAGCATAGGATCAATTAAGTTGAACTAAATAGAAGTACTTCTCCGTTATTGAATCTAGTAAAAGTCTTTATTTTCTAGCTTAAATTAGTAATAATTAGTAAGTTTCTAGTCTTGTAAAACTATAGAACAACCCCTGCTTTTTAATTAACTTAGATTAAATTAGTTTTTAGTTTAATTTGCCGTTCCCTGTGTTCGATACCCTGCTTATTTAGCTATACCACAATTGATAGGTTCACTGCCTTTTGTGTGTTATTTGATAATTAAAAGTAGGTTTAACACTCAGTGGTGGATCTTGCATGTCAATTAGGGTTTATGACCAACCCTTGGTTTCGACACCCATCTTTCGAGCCTTTTTAGCACAAACCCACATGGTGTTTCCCGAAGGAATTACAAGTGCGGGCTGGTGGAATACCATTGGCAATAAAGTTTACATTCCGAAGTCGGCGCAAGAAGGGAGCATTCGATCCCCAATACACCGCTTAATACACCGCCTCATTTCATCCACCATCAACCAACGAAAGGATGATGACAAGGTTTCCAACCTTGATGTCTTTTTCCTATGGAGCAACATTACATCGGATGTTTTTTGTAATATTCCTTGGTGTATTGCTTCATATCTTTCGGAGGGTGCGGTCAAAGATCGCAAGACTTCAAGAATAAATGGTGGGATGTTTGTCACCCGATTGGCTAACTCATTCGGGTTGATGAACCGCGGTGCATGGAACTTCATGACATTGATCCCGACACCTCCATTCAATCCCATTCTTTTCCGACGAGCACGGATAATTGAAGACTACGGTGGTGGCCATTATGCCATCCCAAATGATGACCCCATTGTTGGTCCCGAAGCACCGGGAAGGAGGGTAAGATCAAGAAGAGAGCGGGATGTGGAGGACGAGCCGCCAGTGATTCCGGTCGAGAATGAAGACGTACCAATGGATTGGTACAATGTAGAGATGAGGCGGATGCAGGATCAAATGGCGAGGGGGTTGAACTTTTGCAACCAATCCCATATACGACTTTTTGACCACTTCAATATTCCACATATTGATGGTGGGAATTACCCATTCATTCCATCTTTCGGATTGGAGCATCATTACACCGGATGTTTTTTGTAATATTCCTTGGTGTATTGCTTCATATCTTTCGGAGGGTGCGGTCAAAGATCGCAAGACTTCAAAAATAAATGGTGGGATGTTTGTCACCCGATTGGCTAACTCATTCGGGTTGATGAACCGCGGTGCATGGAACTTCATGACATTGATCCCGACACCTCCATTCAATCCCATTCTTTTCCGACGAGCACGGATAATTGAAGACTACGGTGGTGGCCATTATGCCATCCCAAATGATGACCCCATTGTTGGTCCCGAAGCACCGGGAAGGAGGGTAAGATCAAGAAGAGAGCGGGATGTGGAGGACGAGCCGCCAGTGATTCCGGTCGAGAATGAAGACATACCAATGGATTGGTACAATGTAGAGATGAGGCGGATGCAGGATCAAATGGCGAGGGGGTTGAACTTTTGCAACCAATCCGATATACGACTTTTTGACCACTTCAATATTCCACATATTGATGGTGGGAATTACCCATTCATTCCATCTTGGGATGAGAGGATTGGTGCGCGACGAAGCGGAGTCGGGGGAAGTGGAGCCGCCAATGATGATGAGGAGGATGAAGATTGATTTTGATGTTTTTGTGTTTTTAATGATGAAGTGGAGCCGCCAATTCGATTCCAGAGAGTAATTGAGGAAAAATTTATCATACTTCTTAAATCTTTGTGTTTAGTTACTATGTTTGAACATTTAGATTCTGTTTGTTTGCTGAATTTTATTTCAATGATGAGCTAAACTCTTTAAACTTCTATTTGGGGATACGAAATTGGTAGTATGGTTTGATTCTTGGTAGGATTAATTCTATGTTGGTTAATTTAGTTATTTTAGCTTGCTAAAGAACCTTGTGTGTGAATGATAATTGATTTTCTGTTAATAGGGAGATAATTAATTAGCATGAACATCTATTAGTTATCAATCTCATATGCTTAGTGAACACTTTTTGTCATATGTCTAGTGTAGTGAACATGAAACTAGGATTAATAAGAAAATCAAGTAAATTTATGTGCAAGCTTGTGAGATGACCATTAAACAAGAAGTTAATTAAAAGGATAAATTAATTAGCTATTGCAAGTCTGACTTAACCCGAATATTATATCTAGTAAATTTAATTGAAATAGACAACTGGCCATTGTTTAAAATGATTTATTTGCTAAGGATTAATGAAGTGAATACGGAACTAATCAATTGAATCGGTAACTAGCAAAAGAATTAATCCATTGCACTTTTACCTTGAAATCAACCATAGGTTCAATTAAGTTGAACTAAATAGAAGTACTTCTCCGTTATTGAATCTAGTCAAAGTCTTTATTTTCTAGCTTAAATTAGTAATAATTAGTAAGTTTCTAGTCTTGTAAAACTATAGAACAACCCCTGCTTTTTAATTAACTTAGATTAAATTAGTTTTTAGTTTAATTTGCCGTTCCCTGTGTTCGATACCCTGCTTATTTAGCTATACCACAATTGATAGGTTCACTGCCTTTTGTGTGTTATTTGATAATTAAAAGTAGGTTTAACACTCAGTGGTGGATCTTGCATGTCAATTAGGGTTTATGACCAGCCCTTGGTTTCGACACCCATCTTTCGAGCCTTTTTAGCACAAACCCACATGGTGTTTCCCGAAGGAATTACAAGTGCGGGCTGGTGGAATACCATTGGCAATAAAGTTTACATTCCGAAGTCGGCGCAAGAAGGGAGCATTCGATCCCCAATACACCGCTTAATACACCGCCTCATTTCATCCACCATCAACCAACGAAAGGATGATGACAAGGTTTCCAACCTTGATGTCTTTTTCCTATGGAGCATCATTACACCGGATGTTTTTTGTAATATTCCTTGGTGTATTGCTTCATATCTTTCGGAGGGTGCGGTCAAAGATCGCAAGACTTCAAAAATAAATGGTGGGATGTTTGTCACCCGATTGGCTAACTCATTCGGGTTGATGAACCGCGGTGCATGGAACTTCATGACATTGATCCCGACACCTCCATTCAATCCCATTCTTTTCCGACGAGCACGGATAATTGAAGACTACGGTGGTGGCCATTATGCCATCCCAAATGATGACCCCATTGTTGGTCCCGAAGCACCGGGAAGGAGGGTAAGATCAAGAAGAGAGCGGGATGTGGAGGACGAGCCGCCAGTGATTCCGGTCGAGAATGAAGACGTACCAATGGATTGGTACAATGTAGAGATGAGGCGGATGCAGGATCAAATGGCGAGGGGGTTGAACTTTTGCAACCAATCCGATATACGACTTTTTGACCACTTCAATATTCCACATATTGATGGTGGGAATTACCCATTCATTCCATCTTGGGATGAGAGGATTGGTGCGCGACGAAGCGGAGTCGGGGGAAGTGGAGCCGCCAATGATGATGAGGAGGATGAAGATTGATTTTGATGTTTTTGTGTTTTTAATGATGAAGTGGAGCCGCCAATTCGATTCCAGAGAGTAATTGAGGAAAAATTTATCATACTTCTTAAATCTTTGTGTTTAGTTACTATGTTTGAACATTTAGATTCTGTTTGTTTGCTGAATTTTATTTCAATGATGAGCTAAACTCTTTAAACTTCTATTTGGGGATACGAAATTGGTAGTATGGTTTGATTCTTGGTAGGATTAATTCTATGTTGGTTAATTTAGTTATTTTAGCTTGCTAAAGAACCTTGTGTGTGAATGATAATTGATTTTCTGTTAATAGGGAGATAATTAATTAGCATGAACATCTATTAGTTATCAATCTCATATGCTTAGTGAACACTTTTTGTCATATGTCTAGTGTAGTGAACATGAAACTAGGATTAATAAGAAAATCAAGTAAATTTATGTGCAAGCTTGTGAGATGACCATTAAACAAGAAGTTAATTAAAAGGATAAATTAATTAGCTATTGCAAGTCTGACTTAACCCGAATATTATATCTAGTAAATTTAATTGAAATAGACAACTGGCCATTGTTTAAAATGATTTATTTGCTAAGGATTAATGAAGTGAATACGGAACTAATCAATTGAATCGGTAACTAGCAAAAGAATTAATCCATTGCACTTTTACCTTGAAATCAACCATAGGTTCAATTAAGTTGAACTAAATAGAAGTACTTCTCCGTTATTGAATCTAGTCAAAGTCTTTATTTTCTAGCTTAAATTAGTAATAATTAGTAAGTTTCTAGTCTTGTAAAACTATAGAACAACCCCTGCTTTTTAATTAACTTAGATTAAATTAGTTTTTAGTTTAATTTGCCGTTCCCTGTGTTCGATACCCTGCTTATTTAGCTATACCACAATTGATAGGTTCACTGCCTTTTGTGTGTTATTTGATAATTAAAAGTAGGTTTAACACTCAGTGGTGGATCTTGCATGCCAATTAGGGGTTTATGACCAGCCCTTGGTTGCGACACCCATCTTTCGGGCCTTTTTAGCACAAACCCACATGGTGTTTCCCGAAGGAATTACAAGTGCGGGCTGGTGGAATACCATTGGCAATAAAGTTTACATTCCGAAGTCGGCGCAAGAAGGGAGCATTCGATCCCCAATACACCGCTTAATACACCGCCTCATTTCATCCACCATCAACCAACGAAAGGATGATGACAAGGTTTCCAAACTTGATGTCTTTTTCCTATGGAGCATCATTACACCGGATGTTTTTTGTAATATTCCTTGGTGTATTGCTTCATATCTTTCGGAGGGTGCGGTCAAAGATCGCAAGACTTCAAGAATAAATGGTGGGATGTTTGTCACCTGATTGGCTAACTCATTCTGGTTGATGAACCGCGGTGCATGGAACTTCATGACATTGATCCCGACACCTCCATTCAATCCCATTCTTTTCCGACGAGCACGGATAATTGAAGACTACGGTGGTGGCCATTATGCCATCCCAAATGATGACCCCATTGTTGGTCCCGAAGCACCGGGAAGGAGGGTGTGACAACCCTATATTTCTCCAAAAGCATTGTAACGCTCGAAAGCTAAGTACAACGAAATTAACCTCGAAAATAAAGTGTTCAAGTATCTAAGTTGGGATGCATCGAAAATTAGATATCATGCCAAGGATTTCAAAAACATAAAGAACGCTCAAAACCGGGTTATATTGAAGAAATTATAACCACTCGTATATTTACGACGCGACGTTAAAACATTATTTGACTTAAAAAGTAGAATCTCAATAAAATGCATTTTAAGCCTTAAGTATCTAAACAAAAGCCGTAGATCTCGTTGAAAGGTGAACGTGCATAAAAAGATCGCCCAAATTGGACCTCGTATGAAGAAGTTACGAATTTTCAAAGTTTCGTAACGGTAGTAGAGGGCTAAAAACTCGGATTTAAGATCGAGTGTTATTTAGCTAACGCAACCTAAACGAAAGTTGAAGATCTCCTCAGTAGTAATAAAACAATAAAAAGACAAACAAAAACCGACGTCGAATAAAGAACCTATGAAATTTTAACGAACTTTAGGAGGCCCGGCCTATTAAAAATATATCATTAAAAATAAAGCCAAAACTAGCCGACGAAGTCTAAATGAAAGTTGTAGAGCATAATCTCACCTACGCGTGGATATAAAGAACGCGAAAAACGGAGCTCGTACGCGAAAGTTACGGAATTTAGAAGTCGGAAGCAGGGATTACGCCCCGCGTACTCTGGGAGTACGCCCCGCGTACTAGACCCAGAGTCGAGTCCCATCGACCCGCCCAAGCTACGCTAGCTAGACCCGAGTCGTAAGCCATGACGCCATATTACGCCCCGCGTACTCCAAGATTACGCGCCGCGTACGAGGTTTTCCATCCCTATAAATAGAAGGCATGAGCTCGAGTCTTTGCACACCTTCACAATTCATCAGTCATTCTCCCATACTTCTAAGCCTCAGAGACCACTCCCGACGACCTTGGTTTCCACACTCGAGCCCCCGACGAAAGATTTACGCTGCAGAGACCCTCGAAGAGCCCGACGACGCAACCATCCGCGGACGAAGTTCTGCTCAACCCTAGCCTCTCTCTTCGAAACGAGTGAGTTCATACCCCTACTTTTCAATTCTTTTCACGTTTTAGGGGGGGGGGATACAAGTACATTACAAATCAAAGTATCATTTTTATAATATCGTTCTTATAGAGTGTTGATACAAAAATAACTTTATGTTTTAAAGGAATATTATATCACCAAGTTGTTATTACCAAATGGGAACATACTTTTGACAAACTATAATGAGCATAGTATTCAAGTGATTCATACATTTTACATATACATCTCGACAAATGAAATGCTTTCAAAGGAAGTACAGTCTTTTATCATCGTAAATCTGTTTATATCTAGTAATGTGAGATAGCTTCACGTACGTTCGAGTATGCATTATTAAGTCCTGTATTATATACCATAATCCCTTGTAGGGGGAGCGTGATACTTGTGTATAGATCTATACGGGATTGACAATCCCACACCTAAGCTGTTAGCTACAGCTAGGCCGGCAGGCCTGGGGTGACAAATGTCATAACAGTTCCAACGCCTGAAGAACGTTGTTACAGGCCAACAATGTCATTAGCATGGTTATAAAACTCACATAAAAGTATAAAAACAAGTTAGATTTACGAGATTCATATATGCATTTCAGTCTTCCATCTTATCGTTAATACAAATTTTATCACTATTATTCAAGTATGGAAAACACAAACGCACTCCAACACGCGAAACTTTTCAAATCATTTATAGAAAATATTGGATTTTCTGAAAATCTCGTGCATCGGTTTACTGTCAAAAAGGACATACTTTTTCAATACAAAACGCTTACGAACTCACCAACTTAAATTGTTGACATTTTTCGAAACCACTTGTATTTCTCAGGGAATCAGTAATATAGGTAACCACCAGCTTTTGGAGAAAGGAACACTAAGGATGTTTTATTATGGAACATTTATCATCTCATTGTAATATTCTTTTGCCATTATGTATAACGCAACAACATACGTTTTCATTATATATGTGATGGTTGTGTTACTTTCTTTACAATATTCAATGGTTGTGATACTACGTGAAGTCATCCACCCCCGAATGTTTCCGCCATTCTGGTTTGGGGGTGTGACAGATTGGTATCAGAGCATTGTTTATAGTGAACTAAGTATATCGAACCACATACGATATACAAACTATAAATACAAAAGGGACCAAAAACCCTCTGATGAAACATTTTCATGAACAAAATACATTCTTTTAAAGATATACATTTTTACAAGCATGCATAAATCTCGTATCATAACAAGTTTTACTAAAAAGTATTACGGCAAGTTACGACCCTACGATTGAGCCTCAGGGTATGTAATCATGTCGAGAATAAATATAGCCTGATCAACTATATTTATCCTGGATTTGACCAACGTACGTCGAGGAATGGTTGTACCATAAAAATTATAGTTAAAAATAATAAGTCGTTAAATAGAAATTTCTTTTCTTATAACGTTCTCATACATCTATCCTAGTACAGACAAATGGCCGGATTCCATTTACCAGGAGATCCTTACTACCCAAACCAAGGCAACGGCGGTTGGATAGAAGAAGACCCGGAGGAAGACCCAGAGGAAATCGAAGAAGAGGTCGAGGAAGAATTCGAAGTCGAAGTCGACGAAGAGATCGTGGAGATTTCTAGCGGGACAGACTCCGAGCCAGAAGTGTACGACCCTCCCATCCCTCATCCTCCCGTAATCAGACCAGATCAACCGGGACCCATCCCCATCTGGGGAAGCCACCTCTACTACTGGAGTCGCCAGCAAGGTGTACGCCCTCCATTCGGCATGTGTCGGGATTTTTACAACGTCAGTGGGGGAGGCTCAGCAGATCGAGCACTTCCTGTCGTCGTGAATGCTATAGCTAACCAGAACTACCAGGCGGACCAACAAGCAGCCAGAGTTCGTGAAATCAATGCTGCTACCCAAGGTAACGCCGCTGACATCCGCCGTTTGGAAGGACTACATGAGAATACCCAAATCTACACGGGAACACTTCAGAACCAAATGATAGTGGCTCTGGCAGAAATAAGAGGGATAAAGGAACAACAAGCAGATCTCGAGAGGCGACTGATGGGAGTCAAACGGTCGGATGCCGAGTCTAGCTCCAAACGCCGCAAGTAGAGCTTGTTCGATGCCCAACAATTTTGTTATAGATTAGGATCTCGGATAAAAGTTTTTCCCTTATTTCCCTTTAGTATCTGCAATCGGAGACCTCTAGGAGGGTCAAAATTTTCCCGAACAAGATATGTAATGTAACACACCTCAAGTGTGACCTATATGAATGAATATGAAGTATTTCTTATTATATACCTCTCAAAAATTACGAGTTTTAAATTTCTATGCCTACCTTGAAACCATAAACTAAAGTCAAAACAAATTACAACTAACACACGATTGTCAAAACATTAGAAACTTATAGTATTCATTCTTATTTTTCTCTACCAGAACATGCCTCCTCGTAGATCAACACGCAGAAACTCAACTTCAACACCACCTCCACCACCTCCTCCAATTATGGACACCGTTATGTTCCAGACTGCTGTAACCGCTGCTGTAACTGCAGCAATGGCTCAAATGAGCAACAACGGATCGGGGGGAGGGACAAACAGTTTTACAAATGGCCAAGGTCAAAGCCGTTCAGGGGTATGCACTTACAAAGACTTCACCAACGGAAAACCTATTCCCTTTTACGGGACTGGGGGAGTATTGGCTCTATCTCAATGGATAGAGAAAACAGAAGCTGTATTCGAAATCTGTGCATGTCCTGAAGAAAGCAAAGTAAAGTTCGCCGCTTTTACTTTCTCTGAACGCGCCCTGACATGGTGGAACGGCCACGTCCAGACACTAACCCTGGTGGTAGCAAACTCCATGGGTTGGGAAAACCTGAAAAGAATGCTCCTTCGAGAATACTGCCCAAGAGGCGAGATTCAGAAGCTTGAACAGGAACTGTGGAACCTCTCGATGGTAGGATCGGACATAGCTGGTTACACCAACAGGTTCAGTGACTTAATAACACTTTGCCCAGGAATGTTAACCCTGGAGAGCCAAAAGGTTGAGAGATACATTTGGGGACTATCACCCCAACTTCGAGGAAGTGTGCTAGCTTCCAGACCTTTGACTTTCGCCAGCGCCAAGGAACTAGCGCAATCTCTTGTTGATCATGGTGTCTGTCAAGGAGTCACGGCGATTATGGCTGAACCAACCAAAGGGAACAGCAACAATGAAATCAATGCCAACAACAACAACAAGAAGAAATTTTGGAACAAAAGGAAGGGGCAAACTTCACAAGAACCTTCAAAGAAACAAATGGTTGCGGTTCATGCTGCTACTACCCCCACCACAACTCCTGCTACCTCTACACCAACAAAACCATATGCAGGGATTCTGCCCAAGTGCAGCAAGTGCAACTACCATCACCATGGTATTTGTCGTGAGATGCTCTGCAAGAACTGTGACAGGAAAGGGCACACAGCCCGTTTCTGTAAAGCACCGGCACGACCAATTACTCAGGTTTCTGGCACTGGGGTAAGCCGGGCGTGTTATGGGTGCGGAGAGACTGGACACTTCAGGAGGGATTGTCCCAAGGAAAGGAATATTGGCGGTGTAGGGAGAGTGTTGGCAGTAGGACAGAGAGAAGCAATAGCGGACCCCACGGTGGTTACGGGTACGTTTCTACTCAACAACACTTATGCATGCATACTTTTTGACTGCGGTGCGGAGAGAAGTTTTGTGAGTCATAAATTCAAACACCTACTTAATCAAAAACCCCAACCACTCAATAAAATATTCACGGTAGAAATGGCAAATGGTAAAACAGAACACGCAAACGATTCGTACGTAGGGTGCACACTAAATTTAAACGAGCACTTGTTTCGAGTCGATCTTATGGCCATTTCCATAAGAAGTTTCGATGTCATCATCGGTATGGACTGGTTGAGCCTTCACCATGCCGATATCCTTTGCCACGAAAGGGCTGTTCGCCTAAATCTGCCAAACGGCGAAACCCTTGTCATTTATGGCGACAAACCTAGTTCAAGTTTACAAATCATTTCCTATATTAAAGCACAAAAGTATCTTCGTAAGGAATATCATGCCTTTCTAGCCCACGTAGTAGACAAGAAACGAGAATCGAAAAACATTAAAGATATTCCGGAAGTCTGCAACTTCCCGGATATTTTCCCAGAAGATCTTCCAGGAATCCCACGCGAACGTCAAGTTGAGTTCAGAATCGACTTAATCCCTGGAGCTACCCCTGTAGCAAAGTCACCGTACCGTTTAGCCCCAACCGAGATGCAGGAACTATCCAGTCAATTAAACGAGCTACTAAGCAAGGGATTCATCAGACCGAGCTTCTCACCATGGGGAGCGCCAGTCCTATTCGTGAAAAAGAAGGACGGATCCTTTCGCATGTGCATCGATTATCGGGAACTGAACAAACTCACGATCAAGAACCGATATCCCTTACCGCGCATAGACGATCTATTCGACCAACTGCAGGGGGCAAGCTACTTCTCAAAGATCGATCTAAGGTCTGGTTATCACCAACTGCGAGTACTGGAAGGAGACATCCCCAAAACGGCTTTCCGAACACGTTATGGTCACTACGAATTTGTGGTGATGCCCTTCGGATTGACGAATGCTCCAGCAGCGTTCATGGACTTGATGAACCGAGTATGTCGTCCCTTCCTGGACAAGTTCGTGATCGTATTCATAGATGATATACTCATCTATTCAAGAAGCCAGGAAGAGCACAGCAAACATCTCCGCCAAGTACTGGAAACATTAAGGGCAGAGAAACTTTACGCAAAATTTTCCAAATGCGAATTTTGGATTCGGGAAGTGGATTTCCTGGGACACGTCGTAAGCAAAGAAGGAATACACGTAGACCCCTCCAAAATAAAGGCAATAGATAGTTGGACTACTCCAAGAACCCCTACAGAAATCCGACAATTTTTGGGACTCGCCGGTTATTACCGAAGATTCATACCGAACTTTTCAAAGATTGCCAAGCCACTTACCACCCTAACCCAGAAGAATGTGACCTTCGACTGGGGAGAAAAACAAGACAGTGCATTTCAGACACTAAAGCGAGCCTTATGTAGTGCGCCCATCCTAACCTTGCCAGAAGGAACGGAGGACTTCGTGGTCTATTGTGATGCATCAAACCAAGGACTTGGGTGTGTCTTAATGCAAAGAGGGAAGGTCATCGCCTACGCCTCAAGGCAACTAAAGACGCACGAAGTAAACTACACAACGCACGATCTTGAGCTAGGAGCAGTCGTCTTCGCTCTGAAGATATGGAGACACTATCTCTACGGCACAAAATGTACCATCTTCACCGATCATAAAAGCCTCCAACATATCCTCAATCAGAAGGAACTCAACATGAGACAGAGACGATGGGTAGAACTACTAAGTGATTACGAGTGCGAAATTCGATATCACCCCGGAAAGGCTAATGTAGTGGCGGATGCACTTAGTCGGAAGGAATACTCAGGCCGCCAGGTGAAGTCCCTAACTATGACTATCCAATCACACCTGTTCACACAAATCAAGGAAGCCCAAATAGAAGCCTTGAAATCCGAAAATGTGACAGGAGAAGCCCTAAGGGGAATGGATAAAAACCTTGAGACTAAGAGCAATGGAATTCGTTATTTCATGGATCGAATTTGGATACCGAAGTTTGGTGGATTCAAAGAAATCGTTATGGACGAAGCCCATAAAACACGATACTCCATACATCCCGGCTCCGATAAGATGTATCTCGATCTCAAGAAGTTGTACTGGTGGCAAAACATGAAAGCCGAAATTGCTACCTACGTGAGCAAATGCCTGACATGTGCCAAAGTCAAGGTGGAATACCAGAAGCCCTCGGGTTTATTACAACTACCAGAAATACCCGAATGGAAGTGGGAGCGGATAACCATGGATTTCATAACAAAGTTACCCAAGACAACAAGCGGACTCGACACCATTTGGGTAATTGTCGACAGGTTAACTAAGTCAGCACATTTCCTACCGATCAAAGAGACGGATAAATTGGAGAAGTTAACAAGGACATACCTCAGAGAAATTGTACGACTGCATGGTGTGCCCATATCCATTATCTCGGACCGAGATAGTAGATTCACCTCAAGGTTCTGGCAATCGTTACAAAAAGCTTTGGGGACAAGGCTAGACATGAGTACCGCTTATCACCCACAAACCGACGACCAGAGCGAGAGAACTATACAAACCCTAGAAGACATGCTGAGAGCTTGCGTAATCGATTTTGGCAAAGCATGGGACACACATCTACCCTTGGTCGAGTTCTCGTACAACAATAGCTACCACACCAGTATTAAAGCTGCCCCGTTCGAAGCCCTCTATTGCCGCAAATGCAGGTCACCTTTGTGCTGGGCCGAAGTGGGGGACACACAACTAGCAAAAGGACAAGCAACTGACAACACGCTCACTGGGCCAGAAATCATACGGGAGACTACGGAGAAGATTGTTCAAATCCGAGAACGTCTAAAAGCATCAAGGGATAGACAAAAGAGTTACGCAGATAAGAGACGAAAACCCTTGGAATTCCAAGTTGGAGACCATGTCCTACTCAAAGTCTCACCTTGGAAAGGCTTAATACGCTTCGGAAAGCATGGAAAACTGAACCCTAGATACATCGGACCATTCGAGATCATTGCCAGGATCGGTCCAGTGGCCTACAAACTTAGACTACCTCAGGAACTCCACAACGTACACCCTACCTTTCACGTATCGAATCTGAAGAAGTGCTTATCCGATGAGACCCTTGTCGTCCCTCTAGACGAAATTGCAATAAATGAAAACCTTCAATTTGTGGAGGAACCAGTAGAGATCATGGATCGGGAAATCAAAAGGACTAAACAAAGCCGAATACCCATTGTAAAGGTCCGCTGGAACGCCAAGCGAGGACCTGAATACACTTGGGAACGCGAGGATCAGATGAAACAAAAGTACCCGCATCTTTTTCCAAAACTGTAAACGCTATCTTAGAGTAAATTTCGGGACGAAATTCCCTTAACAGGGGGATGATGTGACAACCCTATATTTCTCCAAAAGCATTGTAACGCTCGAAAGCTAAGTACAACGAAATTAACCTCGAAAATAAAGTGTTCAAGTATCTAAGTTGGGATGCATCGAATATTAGATATCATGCCAAGGATTTCAAAAACATAAAGAACGCTCAAAACCGGGTTATATTGAAGAAATTATAACCACTCGTATATTTACGACGCGACGTTAAAACATTATTTGACTTAAAAAGTAGAATCTCAATAAAATGCATTTTAAGCCTTAAGTATCTAAACAAAAGTCGTAGATCTCGTTGAAAGGTGAACGTGCATAAAAAGATCGCCCAAATTGGACCTCGTATGAAGAAGTTACGAATTTTCAAAGTTTCGTAACGGTAGTAGAGGGCTAAAAACTCGGATTTAAGATCGAGTGTTATTTAGCTAACGCAACCTAAACGAAAGTTGAAGATCTCCTCAGTAGTAATAAAACAATAAAAAGACAAACGAAAACCGACGTCGAATAAAGAACCTATGAAATTTTAACGAACTTTAGGAGGCCCGGCCTATTAAAAATATATCATTAAAAATAAAGCCAAAACTAGCCGACGAAGTCTAAATGAAAGTTGTAGAGCATAATCTCACCTACGCGTGGATATAAAGAACGCGAAAAACGGAGCTCGTACGCGAAAGTTACGGAATTTAGAAGTCGGAAGCAGGGATTACGCCCCGCGTACTCTGGGAGTACGCCCCGCGTACTAGACCCAGAGTCGAGTCCCATCGACCCGCCCAAGCTACGCTAGCTAGACCCGAGTCGTAAGCCATGACGCCATATTACGCCCCGCGTACTCCAAGATTACGCGCCGCGTACGAGGTTTTCCGTCCCTATAAATAGAAGGCATGAGCTCGAGTCTTTGCACACCTTCACAATTCATCAGTCATTCTCCCATACTTCTAAGCCTCAGAGACCACTCCCGACGACCTTGGTTTCCACACTCGAGCCCCCGACGAAAGATTTACGCTGCAGAGACCCTCGAAGAGCCCGACGACGCAACCATCCGCGGACGAAGTTCTGCTCAACCCTAGCCTCTCTCTTCGAAACGAGTGAGTTCATACCCCTACTTTTCAATTCTTTTCACGTTTTAGGGGGGGGGGGGATACAAGTACATTACAAATCAAAGTATCATTTTTATAATATCGTTCTTATAGAGTGTTGATACAAAAATAACTTTATGTTTTAAAGGAATATTATATCACCAAGTTGTTATTACCAAATGGGAACATACTTTTGACAAACTATAATGAGCATAGTATTCAAGTGATTCATACATTTTACATATACATCTCGACAAATGAAATGCTTTCAAAGGAAGTACAGTCTTTTATCATCGTAAATCTGTTTATATCTAGTAATGTGAGATAGCTTCACGTACGTTCGAGTATGCATTATTAAGTCCTGTATTATATACCATAATCCCTTGTAGGGGGAGCGTGATACTTGTGTATAGATCTATACGGGATTGACAATCCCACACCTAAGCTGTTAGCTACAGCTAGGCCGGCAGGCCTGGGGTGACAAATGTCATAACAGTTCCAACGCCTGAAGAACGTTGTTACAGGCCAACAATGTCATTAGCATGGTTATAAAACTCACATAAAAGTATAAAAACAAGTTAGATTTACGAGATTCATATATGCATTTCAGTCTTCCATCTTATCGTTAATACAAATTTTATCACTATTATTCAAGTATGGAAAACACAAACGCACTCCAACACGCGAAACTTTTCAAATCATTTATAGAAAATATTGGATTTTCTGAAAATCTCGTGCATTGGTTTACTGTCAAAAAGGACATACTTTTTCAATACAAAACGCTTACGAACTCACCAACTTAAATTGTTGACATTTTTCGAAACCACTTGTATTTCTCAGGGAATCAGTAATACAGGTAACCACCAGCTTTTGGAGAAAGGAACACTAAGGATGTTTTATTATGGAACATTTCTCATCTCATTGTAATATTCTTTTGCCATTATGTATAACGCAACAACATACGTTTTCATTATATATGTGATGGTTGTGTTACTTTCTTTACAATATTCAATGGTTGTGATACTACGTGAAGTCATCCACCCCCGAATGTTTCCGCCATTCTGGTTTAGGGGTGTGACAGAGGGTAAGATCAAGAAGAGAGCGGGATGTGGAGGACGAGCCGCCAGTGATTCCGGTCGAGAATGAAGACGTACCAATGGATTGGTACAATGTAGAGATGAGGCGGATGCAGGATCAAATGGCGAGGGGGCTGAACTTTTGCAACCAATCCCATATACAACTTTTTGACCACTTCAATATTCCACATATTGATGGTGGGAATTACCCATTCATTCCATCTTGGGATGAGAGGATTGGTGCGCGACGAAGCGGAGTCGGGGGAAGTGGAGCCGCCAATGATGATGAGGAGGATGAAGATTGATTTTGATGTTTTTGTGTTTTTAATGATGAAGTGGAGCCGCCAATTCGATTCCGGAGAGTAATTGAGGCAAAATTTATCATACTTCTTAAATCTTTGTGTTTAGTTACTATGTTTGAACATTTAGATTCTGTTTGTTTGCTGAATTTTATTTCAATGATGAGCTAAACTCTTTAAACTTCTATTTGGGGATACGAAATTGGTAGTATGGTTTGATTCTTGGTAGGATTAATTCTATGTTGGTTAATTTAGTTATTTTAGCTTGCTAAAGAACCTTGTGTGTGAATGATAATTGATTTTTTGTTAATAGGGAGATAATTAATTAGCATGAACATCTATTAGTTATCAATCTCATATGCTTAGTGAACACTTTTTGTCATATGTCTAGTGTAGTGAACATGAAACTAGGATTAATAAGAAAATCAAGTAAATTTATGTGCAAGCTTGTGAGATGACCATTAAACAAGAAGTTAATTAAAAGGATAAATTAATTAGCTATTGCAAGTCTGACTTAACCCGAATATTATATCTAGTAAATTTAATTGAAATAGACAACTGGCCATTGTTTAAAATGATTTATTTGCTAAGGATTAATGAAGTGAATACGGAACTAATCAATTGAATCGGTAACTAGCAAAAGAATTAATCCATTGCACTTTTACCTTGAAATCAACCATAGGATCAATTAAGTTGAACTAAATAGAAGTACTTCTCCGTTATTGAATCTAGTCAAAGTCTTTATTTTCTAGCTTAAATTAGTAATAATTAGTAAGTTTCTAGTCTTGTAAAACTAGAGAACAACCCCTGTTTTTTAATTAACTTAGATTAAATTAGTTTTTAGTTTAATTTGCCGTTCTCTGTGTTCGATACCCTACTTATTTAGCTATACCACAATTGATAGGTTCACTGCCTTTTGTGTGTTATTTGATAATTAAAAGTAGGTTTAAAACTAGTGGGTTTTACACACATCAAGTTTTTGGCGCCGTTGCCGGGGAACGGTTCTAAAATTAATATTAAAATCTAGTTTAATCGATCCTTTGTGTGGGATTTATCTTACACAAAGTTATTTACAAAGCAAATCAGTAAGTAGATTTAGTTTTAATAAATTGCGTTTTTAGAATAACTAGAAAATTTTCTTTTCTGTTTTGGCCTTGAACTCGCCGAGTGCATTCGAGCAGACTCGGCGAGTCCATCGCAGTTTTAGTCCCTAATTATTATTTCGTTTTTATTCCTTTTACGCGTTTCGTTTCTTTTGTTTCGTTTTTTTTCAGCTGTTTCATGACCCGAGGATCGGACACACCTCTAGTACCACCTTTGGAAGACCCGGAATCCGCACTAAAGAGAAGCAAGGGAAAAGCCGTAGGAGAAACCGCAACTTCAAAGAACTCACCACTCAAGAACTTGAAAACCGTTTTCAGCAAGAAGAAAGGCAGCAAATCAGGAGCATCCAGTACCTCGTTAACAATTGAAGAACCAATTCACGAAGATATCGAGTACGAGACCGAGGAAAAAGAAGAGCATATTTCTGAACACGAAACCGATTCCGAAGAAGAGTTAGCTATCACTATGGCTAACATCGATGAAGTCCCCATGGGGGAGTGGAAGAAAAGGATGCGTGATGACACCGGGCCGGGACTTGTGCAACCCGCAATTCCCACAACCGCTACGTTTGAGCTAAAGGGCCATATTCTCGCTCAACTCAAGGAGATCCCTTTTTACGGGAGAGATCATGAAGACGCTTACAAGCATTTGGACGAAGTAAATGATGTGGCCGATTACTTCAACGTGCCTAATGTTCCACGCGAGACCCAGCTTCTTCGAATGCTCACTGTCACGTTTAAAGGCGCTGCAAAAGATTGGTTAAAATCACTTCCTCCCGAATCGGTCACCACATGGGCCAAGATGAAAGAAGAGTTCATTGACCATTTCTGCCCACCTTCCAAGATAGCCAAGCTAAAGAAAGCCATTGCCAACTTCGAGCAACAACCCGGAGAATCTCTTTATGAAGCTTGGGAAAGGTACAAGAGCCTACTTAGAAATTGCCCACACCATGATCTTAATAGCCAACAAGAGGTCTCCATCTTTTATGATGGAGTTAATGTCACCACAAGGCAACTACTCGATTCACAAGGCCCGCTCACCCGAAAGCCACCTCCGGAAATAAAGGAATTAATTGAAGAATTCTCTAAGCATTCTAGAGAATACCACAATCCGAGGAATGAAGTGAGTCGTGGAGCAGTAAACTCGGTGAACGATGGCATGGCAGCGGTAATAGCTAAACTCGATAGCCTAGACCGAAGAATGACGAAAATGGATCAAACGATCCATGCTATTAGGGTAGGATGCGAAAATTGTGGCGGCCCCCATCTTACCAAGGATTGTGATCAAGACGAGAATGGAAATAAAAAGGCTCAAGTATTTTATTCCAGTGGCGATAGATACGATGAAGACTGGAGGAAACCGAAGAAGGAATGGCTCCCATACGAAGAATATAAAAAGGCTAAGGAGGAGAAATACAAACAGAGGGAGAGGGGATTTTATCAAAAGGAAGAGCCGGTGACGGAAAAGAAGGCAAATTTAGAAGAAATACTCACAAAGTTCATAACCGCGTCCGAGAAAAGACATAATGATCACGATGTAGCAATGCAAGAAACCAGAAACATGTTAAGGAATCAGCAAGCTTCCATTCTCAACATTGAGAAATAGCTGGGACAGCTTGTACATCAAGTGAATGAAAGAAGACCGGGTCAACTTCCGAGCAACATCGAGCCCAATCCAAGAATGGAGAACGTGAGCGTACTAACCTCCAGCAGTGAAGAAAAATTTACAGAAGCACTAAGGATCTCCAAGAAAAAGGAAGAGAAGGCAGAAGAATCGAGGCCAGCCAAACCCGACCCGACTCGCCGAGTCACTCCTATGGACTCGACGAGTCCATGCGAAATTAAGAAACCCATCAGTTCTTCGAAACCTTATAAGCCTCCACTGCCATACCCAACCAGAGCCATGCCTGCAGAAAAAGTTGAAGCATACAGAACCTTCATGGAGCATGTTAAAGCTTTACAAGTCAATATGCCATTTGTGGAAACAATGCTCCAAACTCCTAAATACTTTAACTTGCTTAAAGGCCTTTTTGCTGCTAGGAAAGATCTGGCTGAAGTCGCGGAGATATTGATGAGTGAGCTGCCTGAGAAGAAGGGTGATCCGGGTAACATAGTAATTCCGTGCCAATTTGGTCATGAAGTTTCTACACGAGCATTGGCTGATTCAGGTGCAAGCGTTAATTTGATGCCCTATTCATTCTTTAAGAAGCTGAATTTACTAGCACCAAGGCCGGTAAATATGAAAATCCATTTGGCAAACAAAACAATAATTCATCCACAAGGCATTTGTGAAGATCTCCTTATCAAAGTGGACAAGTTTATTTTTCCAGTAGACTTTGTGGTGGTGGAAATGGAAGAAGACCCCGAAATACCAATTATTTTGGGAAGATCATTCTTAAACACCGCGTGTGCCCTAATTGACATATGTGAGTCTACATTGAAAAACCCATCAGTTGCCTTAGGCTCCAAACTTGTTTGGGTGCCTAAACTAACCGTGTAATTTTCAGACAATGTTCAAGGAGGATCAATAAGAGGAGTGGTTAATTGATAGTGCTTGCTCCTTGCACATGACCAGAAGGTTATAATACCTTTGGGATTTAAGGCCTATTTGCAATGGTGGAAACGTCACATTCGGCAACAATGCGAATGGAATAATCTGTGGTTACAATGTGCTTACTACAGGGAACTTCTCTATTCAAAAGGTAGCATATGTGGAAGGTCTTAAACACAATCTCATCAGTGTAGGCCAACTATGTAAGGCAGGCCACAAGGTTGACTTTGATAATGAATATTGCTACATAATGACAAGCGATAGAAGAATATGTTTGATCAAATCCAAGTTCGAAGGGACCATGTATCCTTTGGATGATTCTCAAATCATTGGGAAACCACAACTATGCTTTTTGTCCAAAGCGGTATTTGAAGTCAGCTGGATATGGAGTCGTAAGATAGCTCATCTTAACTTCAGGTATATCAACAATTTGGTCACCGGAGAACTTGTCCGAGGTCTTCCAATTCTCAAATTCAACAACGACACCCTCTACCCGGCCTGTGAATGTGGAAAACAATTAAAAGCAAGCCATCCTATGGTGATTGATTCCACAATTTCTGAACCACTGGAACTCTTACATATTGATCTCTGCAGTCCATCTACCGTAGCCAGTCTCCACCACAAAAAGTATATACTGGTTATCGTTGATGACTTCACTCGTTTCACTTGGGTTTTCTTCCTGAGACTCAAATCAGAAACTCCATAGGTGTTGATCAATTTTATCAAGGAAATCGAACTTCAAATCAAGTTACTAGTGCACCTCATCCGAAGTGATAATGGAACCGAGTTCATTAATAATCTTTTGAACAATTTATTGGTTACAAAAGGCATCAGTCACAATTTCTCAGCTCCTTACACTCCACAGTAGAATGGAGTAGTAGAGCGAAGAAAACGAACTCTGGTAGAAGTAGCCAGATCTATGCTCAACTGTGCACATCTTCCTCTCTACTTCTAGGCCGAAGCAGTGACCACAACATGATTTGTTCAAAACCAAAGCATTGTCTACAAGCATCTCAACAAAACTCCATATGAGGGCCTTAACAACCGCAAGCCAAATGTCAGATTCTTTCACATCTTTGGATGTCGATGTTTTGTGATCAACAACAAGGATCATCTAAACAAATTTTCACTGAAGTCAGATGAAGGCATTTTCCTTGGTTACTCAACAAAACAGGTAGCCTATAGGGTTCTCATCAAACGCACGAGACTAATAGTTGAAAGCTTCGACATCAAATTCGATGACTATTATGTCCGCAACACTGCTAATTCAAATGAAACGAAAGCAATCCTAGAAGGTGATATCCCAGCCTCCTTGGGTCCCCTTAACATAGTCGAAATAAACTATGATGATCTTTTTGATCCCGTTTTCACGGCCTGAAAAGTCCTATTTTGTTTATGCTTTATAAAAATCAGAGTACCTCTTTTAATAAAAATGTTGCGGAATTTGTTCCTAGTAAAACATGATAAATACCTTATCAAAGAATTTCTAAAGAAAAGTATTTTTATTCATTTTAAAACATTTGGGATGTTATCGTCAATACAGAAACATAAGCATAAACAGAACTTACAATCATCATTACTAGTGATTTATATCTCCTTAATCACTCAGTGTAATGTGACTTCATATCAACACATGTGATATAAATAAACTGAGTGGGTCAGGTTGGGAAACCTGGTGAGTACATAGGGTTCTTAACACACAATAATATAATTATTATGTTAAACATCAAGCAATCAACCCAATTACCCATCCCCATTATCTTCTTTACTCTTATGGATCTACCCTAAGATTCGACTATTCCTCGTTCGTTCATTCATAAGGAGTATCCTAAGGAATCGGAACTAAATCTGCATAGTCGCCAGGGTTTATCTTGTTTATTGGCAGAATCGTTTTCGAGAGTCCACTCGCAATACCTGTAAATGGGATTTTAGAGTACACCGGGTGAACACATCATTCACTACACCTGCAGGTTGCGAGCCTGCTAGTGTTTCACTAGACTGTCTAGAATAGGCCGTGGTTGTCATCCATACTCTGCTAGATGACGGGGCCATCTCTTGGGTCATCATTTTGGCTCATCATTTTGGCTCATCGCTTTGGCTCATCGCTTAGGTCATCGTTTTGGCTCATTACTTAGGTCATCGCTTCACACCATATTTTATCACTCATATATCCTTGCTCAATATCTATCTAATCTTTCATCGCTCATCATTTATTTCATCTTTCATCGCTCATCATTTATCTCACCTCTAATCTACCCATATTTTTCCCCCAACACATTTTATAGATATAAAATACATATAATGTTTAGATCATTTAAAACATGTAGAAAACGTGTCATCCAGCATAGACAGCAAGTATTCAGATAGTATACACACATAGCACGTAATTTATATAAAATACTTCATATCTATGTGTGAGATGAAAGTAACTACGCACTCACTTGATAAGGTGGTGACTCGGCACTCGGACAACACTTCGTTAATGTTAAAGCAATCTCCCTCGAGAAAAACCTACTATCATTACCACTAGAGTATAGTCTAATGTTTGACGAGACTAATTAATAGTCTAGCTATTATTACTATTATATAAGCGTTAAACAGTACTCTTCACCCACTATGTACAGACAGGGGCCAGACATGGAACACCGGAGGGCAGGATCATTTTGGCATATTGCACTTATGAATCCAGCAACCCAAGCGGCCCTCCATACCAGATTCCCCATACCGCGAGTGGTTAAAAAGATATTATAACAACACTTATATGACTCATAATAATAACCCAAATATTTATATTTATTATAAGGTCCTAATAATATTACTATATTGAAATATAAGCTATATTAAAGATAGGTTAGGCGTAGCTCACTTACAACAATTTTTTTTTCTCAAAACCGAGTTCCGCTGGAGTAGCGTTCTCGAGTCGAAAGGCTCTTTTACTGGAGCCTTCGGGTGCTCCGGGGCTTCTGCCTCGTGCTAGGGAGGTTCCCTATGCTTTTCGGTGGCTTTCGGAGCTAGAGAGAGGTTCTATAGAGAGAGGGAAGTAATTTAAGGTGTGAGGAATGAAGAGGGCTTCACCTCTTATTTATAGGGGGCTGGAGGGTCACTCACGTCGTGAGTTTTATGATTCTCATGTCATGAGCCAACTTGGGCTCCAAGTCTGAGTCTCGTGCTGACACGTGGCATCGCACATCAGGTGGAAATCACCCAATTTTCAAAAAATCTTAACTTTCACATACGAGCTCTGTTTTCGATGTTCTTTATATCCACACGTAGGTAAAAATAAGATCTACAACATTCGTTTTGACTCCGTCGGCTAATGTCGACCGATCTTAAATTTAACTATAGGAGGAGATTATACTGTTAAATGACCGCGAAGAATTTGTAACTCCTTCATACGGACTCCATTTTCATCTGTATCTTTATCTTTGAGTTCCTATTAGTGAGATATTCAACTCTCATTTAGGTCGTGTAGGCCAAAAACCACTTAAACAAAAATTCGAGTTTCGGGTCGTGCACTGCTGTGCGTAATCTTAGAAAATTCATAACTTCCTCATACGAATTCAAATTTGGGCGTTCTTTTTTTTTTGTATGTTCTCGGTTTACTGTATACTACAAATTTTGTTTAGATCACTAAGGCTAAAAAGTCCTCTATCGTAAATTCACATTTTACGTCTCCCGGTGTCGTGCCGGTTTTGTCGTAAAACTTCGACGGGCCGTAACTTCTTCGTTGTAACTCGAATTTTGACGTTCTTTATATTTAGGGAACCCTTGTAACATATACTACCACTTGGTTAAGATTATTCCTTCTAAATAATCTTCCATCAAAAGCTCATTTTTGATGCTCATTGTCTCTAAATTGACTAGTCTGGATCTGCGGGCGTTACAATTATCTCCCCCTTAGGATGATTACGTTCCGGAATCATGAACGAAATAGGGCAGTATAATGACTCCATACATTATCTCTTCATTCTAGGTAATAATCGTAACTTCTTTGTTCCTTCGAATGAGTATTTAACTCTTGGACTCCTTGACTGTAGGCGGTGCTCGATCTTGCACTTGCTCCCTATCTCACGTTAGACTCCGAATTATGACCTTTAAGTCACAATCTCGATCCTCACTGGAGACGAACTTAAGATAAGTTCTTTTATTACTACAATGGAGCGATGTGTCGTATTCTAATGACATATCATCATATGTTGCAACGCTTACACTCAGGTCTCTTAGAGTCTTCCATAACATATTATACCTTCCTTCATGTTCTAATATGATATAATCACATCTTAAAAGGTAGCATTTCTAGCTACAAACAACTATCGCGATACCTTTACTGATCGCTTTGATTATCTTTTATTTCAATCTTCCGGCTTAAGTCAGATGCTACATCGAACTTGGTTTTCTGGACCACGTAACATACTCATCGTAGTCGGACTCAATTTGATATGACCACTAGGGTCGGAATAATGATCATCTTCTTAGTCATTACCGAAACAATGGTAATGACATACATGAACAAAACGGAATCAACTACTAGCTTCTTGGTAAACTTGTGACTTTCTCTGATCCAAGTGTGAGTCCTGCGCTTTCGGTAGTATAGGCCTCTAATACCATTCACACCTACTCATACTCGTCCCAAGTATTGTCTCGCAGTTTTCCAAGTCACCATACAAGAAAATCACAAAATAACTTAACATATCAGATAGCAAAACGAAGGTTTTAGATTATTCCTTGAAATGATACATAGGTGTTCAAGTTCACCCTAGACTATGCCTCTAATAGGCTACCCTTATGATACTATGGATACTTCATGACTCGATCTTCAGATATCAATTCTCACTTCTGATTCATTGCATTGTCAGCTACTTCGTCAAGGATGCTTTTTGGATTTAGAGGTGCATTCGCTCTTGCTGCTTCATTTTTTCTTCGGGCAGTACCTAAGTAAACGACCTTCTTTGTTACATCCATACCACACCTTCTTGTTGGATGCGCACTTGCTAGCGTAATGCCCTGTCTTTCCACATTTGTAGCAAGTCACCACTTCATCGTATCTCTCATAGTGCTTCAACGGTACATTTGGTGTTGTAGCTCTCATCCGAGAATCTTGCTTGAAGTGTCCCTCTCCACTACACTTAAGGCAAACTTCCTCCTTGGTTGAGCATTTATGGGCATAGTGACCAGTCTTCCCGCATTTGAAGCAGGTCACTTCCTTAGGGCATCTCCCGTCGTGTTTCCTTCCGTACTTGTCACACCATTTTGCTTCACCTCCTCCTCCAGACTTTAAGAACATGTAGTTCTTTTCAGACCTTGAAGTCCCTCAAATTTCCTCTTCTTGCCAACTTCAACCTTGTTGGTGATCCTATCATTGATCATTTCTTCGACAGACTTAGTAGCCCATATGGTTGCCTCAAGAGTGGGTGTCGGGAATACTGGCACAGTAAGTTCTTCCTTACTTTGTTGAAGTAAACGCCTTGTTTCTTCCATCTGTTGATCCGACATTATCCGCACCATTTCCTGTACCCCTTCCATCGTGATTGGCCAAGGTACAACTGCTACTTCTGGTGCATGCTCAATCACTTGTGGTTTGGGCTGCGAGTTTCCACTTCCAATTCCGCTTCGAATGCTTACCATGTCGATCTATACACCATGTTGGACATTCGGTGTGTAGTGACGAGAATTAAGATAGGAAAGATTTTATTTACAATCGACGTGTAAATCTCCCTATTACACCAAAATGTTACATGCCGGTTCTAATACCGTAATTAAACGTTTAGAAATCTGAACACATAAAGTTTCCAGATCTGGTCGACAACAGACCATAGATCCGATCATACATTTAGCATCATAAAGTATCATAAAGCATCATAAATCATTTAGCACATATGAGCATGTTAGGCATTTTCCCAAAATAATCTAGTGCTTGTGTCTATTCAGGTGTATTACCTAAGACACACTCCTCACAATCATTGCTTAGTATTCTAATTTTAAGTCTTGAAATAAATCCTTATTCCTAGTTCACTTAAACTAATGCTCTGATAACAACCGTGACATCCCCATTTTCACGGACAGAAAAGACTGATTTTGTTTACGCTTTATAAAAATCAGAGTACCTCTTTTAATAAAAATGTTGTGGAATTTGTTCCTAGTAAAACATGATAAATACGTTATCAAAGCATTTCCAAAGAAAAGTATTTTTATTCATTTTAAAACATTTGGGATGTTATCGTCAATACAGAAACATAAGCATAAACAGAACTTACTATTGAGTTCTGAATGTTGCATCTTGGGCTCGATTTTGGTTAGCCCAGTTTTGTAACTGGTTTGGGCCTGTCCAACCGTGTTTTGTTTTATTCTAGGGTTTTAGTATTTAAGGATCATGTATGCATCCTTAGTAATTACGACTTTTATTATTTTCATTATCATATTGTAAACCCTAGCTCGCCTCTACAGTGGAAGTTCTTAATCGAGCTCTGCTGAGGCGTGACTACATTTGAATCATTCAACATTATATTGATTCCATCTTGTGCTCATTGTTTTTCTTAATATAATTGTTTGTTCTTCATTGATTAACCTGTAAAAGATCTAAACGATCTTATAGATTTTATCTCATCAATTGGTATCAGAGCAGGAGGCTATGTAATTCATACACATCTCTTCTGTTGAAGAAGTTATTACGGTTTTCTGCATTGATTGATATTAATTGAGCCGTCATTCCACATTGGCGTATCTCATTAATTATCGATCTTGCCCTAACGATAAATTACAAGTTTGATCTTAAGTAGGTCATCGATCAAACATTAGCACAATGTCTATGGATGATTAAAAATCAAATCCGATCAATATCTCCAATAGTATTGGATCGACAACAAGGATTCCAATCCTGTATACCCAGGATTATGAAGTCTGGACGCACCACTTTGAATATTATGTAATCGGTTTAGAAGATAATGGGTATTTGATTAGGGAAGCAATCATAGTTGGTTCGTTTTCTCACTCAAGCACTTCAAAAATAATCAAAACGCAAAAGGAGTATAACGAACTACTCACCAATGTGAAGGAAGTTGCTCAAGACGAAAAAGATAAATTTCAATGAAACATCAAAGCATTAAGGATGATTAGGTTCTCTTTGCAATCAGATACCTTTTGATTAGTATGCTCTTGCACTACATTGAAGGAGATATGGGATAGGCTGAAGGAATTATATTCTACTGATGAAGATCTGGAGCATTCGATTCAAACTCTATTACTTTCAGAATTTGGTGGAAGTTCTTAATCGAGCTCTGCTGAGGCGTTACTACATTTGAGTCATTCAGCATTATATTGATTCTATCACGTGTTCATTGTTTTTCTTAATATAATTGTTTGTTCTTCATTGATCAACCTGCAAAAGATCTAAACGATCTAAGAAGTTTTATCTCATCAATTGGTATCAGAGCAGGAGGCTTTGTAATTCGTACACATCTCTTCTGTTGAAGAAGTTATTAGGGTTTCCGCATTGATTGATATTAATTGAGCCGTCATTCCACATTGGCGTATCTCATTAATTATCGATCTTGCCCTAACGATAAATCACATGTCTGATCTTAAGTAGGTTATCGATCAAAAATTATCACAATGTCTATGGATGATTAAAAATCAAATCCGATCAATATCTCCAATAGTATTGGATCGACAACAAGGATTCCAATCCTGTATACCCAGGATTATGAAGTCTGGACGCACCACTTTGAAGATTATGTAATTTGTTCAGAAGATAATGGGTATTTGATTTGGGAAGCAATCACAGTTGGTCCGTTTTCTCACTCAAGCACTTCAAAAATAATCAAAACGCAAAAGGAGTATAACGAACTACTCGCCGATGTGAAGGAAGTTGCTCAAAACGAAAAAGATAAATTTCAATGAAACATCAAAGCATTAAGGATGATTAGGTTCGCTTTGCAATCAGATACCTTTTGATTAGTATGCTCTTACACTACATTGAAGGAGATATGGGTTAGGTTCAAGGAATTATATTCTACAGATGAAGATCTGGGGCATTCGATTCAAACTCTATTACTTTCTGAATTTGGTGACTTCAAACAGAAGCACGAAGAGAAAGTTATTCAGGCCTTTGATTGATTTAATCATCTTCTTAGTAAGATGATAAAACATGGAATCGAAAGAAAGGTTATTGATCACAAGGTTACCTTCATGAACGGTCTTAGACCCGAATAGTTGGCAGTTGTGTCTACTGTGAAGTCACACGGACAATTCAAATCCTATTCTCCGACGAAGCTGGTTGGAATTCTGAAGTGTCATGAGAGTGTTGTGTCAAAGGAAACGAATGTGGTTTCTAGCTTGGGTTCGTTAGCTCTAATCTCCAAGGGAAAAAGTGCAGTTGAAGAAGAAGAAGAGTTAGATCTTACTGACTATGATCTAACTGGTGAAGAATACGCTTTGATGGTGTCCAATCTGAGAAAGTTTATCAAAAGAAAGTTCCCCGCCAATAAGAACCGAAACGGGCAGGGAAGTTATAGTTCCGAAAAGGTGAAAGAGGAACCGAAGATGGTTTCTAGGACTGAAAAATCGAAGAAGGAAACAAATATTGGAGGTGACTCAGGTTTTGAATGCCATTATTATGGAGGCAAGAATCATTTTGCCAAAGATTGCATGCTGAAGAAGACATCCAAAAGAGTTGATGAAGACGATGAAGAAGCGAACCTCCTAAGACGATTGGCGGAGATCAAGAAAACGAAATCAGCAACTAACAATAATAACATGAATGCTTTAACTGTACAGGGTACTGGTGATAATGATGAGTTTGGTGGAGTTCAGGTGTGGTCCACAGATTCAAAGGACGAAGAAGTAAGTAAGCCCACTCATGGCAAAGCTCTGCTGGTGAAAGAAGAAAAGGTTGAGGGAAGATGTTTAATGGTGACGACTGGTGTGTCACAGATGCGAGGACACACAACCGATGATGGAATGGATGACAAGAAGGATCGAGTGGAGAGATGTTTCACTGCGAAACCTATTAGTGCGCAGATCAACGAATGTGATGAGTTGATCAAGAAGGTACAAACTATTCTTATTTCTCTGAAAATACCCATTACAAATTATGAAAAGGAACTAAATGGACTAAAATCTAAATTTTCTAGTTTAAGTAGTAGTCTTACCCAAAATCGTGTCACAAACTCTAACCTGACTGATCAAATTAGCAGGGTATCGTTAAAGAGTGAGGAAAGGAGAATCTGGATTAAGCAAAAGGAGAAGGAATTAATTAGGTCTAGGGATGAATCAATCTATTTGCAACGAGACAATCTTAAGCTTTTAAAACAACGAAATGTTTTTTGTTTGATTGCTAAAAGATTATATTTTAATATTACTCAGTTACATCTCGATTGTGAAATAGGAAAGAAGATACATAGCATGATTTTACCTTTCCTTGAGCTAAAGGAGGATGAAGTCGATGCCGAAGCTTATAACTGTGAAAATGTTGTATCTTCTGATGAAAGATCTCCCGCCTACAAAATTGGTCTTGACAAAATAGAGTCCTACATAAAGTCAAAAGACCATAAGGACATGCTGAAAAATCTGTTGGATGAAAACGACAAACTAAAACTGAGAATTGAGACTATACAAAAATTTGACTCGTTGAATGCCAAGTTGAGTTCACAAAATAAAATTGATGTTGAAAATGCATCTGAAATTAATGAGTATGATGACATGAGTGAAATCTCTGTAGAGGATGAGGTTGACTGCTCAGAATTTGTCAAGAGCGAACCTGAAAACTACAAAAATCTCATCTCAGAAAATTCAGTTGAGTTTGCTCGTACGTCCAAAGATAAGACCAAAGTACTTAAAGAAAAAGCAGTTGTATACCAAAAAGTCCAAACTACTCCTAATCAGGTCTATAAGGTTACTGGAGTAACTGAACATCAAACAACCGAACTCACAACGTTAGTAAACGAATATAATGCTGATGGCTGTGATGAATTCTTCTGGTCTACTCCAATTGACAACGCTGATGAAACTCTTGACCTATCGGAGAAAAGATCCTAGAAAGTTAAGGGGAGGTATGTAGCAAAACCACTCAACAAGCCTCGCAATTTTTATGTGCCAAGCACTAGTGGTTCAAAAGAGGTTCGAGTCGAACCAGTCAAAGAGGCAAGCGAAACCTTATCACTAAAGAGCGAAACACATGCTCAAAGATTGAAGCAGAAAGCTAACATCCACAAGACTCCGAAACAGGTGTCGGAACGAAAGCACAAACGTAACTTGAGATATAAGAAAAATCTTACAGAGAGGAAACCATTTTGGCGATCCTAGAATCCTCATCACGTTAGGTATGAAAAGACAAACAAGTCGCAAGGAGAAACAAGAGCCAATTCCACTTCACGAAATCAGTCTTCCTCACATGGCAAGATGAACCGAAACAAGGATTTCGGCTACTACCATGAATACAACCAAAGGCATAAGTTCGGTTCACAAAGTCACAACAACCGAAAGGAAGTTTCGGGCATCAGGTGATAAACAAACGAAAGGGTACTTTCGCTCCCCAAAGTAAAACAGACCTAAAGGGTAATTTTGGTCCCCGGGGCAATATCAACCGGAAGGAAGCTTTCAGTCCCCAACATGTAAGCAAACGAATGGATGGGTTCGGTTCCAAATCCACTTGTGAGAAGAAACGAAGGGAAAGTAGTTTTTGGTCTTAACAAAGGAAGAGCAATAACTAAAGGTCTAACTTTGTTTCTAAATATCCTTCTTCTTATTCTCGTTCTTACTCAACAAAAGATTCAAAAGGCAAATGAAAGCTCTTTCCAGAAGACAAAAGACGCCCGAAAGAGACCCGAAAGCATGCTGACGTCAAAACCACAAATCCTATGTCTAAATCAAATGAGTCCACATCATATAAAATCAAAGTTGTTACTATCAAGAGAAAAGATCAAAATACATTAATAAAAAGAACTTATCTGATCGATGTTTCTCTTACAATTCCCTATTATGTAAAAGGCTCACAAGGACCCAAGAAGCTTTGGGTTACTAAATCTGATTGATATCTTGCAGGTTATTTGTGATGAGCAGTTTGACGAAGAATGGTACATTGGCAATGGCTGCTCGGGTCACATGACAGGTAGAAGGGAAGAACTGAGGGAGTTTCGGTCCCTCAAGGATGGTGGAACGGTGAACTATGACAACAATTCGTTTGGAACAATCAAAGGCTATGGTATGATTACAAATGTTGACTTCTCGATAAGAAAGGTAGCATACGCTGAAGGATTGCAACACAACCTCATTAGTGTCTCACAACTAGTGGTTGGTACCGGTTTGAAGGTCTCATTTGATGACGAAGCCTCAGAAATTGTTGAAAAAAAGTCCAATAATATTCTACAGAAATCGAAGCGGAAGGGAGAGATGTACCCTCTAAATCTCAATCCAATTCGAGGCAAACCAGCTGTTTGCCTGCTAACGAAGGCACACTCAGATGAAAGTTGGTTATGGCATCGAAGGCTCTCACATCTCAATTTCAAAGACATCAATAAGCCGGTGCTTGGAGATCACTTTTGAGGTCTTCCAATTCTAAAATTTGACAAAGAACATCTGTGTGCAGCTTGTGAAATGGGAAAGCAAAGTCGACAAAGTCATCCTACTATAATCAACATAAAAGTGATAGAACCACTAGAGCTACTACACATCAATCTGTGTGGTCCTTCTTCAATCGAAAGCATTGGTGGAAACAAGTATATACTTGTTATAGTAGACAATTTCTATCGCTTCACATGGGTATTTTTCTTGAAGCAAAAATCAGAGGCCACTCCCAAGCTCAAACTCTTTATAGAACAAATAGAGATTCAACTACGAAAAGTGATTCAGAACGTGAGAAGCGACAATGGCTTGGAATTCAAGAACAATGATTTTGAAGACATTCTAGCAGAGAAGGGAACGACTCACAACTTTTCTGCTCGATATACTCCACAGCAGAATGGAATCCTTGAAAGGCGAAATCGTTCTCTGTGTGAAGCAGCCCGAACTATGCTGAACTTCGCTTCCTTACCGTTTTATTTCTCGGCTGATGCTATTGATACTGCTTGCTACACGCAGACCAGATCGTATTTCAACAAGCGCTTCTCAATCACTCCTTATGAGATCTTGAACAAACCGAAAGCCAAATGTGAAGTTTTTTCATGTTTTCAGTTCAAGGTGCTTTATCTTCAACTCAAAGGAGAACCGAAACAAGTTTGATGCAAAGGCCGATGAAGGGATCTTTTTGGGCTACTCCTTGAACTCAAAGGCATATAGGGTTCTGAATAAACGTTCAAAGAAAATTGAAGAAACCTACTATGTCACTTTCGGAGATAACTATGTCAAGAAGTTGAAGGCAACTGAAGATGTTATGCAAGAAATCTTTCCACAGTCCGGTCAAGTACCGATGCAATTTCAAATCTTTTCGAGCAATACATGCTCCTTTTTGATGAACCAGAGCGAGCTATTAATTCCGAATCCGAGGCTAAAGATAACCAGGTCGACAATCTGAAGCAAATCATTGACGATGCTTCAAAGAAGATGGAAGATGAACAACCGAAAACAACTGAAAAGCCAGTGACAAGCGAACCTCCAAAAGATAATTCTTATGTTCAGGGGGAGGGTTCGTCTTCATCCGATAATTCTAAGTCACTAGTCCAGGGGGAGAACCAGTCCTCATCAAGTCCAACCGAAAGTCTAATTGAAGGGGAGTGTTCTAAACCAGACATCGAACTCGTATTATCATTCGAGGGGGAGAATGCAAATACGAATGATGATGACACTCAATTAGAATTCGAAGAAGAAATAAACGCAGAACTGGATCTTGTGATCCAAACTACCATCCTCTCATCAAATGGAAGAAAGATCATCCTCAAAGTCAAATTATTGGAGAATCATTCGAAAAGGTCTTAACTCGATCACAGCTGAAAGCGAAAGAGGCTGCATTATTCTCTCAAGTAGAATTTTGCATGTTCAACTCGTTCGTCTCCAAAGTTGAACCGAAGACTGTGATTACACCTCTTGATCATTCTGATTGGGTTCAAGCTATGCAAGATGAGCTGAACGAGTTTGAACGAAACAAAGTATGGCGACTAATTCCAACTCCAAAGGATGCTTCAGTTGTCGGACTAAAGTGGGTTTTCAGGAATAAGATGGACAAGGAAGGAAACGTGATTCGCAACAAGGCTCGGTTGGTTGTGAAAGGCTATTGTCAAGAAGAAGGCATAGATTATGAAGAGACATTTGCTCCAGTTGCAAGATTAGAATCGATTCGAATCTTTCTTGCTTATGCTGCACACAAAATTTCGAAGTCTATTAAATGGACGTGAAGTGTGCCTTTCTCAATGGAGAATTTGATGAAACGGTGTATGTAGAGCAGCCGCCAGGCTTTGTGAATGAAAAGTATCTAGATTACTGCTACATTCTGGACAAGGCAGTATATGGCCTGAAGCAGGCTCCTAGAGCATGGTATGAAACCCTTATTCGATTCTTAAAAATGTCCAAATTTAAACAAGGTTCGGTTGACCCAACCTTCTTTCGTACGAAGGAGGGTAACCACCTGATGATAGTGCAAATTTATGTTGATGATATCATCTTTGGCTCCACGAATCCTAGCCTAACAGTTGAATTCAGGAAGTTGATGGAAACTAAATTTGAGATGAGCTCAATGGGTCTGATTTACTTTTTCCTTGGCTTGAATATTAGACAGGGACCCGAAGGCATTTTTATCAATCAGGAGTCATACACAAAGACACTACTTGCCAAGTTTGGGATGTTAGGCGACTCAAAGGTGAAGGTTCCTATGGCATTTGGCACTAACCTTACACCATCATTGGAGAAATCGGTTGCTGACATGACGCTTTATCGTCAGACGATTGGGTCACTGATGTATCTTACAGCCAGTAGGCCAGATATTATGTTCTCAGTCTGCTATTGTGCTCGATTCCAAGCTAACCCATGCGAACCTCACATGCTAGCAGTGAAGAATATTTTTCGCTATCTAAAGCGAACCACCTCTCTCGGTCTATGGTATCCATCCAACTCAAGATTCATTGTCCAAGCATTCTCAGATGCTGACCTAGGGCGATGTGGACTAGATCGTAAAAGCACTACCAGAAGATGCCAATTTCTTGATGGAAAATTAGTAAGATGGCAATCAAAGAAACAAACATGTGTTTCTCTCTCCACAGCCAAATCTGAATACATAGCTGCAGCATCATGCACATCTCGGGTCGTTTGGATACAAAGTCAACTTAGAGACTATGGTCTGAACATGAAGAAAATCTTACTATATTGTGACTCAGAAAGTGCAATTAAGATTTGTCATAACCCAGTGCAACACTCAAAGACAAAGCACATAGCACTGCGATATCACTTTATCAAAGATCATGTGGAAGATGGCAACGTAGAGATTCATTTCGTTAGAACCACTGATCAATTAGCAGATATCTTTACTAAGGCCTTACCTGAAGCAAGTTTCAATAAGATCCTACAAGGCCTAGGAATGATGGAAGCTGAATATGTACCGAAATCGCCTTCGATTCATTAAAGGTTGGAAGCAAAATAGAGCGAACGCTCGGTCTATTTCGGGTTCGATTCACCCGGGAACCGAAATGAACCGAACGCTCGGTCTATTTCGGGTTCGGTCCTACTGAACTCGGTTCTCATTACTTTCTTTAAAAGGAATTTCGGTTGTATACTTTTGTACACTCTTTTACATACTCATTTTTATGTTTTTATTTTCATAAAATCCAAAAATAATTTTCTTTTTGTTTTTATTTCTTTTTCTTTAGAAATTTTTCACAAAATACAAAATTATTTTCTTTCATTTTATTTTTATCTTTCTCATGGTTTCATGTTTAAAAGCTATTCTCGATGATGGAGGTGGAGTAGGTATAAATTCTTATCTATGTATTAATTAAGTGTCCTTAGAAGCATGCTGCTGCATGTTGATCGAAGCCTCTAAATTCACTCTAATCATGAGCTACCTTACTCTTCTCATATTGACCATAGAGTTTTCTGCTTGGTCCTACTTTTATAGCAGAGGCACATTCGGTTCTTAACCATCTACAACATTTTTCTCCATCACACTTCATATAATGAATGTAACCCTTAAGACTCTCAGCAATTGCCACTGAGGTTTATGGTTACACAACATCTGTGTTCTGTGTTTATGATCTTAGTTTTGCGTTACTACGTACTAAGTGAAACCCATAATTCTATACCCATAATGAATTGACGGTGAAAAATTAATATGTTCTAGTTTTCACCAATGAATTAATGAAACCACTCTATGTGGAGTTACCATGAAATCTCTTTTTATTGTGTGAGATCCTTTTGAAATTGTCTATCACCGAGACTTTTCTGCCCCAAGGATCCAGTTTTTTTTTTTTTTTTTTTTTTTTGTTGAGATTTCTTATTGAAATTTCAACAAGTCACTAAATATGTGTCTAACCTACTTGTTCAACATACCACATTGGTCTCACAGGTACTTCGTTCTCTTTCAGTCTTATGTCAAGAATCGAAACTTGAATTGAAGAGAAAGCCACCCTTACAACCCTTATATATAAAAAAATGCCTTTCATTACTTCTTAAAAGGTACATGATCGTATTTCAACAGGAAACCACACAGACACTTTGAAGTCTTTCTTGACTTTGAAGGAAGAGATTCGTGCCCGGGATCCACTGCTTTATGTCTTAATCGACATCACACTATCCCACAAAAACTATGATTTATTTCTTTATCTTTCACACTCTATGCACGAAAATCTTTGATTTTCCAAAAATCTAGTGCTATTTTTCATTATATAGCTTGGGTTCTAAAAGTGACATGGTTATTCTCAAAAAAAATGATCAAGTTGACACAGATTTGTGACAACCCGAAAACTTCTACCCGCTACATCTAGTCAGTTAATCTAAGTTAAACTCATTTCTGTTAACTCCTAGCACTGATTAAGGGCTCATTTAAGCATTTAAAGCCTTGAGTACATCCAAAGTTTGAATTAGGGATGGGTTGGTTTAAGATTTAGGGTTGACAATAGGCCAAATACTCCATCAAAAGGAGTGTGTGGCCACACACATGAGTGTGTGGCCGCACACCCGAGTGTATGGCTTTAAATACTCTCCATAGCATGCCTCTCGTAGGTGGAGGTAGTTCCCATGTCATGCCTCTCTCATATCTACTCAACTACTCACTATGACAAAGTCGCTGAGAGAATTCACATTGATATTCATAATAAAAAGACCTCGATTTCCAAGAATCGATTATGCACGTTGTTAGGTCTTGCTCACAAACCTACCATGGTGAAGCCTGATTCCATCTCAATTGGTCAACTGTTCTCAATGTTCTATAACATGGGGTATACTAAAACCCTAACCACCATCACGAAGTTCAAGAAATCATGCCTTCCTCCACAATGGACTAGCCTCTTTACTCTCTTGTTTAAAGGACTCTCAGAGCTAAGCGCTGGATCAGATGGGTCGAGCAAGTCGTTCATGACCATGCTTTATGGGTTTTACAACGGGATACATCTCGACTTTGGTTCGGTCCTATGGCAACAAGTTGTTCAAAGTTTATCCTCCTCTTCTCTCCATTCTGAAGTTTCTTGTGGCAGGTTCTGGAAAATTGTCACAAAATAGGCAATGGATCGTTATCATGTCCCGATCATGGCAGACTCACTTCTCTCCTCCATCACAACATTCCACACAACGAAGATTATAGTCACTGATCCGTCCAAGTATTTGTTTATTGGATCGATTTCGGCATCCAAGTATGCCTGTGTGTCTGAGGGAAGTAACGTCATTCAAGAGTACAAGAAGCTTCCTTCTTCGGGCCCAAGGGAACTCACACCCACAATGCTTCGTTCCATTGAGGAAGCAGATAAGCCGTCAAAGAGGGGAAAGAAACAAGAAAAGAAGAAGGACGAAAGGGTTAACACAGGAGCTAAGGGGCAAACACCAAGGAAGCGAAAGTCTGAGAAGGCAGCACCTTCCCAGCCCAAGCAGAAGAAGACTAAGAAGCATGCTTGAAAGCTTATACTTCAGTCATGAAGCAACTCCGACTCCGAGTATCTCCCTACTGGACTTAAACAACCCACTCCTAGCACATTTGAGAGTGAAAGCTCTGATGATAAGGGTTCGGTTCGTGGTGATACCCCACCTCGATCGCCTACACCAGAGGTACAAGTTCGCTCCAACGCACCTTCTCCTCCACCTATTTCCATTCCAATTTCCTTACCTCCCACTTTCCCAGTTATCACATCACAACCCACTTCTACAATTCCTCTTCCTCCTCCTATTTTTTCTGATGCTACAACCACCACCGCAACTGAAGTTGAGACCAACGTATCTGATACGGGGGTTCGGTCACCGCTATCTCCCACACCTTCAACCGAAACCAATACTGTCCTTGGTGGTGAAGAAATGGATTTTGATTCCTTCTACTACAGCCCCTACCGGGTTCAGAGTGATGAAGACGATGATGCTCCCGTTACCAAAAAGCACATCAAGGAGCTGAATGACAAAATCGAAAATCTCATGGACTCTACCTCCTCTCACCATCCTACTCTGAAGCTGCTATTCAGAGCATGGTTGATACTTTTGTCAAAGCTCATGAAGCATCAATTTCGAAAGCCACAGATGCAATTGCAGCCTCAACGAAAGTCTGCACAGAAGCGACTGAAAAAGTCGATAAACTAGTTCACAAAGCTAATATTTTTCTCGAGTCTTTACAGGGAGCAGCTGAGTTGAACGCTTCTAAAGTGAACAACACCATTGCCAAACTTGAAGAATCCTTTGCTACTGAGAAGCAACATTTTGCCTCCCTTCGTCAGAACATTCAAAAGGATAATGTTGCACTTCTTTCCTCTCTCAATGAACGTCTCACAAAGCTCCAAGCTGATCTGGCCATGGAAAGCTCAATTATGGATGAACTCGCTCTCAAGACTACTCAATTAAAAACTAGAAATCACCAACTTTCTCAGGCAAACAAGGAGGTTGATCACCTTCGCTCTAAAAGGGTTGTCATCAAGAGTTGTCTCTCAGACGTACACGCCATTTTATCGAACGTTCTGGAGGCTCACAACCCTAGCTTGACCATATCAGTTAGACGACATCTTGCTGAAAAATTCCGTCCCGCACTTGGGATGTTGAGTCGCATCGAAGGTGTTTCGGAAACTGTAGTACCTCCGAAACAAGGGGGAGAAGAACTAACATCTTCGTCTCAACCTCCTCCTACTACCCAGTCGGAACAATAGAATACTGAGCATGCTTCGGGTTCGGGCTTTAAGGATAAAGGCAAGGGTACTATGGATGACAGTGATGAGGAAGAGGAGACAATAACTGATGCTCTGAAGCGAAAGGAAAGGGAAAGGAAACTCGATCTTAATGCCAAGATTTTAAAGGAAGCTGAAGAGAATGAAAGGAGATTAAAGGAGGATCATGACCTCTTGGAAAGCATGAAAACCCTCTTTCCCCTCTGGACTCTGGAGAAGCTAATCAAAGAAGCTATCGAATCCCCTGGCACTCATTGGCTTGAGCCAGTATTGTCTTTGGATTGTGAAAATACAAGGGATACTCAGTTCGATCTGTCAATCACCCGAAAGGCGTTTGTTTTTCACTGCTTTCTTCCTATTGTAGAAGTACCTCATCCAGACCCGAAGGTTGATCGTGAGCTAATCGACTACGATTTAAGGTTACCAGAGGTTTGGCCAAGTTTGATACCTTCTCCCTTGCTGATCTACCTAATCTCCATCCTCATGATTGGATTGTTCTACACAACCTTCTTCTCTCTGACCCAGTCGAATATGAGCCAATCATTGATCATCTGAAAAGAATGTTAGTCTACTACATTCTGGAGGTAGCCAAGATGGAACAAGAGATCGCTTCATTTCTCAGAAAAAAGCCCACCATTTTTCCTATTGGTTCTATAAGCGATATCAACAAGATGAAAATAGGAAAGATTGACCCGAAGCTGAACTTGGTGATGTTCACCAAGCAAGAAGGTAAGAAATGCCTGTTCGCTCTAACTGATAAACATCTCTTTACTACTTCGTGCTTGGAGTATATTCTGGGAATCATCCACAGATGTAAGCAAAATAGTGAAAGCGATAAGAAGTACTTCATAGATATGATAAGGGGGTATATCGACTTTTGCCAAGTTGCTAAAGATAATTCTAATTCCACTTTCCCAGTCCAAGACAATTCAGCGGGCTACTCACAAGTCCAAGGGGAATTCCCTTCTTCTGCCGCAGAGTCTTCAGATATTGAAGACATTCCATCCATCACAGCTGCTGGTCATCTCAACCTTGTCTACATGTCGTCCGAAACAAATCAAGACTAGTCACTAAGGTGTATAGTCAACTTGAAGGTGTTGACTATGATGAAACACATGCCCCAGTAGCCAGGATGGAGGCCATACGTATCTTCTTAGCGTATGTTATTCACAAGAATATCAATGTACATCAAATGGATATAAATAGTGCCTTCCTGAATGGTGAATTGAAAGAGGAGGTTTATCTTCAGCAACCTTCGGGCTTCGAATGTCTTGAATTCCCAGATCACTGTTACAAACGTGAGAAAGCAGTTTATGGTCTAAAGCAAGCACCAAGAGTGTGGTACAAGACTCTCTCCGAATTTCTTGTCTCGTCCGGGTACAAAAGAAGAGTGATTGATCCCACTTTATTCAGAAAGGAAAATGGTAATCACCTTATGCCTGTACAAATATATGTGGATGATGTCATCTTCGGCTCAACTGATCAGGGGATGGTGGATGAATTTGCAAAGCTCATGACCAACAAGTTTCAAATGAGCATGAATAGAGAAATTAATTTCTTTCTAGGACTCCAAGTGAAACAACTACCTCAAGGGATATTCATCTATCAAGAGAAATACACATCTGAACTACTGAAGAAATACTCAATGGACAATTGTTCCTCTTCCAAGGTCCCTATAGCCTTCGGATATAAGATCTCTGCTAATCCTTCTAGTGAATCAGTTGACCACAAAACTTTTAGAGGAATAATTGGCTCTTTGATGTACCTCACCACAAGCCGACCAGACATTGTCTTCGCAACAGGTGTATGCACAAGATACCAAGTCGATCCAAAAGTATATCACATGACCTCCGTTAAGCAAATTCTCAGATACATAAAGGTTAAGGCCCTAGGGCTCTGGTATCAAATAGGGAATGACTTTAGCCTACAAGCTTTCACTGACGCTGATCATGCTGGATGTAGATTGGATAGAAAAAGCACTTTCGGTGGCTGTCAATTTCTTGGAGGAAGACTCGTCAGCTGGTCATCAAGGAAACAAAACTGTGTCTCATTGTCTACCGCAGAAGCTGAATATGTGGTTGCAGCTAGTTGTTGTTCATAAGTCTTGTGGATGAAAACACAACTTATGAACTACGGATATAGGATGCTACGGATACCGATTTATTGTGACTTAGAGAGTGCAATAGCAATTTCCCACAATCCTATTCATTACTCTAAGACAAAGCATGTTGAATTACGGTATCATTTCATCAAAGACCACATTCTGAAAGGTAACATTGATTTAATTTTTGTTAACACTCATGAAGAGATTGCTTATGTATTCACTAAAGCACTCGACTCTACAAAACTCAACAGTTAGGAATGATGAATCTGGACCCGCAATTCTTTTTGAACTGATAAGTACCACGGACCATTTCTGGTCCCCAAGGCGGTCCTAACAAAATATATCTATCATACATGGTTTCAGTATAGTTTGTGTACCACAGTATAGCTAGTGTACCGCAACGATATATCATACCTATATTTCTAAGGTCCTTACTGTTTGTTATTTCTGATTGTGTTCAAGTGCTTATCTAAGTTCCTTCTATAGCAGTCTTATAATTACCCACCACAATGAAAAATCTCTCAGCATTGATGTATCAATCCGCAATGACTGACCAATCCGTGGTCACATTGATTGAACTCTCAATTACTTAATAAATTCCAAAGGGCGATGTGCGCTATTTAATGATTCTTCATTAAATAAGAAAAAAATTCTCAAAAACATTCTTTGTATAGCACATCACCGTTTCAGTTCTCCTTTTTCAAATGATCCTTTGTCAGACCTATTTTTGGTTTGAAGCCAAATAAAACAGTTTCCCAATAAAAGAAATCTTTTTCATTAAACTATCATATCCACCTTGCCCCAAGCTGTCAAATCCGTTCAAATTCCACCTTTATTCAATGGATTTCAACCCCTCACCACACGATCCTCAAACGTGTGATAATGGGCCTGACACTTCATTAAATTCTACATTTTTTGAAAATCAAAAAACATTTAACCTTTTTTGCTTTCAATCGTTTTTGTGGCTGAAATTAACCTTTTCGTAAAAAAATAAAAACTCAAGGGTTTTTATCTTTAACCACCACATATAGGGTAAAAACAATAAACTTTTGAAATTCGCCCCTATAAAACCTTTTTTTCTCTCATCCAAGAAAGCTTTATGCTTTGTGAACCCTCTTAGACGATCTTCATATTCTTCTCCATCATGCACTCAAGTTTTCTGCAAGTTCTACAAACCTTTTTTCAAAAAAGATGAAGTCTGGCATCTCAAAGAAGCAATCCAAAGCTTCAGGTTCCACTCAACCTGCTGGTTCTGATTCCGCCACAAGGAACCAATTGTCATCCATTGCCTCAAGTAACTTTAGGGAAATCTTTGAAGACCATTCCTCCTACAATGAGTCTATTCGACTCATGATCAAGTTCATCACCAATCACCCACTGTTTGGACCCTTTGATTGCTTTATTGATGTAGTTCCAATGTCAACACTCTTCAAATGTGAATTCTCGGCATATCGTCCCCTCAACAATCTGCAAGAAGTTCATTTGAATTTAATGGATGATTCTCTGGTCAGCTTGACCAAAGACAAGTTTTTAACTGCAATCAATCTATTGGTTCATCCCTCTACTAAGTTCAGCTCTCCCAATGTGACGGACATCATCTCCTCACTCTACCAAATGGGTTACCAAAATAAGATCAAAGGGATAGGAGAGTTCAAGAAAAAACAACTCCCTGTGGTCTGGCAGTTCGTCTGTCACTATGTGATTCGCAGTCTGTCAGGAAGAACTGGAGGCACTAACAACATGGCCTCAAACTACACGAGCTAGTATGGAGTATCTTCACAGTCCACGACATCATCTACGGCCAGATCTTATGGGATGATTTCCTTCTGTACATCCCGAAGGAGACTCAAAGGGAAACTCCTACAGAGCTCACCTTTTCAAGATTCTGGTCATTGTGCATCTCAGACCTTCACCACGATGCGAAGCTCAGTATGGGCAGTGACATCAACTTCTTTGTCACCCTTGATCTCAAAAGGTACCCTCCCTCTAAAGATCAATGTGTATTCGGAGCTTTAAAACGTTTGCCCATCCATATCTTGACTACCATTGGACTTGAGACAAAAGAAGTCTCTGATCACATTGAGCCTAATGAAGGTATTGACACATACCTTTCTACCCCGCCTCTACCCAGTCAAAATGTACTAGCTTCTACCACACCCCGTGATCTTGAACATACTGCAACCACATCTTCTACTACTCTCTCTAACCTTCCTTTAGCCCAAAGACTCAAGAATCTTTCTTCAAGAAAAACCTCTCAAGGGAAGTAGAAGAAAAACATTCCAACCAAAGAAGTCGAATCATCCAAGAAACGTAAACTCAGACACGTTGTCTCTTCAGATGAAGACTCTGGTCCAATTCAAAATCCTGCGGTCAATGTTGAAAATGATTCTGGTGAGGAATCAGTCCCCATCCTTGTTCTAAAGAAACGCAAAACCAACCAAAGTTCTAGCCAAATGCGTGACCGAATTAATACTAAAGTCTGTCAAAAGACTCCAGTAATCCTTGGGGTCCCCGCAGGCCCATTCACTTCAACCCTTCCTAGCCACTCAGACACAGTAAGTTTGTCTGCTTCATCAAAACGTGAAGACTCTCCCCCAGCTAAATCCCAAGAGGATTTAATTGGTTCTTCTCTCCCCGAGGTCTCTAGGGCTTCCAAACATCATTTCTTTCAGGATTAGGAGTTGTGCTCCATCCTTGATCTTGTACTCCAAACACTTGATACACCTTCCTAACCGCAGGACAATTCATCAGTCCTTGCTAGAACTGAGCCGAGGCCAAACTTGACTACGAGTCAAGGAGACCAAGGAAGCTTAGGAAATGCAACTCTACTTACCTTACATAAAGGTGGTTTAGGCATGGGGAGCACAAATGTGCTAGGATCCGTGAACCCGAGGGACACCTTGGTGCGTAATCAAGGAATTGACGGTTATGAGTCTAATGATTCCTTTACTATGGATCATCCCACTACTGAGTCTGGTCTCAAGAAATATGAAGCTTTTCGCAGGGCATTTCAAGCTCGAAAACATAGGCAAATGCAATAGCTTCAACAAAAAGAAAAGGAAATCCAAATGGTGGCTAAGTATTAGGCAGATGCTATCAACGACGCCAACACCGTAGCTAGTATTCTCAAAGTACAAGAATAAATGACCGTAATGACAGAAATCATCCGCAAGGCCTAGTGTATTCCTGATGGTACAGGTACATCCTAGCGCCCTCCAGCAACTGCAGTTCATGACTGTCAAGATGATGGAACCGCAATCGAAGTCAGCTCCGGACCTACATATGGATATGATGACATTGACATGGATGAAATCAACCAACTAGCGCCATCAAATGATGTGATGATGATTTTCAATGAGGAAGACAAATCAAGCGGATCCTAACATTCTACTTCAAAGCCTAAGGAAAAGAAGAAGAATAAGAAAATGGTTGTTTCCAGGAAATATTTTCTAAGTCTGCAAAGCAAGATTGATCAGATTTTAGCCGTAGTGAAATCGGACCAACCGCAACCTAAAGATATGCCTGGACCGCAATCTCTAATTGACAGGATAGAGCGACTGGAAGCAACAGAAGGACTTGCCGCTGAGAGAATCTCTCTCAAGGTTGAAATGGGTATCCGAGCCCTGGATACAAGTTGGAAGGCGGATCACCAACAATTTATCACCATTGCGGAGCGACTCATTACTGAAACGACCGCAATCAAAGCTGAGCTTCAATCTGTCATTGCAGGTTATGATGCTCATTCAAAGAATCTTGTTGGGGAAACTCATAACACTTATGAGTCTGCTATTTCAGTCTTACAATCAACCATCAACAACCATAGACGCTCCATATCCTCCAACTTCCATGGCCAAGAGATTCTTAGATTCACAAAGGAGATTCACAACTTGCTTTTCAACACTGAAAACCCCACCAATCAATAGCTTAGTGCGGCATTCAAAGCTCAGTTTACTGAAGTTTAGTGCTAAAATTGATGGTCTTAAGCAATGGCTTGAGGAGGAACCCGGTGTTCCTTCCTCAAGAGAGGGAAGTGAAGACCATGGTGTGGATCGTACCTCACCTCAACATTCATATCTGCATCACCACTTACAAACTCCCATCCACTTCGGTCAGCATCTAATCCCTTCAAATCTCATCACTCAACCAAATGTACCTACCCTGCAACCATCTCCACAAAAGAAAACTCTTGTGCCCTCTCCTCAGAAAGTCCAATTCAATCTCTTCATCAATCTCCAGTTCAACAGTCCATGACGTTCAACATTCTTCTTCCCAGCATCCGCAAAATCCTCTTCATCTCAAAATTTTAGCTCCTGAAATGTCATCTAAAAACTCCTACGACTCTCCCAAAACCAAGTAGAAGAATGTTGACTGGAGAGCAGCCAAGTTAGCAGAAATAATTTGGAGAGATCATGGATTTGAAATCACTATGGATGAACCCCTCATCTATTCCTGGGTTAATCCCATTCGAAGATTATTAGATGATGACAACAAGACCTATCTCACCTTTGCGGAACATCTATCAAACAGTTATTGGGACATTCTCGTCTCTCCCAATGCAAAGTTCTTTACCGTTTTGAATCGTTTGACCGCAACCTTCCAGATGATCAGAGGTTTCCCTTGGAATTTGAAAGACTCAACAGATTCCATGCCAAGCATGGATCTGCAATCGAGAAAATCTAGTCGAACGACAAACCTACTGCAGTGAAGAGCTATAAGCCCAGAAAATTTATGAAAGGAGAATTCATCCAATATACTCTCATCAGAAGAGATTCAGACTACATCTGAACCCAAGCTGACTTCCCTTGCATGAACCCGGAGGAAATCTTCCTGATAGCAAAGGTATTTCAAAACAAGTGTGAAAAGCACCCAAAGATGAAGGCTGCGTATGAAAATGCATGTACTTTTCTTAAAGAGATTATGTATGACTTTGCAAGAATTGACGCGGACATCCATCCAACACTTGCTCAGAAGTTCAACCTCCCTCGTCTTGAACCAGCTCTGGTCCTAGCCGAAGGCTTTTAAGAAACAACCCTTGGAGAAACTAACTTCCCAGATCTTGGAGTCTTTTTCAAACGCTTAAAAGATGATACAAAATACTTCATTCCAATAACTACCATGAACCACATGACTAAGAAGCAATTAGAGATCACTCAAACTGCAGTCAATAGGTCAAAACACACAACTGCTAAAGTAAAGTTTGAAATCTCAAGAAGAATTGTTTGTCTTAGGGTAGTCAAGAAGTTTTGGTGGATTCTCATCAAATTCCTTAGCCTCGAAAAATGAAAGGAAAGTTGAAGAGGTCACTAAGGGGAAATTGTTGAAACATAAAAGCGACCCTCTTAAACTTAAAGAGATCTGAAGCTATCAACTAGATCCGCAGTCAAGCTCAACACCGCAACCAGCAACTGTATCTGCAATTGAAGTCATCTATTTTAGCTTACTTCTATCTGTTTTTTCTCTTTACATTTCTTTGTTCAGTGTGCCTTGCATGGCAACTCCTAGATAGTTTTAAATTGTAATTTTCGAGTCTCTATAAATAGAGCTCTTTTATTCTAAATGAAAATACATCATTCGATCATTCTATCTCTATCTTGAAATATCGTATTCTCTCTTAGTCTCTTATCTTAAAGATCTTCAAATTCTAATATGAAGATTTTTATCTCTTCAGAGAAAGTCAGCTTGACTTAATTACTAAGTTTGATCTCACTTACTAACTTGGATTGTCTACAATCCTTGTTAAGAGTAAGCTCTTAGTGTCTTCTTGATATAATACTTTTTGTCATTTATATTTCCTTATATTTCCAAACCTAATTATCTAACTATCTAATTCTAACTTATTATTATTATTGAGCTTTATGATCCACTGAGTTAAACTTGTTTCCGCATTATTACTTGTTCTAACGTTTTTTCAAGTGTGATACTCAAGTTTTTCCCTCAACAGGACTCTTGAGAGAAGGTTATATAGGAGTTATTAATATATTATAAGTTATAATATATTAATATGAAATCATATGTTCTAATTAGTATTGATCAAGAATTACTTTGGAATTAATTTAGTGATCAAAGGAGACTAATTAAATATCTATGGGGACTAACTATGGTAATTAGTTTTATTTATATGTGTTGGGCTTATGATCCATATTGGACCAATTTTATGTGTGGATACATAAAGAGTTGCGCCACATGAACCATGGATCATAACACTCATGAGTATGGATTTGGGTTATACCCATGACCCTTGGAATCCTACATATAAATATGTCCATTCATAGCCAAAAACGCGTTGACTTGTACTAGGAGTTCATGGAGGTGTTTTTGGGTGCATGGAGTTCTCTGTCAAGTTATAATTTTGTCCATGATGAGTTGTGATTTCATTTGAGGCTTCCACACTATTGGGGCTAAGTTCTGAAGGCCAAATACATCAAGACTTCAAGCTACATATAAGGTATGTTACCCTAACTAGTATTTTATATGGTTTATGTCAAATGCATGTTAGTATGGGTTTAATGACTTGGAATCCGTTTGCATGTATAATTTGTGAAAAGATAGATCCAAGGTATTTATGGTTATATGTGCACCATAGGATGTTGTAGTATACAAAAACCTTCAGTGGTATCAGAGTTAAGGCTTGTTTTCGATTATACTTGATGTAAATTGCTGAAAAAATTAATTTTATGGTTGTCTAGACTGTGGGCTCGCTGATTCCACTGGGGGACTCGCCGAGTCCATGAACAAATTCATCATACTCGTCGAGTAGGTTCATACAGTCGATGAGAAGGAGGCCCTGAGTGTAGATTTTCGATTTTTAAGGCTGGAATTGTACTAGAATCATTACCCTAAGCTGTTTTTGAACTTATAAACCTATTTTTGATGTGGTAATGATCATTCTAATCCAATTCAAAAGATAATTGTCAAAAGTTTCATCTTTTGTATTATTTTGATGGTTAGGCTAATTACATGAAAATTGTCTGATTTGAATTGTCTTGTTTATATAAGTTTAATCCAGATCATAGTTCTCTTAACATGCTTGTTAGTTGAATTGATGATATTAATGTTTTTTTAATGGAAAACCAAAACTTTTGTGTGTTAAATATTCATTAAAGTCATAGGTTACACAATCGAAGAGTCTTTTTTCCTCATAAATAGTTTTATGAACACCATAACTTGTCCTCAAGTTATGGATGTTCAAGAGTCTCTTCATTAAAGGTTTTAAATCTTACATTAAACTCATATGTTCTGGAATTGAAAAGTTTTTGAATTGTTCAAAACTTTTCCTCATGTTTTGGAATTTGTAAAGTTTCCCCACATGAATACTTTAATTCCAAGTTAAACACTTAGAATTTTAAAAGTTCAAAATTCTACTGTTATACTATTATAATATTTTAGGTTTAATATATATATATATATATATATATATATATATATATATATATATATATATATATATATATATATAAGAGCAAGTCAGTCTTACTGTTAGTAGGCCTAGTTCATGAAATCGGTGAATAAAGGGGTTATAAGGTTACTACCTATAAAATGGCAGTTTAATGGGTGCCCACTCTCACCCACCACTTCCTTGACTAGTGGAGGGTCGTTATCCGAACGGGTTTGACAGAACATTAATTTTCCTTTCATTAAAAGTATAATGATAAATATAAAGTAACTAAACTTTATTCAATTTCCAATCTTAGTTACTTTAGGAGAATGTGAATTTGGTGCTAACCCCTGAAATTACACTTTGTACCTTACCAAGTCGTTGGTGGAATGTGTATGGTTAACCGTCACACTAACATGGACTAGTAAGAGTGGAAAAGGGTAACTTAATGTTTAGCATAGATCGGTGGAGCGCGTGTGGTTAATCGGCACATCGATTAGGTGGTAAAGTTAAGGGTATCGAGTTAATTTGCATGGTTATTCACACCGTGTATGTGATCCTCGACATTCTAGTCACAAACTTGAGATGTCAAAACCGAGATTTAAAGATGTCGTTGAAATTTTCAATGAATCTCAAAGGGTCTAGGAGTTTCAATGCAATTAAAACCCAATACCCTATTAGGTTTTCATGGTGGAAATTGGTGAATCGTCATTCGCCTACCTTCAAATATTTTATAGCTTGGATTACGACATCCCTCTTCCAAGTTATAAAATATTGTGTTGGGTCCTAGCCTTAATATTTCATATTAGGTGTTATATTAAGGACTTAAATCAACTAACTTGAATTTCTCCCATTGTAGATGTTTGGTTCAGACAACTATGATCTTCCCAAATCCGTTGGAACAAGCTTTCCTAATGAAGATGATGTCCCGCGATTAGATCATGGAAATCATACTTCTCTTCCTCCACCTCCTCCAATAATTCTCCTTGACCCACAAGTTTAAAGACTTGAATAGTTCAAGGTCACTCAAGCCATATTGGCAAGTTTGTGTGCACTCACATCTTGGAGATGAAGACATGTATCGATAATCTGGGAGAGTTTGGTTTCAAAGTCTTAAGGAAGTTGGTTGTTGACTGGGTTCTTCAATCACTTACTAAGTCACATAGTGAGTTCTTTAAGGACTACTATAACAGACCATGACATCACCCTTAATGATCTTACCTATTTGCTTGTTGCTGCTAAATCAGAAATGATTTGAAGCATTGGTAAAGCAAATTTGATTGGAAGATCTACTTCCTAAACATACTTGGATATTGACAATGGTAACATTGGATGTACAGAAAAGCTTTCTCTTCCGAATGGTAAAGAGAAAGGCTAAGTCTGGGATAGTCCCGTGTACCATTCCCAAAGAGTCCATATGCCAAAAGAAGGGGCATTGGTCACGAAGCTGCCTAATTTACCTAAAAGTCCATTAGGATGGTAAAAGTCAACAAATTTGAATGCTTCAGATAAAGTCCATTATCTGACTCTATTAAGTTCCTATTTGGAGATTCTTATTACATTATATGACTAGGTCACATTTTGATGTTTTGTAGAATCGAAGAAAAGAAGCTTTAAGGAAGAGTAAGCTAATTTTGATCGTGAAGAGATGAATTTCAATCGCATGATCTGAAGATCAGAATTTTGAGTTGCTACTTAAGAGTTATGATATATTGATTAGGAATAGATAAAAACATGGTTTTCATATGCATTTGCATTGTAAACATAAGTTTTTTTCGCAATTTTAAAATAAAAGGAAATTTTAGATTTATTTATTTTAACATAAAAGGAAATTTTGGATTTATTTATTTTAAGTATCCTTACAATGAGATTTGTGAAAATTGTTGTTTATATGATTCCATTGATAGCAATATTGGAAAATAGATTTGATTCTTTCGTTTGTGGTAGTGTCATAATTTATCAAATAAAGAAAGATTTTCATCAACCAAGTTTCAGTCGGATAGAAACTTGGAATCATGCAACTTGTATTGTATGTTGAATGAGAATTTTCATCTTTGGGAAATTATGACTAATGCCTTGTTCACATGTATATGTGAGTCAAATGAAGGACTAGGAGACCGGGTACACTTGATTGTGCGCTTATTAGGTCCACAACAAAGAACGATAAGGCTATTCGTCATGATTTACTACAGTTTAGTAAATATGGTTGTGCTTACAAGTTTAAGTATAATTCTGAGACATTGGAAAAGTTTCAATGTATGGCAGGACGAATGAAAAGATGGAAGAGTACTTTAGTATCGTGTTTTATGATTATTTTAGTCATTATGAAACCATATCACAGTTGATCCTCTAAGGAAATCTTAGTGCATTCATAGGACTAAGAAGAGGAATCGTGAATTGTTGAAATGGTTAAATCAAAAGATGAATCATACTTCGTTCCAAAATTGACTCTTAGAGTATTACTCCAGAATTGTAACTTGAGTGACATAATCTTAACAAGGTTTATAACACTTGTTAAATGTTGAGTAAAATGTTTTTTTTACTCTGGTACATTTGAAATTGGTAAGTTGTGATGTTTTGGATAAAACAAAGACCATCTAAGACCAATTATGTGAAGTGTTTATCATGATAAATATCTACACTAATTCTTGAATATTTATTTTCTCAAGGAATGGTTTCAAGAACTAATCAAGAATTCAGTGGGAGTCTTAAAGATCTTGAAAAGTTTCAAGAAATAATGAAGAATAAAACCTACTGTTTATCACTAGCACATGACTTGAGGTTTATAGCCCAATGTGTTGACATATTCTTGTTTCTATGCCCATTCTAGTGAAAGTTGACTATGAATGAGAGTTCTATGAGTTCTCAGTTGTTTGCATAACTACTTGGGAGCAATGGTAGGCCCTTTTGTAGCCAAGAGGTAAGAAGTTAAGATTGAACATGTTTAGTCCATATGAGTTTGGATTTGTCACTAACCTCCACTTGTGGTTATGACAAATTCACATGGATAGGAACACATACACCATAAAATCTAAGTGGCATAAGGTTTCTCTTCGATTCCTGAAAATGATGGTGAGGAAACGCTTTCACTAAATAGATTTGAAGTAGATAGCAATTGTGATATTTTCATTCTCAAAGTCATTAGTGGAGCGTGTGTGGTTAACTGGCACACTAACATGGACTTGTGAGAAATGGCAAAGGTCTAAACAATTGAGACTATGGTTACGACATCTATTTTCATAATTCTAAAAATTGTTTGGACATGCATGTGAGCTATCTAAGAAAAGGTGTATGATTTTGATAAAGTTTTATCAAAGCAACTCGTATCAGAAATCTGAACTTTGGTAAGAAAATCAATAAAGTATTGATTCCTAGAAGTCCAACTGATTTCTGAGTACATGTTAAAGCTAGTGGGAGCATAATTTTTATGCTAGTAATTATTATGCAGGTGGAAGTATAATCAATTATGATAAGTGTTGCAAGTTAGCAATGTTAATTATAGAAAACAAAAGTTTCAAATGGGAAAAGTTGTTTTGCTATAATTGAGGGAGAGGAAATTATGCTTCATTTCAATTCTAAAAGCTTAGTTTGAGATTTTAATCATCTTTAGTCAAGGATATATATATATATATATATATATATATGAATTTTATGTTGGAATGGTTCAACATAAGGAAATTCTATGTATATTGCATTCTCAAAATTCAATTATAGTTACGACGTCCCTCTTCATAGTCGAATTATGAAAATATGGAAAATAAAAAATATTGTAGCAAAAGACTGGTCTAGGATCATGTCTTTATGTGAGACATCATGAATCGTGTCCCATATGCTTCGGGTATAGGATCGATTACATGTGTTGTAATATTTATCCTTTCTAAATTTTCCAAATGCCTACGGAATTAAGAGGGGTAAATGTCTAGAATTGGATATGACTAAAACGATTAAGCAATTGTTGTGGATAATATGAGGTTTACTAAAGATTGGTTGCTCATGGACAATTGTAAGTATAGTGTTAATTTTGAAAGGTTCATATTGACATATTCTGAAAGGAGGCAACTCTTATTCAGAAGTGATAGTCAAAATGGGAATGTGGAAATGTTTCCATAGATGGAAGTTATTCATTAAATTTGTGTAAGATTAGAAAACTTAATGCAAGAAGGATGTTCAGAGGAATGTACATTGAATTTGAGACTTCGTTTCCATCGAATTGATCTCCATAGGAATACTTTGTAAATGTCTATTGCCTAGTCTTTGTGACTTTTTTGCGTAGTCTTTACAAGAGGATAATTGCATATAAGTTTAAAATCTAATAGGTTACAGTAAACGACAAGAATTTGGTATTCTTACATTTATGGTAAGGATTTGGGATTGTGAAATGAGCATCATTGGAATCATGTTCAATTGGTCTATTTCACAAAGTAAGGATCATAGACAAACATATTGAACATAATTGGAGTATGGCATAACTATTGTTTAGACAAACATAGTGTGCATGCTTGTAGCATGGCATGACTACTGTTTTAGTTTAAGTATTAAGTTGATTATTTTAAACATTATACAAAGAATAATGAGTAATCAATATGGTGTTTAAATAAAAGATGTTTTATTTACTCTCAATGGTGCTTGGGGCCATATAGGATTAGTATTATTCTTATGTTTCACTTTACATGTTTTGACTTCCCGAATAACTGTGTTATTCAAACTCTCCAAGGTCGATCATACTTTGGAAGTAGGTATGAATCAAGACTATCATGAATTGGGCTTCTAGATGTCAAAAGTGTTTAGACATAGCAAAAGTTGCTGTAACATTCATGAGTGCTCCTGGAATGAGATTCGAATGTTGGATTAAACCTACGCTCATTTGAATCATTTCATGTATTTTATCACGAGTGATGATGAGACGATAATATCTTATATTTTTCAAACCTAGGGATATGATTTGTTGAATATGAGTTTGATATACATTGATTGTACGAAAACGCATCATAGCTTGATATTATAAAACATTCCTTTGTGTATGATTTAACAAGTAGTTAGTACAAGCATATGAGTCAAAGTTTATACATTCCTTTTACCCTTGGAGAGATAAAAGCGATATCTGTGGGGCCCTCGATGATTTAGTGATGACAAATGTAAGTGCTCGTTGGGCCTGAACTGATTTGATTTGTTCAATTAGTCGGTCGTCATCAATCGGAAATCGGGAAAAAACAAATGGACAGAGAGTATGATTATAATCCACATCTCAGTCCATATGGTATCTAGAATGGAGGAATATACGATCCCTTATCTAATGGACATGTGATTGACTAGGTTAGAGTTCGACAACAGCTTTTAAGAGCTACAATTGCTAGTCGGGTTTTGGAGTCATACTTGCAATAATAGTTTTTGACTTATCCCAGTGGAAGACTGTTGGATTAGATGTCTAAGCCCATAACTATTATTGGTATGTACTTGACCCGATAGTAGCATGGTCCATTTGGGTTACATATCATGAGGACAATTTGTTAGGATGGACTCTTGAGCAAAGGTTATATATGATTTATTAGTATATTATAAGTTATAATATATTAATATGAAATCATATGTTTTAGTTAGTATTTATCAAGAATTAATTAGTGATCAAAGGAGACTAATAAAATCTATGGGGACTAATAATGGTAATTAGTTATATTTATATGTGTTGGGCTTATGATCCATGTTGGACCAAGTTTATGTATGGATGCATAAAGAGTTGGGCCACATGAACCATGGATCATAACACCCATGGGTATGGATTTGGGTTATACCCATGATGCTTGGAGTCCAACATATAAATATGTCCATTCATAGCCAAAAAGTCTAGACTTGTACTTGGAGATCATGGAGGTGTTTTTGGGTGCATGGAATTCTCTTTCAAGTTCTACCTTTGTCCATTATATGTTGTGACTTCATTTGAGGCCAAATACATCAAGAAGTCAATCTACATATAAGGTATGTTACCCTAACTAGTATTTTATAAGGTTTATGTTAAATGCATGCAAGTTATAGGTTTAATTCCTTAGAATCCATTTACATTTATAATTTGTGAAAACATAGATCCAAGGTATTTAGGGTTATATGTGCACCATAGGATGTTTTAGTATACAAAACCCTTCAATTTATCTAGAAATTTTGGGGCTTTGGGGCTTATTCATAGAGGGAAAGAATTGGGGGGGGGGGGGGGGGGGGGTTAGAGAGAAGAAAAGAGAGAAAAGAGTGATTTTGTCTCTTTGGAAACATAATCTCTCTCATCATCTCTTTGGGGTTTCTCTCCACCAAAACTGGTCACCAAAATATAGAAAAGCAAGTAAGCTCATGAATGAACGAATGGAAAAATCTCTCCCACTGATTTTACTTCTATGTTCGTATTCTTCTAGAGAGAATAAAGAGAAATAGGAGGTGAAGTGAATGGATGATCAAAATGATTTAAAATGTTGGTAAGGGAGATATAGCCGAAATTTGGAGAGAGGAGGTAGATTCTCTCCCTCTTTTTTTTTTACTTTATTTAAATCATATCCTAAAATTTTATAAACCTTTTTCCAAATCTTAATCAATTTTGCATTTTATATAGAACTTTGTCAATAACACTAGGATTTTTGACGTATAAAGTAAGGTTAAATATTAATGACCTAAATTTATTTCCTTGATTACATATTATAATTTTAATTATTCCAAGATAATATTATGAGGTTCATAATTTTTTTGTAGAATTTTTGATGTCAAACTGATAAATTTGAGTTTTTAGGTCTTTTAGCGTTTTCAGGAATTTTATAAATCTTTGGATATCAAAATAAACTGAATTTTTGAGACTTCAAATTATTTTAGGGTTTCAAAACTTTTTTCTAGTTAAAAATAATGCTTGTAATTCATTTTCATCGGATTATTGGCATTCTATGTAGTGGTTATGAGATTCTAGGGAAACGAAAGAATCTTGTATACCAGTCCTAGTTTTCAACCTTGACTTAAGTTCCTACAAAACTCTGACCTAATTTCTGCTACTAGGTTAAGTGCATGGCGTGTCTACATGAATGTACAAAGATGCTCGAGTTAAGGAATGATTCAAGTTTGGATAGTTGTTACAGTTAAAGTAGCTATAGAAGTCACGTATCAATGTGCAATCTAAGTACACTCTCCCTTGTTTCTAATTGTTTCCAAGTTTCTAGTAGGTTATAACTTAGCTCATAGTTACTAAGTCTAGGATGTGTCGTGTCTACACATGCCACTAAGTTTATGACCAGGAACTTCAAAGTTCATAACATTTCTCACTGAAGTATATGCGAAGATCAGAGCAGACATTGGTACTTCTGAATAGTGTGTTAGGGATTTTCTTGGAAAAGAGTTCTTTAACACACAATTAATTTGTAGGTTTGTATCGATCGTATACACTTCAAGTATAATAAACAAGAAAAAACCAACTAAGCAAAACAAAGAACAGAATAAGTAAAGAGCACAAGTTAATCAAAAAGATATCTTTCACCAAGAAAGGGGTTTTTATCACCAAGAGAATGATTGTCACAAAGACGATTACATTAGGGTTTCACCCTAATGTTGAATATATACTAAACTATAATAGTATATCCCATTAATCAAGAGATTGTATTTAATCTACATATAATAGATCCTTATCACCAAGGTATCGGATCTACTATCTATTATTTACAAATCCGTATAATTTGCTAATAGATAAATATTACATAAGATTACTTTCTAAATGTTGACGCTAATAGGTTTTGAGACACTGGCACTGATGTTGATGTTGGCGTTGGCGATGGCAATCAGCGTATAGAGTATTTGACTCATCAGATCATAAGGTGTGACCTTACATAATGGTTGAAAACCAATTGTATACATTGATTCATCGACATTGAGAATTAAATTTTGATTCTCCTTAACAATCAAGTGAGTTAATGACGCGGATTAATCCAGAAAAGAGATATTATTAGCAGAAGTTACCATGCTGATTAAGATGAACACATAGAAGTAGATGAAGAATAACCACTTGAATCGTCTAAAATCATAAAGAGATGATCGGTGTATTGGGATGAGTAATTATTGGTATGCCAACTGTCGAGATTGAATTGGAAAGGTCTACCAAAAACTACGATAAGCCCACGTCTCACCACACTTCATTCTTGAATCACTCACCCATCACCATTAGACAGAAGTCCAATAGGAACATGCTAGCTCAACAACTTTATATGGGAAAGGGATAAATCGCTACGAATAAATTTTCGTATTGATACGAGATTCGCACCATCAAGAAAAGTTGAAACATGCCTATTCAGTTTGCAGCAATTTCGTAAAGACTATGTCGACCCTTCAATTTTTTAAAAATTGAAATCATATCTATTAGAATTATGACAAATGTTACATCAAAATCATCTCGAACCAAGGATAGGAAGATTTTCATCTAGCCACGGGAAGAATAACTTGAAACATTAGTCAGACTTTGTTAAATCTTGGTTCAGGATTGTTTGAATAGAGACCTCAAGGATTCCACAGGAAGTGTATGAAAGTGCTAGAGAAAATAGATTTTGGAAATAAGAAAGGTTGGTGGAGCATCACGATATCTTATGGTGAAAGTAGGTGATCATCGCACAAAGTTTTATAACACGATATGTTCTGAATTGTTTTTATCTGAAACCTAGGGTGTTATGTGTAATGTGATATAGATATGGTAGAAAGAAATAAATGAATTGATGGTGGTATATAGTTAATTTTATCCGTCAATTCCTTTATGGAATTTTTTCTGGGTCTCACTTTTCATTAAGGTGATAAAAATGAAAAGATCATAAACATATATTTTTGGCACACTTACATCCTAGTTATTTTTACTTAGAGATGACTTGATTTATGCGTCATTGCGTGTGCATAGTGTAACAAATATGAGATAAGAAGAGTGAAAACGAGTTTTTCACACTCTCATGGTGATAACGAGAATGATCATATATATTTTTTTTGAGAAACCATCACTCAGATTTGGTACAAAATTGAAATATCAAGGGTTAATAAACAATTACTATTGAGAAAACCATCAATTTCTTAAGGCTAAGAAAAGGAACTCTGTGTTTGAATTTGTATATATTGAAAACATCATCGGTTTCCAAGATTGGTAGAGAAATAAGTAGAGAAAGGTAGCTCTATAACTTTTGTTAATACAGACTATTGGGAAGAAACTTTTAGAAAAAAATTTCATTAAGGCTTTTTGCAAGCAAAGAGTCTTTGAGACTTCAGACAACATGCTATAACATGCTTCTACAGACACTAAACTAGTTAATGAGTTACGAATATTACCTGATCCCTTTTGAGCTTCGCTTGAGCATGCTTAGATACAACATGTGTAATGAAGACACAACCAACCATAATACAAAATAAAGAAAAATACAAAATAAAGAAAATATTTTTGTATTTTTGAAATTTTGAAGTAAAAGATAAAAATAAAAAAGATATTTGTGGATTTTTGATTTTCGAACTTTTAAGACAAAAAGTAAGAAAATCTTTTTGGAGTTTCTAGTTTTCGAAATTTAAAGACAAAAATAATAATAAAATTTTTTTGGATTTTTGATTTTTAGAAATTTAAAGACAAAATAATATCTTTTCAGATTTTTCATTTTTCGAGATTTAATGAAAAAAAAATCTTTTTGTATTTTGGATTTTTCAAAATTTAAAGGCAAAATAAAAAAAAAATATTTTTTGATTTTTGATTTTTTTTTTAGAAAACAACAAACTATGATTAGCTGCGAGCAATCTTAATGTTAGTAGGAACGAGGATAAAAAGAGAATATCTTTTAATACTTAAGGTGAGTGGTCGCAGACAATCGCTTTTGAACAGAAATCATTTGTATGAATAATGCATAACAATTCGTTACGGCAGATCATATCCATTCGTATTTAAACATTAACCTTTCACAATGTTATTTTGAGATAGCAATTGGAACTGATTTTTCCTCCATCATTGCTAATGCTTAAATATTGTGATTAAATGATGCTTCATGTAACACTTTTGTGAAAATATATGCCACTTGATTAGCATATTTGACAAAATGCACTTCAACATTCTCATCTTCATCATGAACTTTAATAAAATGATATCGCAAAGTAATATGGTTGGTATTTAAATGTTGAAAGAAATTGTGACAAATGCAAAGAGCACTTTCGGAAGCACAATACAAAGGAATATTTTTCATACTTATTCCATAATCCCTTAACTGACTTTGTATCAATATAAGTTGTGTGCAATTACAATATATTCAGATTCAATAATGGATAAGGAGACACAACTTCCTAGATCAACATTTGAGTAAGCCTACATGAAGAAATCAGAATTAGATGGATACCACAACCTAACTGTTGCAGTTCACTTAAGATATCTAAAAATATTTTTCATTGTGATCATGTGTAGCTCTCTAGTATTTGATTGATAACGAGCACAATAGCATACAACAAACATGATATATGGACTTCTAGATGTAATATATAATAATGATCCAATCATTTGTCTATACAATGTGAGATCTGTTGTAGGTTTATCAAGAGATGGAGTCAACATAGTTTTGAACACCATTTGAACCTTCATCTTAGAATCTACATACAAATTTCGAGAGTAATGATTTTGTAAAGGTCTCCTAGTTTATAAAGACCCCCTCCGAACTCTGTTTAATATTTAATCCAAGAAATAAAATAAAGGGACCCATCAAACTCATTTCAATTTTAGTTTCCACCAAGTTTTGGAATTCAATAGTCAATTGAGAATTTGTGGATCTAAAAATGATATCATCAATATAGATTTGAACAATCATAAGATGTTCACCTACCTTCTTACGAAATAAAGTTGGGTCAACAAAAACTTGTTTAAACGTAGATTGTTTAAGAAATCAAGTTATACTTTCATACCATGCCTGAGGATCTTGTTTTAAACCATAAACTGCCTTATCTAAAATATAGCACTGACATGGATATTTTTCTGTAACATACCAATGATAAGGAACTTCTAATTTCATATGTATAATTTAATTATGTTGCATTTTGGTCTCTAAGTTCAAGAAAGTGTGCAAAAGGAGCCTTAGTGGCATTTTTGTAATTTGGCCTTTGGAGTACGCCATGCGTACGTGGTGTACGTTGAGCGTACTAGGGTGCGCCCTAGTACGCAGGGCTTACAACAGTGTACGAGGGGCACACTCGCCAGTAAAGGAAACCCTAATTTTTAGGGTGTGAGTCGTATTTACACACTCTTATGGGCTCATTTCATTCTCCTTAATTGCCTCCATTCCTCTCTTACGTTTGTACAACCCTAGTTTACCCTTGAGGAGCCTTTTCAAGCTTAGAAGTGTGTTTTTGGTGCCTTAGAAGAAGAAGGAAGGAAGCCAAGCTGATCTTTAAGGAGTAGAACACTCGGATCTAGGATTTCTACATCACTTGAACCCATTCTAAGGTAAAAAGCACGCAACTTTATCCCTCTAGCATATAGATCTAGATTTCGGTGTCTTTATGGAGCCTTTTAGTCCAATTATGTTAGATCTTGAGTATGGTATGTTCACAACCTTTGAGTTTCCCTTTCAGACCCTAGGAGGGGTCTGAAGTCATAAAAATGGGTTCCAAATGGTTAGTTTAACATTATGCATCATTTTGAAGGTCTTAATGGAATAATACCTTTTGTTAAGCACTTATTGGACATGATATGTCATTAAGTTGGAGACTTTATGACTCCTAGGAGGATTTTAGCCATGGATCTGAATTATGGTTATAAGAGCTTAAGTCATTAAGCTCTTAATGGAGTTTGGGACTTTCGAGGGTACGACCCGCGTACTCGGAGTAAGCCCTACGTACGAGGTCAACCACCCCGATGGTTGTCAACTACGAGGATGTGTGTATGCCCAACATGTAACGACCGAAAAATACAACCAATTTTAAATTTTTCAAAAACATCTTGATTCTATTAATTCTTTACAAAAGGTTTTCAATACAAAACATTTATCGTATTCCCAGAATCATAACATCACAAAATCATGAGGAGCGGTACGATCACGCCTTCGCCTTGCCACGATCTCCTGAACAACCTGAAAAACATGAAACCACAACTGTAAGCCCGAAAGCTTAGTGAGATACCCCCAAAATACGAACCACAAATACCATACACGCATAACATGCCATAACATATCCGATCACAGAACAGCCATGCTCTCCGGGTCTACTGTGTGACTGGTCCGCCGCACCGGACAACAGTCCACCTGGTCCACCCTCTGAGTCTATCCGCATACATCGATTCTGCAGTGTGATTGGTCCGCCCATTCCCGGGCCTTCAATCTCACTGGTCCAATCTCGGAGTCTACAGTATGACTGGTCCGCCCGCACCGGGCTTTTAGTCTGTCTGGTCCACTCTCCGAGCCTTCGGCACGTCTGGTCCGCCCCTAACGGGACCTACAGCCTATCCGGACCGCTCGCTGGCCTACGGGGCAACCGGTCCGCCCTGGGTATCTTGGTCTACTACACACAGCAGGACCCGCCTCAACCCAACTCCAGTCCAAACATCCATGTGCACATACATACATATATTCATAAAGCAAATCAGAGACCTCAAGCAGCTCTAACAGATCACATAACATGCCACTATCCTAAGCAGGATACCGACCTAACAGGTCACCAACATAGCATCTCCCTATCTCTTTGATACCGATCTCAATCAGGTCTCTAGAATATACCATCCTAACTCACAGGATGCAAACATGACAAAGCAGTAACATAATAACAACTACCCGGATCTCAATCCGATAAGGGCCGGCGTTGGTGCCTTAGACCCCGTTGATATAGTGAGGATAACTCACCTCGAAGTTGCCGACTGAACAGATAATCCAAGCTACTCCGATCACTGATACGATCTCCACCACTGGTCAACCACCAATGCGCTGAACTCAAAACAACAAACAATAATTACCAAAATGCCCCTGGACACCATTGCTCAACCCTTGGACAAAGACAAGGTCAAAGTCAACTCCTGACTGACCCTACTCGCCGAGTCAACCCTTTGACTCGCCGAGTTCCCATACTCAGACTTCACTCCATCAGCGACCTAACTCGCCGAGTCACCCCGAGACTCGCCGAGTCCAACAACTCAGAGTCCACTCGCACACAACTCACCGAGTCATCCCTTGACTCACCGATTCTCGACTCAACCAGAGAATATCAGAACTCTTCGACAAGACTCGCCGAGTCCAAGAATAGACTCGCCGAGTCCAAGGCTATCATCAACCTACTCGCCGAGTTGTTCATACAACTCGCCGAGTTACAGGCTATCTTCATTCGACTCGCCGAGTTGTTCTTCCAACTCGTCGAGTTCCAGCTCATCTTCAAGCAACTCGCCGAGTTCACCCATGTGACTCGCCGAGTACCACCGATCTGAATCCTTTCAGAAGCATTCCAGGCCATGCAAATAATCCAAAACCTAGATCTAGCCTTATACAACTCATCCATCACGTAAAGTGGCAAACTTTACGTGAATTCCAAGAGATATAGGCCTTAATCACTTATAACTAGGGTTTGGGACTTGCAAGCTTCACTAAACACTCCAACACAGGGACTTTCATGCTCTCTAATTCTCCTCCCTTCCAGATCTGAGGTAGCAACCTCAGATCTAACCTCTAGACTTCCATTTACATCCTTAGACAAGATCCCACAAACCCCAAATTGAAGAAACAACATACAATCAGACCAAGAACGAGATATTACCTCCAATGGACGCCCCCAACTGCAATGAAGTTGATTCCAAGCAAAGCCCCTTGCCCCAAGCCTTCAATTCCCACAAAATTCCTTCAACAAACTTCTCCAATGCTCCAATCCACTCAACAATGGAGCTCCTCTGCAATTCAGGGTTTTCTGGAACTCAAGAGGGAAATAGAGAGGCCGGGGAAGGAACATAATGTTCCTTATATAGGGCTCAACCCCGAGAATTAGGGTTTTCTCCACCCAGCGCCTACTTGCCGAGTCCATCTCATCGACTCGCCGAGTCGGCCACTTAACACGCGACCAAATTCACGACTGTACTCGCCGAGTCCATCCATGGACTCGCCGAGTCACTCTTCCTTAAATAACACTTTTAGCCCTTCAACTCTACTCTTGCTATTTCGGGATGTTACAATTCTCCTCCACTTATATTAGGCTTCGCCCTCGAAGCCTATAGCAGCTCAACTCCAAATATACTCCCGCTACGCACCACCTGGCCTCAACCAGACCAGGTCCCTCGAGGCATACCTAAACGAAACTCGAATACACTTTCCTTCCCTCACGGTGTCCTGACCACCGTCTCAAATAGGGCACCGAATTCACCCTCTAATAACTTCACTTAACCCCTGAGAATTACCTATAATGCAACACTGCTCCAAATCACATCCATCACTCGACTCATAAAGACTAGAAAACCATGAACCATCGGATCCCCGATCCGAATCCCACTCTATCCATTCCGTGACGACGGAAAACCCATTCTCTATCACAGAGCACTCCCACGAGTCCTCCTCTTACAAACACATAAACATACTGAACTAGCTCCAGCATCCTCAGGTTTGGAAAACCCGACATACTGATGACACCCTCAAACATCCCCCAGGATGAACCACTAATACATACCTAATGCCCTGATCAGAATCACACTGAGAGTCCAGGACTCTCTCCCTGCATCCTTTCCAAGCCCCTGGGCTCTACACCTGCGAAATTCCTTCCGCAACCTCAGCAGACATCCCAAACCGGATGAGCTCCTACTTCACTGCCGCGAGCATGATGCTCAAAATCATACTCGAAATACTCTAATCATAACTCTACTCTGCAGCTTTCACTTTCGCGAACTTGCACTCCCCTTCGGAGTTACACACCTTTCTCTCTTCCTTTTCCAAGGAATCCACTTGGCCACATTGCCACTCCAACACGTGCCACGGTGCTCGCCCAATGCGACACCACCCTTTTTGCGTAACCGCGATTCACATACTCTGGCTCTCATTGCAGGGGCTCTCAAGCCCACACACCCTCTCAACTCATCAAAATCACTACCCGGGGCCAGACCTTCCAATGCAATCACATTGCAACATACACAATCAGCAATCTCAAACTGATGCAACAATACCCGCAGAGTCTTCAGCATGACTAGACCGCCTCATCAGGCCTTCAGTCCATCTGGACCACTCTCTCAGAATCCTTCAGCCAATCTGGACCGCTCTCAGAGCCTTCAGTTTGGCTGGACCATTCTCCGGGCCTTCGGTCTGACTGGTACGCCTTCCGTCCTTCAGTCTATCCGGACCGCTCACTATCAACCAACATTCCATGCTATCCCCCTCGGGATTCCTCCCATGCATACCGTTCTAGCCCTCTAGGGGTTCCGAACTCTAACTCCATCGACATACTCGATCCCGGCCTGCTTCCAGGCCTCCATAACCAATGCCCTAGGTTTGTATCCCGCCCCGCATGCCCGACACTCACTCATATCAGCCTATACTCTAGGATGACAGAACACTGCTGAATCCCAACAGCTAAGCACCCTCAAATACTCATCGATCTCCCGGAGAATTCTCCAATTCTCCCCCACTATAGCACTGACTAACAACCGCCAGCCGCCATCAACGACCTTCCAAAACAACCCTGCACCAAGAGACCACTTACACACGGGCCGCTTCCACAAGCATAAACAACCCTTAGCAAAACACATCTCCTCACTGATCAATCTGCTCAAGAAGAATCCGATCTCCAATTATCCCTTCCACGAACGAAGATGCTACCTGACGTATAACCCAATGCCGCATCTCCACTAACAACCCTTACGAACGATAACCAACGAAAGCACCAAAACACTAACCATAATCATATCAAACCCTCAGGGAGCAACGGATACCAAGACGAAAACCCGAAACACAAATCCATAACCCAAACCACAACCCGCAAAACGAAGAATATCACAACGAAAACCAAACAATTACCGGCTCATGAACATTACACCACAATAATCACAAGATATCAAGACATCAAGAAAGAAACATACCCGCAGTTGTCTCTGGCACTGCCCTGACCTCCTCTACAACAAGCTGAAAAACACGACCCTGAGCCCTTGGGGGCTCCGCTCCACCCTCACCTCCACCTGTGATCCTCAAAGTGGCCGGTGCTGGAGCCTGCACCGATCCAGCAGCAAACTGTGGACAGTTGGCCCTCAAATATCCAACCTGATGACAATGATAGCAGATCCTCAAATCCCGAACTGGCGCTGACTGCCGACAATCCCTCGCATAGTGTCCATCCCTTCCGCACTTGCGGCATGCACCACCGGTCCTACAAACCCCGGTGTGACCCTTCTCACACTTCCCACAAGTGTGGGTGCTCAAATCCCTCACTCTAACATCAACGGTCTTGGACCGTTTCAGCGCCGACTACGACTGCGCCGGAGCCTGCCTCAACTCACGCATCTGCAACTCAATCTCTAACTCACGCCGCCTAGCGGCCTCCTGCAACTCCAACAAGGTCTCGCACCTCTGCGCAGACACAAACTGTCTGATGTCCCTCTTGAGCATGCTCAGATATCGGGACATCTGGGCCTGCTCCGAAGCAAACTCTGGGCAAAACATCGCCCTCTCAGTGAACATCCTGGTGATCTCAGTCACCGACTCCGAATCCTGCTTCAGCTCAAGGAACTCCTGAGCCAATCTCTCCCTCTCAACCTGCGGAACATAACGAGTACTGAACATTTCTCTGAACTGATCCCATGAAACCGCAGCCCTCTGCGCCTCCGAAAATGACCCCGTGGTCAATCTCCACCAATCCTTGCCCCGAGCCTCAACAGGTTCAGAGCACACCTCACCCTATGATCAGAAGGGCATGAACACGTGAAGAAACATCCCTCCACGTCTGACAACCACCTCATAGCAACAATCGGGTCCTGAAATCCGTCGAATGTGGGAGGCTTCGTCCTATCGAAATCCCGATACTGAAAACCCCGACTAGCTCCTCCCCCTGCCGCTGCTACAGCTGTTGTAGCTGCCGCGGCAGCCGTCTCGGTGAGAGCCGCATAACGTTCATCAAAATACTCAACCATGGCGGTCTTAATCGACCCAAACAGCTCTGGCAACTCAGCCCGGAACAACTCCGCAATCTCCTCACGTAGGATCTCACGAATCCTCGCGTCCAACTCGCTCGTGCTCATCTGACCGACAACCTCGGGCGGCACCGATTCGCCCGGAACCCTCTCTCCAGCTCCCGATCCTGACCCGGATCCACTCTCATCATGCCTCGGAATCTCCATACTGAAAAGAAACACCACATAAAATCTCAGACTCTTCCCACACCCTGGGATCCAACTCTCTCTCAACCCACCCTAGAGATCATGGTTTCCCTGATACGCGTATGGGTCCTGTGCTTTCAGTAGTACGGGCCCATACTACCTTCCACACCTACCCACATTTGTATGAAGTACTACCACAATACCCTAGAGAACAAGCATAACAATAATCAACCCTCACCACTAGAGAAACACTGAGAATCTCCCATAAGGGACCCTAGGCTACAGGCATCACAAATCAGGCAACATATCATGAAATCCTGAAGATCCCTAGCCTAACACTAGCATGCTGTTCTATCAAAGCTCAAAAACAAATAACATGCATGGTATTTTGGGGTTACTTACTGGCTCCGGCTGATCGTACCTCCGCGTCCTCCTTTACTCATTTTTGAAAACCATTTTTAAATACTCTTTCGAAAACTCTCCTCGATTTGAGACTGGAGTCACACGAGTGTTTCTCCAATTCACTCAAACCAAGGCTCTGATACCAACTTGTAACGACCGAAAAATACAACCAATTTTAAATTTTTCAAAAACATCTTGATTCTATTAATTCTTTACAAAAGGTTTTCAATACAAAACATTTATCGTATTCCTAGAATCATAACATCACAAAATCATGAGGAGCGGTACGATCACGCCTTCGCCTTGCCACGATCTCCTGAACAACCTGAAAAACATGAAACCACAACTGTAAGCCCGAAAGCTTAGTGAGATACCCCCAAAATACCAACCACAAATACCATACACGCATAACATGCCATAATATATCCGATCACAGAACAACCATGCTCTTCGGGTCTACTGTGTGACTGGTCCGCCGCACCGAACAACAGTCCACCTGGTCCACCCTCTGAGTCTATCCGCATACATCGATTATGCAGTGTGATTGGTTCGCCCATTCCCGGGCCTTCAATATCACTGGTCCAATCTCGAAGTCTACAGTATGACTGGTCCGCCCGCACCGGGCCTTCAGTTTGTCTGGTCCACTCTCCAAGCCTTCGGCACGTCTGGTCCGCCCCTAACGGGACCTACAGCCTATCCGGACCGCTCGCTGGCCTACGGGGCAACCGGTCCGCCCTGGGTATCTTGGCCTACTGCACACAGCAGGACCCGCCTCAACCCAACTCCAGTCCAAACATCCATGTGCACATACATACATATATTCATAAAGCAAATCACAGACCTCAAGCAGCTCTAACAGATCACATAACATGCCACTATCCTAACCAGGATACCGACCTAACAGGTCACCAACATAGCATCTCCCTATCTCTCTGGATACCGATCTCAATCAGGTCTCTAGCATATACCATCCTAACTCACAGGATGCAAACATGACAAAGCAGTAACATAATAACAACTACCCGGATCTCAATCCGATAAGGGCCGGCCTTGGTGCCTTAGACCCCGTTGATATAGTGAGGATAACTCACCTCGAAGCTGCCGACTGAACAGATAATCCAAGCTACTCCGATCACTGATACGATCTCCACCACTGGTCAACCACCAATGCGCTGAACTCAAAACAACAAACAATAATTACCAAAATGCCCCTGGACACCATTTCTCAACCCTTGGACAAAGACAAGGTCAAAGTCAACTCCTGACTGATCCTACTCGCCGAGTCAACCCTTTGACTCGCCGAGTTCCCATACTCAGACTTCACTCCATCCGCGACCTAACTCGCCGAGTCACCCCGAGACTCGCCGAGTCCAACAACTCAGAGTCCACTCGCACACAACTCACCGAGTCATCCCTTGACTCACCGATTCTCGACTCAACCAGGAATATCGGAACTCTTCGACAAGACTCGCCGAGTCCAAGAACAGACTCGCCGAGTCCAAGGCTATCATCAACCTACTCGCCGAGTTGTTCATACAACTTGCCGAGTTACAGGCTATCTTCATTCGACTCGCCGAGTTGTTCTTCCAACTCGTCGAGTTCCAGCTCATCTTCAAGCAACTCGCCGAGTTCACCCATGTGACTCGCCGAGTACCACTGATCTGAATCCTTTCAGAAGCATTCCAGGCCATGCAAATGATCCAAAACCTAGATGTAGCCTTATACAACTCATCCATCACGTAAAGTGGCAAACTTTACGTGAATTCCAAGAGATCTAGGCCTTAATCACTTATAACTAGGGTTTGGGACTTGCAAGCTTCACTAAACACTCCAACACAGGGACTTTCATGCTCTCTGATTCTCCTCCCTTCCAGATCTGAGGTAGCAACCTCAGATCTAACCTCTAGACTTCCATTTACATCCTTAGACAAGATCCCACAAACCCCAAATTGAAGAAACAACATACAATCAGACCAAGAACGAGATATTACCTCCAATGGACACCCCCAACTGCAATGAAGTTGATTCCAAGCAAAGCCCCTTGCCCCAAGCCTTCAATTCCCACAAAATTCCTTCAACAAACTTCTCCAATGCTCCAATTCACTCAACAATGGAGCTCCTCTGCGATTTAGGGTTTTCTGGAACTCAAGAGGGAAATAGAGAGGCTGGGGAAGGAACATAATGTTCCTTATATAGGGCTCAACCCCGAGAATTAGGGTTTTCTCTACCCAGCGCCTACTCGCCGAGTCCATCTCATCGACTCGCCGAGTCGGCCACTTAACACGCGACTAAATTCGCGACTGTACTCGCCGAGTCCATCCATGGACTCGCCGAGTCACTCTTCCTCAAATAACACTTTTAGCCCTTCAACTCTACTCTTGCTATTTCGGGATGTTACACAACATACCTCCAGAGTATGCACCGTATATGAACCCTCAGTTGACTCGGTTGGGTTGACTTGGCTCGGTTGACTCAGTTGACCTAGTTGATTTGACCAATTGACTGTGACCGAGTTTGACCTTGATAGTATTTTGGGATTTTGATGGAAATTGGTCATTGTTGGGAATAGGTGTTGGTTAGAGAGCTGATATTTGGAGACGGTACCTCATCAGCTTCTCTTCAGTTTGTTAGGGGAGTTTTCCTCACCATACTTGCGGGTCGAAGGCACCAAGTCCGACCTTTTGGATTCGATATCCTATTATGCATGCTATTGTATTGTAGTGATCTATAGATCTGTCTGAATTTTTGTAGACTGATATATGATTATCTGTTACATGTGCACATCTTTGGTTGGTGGTTGAGGCTTTATTACTTTGTGCGTGAGCCAACAGACCGGGGGCATTCAAACACGATGGTTGAGTGGGACCGAGGGTATTCAATTTCGATGACGAAAGGAATCGATGTATATTGGAATTCCAACCCAATGGTTGAGAGGCTTGGGGTATTCTAACCCGATGGTTTACGGGACCCATAGTGTATTGGAATTCCAACCCAATTGTTGAGGGGCCTGGGGTATTCCAACATGATGGTTGTTTGGACCTGACATTGTTTTTTCGTATATGTGTATTTTTTTATGTGTTGGTACTTTGTGGATCTCACTAAGCGTTGGCTTACAGGTTTGGGTTATGTTTTAGGTATTTTAGATGACTGCGGGAAGGCGAAGGTGTGACCGTATACATCCTCATGTTTTCACTTACGATTTTAGGAGACTCTGATGTTAAAACATTTTGAAAACTATGTTTGTAAATGAATTGGGAATTTGGGTTGATTTTCAAAAGTTAAAATTTCTTCTGATTTTTATCGGTGTTACCAGTTGGTATTGGAGCCTTGGTTTGGGTGAATTGGAGGAACACTCATGCGAATCTAGTCTCAAACTAAGGAAAAAGATTCTAAAAATGATTTTCAAGTTGTTTTCAAAATAATAAAAGATGATGCAATGTGTACAATCAACCGGAGCCAGAAAATAGACCCAAAATTACCATAATGTTATTTGATCTTACGATATGTTTGAACAACATGCTAGTGGTAGCCTAGGGATCTTCGGGAATTGCATCATAGAATTGCCTGATTACATGATACCTGATAGCCTAGGGTTATTCCTTATATGAAATTGACATCATTACTATAGTTGCTTAGTGTATGCTTCATAGTTATACATAACTAAGATGATATTGCTTGAGAATGTTTGGTTTGGCCTTATTTCCATTTCTTGTTTGATAAAGGGTTTAGGGTAGGATTAGATATTCGACTCTCTATAGGGTCCAATGTTATGTATGATTAGCATATGTGAGTGCTGTAGGGTTGGTGAAAGTTTCATTGATAAGTTGTATGGGGTCACCCAACTAGTGTCGTGATGTTTAGCATTCCTATAGCGAGTTAGGATTGATTGTATGTGTTTCCTAGTGTGTATTGTTAGCGTTGTTGTGATGATCCTTGAGACAAATACGGGTAGGTGTGGAAGGTAGTATGGGCCCATACTATTAGAATCATAGGACCCGTACGCGTAACAAGGAAGTCACAACCCCTAGCGATTTGTTGGGAGTTGGTTCCCTTGGTATGATATGCGTATTATCTGATATATCCCCGGTTTATTTTAAGTATGTTGACGACGAGATTATTTTAGACAGGATCTAGATCTGGATCGGGAGCTGGCAGCAAGGATGGGTCAGCTGTGTCCCAGGACAGGATTAGGGAGATACTCCAAAAGGAGGTTGTTGCTCACTTCCGAGCACAGTTTCCAAAGATGTTTGGGTCTATTAATACCTCCATGGTGGAGTACTTTGACGATTGTTATGCTACTTTGTCTGAGGCTATTGTTTCTGAAGCCACCACAGTCATCGCGGTTGCTAAGATTGGTGTTGGAAGAGCCTTTTAATATTGGAACTTCAACAATATGAAGCCCCGACTTTTGATGGAGTTCAGGATCCAATCATAGATATAAGTTGACTATTTGACATCGAGGGATGCTTTTTCACTTGCTATTGCCCAACTGATCAGAGGGTTAGGTGCACTCTGAACCTTCTTAGGTTCGGATCAAAGGATTGGTGGAGGCTTGTTATTGACTCGTATTCTCTTGATTAGAGGACTGCATTTCTATGGGAGCAATTCTCAGAGATATTATGTTCTAGATACATTCCACTGGTGGGGCATGAGAGGTCGGCCCAGGACTATTTGGACTTAAGACAGGGGTCGGATTCGGTCGCGGAGATCATGAGGATGTCACGGAGAGGACCATGTTTTGTCCTGAGCTTGCTCCTTCGGAGCAAGCTCAGATGACCCATTACTTGAGAATGCTCAAGATGGACATCAGGCAGTTTATATCCACTAAACATTATTGTTCGTTGGTGGAGATACAGGAAACTGCCATGTGGCATGAGATTCAGATGGAGCTCCAGAAGAGAGAGCAGAGACCGGCCCCGGCGCAGTTGCAACCTGCACCAAAACGGTTTAGGGCCACTGATACTAGATCTCAGAGTCACAGGGGCCACACTTGTGGTGTATATATATATATATATATATATATATATATATATATATATATATATATATATATATGCTCCTTATAGGTGAGTTCTTAGTGAACTCGTTTCCTGCGCTTGTCTTATTTGAACTGGGCGTGAGTCGGTCCTTTGTATCTCGATCATTTAGTAGGAAGTTTGATATGCCTATCGGGGAGTTAGAGTGTCCGTTGTGAGTTTCCATTGCCAACTAACATGGGGTCTCTGTGACATCCCCATTTTCACGGCCAGAAAAGACCAATTTGTTTATGCTTTGTTTTATAAAATCAGAGTAATCTTTTAAAGAAAGCGATTGCAGAATTTGTTCCCAAAACAAGATATGATAATAACTTATCAAAACATTTCTCAAAGAGAATGTATTTTCATTTAATAATAAAACCTCAGGATGTCATATTCCGATACAGACATATAAGCATAAACAGAACTCACATTCAATTACACTAATGATTTACATATCCTTTAATCCCTCAGTGCAAAGCAGCTTCGTATCGATACCTGTGATACAATTAAACTGAGTGGGTCAGGCTTGGGAGCCTGGTGAGCATATAGGGTTTTCAACCCACAATAATATAATTATTATATTCAATCATCAAACAATCAACCCAATTACGCATCCCCATTATCTTCTTTTAATCTTCCCTAAAGATATCATCCTAAGGGTCATCTCCTATATCATATTTACCGCTCATCTCCTTACATCTTATATCCTTATATGCTTGTCCTAAGAACTTTTCCTAAGGATCATCGTCTGTATCATATAGACAATGCTAATTCGGGGATCACTCCCTCAATATATGTCTTGTAAGGGTTAGGGTATCATCGCATGATTTCACAGCCACAACATCGCCTGGACTCGTAAATCATAATAAGGGTTAGACTATCATCGCATAAATACGCAGCCACAACATCGCCTGGACTCGTAATTCATAATAAGGGATAGACTATCATCGCATGAATACGTAGCCACAACATCGCCTGGACTCGTAATTCATCACCTATCTATCATCACCTAATTATCATCACCATTATATCCTCACCTTTCTCTTATCACATTCTTTCAACACACATCAACTATTTCATCTACCCATGTTCTACCCAACATATTTGTAGATATAAATTACATATACAACTTATTTAAAAACTCGTATAAAACATTCATTCAGCATCCATCTCAAGTAAACAAACAATGTATAAACACATAGCATGTATTTCATAGCAAATACTTCATATCTATGTGTAAGATGAAAGTGACTATACACTCACACATATAAACAACTTTATATTATACACATAACACATATTTCGTATAAGATACTTCATAATTATGCATTAGAGGAAAGTAACTACACACTCACTTGATCAGAAGATGATCGGACAGCACTACGGCTTGTAGAAGTAGTATTCTTCGGTAGATCTGGAAGATCTTCACAAAAACCGAACTTCTCGCAGACAGAGCTTCGGCTCGGGAATTGCACTTCTCGGGATCTTCAGGGCCACGGGACTTGCTTCGGGGCTCGGGAATGATACCGGGGCTTCGGGACATTTCTTGCACGAAAAACGATGCAAAAACGCGAGAGAAAGGGAAGAAATGAGCAAAGAAGTCGGTTGCCATCAACACCCTTTTATAGGGGTCTGGAAACCCATTTACGCTGGGCGTAAATCTACATTACGCTGGGCGTAATGTGGATCAAATCGTTGACTCCCCCCATGGATAATATCGGTTAATTTATAATTAAACTAAATATCGAAAATATTTAATAAACTTCAAAAATTCATATCTTCCTCATACGAACTCCATTTTCGACGTTGTTTATATCCCCGCGTAGGTGAGACTATGCTCTACAACTTTCATTTAGACTCCGTCAGCTAATTTTGACTTATTTTTTTATTATTTATTTTTAGTAGGCTGGGACAGGAAAACTCCGTTATAAAATCATAACTTCTTCATCCGACGTCCGTTTTCGCCTATCTTTTTATCGTTTTACTAAAATTAATGAGATCTTCGATTCTCATTTAGATTGTTTCGACTAAAAACCGCTCGGTCTCAAATCAAGTATTCGGGCTGCATACCACTAAGTCGAAACTTCGAAAAATCATAACTTCCTCATACGAAGTCAGATTTGGGTGTTCTTTTTATGCACGCTCATGGTTTAACGTAATCTACGAATTTCATTTACATTGCTAAGGCTAAATATCGCTATAACGTAAATTCACTTTTTACGTCGCGCTGTGTCGTGCCGGTTCTGTCGCGAAACTTCGACAGGTCATAACTTCTTCGTTATAACTCGGATTTCGGCGTACTTTATATGTACGGAATCCTTGTAACATATACTAAAACTTAGTTAAGATTATTCATTCTAAATAATCTTTCATCAAAAATTCATTTTTGACGCCTATCGTCTCTAAATTGACTAGCCCTGATCTACGGGCGTTACAGTCTCTGCACTATAGTATATCATGGTTGTGTATTGGAGATCTTTGGGGTTCCTTATCTAATTTATCTTACCCCTATCCCCACGGGGGATGTCTGCGTGACAGTGGGTATGGACTGGCTGAGTAAGTTTGGTGACATGATTGATTTTGAGGGCCAGTAAGTGGTAGTTCGAACCCCAAGTGGTGGAGAATGGGTTATCTATGGGGAGGGCACCAATATTGGTTCAGGGTTTTGTTCACTAGCCAGGGCTCGTCAATATATTTAGCACGACTGTGTTGGTTATCTGGGTTATGTGGTTGATACCTGGGTTGGGGAGCATATTTTAGCTTCAAAGGTTCCAGTTGTTAGGGAATTTGCTGATATATTTTCGGAGGACCTAACTGGCATGCCTCCCGAGAGGCATGTCGAGTTCAGGATTGACCCTGTGCCAGGTGTGGCCTCGATTGCCAAGGTGCCATACTGCTTGGCACCGCCTGTGATGCAGGAGTTGTCATCTCAGTTGCAAGAGCTACTAGGCGAGCAATTCATCAGACTTAGCAGTTCTCCGAGGGGAGCGTCGATACTGTTCGTCAAAAAGAAGGACCGCTCACTCTGGATGTGCATTGATTACTGGGAGTTAAACAAGTTAATGGTGAAGAAACGTTATCCCCTTCCGCAGAGGGTTCATCTTGGTTCTCCGAAATAAATCTAAGGTCTGCATATCATCAGGTGAGAGTGAGAGAGGAGGACATGGAGAAGACCACGTTTCGAACTCATTATGGGAATTACGAGTTCGTGGTGATTCCATTTGGTCTGACTAATACGCCTGCTGTGTTTATGGATTTGATGAATCGAGTATGCAGGCCGATGCACGACCAATCCGTCATTGTGTTTATGGTTGATATCTTCATGTATTCCAAGACTAGAGAGCAACATGATGAGCACCTTCGAGAGATTTTAAGGGTTTTTAGGTGAGAGGGGCTTTATGCAAAGTTCTCAAAGTGCGATTTTTTGTTACAAAAGGTCCAGTTCCTGGGGCACCTCGTTAACCAGGATGGGATTTTAGTCGATCCGGCTATGATCGAGATTGTGATGCAGTAGGAGGTTCCGAAATCTCCCTCAAAGATCAGGAGTTTCTTGGGTTTGGCAGGTTACTGTCGAAGATTTATTCAGGACTTCTTTAAGATTGCGGTACCCCTCACTAGTCTGACGAGGAATGGGGTGGATTTCCGATGGGGCCTTGATCAATATTTTGTGTTTGAGACTCTTCAAAGGAGGTTATGTGAGGCCTCGGTATTTACCCTTCCTGAGGGAGTCGAGGATTTTATGGTAATCTATGATGCATCTATCACCGGTTTAGGGGCGGTTCTCATGCAGAGAGAATGAGTAATTGCTTATGCTTCATGGCAGCTGAAGCCACATGAGATGCGATATCCTACTCATGACCTGGAGTTGGGGGCAGTGGTTTTTTCCATCATGATTTGGAGACATTGTCTTTATGGGGTGCGTTCTACAGTTTAGGTGGATCAGAATAGATTGAGACATCTTGCGGATCAACCGAACCTATACATGAGGCAGTACAGGTGGTTGGATGTGGTCAAGTATTATGACTACGAGATCCTTTACCATTCGGGTGAAAAGAATGTGGTATTGGATGCTTTGAGTTGCAAGTCGGATGGGTCTTCGATTGGGGAGATATGTATGAGGATATATGTTGATTATCCATTTGTAGGATTGACTAAGGAGGCTCAAGAGAGGGAGTTCGGAAAGAAAGCTGGAAATAGGAGAGGATACGGGGTGTGATCGATAGGGTCGTCATGGATAGACGAGGATTGTTGACCTAGTGTGGTCGGGTTTGGGTTCTAGTTTTAGGTGGGGTCAGACAGATAATACTAGAGGAGGCTCATAAGTCTCTCTTTTCTATTCACCCAAGGGCCACCAAAATGTATCATGATTTGCGATTGAGTTATTGGTGGTCGTGTATGAAGAGGGAGATAACCTGGTATGTTGAGAGAATCTTGACTTGTAGGATGGTCAAGGATGAGCATCAGAGGACACATGGAAAGCTACAGCCACTGCAGGTTCCTATCTGGAAATGGAGCAGATCATCATGGATTTCATCACCAAGTTGCCGAAGATGACAAAGGATTTTGATGCTATATGGTTCATCTTGGATAGATTGGCCAAGAGTGCCCACTTTTTGGCTATTCAGGAAAGCTCTTTGGCCGAAAAGTTGGCCGAGGTTTATGTATGAGAGATTATCTCTTTCCATGCGGTTCCGGATTCCATTGTTTCTAACCAAAATGTTTCGTTCAGCTCCCATTTCTGGTATAAGTTCCATGAGAAAATGGGTACGAGGTTGCATTTCAGCACTGCTTATCATCCACAAACCAATGACCAAAGTGAGTGGACGATACAAACGCTTTAGGATATGTTGTGGGCCTGTGTTATTAATTTTGGTAGGAGTTGGGATTCCTACCTACCTCTGGCAGGGTTCTCCTACAACAATATTTATCACTCCATCATTGGTGCTATGCCCTTTAAGCTCTTGTATGGTCGGAGATGTCATACCCCAGTTTGTTGGGGGGAGGTTGGTCATAGGGTTATAGGAATGACCAAAGTAGTCCTTCAGAAGACTGAGCTTGTCCACCAGATCAGGCAAAGACTACAAACAGCACAAAGTCGGCAGAAAAGCTATGTCAATCGGCGCCGATCCGATTTGAAGTTTTAGATCGGTGATATGGTATTACTGAAGCTCCCACCTTGGAAAGGTGTGGTACGCTTCAGGAAGAGGGGGGATATTGGACCTTTTCGAGTGATATCCAGGGTCGTCAAAATTGCCTACAAGTTGAATCTACTTGAGGGTATCAGTCAGATCCACAACACTTTCCATGTTCGCAGTTGCAAAAGTGCATATTAGATGATGAGGCAGTGGTTCCACTAGATGATATTCAGGTTGATGAATGCTTGAACTATGTTGAGAGTCCTGTAGCTATTTTGGCAAGAAGGATTAAGGTCTTGCGCAACAAGGAGATAACTTTGATAAAGGTACAGTGGCAACAACGAAGAGGCTCCGAGTGGACCTGGGAGTGGGAGGCTGAGATGCGAGAGCATTATCCGGAGTTATTCGTTGCGGAAGACTTCGATGGTGAAGTCTAGATCAATTGAGGGAGAATTGTAACATCTTGATGTAACGTCCGTAGATCCGAGCTAGTCAATTCAAAGATAATAGGGGTCGAAAATGACTTTTCAACAAAAGACTATTTAGAATAAATAATCTGAACTTAGTTGTAGAATATGTCTCAAGGGTTCCGTACATATAAAGAACGCCAAAATCCGAGTTATAACGAAGAAGTTATGGCTCGTCGATGTTTTACAGCAAAACCGGTACGACACCGGTTGACATAAATAGTGAATTTACGATAGAGGAATTTTTAGCCTTAGTGATCTAAACAAAAGTTGTTGTATATATTAAACCGAGAACATACAAAAAAGCAACACCCAAATCTGACTTCGTATGAGCAAGTTATGATTTTTCTAAGATTCGGCTTAGCAGTGCACGACCCGAAACTCGAATTTTAGTTCGACCGGTTTTTGGCTTACGAAACCTAAATGAGAGCTGAAGATCTCATTAATAGGAACTCAATGGTCAAAATATACACGGAAACAGATTTCGTATGAAGGAGTTACGAATTCTTCGCGGTCATTTAGCAATCTAAACTCCTCCTACTTTTAAATTTAAGATCGGTCGAGAATTAGCCGACGGAGTCTAAATGGAAGTTGTAGATCTTGTTTTTAGCTACACATGGATATAAAGAATGTCGAAAACGGAGTTTGTATGCAAAAGTTATGAATTTTTGAAAATCGGCTGATTTCCACCCTATGTGTGATGCCACGTGTCAGCACCAGGCTGCGTCTGGCTGTAGCCAGCCTGGCTCAGGACGTGAATATTAAAAACTCACGACGTGAACCTTCCTCCAGCCCTATAAATAAATCGTGAGGCCTCCATTCATTCCCCACACCTCCCCTCACTTCCCTCTCTCTCTAGAACTTCTCTCTAACCCTAAAACCCCCCGAAAAGCCTAGGGAACCTCCCTAGCACGAGGCTGAATCCCCGGAGTGCCCGGCGGGTTTGAGAAGAAGAGTCTTTCGGCTCGGTAACACTGCTCCAGCGGCGCCCGGTTTTGAGAAAAACCCGCTGTAAGTGAGCTACGCCTAAGGTACTTTTAATATAGCTTTTATTTAATTATAGTAACGTTATTAGAAACTTATAATAAATAATTGGGCTATTATTATGGGCTATATAAGTATTGTTTAATGCTTATATAATAGTAATAATAGCTAGACTATTAATTAGTCGTGGTTAACATTAGACTAAACCCTAGTGATATTGATACTAGGTTTTGTCGGGGAAAATTATTTTAAGAGTAACGAAGTGTTGTCCGAGTGCCGAGTCACCACCTAATCAAGTGAGTGCATATTCCCTTTCATTAACATGATTTTAATACAAGTATTGATTGAACGTATTAAATAAATGTTTATGTGCGAATTATTTGATGTTGTCTGAATTACATGTTAAAGTACATACCCGGTTATTTATAATGATTTAGGTTAATGAGTAAACCTAAACTTTGTTATGAGGGTCATTGGGTAGTATCTCCTTATTAGTATGAGTGAGATATATATATATATATATATATATATATATATATATATATATATATATATATATGGGGAATAGAACCCTTAAACATTTCATTGATCCAGAAGCACAGATTAGACATAGTCATTTGTCCCTAGTCCGAGAGTATGGATTGGACACAGTCAAATGTCGTTAATCCGGGAGTATGGATTAAGATATAGTTAGTTGTCCTTAATCCGGGAGTACGGATTAAGACATAGTCAGTTGTCCTTAGCCTGGGAGTATGGACAGGACATAGTCATCTGTCATTAATCCGGGAGTATGGATTTAGACACAGACCAATTGTCCCTCATCTGAGAGTATGGAATAGGTACAATCAAGGACTCGAGAGCATGGATTAGATCCGGAGTAGGAGGTAAAATTTAAGGTCCGTGAGTATGGATAGTCTCGTTGTGAGGACTGACAGGGTGGGGTAAGAGTTGATTATATATATATGGGGAAATCATATATTGTGTGAATTTATATATATATATATATATATATATATATATATATATATATATATATATATAGATATATATATATATATATATGTATAACATTGTGGGATTGAAATCCCTATGTACTCACCAGGTTTCCCAACCTTACCCACTCAGTTTATTTATATCACAGGTGTTGATATGAACTCACATTACACTGAGAGATTTAAAAGAGATGTAGATCACTAGTGATAATGAATTTAAGTTCTGTTTATGCTTATGTTTCTGTATTGACGATGACATCCCAAATGTTTTAAAATGAATAAAAATACTTTTCTTCGGAAATGCTTTGATAACGTATTTATCATGTTTTATTGGGAACAAATTCCGCAACATTTTTATTAAAAGAGGTACTCTGATTTTTATAAAGCATAAACAAAATCGGTCTTTTCTGGCCGTGAAAATAGGGATGTCACAGTTGGTATCAGAGCATTGGTTTAAGCGAACTAGGAATATGGATTTATTTATAGAGTTAAACTTAGAATGCTAAGCGATGATTGTGAGGTGTAAGCACTAGCTTATTTTAGGAATTTTGCCCAAAATGCTTTTAATTGCTAAATGTTTGTGCCTGATATGCTGTTATTTGTTCGGATCTATGGTCTAATGCCGACCGGATCTGGAAACCTTATGTGTTTAGGATTCTAAGCGTTTAACTACGATATTAGAACTAGCATATAAAGGTTTCGGAATGATATGGATGATTTAAACATCAATCCTAAATAAAGATCTAGATTCACCTTATTCGGTGCATAGATCAGGATGGCAAGGACCCGTAGTGGAAACGTGAATGCAAATGGGAACCGAGATCAACCCCCAGTGATTGAGCCAATACATGTCGTAGTAGCCGCTCCTGAGCCAATCACGATGGTCGGAGTTCAAGCGTGGATCCAGATGATGTTGGATCGTCAAATGGACGACATAAGGAATTTACTTCAACAAACTTGAGAGGAACTTATGATGCCTATTGAACAGTCCAAGCTGAATGACGGGTAGTCTGAGGAAGGGAACGACAGTAGGACCGTTGGTAAAGTTGATCCACCGGTGATTAGGAGGAACAATCAAGATATAGGACTCGAGAGGAATGGATGCAAGTACAAAGATTTTCTAACTTGCAAGCCATCGACTTTCACTGGGAAGGAAGATCCGATCGGAGTCATGGATTGGATCTCAGAAATGGAATTAGCCTTCATGACATGTGGTTGCAAGGGCAAGCTACAAACCACGTTTGTAGTACGCCAATTCACAGGATGCGCTGTTCGCTGGTAGAACACCCTGGGGAAGACTTTAAGCCCCCATGAGCCCCTGCAACTAACATGGGCAGAGTTTTTGGTGCAATTCAAACGTAAGTACTGCTCAGCCCAAAACCTGCTCAAGCTAGAGAACCAATTCCTAACTTTGAAGAAAGGAAGCATGTCCATCAATGAATACACCAACAGCTTCACGGACAAAATGGAGTTTGCTTTGCGCCTTGTCCCAGACAATCTGACAAAAGTTGACAAGTACCGAAAGGGACTTCCTTGGGAGTATACGGTGCCAGTACGTCAAGCACCTACTCTAGAGGCAGCTATCTGGGCTGCCAAGTCTGTTGAAGATAGGATCAATGGAAGAGTCGCCAGCAAGATGGAGGTTGGCGAGAAGAGAAAGTTTGAAGGATCTTCAAGGTCCGACGAGAAGGGAAAATTCTTGAAGTCTGGTACAAAGAAGTTCGAAGAAGGAACACAATGGTGTGACAAGTGAAGAAAGAAGCACATCGGGAAATGCTCTAAAGAGATGACCTGCTTTAAATGCGGGAAGACTGGTCATTATGCCAGCGAATGCACAACCAAGAAAGAAGTCTGCTTTATGTGTGGTGAAGTGGGACACTTCAAACAAGATTGCCCAAAGAGGGAAGGGGATACGAAGCCAAATGTGCCGCCAAAGCCAAAGGCGAGAGCATTTCAAATGATTCTTGACGAAGAAGATGACAATGCAAGGATTAAGGAGTGAAGGCTTGACATCAAGAGAACGAGTTATGTAGTAGTTGTGTAGATAGTACCACGTGATGTAGCCTGTTAGAGGCATAGTCTAGGGTGAGCTTGAACACCTATGTAATCATTTCAAGGAATAATATAAAACCTTCGTTTTCATATTTGATGTGTTAAGTTGTTATGTGAATTTCTTGTATGGTGACTTGAAAAACTGTGGGACAATACTTGGGACGAGTATGAGTAGGTGTGAATGGTAGTAGAGGCCTATACTACCGGAAGCACATGACTCACACTTGGATCAGGGAAAGTCACAAGGTTACCAATGAGCTAGTAATTGAATTCGCTTTATTCAAGTATGTCGTTACCATTGTTTCGGTAAAGACTAAGAAGATGATTTTCATTCCGATACTAGTGGTCATATCAAATTGGGTCCGACTACGATGAGTATGTTATGTGGTTCAGAGAGCCAATTTCGATGTAGCATCTGACGTAAGATGGAAGATTGACTCTAAGAGACCTGAGTCTAAGCATTGCAACATACGATGAGAGGTCATTAGAATATGACCCATCGGTCTATTTTGGAAATCAAATAGTTCGTTAAGAAGAAGATGGAGTCTCTAGTAAGGATCGAGATTGTGACTTGAAGGTCATATATTGGAGTCTAATGTGAAATAGGGAGCAGGTGTAAGATCGAGCACCACCTGTAGTTAAAGGGGTTAATTCAAAGGAACATATGAGTTATAGCTATTACCTAGGATGAAAGGATAATGTATGAAGTCATTATACAACCCTGTTTCATTGATGATTCTAGGATGTAATCATCCTAAGGGGGACATAATTGTAACGCCCGTAGATCCGAGCTAGTCAATTTAAAGATAATAGGGGTCGAAAACGACTTTTCGACAAAGGATTATTTAGAATAAATAATTTTAACTTAGATGTATAATATGTCTCAAGGGTTCCGTACATATAAAGAACGCCGAAATCCGAGTTATAACGAAGAAGTTATGGCTCGTCGAAGTTTTACAGCAAAACCGGCACGACACCGGAAGACATAAATAGTGAATTTACGATATAGGACTATTTAGCCTTAGTGATCTAAACAAAAGTTGTAGTATACATTAAACCGAGAACATACAAAAAAAGCACACCCAAATCTGACTTCGTATGAAGAAGTTATGATTTTTCTAAGATTCGGCTTAGCAGTGCACGACCCGAAACTCGAATTTTAGTTCGAGCGGTTTTTGGCTTACGAAACCTAAATGAGAGTTGAAGATCTCATTAATAGGAACTCAACGGTCAAAATATAGATGGAAACGGATTTCGTATGAAGGAGTTACGAATTCTTCGCGGTCATTTAGCAGTCTAAACTCCTCCTACTTTTAAATTTAAGATCGGTCGAGAATTAGCCGACGGAATCTAAATGGAAGTTGTAGATCTTGTTTTTAGCTACACATGGATATAAAGAATGTCGAAAACGGAGTTCTTATGCAACAGTTATGAATTTTTGAAAACGGCTGATTTCCACCCTGTGTGCGATGCCACGTGTCAGCACCAGGCTGCACCTGGCTGTAGCCAGCCTGGCTCACGACGTGAATATTAAAAATTCACGAAGGGAACCTTCCTCCAGAACCTATAAATAAGTGGTGAGGCCTCCATTCATTCCTCACACCTCCCCTCACTTCCCTCTTTTTCTAGAACTTCTCTCTAGCCCCGAAACCCCCCGAAAAGCCTAGGGAACCTCCCTAGCATGAGACGGAAGCCCCGAAGTGCCCAGTGGCTTTGAGAAGAAGAGCCTTTTGGCTCGGGAACGCTGCTCCAGCGGCGCTCGATTTTGAGGAAAACCCGCTATAAGTGAACTACGCCTACGCTATTTTTAATCTACCTTTATTTAATTATAGTAACGTTATTAGAAACTTATAATAAATACTTGTGCTATTATTATGGGCTATATAAGTATTGTTTAATGCTTATATAATAGTAATAATAGCTAGACTATTAATTAGTCGCGGTTAACGTTAGACTAAACCCTAGTGATATTGATACTAGGTTTTGTCGAAGAAAATTATTTTAAGAGTAACGAAGTGTTGTCCGAGTACCGAGTCACCACCTAATCAAGTGAGTGCATAGTCCCTTTCATGAACATGATTTTAATACAAGTATTGATTGAACGTATTAAATATATGTTTATGTGCGAATTATTTGATGTTGTCTGAATTACATGTTAAAGAACATACCCGGTTATTTATAATGATTTAGGTTAATGAGTAAACCTAAAGTTTGTTATGATGGTCATTGGGTAGTATCTCCTTATAAGTACGAGTGAGATATATACGGGGAATAGAACCCTTAAACATGTCATTGATCCAGAAGCACGGATTACACATAGTCATTTTTCCCTAGTCCGAGAGTATGGATTGGACTCAGTCAACTATCGTTAATCCGGGAGTATGGATTAAGGCATAGTCAGTTGTCCTTAATCTGGGAGTATGGATTAAGACATAGTCAGTTGTCCTTAGTCCGGGAGTATGGACAGGACATAGTCATCTGTCATTAATCTGGGAGTATGGATTTAGACACAGACTAATTGTCCCTCATCCGAGAGTATGGAATATGTACAATCAAGGATTCGAGAGCATGGATTAGATTCGGAGTAAGAGGTAAAATTTAAGGTTCGTGAGTATGGATAGTCTCGTTATGAGGACTGACAGGGTGGGGTAAGAGTTGATTATATATATGGGGAAATCGTATATTATGTGAATTATATATATATATATATATATATATATATATATATATATATATATATATATATATATATATGTATAACATTATGGGATTGAAATCCCTATGTATTCACCAGGTTTCCCAAGCTGACACACTCAGTTTATTTATATCACATGTGTTGATATGAACTCACATTACACTGAGAGATTTAAAAGAGATGTAGATCACTAGTGATAATGAATGTAAGTTCTGTTTATGCTTATGTTTCTATATTGACGATGACATCCCAAATTTTTTTAAAATGAATAAAAATACTTTTCTTCGGAAATACTTTGATAACGTATTTATCATGTTTTACTGGGAACAAATTCCGCAACATTTTTATTAAAAGAGGTACTCTGATTTTTATAAAGCATAAACAAAATCGGTCTTTTCTGTCCATGAAAATGGGGATGTCACACCTGATGATAAGGTACTTCTAATTAAAACTATATATAGTTTAATCATGTTGCATTTTGGTCCCTAAGTTCAAGAAAGTGTGCAAAAGAAACCCTAGTGGCATTTTTGTAATTTCACATTTGGAGTATGCCATGTGTACGTGGTGTATGCTAAGTGTACTATGGAAAACCATAGTACGCAGGGCGAACATCAGTGTACGAGGGGCGTACTTTCCAATTAAGGAAACCCTAGTTTGTAGGGTGTGACTCATACTTAACTGCTTCCAACCCTTTCGTATGTTTGTGCAAACCTAGTTTCACCTTGAGGATCCTTTTCAAGTTTAGATGTTTGTTTTTGGTGCCTTAGAAAAAGAATAAAGGAACCCAAGCTCATGTTTAAGGCGTAGAACACTCTGATATGGGATTTCAATATCACTTGCAACTATTCTAAGGTAAAAAGGCTTGCAACTTTATCCCTCTAGCATATAGATCTAGATTTCGGTGTCATTATAGAGCTTTTAGGTCCGAAAATGTTAGATCTTGAATATGGCATTGTTGACCTTTGAGTTGTCCTTTCAGACCCTAGGAGGGGTCTTAAGTCATAAAATGGGTTTAAAATGGTTAGTTTAGCTTCATGCATCATTTATAAGGTCTTAATGGAATAAGACCTTATGTTAAGAAATTATTGGACATGCTTGGTCATAAAGTTGGACGAGGATTTTAACCATGGATCTTAATTATGGAAATAAGAGCTTAAGCCATTAAGCTCTTAATGGAGTTTAGGATTTGCGAGGGTATGCCCCACGTACTCGAAGTACACCTTACGTAAGAGGTCAACTACCCCGTTGGTGGTCAACTGTGAGGTTGTGTGTACGCCTATCATACCTCCAGAGTACGCCCCGCGTACGCACACTGAGTTGACTCGGTTGGGTTGAATCAGTTGACCTAGTTGGTTTGACCAGTGGACTTTGACCGAGTTTGACCTTGAGGGTATTTTGGGATTTTGTTGGAAATTGGTCATTGGTGGGAATATATGTCAGTTAGAGAGCTGAGATTCGGAGTTGGGACCTCATCAGCTTCTGTTCAGTTTGTGAGGTGAGTTTTCCTCACTGTACTTGCGGGTCGAAGGCACCAAGATCGGCCCTTTAGATTTTATATCCTGTTATGCATGTTATTCTATTATAGTGATCCATAGATCCGTTTGACTGTCCGTAGACTATTATATAATTATTTGTTATATGTGCACATCTTTGGTTGGTGGTTGAGGCTTTAATCCTTTGTGTGTGAGCCAACGGATTAGGGGTATTCCAAGCTGATGGTTGAGTGGGGCCGAGGGTATTCCATCCTGAGGATGATAGGACATGTTGTATATTGGCATTCCAACACAATGGTTGAAGGGTATGGGGTATTCCTTATTGTTATTGTATATGTGTTTTTTGTGTGTTGGTACTTTGGGGGATCTCACTAAGCGTTGGCTTACAGTTTTGGATTATGTTTTAGATACTTCAGATGATTGCGCAAAGGCGAAGGCATGACCGTACACATCCTCATGTTTTGAGTTATGATTTTGGGAGACTCTGATGTTGAAATGTTTTGAAAACTATGTTTGTAAACGAATTGTGAATGCGGGTTGGTTTTAAAAAGTTTAAATATCTTGTGATTTTTATGGGTGTTACATTTTCATTCACAAAACCTAGTGTTTTTTTTAACATAAACAGTTTATTCAGTTCACCATTTAGAAATGCACATTTCACATCCATTTCAAATACTTTAAAATTTATGTAAGTAGCAAATGCAATAAAAAATGCAAATTGAATTGAACCTTGCCACTGGTGCTAATGTCTCCTCATAATAAGGGCCTTCCTCTAGCCATAACATTTTATAAAAAGACGCGCTTTATTCTGAGCAACATTTCCTTATTTGTCACGTTTGCTGTGAAACACCCACTTTAAGATAACAACCAAATCATTTGGAGGTATTGGAATTGTGATACGATTAAAACTTAATCTTGAAGATCGATTAGATCTTAAACAGGTAATATAAAGAACAAACAGCAAGAACACGAAAATAATAAACAACTCAAGAATGAATCAAACAAGTCGAATGATTATAAAACAACCCTTAGAAGAGCTCGACAAAGAACATCAACTGTAGAGGGTTAGAAGGTTTACAGGAACGATAAAGAAGATCAAAGCTATTGTAATTCTCTCTATTGTATTCTAGATCGTTAACCTAATATGCATGCAAGCATATTGTTATATAGTAAACCTAACAGGCTCACGGTTGGACAGGCCCAAACCGGAGTACAAAATTATTGGACTATTAACCGAGCCCAATGACGCAATACTAAATGACTCTGCAACCCAACAATCTCCCCCTTTGCGTCAATCGGAGCGAGATCTTCACTTCTTACTTGGGCCAGCAGCAGCGGCAGGTACCTTCTTCTTTACAGTCTGAAACAGACGAGAGATAAGAGCAAGTATCGTTTGTCTGAATCTGATGTACCATTGAATCATATCATTGAAGTATTTGATATCATCCGCTGCATTCTCTTTACACCGACGGATGATCGACAGCACATGCTCTAGACAAGAAGTGGTATAAAGATGTTTATCCGCTAAGGCAAAGAGACATTTCTGTCCTTCTGCTCTAGTGAACATGACCGAATTACGCCTCGGGTCAATCTTGCCCATCTTCATCTGAATGAGATCACTGGCCGATCCAACATGAGATATCTTCGGTTTCTTCTTGAAGACTGTGGCTATCTCCTGATCCATCAAGGCGACCTCCATGATGTAACAAACTATCATCCTTTTGAGATGGTCTATAATTGGACCATATTCAGCTTCATTCTTCAAAAGGATGTTATGCAGAACGATCCAATCATGGGGGTTGAGGTTCGGTAGATCTGCTCTGATACCAATTGATACGATTAAAACCTAATATGCATGCAAGCATATTGTTATATAGTAAACCTAACAGGCTCACGGTTGGACAGGCCCAAACCGGAGTACAAAATTATTGGACTATTAACCGAGCCCAATGACGCAATACTAAATGAATCTGCAACCCAACAATCTCCCCCTTTGCGTCAATCGGAGCGAGATCTTCACTTCTTACTTGGGCCAGCAGCAGCGGCAGGTACCTTCTTCTTTACAGTCTGAAACAGATGAGAGATAAGAGCAAGTATCGTTTGTCTGAATCTGATGTACCATTGAATCATATCATTGAAGTATTTGATATCATCCGCTGCATTCTCTTTACACCGACGGATGATCGACAGCACATGCTCTAGACAAGAAGTGGTATAAAGATGTTTATCCGCTAAGGCAAAGAGACATTTCTGTCCTTCTGCTCTAGTGAACATGACCGAATTACGCCTCGGGTCAATCTTGCCCATCTTCATCTGAATGAGATCACTGGCCGATCCAACATGAGATATCTTCGGTTTCTTCTTGAAGACTGTGGCTATCTCCTGATCCATCAAGGCGACCTCCATGATGTAACAAACTATCATCCTTTTGAGATGGTCTATAATTGGACCATATTCAGCTTCATTCGTCAAAAGGATGTTATGCAGAACGATCCAATCATGGGGGTTGAGGTTCGGTAGATCTGCTCTGATACCAATTGATACGATTAAAACTTAATCTTGAAGATCAATTAGATCTTAAACAGGTAATATAAAGAACAAACAGCAAGAACACGAAAATAATAAACAACTCAAGAATGAATCAAACAAGTCGAATGATTATAAAACAACCCTTAGAAGAGCTCGACAAAGAACATCAACTGTAGAGGGTTAGAAGGTTTACAGGAACGATAAAGAAGATCAAAGCTATTGTAATTCTCTCTATTGTATTCTAGATCGTTAACCTAATATGCATGCAAGCATATTGTTATATAGTAAACCTAACAGGCTCACGGTTGGACAGGCCCAAACCGGAGTACAAAATTATTGGACTATTAACCGAGCCCAATGACGCAATACTAAATGAATCTGCAACCCAACAATCTCCCCCTTTGCGTCAATCGGAGCGAGATCTTCACTTCTTACTTGGGCCAGCAGCAGCGGCAGGTACCTTCTTCTTTACAGTCTGAAACAGACGAGAGATAAGAGCAAGTATCGTTTGTCTGAATCTGATGTACCATTGAATCATATCATTGAAGTATTTGATATCATCCGCTGCATTCTCTTTACACCGACGGATGATCGACAGCACATGCTCTAGACAAGAAGTGGTATAAAGATGTTTATCCGCTAAGGCAAAGAGACATTTCTGTCCTTCTGCTCTAGTGAACATGACCGAATTACGCCTCGGGTCAATCTTGCCCATCTTCATCTGAATGAGATCACTGGCCGATCCAACATGAGATATCTTCGGTTTCTTCTTGAAGACTGTGGCTATCTCCTGATCCATCAAGGCGACCACCATGATGTAACAAACTATCATCCTTTTGAGATGGTCTATAATTGGACCATATTCAGCTTCATTCGTCAAAAGGATGTTATGCAGAACGATCCAATCATGGGGGTTGAGGTTCGGTAGATCTGCTCTGATACCAATTGATACGATTAAAACTTAATATTGAAGATCAATTAGATCTTAAACAGGTAATATAAAGAACAAACAGCAAGAACACGAAAATAATAAACAACTCAAGAATGAATCAAACAAGTCGAATGATTATAAAACAACCCTCAGAAGAGCTCGACAAAGAACATCAATTGTAGAGGGTTAGAAGGTTTACAGGAACGATAAAGAAGATCAAAGCTATTGTAATTCTCTCTATTGTATTCTAGATCGTTAACCTAATATGCATGCAAGCATATTGTTATATAGTAAACCTAACAAGCTCACGGTTGGACAGGCCCAAACCGGAGTACAAAATTATTGGACTATTAACCGAGCCCAATGACGCAATACTAAACGAATCTGCAACCCAACAAATTGATCTCCAAACATTGTTACATTCAAATTCATTCAATTCATGTTGCATTGACAAAACCCAATCTGCTTGATCAAGAACAATTTTTATCATTTTAGGTTCTATTTTTGAAATGAAAGAATTAAACATGCAAAACTCTAAATTTTTTTGTTAAAAGAAGATATTTGCTTTAAGTAGAGCTAGAGAAAGAACTCCAAAAGATGTATCTCCAAGAACTTGACATTTCGGATGATCTTTTGTCCGTTTTGTCAATGGTGGAAAATTGAGAATAGATTCTGTAACATCCTGATGATAATTTCCTTGGTACAAACCCTAGGTGTTGGGTATAGAATGTTAGGCGTTCGAACTCCATGCATTCTAGGATGGATGTCAAGCGTTTGCATGCAGAGACGAAACCCTAATTTTTAGGGTTTGCACTATGTTTAAAGAACATTATTCCCTCAAACCCTTCATCACTCCAACCCCCAACCTCATTTCAAAAACCATAAGTGTGTATGAGAGTTTGAAGCCTTGTGCTCCTTTTTGGTATCATTTTAGTGTTCTTGATAGAGAAGGAAGATCATTGGAGTGTTGATGTAACTCTTAAGCTTGTGGATCTGGACTCTTGGCATCTTGGAGTAGCATTTTGTGGTACAAAGTTCTAAATTTGATCATCATATCTCTAGATATTGCTTATGTTACAAGTTTATTCTTATTAGCCCTATTTTCTTGGTATTTTTTTGTAGGAGCTACCTTAGACCAAATGAGTTATCCTTTAGTACGTTTTAGGGTAGATTAAGTGATAAAAGTTTGATCTCGGACCTTCCTTTCAATCCATGCAAGTTTTGAGGTAATGGGTTAAAGAGTTGGAGTTTTAGCTTTTGGGCTCATTGTAACAATGCATGGCCATAAATTTTGCAACTTTTGGCTTTAGAAATTTCATTAGTATTGGGTCTAAAGTTTAGACATGAGATGTAACATCCCAAAATTTAGAGCCGAAAATTTCATTTTTAATTAAGTAGTTTAGAAAAACAGTAGTATGAAAACATCATTACTGTCATCCAAATCATAATCAAACCCAAGTGTCAAAAACAACAACATGTCATAGGAAAATAATATTAGAGTATAATCCCCAAGAATCTCATTATGCGGAAAAATCATAGTATGATGTGCTGCGATCATGCGGACTCCTTTCCTTTTTAAGAAGAAGTACCTGAAACTAAAACTGAAAACCGTAAGCACGAAGCTTACTGAGTTCCCCCATCATACCACATAATCACATACTACCAGGCATATATGTGTGCCCAGCCTACCCTGTCAGCCATATATGGGTTCCCGACCTACCCTGTCAAGCATATCTGGGTGCTCGGCCTATCTTGTCAGGCATATCTGGGTGCCCGACTTACCCTTCGGTATATTTCAACCAGTTATACAGTCTATTTCACCCCTACCACTACCACATAATAACATAGCATAAACATACTATCAGGCATGTCTGGGTGCCCGACCTACCATCTGATGTATTCCAACTGGTTACGGGGTCTATTTCACCCCTACCACTACCACATAATAACATAGCATACAAACACATAAATCTCAACAGGTAGAGGCATATCAGACATTTATCACAAAAATAATCATCTCTACTATAAAACAACTACTAGTGGGCCGACATTGGTGTCTTCGACCCACTTATACAAGGAAGGTAACTCACCTCACTCTGCTTAAGTCCTGCCGATAAAACTTTGGCTGTTGGATGATAGATTCCCGAATTGTCAACATCAAAGCAACACACAATTAATAATTGGGTGCTAATACATAACCATAAGTCCATGCTTAGGGTAAAAAAATACTACTTTACCCCTAACTTAGCTTGATCCCAGCCTAAGGCCCAAAAACACACTCTAAAGGCCCAAAATCCAAACAATGAACCAAGGCCTAATTATGGCCCAATTTTCCAAATTAGGCCCACTCCCCTTACATGGTCCTTACTCTAATGCCCATTCAAAATCCTACTCCATGCACCTGTTCTCAGATGGCCCAACAAGAACCCAAACACCTTAGCCCAAAAAGGAAGGCCCAACTCAAGGCCCAAACAAAATTAGGTTTTCCACATAAAATGACGATTAGGGTTAAGTGTTCTTACTTAACCCATTAAATACTTAATCCATTAAGTCATAACTTCAACCCACTAGTCCAATGTAGGACCCAACAAATTCTAGACTAACATATCAAAAATTAGGGTTTTCTAAACCCTAATTAGGGTTTCCAACCTAACCGCGTTCCAATTAGCCCATTTGTTAGGTTTTTAGGTTAATTAGTGTTAATTAAGTCGGGCACCACCCACTACCACCTTGTGTAATGGTGGTCAACTGTGGCTGACGGCGGCCACCACCATCTCGCGGTGGTGGTGGTTATGATTCTAGACCAAAATACATCAAAAGCATCCCAAATAACAGTCCAATCACACGTAAGAGCACACAGCCACCCAAGGTGGCGGCTGGTGACGACAGAATGGCGGCATGAGGTGGCAGCCACCACCTCACGATGGTGGTGACATATTTCCTTGATTATTTCGAACAAAAAAACACGATTATACAACATAATATTCTAAAGAAACACACACACAACATAACACACACACGCTCATCCACCCTTGTGGTGGCAGGCAGTGATCAGAGGTGATAGCCACCATGGTTGGCCGCCACGGTAGCTCCTTTACAGCTTCCGGCCACAGAAAAAACACACATAATTGGCAACAGCAGCACTCTACTACATGTGCTAAAAAGGATGCAACAACCCACCTAGCGGCACGCAGCGGTCGGAGGACGACGGTGATAAAGAGCAGTCGCATGGCGGAAATGGCGACCGTGAACCACGACAGGAATACGAAGGGATGGAGAAGTGATTACATTGTCGATGGATAGGGTAATTGCAGTTCGACCAATATCCCCATATTCACAATCTCGGCCTCAGCTCTTAACCCACATCTTCACCGGTCAACGAGAGCAGTGGCGGCGGTGTTTGACGGTCCTAGCTATACCGGTGACGTGACTGAAGGGGAAATAAAAGAAGAAGGAGGAGCGGCGTCCAACAACGACTACAACACCGCCCAGACGTCGGTCTTCAGCAAATCTCAGTTTCGCCGGCAGCCACCTTGGTGGCATCAGCCTGGTGGTTTGTGACCTCAACTTTGCCAGTAACCGGAACAATGGTGGTTCAAGCTACAGCAAGGAGACGGCGGTGAGCTGGGTTACGGCGATGACGGTTGCAGAAAAGGTGGCGGCTACCAACGTTTTATGGTTAGGGTTATGAGGGCAAGGGTGACGATTTATAAACCCCCGTCCAATTTCAAGCCTTTACCTATATTAACACTTTTAGCCCCTCCCTCTCTTTTTCTTTCAAATTAAATCCAGATTTAACCAAATAGCCCCCAGCCTTCAAATTCCATTACAATTCAAGCCCATGAGTTACAATTCCACACCCAATATTCACAAATATAAATTTTAACTCCCCAATGCATACACCCACTAATTAATACGACTTAGTGCTGAAATAATATATAAGGATTACATCCCGAAGTTTTATTTTATTATTTAATTAAATTTCAAACAGAATGTTACATGAGATCTTAAGCCATTATGTAATGCCCGTGTTTCTAGGCTAGGCATTAATATTGACATTATAGTCTAGGTTAACCTTTGTAACTCATTTTGAAGAAATGAAAAGGAATTATGTGAATATTATGTGAATTATGTGTTTTATGCTTAATTATTAGGGTTTAATTAATTAAGAATAAAAATAGGCGTCAAAATTAAAGTGTGAGATATGCCCGATATCTTTACATAAAAATGTAGTGGTCAAAACAAGGATTTCGGGGATATAAAGAATACCAAAATCCGAGTTATAACGAAGATGTTATGACCTGTCGAAGTTTCGCGACAAAACCGGCACGGTGCTGAATGTCGTAAAAAGTGAGTTTTTGATAAACTACTTTTTAGCCTTAGTGATCTAAACGAAAGTCGTAGTATTCATTAAACCGAGAAGTTCGATAAAAAGAATGCCCAAATCTAACTTCATATGAGGAAGTTATGATTTTTCGAAGTTTCAGCTTAGCAGTAGACAACTAAAAACTCGAATTTTAGATCGAGTGATTTTTAGCCGACACGACCTAAACGAGAATCGATGGTCTCATCATTAGTCGCACAACGGTAAAGAGTCTGACGAAAACGGATGTCGGATGAAGAAGTTATGAATTTTTAACGGATTTCCTGTCCCAGTCTGTTAAAAATAATAATATAAAAAACAAATTCAAAATTAGCTGACGAAGTCTAAACGAAAGTTGTAGAGCATAATTTTACCTATGCGTGCATATAAAGAACGTCAAAAACGGAGATCGTATGCGAAAGTTATGAATTTTAGAAGATTTTGGCACAAAATTCAAGAAATTTCGCATAGATAACCTTCACCCGGAAATGCCACGTCACCCTCGCTACCTGCTTGCCATGTGTCCAAAATGGTTGAGTCATACGAGCAGCTAGGAGTCGCATGTCACTTCCAGATTCGACCGAAGTCTCGGCCCTCGCACATCCGACGCGTGCATAGTGACTCATCGCATCCGAAGCCTTCGCATGATCCACGAGCCACCCACCTCGGATCCGAAGTTCGGTTCAATCAGAGCCCTCCAACGAGGCCCTCGCATGCACAACCCACATGCGAGCAGGTGCTGCTTCCTTCGGATGTGCTGCCGCGTGGCTTCTCTCTTGGCCCCTTTTTCACTATTTTGGCTATTTTCGCATCCCCCGAAGCCCCAATATTATACCAGACACCCAGAATACTCCATGAAGTGCCCGAGAAGCCCGAAAAATTTCTCTTTTCGGTTTCGAAGCCCGACCTTGCAGAGCCCTTCTTAATAAAACTCTCGGTTTTATTAAAAACAATCATTTTAGGCAATTGCTGCCCGATTATCATCAAATCATGTGAGTGTATAGTCACCTTCATCTTACACCTAGATATGAAGTATTTTATATGAAATATGTGCTATGTGTAATTATATTAATTGTTTAACTGAGGTGACTATTGAATTGATGTTTTATACAAGTTTTAAACTGTATATGTATTTTTATCTACAAATATGTTGGGTAAAACATGGGTAGATAGTGATGTGTGATAAAATAAAAGTGATGAGAGGCCTCGATGTGATTTGAATAGCGGAGTTTGGATGATGACCACGGACTTTCTAGATAGTCCAGTGGGACACTGGCAGGCCCGCAACCTATAGGTGTAATGAACTAAGAGTGTTCATTCGCCGCACTCCATCCCCCTCACGGTTGCTTTTAGGACATGTATGGTTGAGGAAACCCCTTAGCAGTAGTGTCCATCCCGATGATATTCTTTAGGCTAGGTCCCTTGTGATAAGTGTTTAGGGACGTAAAGTAAGGATAATGGGAACGGGTAATCAGGGTTATTGTTGATTGATGAACTTAATAAGTTTATTATTATTGTGGGTTGAAAACATATATGCTCACCAGGCTCCCAAGCCTGACCCACTCAACTTTTTTGTTACAGGTAGTGGACCTCGAGCATAATCGAAGGACCATGAGAGATTTTTGGATTGTAGGCCAGTAGTTGTAAATAACTGTTGAAAGGCTTATAATGTCTTGTTTATGCTTTTGATCTGTATCGGAACATGACATCCCAAGGTTTTGATATGAAATGAAACTGTACATTTCTGAAAGAAGGTTTTGATAAACTTTTATCATGTTTTGTTTTGGGGACCAATTCTGCAACATCTTTTAAAAAGATTTCTCTGATTTTATTTTAAAAAGCATAAATTAAATCGGTCTTTTCTGGCCGAGAAATTAGGGGATGTCACAAATTAAGACATTATTTAAGAAATTAGTAGTAAGGGAGCAAACGCGAAGCGTTTTGATGGGAATGCTGGGCATTCGGACGCCATGCGTCATAAACAGAATGCTAGGCGTTCTCAATAGAAGCCCAATGGATCGATTTTGGGCCTTGGCTATTAGGGGTTTTGGGCTTAGTTTAGTTGGACTTTCATATAATGGGAAAAATGGTCTTTTTCCCTCATCATGATGAGTAATGGACAAGACCATGGGTTTGGGTTAAACCCTAATTATTTATTGGAGTGTTTATGGATTTGGTTTAGTGTAAGGAGCAGTGTCCGCCGCGGATCGAGTGTTACTTTAGTTATTATCAGTAGAGATGAGTTTTCCTCACTGTAATTACGAGTCGAATGTACCAATGTTGAACCATTGGATTGATCTCCTGCTATACACTGATATGTTGGGTATGGAAAAGATCTACATGATTATATGCTAGCTGCCAATATTCTTAGTCTGGTAGATCTGTAGGACTAAATCAATTCTATCTGCATGATTATCTATTTATGTTTATTATATATTATGTATGGGCATATCGTTTTGGGTTGAGGTTGTACTGCTTTTTCGTGTATCCAAAAAACCCTAGAGCATTCTAGATATGATTTGAGGGTCGGGTAGGGAATGCCTGACTCATACTAAGGGCTCAGGATTATTACAGATATGAGCTGAGGACTAATTGGTATGTCAGACTCGTACTGAGGGCTTGAGGGTATTCTAGTCCGATGGATGACTGGAGCCATTGTATATTATCATTCCACCTAGGGTATTCCATCCCAAGGACGAGTAGACCCGAAGGGTGACTGGGCCTGAGGTATACCACCCCGATGGTTGATTAGACCCGACATGTTGTTATTTGTATATGGTATCTGCTTCTGTTGGTACTTTAGGGGGAACTTACTAAGTTTCATGCTTACAGTTTTAGTTTATTATTTCTGGTTTCTAGAGGATTGTGGCGAGGCGAAGGCGTGAACATACACATCCTTGGTTTTACTACTGATTGGATCTTGAGAGACTCTGATTTTGAATAATGTTTTGGAAACAATGGTTTTTTAAACAATTTGATTAGTAAATGAATCTTTTAGATAGGTTAAAATTTTTTGAATTTTTTGGGATGTTACAAGTTCGGTTCAAAGCCTTGGTTTGAGTGAATAGGTAGAACACTCATGTGAAACCAATCTCAAACTAAGGAAAAGGGTTTTAAAAATGATTTTCAAAGTTGTTTTCAAAATAATTAAAGGAGGATGTAATGTGTACGATCAGCCAGAGCCATTAAGTAGACCCCAAATTAGCACACTGTTATTTAATGTTGGGATATTTTAGAAGAACATGCTAGTGATAGGCTAGGGATCTTCAGGAATTGCATGATACAATTGTCTGATTATATGATGCCTAGTATCCTAGGGTTTCTTTCTTATATGGAATGGACATCATAACTGTAGTTGCTTAGTGTATGTAACATAATTACACATAGCTAAGGTTTTATTGCCTTGAATGTTTGGTTTATCCTTATTTCATGTTCTTGTTTGATGAAGGTATTAAGGTAGAATCAAGTATTCGACTGTCTATATGATCCAGTGTTATGTATGATTAGCATAAACGAGTGCTGCAAGGTTGGTAGAAGTGTCACGAGTGGGTGAAGTGCATGGCGGGTCAAATTAAGGAATGAAAGGGTATCCGAGATGCTAATATTTAGAGATCGAGGATTTCGCATAAGGACTGCCTGATTTTATTTTGTCTTAGTGCTAGTCGACTCTGCTGCTCGAATGTTGTTTGTTTTATGCTTTGTGGGACTCAAATTAATATGGGCTAACTATAAAATAAAATAAAATAAGTTACATGCTACGGGGGTTAAATAATCTTAGAATAATGGATTTTGCCCTATTATGCAGCTCTTGTTTGTGTATAACAGTTGTAGGGTTAGGTCCTTTAGTCGAAAGATTATTTAAGTTTTGTTGCATGTAACTATATTCATGAAGTGGTTTGCTAACATTGATTGGAGTCTTTAAGTAGCTGATGGCATGGATAATGGGGGAATCCTTGGAGAGCCTAGGAAGTATTTTAGTGTGGTTGTTTCACTGTGGAGCAGGTATTGGGAATATTTCTTAGACGACCGAAGATGATTCTTGAGGAAAGTATGGATAGGTGTGAATGGTAGTATTGGCTTTGTACTAATGGAAGCACAAGATCCATACTCGAATCGAGGAGTTTTTCGGGGATTCTATGGGCTGGTCGGGGAAGATAGCATGGTTTGATGCCATGATTTGTAGCAGTGGTTCCGTATCTGTAGGTCTTTTGGCTATAGTTTCCCAGGCATGAGGATGGATTGAGAAATTGTTTTGGTCCCCAGTGGCGATGTCAGTTTGGGTTGAATGGTGTAGACCTATATGAGTTGTAGTTTTAAGGTCTCGAGGTCCATGATCGATGTCGTGCATTCAAGTTGTGAGACTAAAGAATGGAACGATTGTTATGATCGGTTTGATGATTACAAGTAGAATTGAGTGGTTGATTGATGGATTGGAATGTCGCTATCAAATGCGGGGATTATGCCTTTTCAGTTTTCCGAGTTTGGAGAAGGAGTGAGCAGGCTTGTGACTTTCATAGTTGGGATGTAAAACCAACAGGGGCCCATTTGGTTGTGGGGTTTGGCGACAGGATGTCAGTATGGGAGTCCTCAGGAGGATTGATGTGGTATGGATGCTTAGTGATGCAATCAAGGGTCTGTTTTCCTTGGAAATAGGAAATTCAGGTACCGGATTGACGGTTGGGATTGTAGGTAAGGAGTTTATGTTTTGGATCATAATTCGGTGTTTGCGTATGCATTTGCATGAAATCCTTAATGATAAAGAGGTTATCATTGGAAAATTTTCAGAGGTCTTCAGCTGAAATTCAGAATTCTCTTAAGATTTGTCTTATCCTTATCTAGAAGATCATCCTGCATGTGTTATACATTTCAGGGACATGGATGGTTGTACCTGGTTGATCCTGTTTGAGAAATGGTTTGCTTTCAACACCAGTGGGTGGTATTTCGAACCCTAAGTAAGGGAGAACTAGGTATTCGGCTAGGAGGGATCATCGGTTGGTTCGAGTTCGTAATGTTGGAAGAATGGCTCCTAGGGATCTGCAGTATGGGTATGTGGAATCTTGGTTCGGGATTTGGTCAAAGGCACGTGTATATAGTAAGTGGCGATCAAATGTATGAGTTCAAGAGGTACACGGGTTGTCTCTCAGCAGAAAGTAGTTGGTCAAGAGCACATTGTAACTATTGGTTCCTGTTGGGGGTGCCAATGAATAAATGAGGTGCCACTAGAATCACCAAGGTTGATCAATAAATCAGTCTCAGAGTTGGGTAGGTCAGCTCTGCGCGGGTTTAGTTTCATTAGATCTAATGTCAATGCGTCCTCGATCATTGATTGTTTCGTTCATCATCCAACATATATTATCCGAAAGTTTCAAGTTGTGACAATTGAATTTCAATGGATGTATCAACTATCATCAAGTTCAGTATGTTTTATGTTCCTTTGGTCTCTGCGTATGTGTACCCTCAATTGTGGTGTAGAATTTGGTTCATAGAGGGCATAGGTTTTGGTAGCATTCAGGATCAACTTGGGAGTCTTCTCGAGCTGGTTATGCATTGGTAGAATTTGTTCAGTCTCAATCAAGTATGGGATCTTGTTTCAATCGATCGTGAGGATGTCATATGTTAATGATTGAGGTTTTTCATCCCATTTGAGCGTTGGTACTTCTTCCCTTTCTGGATGAGGTTATGGGTTCCCTAAGGGAGTGCATTGTGGTAAATTCATTATATTGATGAGAAGGGTTTATATGGGTTGGTCAAGTTATCAATGGAGCGCTTATTTTATATGATATGCATGGTTCTTTTAAGGTTATAGCCTTCGAATTGGACCAAGAGTATGACAGTTTATCCTATTCTCGGGTCGTGTGTGACCGTGATTGGGTAGGGTATTGCATTGGTAGCAACTTGTTTTGTTAAAGGAATTATGTATGGTAAAAGAACGTTGCACTATTGTGCTCGTATAGCATTAAGTGGGATGTTGATTAAGTCAATGTAAGGTGGTTGAAGGAGGTTAAGTATCTTTAGGCCTCGTGGTGCTGGTTGTGAGTTTCCAGGAAAATGGTGTAATGTCGACAAGATCGATGTAATATCGGGAGCATTCCAGACTTGGGCTGAGGTCCGGGTAGGGATATCCTGACTCGTGTTTTTGGCTCGGAGGCAATCCAGGACTATGCTAAGGACCTTTTAGGGGTGTTCCAGACATAGGTTGTGGGCCTAGTGATCATGATTGTGATTTCTTCTACATGTAGTACTTTCGGTGTTCGTGCATTGATGGGAGTTAGAAGACTTACAAATCAGCTAGTTTGGATAAGTGAAGATTTAAGGGTTATTGGGAGTATCAGTCGCTCACCAGAAGGTCTCTGAGAAGTGTTTTCATTATAAATTATGTTTGTTTACAAGCTGTTATTAGGGGTTTGGTTACCAAGCTTGGGTATCGGTTATGGAGTCTCGAGTCATGAAGTTCATTATGAATGTCTCGAGCGATTGGGCCAGGTGGGCGTACACCTGAGTTGATTAGGGTTGATGGAAAATCTTAAAGTTCTTGTATTTCTCATCCATGCTCGTAGGAGTAGTGGTTGGTAATGGCATATCAGTGAGTCAAGGTTTTATTTAAGGCTTTTGGTACATCTTATGGATTTCGAATTGGCAGAAATTCTCAATTGATGTGTTTGAGTTCTTTTCCATGTGTTGGTAGTGACCATACTCAAAGGCAAGGGGTGGATTCAACGAATGGATGAATGTCAGTTGTGGCATATGGGTTCTAAAATTTAGATATGGTGGGTTTCCAGTCTCGGTATGCATATTGATAGAGTTTATTCGGTGCTAGTAGCCTTGAGAGGTCCGCCTTTGTTGATCTCTCTCTAGACTTTCGGTCTTTGCCAGACAATTGTGGAATAAGTTGGCGTTAGTTGTGCCTCTCTACAGTGTTTATCTCGTTGAGGCTCGTGTTTGGAGCCACCATATTTTCGAATGAAGGGTCCAAAATCAGAGAGTGGTCGGGAGTCCTGATTCCCCAATGGAATCAGCAACCAAGTCAGGGTCAGAAGGGTTTTGTATTGTTCGCATAGTAATGATATCATAATAAATGTGTTCTAAGACAGTTTTGCTTGATTAAGAGTCAGACGAGGTATTGGATTTCTAGATTTTGGGAAGATTGACATGTTTTCTCCAGTGATGAAAGTTAGGAAGTCAAGGATGGTATGGGTAGTCAGCCGCTTGAATGAGTCGACTTTTAGTTTGGATCGGGTTCCGGGGAGGACCGTCTGAGTGGCCCGAGGTGGAGAAGTGGGATCACCACCCCGAGTTATTTGCTACACCAAACTTCGAGGACAAAGTCCAAGTCAAATGGGGTAGAATTGTAACATCGCGATGATGAGGTCCTTGGTCCAAACGCCAGGCATTTGGCATAGAGCGTCAGACGCTCTATGATGGACGCCAGACGTTTTCACATAGATGCAAAACCCTAAGTTTTAGGGTTTGCACCCTATTTAAAGAACATATGGCCTCAAAACCCTTCATCACTCCAGCCCCCATCCTCATTTCGAAAACTCTAAGTGTATATGATAGTTTGAAGCCTTGTGCATCTTTTTGGTATCATTTTAGATTTCAGGATAGAGAAGGAAGATCATTGGAGTGTTGGTGTTGATCTCAAGCTTGTCAATCTGGAATCTTGGCATCTTGGAGCATCTTTTTGTGGTATAAAGCTTTGAACATGATCATCATATCTCTAGATCTTGCTTATGTTAGAAGTTTGTGTTTATTAGCCCCATTTTTTGGTCTTTTTGGGTAGAAGCTACCTTAGACCAAACGAGTTTTCCTTTTGGACGTTTTAGGGTAGATTAAGTGATAAAAGTGTGATTCTGGACCTTTTTTCACTCCATGCAAGTTTTGAGGTGTCTTAATGGGTTAAGGAGTTGGAGTTTTAGCTTTTGGGCTCATTGTAACAATTTGTGGTCATAAAGTTCGCAACTTTATGGCGTTATATGTTTCATTAGTATTGGATCTAAAGTTTGGACAGGAGACCATAAGCCATTAAAACATTAGTTAAGAAATTGGTAGTCAGCGAGCAAATGTCGGGCATTTTCGTAAGAATGTTGGACGTTCGAACTCCATGTGTCATAGTCAGAACACCATGCATTCTTAGCAAAATCCCAATGGATCGATTTTGGTCCTTTGACCATTTGGGGTTTGGGGCATAGTTTTGTTGGGCTTGCACATAAACGGCATAATGGCCTTTTATCCTCATCACGATGAGGAATGGACTAGACCATGAAATTGTGTTAAACCCTAATTATTGGTTGGTTTCGTTTCTTATTTAGGTTTAGTGTAAGGAGCAGTGCTTGTCTCGGATTGAGTGTTGCTTCACTTATCATCAGTAGAGGTGAGTTTTCCTCACTATAATTATGAGTCAAAGAACCATGGTCAGCCCATTGGATTGATATCCAAGTATACATTGAAATGATGAGTGTGGAATAGATCTACATGATTATATTCTAGTTGTCGATATGCTTAGTCTGGCATATCTGTAGGAACTACATGTGATTTTGTCTACGTGATTATTTGTATATGTTTTTTTATCTATTATATGTCGGCATATTGTGTTGGGTTGAGGTTGTACTGCTTTGTGTTGTAGCCAACAAAACCTGAAGCATTCCAGATATGAGCTGAGGGCCGGGTAGGGCATTCCAGACTCATACTAAGTGCTTAGGAGCATTCCAGATACGAGTTGAGGACCAGTTGGTATGCTAGACTCATAATGAGGGCTTGAGGGTATTCTAGTCTGATGGTTGACTGGACCTATTTTATATGGTATTCTATCTCGAGGATGACTGGACTCGAAGGGTGACTGGGCCTAGGGTATACCAGCTCGATGGTTGATTGGACCCGACATGGTGCTATTTGTATATGTTATCTGTTTGTGTTGGTACTTTGGGGGAACTCACTAAGTTTCGTGCTTAGTATTTTAGTTTATGGTTTGAGGTTCTTCAGAGGAACGTGGCGAGGTAATGGTGTGATGGTAGACATCCTTGGTTTTACTATTAATTGGATCTTGGGAGACTTTGATTTTGAATAATGTTTTGGAAACAATAGTTTTGTAACCAGTTTGATTAGTAAATGAATTGTTTTGAAAGCTTTGAATTTTTTGAAATTTTTTAGATGTTACATAATCAAGTGTTATTTATGAATAAACATCTACTACATTAGAAAAGTTATCTACTTCAATGTGATCAAGACGCTCCCCCTGGACATTATCATCATTATGATTCTCCCCATGAATTTGATGTCCATTGTTATCTATTACATAATTTGGATTATTTGATCCACTTTCTATATTATTCCCCTCAACTGAATTATCGTTGGAGTTGATGACGATTACTCCCCCTCAATTGGAACATTAGGTAGATTAGAAAACACTTATTATTCTCCTTCAACATGTAATTCATCACATTGATTATCAGTAGCCTTCACTATAGAAGAACTTGCCTGTCAAATTCATTAAAAAAATCATAATCGGAGCTAAATCAGAACAAGATGAAGGAAAATCTTTTCGCATTTTGATATAGTTTTCTGATACAATTTTAGATGTCAATTATCAAACATCACATAATAACTTTCTTCAATATTCTTTGATTGTTTATTTAAAATACGATAATCTTTTGAATTAAGAGAATATCCAAGAAAAATTTCTTCATTGGACATGAAATCAAATTTGTTCCTATTTTCCTTTGAAATGTATATTAAACACCTTGAAACAAAAACATGAAAAAATTTCACATTAGGTTTTCGATTGTTTAATATTTTATAAGGATTAATAAAGAAAATTTTATTGATATAAGATCTATTATGAGTAAAACAAGTTACAACCAAAGCATCTAACGATAAATAAAGTGGAACATTTGGAAATGAAAGCATTGTCCTCGCAGCTTCATAAACCGACCGGTTTTGCCTTTCAATAACTACACTTTGCTGTGTTGTATATGACAATGTGAAATTATGACTTATGCCTTTGATAGTAAAAAAATCTTCAAATACATGTTCTTGAATTCATAACCATTGTCACTACAAATATTTTGAACATGTTTTTGTAGTTGTAATTCAACCTTCTTCACAAAGTCAATCATCTTTTGTGTAGTTTCCAATTTATGTTTAAGAAGGAAAACCCACGTTAATCGATAAAAATCATTAACATTAACAATAATATACTTATTACCACCAATGCTTTCAATAGAAGAAGGACCAGATTATTCATTGTGAAGTAACTCAGGTGGTTCAACAATCTTGGTATTTATCATGGAAGAATGATTTTTACGACTTTGTTTTCCCTATTCACAAGCAGCACACAAATGGTCTTTTTCAAACTTTAAAAATGAGAATTCCTTGCACCAAATATCCTAAAATGTGTTTATTGATATTTCATAATTAAGATGTGAAAGCCTTTTGTGCCATAACCAACTGTCATCATATGATGCTTTTGAAGGCAAGCATATTTATGGTTTTCCTTGAATCAGTTTCATATCAAAAGGATACATTTCTACTTTTCGTTTTGATTTTAAAATCAATTCCCTAGTTTCTTTATGTATGATTTCTGAACCTTCTTCATTAAATGAAACTTCCAATCTTATTCCTACCACTAATTGCGACATGCTTATTAGATTATGTTGTAAACCTTCTACATAAGCAACTTTATGAATTGTAAGTTTGCCATTAGTGATATTCCATATCCTTTAATTTCCCATGTCGCATTCTACCCATATTTCACTTTTCCTGCATCGTTCAATCTTCTATACTCTCGCAATTTTAATTTTCTCCTAGTTATGTGACGCGAAAAGCCGTTATTAATCTACCACTCCGTATCAAACTGTGCATCATGAATTAGCTGCAACTACGATTGTAAACGAACTGAACGTTCAACGAACTATTCATGAAACTTTCGGTGGGAAGTTTTTTATTTAATAAATGAATGAACGTGAACACAAATTCTTATTCGTTTAGTTAAACGAACGAATATGAACAATGGTCTCGTTCGTTCAATTTTGTTCATGAACGTTCATTTATGTTGCTCGTTTACGTTCGTTTATGTTCGTTTATATAAGTTTCTTTTATGTTCATGTATGCTTAATTGTGTTTGATTACATTACTATATTATATGTTCATATAGGTTCAATTATGTTTGTTTTTATTTGTTCATCTATGTTTGTTTCTTTATGTTCGTTTAGCATGTTCACAAACATAAATGAACGAACATGAACAATGTAATTTGTTAAGCAAACAAATATGAATAAGAAAATTGTTCGTTTATCCGTGCATTTTCGTTTATTTGTTCAACTAACTTAAATGAACGAACATGAACAAGCCCCCGTTCATGTTCGTTCGGTTAGTTTACAGCCCTATCTGCAACATGAAATCATGCTAGGAACCCAAACCAACTTAGGCCCATGTGAGATATTGATTTTGGAACTAATAATTGGAAAAATCTTAGTATTCTCAACCGAAAATGACTTTTAAACAAAAACATTATTCACATTTTTCACATTCTTAAAAACTTAATTCTTTTGACTGCAAAGATTTATCTCAACAAATGTTGATTTGTTTTGAATAAAACCTATGATTTTTGGTTGAATCTTTTTCAAAAATTCTTTTTCTTCTTCTTTCAATTATTTTTCAAATTTTATCAAAATGTGATCCTCTTTTTTAGCTGTTTTCTTTTTCCAACCACACGTTTGACTTCAAATTTCTTGGAAGATTTTTCATTCCTTCAGTAAAAAGAATTTGAAGCAAAAACAGATCTTTTGTTTGTAATATGTTGTGAATAATTTTTCTTATCTGGTGATCTTAATGGTTTGTTAGAATTTTGATTTTGAGAGCCAGATGTAGAACATGAGTAGAAATTTTCTTGATTTTTGAGAGTGTCATTCTTTTTTTACCAAAAAATATATTTTTATTTCATCTACTATTTGAAATTCAATTTCGTTCTTTGTTCTTTTCTTTTCTTTATTCCTTTGAATGATTATTTTGACGCTGCTATCAACAACCTTTGATTTTCGTTTCACATTTCATTTTTCACATTTTCCATTCTTTTTCACTGTGAAGAGATTCATCACTCAGAACTTCTGAACACTCTTTGTCTTTAACAACTTCATCAGGAAGTTTATTCAATGGTTCAAAAATCTATCTTGATATTGACATATTTATACATATTTCTAGGCATTAGTTTAAAATTTTTTAAGCTATAATTTGGTTAAATGCAAATATATTTCGTACTTATTTAGTTAAATTACATATTGCAACCAAAAAGGACAATCTTGAAGAAAAGGGATTGAAAACGACAAAACTTGGAACCTAGAAGGACTGTAGTTGAAGATGGGAGCTTAATCGAGCTTAAAATGAGGAAAAATCATGCAAATACGCTCTCCACAACATGGCTCACGGAAAAATATCGATCACTTGCGTAAAATAGAAGCTCACAATGTCAGACCTTACCATTTACGTCTTGAGAATGAATATTTCAGAACATTACTATGTGCAGAATCAAGATTCCTTTTTTTATTACAAATATCTACTGATCTCGCAACCTGAGCACTATAATCTCATGAATTGAGGACGGATTTTAGGACACTATAAATATTGATAGACGTATCAACTTTTAGAGCGATTGGAGAAATATTCTCGAGATCTAAGTCAATTTCAGATCAAAAAAACTGCAAAAAATAACCCTTATACGATGAAGAAGATTGGAGATTACATATTTGAATATTGTAATATGAACTCGCATTACCCATTCGGTTTTCATTAGATTGATCATGTCTAGTTTACTTTTATTGTGTTTATATGTTTATTTTCTATTATGAGTATCTAAATTATTATAATTTCTTTAGTGTAGATGAACCCTAATACTACGTGTTAGTTTCTTGCTTTTCATGGAATTTATGAAGTTGATTTACCTTGTCTTTGATTTATCATACCTAGCATGTTGAAGTTCAAATATTTACTTCTTTGATTCAATTTAAGTGTAGTTGAAGGACCATTTTGATTGCATGAAATTGATTACTTAGTTGTTTATGATATTTAAATTGCTAGAGCTAGGATTTGCCAAATTTTAGATTAAGTAATAGAGGTATTGCTTTACGTATGTTGGAGTACATAATTTTGTTATAACTGTTTTTGGTTATTTTTCTTGATCATAGATAATAATCATAGATATTTCTCACATATCCTAATTATCTTTAGTAATCAATTATGTGTTTACTTATGTATGATCATTACATAGTAGTTCATGAATTGATGAAAACATTAGGAGATCAGATCAAGAGTGCTAATTCTATTTATATTGATAATCGACTGAATAAATCCACGTTTAAAGATTAATCGTAGAAAAAGATGGATTCAAAGCAAAACGAAAGTGTCTTCATAATCTTGATAACAATCGATCTTAGCTAATTTTTTGAACATGCAAAATCAGATAAAAACCCTTTTCGGTTATTGTTCTTAGATTATTTTTTAGTAGTTATTTTACAGCTAAATTCTGTTTCATGTGTTCGATACCCAAATTACTTACTAAACTATAAACTGACTAGGTATACTGCTTATAAGTTAATTAGTAGGTAAGTTAGTTAGGTGTATAAATTTAAAAATGTAGGTATAACAAGTTTTTGACGTTGTTACCGGGGAATGACGATTTCAGTTTTTAATCTAATTGTTTTAGGTTAATCGATCCTTTTTGTGGTGAAAAAATCGGCAAAAAGTTTTTTTTCTACATTTAATAAATTTTTTCCGTTTTTATAATTCTCACGACGTGAATAGTACCCTATAACGAGACGAGTTCTGTTTTTCAGTTTTTGTTTATTTTGCATTTTAGTTCGTTTTTATGCTTTTCTTTTGTTTTGTTTCAATGATTTATTACAAGGGGATCACAACTTCCCATCTTACCACCACTTAAGGATCCAGATTCCGCATTCCATAAGAAAAAGGATTAAAAGGTTGATGAATCAAGTAGCACCTTCCAATTTGACAAGTTTGAAAGCTTAGAAAGAACTCCAAACTAGAAAGCAACCAGTTACGAGCCAGAAACAGAAAGTGAATCCTAAAAAGAGGTCAAAAGCGATATCTAATAGATGGGGACATTACAACTAGAACGATGGAAGAATACAAAAGGAGAGTATGAAACGATAACAGTCTCGATCTTGTGCCACCTACAATACCAAGTGCCACAAACTTTGAGCTCAAGGGTCACCTTCTTGCAATGCAAAAAGACATACCATTTTCTGGGAAAGATACGAAGATACCTTGAAGAACATCGGTGATATATTGGACATTGCAAACTATTTCAATGTTCCAAATGTTTCAAGAGATGCAGTTTTATTAAGGATGTTTCCCGTATAGCTTAATAGATATGCAAACATATGGTTGAAGTCGTTAGCACCTAGATCTATAAGAACTTGGTAGAACTTTCATGAAGCATTTATTGAAAATTTTAGACCACCTTTAAAGATAGCCAAACTTAGAAAGAAGATTGCTAATTTTCAACAAGAAGACGGAGATCCCTTATACAAAGCTTAGGAAAGATACACGGGCTTTTTAAGAAATTGTCCTTAACATGACTTATCTGTGCAACAAGAAGTTTACATATTCCATGATGGGGTGAATGTGACCACAAGGCAAGTCCTTGACTCTAAAGGACCAATGACGAAGAAAGATGCCACTGCAATCAAAGAGTTAATTTAAGAATTTGCAAAGCACTCAAGAGAATACGATAACCCACGAGAAGATGTTAGAAGAGGTAAATGAAGTAGCAATGGATCTTCGAAGGATTTAGGATTTGTAATGGAAAAACTAGAGAATATGAACCAAATGATGACGGAGATGGGTCAATTAATTCATTCTATACTAGTGGGGTGTGACATTTGTAGTGCACAAAACTTAACCAAAGTTTGTGATTTGGATGACAATGGAAACCGAAAGCTTAAGTGTGCTACTCTAGTGGTGACCGGTTTGATGAAGATAGGAGAAAGCTCAAGAAACAATGGTTGCCCTATGAAGAATATAAGAAGAAAAAATAAGAAAAGTATCGCCAAACCGGACGAGACTTCTACCAAATGGATCGACCACCACCAGAGAAGAAACCCAAGTTTGAGTGAATGCTTAATAGGTTTATGGAAGCCTATGAGAGAAGGCATGATGCTATTGATGTTACCACTAGAAACCAACATGCTTCCATTAGGAACATCGAGACTCAACTCGGGCAATTGACTAAACTTGTCAACGAAAGGTTACCACTAAAAAATCCCAATAAAAAACCGCAACCTCATGTCATGGGCATAACCACTGAAGAAGAACCTCATTGAAAGCCTCTAATGATCCATTATAAAGTCTCAATGGAGTCCAATGCACAGCCAGATCTGATGAAGATTGAAGAAAAAGAGCAATATGGTGCCTAGTTCTCACGATGTGAGCAAATACATTTCACGTCGAGGGCCCAATATAATAAAAAATGATTCTTTTGTCAAGTCTTATCAACCTCTGATACCTTATCCTTCTCAAGAAAAGGCACATTCATTAGAGAAAGAGCATACGATGTTTATCAATCAAGTCAAGGGTATCCGACTTAATACCCCATTTATCGAAGCATTAGTTAAAATGCCCAAATACGCGGAATTCCTTCAAGATCTTCTGGAAACACACCATCAACTAGAGATGACTTCTAAGGTAGTCATTAATGAACAATTTCCAGTGGTTATCATGGAAGGAATACCAACAAATATGGGAGATCCATTATGCCTTATATTACCATGTGAATTTGGAAATGCCACAAACACGTTTGATTCAGCCGATTCTGGAGCTAGCATAAATTTAATGCATTATAATTTTATCAAAAGTTTGACCTTCCATAGTTGAAGGCCACAAGGATGGCAATCCATATGACGAATCGGCGATTGACTTATCCTCGAGTCATAGTAGAAGACTAATTGGTTAAAATTAGAAAATTTAGTTTTCCAAATGATTTTTTGGTCATAGATATGAAAGAGGATGAAGATGTACCCATTATTCTAGGATGCCCACTACTAAACACCTCAAGATCCTTGGTAGATATTCGAGAGTCAAAACTTACTTTATGAGTGGGAAAAGAAGAAATGACATCCGGGGTTGATGAAGGATTCAGGAGGTCTGAGTAAGAAGAGGAAGTGTTATTTATAGATGAGGATAATAAGATAGAAGAGTTGGAAAAGTTAATGGAAGAAGAAGTCCAAACCAGGGAAACGCCCAAGCTAAAGGAAGAAGTCAAGCTTACTAAGCCAAGAACATCGATCCCCATTTTTTTTCTAAGTCTTTACCTTTACCACACCAAAAGCTCAAGTTGAGGAGGAAAATAAAGATGAAGAGTTTATTTCAAGTAAAGAGAGAAATCTTGATGATATGGAAGTAGACAAGAAAGAACATGCTCAAAGATAAAGAGAAGAGAAGGAATGAAGAACAATCTCAAGGAGTCAAAAGAAAACACGATGTGTGCGGCAACCAAATGAAAAAGGAAAATTTTAATAAATAATATATAAGGAGAGTTCAGGCTTACAAGAGAAGGTGGAAGGAGAATAAGGAGAAGGAGAAAAGGGAGATTCCACTCCCACCAGCAACAATGTCAAGCGGGAAGGATTCCAGCTCATGAATCCATCAAAAGTAGCACTTCTCAGGAGGAAACCCGAACTTAGTTTGCATTTTATTTTCCCTTTCTTTTTAGTTTATTTTTTTGCATCATTTTATTTGCTTGTTAGGATTAGTCGTTTATTCATCTTTTATTTGAAAAATCAATTGTGGGATTTAATTTGTGAGTGGTATAATTTTTAAAAGAAAAAAAATGGTTTTTGTCAAATTTTCGAGCCCTCGGCGTTGGAATAAAATACCATGTCGTGGGAGACAAGAGAAGACCCAATTATATTTGCCAATTTAAGTCTCACGACATTAGCTTTATAATTCAGGAAAAGGGGACCAATACTTGTATATGCTAAAAAGCTTTTGTCTTTCATTCTCCTAAATAATCACTCACGTCATAAGATTCCACCTTCGGTCCCCCTCACTTTGATTTTCAACTGCAAGTGCCTCTTTCTTCCAATTTTATTACGTAATCAACATAATAGGTTTGATATCTATACTCAAAAGTCTTTAATTTTACTAATTTTATGCACTTAGAAGTTAGGGTTCATTTTTGGGTTTCTTAGTGTCAAATACGTTTGACTTTCTGTGAAATTGGTATTGCATGTGTGATTATGAAACTTAGATTGGCTACTCAAGTAAACTCTATTAAGAAATTTGACTTGAGTTGGAGAGAAACATAACTGATCATGATTTTCCTGTCGAACCAGTCTCATGATGTGAGTTTCGTATCTTACGACGTGAGAACTGGGTAAACAACCATACTTTGTTTTTTGTTTGCTTAGTTTACTGCGTTTTTTTTTGTTTTTGTTTTGTTTGTTGGATATTTTGCAGGTCTAATAGGTCCTAGGAAGGCTACTCCATATTCCCAAGGTGATGTGTCCAACGTTCACCCTACTAACGGTAAGACTGACTCATCTTATACATATACTAGGCGAATGCCCGCGCGTTGCGCAGAAACACTTATATAGTTGAAGTCTTTACAAATATATGATTTTTTGAATATAACAATAACGTTGTTGTTAAATTTGATATAATAATTTCTATATACTATATTGATATAATATATTGATTATTTTGAATTATATGATAATATATACATTTATTATAACTTTATAATCTCAATCGTTTGAATGACTTCTACCCGCGAGTTACACATGAATAAAATTAAATATAATTTATGATTTGATGTTATTTATAGTTGTTTTTATTGTTAATTAATTTTTTAAATTTATTTGCTTAATGTTTTAATTTCTGTCATTATCATCATTTAAAACATCAAACATTGTTTTTTATTTTAAAGTTAACAATATAATCATTTATATAGAGTTTTTTTAACTATTGTTATTGTAAGTTATTTTAAGCTACTTATTTGGAAACTTTTAACGATTATAAAAATATATTTAAGAAATATTTTAGTTAAATTTAAATTACAATTTAGTTTTTGCTTTTATCACTACAATTTATCACTTTTAACTATTTACAAAATATTCTTTATTTTTTTAAATGGAACTGAAATTTATATTTGAGTTGACATTATAATGCGCAGAAACACTTATATAGTTGAAGTCTTTACAAATATATATTTTTTAAAATATAACACTAACGTTGTTGTTAAATTTGATTTAATAATTCGTATATTAATTTGATATAATATATTGACTATTTTGAATTATATGATAACATATAAATATATAATAACGTCATAATCTCGATCGTTTGAATGAATTATACTCACGAGTTACACATGAATAAAATTAAATATTATATATGGTTTAATATTATTTAAAGTTGTTATTTTTAACTAATTTTTTAAAATATATTTGCTTAATGTTTTAATTTCTATCATTATAATTATTTAAAACATCAAACATTACTTTTTGATTTTAAAGGTAACAATATAATCATTTATATAGAGTTATTTTTAACTATTGTTATTATAAGTTATTTTAAGCTACTTGTTTGAAAATTTTTAACGATTATCTAAATATATTTAGGAAATATTTTAGTTAAACTGATATTATAATTTAGTTTTTTGTATTTATCACTAAAATTTATCAATTTTAACTATTTACAAAATATTATTTGTTTTTTTAGTGGAACTGAAATTTATTTTTAAGTTGACACTGTAATGTTATATTTAAATTAACAATTTAAGTATTTTGTACAAACTGTTCAAAAATTATAGCTTTAAACTGATAATGGTTTACATGCAACAACATTTTAAATCTAATAAATTAAGTATAATATGTTAAAATTTAAAGAAATAACTTTATAAATAGAAGTAAAGATATTATTTTAAAATTGAAATTTAGTCTATTTATGATTACACTTTAGTTTTGATATTTATTTAACCTTATTAACCAACTTACAATCATTATTAGAAAGACACTACAATTTATCACTTTTAACTATTTATAAAATAATCTTTAGGTTGTTTAAGTTAAATAAAATTTATATTTAAGTTGATCCTATAATGTTATATTTTAATTAATAATGTAAGTATTTTATACAAATTGTTCAAAAATTATACCTTTAAAATGATAATGGTTTACATCCAACAATATATTAAAACTAATAAATTAAGTATAATATGTTAAAAGTTAAAAAACATAATTTTATAAGTAGAATTAAAGATATTATTTTAATATTGAAATTTAGTTTATATATGAATACACTTTAGATTTGATATTTATTTAACCTAATTACCAAATTATAATTATTATTATAAAGAAATTGAAAAGTCATGGGAGTTTCAAATAAATATGGTGAAACGAAAAAAGAATGTGAGTTTCAAATGCATGAGATTCAAGAAAAAATGCTAGCTTTATAAGTATGTATGATATAAGTATTAAGCTTTTAATATGATACTAGTATAAGGGATGTATTTTAAACTTTTAAAACACTAGGGTTTTAGAATTTAATTTTTAAAAATTAAAACTTTTTAATCAAATTTTAAATTCTAAAACTTGAGGGAAAGTATTGAAACTTTTCAAAACTTCTAGGTCAATTTTTAAAATAATTTAAATGGATCATATAATTTTATCTTTATTAAAATTGGACCTAATCCAATTTAATTGTTAAGATAAATACAAATCAAATTTTACATATAATTAATTTATCACATAATCTTGTAATTATCTTAAAATTTGACCATTATCTTTCAATTAGATGATTCATTACCATATCAGAAAAATCGATTTTCATCAGTTAAAACATCGTATGGTAATTATCCTTATCTAATTTAGGCTTGAAATCTGAAAATTTTGCAATCAGACGAGTCAACTCATCGAGTCAGGCTTTGGACTTGTCAAGTTCCACATTGGACTCGTCGAGTTCATCTGGCAGAGACTAGATTTCAAATGTTTTCATCTTTGAACAGTTAACCATGGTATCAAATGTAATAGAAAAACACCCTAAGCTTTGATACCACTGATGGGTTTTGAGCACTACAATATTCCTATGGTGTACATGCAGCCCTAATTCTTTGGATCTGGATTTTTCTCAAGTTATACCTGCGAATTATCATCCAAAGCATAAACTCTAGTCTAGCGTACAATTTTCGAAATTTATAACTAAAACAAAGTTAGATGAATACCTTTTCCTTGTAGCTTGTAGATCTTGACCTTCAAGAGCTTAGTGCCTCAATTGTTGCACCTCTAATGAGTCACACACACCAAGTAGCAATTGGAAGATTATGAGAGAGGTAAAGGAGGATCTAAAATCGGCTAGGGCTCTTTTCTTATTGCATTGGCCAATTTCAAGGAGTCAAGGGGTTCCTTATATAGCTAAGGTGGTAGGGTTTCAGGTAAAACCCTAATCTGATTGCTTAAGCCTTAAGTAGTCTAGTAGATCCTTCCAGAAGACCGCCTTTGGACGAAATCTATGTGGGCTATATATAGAATATCGTCAACCCCTTTCCTAAGGATCCATAAGCCCAACTTGCAACTATTAGATAACTGCAACATCAGTCCCTGTTAATTTAATCAGTCACTTTTGATCACCAATTTAATTCCAAATTAATTTCTGATCAATACTAATTATATAATATGATTTATCAATTAATATATTATTCTTATAATATATTAATAAATCACAATTAACCTCTTTCTCCATAATTCATCCTATCAAATTGCTATGGTGAAGGCAACCCAAAACGACCATGCTACTATCAGATCAAGTACATACCAATTATAGTTATGGGCCTAGACACCTAATCCAACAATTTCATAGTAGAAGGCTCTCAGTTATGGTTAAGAACTAAGCACTCTTCATCAAACGATCAACTATCACCTAGATAGCATCAAAACCCTTCACAATCTTCAACGATTTTGTAATGAAATCCATCATTATCTTCTCCTATTTCCACAGTGGGACCTCCAAGGGCTGGAACTTTCCATGAGGGCGCTAATGTTCGGCCATGACCTTTCGGCAGGTCAAGAACCGCTCCTCGAACCATGCCACATCCCTCTTCATACACGACCACCAATAGCTACGTATCAGGTCAAGGTACATCTTTGTAGCCCCAAATGAATGGAAAATCTCAACTTGTGGGCCTCATACATCAACACCCGTTGAGCCCCACCAACATACGGTACCCAAACCCATCCATGAAGAGTCAATAACCCCATGATATCGATATTAAAGGTCAAAACCTGACCATCCACCTGCTCACTCTTCTGATTATCCTCCTTGATGGCCTCCGACTGTGCATCTACGATCATCTCCAAGAATAGAGTCATCACGGCTATTCTTAAACACACATTAGGAATTAGGGCACTAACTGCCCTCCGGTTCAAGGTGTCAGCCACCACATTGGCCTTGCATGGTTGGTACAAAATCTCGCAATCATAATCCTTTACTACATCGAACCACCTCCTCTATCTCATGGTTAGGTTAGCCTGATCCATAAGATACTGTAGACTCTTATGGTCCATGTAGCTAGAGCATTGAACCCCGTAAAGATAATGACACCAAATCTTAAGGGCGAAAACCACCCCCCAACTCTAGATCATGGGTGGGATACTTCTTCTCATGAGGCTTCAACTTCCTCAAAGCATACACAATCACATGCCATCTTTGCATCAACACATCACCTTATCCCGAAATAGATGCATCACAATAGACAACAAAATCATCAACTCCCTCAAGGAGGTCAAGTACCAACGCCTCACAAAGTTTTTGCCGAAGAATCTCAAATGATTCTTGCTGCTCATTTGCCCATCTAAACAAAACATCCTTCCTCGTCAACTTAGTGAGAGGAACTACAATCTTGGAGAAGACTCGAATGAATCTCCGATAATATCCCTCCAAACCAAGAAAACTTTGAATCGTAGATGGAGAATTCATAACCTCCCACCGCATAATTGCCTCTATCTTGGATGGGTCAACCAAAATACCATTCTGATTGGCGAGGTGTCCTAGAAACTAAATCTCGCGCAACTAGAACTCACACTTGGAGAACTTGGTGTATAGCATCTCCATCCTTAGAACCCCAAGAATTTCGTGTAAATGTTCTTCATGCTGCTCTTTGGTATTCGAATAGACCAAGATATCATCGATGAAGATAATCACTAACCGGTCCAATATAGACCTATACACCTGGATCATGAGATCCGTGAACGTTGTCGGTGTATTACTGAGCCCAAAAGGCATTACGACAAACTCGTAATACCCATAACGAGTTCGGAAGGTCGTCTTCTGAATATCGTCCTCTCGCACCCCATTTGATGGTAAACAGACCATAGATCGATCTTCGAAAACCAAGATACCCCCTGTAACTGACTGAAAATATCATCAATCCTCGTTAATGGATAACAATTCTTCGCCGTCTGCTTATTCAACTCATGATAGTCAATACACATCTGGTGCGAACCATCATTTTTCTTGAAAAAAAGGATCAGTGCTCCCCACGACAAACTACTTAGTTGAATAAACTTCTTTCCTAAAAACTCCTGAAGCTGGGAGGAAAAATATCAGGGGAATCACGCACATTAGGAATATCGGATATGGAAATCAGTCACTTCTCGTCAACTCGGGTATCTATCACATATGCTAGATAAAATATGCATCTATGTAGTGGACATTGTCTCTCCGTAGTAGCGGAGATGAAAACTGATCCAGTCCTAGTACCCTCATCATAGATGGTAAGAACTCCTTCACTAAGGTCTCGAACTGTCACCAACTGTCTTTCACAGTCAATCGGAGACCCAAACTGGCTCAACCAATTCATACCTACAATAACACATACATCTCCCATCTCAATAGGAATAAGGTCTATCGGATACACAAAAACAAAAATCTCCAGTACACGGCCCCAATAGATGTCAGTTGCAGAGACCACATGCTTATCGGCTATATAAATCCTCAGTGGCGTACTCAAGGCCTCATGTGCAATGCTAAAACCATGATAGAAAGATGATGGCACGAAAGACCGATTCACCCTAGAGTCAAATAGCACTAGAGCAGGTAAAAAATTCACAAGAAAAGTACCTAACAGGAATAATATCATAAGAAAACATAAATTAAATTTAATAGGAATAATAAAGTAACACATACCAGCCATAATGTCCAGTTCTACTCTGGCCTCTTCTGCTGTAAACTGAAACACTCTCCCTCGAGCCCTTGGATCCTCGGCCTTCCCATGTCGGCCATCAATAATATGCAAAGGTCGTGGGAGCAAGAGCCTGAACCGTCTTCAATGGAAGAAGAGGATACTCGGACCTCATGTGACTTGTCTGGTTGCAATTGAAGCAAACCCAAAATCCTTTTGGGAAATCCTTCGTCATATGCCCCTCATTGAAACACGTTTAGCAAATAGTCCCTGATCGACAGGGTCCCTCATGACCCTTTCCATACTTGCTACAAATGCGGCCCTTCTGTCCTTAAGATCTCGACTCAATGGGATTGAATCGCTTAGTCATCGGCTGTGACTGTACTGGCCTTCTATCTCTCCCGTGAGTCTCCCTATCATCTTTCTCCTAGGTTTCCAACTCGATCTCTCTCCTTCTAGCATTGGTCTGCAGCTCAGCCAATGTCTATTACGTGGTGTTCACCATGAACTCAAGGATATCCTTCCTCAGGATACTTAGATACTGGCTCACACATGCCTGATATGACGACAAGTGTTTAGGGGTAAATAGGGGCCTCTCATGGAACATCCTAGTGAGCTCGCTCATCATCTCTATCTTCTTCTTGAGACATGGGAACTCCTGGGCCAACTGCTCCCTCTCAACCGATGGTATAAACTCATCTCTAAACAACTTAGAAAATGTATGTCTTCTTCATTGGTGGACATACTTCTTTATAAGCTACTTCATCTAAACTGACAACGTGTGAGAAAGCATGAATGGAATAATCATGCGTGTTTATACCATTCACGGTTGATGCATTTGGTATCCTTGTGCCAAATGTTGTAGAACTCATTAAAAATGTCCAACAAGTCATGCATAATAATGTTATGTCCCGAAAATCTATGGATATAGTTTTTTTTTAATAGTTTTGACATTCATAAAAAGTTAGCATCACAACTTGTTTCCCCTCACTACAAGAAAAAAGGCCTTTTACGACGCGCAAAATACGACGCTCATTGATCTATGTTACGCAAAGGAGAGTGACATTAGAAAAATGTCATCTCTTCAAAAAATTTAAGGATAGAAGACACGCATTATTGCGCGCCCTTAAATTAGTGTCTAAAAAAAACACGGAGGGCACCTATAATAAAATGCGCGTCGTCTAAGGATGTCGCTTTATAATTTTTAATGGAACGCGCGTTCCATCCTTTAACAGTAGGGGGAAATGAAATTCTGAAAAAATTAAAAATCCCGCCTTCCTTTTTTTTCTCCTTTCCCTCTTGCCCTGGACGCTCCTTCCTTCCCCCTCCCGACATTGACTGCTGCTTACTTCTTCCCTCACTTCTACCTACTGGAACCACCATATCTCCCACTCAATGTTGAAATTGTTAGAAAAAGCCCTAATTATACTCTCAAGTCTAAATACAGAAAAAATAGAAGATGGTGAAGAAGTAGCAGTAGAAAAAGCCCTAATCGGAGGTGGTCCTGTTCTTCATTGTTTCTTCGATGTTGAAATTGTTAGAAAAAGCCCTAATCAGAGGTTTGTCTTCCTTTATTACGAGTTTTATAACCTTTTTAATCAAACTCGATTAGCCCTCGATACCTAATGTTATCTTTTGTGTTGTTGCTTCTGCTCTGTTCTTCTTGAAACCTCCCCACACTCTCATGTCGAAACATAATTTTTGATATCGAGTTGGAAATCAATAGAAATGGCTATGAAGGTCGGTTGGGTTGGACGATTCTCTGGAGGACGAGAGAGATTTGGACATGGCAGATCATAGGGCTACAGAGATTGAGCTTGATACCATGGAGGGTTTTGCGTCAAGGGAAAAGCTCCACCATCATCTCAACGACCAAGGTTGGTTAGGGTTTCTGTTTTTTTTTCTGTTTTATTTCCATTCCTTCACCATATCCAAGAAATCGACTTCAATGGACATGCTGTCATGTCTGCATTGATATCTCCTGAAAGATCCGTGAAATTTCACAGGAGTTTAGTAGCTCAGTTGTTGTTAAAAGACGAAAATCTCCCCATGAATGATTTTGTTTCTGATTGGAGTTCTACCCTTCTTACAACCGTTTCTCAAGCAAGCAAAGCCGATGATATCTCTTTAACTCGTGTGGCTTTATCTGCATTTTTACTATCTCTCGAGAGGTGCCCTGGTGCTCAAAGGGTAGTTATGGAAAAAGGTCTTCATTTAATGAGGGAGACTGCTAAAAGGACTATGAATCATAAGTCTATTCAAGAATCATTAGCAAAAGGGTTGGAATCACTTTGTTCAGGGGACATGCGTTTGTCTCTTGAAGAAGGACAAAAGTGGTCTTGCACATAGTCACATAGATCGCCATATGACTCACGATCTCCGTTCCGAACGTCCCGTTCCCAAACGGGGTGCGTTTTCGTTCCAGTCAGTGGCCGATTCGCTATCCGATACGGGTACCCTGCGATCCCATTTAATCTTTAATTCGGTCATGGAACAATGAAATCGGCGATCCGGATTGCACAGAAACGCGATTAGGATCGCCAATTTTGGACTTGGAATCGCCGATTTTGGTTTGAGCGGGAACTTGTGAAAAAACGTGACGCTACGATAAAGTATCGATCTCATCGATTCCTGGTATGTTTCTTCGATTCTTACATCCAATTCCTCCGGTGAATCTCGATTCCAATAATTATTTAAGATGCTTCTTATCCTACATCACTACTCACCGGTTCACCTACTCTCTCTATTGCTCGGTTCTTCTTCTGTTACACTCCTTCATCACAGACCCTTTCCAATATACTCTTTCTTTATTGATTTGCTTGGTGTGAAAATGGTATTTGGCAAATCTTTTAACCGCACAGAAGATAGTAATTCTTGCTGGGAAATATTAAAATTATGTTATTTGTTTTCCTGTTAATGAATTTTGATGTAAATAATGGCTGGAACTTTTTGTATAAACTCTTGCATTCTGCTTCCATGGGTATTTAGGGAAACTTCATCTGATGCTATTAGATCTTCTGCAATCACAATCCTTTCTCGTATCTGTGAAGATTATGGGCCTTCTTCCATTCCCATTTCCCAAGGTTGGTTAGCTATTATGCTTTCAGACATTCTCAAATCCAGAAAGTTATCTCTTAAAGGGAGTGCTCAACCTAGGGACAAAGTCAAGGTTTGTATCATTGTTACTTTTTTTTTCTTTTTTGTTTATGGTAATTTACGGAAATACCCTTCTCTTGCAGACACAAATCGATCAGGCAAATGTACTTTCTGGTACCCAAAGTGTGAACCAATTGGCTAGTGCTGTGGTCAACTTAGCAGTCAATGGTGATTCATTTGCTTTGGAAGATTTTCTTACCCTTGAACCATTTATTAACACATACAAAAATCTAAAGAAAGGAAATATCCCTAAAGTGAATGCTTTAGATTCTGCACTTGCAACTTTAAAGGGTATCAAAGCAATGACAGTGTTTTCACGTGTGTGATTGAAAGTAGGTGGGAGAAAGACTCGACATCTAACCTTAGATTTGCAAGGCTGAATCTTGTTGATCTGGCTGGTTCAAAAAGGTGCTGCATTTGATTACAATCTTTTTTTTTACAGTTTCTTGTTTTGTTACTCATCAAACCTTTTCCTTTTGTCTTAATAGACAAAAAACTTCGGGTGCTGAAGGTGAATGATTAAAGGAAGCTGCAAATTAAATATAAACAAATCATTATCTACTCTAGGGTATGAACAACTTTATTTGATGTACTTTTTCTTGTTTTGTTTTCCTCTCATATTTGTAACACGGAATCTATCTTTCTAGTCATGTGATAATGGTTCTAGTAGATGGTGCTAATGCAAGGACACGTCATGTTCCTTATAGAGATTCAAGATTGACATTTCTTCTACAGGTGAATACTGTAAACTTTTAATTTTTTGATCTTATTCAAAGCACGATTTTTAAACTTTTCATCTTGTTTTCTGTTTCCAAGGGTGTTGTAAATGAAGATGCCTCCGGAGATATCATGGTGCTTCAACAGCAAATACAACCGCTAAAGGTAATTCTTTTCTTCTGTTGTTATTTTTTCAAACCCAATAAAATTGTATCCATATTCTATGAAGTAACCATCTTTTTATTCAGTCAGGAGGAGCTTGCTATCCTTAAGAGGAACAACATATCCAGGTCTTTAGCATTTGGTCCAAAAGTCATTGAAGAGGCTACCCAAGAACACGAGAATGATTGCACTAGACATGATAACAAAATCCTGAAGGTTTCCTCTAAACAGGTATACTAAGTAATATTTAGGGGGTTTCATGTTTTACCTACTATTTCACTGTGCTAATTCACAAGAAATTATAACGATTAGCTACTATTTATACTTGTTTTTCAACTAGATACTACAAAGCCGACAAAACCTTGTTGTTTGATGATTTTACCATTTTGGTTCTCATTTACTTGTATTCATTCTGTTTCTCAGCTGAAATCTTTAGAGACTTCATTGACTGGAGCCTTGAGAAGAGATCAAATGTCGGAAGCTTCTATTAAACAACTTGAAGCAGAAATAGAACAGTTAAATCGACTGGTAAATTGTTATCCAATTTGGTCTATAATATGACATCACTAGCATATTGTATTTAAAACTGAAATTTACTTTTAGGTTCGTCAAAGAGAGGATGACAATAAGTGCACAAAGATGATGTTGAAGTTTAGAGAAGACAAGATTCATGATCAGATCCAAAATGTAAGATATGCAAGTTTTGGTATTTAAGCTTTCCTATTTCACCCATCATCTATGAAGTAACTTCTTGAAAATGGCAATAGGAAGCTGCACAGGACAATAAAGAAAACAATTATGTTAGATTAGAGGTTTGCACTTGGTCTTTTACCTTTTCTCAGTAAAATAAAAAAAAAAACTTGTTATCAGTCTAAGTTTAAATGTTACATTTTTCAGTTGCACTTGGTCTTTACTTATAATATTCCAATTCTCTTTTCAAATTCTTATTTCCTTTGTTAACCAGATTGTTGCGAGATCTCAAGTTCTTGCGTCGGAATTCTGGTAAAAGCACTGATTTCATGAATTCTGGTAAAAGCTTTGCAGCGTTATCTACCTCAAAGAAGATCCATCATTCTGGATGGATCATAATGTACAAGTAAGTTCACTTTTTGACATAACATTTATACTAATTCCACAATCATTCAACTTCAAAAGGTTTAGCTTATGGGGTTTGCTTTTTTTAGGTTTTGATACGAATTCGTCCGCTCAACAACATGGAACTCAGTGCTCAAGGTTACAACAGGTGTTTACAACAAGAAACTGCACAATGCCTGACCTGGGTAGAGCATCCAGAAACACGATTTACTTTTGACCATGTTGCTTGTGAAACAATTGACCAGGTACCAGAAATGAGCAATACTGAGTTCTGTTTCTACATGAATTTGATTCTCTTAATTGCAATGTGTTACAAGAAGTATGAATTTGTGCAGGAAACTCTTTTTAGGATGGTTGGTCTACCAATGGTGGAGAATTGTTTGTCTGGATATAATAGTTGTATCTTTGCATATGGGCAGGTAACATTATTATATGAAGGTAAATCCATACAGATTAGGAAGGTAGATCCGACTTTGGACATGGAGGCTGATCATGAAGGAGACAATTACACACATATTATAATTTGTGCAATTTATTTTATTTTTTGACTATGAAATTTTATTTTATATTATGCAATGGATTGTATTTTTTGTATATGGTATTTTATTTCTATTATGAGAGATTAAATGCAAATTTAATTTAAAAATTAATAAATATATAAATATATTTTTTTTCTATTATCATATATATGAAATGCAAATTTAATTTAAAAATCAGTAAATCTATAAATATTTTTTTTAAAAAAAAAAAAATAAAATTACGATACGCAAAAATGTGTGTCGTCTACATTTATGACATGGCCTTTCTTGACAGGGGCTTCCTTGATACGCATTGCGTGCCATAAACACGCGCGTCGTAAGGTTACGACACGCAAATGCGTGTCGTCTTCCTTTATGACAGGACCTTCCTTGATACGCATTGCGTGTCATAACCGCGCGTCATAAATGCGCGTCGTAAATGCGCGTCGTCTCTCTTTATGACAGGGCCTTCCTTTACACGCATTTGCGCGTCGTCTGAGCGTTTTACGACGCGCAATGAGCGTCGTAAAAGGCCTTTTTTCTTGTAGTGCCTTTTCCTTTCACCTAGTAAATAATATACTAATTAAATCAAAGTATTTATAACCAACCTACTATGAAAAAATATAGACAAAATATTAATAATAGCTTGGATATTTCAAGAATTGTGCAGGAAACAATTTTCAAATTTTTTTTGATTTCGACAATGTTTTTCGGGGTAGCATCAAACTAGATTTAGGATAACACAATTAGATGTAAGCTAGATTAATAGAAAATCCAGGATTAAATACACATAATATCTTTGATTCGTTTTTTTTCTTTGTGGCAAGATGTTTGCAAAGTAACTTTTATGATAATTATTGTCCCTTACAACAGTCGAAGTCTTCAATATATAAAGAATTTGATAGTTTTTTATAGTTAAGACTTTAGAGGGAAAAAATATTTTCCATAGTTGTGTCGATTAATTTTGATGGGAAACCACCAATATATCTATTGCATATGGATGGGGTTTCGATCCAGTGTGCTACCCCGCACCTTGTAAGGGCCACCCCCTTTTGAACCGGGGACTACCGCCAAGGCTTTGTCCTTGGATCTTGCCGAGGGAGCTACCGCTTGGACCTTGTTAAGAGCAATGCCCCTTAGAACCCCACCAAAGACATACCCTTGAAGCCCCTATGTTTCCAAGTCCAATTTAACATATGCAAACGTTTACTCTACATCTCCAAATTGTGTAACAGCTAAAGATAAACTTTACATGTCTCGAATCAATCCTGATTATATCAAATAAGACTAAAATATCAAAAATCTTCAATCTATCAAAAACATAACACAAACGAATCAAGTTATTCTCGAATAGATGAGCATAAATCATAACCAACTCTAGTTCTAATATTTATAAAAACAAAAGGGTAGAAAAGCTAAGGTCAAGAAAATATGCTTATATGTGTAGTTATTTTGTCTTTATTTAGAGAATTTATTATTGGAGGTACCGATAGACAAGTAGACAGAAAAACATCACATGATTCAAATATTAGAAAGGTCTCATCTTTCTTCTACTTATTTTTCATTTATCTCCCCGCACGTGTCTTTGAAATCAATGAATTAAGACCTAAATTACACTCTAATATGGTCTAGCAGTTTTTATAATATTTTGTCATTTAACACAAAAAATCACAAGCCATGCTAATGATCTTGTAAATAACATGCAAAGAGCCAATATTATCTTTCATCTTGTAATAATATAGAAAATGGGTTTGCAATGACATTTAGTCA